>NC_071571.1:5819272-7019272 GCF_024509145.1 Vidua macroura
ACGGGGAAGGAAATTCTATTACCAATTAACAACAACAACAAAAAAAAAAGTTTCTCATGTTTGCTTTTAGCAACACTAACTCTGTCCCATTAGATGATAACAGAAGCTATGTATCTAGAGGAAACTTTCTACAGCAATAAAAATTAGCTGTAAAAGACTTCCACAGTTATCTAAGGCACAATATAAGTGTTAAAATGCCCTCCAGGAATGGGCACATGCAGCCAATCTCCAGCAAATGTGAACAGGCAAAGTGTCAGGGCATCAGGAGACAGCAGCCCTGGGGACAGCACATTCAATGGGTGGGTTATTTTCCTTTCCTTTTTTTCTTTTTTACATCCAGCAAAATCCAGGCTGAATGAGCTTTGTGCCACCAAGCTGTACCCAGGAGAGGAAACACCCAGGGACAG
Source organism: Vidua macroura (assembly GCF_024509145.1). Taxonomy (NCBI): domain Eukaryota; kingdom Metazoa; phylum Chordata; class Aves; order Passeriformes; family Viduidae; genus Vidua; species Vidua macroura. The sequence goes on from NC_071571.1 coordinate 5,819,680, forward strand.
CAAGTGTGCTCATCAGAAGGCTCCATCAGGCATTGCTGGTCTTTATCACATACCCAAAGAAGCCTGGAAATTGGGACTGGAGGGACACCGTGTTGTTTCAAAGACTGTAAAAGGTGATTAAAACCTACACAGGAATTTCTTGCTATTACTGAGCCCTTCCACAGGGCCCAGTTTCATGACTTCACTTCACAAAGATGCTCCAGGAGCTTGAGGAGCCTATGGCAGTAAAACAACAGCAATCAGATCAAAACATTCATTTCCATGAGTTTTGGGTTGCTGGGGGGATTCGTTGGCCTTTTTTCTGAGGTTTGCTTTTTTGGGGGGAGGAAGACGCGATTTGTGTTTTGGTTTGGGGCTTTTTAAAAACATTTGTCTTTGAAATATTTCAAAGGAAGCCCAGGAGCAGGGATGAGACAGCTCAGTGGCAGGGCACACCATGACAGCATCCCCACCTGAGCTTCCATTCAGAGATGGTGATGCCATGGCTCCAGAATTCTCACCAGAGCTGGGCACTCAATTCCACCCCACACCTGGCAGCAGCATCCCAGGAAGGCAGCACCAAGCATCAAAGAGCACCACCCTGCTTCAGGCTGTGCTGAGCTTTATCTGCATCCCAGGCTCCTTACATAAAAAGGAATTTCATAGCAGGGAACTGCTCCAGGTGTGTCAGCACCAGTGCCTATTGTCCACCACAAAAACTCACTTTTTAGGAGCCATACAAGTGAGTGTTTTCCAGCACAACTGCAACAGGCATTTGGAAAAATGCCTTATCCCAGGTGTAAGAATGTGCTTTAACAGAAGATTTCCTATAAAACGAAAAGTGCCTGATAAGCTGTGGGTGCATGTGAAAGAAAAGGATTATTCAGTTCAAACTTTTGTGCACCCAAGAGCTGCCCAATAGCTGCTGCTGGGCTGTAACTGGATACTCTCACCACAAAAACCCAAGGACAACTGAATTTCTCAGCCTGCAAATATACAGGGGAATTAGCATTCTTAACCCATTAATTACTCCCGGGAACTGAAGTGGCCATACAAACCCCACTGTTCCAGCTGCCACATTGAGGGGAAATAAAACCTCAAAGCATAAAGTCTTGGAGAAAGAAAAGAGCTGGGAGCCTGGAGGTCGCATTGCCATGGCTCAGTTGTCCCAAGAGTGAGAACAAGGCTACCACCAGGATAACCACAAATCTGGACTTTGCTGAGCAGCTGCATCCCAAGTCTACTGCAGTTTCTCTCTGCTGAGTAAGGGACTTCTGCAAATCCATGTGGCAATGCACAGGTCTGAAGCAAAGCCAATGTCTTCTCACACTTGAGTGCCTACAAAGCTCACTGGCTCTTCCAAAACCAGTGCCACAGCCTCCTCACACCTTTCTTATTGTAAAGCTCAGCTTGCTGCCTCAGAGAAAGGCCTGGACATCAATTGTGCAAAGCTCAAATTCCCTCTTTTCCCAGAAGAAAGTATCAGTAGCAAACAGAGCAACTGGAGGGGGGAGTTTGCAGACAGCTCAGCCAAACTGCAGCAACAGCCACCAGCCCTCAGAAGCAATCCAAAGACTGCAAAACATAAGAAAACCACTAAAAGGGCTTAAAACCCCTGCAATATTCTCATATTCTGAAATACTTTTTAAAAGTCACAAAAAGGAGACGAGTTCTGATTGAACTTTTCTTCACTTCAGACCCATGGTTGCATTCCTCCCTCCCCAGGAATTCAAAGCAGTCAGCAGAGGTAAATTATGTATAAGCAAAATATTCCTAAAAGCCGAATTTTAGAGGTTGCACCCATTACACAAGGCGTTTTTAAAGAGCTAAATGTCGAAGAAAAGAACAGTTAGTGACCTAGATTGACCATTTGATAGATCAGGCACAAATGGAGCTAACTTTATCCCTCTCATCCACTCAAAGGCTTATCATCTCACACCTTAGAGAAATAAATTAGAAAGAAGCATTGCATTAGCACTACTGGCACCACACAGAAAATTTAAAGTTCTGCTACCACTAAGAATACAAGTTCTATAATGGGAAAAAGCTTTAAATAAGACAAATAAATAGTTTTTTAATAAAAGGCAGAGGCAGTCACAGCACCTAAGACCCTACAGTCTCAGCTAGTATGGAATTTTTAAAATGACAGCCTTTGCTGCTGTGGTTTGAGACTCATTCAGCACAGGTCTGGGATTTGGGGTTGGTCCAGAAAGTGCCAGACACACTCATTTCCCCCAGGTTTTGTTTATTTCTCTATAAAACTGACAGCAATACATTCCATTTCCAGCTTTACTGGAGGAGGATTACCTCACCCCCTCTGCTCCCAGGAGCACCTTTTTCTTCTCCCTTTGTCACACAAAAGTACTTACTAGACATAAGAAGTCCAGTTCAAAATCCACACCTAAATTTGCATGAGTATCCACTTCACTGAAAATTAATGGAGCTCAGATTGTAAAGCACTGCATCTTTTCATGTGCTTTATCCTCTTTATTTAAAGAGGAGGCACTCGTACACGATACATTACTATGAGACTGAGACAGGGGAAAAAAGCCCAAAATGATACCTCTGGTTTAATAAAGTTACCAAAAATATTCTATTTTTCCCAGCAAATTTAATTCCAGGTGGACAAAAAAAGGATAATAAGGTGGTCAGAGCACCAGCCACGGACCCAAGGGGATGGGGAACAATGCCCTTGCCCTGCCACTGACTTCAAGATCTCAGAGAAGTCACTCCCACCAGGGAATAACTGGTAAATTTTTGTTATGTTCCCAGATTAAACATCCAGAGATACAAGCTGCACTTCTAGAAAACACTTTCAAAGGTTTATTCCAGCTCCTTAATACACTCCAAACCTATCATGAAGGCAAAAAGGGTGCTCCAGGCCCAGGCTGCCTCTTGCTCTGCAGCCAGGGCCGTGCAATGCTCTGAGCAGAGCTCCCCCAAAGTCTGAAACCGAATCTGTGGTGAAAGGACACACCGAGGTGGAAATCGTGGAATTATTGATGAGAAACACATCATTCACACTGGTCATTCACATCCTCCTCCAGCCAGGCACAAACAGGCTGCTCCTTCCTCTGTGCTGCTTTTTGCACACCTGTATGAGCCGGTCCCTGCCTGCAGGCAGCCCAAACTAAGAGAAAAGGAGCTCTCCGAGACTAAAAATACACCAGCCACCTCCAGCACAGTCATCAGAAGAAAAGAAATTTTTAAAATAAAGTGGACAGAGCACGCTCAGGTTGAAGCCAAATTTTACCCCATACAGAAACATTTCTTCATGCAGATTCTTCTTTCAGTTACAGGTACAAAATATTCGGTGTGACCTTGGCTGAACCACTTCATGATGCAGCAGGGAGTGCTTGCAGACAGAATTTCCTCCCTCTTGACCCCTCTGCTCAGGGCTTTTGGGGCAGGGACCTTCTCTCTACACAAACAGCACTTTGCAAAAAGAGGAGCTGTATTTTTCTAAGGCACCTGTATTTTTCTAGACACCAACAACAGATTTTTTTTCTTAAGTAGCATGATGGACCAATGCCACATGCAATAACCTAATCAGAGTAAAAGATTCAAATACTGGCAAAATAAGAGGCACTTGTGTGCTACAGGGAAGCATATTATTATTTTATAGTGTACACTGACAATTGCTGCTCTTAACTTTTAGTTTGAATTGAAGCTATACCATAGTAAAGGAGGAAGATGACAGAAAAGAACATGAAACTGGCAAAAAAGACCAACAGTTATATTCAAATCTAAGCATAAAATGTGCTGGGTCTGCAGAACACAGGCAGAGTGTTTCATTTTTAATTTACTTTTTTGCCCCTCTGAGTTCAGTCGCTCCAAGAAACCTTACAAAGAAGACTGGGGGGCAGTGATATATATTTTTCTAATATACCTTAAAGGAACAAATGACTAATGAGATACAAAATTATTTCAGAATGAAGTAATAATGAAGAGAAGAGATTAGACATTAGTTGATCCTCAATGGTTAATGGAGGGGAAAGGGAAGGGGAAGAGTAGAGCTTATACTGGTGAATACTTCGGCCACAAACACCTCTCTTAAACACATCCAATTTCAGTGATGTGAAAATCTCCACATGAAGGAACAGGCGAAAAAGAGCTTAAGTGGGAACAGGGTGCAGAATGCCAAGCGCTACACTGAATAATTCAGAACCAGGCAGTGCTATTGGCCAGGCAGGAAAATCACACTCCCCTGCTAGTTTTAAAATCAAAGGCCAAGGAGGGATAAAAGAGAAAGACAACACCTCTTTAAAGCAGAGATTACACTCTGTGGTTCCCATTTCCCAAGTTCCCACAACGTTTTGTTGCAGGGAGAGCGCTGGAGCTGCGGGTGCTGCGGTGGTGCCAAGGCACAGCACCTCCCTGCCCACCGAGGGACCTGGGAAACTTGGCCACCTGCCTCGGTGACACCACTCCTCCAGCCCAGCAGCAAGAAAATGCCAATTCTGCAGCAGGCACCGACCAACCCTGACTTCCCAAGCTGCCTCCACGAGACTTTCTCGGTGCACAAGCACTTCTCCAGTTGGCTGAGGGCAAGAACCCATCTGGGCTTTCACATGGGTCCAGATCACAGCTGAACAGCAGCAGGTTCTCTCCCCTACCTGCACCCTTCCCAAATTTCACCCACACTTCTCCAGTGCCAGCTGACAGGGCTGGACACACGGATTTCCAGGCAAGGGCTGGGAGGCACTGTAAGGAGATTAGAGCATCAGTGTCCTTCCTTGCCTGGGCCCTGCAGAGCCAGAAGCAGGGGGTTAGCAAGATATTTCACAACTTTTAGACCACTGTCCTGTATGTGTTTGATAGAAGGGTCATTTCTACTTACATTTCATGGGGCTCGAAAGATCCTGTGCTCCTAAAATCCCATTTAATTCTGACTACTCTAGTGCAGCACTGCAAGGTCAACTACTATAACACTAAATTTTAGAAATGTTTCTAAAAGCAGGTCCTGGAACATGACAGCCAAAATACCTTCTGCTACAAGGCCCCAAACATGGAGTAACTTTGACTTCTATTTATTTTATTTTAAAGGTGTCATGACTTTCTAGGAACAGGCAACTTTGCCTTTGGGCAGGGTGCACAAACACACCCCTGACAGGTGCCCAGCCTCAGAAAATCTCTGCCATCCACCTCCTTTACCCTTGATAAATAAAGACAAGCATCCCTTGCTCCCTTTTACACCTGCAACACTTCTGCAGGAGGACCCACCCCATGGATAGCACAGCAGCAGGATTCCTGGGCCAGTCCCATCATCCCATCATCAACATCTCAAAAGATGCTCTCTTTCACCTCAACCTGTGCACTGGTCCTGTTCCCCAGAACTGGAGAAGCCAGGGAGCACTCCTAGGCTGATCTGCAAAGCAAGGAGTTTGTGCATGGGGAAGGGGGAGGATGGTGGGAGAGAGAGAGGAGAACAAAAACAACAACAAAACAGAAAAGAAAAAAAAAAAAAAAAAAAAAGAGGGGAAAGAAAAAACAGCGAGGTTGGCCTGCTTTTTTCTTCCCTACCATCTATTCAGTGTCAGCAGGGGAGGTCCACAACTGTTGCGTCACATGGAGCACAAAAAAGCCTGACAAGCGTGTTTTAGCTGATGGAGAGCAGAGTGGACAGGAGGCTGGTGACAGCTCGAGCGCGGGGACTGCGAGCCCTCCGCTTTAATTGGCTGCTCCTTCCCACCGCAGCCAGCGAGCAGGAGCCTCACAGCCCGCACGGGCTGCTCCAAGGCACCAGCAATGGCAGAAATTTCAGCCTGTAAATACTTTAGTTAACTCCCCAGGCTCAGGTTAGACCCTCACTCTGGTTCAGAGATCCAGGATTTTTAATGCTGCTTGGTCCACAGGAGCCAAAGGGAGGATGCAGGAGATGCTTCCAAATGAAGAGGGGGGAAAAGGGGGGAGCTAAACCACAGGTTGTGCAGGACCTGGAGAGGTGTTTATAAATAATGCCACTAAAAATAATGCACTGATCACTGGCATCTCTAACGCAGCATTTCCTTCTCCACAGAACTCTGACAGTGGTTATGTCGGTGGTATAATTATCTAGATTTGATAGCAGGTTAAAAAAATACATATCCTAAACACCTGTTCAAGAGTTTTGTGTTTTTAAAGGCCATTGCCATTAACCTTGGGCCACGCACTTCATTGTGTTTAATTAGCAAGCTAATGAAGCCGGTTTTATTCCCTTTCTCAAGCACAAGAGGATAAATACAAGACAGTGAAAGAGGAGACCAGATCCATTTGCAGCACAGTTCATTGCTGCATGGTATTACTTAAACTTGCACCGAAATAAAAGTAATGTAATGGCTTGGAAAACATGTTAGCAATGCATTTTGCAAGACAAATCCTTTTACACCTTCTGTATTTTCTCAAGCTCATCGATTAAAACATGATTTCTGAACATTTGGGCTGCAGAGAATTTGCAAACAAAGGGCTAAAAATAAACATAATGTTTTCCTCAATGAATCCTCAATATTCCAAAAAATTAAGCATAACAGATTTATTTTTTTTAAAGAACAGCAGCCCGTGCTTGCTTTGTTACAGCCAGCCAAGGTAGAGATGAGAAGCATCAACAATGGAGGTTAAGTGATTTTCGAAAAGCCCACCACTTTCACAGAGCCCTAACATGTACACACACAAAAGGCATACTTTGAGCAAAGCCCAGTGCTCTGAATCCCAGCAACACATTCCAACTTTGGGTATCTCAGCTTGTTTTCCTCTTTTTTTTTTTTTTTTTTTTTTTTACTAAACAGCTTTAGGAAAAACTGGACAATGAAGATCATGTTGATAAATACTCATAAATATCACAAGAAAGGCAGAAAGGCTTTAAAAGAGAGGGAGGGATTTACAGAATGGCTAATGCACTGATTTAGTGATTCAAAAGGACCTTTCCAAATAAAAAGAATAATATTCATTTTGTGGGGTTTCTTTATTGCATTTTCGGGGGGGGGGGGGGGTGAGGAAAAATTCAGCATAGGTATGCCCTGTCAGATTATCTTTTTCATAACATGATACATTTAAGAAGCTTTCAGGGTGTTTTGTTTTTTTTTTTTTAAGCAATTGCTTTTTTTCCCTCCAACTTAGATTTCAGCCACTCTGTGCACAGAGCCATAGGATCAGGTTAGATACCAAAACCAAACGAAAACCCAACGCCATACCTAAAAACAAAACCAAAAAAAAAAAAAAAAAAAAGAAAAATCCGGAAGCCATCTCTTTTATTGAATCACCCGAGATAAAAGGATTCCAAGATATATGGAAAGAAAATACATTGACCATAAATCTCCTTTATGCACATAATAGAATTTTCCAGCCAGGAGAGCTGTTGTGATGATAGCAACGCCGAGCACCAGGAATGCTGCTGGCACACACACAACCCCCCCCGCCCCCCCGCCTGCTCCTTCCAAAATACCTGCCCTCCTCAGCACTGCTATGTAAATACAAACCCGCACAACCCCCTTCCCAACACATGGAAACAAAGCTGCGTACAAGTGTCCCAGCCATCGGATAAAAAAGCCCGAGCTGGCTTTGCTCACTAAGACATGATTTTTTTTTTTTTTTTTTTTTTTTTTTTTTTTTTTTTAAATTTTTATTGTCCGCTCCCTTTTTTATTGCCACTCGCACGCACTTTCGGTGTGACTTAAAAAATAATGAAGCGCTGGCACCGCCGGTAATGGCAGAGGCAGGCGGTGGCAGCGCATATTTAATGGGCACTCGGAACAAAGGAAGCCCGGCTGCAGGAGCGCCCCGGGGCCGGCTCCGCGCCCGCTCCCCCCGCTCCGCGCCGCGGCCCCGCCGGGCAGCGCCTTCCCCGGGGCGGGGGACCCGGACCCGGGCACGCACACGCGGGGAAACCCCCCCTGGCCCCCACCCGCACAATGGGTGATGGCAAAGCCGCCGGGAACTCCCCGGCTGCCCATCGCGGAGCGGGCACGGCTGCAGCATCGCTGCCTCCCGCGCCCTGCCCCCGGGAACCCCCGGCCACAAACAGCCCCCCAACACCGGCCCCGTACCCCTCCCGCGTCCCCCCAGCCCCCGGCCGGGAGATGGAAGGAACGTAACAAGTCACTGCCCAGAGCGGGGCGGGGGGCTCAGCCCCGGGGGGGTCGTGGTGACCAGGCAAGAGAGGGGAAGGCAAAATTGCTGCCGCACCGGCTTCTCCTGAGGAAAATGCAGCGATAATAAAAAAAGAATAGGGGAAATAATACTAATAATATAAGGAATAATAAAAGCAAGGAGGGTAAAGTGGGGAGCGCGGGGATTTCCAGCGTGCCCGCGTTTTCAGGTGCTGGGGGCAGCACAGCGGGTCTGAGCGCTCCCGCCCCCTCGAGGGCTGCGGGATGGGGCACCCCATGGAGACCCCTCCCCGCCTCCCCAAGCGCTGCCCGGGTGTCCCCTCCAACTCCCCCGGCCGTGCTCGGGCTTTGGGCGAACTTCCACCCGCGTCCCTCGGCACGACGCGCACCCCGCAGGTTGGAGATGAAGTTTGTAGCCCATGTCCATAAAATAAATGGGATGAAGAAGATACAAAATAAACACCCTCCTCCGCCGCAGAAGCCTCCTCCGGAGGGATGCTCCCCAGGCAGCCCCCGCCGCACACACCCCCTTTTTCCCAACTTTCTCCCCGCTCCCCGCGGAGCCAGCCAGCCCCAATAGGCTCGTTCCCTGCTAACCCCTACGGGACAGCGCGTCCCGGGGGGCAGATGGGGAACCGAGGGGCTCCCTTCGGGGTGGAGGGGAGGGGTCCCGCACACCCCCCCGAGTTACACAACCGCAGCCCGGCAGGAGCGGAGCGCACACATGGCCACTACCTGAGAGACCCCGCACCATTCCGGAGCGACCCCAGGTCTCCTCCCGCTGCTCCCAACTTGTCCCCCCCGCCGGCAACATCCTCGGCTTCTCCCTCACGCCCCCGCCCAGAAGTAAATGCCCATTTTTGCAAAGTTTCCTCGAGATCGCGCCGTGTTTACATTGCCATGAATTCCCACAGGCTGCCTGGAGGGAACAAAAAGCAGCACGGGAAGGCTCGTCCTGCGAGCAGGGAGAAAACGGAGAGGGAGGAAGAGGGAGTGAAAAGAAAAAAGAACCATAATAATAATAATAGTAATAATAATAATAATAATAAAGGAAATGAAGCCGATGCAGCAGTGGGGGGATTCCCCAGCTCGGGTGCTGTGCTTCGGAGGGTGGCTGCAAATAACCGCACGGCCCATTCAATTCTGCATTTGGAGACGCGACCGAGAGCCCGAGCGGGAGGTAAACACGCCGAAAGCCTCTTACCTGCACAGAAAGTTCCCCAGAGCACAGCGAAAGTCAGCCACGAAGCAAACATAGTCCTTTACTTTTTTTTTTTTTTTCCTCGCGTGCACCTCTACCCCAAGGGAAACAAAAATAAAAATAAAAAGATCGAGCGCGTGAGAAGAGGGGAGGGAGAAGCGCGGCTCTGCCTTCCCTCTCGCTCTCAAAAAGAAAAAAAATAAGAAAAAAATCTTGAGGGTAGGGGGTGGAAAAAAAAAAAAAAAAAAAAAAAACAACAACAGCAAGAAAATCGGATTTAATTCCTTCGCAGTTGCAAAATTTATCCAGTGGAGACGAACAGACCCGGACGGTTCGACCTGCTCCTGCCCGGCCCCACCGTTCGCTCCCAGCTTTCCAAGAGTTTCTTTCCCTGGGCTTTTGTGCTGGGAGCGCGGCGTGCACCACACACCGACTCCCCCTCCTCCTCCTCCGCCTCCTCTTCCCCTTCCCCCTCCTCCTCCTCCTCCCAACCCAGCCCCTCCGGCTCCCCCAGCAGCGAGGGGCGAGCGCGCACACGCACACGCACCCCCCCCCCCCCGCCCCGCGCGGTTCCCGCGCAATGCCCGCGCAGCCGCGCGCGGGTTGCGCGCTCCCCCCGTTCCCCCGCACACACACACGCGCGCATCCCCCCCTTCTTCCTCCTCCTCCTCCTCCTCCTCCCCGCGCAACCCACGCGCGCTCCCCGCGGCGGCGGCAGGAGCGGGACCGTGCGCGGTTTTTACGGACCCCGCATCGCGGGAGGCTGCGGAGCGGCAGGCAAGGGCTGGCGGAGGGGGCGCGGAGCGGCCGCGGGGTCCGGAGGAGGAGGAGGCGGCGGGGGCCGCGGCATCGCGGGGCTGCGCGGGGCGGCGGGCGCGGGGGCGCGGCGGGAGGTGCCATGTGCGGGATGGGGAGGAGGGAGAGGAAAATAAAAAAAAAACAACACAGCGTGGAGGGGGAAGGGAAACGGAGGTTTGATGGGGTTTGGGGTTTTGTTGTTGTTGTTGTTTTGGGGTTTTGTTTTAATAATTAAAAAAAAAAAAAAAAAAAAAACTGAACCGCGTCCAAAATGGCTTCTAAAAAAAGGGAGAAGCCAGCGCGGAGCCAGCGGGGAAACCCGGATGTTGGATACAAAGGGGCTGGAGGGGGCGGTGCGGCGCGGGGGCTCCGCGGGCGCTGAGTGGGGAGCGGCGCTGCCCGTCACGGCCGCGCCCCGCGGGGAGGCCCGGCTGGAGAGGGGCCGGGGGCTGCGGAGGGTGTGTGCGGACATGGGCAGGTCTAGGGCAGGGGGGCTGCGGAGGAGAGATTTAGGGGCAGAGGGTGAGAGTGCAGATTTAGGGACATAAAGAGGCAAAGAGATGTGTGTGGAGAGGGGCAGGTTTAGGGGCAGAAGGTGGGAGTGCAGATTTAGGAACATACGGGGCCAGAAGGGTGTGTGGGGGTACGGGCAGGGCACTGCCGGTGAGGGAGGTTTGAGAGAGGGTGTAGGGGCAAGAGCTGGAGGGAGAGGTTTAGGGGAAAAGTGTGCGGAGGGTGTGTGTGGATAAGGGAAGGTTTAGGAACAGAGGGTTGCGGGAGGGTTGGAGGTTTAGGGGCAGAGGGAATGTGTGCATCGCAGCAGGGGCTGGAAGTGGAGATTTAGGGGCAGGGGATTGAGGGTGGAGATTTAGGGCCAGAAGGTGGCAGAGAGTGTGTGTGGATAGGGGCAGGTTTAGGGGCATGGGGGTGACAGGAAGAGACTATGGGGCAGGGCGTAGTGGAGTAGGCTGGTGGGAGAAATTTGGGGGCAGAAGGCTTGGGGGTTGAAGATTTAGGGACAGGGCTAGGTGGAGGATATGTGTGGATAGGGGCAGGTTTGCAGACGGAGTGGTGCAGGGGAAGGTTTAGGGAAGGGGGAGATTTAGGGACAGAAGTTGGCAGTATGGATAGAAGCAGATTTTGGGGCAAGGGGCTGCAGAGGGGAGGTTTAGGAGAAAGGGAGATTTTGGGGCAGGGAGGAGAGAAAGGGAGGTTTAGGGGTAGGGGGCCAGTTTTAGGGACAGTGTCTGGAGGGGAAGGGTTAGGGGAAGAGGGTGGTGGAAGGTGTGTGTGGATGGGACAGGTTATGGGGCAGGGATGGCTTAGGGGATTTAGGGGTAAGGGTTCTGGGAAGTGCAAATAGGACAGGGAATGGTGGAGGGAGCTGGGGAGCAAGATTTTGGGAAGTGGATCGGGCCAGGGCGTGGCAGAGGGTGTGTGTGGATAGGGACAGGGGACTGCGGTGAGATTTAGGGGCAAGAGGCTGCAGGGGGCAGGTTTAGGGGTAGGGGGTGGCAGGGCAGAAGGGTTAGGGACAGGGAATGACTGGGGGCATTAGGAGCAGAGAGTGGGAGGAGTGCAAACAGGGGCAGGGGGTGGCAGAGGGGGCTGGCGGGGGAGGTTTTAAGGGCAGGGAGTGGCTGGGGGGGATTGGGGTCAGGGAATGGGGGAGGGCAGGGCTGTGGATGGGATGGAGGGTGGGGTAGCACAGGGCAAAGCCATCTCATTGTCTTGCAGAAGTTCTCTGGCCCCTTGCCTTCCCAGTGGAGAGGGCAGCACAGCCCCCACCAGGACCAGGAATAAACAGTGTCCTTGTAGAAAAAACAATCTTCCTCTTCCAGGCAGTGGGAATGTGTGCTCCCTGCTCATGTCCTGGAGCCCCTGCACCCCAACAGCCCCTTGATCCCAGGATCCAGCAGGAGCAGTGGCTCAGAGCCAGTGTCCAGGGTCCCTAGGGCAGAAGGGACACCTCAGCAGAATCCATTTTTAGGCCATTTCAGGCCTAATAAGGTTTCTCCATTGGCAGGATTACAGGAATTGAACGTTGTCCACAACTTATTTTAATTCTAACTAAATAATATGGCTATAGGGAGCACCAAAGGAATGTTAAGGGGGAGATACTGAAGTTGGGTCATTCTCAAGACTTGGGGTCTGTGAGGTCCACTGACTCATCAGAGAAAGGAATGTGGCACGGATGGATGCTGTGCACAGCAGTGTCAGCTCCCTCAAATTTGTCCAATTGGGACTAAGGCTGAAAATATTCCTAAACTCATTTTCTCATTTTCTTTTTCCTCTGGAGGGAGATAAGAGTAAACATGAATCATTCTTCTAAAAATTTGAAAAGCATTTTGTTCCAAGAAGAAATATGTAATTTTTTTTTTCTTCTTCTTACAGTAACAAGTTCACAGAAAACTTCAGGAGGCTTTTACAAAGGCTTGTAAGCACTTTGAAGCTGGAGACTGTTTTTATATACGTACAGCACTTGCGTAACAAGGTCTCAACAGTGAATGGGATTCCAGGGTGCAGTTGCAATAAAGTGATTAATAGTATCATTCATGGTATCATACCTCATTCATAGGTTTCCTGTAAGTTAAGAGGAACACATTGGCAGGAATACAGTGGTTGTGACTTTAAACACGATACTCTTGGGGGGAAAAGTTATAGCTAACACATGCACTGAAGGGCAGTGCAATTAGTAAAGCTAGATGAAAGGCTCAAGAAAATAATTTTTAGAGCAAAAGCCTGCAAAGATCTAATTCTGAGCTGGTTCTATGGCACAGAAAAAGCAAGGTGGATATTGATACACAGCTGGTCAAACCAAGAACAGAAAATAAGATGTGTCTGTCAAAGGGATGGGTCACGGGTGATCACTGTTTATTCAGAACCACACAAGTAGGGTTTGGGTTTGTTGCTTCTTAATCTGCACACAGTGAGGTGACATTTGTCACCAAAATGTTTGCCACCTGCTTGTGGCAAAAATCACTGAGAAGACCAGGCAAGATGCAAAAGGGAATGGAAAACAGTTGTCAAAGGAGAAGTAAATGTCCTGGCTGTGAGCTGTAGCAGCTCAGGATGCATTTGGAGCCTCAAGAGAAGTGACAAATAATGGGTCAATATTTCCTATAAAGCTGCTTATTTCATTTGAAAGCAAATAATGGGTCAATATTTCTGCTTATTTCATTTGGGGAATAAGTTGTTAAACAGCTACCACGTGGCTGAAGTATGGAGAAATATGTAGGGTGATAAAATACGACCCAGTGTTTCACTGTACCAGCATCCCCACGTTTAGCTAAAACGAGGCATTTAGCTCGGTCCAAGAAAACATCGGCCCTCGGGAGCAGGCGGGGTGAGTAACACAGGATCGCTTGGGCTGCGTCCCTGCCCGGGCTCAGAGCACTCCCTGGCCAGCTCTGCTCCTATTTTTAATCCTAGCCATGCTATGAAAAGCTCCATTCCACAGCACCTGCACGGCTGCTCTGCAGGCAGGGACTCGGGAGCGCGTTTATCACGCGGCTGTCATCGCTTTTGAGGAAACGGGCCCAGGGCCTTTCGGATGTTGTCCTAAAGCCACCCGGTGGGACAGGCACAGCCTGGCCTTCCTGCACCAGGGCACCTGCTGCATGGCACAGGCAAAGCCATCCACCCACCAGAGCTGGACCCCGGGGGATTTTTGCCCAGGGGTTTATGACACCCTGAAGTTTCGTTTATGGAACTCCCTCCGGTCTTGTTTGCGGTGTTTCACAGGGAGGTGTTTACCCACCCGAAAAGCTAAAACGTTTTCTCTTCTTGCAACACAAAAACCCAGGAGTGAGTATTGTCACTGGAGATAACGTTACAGCCTTGGCAAGATGACACTTAAAAACTTCATCAGCCTTTCAAGAAATTCAGAAATAGTGGTGAATAAAGGCAGCAAGTGCTAAGAGCGGGCAGTGCTTGCAAGAAGTGCCCTTACCTGCTTTCAGGAGCTGTTTTATATTTTCACTTATCATTAGAGCTGCACAGCTCAGACTGCTTTTAAATAATTATACTTAACAGTTAAAAAACTCTCCCATGCTAAAATAAATTTTAGCTGAGGTGGTTTATGCTTTGCAGCCTCATATGACATTCAATCTTTCTCGTGTGACTCTTGTAACGAGTCAATTATTTTTGATACTGTGCACGTGATTAAGATACTTGGATCACTTAAGCCTGCACAAAACTGCAGTGCTCGCATGTCATTTATCTTAAAATCCTATTGTAGTGCTCGTGAAGTGTAATTTCTTCAGTGAATGGAAATTTATACTGACAGAGGTGTTACAAAACATGGAAAATACTGGGAGGAGAGGACCCAGCATTTTCTTTATCTCTTCAAGTGTTCGCTAACAGGGATTTGTTTTTCAGCTCAGCATTGGTTCACTGCAGGTTACGAAGCTCTGGTGCAATTAAAGGGACCCATTTCCAGACTTCTTAAGCAAAACTCACATTACTTGCAACAGGTGGGAACTGTGTGCTGTGGCCTCAAGGCAGCAAACTGGTTCACAGGCTTCACTTTCCACATTGGTCCCTAAAGCTACTTGCAGAAAATCACTCTGCCTAAAGAAACTCCTGGGATCCCAGCCTCTACCTCCCTATTTTAAAATGCATGGGTAAGAAAAACCAATTTATATTCATAACCCTGAGTAAATAAATTGTCACTTTAACTACACATTTTATTGTAATTAAGCGCTTCCCTGTAATAACCAGCCCACACCATAGAGCTGTTTCTTAATATAATGGTAAGGCAAGTTCTCAGCTGTGAGCAGAATTAGGAAACTTTTAAAAGCACACACCAGTTGATTCAGCAGGGGGATGTTGCACAGTTCTCAACATGTGGAGAAAAGGTGGGTTTGCTTAAGAGCTTTGTCCTTATTTGTCAACGAATGCTGTTGCTGTGTGGTCAACAAAATCAAATCTCGCTGGCCAAATTTCCTATTGTAAAATGCAGGAGAACACAGTGGGAAGAAATGATGATGTCCAACTCCAGTTCAGAAGGCTGAATGATTTCTTTATTATAACTATACTATAATACATTAATATACTATATAAAGGAAGATACTAAAATTACAAACCTACTTTCTCTAATTACCATATCTAACTCACTCACGACTCGTGACCCTCTCTGAAGAGTCCAGCCACAGGTGGATTGGATTGACCATCAGGCTCAAACAATCCTCACCAGAATCCAACCAAGCAATCACCCCAGGTAAACAATTCTCCAAACACATTCCACATGGGAAAAACAAGGAGCAGAAATAGAAATTGTTTTCTCTTTCTTTCTCTCTGTGCTCCTCTATGAGAAAATCCTGAGAGAGAGAAGAATGTGCTTGCCACAATTTCCCAGTAGGGTTTTTACCCAATATCAGCCTGGGTAATATCCTCTGCTCCCAGTGGACTTGCCTGACTCCAAAGGGAACACGACTGAGGCAGATTTAGACCTTCTCCAGCTTTCTAAGGACTCGCTGCTGTCACCTCTCCATAATGCAGCTACAATTAACTTTGCTGGAATTTCTATATTTGAAGCAGCTTGAAATCAGAGCCTGAACTTCCAGACGTGGATGCAGATAGTCTTTGCTACTGTCTGTA
Organism: Vidua macroura; assembly: GCF_024509145.1. Lineage (NCBI taxonomy): Eukaryota > Metazoa > Chordata > Aves > Passeriformes > Viduidae > Vidua > Vidua macroura. The sequence goes on from NC_071571.1 coordinate 5,835,343, forward strand.
CGAGCCCTTGGGCTTCACACTAAAAAAGCCCACCCATGTTGACAAATTTGCCCTTTGCAGTCTGGCTTCAGTGTGGCTGGCAAAAATAGCAAGTGATACAGCAGACAGAATGGGCCCTAAACTATATTTTTTGATAGCTTTTCTTAGCTCCAGACTAAAGAGTGAGGCATCAGATGTTGACAAATTAGCAGGGAATATACGGAGCAAAGGGATTTGTTACTGAAATGCCCACAATCCAGCAGTTTTGCTGTCCCCCAGAATTTGAAGTTTTCCCTTGGTTTTCAGCTTCATTTTTATTACAGTGTAAATACCAGCCAGTGGCACATGTCAGCTGGCATCAGAGCCATGTGCCAAAGCTTTGTTCAGGTCGGAGCGTTAGTGTCATTTTACTCATCCATGGATTTTGTTGGGACTTCTGAGGCATAGCTCATTATTTTTACCACTGTAACCATCAGTTGTTGTATAATTATTCCTTTTTAAATCCAGGACAGCTTGTCTGGCCTTTTGGGTGGGGAACTTAATTGCATGAAGGCTCTGGAGGATGGTTGATGCTGGGTAGTGACTGTGCTATTGGCGTGTTACCTGCCCCCAAAAAGGAGAATCCAGGCTCTAATCTATACCCCCAAGTCATGCCAGCTTGCTGGGTACCAAAGCACACCCACACTGGACTTGGAGACTCCTGTGCTGAGACAAGGAGGGTGAGGGACACCACATGACTAATTCTGCAGTGACAGTATATGTTTAAATGGTAAAGGACTGCATTTTCTATCCTTTTTTTAACCCAGGTCACAGTGCCAAAGGATTGCCCAATGTTTGAGGTTCCTTTCAGGTATTTTCTTCAGTGAGATGAACTGTTCTTAAGGCTACTGTGGTTGCCAGCTTTGTCTTATGCCCTCAAGCACTACTTTGCCTTTTAGTGTTGAGAAACCAGTATTCAAATTCCCCTGAAACACCAGGCTGTGCTGCTTTCACAGTTCACAAAGGGCCTTCCCTCATCCTCAGGTACAAAAGCTCTGGCTGCTCCAAAGCCAGTGACCAGGAGTCAGGAAAAGCACAGTTTAGAGATATATATATAAATATATATAAATATATATATAAATATATATATATATATGTGTGTGTGTGTGTGTGTAAACTACAATCCTAAACTTTAGACATCTCAGGCTTTTAAGCTCTCTGCCTCAGATTCCCTGTAAAATACAAATAACAGCACTGATGAGGTGTAGCTCATAAAAAAAGTAAGTATTTCTAACTTCTGAGAGCACGTGTTGCAGCCAGTTGAAGTCAATGCAGGTTAAATTCAGTGGAAGGAAGGTATTTCTACCAGCTGGTGGTACGTGACCATTCAAACAGTTTACCAAGTGCCACGGCAGCAAAATTCCTTCTGTTTAAGACTGCCTGGTTGCCTGGCAGGAAAATGTGTTCTCAAATTGGTGTAGTAACACTGGAATCACTTCTTGGTGACAGCCCTATTGACTGACAGCCTCCAGTAATGGCAATCTATTAATCTCTTGCTCTGTGGCCATAAAGCATTCTGTCCTCCTTCCATTAAAAGCCGAAGGTAAATAAATGCAGGTCCATCATTTTGCTTGCATTCTTGCTGTCTACAAAGCCTCTGCGTGAGAGGGACAAGCAGAAGGGCTAAAGAGAATGTCCCCACTGTTGGCACGAGGCCAGCCAAAATGTGACACTGCAGGCGTGGAGCTGCTGAGGTGCCCTGGTCGTTCCACTTTGCTGTGCACAACAGCCCACGCTGCTGACACTGCCTGGGGCAAAGGCAAGGTGTGAAACCTGCTCTGAGCTTGGAGAGTGTTTGGGCCAGGTCAGGGCAGCCTCAGGTGCTGCGTGCCTTTGGGTGGCTGCCAGCAGAACCTCTGGAAAAGAGCCTGGGAATACAACAGCCCTTGAACCTGCTGGGTTAGGAGAGCCCTTGGACTGCCCCTCAACCTTTTCTGCTTAAGTTACCATCCCCTGTGAAAGAGGATAGGAGTTATTCCACCACATTGTGTTCAGGTGTTGGTGTTTTATTTGGAAATGCAATGCAAGTCTTTTAAAGCTGCAGCAGCCTAGAGCCAAAGCCTGTCATCTCTCCCACTGCCTCGCCTTCCTCTCTCCCCAGGTGTTTAGTTGGCAGAAGAACATCTTTCAAATTCCACTGTTTTATTTTAAAAGCTATATTCAGGGCTTTTAAACTGGTTGCAATTAAGATTTAACAACAGGAAAGTTCTTACAGAGGTGCCATGTCCCTTTGAAATGGCTTTGCTGAGGAAAATCATCCATAGCCCTGCTGCAGCCAGCTGGTCTGCGCTGCAGGGTTAACTTTCACTGTTACCTGTGGCCTTGTGCCTCCTGACACACTCAAGGCATGTGTGGAAGGACCAATAAAACATGTCCTGGAGTGTTTGGTGTATTTTTAGAGTTTGTCCCAGATTATTGGCCTTTGTCCCAGATTTCAGTGGTTAGGGTATAAGAATGCCCAGTGGGGCTGAGTGCTTCCTGCCTTGCTCTCATGAAGGCTTTAATCAGTAAAAATACCCTCTCAGAGAAGGCAAATAATTAAGTTTTTGTGGCAAATCCTCTATTGCCATTAGCAGGAGATGATAAACACTCAAGACCACAGTATAAATAGAGCAAGGCAGATGCACTAAGATTGAAAGTGCAACATTATTGTGTTACGTGGTATTGAGTAATGAATTGGACATTATAACAAGGTAGTTTTCCTTTTTTTCTTTATTGGGAGTAGAGTTGGCTTTTACACTGTAAAGTGCCTGCCTTGTGTGGAAATGCTGCTGTAACCTTCCTGGACAAAGCTCATCCCACATCCTGGCAGTGTGCAAGCAGGGAGCTAAGGTTGGAAGGGATCTTCACATACCATCCCATCCATCCTCCTCCCTTTGGCAGTGGTTAATTGACCTATGGCATTTCTGGTTAATGCTCATCCAACCTCTTCCTGCAGTGTTCCAGGGCATTGAGAGTTTCACCTGCAGAACTTTTTTCCTCCTGTATAACCCCAGCCTTTCTTGATGTAATTTGGTCCTTTACAAGCACATGGGAAACAATTCCTCCTTTTCTCTCTTCTTCAGCTTTTTCACATGGGAAGATTGTCTCTCTTCATCCTGCTAAAGCCAAACAATCCAATTCTTTTGTCCCTTCCTTGTATTTCTGGTTGTGCAGCATGACGTTCACTCCATACCTTGGCTGCTTACCCATATCTCAGGAGCTAGATTTCCTTGCTGAAGTCCTGGACTCCCTATGCCAACATCTCTGTCATCCACTCCTCATCTATGGGGGTTTCCTCTGGATTCATCCCTCCCAGTTGCACTGCAGGTCACTGGGATGCTGAAGAGCTCTCTGATGGACTCATCCAAGCCATTTCTGGCTTTCATGTTCTCCCACCTCGGTCTTGCCTCTTTACTTGCCTACCAGCTATTTCTTGCCAAGCTGTCTTAGTGCACTTTCTGCATAGGACATTCCACGTGTCATAACAGATATGAAGTGTAAAAACTATTCTGTTAAGTTTCCAGTAACTGGTCCATCAGTTTTGGAGGGATGTGAGGGTGACACATTGCCAGTACAGATACAGAAAAATTCCTGCTGCACCCAATCACGCCTATGAGAACTTGTTTTCCTTCCCAGTGCTCGCCAGTATTCAGCTCTTGGTTGTTTTGGCACATTATCAGTGATAAATGTATTCACAAGTGAGAGCAGACAGCCCTGCAGGTTGTGATGCCAGGGTATTATGGGTTCTTGGCATCAGCAGTGCCTCTCTGTGGATTTCAGACGAATGAAACAGAAATATTTTTATAGCCAGCCTCAAGTTTTTATCTATTTGTAGGTGTCTTGGTGCTCCCTAAATAGGGATTAGGTCCTTTGGAAGGAAGAATGCATTTTATGTCTTGACTTTTCTGGGCCTTTTTGCACCCAGGCCTCTCTTGCTCCCAGAGGCCACTGATATTGTCCTTTATTTTTGCCACTCATTTGTGTTGAGAAACAGGCACTGGCAGCTAGGAAATTATCAGTAATACAGTACACAAACAATCTGTTTTCTGTTCTTGTGGCCTATCCATGCTGTGGGATGGTGCACAGACCCTTAATTATTCACCTACATTTGTTCAAATGCTTGCAAGTGACTACTAACTCCAGGTGAGAAAAAAATTCAACACAAATGGAGGGAGAAAGAAGATTTTAAAAAAAAAAAAAAAAAAAAAAAAAAAGCTTGAAGCAAGGATGAGAAGGGTGAAGGACATATGGCAGAAGTACTGGCTGGGGTATTCTGGTATCCTGGGTTCCAGCTCAAGATTCTGCAGAATTTCTGATAGGCTTTGCTTTACTTATCTCTTAAGTCCAGATCAGAATGGGAACAACAGACTTTATCCACAGAAGTAATTAAAATGTTGCACTCCCTGGCAGGGGAGTTAAAATCAATTTCTCAAATGCAAGATGAAGAGCAATTGGCCAGGCTTCTGCCATGGGGAAAGAGATGCAGGACTGTGATGTTTGGGAGTACAGCACAAACCCAGTGCTGCAAAAATCCAGCAGTTCTCCTGTTCTGAGGGGCACATTGCAGAAGACATGGGACAACCTCTCCATTTCACTTGGCAATGGTCTTGGCTCAAGGACAGTTTCCCTGCCTCAGGAAGCATATGGCTTAGCTGGGAAAAGCCCAAAGAGGTGCAAAAGGAGTGGCTGGGGGTGTAGAACACTTGTCATTGAGGTAAAGCTGAGAGAGAGAAGTGTGTGGCCTGAAGAGGGGACTGAGCTGAGACAAAACAAGTTGCCAAATACAAGCAAGGGTGATGCAAAGAGGAGTGGCACAATGTGTCCTTGTACTTTCTGCAAGTAGGGTGAGTAATGGGCTTCAGCTGCAGCAGGAGCAACATAAGTAAAAGATCAGGAAAAAATTTCCAGCGTTTTGGATAGTTCAGCTCAGGGATATTCCCACAGACTCTTGTGGAATTGGCACTGCAGGAAGTTGTTAGACAAAGCTCTTGTAGGGATTGTTGAGGTGTTGTTGATTGTACTGGGAACCTCTTGAAGGGATTTAGCCATCTGGGTTTTTCCCTATTTCTTCCAGTTGCCACTGAAATCATTGGAATTCAGTTCTTCAGCGTTTGGGAAGTCCTGCCACAATAGCAATCCCCTGTTTGTAATCAAGAGGATTGCAAGAGCAATCAAATGCATATTGAGCTGATGTGCAGCTCCCAGGATTGTGGGGGCACAGAATCAAGCTGAGAAGTACGTGTGCTATAACTGGAGAAGTTGGTTGTTCTAAAGGATTGAAAATCCGGCTTTTCTTTCACAAGGAGATGCTCACGTGAAGAATATCACAGGTTATATTTAGTGTTACACAAGGGAAATCTCATTAGAGCCCAACGACAATGATCAGTTATAAAGGGAACAGGAGCAATTTGTAAGCCCTCAAAAAATAGTGTGTCTCTGTCCTGCCCTGTCCTCACTGTCTGCTGCTGCTCAGCTTTCCTGAGAGAAGGGTCTGTGCCTGCCTGCTCAGTTAGCCCTGATACATCACGTTTTATTTGCTGAGAGACTTGAACAACGAGCAGCAAACACTCTTGTTCCTATTTTAAACACACGGAAACTGCAGAACAGAGAAATAAAATGACTTGCACAGAGTCACAGAGAAATTTCATGGCAGGGCTCAGACCAGAGTCCTGCTCCCTTGCTCCCAAACCTGTTTGCCAGCCTTTCTCTTCATTGACCCTTAATTTTAATTACCTTCCAATAAATTCTCTTGACCCTTTCCAGTTGACTTCCGTGGGAGTAATGCCAGGTATCAAATGAAGTCACCCAGAATATCAATGCAAAAGAAAACAGTATTAGATAAAAAGAATGAACTGATGGAAGGGGAAAAGCAAATTTTACAAAAAAGAATAAAAAGGAATAAGTTCTAGTGCCAGTTCCATAATATCATTCCCCTTTTAATTTTTGCCTGATCAAAATTAAAAAAAAAATAGATTGCTAATATTAATAAGTGAAATGAATCTTGAATTTTATAATAGCAGAGGAAATGAAAGGACCAAAGTAATATTGTGTTGTTAACTGAGATTTTAATAATGATTCTGTCCTCAGTTGGTGCATTTATTCCACAGAAAGTAAATCATTAATGAAGAGGAGGGGAAAACAGTTTTGTGGTGATGGATTTTTGAAAGAAAAGTTTAATTTTGCTTAACTTGTAGAAACTCTGAAATATGCTTGGAGCACTAAATCTAAACTACCACCATCTCAAAAACAGTTTGTAGAGGTGGAATTTAGCCAAGGGGCTGTCGGTGACTGGGGTAGGGTGAAGAGATGTCCAAGGCTCCATTCCAGGAGAGCTGAGGTGAGTGAAGAGGTGAGTGAAGATGTTTGGGCTCATCCCACATTTCCTGTGGAGTTTTGCAAGATCTGCTTCCACCATGCCCTCTTGCAGTGGGGAGGGTGGACTCAAACCCCTCTCAGTTCTGTGAGGGTGTTTGACTTCCCAGGTGAAGAAAAAAGCCCACCAAGGCTGATGTGTCCACTGCCCACCCCTACCTTCAACCACCTCCAAGAAGTCCCCAAAAATGGGCTCCCTGGAGCAGCAGCCAATTTCACACTGAGCCCCCTCATTTGAAATGTCAAGCACAGGGAGGTTCATGGTCACACAATGATGGAGAAGAAAAATCTCTGTAGCTGAGATTTGCTGCCTAAGAAAAAGCAAATACAGAACATACATCCCTCTGTGTGTGTGAAGGAGATGGGGGAAAATGCACAATTCCCCTGATTCCTTAATGAGCACAGCACCCCGACAATGAATGTAGAAATTTGCAAATTAAACCACATTTCTGTATCTAAATTATCAAATCAATAAAGAGATGTAAACATTAAACAACATTATATGAGAGCCTGGAGTGTCACCACAAAAAATTAAGACTATGTAATTAAAAGTACAATGCAATTTATTTTTATATCGTTCTTCATTCAAATCAACAAATCTTATTACTTACCCAAAAATGTAAAGCAGGCTGCAAACTAATTCAAAAGATGAAGACAAAGTGGTTATTGAAAAACCTATGTTTCTTGTTCCCTTACATCTGGCAAGAGTCATGATTTAATATTTTAACTACTGTAATAGGTTATACTGCTGAAGAAAAGTGCATTAATTACTATGGGAAACCTAAAGAAATCTAATTAAGAAGAATTAAATCGCTCTTATTGACTGGGAAAAATAAAACTACGTAAAGGGAAATGAGGGATGAAAAAACTGACAACACACAAATACTAATAAATGTCTGCACAGAGTAGGAAACACACTTGTGCTGTTACTGGGGGTGTGGATTTGAAGTCTGGCTGGAGATCACAGTTTGGCTAAAGCTCTTCTCTCACCCAATGGAAGCACCTTCTAATTAGCTGCAGCTCAGGGAGCTGAGTTTGCTCCAAATGCAGCCCAACATGTCCGTGCAGAGTCAGTCCCACTGGCTGTGCCTGAAAAAGCACACTAATGTAGGAGATTGAGCTGCATTTCTGGGTGTAGTGTGGAGAAATGGAATAATTATCTCAATAGGTGCCATCCTTCCTGCATAGTCAGAGAGGACACGTGTGAGAAAGCAGCCCTGTGTCCCAAATACTCAACGTGTCCTGCCTGGGGACACCACGGGGAGAAATCACCACAGGCAAATCGGAATCCATCTTTCAACCAGCCACAGCCTTTGAAGTCATGCAAAAGGAACCTTTCTGTGTGAAATATCCACCACCTTGTTTGCTCAGCCCCAACTAAAGCCATCTATTTTGGTATGAGCTTTACCATAAGGAAGGTACTCCCCCATCCATGCATTCAGGGGATCCCCAGGGATGCAGGGCTGCTTTGGGAGCAGGTGCATCTTCTATCGGCCAGAAACAGCAGCCAAACGTGTTAGGAGGTGTTTGTTTGTATTTTCCAGATGTGAAACTAGATGGGTCTGTCTGGATTTGTCATTGTGGGGATTTGATTCTGGGGCTGTGATTTTGAGATTTCATCCCTCATGATCTTGAGCATTCTTTTGGTGGCAAAACTTATTTTCTGCCCACCCTGACTGCTCTCATTCCTAAAGATCTCACCAATGTCAAAATGTCTGTGGATGTTAAGAAGAAGGGAGAGGATGCCGCATGGTCAACAGCTACACTAAACACTTAAAAATATGTGGTTTAATTACTTCAGCTGATATTAGTATTATTAATGCCTTTTCAAGCCAGAGGTAGCCCTTTGATCATGTATATTTACTTCACACATAAAACAGACTGCAGCAGTTTGGCCAGTTCTCTGGTACTGGATCCAGTAGCTTGCACATCATTAATATCTCCAAGTATGATAAATTAGTAGTCTTAACTTTGCACAGTCCTTCCAGGATTGCAAATCTTCATCAAAGGCAAGAAGAATTGTCTGAGGAATAAGGATTTCTCGATTCAATGGGTGCACACTCTGTCAGAAAGGAAGAAACAAAGTGAAATCTTTGCAAGAGATTATGCTATTATGGACATGGATTTGCACAGAAAGACAGAAAAAGGGCACTGCAACACCTCAGCTATATTTTGGAGGTATCACTGACACACAGAGTTGCACAGTTTTGTGCTCAAAGGTAAGCACGTTCTCCTTTCCCACCTTTGCCCACAGGAAACAAGGTTGCAAAGCAAAAAGCATAGACAGGGGTTGTTCGAAGGAGTTTTGATTGACTGAGGGTTGTTTTGCAACACAGAATCTGAGCAGCAATGCCTTGATTAGCAATGAGTTTTTATGTTGAACCTTGCAAAACACACAAGGATTACTCAGGAAGAGTGTCACATAGACCATGTGCAACTATCTACACAAGGGTTGCAGAAACAGCCTTCAGATATAAAACAGGAATAAGCAAGGCTTAAATTCACTCTTTGAGAGGAAGATAGAAGGGGGTTTGATGTGGTATCATCTGAAGGCCATTGTACTAGGACTTGCCATGCTGTACATGCTCTACTAATCCAGGATCCTTAGTCATCAGGACTTTGTATAGTCTATGTGGAGCTCTGCACTGCCAGACACCCAGGGCTGATGCAATCTCAGTGCTGTGGCTCTGGCCCATGCATGGAACTGGGGGCTTGGGGTCTTAGGGACACACAGGGGCTGTGAGCTGTTGCTCAGGGGTGGAATGTTTCAGCTACCTGAGTTTGGGACTGCCTCTCTGCTGTGGCATCCTTCAGCCCAGCTGTAAATCTCTGTGCACTGTGGGGTGCAGGGAGAGCTGCACCTGAGATGCACCAAGAGCACCAGGGCAGGGGAAGGTCGTGAGGGTGGTGGTGGGATTAAGCTCAACTCATTTCAGATATTCACAGAGTAGATTTCTAAGTGGGAGCTGTCACGCTGGGTTTTCCAGGCAGCAAGAAGAAATAAGTGGGTTTATTATGCCATTCATCTGCTCTGCTTTAAGCATCTCCTTTAGGAAGAGATGAATCACTGTAGACTCCATCAACAGTATTGACTGGCTCTCCACTGACTCGCAAGGGAGCCACAGGTGACCTGCCCAAGAGCAGATTTCTGCTTTATTGGGGTGAACCTGCCAAGAGCTTCGTGCCCGTGGTGTAGGACTTGGCTGCTCTGAGCAGCTCAAACTGTGGCATTTCAGTCAATAACTGCTTCAGCAAACTCAGTGTTTTTGGAGAAACGACACCCCTCAGGAGGAGTTTGCAATGTTAAGTAGATAAAAGAAACAGCAGGTGGGAAACAGAGGTGGTCTGTTTTCAGCAGGAAATAAAGTCTGTGCTTCCTGCTCCTGCACCACATGCCTCAAAACCTGTGTCTCCTTTATAGCAGGTTTTCATATCTTCACGGAGAGATTTGTTCAGGTGTGAACTCATCATACTGATGATTAGTTCATGATGACTGCTGTCATCTCCCTCCAAACTGAAGGGGTCCTGTTGCAGCCATATCTCATTCCCCGTGGCTATTGCTGCTCCTTATCCTCAGAGCATCAGCTGCTTCTGAGGAAGTCTTGGGCCATCAGGAAATAAACTGTCTGGGTCATCAAGAAAGCATGCGCTTAAAAGAGAGAAAAAAGCCCATCAGACTGTAGGAGCAAAAAGCAAAAAACCAGCCCACACGTGTAAGAGTGGCAGCCTCTACAGTGTGGTGTGTGTCCACACGTTGTTTCAGAAGCCATCTCCCTTCGGCTGTGATCGCTCTCGACTGTTTGCAGTCTGTGTGCGGTGACGTGCATGGAATATTACTACGAAAATGTGCATTCTTGTTAATAGGTATAGTTTAGGATGATTGTTAGCAGAGCATAAGGCCTTATTGATTGAAAGTGGCATATGGCAGGGATGTATAATGATTCACTTTGGCTGCTAGTTCGAAATCCTATTCATGGGTGAAAAAAACACCCCGCTCTCCTTTGCAGTCAGGCTTCATTCTTTCTGCAGCATGTTTTTCAAACCGGGCCATTTTGCAAGTGATCCCTAGGAGAGATTTCCTGCTCTCCTGGGTGTGTGCTCAAAGCTCTTTTCAGTCTTGCAAGGGCAGGTCACAAGAACAAAAGCAGGAGTTATCATATGCCTCCCTTTGAGCAAAAGGTTGTCTTGCAGTTCTCTCTCTAAAACTCTTTTTCTGGGCATTTTGTGCTTAGGAAAGGTGGTGGACTTGAAAGTCTGATCACAATAAATACCAGGGGTATGTCCAAAGCTGATTTCCAGCAAGTAGGTGCCTGATGGGAAAGAGTGTAAATCCTCACCTGCAGCAACAGCCTCGTGGGAATGGTTTTGGTATTTTTTCCAACTGCATTTCTGAAAAACAAAGATGCCAATGCTCCAGCAAGCTGCAGGAAAAGTGAGCTCTTCTCTGGACCCAGCTTCTCTTCACCAGGGGAAAGAAATGCGTGTTCCTACACGGCATTAGCAAATACAGAGTAATTAACCTGAGGTAAAATCCCAGTGAAGGCAAAGCAGACAAAGTATTAATAAATGTGAACTGACAGAGATAAGCCCTGAGGACCTCATCTATCTTCCCCGTGTGTTAGCAGGTCCAAGTGAAGCTGAAGTTGTCTCACCTGGTTTGTCTTGTGTAGGCTGAGAAGGTAAGCACAGACTTTGCACTGGGTAAAGGTGGCACCTTGTGAGTCCTGAATGCCCCCACCTCCCATCACTGGTGCTTCTGAGGGATCTCTTGAACCTCAAGAGAGTCGTCCTGAAGGATGACAGCTCAGAGTGGCACTGTCCTGGTGCTCAAGAGCAAATATGGCTGCAAGTGATCCCAATACTGACCCCAGCACGCCCTCACCCACCACTGCCAGGAGGGCAGTGCAGGGAAGGATTTTGCCAGGTTGGCTGGACATTGGAGGAGAAGGTGGTCCCAGCAACTCAAAGCTATCTGGAAACCTTCACTGAACAGGGAAAAGCTGCAGGGACTCATTCTAACCCAAATGGATTGGCTGATACATGAAGATAACTTACTGACAGGAAAAGTGCCATTCCTATAGGCCTGCAAACCTCCTGACCTTTATCTGGCTGATGTTCAGTGATATCTGGACACTTTTCTTGGCAACAGCATGAAGAACAATTCAAATGACATTCACTTCACTACTGGAGGCACGGCTCTTGTGTTTCCCCACCAGCAAATAAAGAACAGAGCCTTCATATATGTCTTTTCTGGGAACTGATGCTTTCTAGGAATTGCTTACAAAGAATTAAGTAATCTATTTGATTGTTATCCAGAAGTCATGGACTTACTAAATGATCTTGCACAATTCTTTTTATCCAGGAAGATACTTCTTCAAGATGGTCTCAAGGATTTGCCTGTGGTAGGCAAAACAGGGCTCCCTTGAATAAACTAGCTCTGAACAGGCAAATAAATGGAATGTCTTTCATTATACCTGTCACCAGTTTATTTACTCCATGTCCTCTTTCTGCCATAAAAGTCTTGAGTGATTTCAGCACAGTAAAACATCTGCACTCGTTTTCAGAAAATAACAACAACTGCCAATGTATGAAATCACTATTTTCTCAGAACGCCTATTGTTCAGTGTCCGGCCCTTATTGTTTCTCATCTCCTGTGAGTGGTTTACAATCAAATCCGCTTTATTTACACTGGAAAGCAAAATATGTCAGAGCAAGACAATTGACTATAAGCCTTCAGTCAATAACAGCTGATTTTTGTGCATGCTAAAGTGTAGTCATTTCTTGCGTTCATTGAAACTGGTGGCAAAATTCCCATTTAGAGGTGTCAGTTCAGTCCTGTGCCAGGTGCTGGGCTCCTGCTAAGCTTGAGCTGGTACACTTTACCATGCACCTTTTAAACCTGGATCCAGCACACACAGACCATCTTTCCATAGGCTCCATGAGCCATCCTCCAGTGAGTGAGCAGTTACAATTAAAGACTTGTATCAAGCAATACTTTAGCATTGTTCAACTGGTTTGGTGCTTAGGGACTTTTGTAAGATACTGAGCTGTCAGCAGACAAATCATCTCTATCCCACACTGTCTCAGTCTTTACTCTTGGTTTGTGGCCAACATCAACTCCCACTGAAGGCCTTTCTTATACAGTTTTCCAGTGAATGCTTTCCACAGGGTCATCACATCTCAGAGATAAACACTGAAAAGCTGAAGCATGCTATTAAGCTTCTTAAAACATTAGAAAGACAATAATTTTGACAGAAGAGATGTTAATCACACTTCTATAAAAGCTTTTCATCTTCAAAGCATTTAACCAACATTAATTACATGTAATTGGCTTTTCCACATATATCATGCAAAACACACCTTTCATGTCACTTGTCGCTGCTATCTCACCCAGGATTTCTGAGACAAAGCTGTTTCTCTTCAGTGCAGCACAGCTTCCTGAAGCCACCTGAGGCCTCATCTTGCAACTCCCGAAGGGCAACATTCAAAACAGCAGTTGCACAGAATATAGACACCTCAGCTGAACTGAGAGATCTGGGAAAAAAAAATAAAGCCATCCCACTCAGGTGCCTGCAAAGCTGTGTCTCCATTTCCCTGACAAAATTGTCTGAGGAGACTCTCTTAAGTTTTTCTGTCCCCCGTGCCTGGGGATATCCTGCCTTCACCAGACCCATCCAGGTCCCATACCCACACTAGTGTCTGCACAAAATGTCCAGGATGCCCTAGCCACAAGCAAGGTGCTCTCTGGACTCCAGCAACACTGCAGTTGACAGGCTAGAGTGAAAAGAGAAGGGACCACATTTCCCATGGATACCTTGTCTTCAATCACCTACCCAAGAAGTTGAGAACTTGGGTCCATTCCTTTCATCTGTCAGGGGATGTCTGAAATCCCCATCTCCACCATTCTGCCTTGCTTTTCTTGCATGCCATTTTCATTGAAACAACTGCTACATTCAGCCACAAACAACATGAAAAACTTTAGATTTTTATTCCACTTTACAGTGTGTGTGAGACAAAAAAACCCAACTTTCTTGCCCAGTGAACTGTCAGGATTTAACTAGGAAATCCAAGTTCCATATGTCCTTGGAAGAGCTGGCTAGTATTCAAGCTCCCTGTAGCTCAGGGCCGAAAGAAAAGGATTTTGGAAGCATAAGTCAAAAAACCATAAATTTCACCAAAAAGGACAAATGAAGAAAATATCCAAGAAAAGAAAAAAAAGTATTTACAGGGACTAGATCACAAAGAATTTATCCTGGTCATGAGCATGTTTGGAGGATAAGGTTGAGAATAGGCGAGAATCCAAACCCAAGCACTCTCTGGGATCAACAGCATCACACAGGTCAGGAGATAGGTGAAGGTCCTGATAAGTGTCTTCCCTCTCTTTGGCTGCCTTTCAGAAGGCAATATTGAAGGTGATATTATGCTTGTTTTCATATTGAGTGTGGAGCCATTTACAAGCTGATTAGCTCCATCACTATTTATATATGTAGCTAATAGAGCTAAAAAATGTGCTGTTAGTTCAATGGCTCATAAAGGTATGAAAGCTCCACCTGGCAGCCCGGCATTCCTGCATTGCCTTGAAGCAAATAAATGTGCTTTCCAAAGAGTTCAGGACTTTCCTAACTTTTATTCTTAGCCTTCAACTTTTATTCTTAACCCTAGAATAAAGCCCAGAGTATAAAACCTTAGAATAAAACCCTACAAATCCTGGAGAATGAGTTTCCCATGGAGTTGTTTGGGTCTGGGATTAAAAGTTCCAAGCCTTTTGAACTGTCTTGCACATTGAAAGACTTCATCCCTCATGAGGACCTGCCAGAGAAAGGGAGACCTGCATGGTATGGTCAGGATGGGCAGAAAAGCAGCCGTTCTCTGTAGCAGAGGATTCAAAGTGCCCAGGGACCTGACCTCAGATCCCAGAGAGGGAGATTTTTAGAAAAGCATTGAAGTGGCAGGTTCCAGTGCAAGTCAAAATTGTGCTCCTGAATCAACAAGATCCTGTAAAAATCCCACAGAGCGTGACCAGTGGCTGTTTATTTTGCAGACTTCTTCAGCAGCTCATTCTCAAGATTATAATTCAGTTATTGGCCACAAAATTCTGTCAGACTACTCCCACCCTGGGAGTTAAGTAAATGGTTAAGTGTGTTATTGCTTCAGAGCTAGGACACTCTCCACCTTGCTGGACTGAGCCCCGTAATCTATTTGTATTTCCTTTTCAACTTCTGCAAGTAACCCCAAACAGGCTGGGAACACTCAGTGCAAAGTTGCAGGAGATGACTGTGGCAATTTCTGAATGACAAGAGCATTTAAAAGAAATGTCAAGAGTCTGTGGGCTGCAAGCTTTTATGTTTCAAGGAGAAACAAGAACAAAGGAGGGACAATAAATCAAACGCAACAGCTTAGCATGCTCCATCTCTGAGAGTTAACCTCTTGAAAGCCACGTCCCCAACACAGCGAGGGCCACAATCCTTTGATGGGGTCCATTATTTTGTACAAAGTGATGGAAGCAGCAGGGTGGGCTCCTCCATGCATGCCCAGGGGCCATGTACACTGTGCTTTGCTTGACATGTGCTATGCATTTATGGGTTAACATCAAACATGAGCTGATTTATAATTTTTAATCAAAAAAGGATTATAACCTAATAAATCCTAATAACGTACTCTGTCTGGAGGTTATGTGGTGTAGTCATATAATACACTGGTAGCTTTGCTCTCCTGAGCCTGGAAGATGGTGTAAAGTTTTTGATTTGTCAGTAAACTGTTCCTTGGAAATGCTTAAATGGATCAAGACCCTCCAAGCACCATGGTGCAAATGATGATCCCCTTGGGTGGAGCCTTTCCTGCTGTCACAGGGTTTGAAGTACTTGAATGAGACACACTTGGAAGCTTGCAGCATCTCTGTGTGATGAGTATCTCCTCTCACTTTCAGAAGCCAAGTATTTCTAGTTATTTCTGCTAATTATTGGCAGTTAGCTAGTTGAACCTAAGCATTAAACATATCAAACACATCACTGATGTTAGTCAGAGCCCTAAGGAGTTCTCCAACCAGGGCTGGTTTGTAAGGGCACATCATTTTTTGAAGTTAAAAAATTATGACCACACAAAGAAAGACTTAACCCTCGCTACTGGATTTCCTGGGTTTTGGTTCTCCCACCCAGATAGTCAGGTATTATCCTGGGAAATCTGCGAGTAAGCCAGACCTGTCAATTATCAGAGGAGATTTCTGAGCCTTCTGTTCCCAAAGAATGATCATCTTCCCTCCCATCCATACTCTGCCTCCCAGCAAAAGGCTGTCCTGGAAGAACATTTACTTCCCAGGAGACCTAATTAACATTACAAGACTAATGGAGACTAAGCATATAGAATTTTTTAAAAGTCCTTTGACTGCAGAGCCATTTTTAAAGCTGCTCCTCCCTTCTCTTTGTTTTCACACAATAGCTAAACCACCACAGTGGGGATAGGGCAGGGGTCTAGAGGTCCAAGGTATTTTCAAGTTAGTTTTGACTATCTTGTTGTTACCTCATGCTCTTCTGCTACGTTTGCACCCATCCGTTGGTTTTTTCAGCCTCCTCCTAAAGCTGCCTTCTAGCCAGGGGTGTTCTCTTTGTGTGAGTGCAAGTGCATGTCCTGATAAAGCTCCATGGGTGGTCAGGAGAAAGACCTCAACAGAAACTCTTGGTCTTGCCACACCTTCACCCCTGCTGGAGGATAATGTCACCTGGAGCCTGATCCGGGCCCTAGGAAACTCAAAAGGGGTTTGGAGCTATTCCTTTAACACTGGTTTACTAATTAAGGAAAGATTTCCAAACCAGTCAGATAAAGAAATCCATCAGAATCAACCAAGTCTGTGTCAGTAGAATTGCTCTCACTCAGGTGTCACAGAATCACAGAATCACTCAGGTTGGGAAAAAAACCTCTGAGACCATTGAGTGCAACCTTTGTCTGACAGCACCGTGTCAACTCCACCATGGCACTGAGTGACATGTCCAGCCATTCCTTGAACACCCCCAGGGATGGTCACTCCACCACTTCCCTGGGCAGCCTATTCCAGTGCTTAACAACCCTTGCCAAGAAGAAATTTCTCCTCACATCCAACCTGAATCTCCCCTGGTGCTGCTTGATGCTATGTCCTCTCATCCTGTCAAAAATGAGAATGTGGAGAAGGTGTCCTGTGACAAGAGGAGAGGATAATTCTCAGAGGTGATCCACTTACAACCCTTTGGTTAGGAGTTTTTTTCCCAGTACAGCTGCAATCTGGAAAAGGCAACTTTATAAGTTTTTTTCCACTAGGCTACAGTTGAAGTTTCTACTTTCTCCAGAGTTCAGCTAAAAGTAGCCTGGGCTGGCAGTCTTCAATTGCAATCTTTTGTGATACTATACTAACAGTGCTTCCCAATAGGCCTTGGACATGGAATTCATACACCTTCATCCTAATTTTACCAAAGCACCCTAAAATACTGCTCCTGCCACACTCTCTATGTAAAGAGGACATACAAAGAGCTCTTCTCTCTCCCTGGCTCAGAGGAAATGGTTGCCTTCAGTTTTTATTGTACCAGCATTGACTGTATTCCTATAATAAAAGCATCTACCTGGTATTTTCAAAGTCTTCTTCTGGGAAATAACAGCTGTGCTTTCACTGTTTCACTGAAATTCAGGATGAAAAGGGGTGTCTATCTCCCCAACTAGGCCCAGACATCCTCCCCATTTCTTTCCTTGCACTGTTTGAAAACATCTCCTGCCTTTCAATTCTTAATGGTTCTGGTACAAAAGCAATAAACACAGCTGACAGTGCTGCTCCTAACAGCCCAGGAGCCAGCCAGGCTGTGCACAGATGAGGATGTTAGATCTGAACCCATTTCCTGGGAGAGAGGGATGCCTGTGTGAACAAACAAAAGCCCAGCCAAGTTCTCAAAACAGAAGTTTTTCTGAAATGTCTGAATGAGATTTATCCAAAACTGTGTCATGAAACTCCAGATTTCCAAGAACAGAACTTGTTGGATCTGACAGAAGCCACCCCAAATTCCTCCAATTACTGCTGCAATTAGAAATCAAATTAAAAAGATATAAATCTTAGTTTGAAGAAAAGTCCAACTGCAAACAAAGAAATGAAAAGCAGAGAAGTGTGCCTAATTCAGACAAAGTGCTACAGAGAGTAGCCTTGTTCACTGCAGTCATTCCCCTTCACCAGCATCTTTCTGGAATGTAAAAACTGGAGTTTGGAGAACAGGTAATTCACAGATCCAACTCAGCTCTTAATTCTGCTTTGCTCTCAGCACATCTTGACCCAAACCCTGGTCACCCAAAAGGATGGATGTTACTAATGGCTGCATTCAACAGGCAGAGCTCTAATCTCCTCTCCCCTCCAGCCAGTCTGTGCTGTATCTGCAGCATCTGACTGTGCCCTTAATAGGCAGCTGGAGCAGCCCATCTATTACCACCACAATCTTGGCCAAAGCCCACAGGCTTTCAAGCCTAAAACGGGGAGCTGCCACAGTTTGGATTAAAGGCAGCAAAGGCTGTCTTGGTGGAGCTGCAATAGATCTTTTCTCTGAGGGTGAGATAGCAAGGGAGTCATGCAACACACACCTATGGCTTCTGTCACCCAGCTGCCCAGCCCAGGCTCTCAGAGTCCCTGCACAGCCAGCGTTTTGGGGAGCTGGAGAGGCAGTCCTGGGGTGCAAAACAATTTCTGCATTCCTGCTGGGTGAGACACAGAGAGCTGGGAATTCTCAGAGAGGTTGGTTCTTTACCTGTGTATGTCCCTTGGCAAAAACAACTGCAAGAATTCACGCTGCAGTTTTGGGTTTACAGTCAAAGTCTGAGTGTACTGCAGGTCTTAAGGAGCTGTTACCATTTTTTATGAAGGCAAAATACACATTAAGGACTTCTTTAATTGCACATAAGCCCCGATCTCTGTAGCTCCAGTTTTATAAAATGCGTTCATCTCTCATTGCCTTAACCCATCCGAGGTTACAGATTTGTCCCCAGCTTTTTTAAGACCTGATTTTTCAGTCGTGTTTTAGGGTGTCCTGGGACTGTTATGAAAAATGAGGCTTTAGCCTTGCTAATAAAGAAGTGATAATAATTAGAAAATCTCTTGGCCAGTGCAGATTTTATAACTCCGTAGATACCACAGTATTAACATTCTGTTTGTCCACCTGTTAGAAGAAGCAGATCTGAAGAGTCATAACTCTAAAACAGTGGGTGACAATTTAATGAAAAATTGAGCTCTGCATTTAATTTCCTTTTAAGTTCAGTTGAGCATTCTGCAAGATCAAAGGGGCTTTGTGGCCTGCAAATGATCTATGATATCAGAGAAACAGATTATAACCCAGGCACAGTTTGGTATTTAAGTAAGTATCTGCTTTTAATACCGATGTTTAAAGTAGGCTAATGGAACTAAAGCACAAGGATAATTTCCTATGATACAACTCTATAATCCAGTTTAATATATCAGCTGAACACTAAAAGCATATTTTGAATTTATTTCAGTGCTCTGCCCCCCCTGTGGGAAGTATTCTGAGACACCATAAAACATTTTTAACAAAACAAAAGGTCCTGCCTTAGTTTGTGAGATTTTGGAGCAGGGACTGCACTTATGCACTTGTAGAATGTGTGGAGAAATGAATCTCTTGGGTTCAGTGTATGAAGAACAGATAAGCAACAGCAGCATGTCAGTAAGGACTTAATTTTAGTGTGGGTTTTGGAGTTCTGCTTAGAAGGTTGCTATCTTCCCCCTTCACATCCATGCTACATAATAGTGAGCAGTGGGCTTGAAAAAGAGAATAAAAAGAAAGAAAGCTATTTAAGGTTTAAAGGTTCTTTTGTTTTATTTGGGTTCTTTGTTTTTGTTTTTTTTTCTTTTTTTAAACAAGTCCCTACAGCAGCAGATATTCCATATTTTACTTTTCAGAAATGATCATGCTCCAAGTTACACCTAGCCAGGGGTTTCCCTCCATGACTTAGAGAAGATGCTGCTACAGACTCTCTTCTGCTGATTGAACTCTTCTTCCTCCTTACTACCTTTAATTGATGGACAACTCATTCTTGTTTTTTCTGCTGATAGTGTTGTCCTTCAGGCTAACAAGTCTATTCCCCCTTAATGTTTACCTTCCTGATAGGTCTGTATGCCAGCATTATGTACATCTGTCTTTCCCAGGCAGGAGGGGTCACATCTGTAATCTGCTCTCGCAGAGAGCAGTTTGATGTTTCCCTGGTCAGTGATCCTTCCTGTCTCCATCTGAATTCATCAGTTTTGAACACCAGGGATGGGAATTGTACATGCTGCTCCACAGGAGGCTGCACCAGCCACGTGTACAGTGGCATTAGTGCAGCTGCAGCTTTGCTAGAAATGCCTCCTGATGCATCACAGGCCTGTGCTAGCCTGACGTGATGTGATGTGATGTTGGTAGCTCAGACATCTCATGGTTAACCCATGCATCTGGGTCTGCAATCCCAGCAAATCCACAGAATCTATGATTATTTGAGGAATTAATGCAAAGTGCGTTCAGGGTTTACAGTTTCACCCCCTTTCTGCTCTTTTAATCTGTGAGGTCATCCAGATATTCCTGTAGGATATCTGGAGCCCCTTCAGGAGTGATAACGTCTCTCAGCTTGGTGTCACCAACACATTTCTTTCCCTCCCTTCTACCTTTGGTGCCAAGATCTGTATCTTTTGTCCCCTAAACAAGTAACTGCTCCTCTCAACTGATTCGTATCTTCTCAAGCTAATTCCTTGCCCTTCTCATAGTCTACTGCTTATTCTTGTTTTTGCCAACTAACTCATTTTTATGTGCCCTTGCATAAAAAATGAGAGGTTTAGATGGATGGAGGATGATGATGAAAACTCCAGTCAAACTAGCACCAAATTTGAAGTTAGATCCATTTTATTAATGCCCACAGGGACTAGTCTGCTGCACACCTTTGATCTGGAATATTTGCTGTCCTTTGTGTGAAAACAGCAACAAACCCTCTCATGTTTCCCTGATTCAAGGCATGTTGGAGATTTTGATTTCCTTGTCACTGATTTGCAGCGGTGAACATTTTGCTGCTCTTGTGATTAAAGCAGCTCTTTGAGCTGGCTCAGGCAAGGCTATCATGGCTAGTTTGGGATGCTGTCGATGCTGTGTAGTTCTGCTACTTGTGGCCATGCAAGGAACAAGGCTGGCATTTTCAAACAAATTCAGATAATATGCTGAAAAATCAGCAGGACCTGAAACTTGGTTCCTCTGCTTTGAAAGTCTAAGTTTACAGCCATAACGCTTTCACATCCCAAATTCTATTTCCAATATCCTCAAATGAAGGAGGAGGCATCTAATTAATCACAAAAAAATTGGATGATTTGGTTGTTAAAATAGTTCTGTTGGTAAACTGATGTAGGGATATCCAGGACACTTGGAGCAAGTCAGTACCATATAAAGTCCACTTGTGCTCCTCTGCAGCAGCAAGTGGGAGAAGTTTGGCCATTTCTGATGGCACTGGACAGATATCTCCAGGGAACTGAACGTGCTTCTTCTGGCTAACTGGAAGAATTTTCTTTGAGGAGCATTATTGGACAAATGGATGCAAACCTGCTGCAAAACAAAGAATGAAGTTTTGGAAGAAGCTGAAGAATAAAGATTTGAGGTCTGCAGGCATCCTGTAATGCAAAACAATGGGAAGAGATGGGTGCTGGGAGCAGGACAAGAAGGGGAACAAAGACCCCAGACTGTGTCCCAAGGAATTCTTTAACATCATTGACCCTACTGACCCACTTTTAACTGAGTTCCCTGTTCTGAAGCTGGACAGACTGAGGTCAGCAGCTTTTCATGGACAGGAGGAGCAGGAGAAACACAAGGGAAGGCGTCTTAGGATAAATTAAAATATAGAAGTATCAAAGCTTGGTCATCAGTTGTAGAAGAACAGGATAGGTGCTTCAGTTTTCACATCATTAATCCAGTTGTTCCACTGGATAAACAACCCTGCCTTGCAGTTAATCTTCAAATAAATATGCTCTTAAAATCCAGTGGGTATTTATCTAATATAGGATAACTGTCTTACTGAAGCTAAATTAAATGCTTTTGGATAAACTTAATTTGGCCTCCTGTTGAAATGGTTTTCTGAATGAGATGGAGAGGAAATGCTTAACTCTTGTTTGGAGTAAGGCTGGTGGCACTCACTGATGGCCAAATACTCTAAATAGTCTGTTCATGTTCACTGTAGCAGAACTGGGTTTTAACTGCTCACAGGAATGGTCAGTCCCTCCTTAAATCTCCTTGAGTCCTTGACCACTACAACACCTGGTGGAACTGAGCTCCACAAACCCACCACATTTTCCATGGTGACATCTAATCTTGAATTTCCTGCCTTCTACTCTTTTATTTTGCACTATACAAAAAAAAAAAAAAAAAAAAAAAAACAAACAAAAAAAAACCTGAACATGAGCTCCCTTCCTTTTGGAGCCCTCGTGTCCTCCAGCCTAGCAGGATTTCTGGCTCCTTCCTGATCCTCCCAGTTCTCCCATCACCCTGCCTGATGCCTTCCCCAGTGGGCTCAGCAGCCCCTCTGCCTGCAGGCTCAGGCACTTTCACACCTCCTGGGTTCCTCTCAGCACTCCCCCTCTTTCCCTTGCCACAGGCCTGACAGCAGGAGCTTTTATCACAGCCCTTCTATTTAGCTCCCTTCCACCGTAAACACCACTTATCTTTTCAATCTCTCTCCATATAAGATTTTTTTCCCCCCCCCAAGTCTCAAATTATTCTTGTCATCCTTATCTGAACATCCTTTAATTCCCTTGGCAGTGACTTATAGCATTCCAGATGAGAAAGAAGCCTTGGTTTTATACCACACTGAAATTTACTCCATCCCATTTCTTACACATCCTAACCTTTTGTTTGCCTGTTTGACAGAAGCTGCACCCGAGCTGAAAACTTAAGTGAGAAGGGTGCAATAATGATTCAGAGACATTCCCTGTTGGTCAGTGCTGTTACTAAGATAATTCATTGTTTCTAAAGCTTTCTGCAAGGGCATTCCCCCCCCCGAGCTCATATTTCCAGTGCAATACTGCAGATAGGAAGCTACAAACTACCTCCCACTGCTGCCAGCAGTTCAGGTCCTCCAGGGTGGAGGAGGCACCTGTAATTAGTGGCTGCAGAGATAAACATCCACTAGCCCCCACAGTGGACAGGAATTGAGCCAATATAAGTTAACATAACTCAGAATTTTTTTTCCCTAATTAAAATCTTTGTGATTGGTAGAAGTTTTTGCAAACCTTTTGAAGTCCCTTTAAATTACCCTGAGACACCCTGCCATCTATCACTGCAGCAGTCTTATGATAGTGCTGCATCTGCAACTGATAAGCATTCTCATATTCCTTGCTACCCCTTGTATATGGATTATTTTCCCTTCAACAGCAATGGTTTAACTGAAGGATAGCAGGGCAAGGTCTCCCACCTTGATGTGGGTTTATGTGGTGCCTAACAAAGTAAGACCTTGATCCACAGCTAAGCCCACAAAATAAGGCTGCTAATACTGACTTGTCAGGTCCTTTCACGCTGTCCACTTGCCTATTTCAGTTATGACCTTCAGAAATTCTTTATCACCTATTGTGGACACAGGAGTGATGTTAGCCATAAATTTTACCACCTTGTTTTCCATCCTTTTCCTGTATCGCTCTTTCTTCTCTATTAGTTTGTGTCTTCTTGCCTGTCATTCCTACATTTTGAGCTATTTTGGATACAATGTTCCCTTGTTGAATATATGGTCTAACATGCTATGCACTCTTCCAAAAATAAATATGAATTAATACTGCCTTAATCACACAAACCAGCCCACTGAAGTTAAGAGAACTCCTGATGGAAAAGGGCCCAAGGTAAATAACAGTAGTAGAATGTGTCCCTAAGAGTTTGTCTTAATTAAAAGTATAACTACACACATTAAAAATTTACAACTGAAAAGGTTATGAATGTGTAATGTTTAACAACAGTAATGTAAAAAGGTGATATTTAGTTTCCAGCACTCGCATGAATGCTCATCCTCTGAATTTAGAAATGACTGTGGCTGTGTGGTTTGATCTGTAATTAAGATTTAATTAATCCCTAAAGCTCAGTTCAACTCAGATTAGACCTATATTGATTTGAAATTCTTTACAGTTGCACTCCTGGTACAGCAAACTCACCTGCTCCTCATGGTGCAATGCATTTAAGGGGTCTGTCTGACCTTTAGCAAGGGTGTCACCAAGAATCCTATAGAGAAACTGTCCACATCAAGGGAAAATCATCCAGCTCCCTTTGTTCTGTATGCCATAATGAGCAATTACTGATGCAATATCATTGTTGCTTAACTCTTGGGGCTGCGTGGTAGGAAACACGAACCAGTGTTCATCAAAGTTGATGAGAACTCTTTCCCCTTGATCACAAACACACAGCTGTGGGTCTGACCATGAGTTTATCTTCTCACAGAGGAGGCAAAATACCCACAATGGCACAATGCTTTCATTGCCAGAGATTACCAGAAGTAGAGGAGATAAGGGCACACCTGTATGAAGGTAAGTTCAACTCTTTCCTGTGAGGGCGGTGAGGACCTGGCAGAGGTTTCCCAGAGAAGTCATGTGTGTCCCATTCCTAGAAGTGTTTAAGGCCAGGCTGGACAGGGCTCTGAGTAACTTGGGATAGTGGAAGGTGTCCCTGCCCACCCCAGGGGGGCTGGAACTTGATGATCTTAAGAGAGACTTGAGAGACTTCAGGTCTCTCCCAACCTAAGCCTTTTATGACCCTATGGCTTCTCAAGACAGGAATAGGCCAAAAATTTTCCTGCAACCTCTGTGGAAAATCTCACTGATGGAGGGTGCAATTCCCATAGGGACCCCTCACTTGGTCGTTACAAGACCAAGAAATCTTGAGCCTGGTTTGTGGAAACCCAACTTTTATGGCTTGAGCAGAGCTGCAGATGATTGTAATGGCTTTACCCAATGACCTTGGCAGTCAGTCATTCAGAACAAACATACCAAGCAGATCTTGGCTATGCTAAAAAGAAATAGGGAACAATAAAATGTTTCTCCTAGACTTTATAGGAGTCATCCCACCATAAGATCAGGGAATCACAGAAAGGGACTTCTAACCCTGGCTGAGGACTTGGAGAGCAGCTCCCTCCCCAGCGTCTGCAAGAGCCTCTCATCTACCTGCTGGTGGCAGAGTTTTGGCCTGAGTCTCTTCTCCCATGCCTAACCTTGCTGCCTCAGACAGAGATGTGCTGAGCTGAAAGGTTACCTGAACACTCAAAAAATCCGCACACAGATGCTTGCCCTGTGCCCAACAAGCAGCTCTTCTTACCCAGCTTCTGAATGAAACCATCTGTTAAACAACTCCCCTGATCCACATCAGCTCTACAGGGGCTCTGGAATTACGACTGCAGTGAACCAGAGCAGCCAGGCTTAAAATGCATTATTAGGAGAATTCATGGGGACACCATAACATCCAGAGAAATTCTGCTTTCTAGAATTATTTGGTTGAATATTTGTTTTCAGGACCTGCTGGCTACCTATTGGCAGTGTATTACCCTGAAGTGGCACTTCTGAAATAGCAAATTAACCTCCACAGGGCAGACAGCATCCTGCCCATAAGAGGATACCTGGAAAATGAACAACATGTGTTTTCCATGTAAGACTGCCTGATAATGAATGGCAGCTTGCTACAGCCATTACAGACAGAGCAAAAGGGTGTTGGACTCATGACTGTTGCAGTGTGGTTTTTTTTCCCCTGGGTGCCTCCATATTTTAAAGGAGGCTTCAGAACAAGTTAGAAAAAGTCAGACTCACTGTTCAGTGATGACAGCTGGTGGGTAGGGATGGTCCAAAGGCAAAATCCTGAGCTCCATTCCCCAGTGTGTAAGGAGGAGAAATTCAAAGGCACCCACCTGAGAGTGTCCTGGCTTTGAAGATGCAGTAATATTCATCTGTCACTGCAATTGCAGATACAAAACATGGAGTAAGAGTCATGATCCCTTCTGTTTAAATGTGCTGGCACCCCTGCAGGTGGAGGTGGTAGCTTTCTTTCAGCTCCCAGAAATTGGAAACACTGTGTAAACAAGACTGGAGGCTGCACTGTGCAGGTTCCTGAGGTCTGAGCTCTTTGTTTCTGTTCCTAAGGAAGGGGCGCATCTGCAGAAGTGAGGAACATGAAGACTACTGCAGCTTCTTTAATCTGCTGGTGATTCACACAGTGGCTCTGCCTCAGGGAGAACAGGAGAGATGGTTCGAGGGAAATCATATAGACAATATGTACTGTCTGAGTTATAAAAGGAAAATCCTGGTTACTGTAGACAAATCAAAGTAGTGTAGCTTTGTATCAAATGCAACATGCACGCAGTCTGCTGCTGGAGGTACAAAGGAGAAGGTTGCTTGTAGGACAGGGCTGATATCACCTTCCACCCCAGCACCTTAACCTGGGCAGGCAGAGAGCTACATCACCAAA
Organism: Vidua macroura; assembly: GCF_024509145.1. Lineage (NCBI taxonomy): Eukaryota > Metazoa > Chordata > Aves > Passeriformes > Viduidae > Vidua > Vidua macroura. The sequence goes on from NC_071571.1 coordinate 5,861,160, forward strand.
AACAGGGAAAAAAATATTTTTAGATTTATTTTTTCCCTCACATGATAACCAGAAGACATGGTTATGGAGGTATCAGCACACATTGCCTTTCAAACTCTTAATCTCAAAAGCCTGTTCAGTTTGGGAGGCTGATTTAATTGTTCACAGCTCAGGTTATCTGAAGACCTGAGGATCAAAGCATTCAAGCCCAAAGAGTTTCAGTTTGCGTTTCCTCTATTCCCGTGCAGTCTGGAAAGGATGCTCTTACAGGATTTTCAGTTTATGGCTCGTGCTGCTTGAGGGGTCTGTCTGAAACAAGCTGCCCTATTCACAGATATTGCATCCATGGTGGTTTTCCTTTGCTAAAGTGACCTGAAAGGTTGACAATTTCTGCCACTATTCAGGATGGGGGAAACTGGGGCCTGAAAGGGATAATTAGCATGCAGAGAAGAGCAGGCAGTCTAGGCCTCCAAATATCTCCCAATTTCTTTTGAAGACAACAGAACTTCCTTAAAAGCTGTCATCAAGATTAAACCCAAACTTTGGTCCATAAATTTTGATGCTATTGAGACTGAGATCCTGTTAGCCACTGGCTCTGGAGGTGGCCTTTAAGGTCTGTACCCCTTCCTTCACCATGTGATTCCTGAAGATCAGCTGACATAGACTTTAAATCCAACAGGAACCTTCCCCCTCACCAAAAACACTTCTGTACTATCAGCAGGACTCCTGGTTACCTTGGCAGTGTGAAAGCAGCTAAAGAATCCCAATGGCACATTTTAACAGCACTCCTAAACCCTGTGCCCACTCAACACAGACACACCATCAGAGTTACAGACCTGCAGGAATACACACCTGAAAATCTGGGTGACATCCTTCCAGAAAGACCCCAAAGCTTCCACATCTTCCCCTTGATCCTCTGTTGTGCATTCAGTAATGCTGGAAAGAGTTTTGCTTCTGCAGTAGTTCTCTTTGATTATCACAGTGCCCTTTGTCACTCACCTGGGCTGTTTCAAGGCCACCTTCCACCACAGAAGAAATCCAGCAGGGAAGAACAACCTGGGTGGTAGCTGGATCTCCACCCACAGAGGTTTTCCTCTGAATAGACTGCCCTGACTGGACATAGATATTCACTTTGTCTCCTGTTCCGGGTGTTTCCTCTAATATTTCATATCAAGTCCCCTGCTCTTGCCAGAGCAGTTCAGATCGAGAGAGAGGAATTTGTGCAGAAAAGAAGGCACAGTGTCATTTAGCAACTCTAACAGCATTCACAAAAAGAGTGAGTTCCCAAGCACTTTCATATGCCACTATCACAAGTATCTATGCTGACCAAAATAGGCTCAGAGGGAACAGAAAAAAAAAGGACATCATGGAAGTTCCATTCCCACTTCTGTCTCTGTGCCATTTAAGTCATCAAAACTTTCTCAAAGTGTAATGAAGCTGGGAAAGCAAAGAGATAAAAAGCCATTTCTAGGAAAGGAAGACCAAAAAGCTTCCAAAATGACAAATTCCTCATTTTCTTAATTCATTTTCTCGCTGAGAATTTGGAGCTGCAGAACATGTACCCATTGGTGATGAGAGCAAAGGTAATAAACATTGCCATGTAACCTTGGCTGTTCCCTGCAAACTGCAGTTACCCAGAAGCCCAGCCACCTAACATAAAAGGAAACTATCCACTTTAATTAGCAGAGCAATCAAAAGACTCTTACACAGGAAAGCATTTATCACCAAATAGAAAATGAATGATACTTTAAAATTAGAATATGCAGAATTCATAGCCAAAGGCACTCAGGGGAAAAAGAGCTTTGCACCAAACCAGACGGGGATTTTTTTTTTGGGCTTCAGTCTAATGAACTTTAACAATAGATATCAAATTCTGTCTGGCAGCACATTTTAGCAATGGATCTGATTTTTCAGAACTACTAAGCAAACCTCACCAGTTACAGGAAAAGGAGACTAGGGTTTAAAAAACCCTTATTAACCTGGATTCAGATCTTGAAACCAGATCCTTGGAAATCCAGTTTGTAAAAAAATCTTTGTCTATACCTTCAAAGTACAGTACAAATAAGCAGCAGGGAAAATTAATTTTAATTTTTCATGTTGATGAAGATTTCTTTGTGTCCCACTTAAATGCTGTGCAGGAAGAAACCAGGCAACACCACATTTCATTATCAAGTTTGGGCAAAGCTTGAATTGGAAGATGACAGCAACCTTTTTGGTCTTCCTGTACTTAACAAAAAAATTGAGATGCCTGAAAATCAGGGAAGAGCTAGATAAAAATACCTTCCTATCAGCTTGGAAGCTTACAGGGATATTGAAGCATAGAGGACTGGAGATGTTTTGAAAACAGTAGGAGATGCTGCCACTAAGAGTTCAGTCTTCCTAGAAATCATTAAAAAGCAAAATGCAGTTTTCCACTGGTTTTATAAATCTCGTCTTGCAAGGGAGCTGAAAGCTATGGGGACTAGCTTTAGCTCAGCCAAAATGCAGTTCCATACCAAGGCATTTCCATAATTACTGCAAAAAGACAGCAGTAAGTCAGCCTGCTACAGGCTCCCAAGCACAGATGGGATTATTTGATTGCAGCATTTCAAAATACACAAGCTTTGGTTCATATCAACACAATTCACCCAAGTTGCATTAGGTCTGCAAAGTTAGGATCCCACAAATTGCATCCAACAGGAAAGTTGGTCTAAAGGTAAGTAAGGTCTTAATGACAATTTACTCACAGTAACTGTTTAGCCATTTGATGTATAAAGAGCATAAAGAGAATGAGACAGGGTGTGGGTCCTGATAAACAGAAAGGAGACAAATCAGGAAGTCAAGCCATATTCAGCCTATTTGTTTTTGCTGTCTTCAAAGGCGCTTTAAGAAGATCTGTGATTTTTATAGACCCACTGGAGTTTTCATAATCTTCTGGCTGTAACTTTTAGAACCATCATATACAAAAGTTACTTTGTCCAGAGAACATAAATTTGGGTCCCCAGTGTATTGCTGCAGCTGCATATTCCTCAGTTCTGGGAATGAGCAAATCTGTGCTTTTGGTTACTGTTGAACTCCCAATTCTTTTTTACCAACCTTTATAAGTAGGCACACACGTGGCTTAACTGCAACAGATCTGCTGGATCAGAAAGTGCTAATGCAGAGCTGTGTAAACAAGAAATTCACGATCCAACAAGAAGGTCCTTGTCTGAACCCAGCCTCGCTTCACATCTCCACACAACCAAGCCACCCTAATTCCATCTACTTCCAGTTGATACTTGCCTTTTGCTTTTGGTCTCCAGGATGTTCTGCGCTTCAAAGACACTATAACCACCAAGATAATTCCTGAAGCTCTGTGCACTAAAGATATAAATTTGTCTGCAAAGATTTTTTTTTTTTTTTTAATATAGCCCTGTATATTACCCTGCTGTTTGTGCAAAAAGCCCTCTTAATGCCTAAGTGCCCTTGGCACATGCCAAACTAGCATGGCCAGCACAGATATGAACAGGATAATCTAAATCATCCCTTCTTACATCCTGGTGGAACAATGACTTCCTCGTGGCCCAGCAGAAGATTTGAAGAACTTTGTTCAGCTTGCTTGAGAAAATTATCTCACCCAGTACCTGGTAGCAGTCGTAAGCTATGGAATAGGGAGGGTGGTGTCTGGGTAGAGACTTGCAGAGCAGGTCTGGTGCCATCTGCCAGGAATGGCAGAATTACTCAGGATGGCAAATCCATCACCATTTTTCCTTTCATGGTTTCATTGGAAGTGAAGCTGGGGGTTACCTTTTGGAGGGTCATATCCTATGGCTGATTTTTATTCTTTTCAGATCTAGATTTAAATGCCCCAAGCAATAGAGCTGCCACTGGAAATCATTCCATGACATAAGGGACTGCCTTGTGAACAAAATATCTTGATGGCATTCCTTTGGCCCAGACTTCACCCTCTTTAGACTGTCTTATGAACACTATTAAATTGACATGTGGGGTAATGGAAGATGCCAGATCTACTTCTGAATGGTCTGGCTTGACTGTGCAGCACCACATTGGTGCCCTGGCTTGAATCAAGCCTCCAGCACCCACAGGAGCATGGAGATCTGCCCAAGCTCATTTGGCCTCCATCTCAGTTGCAGTCACTGCTCCAGATTTAGTAGAGGCACTCTTTCCAAACTTCTACTCTGCCTTAACAATGTCTCCAAGTTATCTATGTAGGACAGTACAAAGGACATGCCTTTGCAGCAAAACCAGCTGCAGATGTAGCTGGGATGATTCCTACCTCATTGAAAAGTGTTGTAAGTATCTCTGTTGTGAGTTTGCAAGGATTTGATAATGGCCTGAAACGAGGACAAGAGATATCCATGAAAGAAATGTTGAAAATGTTGTACAGGCCAAACACAGCCATGGAAGCAGCAGTCTGACAATTTACAGCATTAAAGGAAACACTGAGCTTCTGGTGAGAGTTTGCAAACATGGAAAGGAAGAGTGAAAGGCCCTTTTCAGAGGGGACTGGAGGCAGCTCTGCTACAGGCAAGACTTGAGTTGTCCCTGTACACAGCCAGCACAGCTCCTGCAGTTACGTGGAACTGTGGCCCAAGGAAGTGGGCACCTTTTGGCAGCACATACCCCTCAAGCTGGACCTCTGCAGAAAATGGGATTACCAGTTCCAGAAAACCTGTATTTACCCTGAGCCCAAAAGTTTCTTGCCAGCCTTGGTGAAGGAACTCGTCTCTGGAAAAAGGGATTGATAACACAAGGAAATAAAAGGAATTTATGAAGTCACTCCCTCTGCAGGGAGATGCAGTTGGTTGAGAGCAGTGTGGAACATATTGTTCTTTGGCTTTGGCATCTCTAAGACCATTCTGCCCATTTGGTCTCACCTCCCTCATAATACAGACTGCAGACTCTCCCTATGGAAATCACGAATCAGACTCTTGACTTTTAGCTAATTTAGTGTATTTTCTAGGAACACATCCAGACTTGATTTAAAGCTGTCAGATGATGGGGAATTTAGGTAAGTTGTTCCAGGAGCTAAAAATGCCTATGGTTATGTGTGTATGCTCATTTTTAGGTTGAATTTTGAGATATTCAACTTTCAGCTACTGTATTTCATAATGGATTTGATCTCTTCTGTTGGGGGGAAAACAACCCTATCCCAAATATAAGCTGTAAATATATAGCACATGGTACTAATGCTGCTTGTAGTAATTCTACTCATGAGGAAAATTTACTCCACTTTGAAAGTGGAATGGGCCTCCTTGTACTTACTGAGCCAGGAGAGTTGATGCACTCTTTGCCTCAGTGTGCAACAGTTTCCCCTGGTAGCTTTTAATCTGTGAGATGAAAGAGCCTTCTAATACTGTATCAGGAAATTTACCTGCACAGTGTGATTAAGTCTCAAGTAAATTTCTGTTTGCTAAGTTAAACAGAATAAACCTCTTTTCCCCTCCCTCCCCTTTTATGGCTGGTGCAGAAGCTATGGGATGTTCCAAATTCCAGAAACCCCCGATTATCTTCAGTCCAAAAGGCATTTAGTTCTTTCTTTCTTAAGTCAGAAACTGCTAAAGATGTACATTCTGAGATATGCTGCAGACAGGGATTATTATTTTTTTTCTACACTACATAAAATGAGGAGACATGAACAGAATGTCTATTAGGAACACATATAATATGAAAGCATAAACATCTTCTTGTTGTTAAAGACTTTTATAAGATGCTGTAGGATCGCAGGCTATTTACTCTGACATCTCTGCAAAAGTTGCTGAAGCTGCCAACATTAAAAAAAAAAACCTTAGCAAAAACAGTGTCTTTAGGGATTTCTCCAGTGATAATTCTTTATTTATGACTCCATTTAAAAAATTTAACTCAACGCATTTGTTTACTTATGATGGGATTGGCTTCCCCCCACCCCACAGGCCTTTGTAGGGGGACAAAGGAGTGCCAAGAGCTAGCTAGCCCTATAGCAAGCAGCCTCTGGGGATGAGTTTGTGCTCTCTCTCCAGCATTTTTCCCATTATGCCCAGGGCAGGGAAAGAGTCACAGCCTGGCATGTAGGAAGCTAAGAGGAAATTAATCGCTCAGGCTCATCTGGGGGGCTCATGGCCAGCCCTTGTGACAAGTGAGACAGCCTTCAGTGCTGCTGGATGGGTACAAGGTCAGCTTCCAGCACTGGAGGTGGTGGGGGGGAGTCCAGAAAAAATGTCAACAAGGGAAAAACAGTCACAACATGAATCCACAACAGCCAGCAAACCCTGACCCTAACAGCAGCCCCAGAATTAGCATCCCCTTTTCACCCCACCATGGATTCAAATTCCTACCACAGCCAGGAAGAGAGGGATGTACCTGCTCCTTGCCCCAAGTCAGAAAAGCCTCAGGTGATCTGGGGGGAAATAGAGCCAAAATGTAGGTGGGAAAGCAAAAACAAGGCAGTATGGGACTGGAAATGTCGGAGATGTGCTCAGTCGAATCACCAAAACCTGCATCCACTCGGATTTCCACAATAGCTTGTCAGCATGGAAAGAGCTGACTGCCGTCATCATTCTGTGCTTGAAACATCCAGAAATGCCCAAACAGAGACACCCCAAAGTCTGCTGTTAAAACTTCCTATACCTTAAATACCCTTGCAGTTTGCAGTAGTAAATGAGTGCACGTTTTTTACATTAAAGATGGAATGAAAAGGTTTTGAACGCTCTGGATTTCTGCCTGGCTGCAGGACTGGATTGTGTTAGAGAAACTTCACAGAGCTTTAAAAGGGATTGTGTAAGGGCAGCCATGCCCCTCCGAAAAATAAATGTCTCTCCGGCCTGAGTTTTGTTTCCCCATTGTCTCCCTTCAGCAGCCCAGTAATCCCAGTGCTTTGCTGTTTTGCTTTGTCCTATTCAGAAGGAAACCCCTTACACAATGAGACCCCTTTGGCACAGGCAGGACATCAGGGGTGTTGAGCTGTGAAGAGCTCTGTCAGTTGTAAGCCCGGTCAGAACCAGCACAGGGTGTTTTTGTCCCCAGAATTTGATTGAAACAGGGAGGGAAAAAAAAGGAAGGAAAAGGGGAAAGAAAAAGAATGCAGGGGCCAGAAGAGTATGTGCAGACTTCTGAAGTGTCGATAATAGTAGGAATGTCCCATTTCCAAGCGCCACTTGCAAATGCAGACACATGGATGAGCAAGGAAAGCTGGAAATCCCAATGCTCACTTCCACAGATGCCTCCCACGCTTGCAAAACCCCTGGCCCCAGGGAGCAGAGGATGCTGAGCCCTGCCTGAGCCTCCCACAGCCCTGGACATGCCATCAGGGACAGCATCAGCACACAATGCCCATTTTCCATCCGTCCTCTTTCAGCCATGCAAGGGCTGAATGTGAAGCTTGAATGTCTCCTCAGAGCAGTGATGATTTACCATGTTGGAATAAGTCTGTAAAGTGGCTTTTACAGAGCAGCAGGCCTCCAGCCAAGAGGCGGGTTTTTTTTTGGGTTTTTTTTTTTTTTTTTTTTTTTTGTACATACTTCTGAATGGCAGAAATTGGCATTCATCTCTCCAGGCAGGTTTCTGAAATGTATACTGTCCTTTAAATGATTCCTTAATATTTAATATCATGGTAGGATGAAGTCTGATTTTATGGTTAAAAATGTCAATTTTCACAGTTGATTGAACTTGTTTAAATGGCAAGCAGTTTACTTGTATTGAAAACCATATAAACAAATCAACTTATTTACTGACATTAAAAGAAGAGGGTACTTTATACTCCAAAGCCTTTCAGTTTTTGAAACTGAAAATGAGCTCAGATGACTAAGTTCATTTTGCAGTTTCCCCCCCAATGGCAGATTGATTGTAGTTTATAAAACAAGCCGATGTATCTGGCAGCAAAAGGAATTGCTTAAGATGCTAAGCCACCCTTTCAAAAGTCCTCCGTAATTAATTATCAGCTGCTTGCAAGTCCATTCTGTTTTTTTCCTTTTGTTTGTATTACTTTAATGGTGACTATAACATACATATAATGAGAAAAGCTGTGTCTTATAAACATACAAATAAATCTTAAGACTTTAAGCAGGATTAGGCAAGCTAAAAAAAAAAAAAAACAAAACCCACCCTGAAATCCAGATGCGTGGAATCACAGAATCAGCTTTGTTAATGCATTCCTAACTCTGAAGCCAATTAAAGCATTCATGGACATGAAGGAACCAGATTTCATACTGGCACAGATTTCCTCTGCCTCTTCATAAAAATAGCTGGAAGATCCAGTCCGATGTCTGTGCTATTAAAAAAAAATAAGAAAAGGGAAAAAAAAAGTATTTTATTTTGATTCAAGGGATCAGGAAATATAAAGAGATCTGGATGTGGCTAGCAAGCCTCCTGCCTCATTAATTGGTATAAGGATTTTCCCAAAAGCTCTGGTGGATGGAGGAGTTTGAAATCTATCCATTAGAGGGCAATGCACTATCCATAGTGATGTCCTGGAGACAGAGCAGCAGCAGGAGCTTCAGGAGGGGGAAAAAAGAAGGGCAGAAGTGATAGGTAAAGAGAAAATCCAAGAATGAGGGCTTGGGTGGTGCCTGGAAGATGTGCTGGGTGATGTGAGCCAAAAGCAAACACAGATGAAGAGAGGGTAGCATGGAGCACCAGACCCCTGACATTTGGCTGATGGGACCTACAGGTGTGTCCTCAAAGGAGGGTAGCCCAAGAGGAGGCTTCTTCACAGGACAGTTGTCATTGCCAGCTGGGTGACCCTCATGCAGTATTCACAGGAAGGAACAGTGGGAACTTGGAGTTCAACTGATAACTGAAATAAGTCATTAATATCTAAAAGGCCTTAAAATTTTGAGCTTGCAAGGGGAACAACAATCTGCCCCTGCAAGCTGAAAAAAGTGAAGAATGTTCATCTCTACCAAAGTGTTCCCAGGGACATGATTTTTTTAAGGAGCTTGTTTCCCTTCCAGTTCTTGCCTCCAGGGCAACTACTGAATTTGCTGTCTGAGGCAATCACTAAGGCTCCCCTTGAGAATATCAATTCCCCATCACCTTCTCACAATGCTGATAGATCTGCTTCTTTTGAGACTGTTCTGGAAGCAGCCCCAAGATGAGGAAACCAATCCAACCTTCAATGCCTGGAGATGCCCCCCGTCACCCATCCCAGGCTAGACACAGGTCCACAGCCTGGCTCAAACCCCTCCCAGGAGACATCAGTGCTGTCCCCCCCTCCCTGGCTGGAGCCTGCAGGGCTGCTCTCAGCAGGCAGCTGGGATGTGGCCTCCTTTTCTTTTCAGAAGAAGAGGCCTGGCCCATGTGGATGACAGCATGGCCCTGCCACTTGGCAGGGAGACAGGAGGGTTGATGGCAGCCTGCTGTGGTCACTGGTCCAGGCACAGCCTTGGGAAGCACTGTCTGGGAGCTAAGGAGCAGCACTGTGAGTCTTGCTCACCAACCACCTTTTTATTGCACAGAGTTCTGGATGATGGGGCAGAAATTTTTCAGTGAAGAGAGAGCGAAGAAGGCGCTTGGATATCACTGAGACAGCTGCTTTCAGGAGAAGAGTAATTTGTCTAATATACAATCTGTCACCCTCCATTCGTGCTGGAAAAGTGAGGAGCTGCTGGAAACCAACCACACATATGGTGACATTGCTCCATCATTAGCTTGGGTAGGAGACAAATCTCCCCGCATGGCTTTGGCATGCTGCACTGCAAACACTTATCTCGTGGGCTCGTGTTAAAGACTGGCCAAGATGGACCCTTCTTTCCACCTGCTTTCCCTCACAGGCTGTGTTGTCACCACACAGCCTCCATCAGGGAATAAATGTTTCTCCTAACTCCAAGCAACTTGTCCCTGGAAAAGTTAACTGGTCACACTGGGGAGCTGTATGCTGTGTATTCGATGAAGCAAAGCCCAGTATATATACATACATATAAATAAGCAGTTTTGACTGCCACTGTAACTCCTCCCCAAATCAAAAAAACCTCTAGAAGAGGCATCTTCTGTGGTATTTTAGGGTGCACAGAAATCACCTTCTGGGTGGTTGTGGATATTTCCTCTGGTTCTTCCTTCACTGCAGTGTTTTCCTAGTAACTGTCTCCAAATGGAGCTCTTCCCACTCACTGGGATTTCCTCAGGCTTCATTTTGAAGGACCAAGGAGGGTGAGGAGTATTTATTACACTAATAATAATAATTAAATAACTACTAATTCAATTACCATGTCTAGTAATGATGATAACTGCCTGCAAATTGTTCTTTCAGGGCTCTCCCTACAGCAACAGAAATTTTATGGTGGCTCTCCCGAAGACGCCTGAGGACCACTGCATAAATATTAATGGGAAGGGGGGGGTCTGGGTCTTCCTGACAGCATTGAAATACTCAACCCCACTGGACAGAGGCTCATGCACAGCAGTTTTGAGGTGGTGTAACTCTAACATTGGCAGAGTTATTTCAGATTTACACCATGGCAGCCGTGAGCAGAGTCAGGCTCTGACCATTTAGCAGAGCCTATAAAACAGTGATGCATCCACCTGACTTCCTGCGAGCCTCGACACCTCCACGTCAATATTTATTTCCAGCCCTCCTCACTTTCCTCTGGCATTCAGAGGTACGGCCAGCCTCTGCTAAATATTTTATTTATATTGTGTGTGGCTGAAACAAGTTTATGCTGGCTGAGGGGTGGGCTGTGTTTGAACACACGCCGTCTACAAGGCCCTTCTGTGCGCAGCAGCAGCGGGTGCTGGCTGCGCTCCCCTCGGCAGCTGCAGTCAGTCCCAGGTGTGCACAAACACCCTCACCCCGTGCCAAAGACAGCAGCAAAGCTTTAAAAGGGCTGTGGGATGCAGATCCCAAAAGAGAAACCCTCCCCACAAAAGGAGATGTTTCAGGAGGGCTAGCTGCCTCCTGTCTCCTTTTGCAACCAGCAGATTTTGCTTCTGACTTGGACTACAGGACGGTGCAAGGGCATGAAACCACTTTGGAAGCAAAATAAACTTCAGGGCTAAATGAATGATGTTTTCTTGGAAAAAAGGACCGGGCACAATGAAGTAAAAGAACATAATCTTTCCATGCCACCAGTCTTCCCCAGCCTTGCTCCTTTCCCAAAGCACAGGACAGCCTTGCTGTTTGCCTAGGAAAACCAGCTCCCAGGTCATTATTCTGATGCACAAACACACTGCCAGGTCTATGGAGCTGGCTCAGCTGCCTGGATCGTGGATGAAATTTTATTCCAATAACACTGAGGCGGGTTTCTCTTTATGCTAATCCCCTGTGCTTGAGGGTGTCACAGTGCAGGGGAAGCAGAAAATCATGCTTTATGAGTGTGATCAGTCTGCAGACTCAGTATCACTTCCCTCCCAATCTCACCTGCCACAGTCAGCCAGAGATCATAAATACACCCCTAATGCCACGATTAGCATACGCTCTTGAAAGAAAATTGTGCTTGTAGCAAGAGTCCCCAAGGGCCAGTATCAACAGAGAGACATTACAATCAGAAACTGGAGATCAGGGCTGAGCTTTCAAGTCTGTGCTCCCTTACTAGGCAATGGGCTCTGCAGAGATTATTCCTGCTTTTATCAGGAACAGACATTGCAAAAGGACTGCACATGGTGACTCTGCTTTGACTTATGGTTCGACCATCTTTTTGGTGGGGCAATAATCAATGCCAGGCTTTCAACTCTGCGCTTCACTAAATCTGGCTAAATAATTATAAAAACCCCAAAACCAGCCACCCTATTATTTAGCTTAATATTCTTGCTCTTTTCCATCAGTTTTACAAACTGCTCCTGGCAAAGGGAACCAACTCTCCTGCCAGCTCTGATGAGATAGACTGACAGGTCCCTGCACAAAGCAAGAAGGACAGATGAAGGAGAGGAGAAAGCAAAGGTGAGGAACAAACCTTTGATTTGGTCTTTGATTTGGGTGTTTGCCATCTCCAAGTGAGATCCCATTTTGCACACCAGTTTTTCTAGGAGTAGAGTTGGGCACCTGCTTAGGGGTTTGCAGCTGGTGTACAATGCACTGCAAACCTTCCCTAGCAGCCTTGGAGGAGTGTGGGTTTGTCTGCTGCCTGCTCTAACAAGCCTTTGATCTTCCTGAGACTTCTAATGGGATCCAATTGCAACCATAATCATAAATAAGTGAAAAATATAAAATAGGTAACAAAAGCCGCATAAATGTGTTGCCACTTGAAGGTTTCACATTCCTCCCTTACTCAGCGTGGTGCACCAAAATAAATGGAAACAGCAGACCTGCTGAGGAGGAATAGTGACATTTTGTGGTGCCTGATTTGTGATGCAATGGGGATGCTGGGGGGCAGTGGGGACAAATTTTCACTTTATATTCTGCTCAAATGAGACAAAGATTACAGTTAGGAGTCAAGTACTATCAAATTATTTATTGAATTCTGTTGGGGTGAAGAAGGTATTTGCTCTTTTTTCCAGAAAAAAATATTGATTTTAAGGATGGCTTTGATATCAATTAGGCTCAACATGAGAGACAGGCAGTCACTTTGTATAGGGAATTTAATTAAAAGCTCTGTACTTAGTCAGAGGAGTGTTCTAAGGATAAAATTGTTTTCCCCCTTTGGGTCAATTTTCTGTTATGTTTGTATAATGCAATTAAAGAAGGACCCATGCCAAGCAATACTCATGCCTGGTATAAAATTGTCCATGCATAATGACTGACTTCTTGGACTTCCAGTCCACAATAGATTAACAAGCGTTAGCTGCATTTAGATGTCGTTATCTTTTGTTTAATTGCTACAAGAACACATTCTTACAGGTGCACACCTCTTATAAGGCCCTACAAGGATTGCTTAGGCACAAGTAAGGAAATTATGAGAAGGGTGGAATTCTACAAAACTCTTTTCTTTTGAAAAATTAGAAGTAAAAACTGACTTGATCTGAAACAGTTGAAGTTCACAGGTAGTTTCTAATGAGGGGCCCATCTCAGAGCTTGTAACTAAGATTAATATTTAATATAAAATAAGGGCACATAAATGGGCAGATTTTTTGGTAAAGAGCTAAAAGGTGCACAAATCTAGTGTCTGTTTGTTGGCCTGGAGCTGAATCAGTCACACTGGATGAAGGTCTTGCACAGAGCTGGTTTTCAGACCAAGACTTCCCATCACTTCAGTGAGTTTTGGATCATCTGTTGTCTGGTTTCTCCTGCAAAAAGCTCAGGAAGGACCACAACAATCAGCTGGCAAAAGGCAGAACCAGAGCTGCCCTCAGAGGGCCCTGGAGACTGCAAGTGTTGCAGTCCTGTGACTTCTCTGCAGACTCCTCTTGCCACTCTGAATATGAACAAGGGGACTGTGCCCTTGACTTACTTACACACGTGGAAGTTTGGGGCTAGGGGGATAGAATCATAGAATCCTAGAATTGTTCAAATTGGAAGGGACCTTAAAGATCACCCATTTCCAACCCCCGTTGTGGGTAGGGATACCCTCCACTATCCCAGATTGCTCCAAGCCCCTTCCAACTTGGCCTTGAACACTTCCAGGGATGGGACATCCACCTGGAGAACCTGGATATCCTCTGGAAAACCTGTTTCAGTGCCCCACCACCCTCACAGGGGAAAATTTCTTCCTAATATCTAAACTAAACCTACCCTCTTTTAGTGTAAAGCCACTCCTCCTTGTCCCATTAATATGTGCACTTGTCCAAAGTCCCTCTCCAACTCTCTTGGAGCCCCTTTAGGCACTGGAAGGGATTCTAAGGTTTCCCCAGAGCCTTCTCTTTTCCAGGATGAACAATCCCAATTTTCTCAGCCTGCCTCTATAGGTGAGGTGAATATCCAGCCCTCTGATAATCTCTGTGGACTCTTCTGGATTCGTTCCATCAGGCCACGTCTTCCTTGTGTTGATGGCCCCAGAGCTGAACACTGCACTGCAGGTGGGGCTCATGAGAGTGGAGCAGATGAGAAGAATCACCTCCCTCGACCTGCTGGCCACCCTTCTTTTGAGGAGACAGTTGGATTTCTGGGCTGCAAGAACACATTGCCTTGATTCTGAATTTATATGATTTTATATACGTGTGTGTATATATAAATATACAGGATTCTGATTCTACATCTATATATATGATTCTGAATGCATTTGAATACAGCTAGTTTCCTTTTTGCATATGGTATCCTTTTCTTAAAAACTATTTCAATCTCCTCTATTTTAACTCCTTACTAGATATGCAACAACTAACACTTAAGCCTGGACAGGGGGAAAGAGTATCCAAAGCCCTTCTGATTTTATGGAAAGTCACAGACCTTTTGTTTGTTGGAGGATACACTGCAACCCCAGGCTGTTTCTGTTGAAGGATAAAGCAGGATACCCTGGAAAATTCAGCCCTGCTCTGAGTCTGCTCCCAGTGTTGCTGGTGGGAGACCCTTCATCTCGGCAGAGTCAGAGCTACACTGCAGAAGAACTGAGAATCCCAGCCATAACTTCAGAGGAAAAGTGCAAAGCCAGACACGCACAGGAAAGAAGCCAAAAGAAACTGGCATTGTGGAGGATGATTCCTGCCTTGTATACTGCAGTGTTGGGTGCTAGGGAAAATAAACACATCAGACAGATATGTAAACAGAGAGGAGAATCAGACAGACACAGGAATACACAGGGCTGATGCCAAACCTGCTGAAGTCAATGAGAGCCCAAGGTTGGATGTACCAGATGACTTCAGAACAGGTTCAGGTAACGGAAGGGATAAGGGAAAAGACCCTGCTCATTAGAGTGTCAGCTCAGACAGCTCAAGCAGACACAGCCTCTCAGAACAACACACAAACATCTCCTCGTGCTCTGCTGTAGCACATGCAGTCCTCCCATGTCCTCCTGGAGAGGCAGAAAGCCCACACGAGCCTCCTGCAGCCCTGGAACCCTCCCCACATGGCTTGCAGCATCCTCTGCAGATCCTCCGTGCTGGAGAGGGTTTCTCTCAGACGGAGTTTATTACACATGACAAAGCTGCTGTGCATTTGCTCTGATGCAATTGTTGTTTTACAGCAAGAGGCTGCAAATCACTCAGGAGCCTGGCTTCCCAGTGGTGCCTGGGTTTTTGGGAGCAGATAGGCAACAAAACACCTTGGGGGATGTTAATCTCTCTTGCTTTCCCCTCTGTCTCTGTCAGGAATTTTCAGCCTGTGCTGCACAAACCCCATTCCCTTGCTGCTACAGCAGCAACAAGTTTCAGGACCCTTTGCACCCATCAAAGAACGTATGGAGGCTGTGACCCCACAGGAGGCCCCATGTTCCAAGTGATTTCTCACTTGAATGCCATATGGATATGTCAGCACATGCAGCCTTTTTTTTTCTCTTCCCCTCCAATTTCCATCTGCTAAGAGAGAGCCGGACTGTAGGGTTTTGCAAGTAGTAGATGAAAATGTTAAAAAACTGAAAAAAAACCCCACAGTGTTGTTCAGGGGACATAAAAATAATGTTGTTTGTTGGATCTGATTTTTCTGCTGTACACAAGGAAAATGTCTTTCTTTCTCTCCTTGAACCCTGTTCAGTAAATCCTTCAGTCTAGCAGAAGCAGTTGCCTCAGGGGCACGCCCAGACACACAGAATTCCTTCAGTTTTAGTGGGGCCCTTCCAAACTTGGCCCTTTTGAGAGCTGAAATGTGGCTGGTTCACTAACTTCCCCTGATTTACCTGGAACCAAAAGCCAGCCCGTTGTTCCAGCTACACAGAACACCACCTACCTCTCAATTATTAGTATTCTGATATTTATTTTAGGTCCTATAATCATTATTTGCACTCACTTGAGTTATTTCACAAAAAATGTGGGCATCTTAGCATCAGACTTATTATGCTTTCCCATCATAATCTGGATCCTGAAGCAGACTTAAGGCATGGATTGATGACACACCGCTTCTGGCTTTGGGGTCAAAGTTCTGGATCTAAAAGACCACGTGGCAGAGAGAATTGGTTTGGTAGGGGCTTATTAGCTGTTCAGAAGTATTCAGAGGTTCACCCATATGAGGAATTGCTCTGTTGTTAGTCTTCCCACAATTATCTCATCCCATTCCTGCAAGTTCATGGAGGTATGGGGTTGCCCAGACTCAGGTCTGTAGATGTGTCTGATCTGGCCTTGCAGAGACCTGACACTAGAGACCATGGAAGTGTGATTTTAAATTTGCAGCAGCAGAGTTCCCCTTCACAAAATGCCCTTCCAACATGTTAAGTTTCAAATATTTTGTAAAAGGAGAGGTGTGGGAGCAGGGGCAGCACCTGAAGGCATTTGCAGCACAGTGCCCTTAACCAGACTTAGAAATGAAGGAAAGGTGAGCAGATTTCTAATGACAGGCAATATGCTGGGTGATAAAAGTGTGAGATGAGCCACTGCCACCCAGACTGCACTAAAGAAAGAGGCCCATTACTCCCCAGAAAGAAGAGACTCATTTACCCAATCTTCATATGCAGGTAAAACAGCAAAGGAGGTTGCACAACACAAAACAGACAGGCACAGAAGCCCTCCCTTGTGGAATAAAGTTCAACAACACAAATGGAGCATTGTGTACCTGCTTTCAATGCAATTTAGCTGTGCCCTCTAATCAGAGATCTGGCTAAAAGGGAAAACCTCTCACTACCAGGAGTCTTGGGAACTAGAAATTCCCCACAATGGTCATTGAGTGTTATGGGTTAGGACTTACTGGTGGGGAGGAGCACCAGCAGCCTCATCAGCCAGTGGGACCTGCCCTACCCTTCCATTCCTCACTGCTGAGCTCAGCTGTAGCCCTGCTGCATAGAAATGCTGCCTTACACATCCAGTCCCCATCCCACGGATGGGAGAACACATCCTTTTTCCTATTTAATTCCTCCACACACACAACTCCACACAACTCCCCCTCTCAGTGTGGGATGTCCCACACTGGGGGATGGAGCTGCTGACACACAGGCTGCACCTCCACATCCATTCCCCCAGCACTCAGACCATTTCAGTTCCCTGAGCCTCTAGCAGCAAGAACAGTTACCCTCCTTGGAATAACCAGGACACCAACACTGAGAAGAAAGCCCTGTCGTGCTGTTTTAAAAAGCACATTTCTACCAAGCTCACATGCCAGCCTGGGTATTGTGTTCCCCCTTTCTGCTATCCAGTAAGGAATCCTGCAGAGACAATGATGGTCCCTGTGTCTTCAAGTAGTGCAGCTCCTGCTGGCAGCAGTGCTGCCTCCAGCACCCAGCAGAGCATCCTTCCTGCTCCCTGTACCCACCACCCATGGAGGCTCAGCCCCCCCAGCTCTGCTGCCACCCCCCTGGGGGTCACAGCAGCTCCTCACCCCGACACCAAGCTCTGTGCTCTCATATGGCTCCTCAATTTCTCTGCCCTCCAAGGCTGCAAGGATTGTGTTGGGAAACAACAGCAGGCCCTATCTGAGCCCACGCAAGGCAATGGGAGTTCTCCCACTAAATTAGGTCCCCAAGGCATATGCCTCAATGGCCAATAACCTTTTAAATGAATTATTTTCCTGTGCTGGTTTCAGGAGGCCCATCTAGTACAAGTTATTTCAAAAGACACTGCTACAGGCATGATCTTAACATTTAATTACATAACATTTTAATAAGTGCTTGAGAGCATTTGGATATGTCTCCCACCCTTTCTGATTCTGCCAGGTTTGTTTCTCCTAAAATAAATTTGAGCAAACAGTGCAAACCAGGGTCTAGTTCTTTCCAGCTACTAAGATCTCCTTAAATTTCCCCAATGAGTACAGACTCTCTGCAATAGACAGATCCTCATTCATTTTGGGAAGAAACTGGGACGGAGAGAGTGGGGGAGAAGAAAAGACAGAGAGGAAAAAAAAGGAGGCTTATGTTTCAAAGATCACTACAGGCCAAATATTCTCAGGCACCTCGGCTTTTACAGAGAAATCCTTAACAGTATAAAAATGGAAACACTTCAAAGATAAAATAAATAATTTAATAATAGTCTGCTTCTCCAAAGGGTTTTGAACAAGTTTTAGATTTGCCAGTGAATGTTTCCCTTAGGCTGTAGGCCAGTGGAAAAAAAGACACAGTGTGCCTCTTCTTTCGTAAAATGTACTTTGTGTTATTTTATTTCTTGATAAGATTCAGAAACAATTCTTTCCCCTCTCACCCTGCTTTCACAGAAAACAAAAAAAAAAGTTGGTGTTTTGTTTTTTTTTTTTTTTTAAGAAAAGCCAAGGATTGTACTGATGCAAATGATCCCTCACATATAGCACACACTAAAATAATTGTTGAGATAGATCCAAACCCATCCAGATTGCATATTTTCCTTTCTGGTTGTCTCACTTACAATCACCCACTGAGAAGAACATCAGATTCATTAGCCAGGTGTGTTTAAAGGGAAGCCATTTGAAGACCCCAAGAGCCTTTTGTGTATTTAAGAGAGTATTTATAAGCAAGACTCTGCAGTATTTATAGGCTTGTAAGGAGAATGCACAAGAGTAAACTGTGGCATTAGTGGTTGTAACATACTTGATAGGTCAAAGAGGCTGATATTCAAGTAAAAATAGCATTTATTTGGCAATCACATGGACAGTAGGAAGGTCTGGGCTGTTCAGTCACTACACTACTTGGCCTCTACATTCTACATTGTTTCATCTCAGTTTAAACACAATTTCTTGCAATTATTTACAAGGTAAAAGAGATGAGAGGCTGCCTTGGTTTTTGTGGCTGTAAGTTGTGGGGTTTTTTTGTCTTCTGATAAGTCTTACCTTTAGGACTCCCAGAACCCTGTATCAAAGTATGGAGCAAGGAGGATTGCCCTTAGTAGAGTAGGATCAGGTTAGGGAACACTTGAAATATCTGAAAATACAGAAAACCCTGGAACCTTGTGGTGTGCACCCAGGAGCATTGAAGAACCTGACCAAATGTCACTCCATAATATTTTTGGAAGGTCATGGCAACTGGGACTGGTTCCTGAGAACTGAAAGAAAGCAAATGTCACCAAGGTCTTCAACACAGTCCAGTCAGCCCTGCCTTGATCCTTGGGATGATGATGGAGCAAATCTTCATGGAAGCCTTTTCCAAACACTTAAAGAACAAGAAGAGGATGGATAAATATCTAATGTGGGGTGTACAGAAGATGGAACTAGATTCTTCTCAGTGCTGTCCAGGGACAGGACAAGAGGCAATGGGCATACACTGAAATACATACAACTCCATTTAAATTAAATAAAAACTTTCTTACAGTGAGGGTGGCCAAGCATTGAAACAGGCTGCCAGAGACTGTGTGGCAGAGATACCAAACCTCAGCTGGAACAGGTCCTGGGCAACCTGCCCCAGTGGCCCTTTGCTGGGTGGGGTACACTACCCGCAGCCTTTGCAGAGCAACCCCCACCTCGCTGAGAGCAGGGAGCTCTCTCTCACTAGAAGTGGACCAGCTGCTTCTGTGGTTTTGGATGTTACAGGCTGTGGTGCAGACTCCAACAAAGATGACAATAAAACCAGTCCTTTCCAATGATTTCACCACCTCTTTATTTTATTCTGTGGTATTCCCATGTTATCTGAGCACAGATGCCTGTGATTTCTTTTCCTGATCCATTACCCTCTCTGTATTAACCTCTTCCTACCCAGTGGTTTTCCTTTACCAAGGTGTGTTTAGACATATCTGGGAGGTATAAATCTTAAGCCACATTAATATACATATACCCAAATTCAAGGGTGATAGTGAGGTCCATACTTTGTCCAAGAGAGAGGAAACCAGAGGAAGGGATGAATGATGAACAAAAGGTAAAATATCTCCCTTGCACCATAACCCTTTCTTCACTTTTCCACAGGCTGCAGCCTTGCATTCAGCATTATGCAGATTGCCTTTGAACAAGGTTTTTGCAAAAGGGATGCTGACACAGGGCAGGAGGATCTTCCTGCAGATATCCAGACCCTCAGTGCTGCAGGTGTCAGAGCAGGAGACTCAAAGGCTTCGTAATGGCAGATTTTGGAAGGAAGAGGTTGCATTATGGCATTATGAGAATGCTGGCCTAAGAATTTGGGTAATGGCTTGACCCTCTTGAACTAGCACAAATCAAGGATTATTCTGTTGCCATCCAGTGAGTTATGTGGCTGTAAAACTGGTACAAGTGGAGAAACAAGCTCTACATCTTCCTGACACTGTGTCAGTAAAAAAACATTTTGACTTATTTTGTCTGTGCCACCCTGATATTTACCACCATAACTGCTTCCTTTGACTTTTTTTATTACTGGTTCACTTTAAGCTGTTCTATATAGATACACAATATTACCTCTCATGTGCAAGATCATCCTTCGGTCAACACATCATTCACCAGCGAGATGACATTTGGGCAAAATGGGGAATTTTCACTTCTCCCTTTCCTGTCTCCTGCTTCCCACCAAGCATGGGACATACATGGAGATAACATACTGGACCCGATCCTTATCCTTGTTGCAGCCTTGGCATTGATCTGGATTTACACAGATGTAGCAGAACAGAACTGAGCTTGCTGTCTGTCTCTTTTTCATGCACACACATCACGATTTAGGATTTTGTTCTGACTTCAAAGCAAATGCAGCATGTAGATTAATATGCTCTACCTCAAAGGAAGTTGTCACCAGGCACACAAAGTGCTTCTTCTTTTATGATAACTCATAATTTATCAAAGAAAATCAAATCAATTTGTTGGTAAAATAAACATGTTTTTCATTAATTTAGACCACGAAGAAGGTTTCGATGAGAAAGCAAGAGAAGGCTGAATTAATCAGACTTGGCATCTAACACTTAGTGAAGCACAAAGCTCAGCTGGAACATGTATTCTCCTGGGAACTCAATCCCCAGATGGCAGCCTTGTCCCCTGGTGTCCCTTGCCCTCTCCTCCCATCTCCCTGCTGCTCTTTGCCCTCTGAAGATCAATAACTGCAGGGGGTGGATGTAAAACTCGAGTACATCCTGGTGCAAATAGCTGCTCGGGGTACAGGTCACTGGAGATGGAGCCAGGGGCTGATCCATGCAGAACAGTCCATGTCTCTGTGCTTCCAGGGTAGTGTCCCCTGCCACAGGCACAAAAATGAAGGCCAATTTCATAACATACCCAGAAGCTGTCCCTCAAAGCTGGGCCGAGTTTTTCTCTCACCTCCCAGTGTTTCAGACTCAGGGCTTCCATTAGTGACCCCTCTATTTAGCTCAGAATCAAGGAACTTTCTGCAAACACAAAACAAACAAAAAAGCTGGAAGAATAGGACAGATGACGCCATGAAATGAAAGGAAGAGCAGAGCAGCATCCTACAGCTTAAAGAGAAAGGTGATAGCTAAAATAGTCACGTCCAGTACACATCCAATCCCAGGGCTGGATCCCAAGGGACATTGTGTGCAGACAGACAATACAAAGGTTGTTATGAACAAGGATTACTTCACCACCTCCTGCAGCCACTTCAGAAGAGAGTTAAAGGTAAGGCTTGAAAAGTGCCTCGAAAAGCTGTGGCACGTCTGAGGGCAAAAAGTGTTATATTTATAAACCAACAGAACTGAAAGCGCTGGTGCTGGAAGAAAGATACCGAGTCTCAGTCTCAGGGCAGGTTCAGGTAGAGCTTAACTATTCCTGATGTTTTTTAACCTTTTTTTTTTTTTTTTTTTTAACTTCTAAACTCTCCAGCAATGAAGATGCTACACCTTCCCCAGGAGAGGTCCAAACAGGGATTGCCAGGAGGCAGCAGGGAGCAGACCCACCTGTTTTGTTGCAGAAGAAGGTTTTAGCTGTGTACAAGAGAGCTGTGCTGGGCTACCTGTCCTCAGGGCCCCAGACCATTTCATTTACTAGCACAGGTATAGCCCTCTTCTAATAAAGCCTTTTTATATTTGCAAGCAACCTCCTCACCTTTTTAGCTACTTTTTTTTTTTTTTTTTTTTTTTTTTTTTTGTAGTTCTAATGGATTTTCTCTGGCTTGGAGGACCAGAGCTGCACACTGCACAAAAGATGTGGTCACATCTTTTAGTTCAGCATGCAGTTTTTGGAAAGGTTTCAGTTTTCTGTTGAGACCACCCGATAAGTAGTTGGCAACACTGGGCAGTATTGCTGGAGTCTTGATAAGCTTAAATTTAATAAATGCATACATTCTTGGGATCTCAATAATTGAAAGAGTCTGGTTACAGCAATCTAAGAGAAGAAAGGATGATTTTTCCTGCTGGCATGGTTTTATGTAATTGTATTATTACTTGCTCCTTTTTGAAACTAAGTCAAATGAAATGTGCCCTCTCATGATGCATTTTTAACATGCTGATATAATTCCTTAAGTACAATATTCATGGCACCAAAATGCTCTTCAGTACTAATTACTGTGACAGTGACATAGACTTTTTTTGTCAAATGCCTTTGCAGCTTAGCTGGTCAAGGCTCCTTTTCATCATTCATGCTCTGCTCTCTCCACAGTAACTCCTGCTAAGCTTGTGATGCAGCCTGAACTTAGCAGATGGGCCAGGTTACATCATGGAAGAGCAGAAATACAAAACTCTGAATCTCCAAAGTCTGCTCTGGAGACAGACACGATGTAAGATCCTTGTCAGAGTGAACATAAACCACATCCTCTCAAATTTGTCCTTATTAATAAGAAGTAACAAGACCAGCTGTAATTTATATGTGCTGGTTGGTCACGATTTTCTTTGTACAAGCAGCCAACATATGCTTTCAGTCTAACATCACCTAGTTCAAAGAAAACAATAAAAAAGGACAAATGTCAAAGGACTGTGAACATCAGCTCAGCAAGTGTGTCTTGTCTGTAGCACGCAGTAGCCATGCCAAGGATTTAGTGACAGCCTCTTGCCACATAGGCAGTGATCTGGAGCTGCAGAGGAGTGGTTTGTGGAAGACAAGATGCCGTAATTTCAGCCAGAGCCTGGAGCAGTTTCTCTCCCCGTCCATGATGATAATCACTACTGTGCAGTTCTTAAACTTTAGGCAGTAATAATAAGGCCAAGATCGTTTTTGTGCCAAGATCAGTTTTGTTTGTTTTTAAATGGGAGTTCAAGTCTCCTCACTATTTTCCTTCTACAAGATCAAGCCTGCTGATTATCTTTCACTTGTCTGGGCTTGGGACTCCAGCCATTCACTTTTTTGTTCCCCAGTGCAAGTTTCTAGTCTGTGATTATTTGTGGCAAGTCTTTCTTCAAAAACATCCACATTTACACATAGTAATAATGTTTGTATTCTTCCACCTCCTCTCTGGGCTTCCTTTCAACGCTCAAGCGTTGCTTAAAGCAACAAACAACATGCAGATATGTTAAAAAAATCTTGGGTGTTTTGTTCTGCTCCTTTCCCTGTGCTGGTGTTGATTTGCCTTGTGAAAATATTCGCCTCCTGATTTTGTCTTTCAACATGTTTAGCAGTGTCTTCCAAATTGCCCTGTGTGAAGGTGAGAAGCATAATCTCTGTGTTATTAAAGCTCAGCTCTCTCAGAGGGGTCTCTTTCCCTCGGCTGAACTAGTTGATGCTTTCAGAGGCAGGCAGAACCCTGGGGCATAGCAGCAATGAGAGAGTGAAATTTCAGCATTGATGTATCTAAGAAGTAAACAAAGCAGTGCCCAAATAACATGTCAGAACTCCATTTTCTTAGGCTTATCTTTAGCTGGACCGCTGCAAAGCACTACTAATTCTGCAACCAGGCAGTTCAGGAATAGTTCCCAAGCATTTCCTGTGATGCCAGGGCCATCAGTGTGAACAGTTTTAGGAAAAAATCTGGGTGTTGCACATGCCCACCATGTCAGGTTCAGAAGTTCCACTGAACTAATCCTTCTGAATGTAGTCAGTCATGCCAAAATGCTTTCCAGACAGAGATGAAAAATCAGGAGAAAAAATTTAAATAAAAGCTATAGCATGCTAATCTTCTGCTCCTCAATCTCCACCCATTGTTACATACATCCACCTTAACATTTCTGTTCCTAAAATGCTTCTAAGTTACAAGAAGCTCCTGTCAACTGCACAATCTGATTCTATATAATAAATACTAAAAGAAAAAAAGCAAACCAGAGTAAAATTATCAATTTTGCTGACAGCAATGACTCCTACACACCTCTCACACCCCATGTTCCTTATACCCCTTTGTGCCATCCACCTTCTCCTCAAGAGGACAGAGTAAGGAAGCACGTCTGTGACTCAGAGTGTAAAAGTCAAAACCACCAAACAGCTTTTAAGCAGTGCACTCCTTTTTCCAATCTCAAATGCAAGAAGGTCATTTGCAGTCCTCAGGGTTCTGAGATTATTTATGAAGCAACAGCCACTACACTCATTGTACCTCCTGCTCTCAATGGGACTCATCGTTCAGAGCTGTTGAGCAGTTGGGAACAATTACAGAGGATAAACTGAATGAAATATGTGATGCTGTGAATGTGTCAAGATTTCAACCAGTGGAATTTACATACATGAATAAATATCGAATACTGTTTAGTAATGACACTCCTGCATAGCCTCTCTACTGAGCATCCTGCAATGTGAAAATAATTGCTACCTTTATTATCAGTTACCAGCCCTAACAGCAAGCAAGAAGCAGCTTCAAATCTGTGAGACAAAGGGGGAATTAGGAGATGTATCTCCATTAGCTTGCGCAAATAGTAAAAGCTCCCTCTCAGCCTCTTTTTTCAGCAGGGAAAGTAAGTGGACTGTAGTTTTCTCTTTGCCTAAATTTAGACTATGATGAACAGAAACATAAGCATGTTGTGGATTAAGACAAATTTCCCCAAGATGTTGTTGTAGAAGTATTAGGACCAAAAGGAGGGATTCTAAAAGTCAACTGAGCAAAGCTGCTATTCACAGAAGAGGAGAGATCTCCAGACACACAGTGATTTCACAATCCTAGCTGGGGCCTCAATGTTCAGGGAGGCTAATTTCCACCATGACTCAAGCCCCAAATAACTCTTTTGCTCAGCCAAGCACTTCCTTGGCTTGCTGAACCTGGCTAAGAGTCCATCGGGTACGAACGCAACATCCAAGCGGGAATCACCCAGACACATGCCAGGAAAGGCACCCAAACTTTCCTTTCCCCAAAACACATGTGGTTTGCAAGACAGAAAGCCTTGTGGGGTCTCACAAGCTCATAGCTTTTCAAAGGGTAGAATTTTGCCTACAGCTCCTCACCCAAACTGAAGTGGCGATGGGTTGCTTTTCATTTCAGGCTTGGTCACAAATTTCCCTGACTCCTTGCATCACAAAGAGGGAAGGAGATGTATAACACAATATGAATGTGTTCAGTGTCCCAGGCCAGAGTGCTTCCCAGCAGTGTAAGCTTAGCAATAAGGGAAATAAGGGTAACATGTAGAAGAAAAGGACAGAAATTAATCAGATTTTATGATAAAGATCACATGGTCACAATTCAGGGCTGTGTTGCTGTCCAGGGTAAGCTGGAGAACATTCCTGATATAAAAGCAGCCAGTCAGTAGTGGCCAAGAAAGGACTTAAGCAAAATGCCCAGTGGGCTGAAAATGGCTTGAAATCTGTTTCTAAAAGAGGTGTGGCCCTTTAAAAGGCAGAGAAATGCATTTGCTGTTTCTGAGTTCTTGGATAGCTCTTGACCATTTTGGAGGGAACTTTAGCCCAAGTGTAAAGTTAAACACTCATCTTTGAGTTGTCCTAAATGCAGAGCTGTGGGTTTGGTCCAAGGCTTTGCTGTGTGTTTCCTGCACAAAGAACTCCAAGTTCATGCATCCAGCTGGGGATTCAGGGTGTTCTGGCAAAATTGATTTTGACCTTCTCCCATACCATCCATCCCTGCTCCTTCACTTACTGCAGGGTCTTCTGTTCCAGGTTTGTTTCCTATGATGAGCCTTAGCTCTTCCAGGAGCTCTTTGCCCATGAGCCTTTCCCGTTCCTGAGGACAGGAAGGCAAAATGGGTGGATGGAAACATTTGCTCATTTCTGTTTTTCCTTCCCTTTCACATCCCACAGTCACTCCTAAGGCTCTAAAGTCACACCATGTTCTCTTAATCATCTCTTGCTAGCTCATTAATTCATCAATTGCTATTGTTTGGTCCTGCTATTAAATGCAACTAATTGCAAGAGCTGACGAAGTAACACAGTTGGGTTCCCCTCCCCTGGCTGTGTTGGTGTGTACAGACCTCTCAGGAGCACACCAGCACCAACTCCTGGGCTGCACCAACCTCTGCTCAGCTGTTTCTGCCCTGGCTCAGCTGTTGTGGAGGCAATAGATGGAAGAATTAAAAGTTTTTCAGCCACAGGTTGGAGTTTATTGCAACCCCCCCCCCCCCCCCCCCCAAATCTGATATGACATCTACTGGCTTTGAACTGCAAGGTGAAAAACACCCATGTTGCTGCTTTGTCCATCAGATGTGTCACCTGCAGGTTTAAACGTGGAAGTGTTGGTTTATCTTACCTCACCCTCTGTTTCAAGAGGACATCCTCATCAAACCTCTAAACAACAATTTTCCTATGAGCCATGCTACCTCTCTGGTTAAAAAAAAGATATTTTTTGTCCTTTTTCTTCCCCCAATGAGCATGGAGGTTAAGGAAATTTCTGTTTCCACTGGTAGCTATAACGTAGGGATACAGATATTTTATAGATTCATACATGCACTTTGCTGTGCAACCTTCAGCTTCAGCAGGGTGGGCTTGATTTTTGTGCCAGAGTTACACAATGGATCAGCAGGAAGTGACGAGGGTCTGGACAGTTTTAATTCCCCCCAGTCTGACAAAATCAGGATCATCAGGAAAAGCATCTATTCAGCTCCTGGGCTGGCAATACATACAGGTCCCAGGTATTTAATTTAATTATTCAAGTTTCCAAAGGACTTCCTAGCAATGTCTGGGCCTGGGGATTTCTTTCCATTTTAATGGACGTTTGGTTGGGTAGAATCCAAAGGCAGTTTACAGAGTGAAACTTCCTACTTGCCACAAGCTATTGGCATTTTCATGTCCTGTTTATATGTCAGCTGGATACTCAGAAGTATTGTTTAGGTTTTGAGGGAGACGTGTGCTGTTTCAGAAGCACAGTTTTCACAGAGTGCTCTGTGATTTCTGAAAATCACCTCTCTAAGGTGTTTTAATGTGCACACACACAAATAATGGCATAAACCCCACTGAAATCACTGTATTTGTGAATCTTGGCCAAGTCTGTGCTTAGTAAATATTTTAATGCTATTTTATTTTCTTTTTTCTTCTTTTCTTTCCCTTCTGTATTCTGACACATGCAACTACCATCTATGCTAGACTACAGAGACAGACAAAGGATTTTATGGGCCACACACAAGATCTTTCCCCCCTAACACTTTCTTTCATCCCAGTCTGGTCCAAAAAAGGCTTGGAACACATTTGCATGATGGTGTCTCACCCTGCCTGGAGTCTATTCTGTCACTATTCTGGCAACAAGCAGAGTTGTCAATCTGGCACTTTATACCAGCTCGGGATACACTAAAAAATGTGTAAACAACAGCAAGATAGAGAAACTTCCTTCAGCACTTATTTACCAGATAGATAGGATGGGAGATGCCCTGTTCATTGCAGTGAGCAATATGCATTTTATGACCTTCTCATGATGCTTTTATGCCTATTATGATCAGTTTGGCTTTTTTTTATCAAATAAAGAAAAGCTAATGTAAAGAGCTAACATTCAAATAACATTTAAAACTGAGATGAAGTGACAAAGCTCTGATGGGCTGACGTTATGACTGGCATTTTGTCCTTTGTTGGGAGTGGCAAAAGGATAGAAATGCAAGGAGAAAAACAAAAAGAATTTTCAACCTTCCATTTAATTATGGGAGACTCTGTCAATTAGTGTCACAATTTGTAATTTTAAGGGTAGGCCCCTAAAGCTGAAACAACAGTTCCTCTCTGAGCATCACTGTGCTGCTGTTGACAACCTCTACGTGCTAAGATTTGGGTCCAGAGGCTCCCTGGGTGGAGGAAATGTTTCTTTAATCATAGCACTGTCTTACTCTGCAGTTCTGTGGAGTGGAAGAAGTTAACCTCTGTTTCAAACTTCATTTTTATCCCTGGTTTCTCAGACAAGTGGCTATTCCTGCCTTTAAAATGGGGGTGAGGATCCCTGGCTAAGAAAGGGTAAAATAATGGTGACTCTAGAGATATTGATAACTCTGGAAAAAGTTATATTGATCCATGCATTTTTCCCTCCTCCCCTGCTTTCATAATTGAACAGTTATGAAATAAAGTGTTCTTTCCCCCTTCTGTACTTGGAACATGGTGATTTATCAACAGAGACAGTCTGGGGCCCAGCAGATAAAATGCAAAGCGTGAACTGAAGTAAATAACTGAAGTTCACAGCATGAACTAAATCACATTTTATTACCTTTAATATTTCAATTGCTTCTTAGCATGAGAAGCAGAGACCAGGATGCATTCAGGAGCTCCAAACCTCCCTCTCCTTTGTATGGCTTTAGCCATTCTCCTTCTCCTGGGGAGCCATCCATCCCTGCATGGAAAAGCAGGGACCTAAATCCACCCTCCTCAGGAACCAGCACTGGGAGGTGGCAGTTCCAGGATTCCTCACAGAGCAGATCATTGGTGAATCTAAGCTGGAAATTTAATCTCCTCAAGCTGCTTCTGTAACAGGGGGAGTCAGTTCTCCCCAACAAGGCATTCTGATCTCACACACCCCAAATTTTTCCCCAGCGGGTGCATTTTTCTCTCTGACATTTATGGAGAGCATCTAAGGCACTTCAGCCATCCTACCAACAAACTGACACACTTGGCAAGATCAAAAATCATCTTTTCTCCTGCCATTCTCCCAGTAGTTCATTAACTGATATCAGCTGTGATTTCCATTTTGAATCTGGCTGACCCTGAGGATTCTCTTAGTGTTTCAATGCATTCTTTCCTCTCCAGCAGACCATCTCTAATGTGTTCAATCCTCTTCAATAAATCAGTGTCTCCTGCATGGGTCAATTCAGACCGAAGCCTGCAGCTGCATGCAGGCTGGATGGCAGCAGAACTTCTCACCTGGCTCTTCCATGGGCCCTCCAGAGAAGTGAAACACATGGGAATTAAAAGCACACTGGATGAAAAACTGTGGGCTGTAGCTCATTAGCAGAGACCATGACTAAATCACTTGCTGCAGGAATTTAAGCACTGAGCAGTTTGCTCACTTTCTACTAATTCTCACTCCTGAATCCTTCATTTTTGTGTTCTACCACCATCAAGTCAATTATTCAATCCACAGATCCACAGATGAATAAACACAGGAAATGTTTATTAAAGTGATTTTCACATTTCAGCAGGTGAAAGAATCACTACATTAAACTTTGATACATGATTGCTGAACATTTTAAGCACTTCAGAAGCTTGCATTTTTCATGTTTAGGAATTGGTTCAATTCTTATTCCTAGAAAAAACTGGTTTGGGCAAAGCAATTACTTAAAATGAATGACTTTTGCACCAAGGAAAAAAAGGAGGTGAGGGCACAATATATTTGGGAAAATCCCCTGTCTTACAAACCAACTGCAAACTTGAATTCAGCTGCTCTCAAAAGGCTTTATAATTTCACACACAAGTTTATTGGCAGAGTCTACTGAATGAATATGAGGATGATTCTTTTGAAAGAGTTTCCTGGAAAATGCCACCTTTGGTTGATATTTTTCTTTTCCAGGAATTCTGAGAATTTACACAAAAGATTCCACGGAGCTATACACACAGAGAAGTGAACGTGCTATTTTCAAACCACTCTGCTGCTACTTTCTCACCATTTTATGCTTTTTACTCAGCCATTCCGATCATCTTTTCATTATCAGACAAATCCTTAAGAATTTCCTCTGGCGACTTATCCGCTGCAACAAGAGAATGTTTTCCTATAGCAAGGATGAATCAACATTAGGTAAAAGCTTGAGGATTTTACCAAGGCTTTAAAAGGCTGGAGAGAACCACGCTAAAGCACACATGTCTTTTGAGCCTCATTCTCCTTTCACTTACCACGCTTAATGCAGTCACCCTTGTTTTACATCCAGTCTTCCAAGAAGAAAAGCTTGCAGGGGTGCCAAGTGTTTGTACATCCAGCTGA
This sequence comes from Vidua macroura, assembly GCF_024509145.1. Taxonomy (NCBI): domain Eukaryota; kingdom Metazoa; phylum Chordata; class Aves; order Passeriformes; family Viduidae; genus Vidua; species Vidua macroura. Next base: position 5,891,015 of record NC_071571.1, read on the forward strand.
AGTCATTAGACTGAAGGATTTCAGCAATTCTGAAACTCAGGTTATATCTTCTTTCCTTTTGCTTCCCTGATTGCTATAAAGGAGGTCATCACACTTGTAGCAGCTGCTGCCTTATGCACATCTCCCAGCACTCAGACTGGGACCTGGGCACTGCTGCCATCCTAAAACAGGTGTCCTTAAAGCCAGTGCAATTGTTTGGAGTGTGCTCTCACCCATGAACCCTTTGTTCTCATGGGCTTGGACAGCTCATCAACAAAAGCCAGGTCAAAGTTCTCCAGTGCCATCTGCCAACAGCAGGTTTCCATGTAGGCTGGTCCTGTGCCTGGTGCCCCTGTCTCAGGGAGGAGCAAAGGAGCAGCCCTGGAGCTGCTGGAATTGCAGCAAGGAATGGGGAGACATGGGTCTCTCCATCTTCTCCTGCCCACTGAACAGCCAGCAACAGTTGAATTCTTCCCTCGGAAGGTTTCTTTCCACTCACACCAGTGGCACCTTTTTCCCTTCTCAAAATCACTCATTACCCCAATCCTACTGTGTCTTTTCTTCCCCAGCTCACCTTCCTCTAAGGACAAAATTATTGCAGTGATGAACAGATTTCCCAAGAAGGGGTATAGCTGAAAAGCAGCACAGAGGCTGAAAAATTGCATTATGCATTAGGCATTATGATATTTTAACAGGGCTCAGTATCACTTTCCTTCCAATCACCCAGAGATCCAGCTCTTCTTCTGTACTGGGAGCACCAGTAAATATTTGATCTGTTCAATCTGCAGTCAGCCAACCAAACAAGGACTGACTGTTCCACCAGCCTCCTTATTTCCTTATCCCATGCTCTTTGGAGGGATTCTTAAGTCAACAGACTCTCTCTCCCTCACTTCTTCCATCCTTCTTTCTCAGATAATGGATCTCAGCCCTGATTTCACTGTTAAACTCCATGCATGATGGAAAATGCCAGCCACAGATGTTGCCTACACTTCATTATATTGTATGCGCATAACAAATTCCTCACCAAAAATTTCCAGGGTTGCATTAGGACTTATCCCATAATGTAAGAGAGGAGTTAAAGCTTGGGGATGGGAGCTAAGGAGATCTCAGACACACAAACATGCCTGTGCACAGACCCTCTGAGCTGTTCCTTAGCATGGAGAAGAGTTTATACTCTAAAGTTGTGGTAGGAGTGGTAATAATTTCCCACAATACAAATTCCCCACAGTACAAATTTAGCAATTCATTCTCCTTTGAGTGGTCAAAAGAAGCTCAGCAACCATAAGATTTTATAATTAAAGAGCTGGAATAAAGCTTGAGAGAGGTAGGCTGATTTCTCTTCTTCAAACTTGCATATTCTCGAGAAACACTTCACTTCCCCAGACAATGCTGGCTGATGTGACTCGTGATTTTGAATGTTCCTCTTGACATACACAGCTTTTCAGAGCTTGAAAGCACCTGGAAAATTAAATCCCTGCCTGGCACCTGCAGGCACCCTCTAGGGTAAAAATGAAGAAGTTCAAAGCATCTGGCCATTGGAAACGCCACACCAGCACCACAGCAGCTCTGCCCAGCAAAGGATTAAATGTGCCATTGAACTAGGACCAGCAAAGCATCAAGGCTCCATGTGTACCCACACATAAAATCACAGCTTCATGTCCTGGGCTGGCCTGCAGTGACCCACATGGCTGCCCTGTTCCTGGGGTGTTTCTTGGCTCATGCTGTGTGTCCTTGTCCCTGTCAGGGGTTTGTGCACCTGGCCATGGGCAGGAAGCAGCCACTGGACACAGCCACTCCGAGGCTGGAAGGAGAAAAGAGGGAAAGAGGGCTTAGAAATACAGGTATAAAATGTGTCACTGCTCCTGGCTTCAGGTGAGGGAGCAGTCTCTTCTTGTTTCAGCCACCATCCATGGGTTTGGGCATGACCTTCTGGAACCCAGGGAGTCCCACTGGGTGTCCAGAGGTGCTGGATCAGGATGTTCTCTTTGGAATGCTCAAGCATGGCCAAGCAAGAGGTGGCGTGGTCAGAATGGTCAATAAAGAGGTGTTGAGGTCAGAAAGTACATCTGGGCCCAGATCAAGGATTTTAGGTTTTTACGTTCCTCAAAAGAGACTTTAAAGTTCGTATTTCTGCTGTCTCTCTGTTCCCTCTCTATGAAGGAACAAGGCCCACATAAATAAATAAATAAATAAATAAATGAACAAAGCTTCTGTTAGATACTTTCCATCAGGAGACAAAAAGTTAAAAAGCTGGGAGATGTTACACGTACAGACAGCTGGTACATTCTTTTGCTGTCAGTTCTCTCCAGCAATCAATATTATGAAATGTTATGATTATTATCAAATATAATTATGTTAATTTTGAAGCTGTTATGAGCCCCATCTACTGCCGTCATTACACTTTGAATAAATGATCTGAGTTTTAAAAAATAACAAAAAAAAAAAAAGTGTTTAAGACAAAACTCCCTGCCTAGCTGTTAACTAGCAAGGAAGATTTAGGTAGGCAGACGGATCTGCTCCTTGTGGTGTTCAGCTTGATAAATCATGGCTTTCCTCCAAAGAGAGGCAGAGTTCAGTATTTCACACCATGACAGGTTCTCTCTGTACTTTGTGGATAAGGTTGCTTGGATCAGAACCAAACTTGCAGCTCTTCACGGAAGGTGGTAGAGTTTCTAAAGAGGCATGTCTTTATTGTGGGACGGGGCTGACTGCTGCAGGCAAGCTGAGCCCCCACCCCACAGTGCCAGGCACTGCATAAACACAGGGGAGAGACAAGGCAGCTACAGACAAAAGCTGTATGAAGAATCTGGACAAAGACTATAGCTGAGGTCTTGCTGCCCAGGCCTGTGCTCCCTTCCCAGCTGACCAGATGTTTCACCAAAAAGCTTCTCAGACCTCTAGCAGGCAAACATCAGTCATTGCAAGAGTGGTAAGAACATGTCAGGTTTTCTTAATGGCTACAGTTTTTGAGATCAGGAATATCTGACCATGAGAACTTGCAGAGGGGAATCTTAGGACATCATCGAGAGCAAAGGCTGTTGTCCCAAAGCTGCACTTCTTCACTCCATGAGATTTGAAGCTTCATGGTGTTGTTTCTGCTGCTCTCCAGCTCACCTGGATTTCATTTCACACTTGAAGCTCAGCTGTGTTTTGTCAGGATGGTGGTGGAACCCAGGGGTGCTGATGCTGATTTATGGCTCCGAGGTGCAGAAGCCAAGTGCAGACTTGCCAGGGGCTTCAGACCTGCTTTCCCCCCAGTGCAGGGCTCCCTGCAGCCGGCTCTCCCCGGGCATGTGAGGCAGGAATGCCCGCGCAGCTTCCTGGGGATCTGTGCTGCATCCACCTCTCATAAGCTGGATGAATCTCACAGCTTCCTGGTATTTGCATGCCAATGCAGAAAAAACACAGAGGGTAAGGCTGAGATTTGCTGCTGAGAGTTTGGGATTTGCAAGAATGCCAGATTCAGAGACACTCCAAAGGGCAAACAGGGGGTGAAGGCACAAAGGTTAAACAAGCAGAAATAAAACCGTTTGCAGCAAACCCTGTGAGCAAAAGCCACCCAGCTCACTTCAGCTCTGAGGTGCAAGCATGAGACTTGCTTCCCAAGATTAATAAATATACATTCTGCTATTTCAGACTGAGAACTAAATAAAGCCACTTGTGCTCCTCTCATCTCATATGCTAACAAAATTAATGGCAGCAGTTTTTTTGAGCCAATCAATCATTAGCCTCTTTCCCCTGCTCCCTAAACCTCCATAAACACAAGCAGAAATCCTCCCTGAGAGATATCCCGGCTGCAGTCAGGTTTTGCTTCTCTCCGGGCCGGTGTGAGATTATAATGCTTCTCAAGGTGTTCCCTTCCTCATAATGAAGCTCCATCTGTTCTACAGATGGTAAAGATCACAAGAACCAGCACTAAATATCCCTCCCCCACCGAAGAGTTTTTACCTTATGGTAATGTTGCTCTTTGTTTTCCCTGCCTTTCCCTGGAGCACGGGGACACCTCTATTGCCCCAGCCAGGCTCTGTGCTGGGGGCTCCCTCTGCACAAGGAGGGCTTCACAGATTTTGCCCAGGGGAAAGGAAACCTTTCCCACTGAATTTTCAGGAAACTGCACAGTGGCTACCTTTAAATGCTTTTCATCTGATCTCCTCTCGACTGCTGCTCGCACCAGCCCCAGCTTTGCCCCCAGCAGACATCTCCCTTTCGAGGGCAAACTGGAATATATCACAGTAAGGACCTGTCAGGTAAGATACAAAAGGAATTCAGGAGGTCACATCCTCAAGGATGGGAAAGAAATTTATAGGTGTTAAATGCTAGTCTCTGCCCTACACATTTCTGCGTGCCTTTGGCTCAAGAAAAGAATTTTTTTTGATACCTGCATAAGAATTTGAGCCTCTAGAGAGGCCAGCAGGGCAGTGCTCCTGGGTGTGCTGCAAGTTTTTTCGTCTGGTGTAACCTTGCTGAGCACCCAGACATTGAAGTAGAGAAAATGGAGTCATCCTTGATGATCTTGCCCTCCATACATAATCCAAATAATTAAATTCACTTAGCTAGATAAATAAGTTTTAGTTCTGCAACAGAATAACCACAGTGGATCCTTAGACAATTGTCTAAAGCAGCTGGCAATGGACTAACTTCATTTATGTGGTTTAACATTTGCTTAGCAGAAAATACTACTGCTTTTCTCTTCTTGACAGGTAGATAATCCTAAGAGGTTTGACTACCATATTAACATCCAAACCACAAATGATGGGTAATCTGAAAAGCTGGATTTTCTGACACACATGCACCCTTTACATCTGCTTTCTACATCAGAGCCTGAATTAGTTCTAATGTTGTGTTTGTATTAAATGTGTGGATTAATGGAGCTCAGCAAGAGTGCTGAATTAGCTCTTCCTGTCTCCAGTGGATTTGGACTGCAGCTCTCCATGCAGAGACAGATGTGCTGCTCGTTATATTTTGTGTTTTGCACTTGGAAAAACTGTGGCTCACTACAAAATCAACAGTTGCCTGCTCAAAAGAAGTGATTCCAGACATCTCTTAGAGCTAAGTAAATTTGGAAGTGGCAGGGACAAAGTCCTACAAGGAAACATTTTGAGACTGTTGGCTCAGAGTGTAGCCCACCAACAGTGCCACCGCTCAGGGAGAACTGACCCCTTTCATGCATAGCAAAAGACCAAAGTCCTGATCCAGAAGATTTAATGGCACTGGGGAACCCAAACAATGAAGATATTTTGCTTCAATGTCCTGGCTCTGTCCCAGCTCAGGTAATTATTCCCACTTATCTAAATTTCTTCCTCCATTTTCCCTGCCATTTAGCAATTTTCTTCTTTTCCCGTCCAAAACAGCAGTTGAACAGCCCAGCTGTCTGCTGGATACTCACTGTCCTTTGAATCATGGATACAAGTCTCCTCTGTGCAGTTTGAAAGGCACAACTGCAGAAACTTAGGAACTGGGCAAAGGAGAGAAGCAATGTGTAAGTGATGGGTTTTGTTTCCTTTGTTAGTGGTCTTTCAACTGTGGCACAAGATCTGAGAAGCTGAGAACAGGTAAAGCAGCATTTCCCCAAGTTCAGAGCTCTCTGAAAAGAAAGGAAAAATCACACTGAATTTTGCCATAACCAATTTCCCCTGGCAAATAGCTTGCTGAAATAATAGTGTTAGCAAGCCTGCGACCCAGAGAGAACACCTGTGCTCATGACTGTGGTGATGGTGGCACCTCTGGCTACCTGGCCATGATGTGGAAGTCACAGTGCAGAGCTGAGCTCCAACATCACTTAGGTAGAAGCCAGAGGTACATCAAGCTCTGCACACACAGATTGGGGCACCACAGGTCTGGAATTGCACTGGACTGCAGATGGTGATGCTTGAATCAGGGCCATGGTCAAGGTGACAGCAATGCCGTCCCCTGGACTGAAGGCCTGGAGCTGTCTGTTGGCGCAGGTACTGAGCTGAAGAGTATCTGCAGATGGGAATGGGGAAAAGGAAACCCTGTCTTCCAAGCCTTCTGCAAAACTGAGCCTGCAGCTTCCCATTCTATAGGTTACGAGTCTGAGGTGACAGCCTCTCCTTTTCCTTCTTTTAAATATAGACGAGCACACAGGATTCACAGGATCAAGCAAGAGGGGCTTTGGCTTTGTAGCCCAGCAGTTGGGAGGGGCAGATCTGCATTGGCATGACTCATTCCCTAAAAATATCTGCGTCTCTCCATTGACTGTGCAGGGAGCCCAGGGTGACCAGCTTGGTGTAGATGTGTGCTGTGGAGAAGTCTGAAATTAGTCGAAGTAAATCCCGTCCCCAAAGCCAGCCTGGTAGGAGGCAGTGTGGGATGGTGTAATGCAAGAGTCTACATGTGAGCTGGAAGTCTGCACTCCCACTGCCGGCTCCGGGGATCTGCTTAACGTGGTCGGCGGAGCCTAGGAAGCGATTTGTCTCACTGTAAAGCACACTCCTACGTCTGGTCAGTGAATCACTCTCTGTACACCCACATTTCTGCAAGATGGATCCTATCCCTGAAGTTAGAAGAGATGAATCTCACCCCTATGTCTTGTTCCTCTTTTTTGTGTCTGCTGCTGAGTTTCCAGCGTGCTATAGCACTAAATCGGTTGCTCGAGTTAGGTTTTACTTCATTTTCCTCCATCTCCAACTGAACCAAACCTTTTGATGTTTGTTTTTCAAATTTAATTTCCAAGCTGAAGTCAAGCTCCAAATCTTCTAACCCTTTCTCAGTTTGAGTGAAGCCCTTCAGTGTATAAACACCTCAGCACTGCATCAGGACCTTCTTCCTCCTCCAATTTCTATGTTAAGCTTTTAAAACTCTCCATTTTTACAGAGAGCTCAACCTGGCTTGCCCTTTTGGACTGCAATTGAAATAACACACACCTTTTCAGCATTTCTTCTTTCCTATCTGAACACTACAGAACATTGCAAGGCGAAAGTTTCTCATAGACAATTGCATGTCAGGTGCACAATTTACAGAACTAATACAGGCTGTGATTACATTTTGTGTATGGGCTTTCAAGGCATATGATAATGAATATTGATAGAAACTATTTCTCTGGTAAATTATTATTTTCTCAATAGTTGGTGTAAATAAACCCACTTGGATATGAAACAGATTTTTTGATGTCTATATCAAACACAGTGATGTATTTCCACAAGAAAAGGCACACCTGCTAGTATAAAACAGTAGAAATGTAAATATTTGCAACTTTTGTGATAATTAAATCCAATCCTCCCAGGCCCAACTCGCAGCATCTGAAGACAGAATTTAGGTTCATTAGCTAACAGAGAAGGAAGAGGCACAAAAGCAGAGAGACTCAAACAGAACTTGAGGAATCAGCCTGAGAAGGCAGAGTCTGCCTTGACCACCTCCAGGTGCTTGTAAGCAGATATCACAGGTGAGTTGGTCACTCAGAAAATCACTGCCTGACAGTCAATGGAGACAAACAAGTACCTAAGGCGGGATTCTCTCGTCCATTTTAAATGCCTTTTAAATTATGATGAAATTAATCATTGGCTCCTTGGGCTAGACCTCCACTGACCAGAGTGAGAGCTGAGGGTGACCAGCCAAGATCCAGGCAATTAGTCTGATGTGCATACAGTATAAGAGCACACCTTGTAATCATGCCTTTTAGATTAAATGCAAATTTTGCCAATTTTAAAATAAGGGAAGAGTCATAGCCCCCAAACTTTGCTTATTTATCTGAGGGACTGTATCCCAGTCAACTTCATCTTCAACTCCCTTTTATTGCACTGTAGTCAGAGTATCTGGAGCTGTAGCCTCCTCTGAATTGCTTCACTTAGCAAGTAACTCTTGTGTAAGGATGGTGTTATAGAATTGGAGAATAGTAGAGTGGTTTGGGTTGGAAGGGACCTTAAAGATACCTGGTTCCACCCCCTTGCCATGGGCAGGGACACCTTCCACTAGCCCAGGTTGCTCAGAGCCCCATCCAACGTGACCTGGACAGGTAATGGGCAACAACATCAACTTTAGGAGGATGTCAAGAGAAAAATTCATAAAGGGAAGAGAAGGTAAGGCAGGACAAGGGAGGAAAAGGGAAGAGAAAGGAAATTTGTGTGTAAATGCCAGTGCTTTTCTGCCAAAGTGGAAGTCTTCTTCAGGAAGCAGATGTTATCCCTAAAGAGCTATGTTTACTGAAACATTAAAAATAAAAAGGAATTTTGACAGATTGTTTCTGGCCTCCTACTGTTTAGTTGCAGTCAAATCTGTCAGTAAGAAGTGGACAGGGGACTTGTGGGAATATCTGCAGACATCTATTCTGAGGAGATCAAAGGGAGCTTCACTGATGAATTTGCTGTCCTACTGACTCATTTTTTCAGAATTTCTAGACACATGGAAGGGTGTTAAAAAGATGAAGGGGTAACAAAAAAAGAACAACGTGATGCTTTTCAAAAAATTACAAAACTTAGTGTACTACATGCTCAAAACCTGGCTTCAGTATATTTTAAAGGGAACAAATATTGAAAGAAATGAGAAAGCTGTAATAGACATAATAGCTCTTACACTATCTGTACTTGTGGGTTATGGACTTTTTAAAGCATCTAATCATCCAACTAAGCCACTGTTTGCTCTTCTCACACTCTCAGTGTTGATTCTTTCCCTTTCCTTCTTTCTCTGCTGCATCTTTGCTGCATTATTTTCCATTAGATCACAATCTCTTCAAGGCAGGAATCTTCTCTTAGCATCTGTATAAGCAGGAGAGACATCTGTCATGACTGAAGCCCTGAGGTGCTGTCATGAGACACAAGAAGGAGCAGGAGGAAAAGTGGGGTTTAAGAAGAGAAAATAAAAACCAGGTAAACCAGCTTCATGAAGTTTTTTGTTTGATTCTGTGTTAAAGTTTCTGATGTGTTGCACTTGGATTCTGCATGGTTGCTAATTCTCTGCGCCTGATTCCTTACCCAATTGAAAGAAACATGGGAAATAAAAAGCAAAGTACTCCAGAGTAGGCTGCTGTTTTCTGAATGGATTAAAGAAGGTCAGGTGAACTTTGCATTAAACCAATTTTCCCTCATGAGCAGAGAAGCAGAGCACCACGGTCCTGGTTTAGCACAATGCTTAGACACATGGATGGATTTAAGAAAGTGAGCAAGATCCTGAAGTTAATGTGATTAATCAGAGGTTGTGTACTCTGGGCGATACAAGGCATGTCTTGCTTGATATCACTGCAAAGTGTCACAAAGATGAGCCTTTCTGAGGGAAAACATTTTCATTCTCCATCAGGTTTCTTTTCCTCTAAGTGAAGAGGAAGAACAATTGCTCTTGACTTTCTTGGACCCTGAAGTCATTATCTCCCTTTTAAGAAGTGCAAATGAGGCAAAAAAAAAAGCAAAGACCAGACCCCAAAAAGACATTTTAATATCAGATGCCTGCCCCAACCCCACTCATGCCAACAAGACTGCTCTGTGCTGGGTACATACCTGGCCCTGGTTCATAGGTCTGAGTAGTCCTAATTCACTTCAACAAGACCCAGATTCTCAAAAATAAGGCAGTTTATAACTATTTTCTCTCAGCAACAGCAGTGGGGTTAAGACCTTTAAGAGGAGCCTTCCCTACGTGAGGTGCTGAAATACACGAGTTCCCGTGGCCCAGGTAAATGGCTTGAAATTGGCCACTTTTCAGGAGTATAAGTTCAATGAGTCCAAAAGAAATGCTTGTTTTGCAGCCTGATTTGGACACTTGGGAAGGGCTGAGGTGTTTTGGGGCCCTATCCTGCTTTCAGTCCTGATTTTAAAATTGATATTTAATGGTATTTTTAAAAAACAAATGACTCCCTGCATACAAACCCAAGCTTCAGTGGCATGATTCTATTTTTCCTGCTGAATAGTGCCAAAGGAGGAAAAGGAGAGGAGTAATAGAAGTTAAAAGGAAAATTCAGATCCATTTCTCTGCTGTTTTGTGAATTATTTAAGGAATATGTTGCTTTTTTTGGTATGAGAGGAATTCAATGACAGATTAGCCCTGGTGTCAGTGAGACACACACATGGCTCAGTTCTAATGCTGCTTAATTGCCAATACAAAAGATATTATCTCTGCTAAAGCACTAACCCAAAGCTCTGATCTTCAGGAAACTGGTAGGCAAAGCTGTGGGAGGATAAAAAAAAAAAAAACATCTTGTTTGCTAAATTAGTTGGTGGATGTGGTAACGTAGGGACTGAACTCACCAAAAGCCACGCTGGAAATCGTACAGTCACTTTTCCCCAGGCTGAGCTCAAGACTGTGTGGTCTGTCCTGTGAAAAGTAGATGAGAAATCCAAAAATAAACCAGCTGACAGTAAGTTGTGATCAGCAAACCATACATATGTAAATCATCTCTGACCCTGAGATGAGCTGCCTCCGCAATGTGATAAGGTCTGAAACCTGATTGAAATTTTTCATAAAGGACTTTATTTTGGATCCTTAAACAAGCAGAGCAGGCAGATCATCAGTCTCTTTCCTCAATGGAAGAGGGCAGAAAAATAGGTTACTGGTGAGAGGGACTTTGGCCAAATGAATTTCCTTTGAATTCAGATGCTGAGATTTTTTTTTATCTCGGAGACCTGTCTAATGACACTGTAGTTCTGGGGCACAATTATATAATTATTATTGTACTATAATGCACACAAATTTCCTTGTGCTATCACCACTGCTGTTGCAATCTAGCTGATAAAGGCCTCTCAAAATGTAATATTCATAATATCAGAGTATGCTGGATGCTGTATGGTGTCACTGTCCCTCATTGTGTCCTTTTAGCCTTGGTGAGATGATGGAGCAGAGTGACACAACCCACCCCCATGGCTAATGCATTTTGGCCATTAGTATTTTTACTTTTTAATAAAGAAAACTGAAACAACAGAAAGACTCAGGGTTTGTTCCCACATTTCTCAGCTACCAGAGCCCTTTTTGGTTTGTTTTTTTTTTTTTTTTTTTCCAAGAAGTCTGAGAGTTTTATACTCACTGAAAGCCAAAATTATTTCTGTTTTGCTGTGAACAAGAACAGGAGCTGGAAGGGCTTCCTCTCTGCTTCACATGTGAACCATGCTCATGTAGCTTGGAGGAGGAGGAGGAAAGCTGGGTCTTCAAAGATCCTCTGTTTGTGCTGGTGCCTCCTCACTCAACAATATTCAGATCAGACCCATCTTCCTAAGATGTCTTTCTATTGACTTCTATTGCTTCAAATCTCAGTCTACCACTTCCTTGCTGTTTTCCCAACAGATGACCATCTGGGAGGCTGCAGATGTTTCAGCAGCAGCATGCTCCCTTGGAAGAAGGATTGCAACAAGCTTCAAGGCTGCCCTTGCTGTGGCTGTGCCAAGATCCTCTCAGCAGCTGTGGATTTCACCTATTTCCATTCAAATATCCTAGATATACAGTGGGATGGGCCAGTTTGGTTGGGAAAGACTGAGTCACAAAGGTCAGTCTGACACCTCTAATAAGCAAGTCTTCTCAAAGCATGCACCTCCAGAGTCGTCTGGGAAGCCAGGGAAAGCCCATTCTTCCCATCCTTCTGTGTGCCCACCACTTTGCCTGTCTCCTTGCCCAGCAGTTGGACCTCTTCTGCCTTGCAGCCATCCCTACAACTAAATTCTATTTCACCTTTCATCAGTTGTGCCCCAAACTGCCTTAAGATCTCTCCCAAAGAGCCTCACCCCCCACCTCCCTGGCCTGAGGCAGATGCACAAATTTCATCCCTTTCCACCATCAGCCTCAACCCTTCTCAATATTGACTTACTGCTCTGAAAAGAAGGGATATCTTTTACCTTCTGAACCATTCTAACTGCTACATCTTTTTTTTTTTTTTTCCATCTTAACTATTACCCTCAAAAATCCCCAGTGGGGGTGAAGGTGGATGATGACTGTGAGGGAAGTACTCTGGGTGCAGAGGAAGAAGGACATCTCCATGTCCTCGCTCACAGGCCTGCTCTGCAAATGCTCTTTTGTGTGAGCTCTCTCTTCCACCCCAGGATGATAGGTATTTCTGCACACTGTCCCCTTTGAGTGTTTGTGTGTTTTGCTAAGTAAGCCATCCTTCCTAAATTAGCCCTGTAGCTTTTCCCCACCCTGTCTCCAGGTACATCTTCTTCCTTCCCATTTCTTTCTCCCACCTATAAAGAGAGAACATTCCTGATTTAGTACTCTCCATGCTTCTGCCTGTGGGGGTGTGTGTAGGGCTCACAAATGGAAAGGACAACTCCAAGACACAAGTATTCCGCTGTTTTTGGGCCAAGACTGACAGAGGAGAAGGAAGGAGGGCTGCTTTCAGGTTCAGCTGAGGCCAAGCAGCTCTCAATTAATCTCCTGTTCACGACAAGGGCTGCAGCATCTGGTGGATACACAGAGCTTCCCTTAGCTTTCCAGAAAAGCAGGCTGTCCTGAGTCCCTTCTGTGCTCTTAGCTCCAAGCAGCCTTGTTTGCCCTCACACGGCACAGACCAAGAACCAGTGATCTTATAAACTCCAACCACATTTGAAATGGTGGGATGTTCCAAAAAGGCTCCCTTCAGCTGTGCCTAGCACGCAAAGAGAGAGTTGGGGATGCCATGGGTGCTGCATCCAGCCACCTGAGTGACCACCCCGAATACACCTGCACAGAACTGCGGGCCTCTGTTCTCCACCCCAATATTCACAAATTAACTCACACATGCAGACCAGGTTCTCACCAGTGTCTATGACCATACACTGCACTGAATTGTTACCCAGATCTGCTCAATGTTCTGGCTACAATTTAACTTCATTTTTTTATAAAGTCTAAAAAAACGTACATGAGAAGTCAGACTGTGCATAAGTTATAGTGTAGAACTTCCTCTGGCAACCCCAGTCCAAGAATTAGCTGATGCTCTACAGAATCAGTTCCAGGCACCTTCAGAGTAAGACCTTTATCTGCCTTCAGACAGGAATTAGATTCACAGGCTATGAATTTATACAGGCAATGAAAAGGAAAAACTCTAAAATAACCTACTCACTGTAAAAAGACTTGAAGAAATTTCCAATGAAAGCATTTCCAGGTGGAACATAGCTTGGAATCAGTTTTTATAACAACTAGCACTGGGGTAGTAGACATTTAACACCCACAAGAATTTAAAGGAGTTGTTTTATCTGCTGGAAGAAAACTGTACTATTCCACTAGTGTGATCAAACAGACTGAAATTTATAGGATGAAGGAAAAAAGCTATTTGAATTGGATCAAAATCATCTAAAAGTTCAAAAGGGTTGGATGTACAAGACATATAGGAACAGGACATGCAAAGGTCTGAGTTTTGATGCTTTGTATCAAGCAATGTGAGACTGGAATCTTGACATAAGTCCTTTTTTAAATCTGACATTTTGTTCACAAGTGTATCTGTAGCTGTGCCTATAATCCAGTAATGTATTCAAGTAATATTAATGGAAGAAGGTTTATAAAAAACACTCAACCACTAAAGCTCCATTGTCACTAGACAAATCTCCAAAATCCTTACCAAATTCAGTGCCTGTTATACAGCATATGTAAGAATGTTACAGCTTCTCTCACCCTGACTTCAGGTAACTACCCAGACTTTAAATCTGAGACTCATTTATTTATTACCTCTAGGTAGACATATTAAGCTCATTGCTATTCTCATTAACAAACAGTGGTTTTCCTGTACATTACTTCAACGGCCAACTATTTTTATAATTAGCTGCAAATTTTAGCTCAAAGTCCTGTCTTAAGCTGTTTTAACAAATTCAGGCCCTTGGTCTTGATCCAAGTGAAAATCCAGTGAAATTGGTGGAAAGGCGAGCATGGACTTCAAGGGGTTTTGGAGCAGCTCCTATGAACACGCCATAATTTGTTCTTAGAAATGTGGTTATTTGTAATCTCATCCATGGATAAGCAATACTGTTTTAACAGAAGCTAATACTGCCTATTACTAATCTAAACCAATGCTTTTCATTAAAATGTTCTGCTTTCCATTTCCTATAACTCCGCAAATTTTTGGCTGTAGAAGAGAAGGTTTTCCACATTGAGTATTTGCCTCAGGTGGATTCTTTTCAATCTAATCAAAAGCAGTCCAGGGTTTTCTAAGAACACTCTTGGGGAAAAAGAATGGGTGAAAGTCCAGCTTACTACTATTAAATATCACTATCCTTTTATTTTTTTTTTCCAAAACTTCCCATCACCTTTTGCCTTAGGATGAGAGACTTGATATTTCGGAGGAAGGGTGTCATTTTTCATAGCATCTTTTACAGCCCATAATTCACTGTGATTTTTCAATGTACTATTGTTTCTTGCTATGTTGTTACAATCTCTGTCTAGAGGAGAGTAGATTTTGGGAGAGAAAGAATATTTTTTAGTTTACACTATGTTCATTCAACTGCCACTTTGTATTTTGGTATAGGTGGATCACAGAGCTGGCAAACACTGTGATCCTCATGCCCTGGAGGGACAGCAGAGGCAAGAAAAGCCATCTTCCTGAAGAGCCTGTGAGTCCTCTGAATGCCCTTCCCTTCCCAGAATGGGCTGTATGTTTTAAGAAACACTCACTTTCTTACTATTCTGCCAAGTGTTTTTTCTACCAAAACCTGAGGCTGTCTGCACTCATCTGCCAGAAAGCAAAATCTCTAGAGAGCTGGATTTGACATCACTAAATAACGTATCTAAAATCAAATTTCGATAGCAATTTGTTGTTCTCTGGACTTCAGTGGTATACCTTTTTCCATAGAGTTTCATGGTAACTTGGCTAGGGTTGCCTTTCCTGTATCAGATTCTCACATCAGTAGGCTCGGACTTGAATATATGTTGTCCTTTATGATATGGTGGCTGGACAGAGAGATAATTTTGGAAGGCAAGCACACTCAAACAAAAGGAGACACCTCCATGTTCACCTGACAGAGGCAGGTGGCACAGGGAAAGCAAGATGTGGCCAAAAGATGACATTTCACTTCTTCTCCTGAGTACAGCAGAGAAAAACCAAGACCCTGCACAGGCACTGCGCCACAGAGCTAAGATGGAGAGGCAGGTGTTTATGGGTCTGTGTGGACCCTGGTATCACTCCAGCTAAAATGGATCCAGTGTCTGAACAACCTTGTTGAAAATCCAGTTGTGTGTTCATTGCACCACAGCCTCAGGAGCAGTGTTCAAATGCAAAGGATCACTAAGGTCCAGTGGGACTTTTGCAATTCATATTTTTATCCTGCTGGCAAATGATCACTGCAAGTCTTGAAGGAGGAGGATCTCTCTGATGCCCTGGCCATCACACCAGCTCCATAGGCTCCACATCCGCCAGTGAGCCCTTGCTGAGCTGACAGCCCAAGTGGCACATTGCATTGCTGCTACTACACCAATCCATTACTTTGCAAAGCACAAAGTGAGTGTACAGCTCTAAAGAAAGCCAAAGTATTCCCTGCTGTGTGGTGCTGAATATGTCAAAAGCAAGGAAAAAATAAAAAAAGGAAAAAAAAAAAGAAAGGTAAGAGTATTCCACTACAAGCACAAAAATGTTTACTGTTGTTGCTGTTGCACAGCTCTGCACCCAATGTGAGACAATTCCTCTCTCATTAAGTCATGATGAATGATAGACATGGCCAGCGGCTAAAACTGGTTCTTAGATCAAGTGTTGTGAGAAATGCCTCTCCACTACCAGGCAGGTGAGATCATTTCTTTTCCCCATTATACCAGTTTCTTCTCTCTGTTCCTGAGTAACACAGCATGATTTGATAGTTTCTGCCTCTAAACTATTGATGTATATTTGCTTTGAGAGGGGCCTCCTAAAGCGTGAAGAATGGGCCAGAGAGCTCCTAACTACTCACAAAGAGTGTGGCTGTTAGGCTGGAGCCTTTGTAGTACTTAACTGTTTGCCAGGTGTTATAGAATTAGGGGACTCCAACTGGTCTTGTAAGATTTTCCTCAGTAGAAGTGAGAAAGCAGCTTTCCTGCATTCTCATTCCATCAGCTGCAGCCTCTCTTGAGCTCTAGATGTTCTTTATCTGCCTCTACCTCTTCAGACCTTGTGCTTGCACATTCCCAGGTGAAAAACCACCTGCAGCAGTACTGCAAAGTGTCCTTCAGAGAGGACAGCAACAGCTTCTTCATTGAAGGAGCCACTCAGGAGGGTTTGGTGGACTGATTCTAAAGAGAGCAGGATTTTGTTTCTGGCGCTATTTCCAGGTGATTTTGACCATAAGTAAACTGTTCCTTCCTTGCACTTCTCTTGGTCAATGCCTTGTTCTTTGGGGGCCTGACTCTGCAGATTTCCTCATATATCAGGTTTCTGTGTGCAATATTAAGCAGAGCTATGTGGTTTTGGAGGATTGAGGCCTGAAGACTCTAAAGGAATGTCTTTACAGAAGACATTCAGAAGACATACAGAAGCAGAAGAGATGTAAGGAGGAAGCCACGGCACTGATCCCCTATTCACCAGTGCTTGTCCCCTTCCTTGCTGGTGGTGTCCAATCAGACCTTAGCAGTTACAAGCCCTAAGAATTTTAAATTTTTCATTCTTAGCTGAAAACTTAGAAAGGAATAAAAGTTCTGCTAGTGCACATGAGATTTGCCCTTTTTTTTTTGAGACAAGGAAAGAGAGAGAGTTATGCAAATCTGTGTTTGTAAACCTTGGATGCTTGACCTGGACATGTTAGTATGGATTGCTCACAAGTGACAAAACAGAGCTGGAGGTGAAAGTGCAAATTCTAAACCTTATGTCATTTGAAGAAAACAACAATTCAATTAAAAAATACCTTGCAATCCCTTGGAGAGAAATGCGAATTGCAGAATTTGGGTCTGGATCTCAGACTCTCCAAGAGTTCCAGGATATTTATTCCTGTCGAGAATTTTGGCTTGGATTGTTGGCGGGAAGAGTCAGCCATGAATTTTGGATCTAACTTCAGACTATACTATCATAAGTTCCAAAGAACTGGATGTTCTCATCTAGGAATTCATTTTTTTTCTTTAAAAACTGATTCACTCAGCATGACTAAGGGCATGTCTACATGGATGGACGAACAACTCCTTCCCACTCATCCCACCAGCCAGCTCTTCTCCAGGGGTCATATATGGCCACCTTGGCATGGTGCTGCATGTGGGTTAGTAGAGAGTACTACCAAACAGACAGATGCCTCAAGTAAATGCTGTGAAGTGAAGAGCAGCATTTTCCTCCTTTCAGATCTGACCTTAATATTCAGAAAATATAGAATTTTTTTCTATGTATTTAACAAGAAAAAGAAATTAAGCTGAAATACATGTGTGTATGCATACATGTTCTCAGATCCCTTGGATATACCCTTTGACTCTGATCCTATAAAATTCCTGTCCATTTGAACAGAATCCTACATGTAAGTGCTTTGCTGGGTCAGGGCCACTGCCAGGAGAGTGGAAAGTATTTCCTATATTATTCTAATTGCACAGCAAAAGTGGTTGTAATTAATATCTGCATTGCATTCCAGCATATTCAACCTGCAATACAAACAAAGCTGTAGAGAAACTGCCTATATATTTTTTTCCAGAGTGTTTTACCTATTAGAAGTTTAGTAAAGTCTCTTGCTAACACCAGAAAGGTCAGATATAAAGATAGATGGAATGTATATGCAGAAGACAGCACTGCCCATAATTGGAGCTTCACAGTTTCAAATAGAAACTTTTCAGTTTAAGGGTAGAGGACCCATCACCTAAGAAAAAATAGATCTTGCAAAGAAACACTTAAAACTCTTCATCTCTAATTCCAGTGTGCACAAGGTATACAGAGGTGATGACTGAGTGTCCTAAAGTAAACAGCAAAAGTCTCTGTGACTTGAAATAAAGCCATTGCATTCTCCTAGCCAGACATTTCAAAAGCATTTCATTTCCCAAAGCAATACTTGTGAATCCTATCAAAAGACCATATATTAAGGCACAAACATATAAACAATTTTTAGTTATTTACAAAAGGATCTACGTAGCTCAAATCCTGCTTCAAATGAGACCTAAACACTTGAAATTCATCCAAAGTCCCAAAGAGGATGTGTATATGCCAAGACTGTCTTTCCCTGGAGCTATCTAAGGGCACTAAGCCTCAAAGCTTGCTGGCTGCATAGGTGTGGTCCACAAGCATCACCAGGCATTCCTGATTTAATACATGATGGCTGCCTCTCATTTTACTAAAGGTACAAAGATGTGATCAGGGCTGCAGCAAAGACAGTGGTATGGAGTGGTGGATTCTCTCTGTCAGTGTTTGTGGTGCTAATTTTTCTAGCAATTAAATTCTCATTCTCAGTGAGATGTCTTGGATGTTTCCCTAGGAGTAGGTAAAGACTGGGGAAAGGAGTGAGTGGTCGTCAAGGGAAAAGACCTGGGCTTGTGGTCCCTGCTACAGACCTTTCCACTGTTCCTCCCTTGAGGAGTTGAGGAAAATGACAGGGGATTGCCAGGAAGCTGGGCCTGGGGCCCAGCTCTCACTCCCTCCAGCTCAGAGCCCTTATGGTCAGGCTAAGGTTAGATTTTTCCTTCCCCTCTGGCCAGCCCTGTGAGTCTGCCAGTCCTGGCTGTCCTGCAGCCCTAGGAGAGCAGTGAAGGCAGAGATTGTCCCAGCATTGTTGGGCACTGATTGGGGTGGACAAAGGGGATCCATGCCCCTCCTGCTGAGCACAGCCTAGAGACCAGGGTGTTCCTCCTGGCTGGATGTGTTAAAGCTAGCGGCACCCAGGGCTGAGGTGTCTCAGGAGAACTGGGCAAGATCACCTCCATTCTTCCCCAGGATGAGGCAGCTATGATTCCAATGAAACAGCATAATAAACATCAAGCAGTGAAGCTTGGCCAGTGGCTTTCCACACTCATATCAAGAGTGGACAGGAGAAGCCCATCTGGTTTATACGCGCTCTTCATGCAGGAACGGCACAGGGAATGGATGTGGTGGGAGGGAAGGATTGCACACATCAGGGAAGCTGTCATGCCAGATTAGGCTTACCTCTTCTATCACTCAAAATCAGGGAGCAGAGTCCCTAACTCCCAGCTTCTCAGTGCCTCTGAACACCAGGGGAGTTTGGTTTTCCCCTTTAATTCCCAAACAGGGCAATTGTGTCTGCCAGGTTGCACGAAAGGACTGAAGTTCTCAGAACTCAGCCTAAAACTGGTCAACCTCAATGGTAATTATGCATCATCAAGCATCTTCATGGTTAGAGGACACCAGGTCCTAATGGGTTTTTTAGTAAAGAAATTTTGTCTGCTAGATTCAGCATGTGGAGGTTCAATTTATTTTGAACAGAAAAATGCCCATGTTCCTTTCTTAAAAGTCAAATAATGCAAAACTTTAGCAGAATACCACGAAAAAAGGAAGATTCTCCATGGATGCTGTTATCCCAGACAAAATGAGATTTTTTTTCAGAAGGAGAATACTTAGCTGGATATACCACTAGGATATACCACTGGTAGAGTAACCATGGGGTTTTTAGTTTTGTTTTCATGAGCTGTTCTAAAGGTTTTCTGGCCTTAAAAATGAATAAAATTTGTTCTCAGGTTCTATAGCCATTCAAAGTTCAATGGTCTTATGAAAATCAGGCAAATTTTAGTTGATTATGTTTAGATTTTAGGTGTCTGCCAGTGAAAACAAACATTTGAAAACATTGGTCTTACACAGAAGCAAACCTCAGTGCATTCCTAGATTGGAAGGTCATGATTTGTACTGGGTGGGCAGGTAATACCTTCTAATATTAATTTCCATTCTAAATTGTAGCATGTGCAAATATTTCCATGTTTCCTGAAGACCACTCTTTGAAAGCTATTTTTGAGTATTTCATTTAAGAAAATACATTCTGAATTGTTTCAAAACAAAATTGTTATTTATAGGTTTATTCGGTTCCTTTCACATTATTTCGTGACAACTCATTAGTTGCCGTGGTTTATACCTGTCATATAATGGGGTCACAGCAGCATTATCAAAGTGTGTATTTTTGTTCTTAGAGCCTGAGAAGCAGTTGTGATTTAATATTGATTGAAGCATCCTATTTAGCAGCCCATCCTCTCAGAGTTGTAATGAAATAGCTTTGTGCTTCGAACAAGGAGAAAAGATGAGATTTCTGTGTACTCTCAGAATAGTGACTGTTTTCAGTTTCTTGGAGGAGATTTCTGAGCATCACAATAAGTGGTACAGAAAAGGTATGTTTTTCTTAACCAATTCAAGTGCACAAATTGTGCTTCTCTCTTCTGAGTGTTCCGGTGGAGCTGTTCTGTTTTCCCCATGGAATTTGACCAGGACAGTCTAAGCATGGGAGATGGCTCACCCCAGTGCAGAGAAAGACAAAAATACTCAGGATATGCCCCTGTGGATGCCAGGCTCCATGCTGTAGGCATGGCTGGATTTTGGTATGGCTCTGCCCAATAAACTCACCACTGCAATTCGGCCAGCCCTGTTTTGACCACTCTGTAGAGAAATCCGGAAAAACACCTCTGTGGGGAATTTCTGAAGGTTTCTGGACATTCTGATAATTTAGCTGATGCCCACCCTTCAATTACCAGGTCAAATGCAATCCTCATTTCCTCGAATCCTTCCTTTAATTCAAGGTTCATTCCTGTTTCACATGTCAACTATGACTTTATATTTTCAGGAGGGGCAGAATTCCACCACTGAACTGAAATTCATCAAAGTCAATTATCTGGGGCAATCATTCTGGTTTCTGAAACTGGACCTGATTTGAAACCTGGACAACCATTTGCTTGAGTGGGAGATGAGATGCAGAATTTGGGGTTGGCCAACATCAGGATGATTATTTTGGAGCTGGTTAGCTCTGTTTAAGCTGAGTCCAGATGTGATCCTCCCAAAGGCTTAGCATCCTGGAGTCCATCATTCTGCTTTGACTCTGCCTTAATTCACATCCATCTTGGGGAACATTAACTCAAATAATATCATCACAGTTCCCATACTGGCCAAGATCAGAAGGATAGTGAATTTGTGGACCCTTAACCTTACCCAGCAGGTTTCCATATTGTTTTGTTAACAGCATGCATAACAACATATACTGAGAACACTAAAAGTATATTGAGAAAATACAGAATTTTTCAGGATTCACCCTTCCCCCTTTCTCATAAAATTAAAAAAAAAAAAAAATAAAGAAACGAAAAGGAAAATAATAAAGAATTGGCAACAGAATGAAAATCAAGATTAAGTATTTATCTTCAGAATGCATATGGTTTAGGTAGCTCCAGTGTGACCTTCTACTCAGATCTGACCTATGAAGAACACAGCTAAATTATGTATAATGGTTTTGTGATGAAATGCAATGCCAATTATAGGAGTGAGATGAGGCCATAAACATACTGCACATAAAAATCAGAGAAGGAACTTAAATCCCAGTCCCAGAACCAAAAGATTAGTGCTCTAACCACTGACTGTAGTCAAAGCTTCCTTCTGGAAATGAAGGTTACATTTCTTCTTGTATTCCTGCTGTGTGGTCAGGAGAGTAATTTAAATTATTTCAATAATATGGAGGTTAGAGTTTTCATCCTTTTTCTTTAGGAAGTCTCCTACTTTTAGTGCAATATTTTTCAATCAAAATTGAGGCAATTTACTTGTAAGGCTAAAAATGGATAATGACTTTTCGGTCAATTGCTTTTGACTGTCAATATGAAGCCTGCATTACCATTCCACAATATCATTAAACAATCAATAGCAATTAGTGTCTAGTCAAGCCTGGTGTTTTAATCATTTAAATCAAAATGCCCATAATTGTTATTGTATGTAAATATTTGAAGATGTTTATAGTGGAGATGAATTTTACCCATCTTGCCAAGAGAACTAGATTTATAGAGAGCAAAGGCAGGCTTTAAGCCTCATTTCTCCTCTCGCTGAAACTGGGACAAAAAGGTTTGGGACCTTTCTATATCTTGGACCTATCAAGGACCATTTAAGTTTGTTGGTGAGTGACTGAGTGCTGGGGCTGTCAGAGTTTTCCTTTTCCTAACTTCACAGAGGCTCAGGAAACCCACAGGCACAGTGTGTTCAAGTCATGGGCTGAATTTATTCTCCATGTCACAGCTTAGCACAGGCTTTTTGTACACAGAACAGTTCCTGGCTCACAGAAGCCATTGTGGATAACTTTGGGCTAAAATATCTCCAGGGCACCACAGAAGGACCTGGAACTCAGGGCAGTGGATCTTGGGTACTTGGTATCTCAGCTGACACAGGGGTATTTTCTGTTATCATTCTGCAGAACATGTGATAGGATTTCACATTTAGGGACATTTTGCTGATAGTGCTTTGTGCTTGTAGCAGTGATCCTTAAGCAAATGACAGAGCAGCTCTCCTCACTGCTGGCTTTACCCAGAGTTGTCTCAGCTGAGCACAGGGAGTCACATCCAGGGCTGCTACAAAACTCACCGAAATCAGGAAGAGAATGAATTTGTCCTATTGAATAGACCAAGAATCTTTCCAAGTAACAGCATGTGAATTGATTTTTAATGTGGTGGACTAAAGCCTCACAAACCACAGTTGCAGGGGTCAGCTATGTGCTCTCCCACCTGCCACATCCATGTTTATAAATCCACATTTATTTGAACACTTCCAGGAATGGTGACTCTACCACTTCCCTGAGCAGTCTGTTCTAATGCTTTGCAACAGCAAAGAAATTTTTTCTAATATCCCATTTAAACCTCCCCTGCACAACTTGAGGCTCTCCTCTCTCATCTTATTGCTTGTTCCTTGGGAGGAGAGACTGATCCCCACCTGGCTACAGCCTCCTTCCAGGTAGTTGCAACCAAGGCCATTCCACAAACGTGAACCAGGCTGCTACCACAGGCAGTACCTTCATTTCCCAGTTAATACAAGCAATAGAGGTTAAAAAAGTGCTGCAGAAACATTAAAACCAACCCCATGTCATGCACATCAGTTCAGAATATGGAAATACAGACTCTGTTTTCTTTAGATTCAGGTCCCGGAAGCCTAAATATTTTAAACCTGTTTCTTGGCATTCTAAGCCACCACTAGCAGTTTATTGTCCTGGTTACTAATCCAGGCTCCAGCCTGGGAAAGGCTTGCATGTATGTTTAACAATAGGCTCAGGTAGTCCCAATTAAGTCCATGTGTTCAGGGGGCAAAGTCCTTGCAGGATCAGGGCCTTAAACCTTCTGGACTTTTTGTCTGTGTCACAGCCCTACCTCAAACAAAGAGCAGGAGGTTTTTTGTTCTTACCTGGGTAAATGATAAGGCAAAGCCCAGAAAACAATTTGTACACATGCCCATAACAAGAAAGTGTTCAGCTCCATAGTGGAGTGGTGGCAGAAGGACATTTTGACATTTCAGTTCAGTGGAGTCTCCATGGCTCAGATGTCCCAAACATTACATGGGTACTTTCTAGGAGGACTCTCTGTTGCAATCTGAGCATCCCTCTGTTAGACACAGCATTGCTGGGAGTCATTTAGTCCTGGCTGCCTGAGAAACCCAGTTTTGTTCTTCTGGGATGTCTGAAAAAATTATTCCCTGTATGGTATGAATAACCAATGACTACTTGGAAGCATAAAATTGCTGACCAGAAGGGAATCTCTGCACAATTGGGATTCCCAGTTCTCCCATTTCACACAATTCCTCCTGGCTTTGATAGCTCATGAACAATCAGGGTTTAAGTGTTACTTTCTTCAGATTATTTTCTTGTGTAAACCATCAAACTGCAGCCTGAAATAGGTTCAGCAGAACCAATGCAAAATATCAAAGCCAGCCTCCTACACCCTCAAAGTGTTAAGAGCAGAGCCTGCCTTTGGAATCTGAGCCCAATTTCCAAAATATCACACCAAAGAAAGATGCAGCACCAGGATACAATGCCCCCAGACAGAGAGGCTCAGGAAAAAAAAAAAAAAAAAAAAAAAAAAAAACCCACAGAAAAATCGATTTTACATTTCAATAACAGGCTTTGTGTAAAACACCTCTCAGAAACTTCACATAGCTGCAATTAGTACCTTTATTCATTGAATATCATGGTTATATTATGTTTAGTGACTAAACTAACAGTGGCATTCATGAGACTCCTGGACCAAAGAGAAAAGAAGACCTGGTTAAAACATTTCACCTCCCAGTGTTGCTAACACTTTTGCCACTTTTTTTTCTCTCTCCTTCCCCATTCCTCTCATTCTATTTCTCTGCAGCATGTGCAGTACCTCTTTACAATTTTGGCATCTGGAGATATCAGAAATGAGCCTGAAAGTCTGTTGAATATCTCCCAGAATTAGTTTCCTAATAGACATTTCAGCTAAAATTTTTCATCTGGCTCCAGTCATCATCCAGGTTTTTTAAAAGACAAGCCAGCAGTACTGGACAATCAGGTCTCAAAGCTAAAGGCTCTCCAATAACATAGCAACAGAGGAAGAATTTTAATAGAACCCACAGGAATTTAGGGACTACTTTTTTTTTTTTTTTTTTTGCTTATATCCTTTTTTACCTTTTTTTTTTTTTTTTTTTTTTGGTGTGTGTTTGTGTGTGTAAAGACAGACAGGTTTTCCCTTTTGGTGAACTCAAGCAACAGACAATTTCCATTCATCTCTTGAGTTCAGCTATTCAGACTAATGCACATACATTGTTTGATTTTTCAATGAAGTCACTGCCCAGTTTCAAGGCTGTCCATAGGGTTCTAGCAGTGCTATCATACTAAATTTTGGGACACCCTACCTGCAGTGCAGCAGGACTGACATGTCCAGCCACAACCAATTTCCTGGGTCACTCCACTGAAGGGCTTTGTCCTTCCTACAAGTGAACTGCTCCCATGCAAAGTGATGTCAGTACCCCTAAAGGAGCTGCTTCCACAGAAAACTGGGGGGAGGAGGCGACACGAAGATCCCTTAAATCAGAGGGGGGAAAAAAAAGACGCAATGAAAGATTTTCAACAATTTTCTAATATAAAACAGCTCTGCAAAACGAGAAAAGTGGCTGTGGGAAGCAGTCAGAAATCTGCTCTTTATCCCATCTCAGCGCTGCTAAATGGTGAGAAACTTGGCAGAGGGCCCACACTTTTACTTATCTTCTAAGTCTAAAATCATGCTGCTTTATTCTCCCTTCTTATTTCTGTGCTAGGCGTTGTGCAGAGAAGGGAAAACACTGCCTTAGGTTTGAATTCAGCAGTAGAGACTGTGGCATTCAGGTATTTTATTCTATCAAAATGAGCTTTTCTTCCAAGGTGAAGTGTACAATGTAACATTACTTAATTGCCCACACTGCTTGGTGGATGCTGACATGTATTGTAGAAATGTTAACTGTTTTACATTTCAATGCATTCCCTCTCCCAGCCCTGCTACTCGCTGCTTTGCTGGGATGAATCTGGCCAGCTGCCAGATAGGAAGCTTATTTTTCACTGGTGATCATAACTCTGGCTGGTTGTAGCAAATAACGTAACTGGCGGTGTTAGGAGGTTTATACAGGAAGCCCTGCTGTGCTGCCTTAATTGGGATCACTCTGCTGGCGATGGAGTAAAAAGGCATTAAGTTAAGATAAATGAACTGCTTATTGGAAACTACGAACGTCTCTCCGCATCAGGTTCACAGATCGGGAGAGCGAACGCCGCTCCTCTCCCTTTTCTCCCGAGCCCCTCCTTCCATTAGCGCAGCTCCCGGCCACGCATTCCTCTCCTCCAGCCTAGCAATGCTGCTTTACAGCCCCGGCCGAGGTTATATGCACTTGTCTGCCCTAAAGACCGGATGGCATCCTGGGGCTGACTCAATTTTCCCTTGTTCTCCGTGTCCTGCAGCCCTGATGGAGTCAAACTGCGGGGGCTTTTCTCTGGGCTGGAGTCTCGTGCACATCTGGCCTTGGCTCCTTTATAGCCCTGCTCTCCAGAGGCCTCCCCTCTGCATGGCATGGGACTCAAAGCACAAGCCACGGGAAGAAGGCAATAAGCATTTACATGTTGTGGCTCTGGGGTGCTATGAGACACAGTGTCAAGCTCGAGGTTCCTGCAGCCAAGACCAAATCTTGTGCCTCTGTTGTGAGGATGCTGACTCCAGAGACATGCATCCCACAAATCCTTCCTGCTGTCATCCCATTGACTTCTTAGGTCCAGGCAAATTGAATCCAAGGATCTGTCCAATTTTCAGGGGGAACCTAGGAAAGACACATTTACACAACCCTACAGAGATCAAAATTTCACATCAATGCATTGGTCCAGCAACCAGTGCCCACAAGAGGTGCTGAGAGCTCTGAGGACCAGCTGAGCTGCCCTGTGTAAAGAGACAGGCTCTACCTGCAGTAATGCAATAAATCAGTGTTTCCAAATGGTCAGAATTAGGTTTTAAAAAAATAACATATTGAAGAATCTTCTGGGTGCTGATTTACCCCAGGGTTGTTCAATTCAATTTAGGTCCCTCTCACCCTTCTATCAAGCTGATCTGAACCTGCACTTGAAGAATCCACACCAACACAGGAGGTGACATCAGAAACCTTGACTCATCACCCATGCAGATCATTGTCTCCCCCTGGAGCTAGGAAACAAGGAGATTAGGAAATCTTGCTGACATTATTCTTGCAGCAGCACACTGCTTTGTCCTCAGATATGAACCATTAGGACAAAAGGATAGAAGACCTGATTTAGATGATTTGGTCTGATCACAAATTCCTTAGGCTTCTGTAAATTAAGCATTTGGGACAGAGCTTTCTCTTTTTGATGGTGAAACAAGTTCAAACAATACAAGGACTCTGTGGGCACTTCCTGGAAGAGCTGAATTCTCTTTCCCTCTTCACTTGTCTAGAAAAGATGATCTGAACTGCTTCAAACTCAAACTTTCTCTGAGCTTGCAACTAAAACTGTCTTTTAGGTGCATAAACTAGGCCAGCTAAATCACATCTCAAGCAGTATGGGTGCAAATCCTCCTTCCTGTTTCTCATAGGAATTTGGTCCCCTCTGCAGGAACATCAGCTCCAAAGAAAGGTGCAGCACCAGAAGGCTTCCCTACAAGTGACCACAGTTCTTTCACTTCCATGGGACAATCAAACAATTTCTGCAGAGCTAGACTTAGGCAGAAGAGTTCCTTAGCCTAAATCTTCACCCAGTTGAATGAAGGAGAGATCCCAGTGATTTTCTTAGGACCAAGATTTGGGAAGCAGCTGAAGACTCAACCAATGTTTTTGAAGGACAAACTGTGTACAGCAGAGTGTACAAATCACCCACTGCTGTACCAATAGCTCAGTGCTTTCCAAGCTGGCTCTGCTAGTCACACTTCAATAGGAAACGAACTCATTCTTCATGCAAGACAAAGGTCTGACATTATCCTTCAGCTTTAAAAAATATTTAGGGGGCAGGCAAGAGACTGGTTTAAATCTTGGTAAATACTCTCTTTAACTTTCTTTTAAGTGTAATATTTTGGTGTGTGCTCTGTGTTCAAGGAGGATAACTGAGACCTGGGTGATCCAGCCCCTATCCAGCTTCCTCTGCCTCATTTCCTGGAGGCTGGGGTAGAGATCACTCCATTCAAAGCCCTCACAACCATAAACTGGTGCTTCACTCACACTATTGTCCTTTGAGACTTGATGGCAATTCAGCAATAGCTTGTTTACAACCAGACCCAGCAGCAATCTGACTGATTTGCTGAGTGCTGCTCCTCTTCATATAAATACCTACAGCTCACTGCTGCTCCACCTTCCAGAGCTCATCATCAAAGTCCTCCTTGCTCACAAGATTTGGATGTAACATCAAGTTTGACCCCATCATAGCCAAGAAGTCTGCCAGGCTTTGGTCAAGTGATGTTGATCCACAAACATTGTGTAGAGATGCTAATGGGCTCACCCCACCTCAAGCCGTGTCTGAAGACTCTTTAAGGAGGAATTCCCTGGATTTGGCCATGCTGAGCCAAGGATTTATGCTGGTGAAATGAAATCTTGCAAAGACAAAGTCTTAAGAAGAGACAGACAGACAAGCTGCTTGCACTTTAGAGCTTTTTAGGTAGATGGGGATGCCTGTTCATTGCCTCCACTGCATTTAGAGGAGCAGGATTTTGTTGACATTCTTTGGTGAATAGATAAAATCATATCAATTTGGTATCTGGCCCACCTCACTGCTTCCTCATCCTGAAAGAAACAACTTTACAAAGCCCAAACACTGACCTGCCATCAGGGCAGCAGTTGTATTTCCTTATTTTAACTGGTTTTTGCACTTGGACATGATGGCAGAGAATGAGACTATGAACAAAGATATTTTTTTCTCCTCTTTTTTCACTGAAGAAATCAGCTCCCATATCCACAGTGGGTTTGGGTGGGCTGTCTGCCCTCTAGCACCCAGAGTAGGGACCAGATACCCTTCAGTGCCACTGCCCTGGGATTCCCACTGCCGTTGGGAATCACAGTGCCTTGGTAGGAAAAACTGAACTCCATCATCCAGCCCAGGAGAGAGAGACCTGGAGCCCCTGGGAGATGCTCCCAGTCACATCCACCTTCTGCAAGGGGTGATGAAGAGCTGGAAGGAGTCGTGCTGGTGCTGCCATGAGCAGCAGAGCAGGGAAGAGGCAGGCAGGGAAGAAGACCTGCATGTCACCACCGCCTTCTTCCACTTGGATGACACGGTGACAAACTGTGCGGTGACATCCCCGTGCGCTGTCTTGACAACCCATCAGCAAGCTGCAAACAGCAAAGCCTGGCACGATAAGGGGCCTGGCATAAGGGCTGAGGCAAAAGTGCAGGTAGGCTGGAGGAAATGCAGCAGTTCACGTGTAAACATGGCAAAGGTGTTATGTCCACATGGCTCAGAGATCTCCATTTTGGCCAAATAAGAGATGCCAATTTTTTTTTTTTTTTACCTTTTCAAGGTAATGTCACAGCAATGTCAGTGCAATGTCAGAGTGAGCTCTGACCCATCCACACAATCCCTCAGCCCTCCCCTATTTGCTCCCCACCTCCCTCAGCCCTGTGCATGGCACAGTGCCCTCCTATGTGTGATCCCATAGATCCCACCATGGTCTGCATCCCTCACATCCCCCCAGAAGCCCACCCACCCAGCAGTGTAACATCACAGCCCTCCTCCTCCCTGAGCCACGTGCTGCTCCATGAACCTCAACCACCAGGCCTGGACTGGGATTCACCAGGAGAGAGGGATGCTCAGGGATTCACCAGGAGAGAGGGATGCTCAGCTGCTGCCCATGGGTACCTCCAAGCTGCCTCTGCTTGCTCTCATCCTACCACAGCTTCTAATCCCTGCCATGCAGCTGGGACCAAGCTGACTGGCCCAGTCATCCCACCTATGGGGTTTCTTGAAGGCATCATATTGTAGATTCAAGCCACGAGTTTAGGAACCTACTTCCATCAGCAGGGAGATATAATGGTGCTTCAGGGAGGACATACTTTGAGTTATGAGGATCTAGAGGCACTGAAATTCCCCCAACAGAGAGAAGTAACAGATACCGAGGAGGGCTTAGGAAAGAGATTTGTTGCACCAAATCCCATGTACTTCAGGCATGGGAATGGAGTACTTGTGGCCTCTCTACAAGCCTCAATTCCATTTCATACAGCTAATGAACACAATGTTTCTTGGCATTGATAGGGACTGACGTTCACTTCTGGTCCATCAAACGAGTCTGAAAGACTGATTCAGCCCTTGGAAAAGTTTTCTAATTCCTGCTTCAAAACGCTGAATAAAAAGCACCTACCCTGCCCAAAACACTTCACCCCATGTTGCCAGTAAATCCTTCCAGAGCAGACATCAGCTCCAGCCTCCATCTCTGTATGACTTTCTCCTCCCTACACAGTACTTTTCCAGAGATGCTTCTGTGGAGTTGTTTCCTTAGTGTCTCTCCATCGAGATTTGATCTGGTTGTTTATCGAGCTTTGTACAGTGTTGGTTATTTAAGGAATTCACAAGATAGAGGTGAACACTTCCAGCCTAGCTGTGCTTTGAGTTACCAGGACAATCATTTTACATGTCCCAGGCTACATGGGGCTATTTGCCAATTTAAAGGGTTCCAGCGGGCTCCTGTTAACCTCCTTGTATATTAAAGTGAAGTCATTTTTATCCTTAGTTCCTAAATTTCCACAGAAGTTCTTCAGTCATGCCCAGAGCCAGGCAACCTGCTGGCTGTGAGCAGTCTCAGAAAGTCAGCTTCTTTTCCTGTTTGTGCCTTTGCCACTAATAGATGCTGATCTTTCCCAAATCTGCACCTACTCACACTTAATATACAAACCTATGCTGACATCAGGATTGCTCACACACTGATCATCACAGCTCTGAATAAGAGGATCCTGGCTCCTCATCTGCTCTTCATGCTGCTGGGACCATGCACCTCATCCCATCCCTTAACTGCATAAACTGAGAGTCACAGAATTGTGCAATGGTTTGGGTTGAAAGAGACCTTAAATACCACCCAGTTTCAACTCCCTTGCCATGGTCAGGGACACCTCCCAGCAGACCAAGCTGCTCAGAGCAATCCCAGTCCAAACCCACTGCTGTCATGTGCTGACAGCAATGGTTCCCAAGCCTTCTATGTGGTTATTTTTTGAGAGGCCCCCGTATACCCCTTGAATTCCATCCTAAAATTATATGCTGAAGACATTTCATGGATTGCCACCCAAACTAGTCTATTTTTTGCTGCTGTTACTTTTCCTTTGGGGTCCCCAGGCATGTGGGATTTCACACAGACCACATGCCTCAGTTTCATAAAGGAAATTTCCTGTCCATACCTTTGTATGGCTTTTATGATACAGCAAGGATGGGGAGACACCTAATTTTTGCCCACACAAGGGCTCATGTCTGCTCATATGATGGAAGAAAAAGATCAGGAAGGGAGCACAGGCACTGTCAGGTCCATCTGGGGCCAACCTCAAAAGCTGAACTTCAGTGGTCTATTCAGTTTCCTTCTCTTTTTCCAAGCGAGCCAATTTTCCTACATATTTCTATTGCTTCATTTCTCAATCCATTCTAAGCAACGTCCATGACAGCAGTGAAGACAGGCTGAGGAAATATCCAACATAACTGTCACCAAAGTGACAGGTTCCTCCACGCAGTGACAGGCAGGCGTCCTGTACGTGACGAGAGGCGGAAGCAGACCTGCTACACAGCCGGGCACAGGCGTGTGCACAGGGATGTGGAGAGGGCTGGGTGCATTTTGGTCACCCTTAGGTGTTCTCCAGCACTTCTGGGATCTCTGGTAGACTTCCAGAGCCACCCACACAGCCCACAGCTTTCCCAAGGAATAAGAATGTATGGAGAAGGGAAATGAGCTGGCCCAGCTCGCCCATGGGCCACAGCATGAGCAACACTGTGGAAAAAGCACAAGTCCTAGAGCATGAGTGTTTTGTGTGAGTGATGGGATGGCAGTCTCATGGATACTTCCAGCCTTGCCTTCTTGCACATCCAGCTGCAATCAGTATGTCACAAGAATCCAGAGACAGTCGAAAAAATTACAAAAATATGGTGTGGGTTTTTTTTTTTCCTTTCTATGAGCCACCTGCTCCCAGTCAATGTGGAGCACAACCCTTTGTGTAGAAAATCCAATAAACAAAACTGTAAAGCATCTGTCCTGCAACTGGATCCCAGCCCATGGCAAAGAGCGGATCTGAGCCATGGCAAACAGCTGGGAATAGCAATTCATTCTTGTACTGTGCCTCACAGCCTGTACACAGCTTCCAATCAAAATGATAAAAGATAGGGGGAAAGAGAACGGTGAAGAAATTCTGCATCACGAGAAGCTCAGGAAGTAAAAGAAGGAAATGGAGTTTGCCACAGTTTTATCATGACCACATACTACAGGTGAGCAGCCCAGCTCTCTGCTCTTATTAATTTAAAATGTAAAATTTCTGAGGTGTTTTATGTGATCAGGAGAAAAAACCTATAGGTCAACTTCACCTACATGATAAAGCATCATCCTCAGCAGACAGAAAGCCTTGACTTAGTCTTTCAATCAGAAGAGTTCTGAGTCCTGGTAGGCCAGGAGCTAAGCTTACGGCATTCAGGGCTAGATTTAGGGAGTTGCCATGTCAACACACCTCCACCGTTAGCAAGAACACCTCAGAGACTGGGATGTGAACTAGAAGCCCTATTTTTAAGTCTCCATATTCAAATTCAGCACAACACAAACCTCGGACTAAATTTCCCCTGTTACTCGAGAAATGCTGTCTGCTTCACCCAAGGTGAAATTTGTTCCACAGCCCCATGACCACCTTGGGCCAATAAAGTAAAAAAAAATGTCCTTTCCGCTGAGCAGTGGCTGGAACATCCTTCTTCCTTAGAAGAATATCAGCCTATGGAAAAGTAAATTCACTCAGATATAACATTTCCAAGGTGGTGATTCTTCTCTCACTCTCAAAATGGGGGAAAGCTCTTTGCCAGTATGTAATTTCTTTCCTAATCACATTGCAGTGTCACATACCAGTGAGCTAAGGGCTCCCACAGCAGCGTTATTCTCCAGCATATGTGACTTTGTATAACATGTGCTTCACTCGGCAGTCATCAGCAACAGAGAGCAGGAGCATACTTCTTCCTCTATGACATTATTAGGCATTAAGAGCACTACATGGCAGTGCATTTCAGCTTCTTTATTTTCTCCCAGTAAAAGCAGCTTGGCCACCTGGTGTGCTGCACACACAGTTAAATTCCAAATGTAATGTATTTTGTAGCGAAAGAGATTAGAAAGCTGCTGTAATGAATCTCATTACCAGTGTCTTTATATCCTCATCTAGTTGGAAGCAGAGATCATCCAGATCTAGGTACTGTACATATTTAAAAGAATATCATCTACCCCTCAACCCTGTCATTACAAGACAAATTGTTTCCTTTGGCCTGATGTTCCAGCCATGTTTTTCTCAGTCTTAAAATATGTTAGCAGCCAGATTTTCTCAACAACTGATGGCCATATTTCTAAGTGCTCAGCACCCACAACTGGGCTAGATTGTTTTACACTTGATTCCCATTTAGACACCTAAAATAAGAGCCAGATTTTTGGATATGCTCAAAAGCCTCCAAGATCTTCCAAAAATCTGGACCAAGAGTTACTTCAGTAACTTGCCAAATTAGTGGAAATTAAAGTAGACAGCATCTCATCATGTTACTCTCTGCAATGATAAACAAGCAAATTTACTGTTGTATCCATTTCAAAGCCCCATCCCCCCTTTTAAAGGCAGTTATTTGCTGGTCTTATTCAAACGCAGGACAACATTTACAACTGTGATTTCTGTGTTAAAAAAAAAATCCAGATTTTCATATCACTCTTCATATGTTCTCAGAAGAAGAGAAATATATAATTTAAGCTATATTTGATCAACATTTCCAAGGCAGTTCATTACATACAGAGGGATATGGCCAGGAAACTTCAACCCAGAAAATTTATATTGGGAACATAATTCAGCTGGTGGGTTTGAGGGCAGAGTCCTTTACGGGAGACAGGTCTCTCTCTTCCTGACTTTCAAGTGTATGACTGCTAAAATATGTGTTATTGCATCACTTTTTCATGCTCTAAGTGCTTCATAAGACTGCAACTGTAATGCAAAGACCACCCCTCCCTTTCCATCCCATCCCCATGCTGTTCCCTGACCTTGCACTTCAAGAATAGATGTGGGCCAAGACTGATTATCCTCTCTCCAAAATGCTCCCAAAATTCCAAGAATTTTCATATGAGCCTGACGGAAAGCCTCCAGACTGAAAATTATGGAGAGATTCAATCACCAAGGAGTAGTTGTGCAGGAGAATTCTTTAACCAGCTCCAGCCAGGGTGAGGATTGCTCTGAGCTAAGCCTCAAATTCTGCTAGAGCTGCTCCTCTTCTGCACAAGTAACTTAATGTTTATTAGGCAAGCAAATAAGATTTACTGGCTATCATCTGGGTGGTTGTAATAAACAGAACATTTCAGTTTCAGTGAGACACATTCCCTTCTACTCCTTCCTTGGATGAACCTTCACATTTGCTGATTTATAAGCATTGAGATTTTTAGATCAGCCAACTTCTGACTCGTGCTTCTATTTATCTATTTATTTACATAGACTTGTCTGGTATGACTGTTCTTGCATGTGCTGTACCACATCTCAACACAGATTAACTCCTTCATCTATTCCAAACACTTTGTGAAAATACACAAATTGCAGAGGAGCATTTGAACTTATCCACAGTGGATCTTCTGACTGGATGGGAACACATTGCAAATATCCTTTGTAAGCAAGTTTTGCCCGTTCTAGATGTAACTAATATATTTCAGTGTGAAAATATAGCAGATTGGGATGATAAAACTTGTCCTATAATCAAAACTCTGAAAAAAGACCTGGTTTTAGTTCCCTGATCTGATGATACAGATTTTCTGTATGACCTTGGGCCAATTGTTTAATGTTAGTTCCTCTGATGAAGATAAAGTCACCTCTTTCCTCCCACTCTGTCTGATGGTATGGTGTGGTCTCTTCCTATTTGTTACAACGCCAAAAAATTAAATTTAGGACTTTGGCTCCACAGTATTTAATAACAAAAGTATTTTAAGGAGAGCAAAGGGCCCAGCCAAATGTTCATGCACCATTAAGAAAATCTCAGTCATTTCAGGTGACAGATTCAGTGCCAAACAGTAACAACACTCACATACATATTCTAAAGAGAGCTTTCAGGTTTCCTCAATAGCCTGTTCTACCAAGGCTGGTTCTGGAGCACCACCCTATAAACCCTGAGGGCAAAGATATGCTTCGCAGATTGTTTAGAGACTAGCAAATAGGGAGGAGATCTGCTGGAAGATGCAAGGAGAAAGCCAGGCGAGTGCAAATGCCATCATTTACAGATAAACACAGAGCACATTTTATTTTTGAATCCATGAGTTTTGGTAGGCACAACAAGTTCCCCGTCCCTGCTGCTATCCTTCATCTCTTGCTCCAGTCTATCAGCATTGTAAGTCAGTCAGTATCTGGATGTGAAGTACTCCCCATCTGAATGGGCCATTCATCTTCTGGCAGAGCATGTGAAATGTCAAGAGATTACACACTGCCAGAGTGAGAGATTCCTTGATGCAATTAAAGCCTGGAGAACACATAAATCCCAGATTTAAAGGACTCCATCCAAAGAGCCACCACACACAGCCCCCTCCAGCAACAGGGTGGGCTCAGCACCCCTGAAACCAGTCCCAAATCCAATGGAGAAGATGGTGTTGGACCATGGAGATGGAGGTTTCCAGGGTGCAGCCTTTCCTAAGGGGCTCTGGTTGAGGAGACAGTGGTGGGTTGTTCTGACAGGTGAGGCAGACCTGGTGAAACAGCCCAGGGAAGCAGAGTGAGGAGAAGAGGCAAGATGAAACAGCAGTATCTGAATAAAACCCATGTCAGGGAGGCGGTCATGCTGATATAATATCAGCAATGAGAGGGAGAATGTAAGAAAAAGTACATGGTAAATTAAGCACCAAGGCTGTTAAAGGTCCAGTTATTTTCCAGCCAGTTGCCTTCTGATTGTTCGTTAAAGCACAATATCCAGCCCTGAAAAACAGCCAGTGAAAGTTCACTCATTTTTCCTGTTGGCAAGTGCTCACAGGATCTGGAGACAACCTGCTTCCCCGGATCTTGACTCACTGCAGTGATGTGGTTGGCCATTAATATTCATATAGAAGCTAATGGTGCAGAATTGGGTGTTTGCATTTGTCCTTCCTGGTGGTTCCTACACTTGAATGTGGGGCAGCACTCCCATTTTTCATGGGACAGGCACATAACTTGGTACTGTGCTCAAGCCCTCCCAGAGACAAGATGGGAACTCCTATTTTCCATTAAAAAAACAAACCAAATAAAATCATGCATTCCTCAGAGCTGAGAACTGAAGCATGTCGTCCACATCAAAAGCACTAGAGGATAAGGGAGAAGAATTGATTTCTGTTTGGTAGAAATCTTACGATTTTTAAGCCAGACTCCTGATCGTGGCAGTGCTGAGCGTGATGTTTTTAGCAATTTCTGAGTCATCAATCCTGGTTCTCCCGGCAGGAGAGGAAAAGAGATGAACAAACAGCAGTGCCTAAAACACCATGTTTTCAGAAAAATGAAAGGAAAAAGAGGGTCTGTGGTGGCTTAGGGGGATGGTCATAAAAGCAGCTATCTCTTTCTCAGTACTTAACCCCCTCAGTGCCTGTGGAGGCAGCTTTGGCTGCTGCCCCAGGATTAGCAGGGTATTGACTCCCCAGCCCTCACCCTGCCATGGGCCTGCAGGAAGGGAAATGTCCACTCCAGCAGGCGCAGCAGGGCACTGAGGGACAGCCACTCAACACCCTGGCACCAAGGATGGCCACTCAAAACCCTGCCAGGCTGAGTGCAACCCGGGGCCTTATGGGGACGGCTAAAATCCCTGACTCCACTCCCAACCCCACCATCCGTAAACTTGTGACCGTGGCACGGCTGACTCTCCTGAACATGCCAAACTCCTGCGAGTCCCACTTTGCTTTGTAGGAGCTGCCAGATGTGCAGAAGGTGCAGATGCTTCACAGCTGCATGCCCAGAGAGGTGCTGAGGGTGCAGGATGCTCCCCATGCCGGAGGGCTCTCCATCAGCACCCACAGCTGGGCTACCTCCTGGAAGGGACCCGCCGCGGCTGCAGACATCAGCCTGCCCCTTTCCGTGCCACCACTGAAGGGCTGTGACATCCTCCCACAGCCCCGTTCCCTGCCGCAGGAATGAAGGGAAAGAAGCGCCGCGGCTGAGCGCTGGCCCCAAACGCCCGCATCCCGCCGCGTGGGCACGGCGAGACGAGCTCGCCGCCTCCCAGAACGTCGGCGGGCAGCACTTCCCTCTCCCTGCAGATACCGCTCCATCTCCGAGGACGGTGAGGGGGAGAAACAAGCAGCTAGAGATGCAGGCTGGCTGAAGGTAGGCTGCCAGTGCCCCGTGCTAGCCTTGAAATGCGGGGCACCGCCGTCCCCGTTCGTGCCTGGCAGCGAATCTCCGCCGCGCTTTGCCCCTGCTCGTCGCTCTCGCACGGGGCACTTTTGGGGCAGGGAGCTGCTCCCGGGTTGGCGTTGATTCATCTGCCGCGCAGCGATGCGGGGCTGCGGGAGCTGGCAGGAAGCTCCCACACTGATTTTGTCAAGAGCGCCGGGCAATAATGGAACGACACCTCGCCATGTTTGCAAACAAACACTGCCTCCTTTCCTGTTTAACACCATCTGCCACCCAACCCAATTTCCCTGCCCCCATCCCTTCCCAAAAATGACAGCCAGAGACAACTCCAAAAAGCAGCTGCTAAGCCAAACCATGCTCTTTTGTGCTCAGTTTTGAGAGGTGCTGGCAAGGAGGCTGCGGTCCCACGCACAGCGCACACCTCGCTGCACGCTCACGGCTGAGCAGCCGACTGCCATGGGGGTTTATTTATTTCTGTACTGCAGACACAAACTAGTTCAATGTGGGTTTGGTTTTGGGCTCTTCCACTTTTGGGCCTTCCTGACCTCTCTGCTCTGTGGTAGGAGCTGGTGTGGACATGGAGATGGAAGGAAGAAGAGACTACACTTCACTCCCCATCTCCATCAGCAGATCAGCTCAGCTTTTCCCTTCACGGGTCCTTGTATCTTTCTCTAAGAGCACTTGTAGGCTTCAGACCTGGGCTGATCGGGTTAGGACAAGTATCTGGCACCCACGCAATCTCAAACACTTCCCCAGGGCTGCTGCATTGACTGATGTGCCTCCAGGGAGCAGATAAAAGTCTTGCAGACTAGCCCAGCTTTTCTCATATGCTCTCCTTGAAACAAAGTAAAGGGAGTAAAAGGAAATAACTTCATATAGACAAGGAACACATTTACCCAAAAAGGATCAAGCTCCTCAGGGCTTCAACCAAGGTGGGGGGAAAATATGATTCCTTGAGCAAAGAGACTGTTTGGTTGAAGAAAACCAAGCACTGCTCACAGCACTGCAGGTGGGAACCTGCTGTCTTATTCATCACAGAACTGCAGAAAAGAGACAATGAGGGTGCTGCATTCCACAGTGCCCTGGTTAACACTTCTGTGACATCTACCCCTAGATTGCATTAACATCCAAGATGAGTAACTGGAGTTCATATGCACTGCATTAAAAAGCAGAGGCTCTTGCATGTCACTTATTTCATACCTGTTCCCCATGGCACCTGTGTCCTCTCCTTCACATGGCAAGCATGGCAGTGGAGGCCACTGAACATGCTTGTTCTGTGGATGTATAGTCCCACAATACAAATTTTTAAATCACAAGAGATCAATCCTTGATCTCTCATCCCTCGAGCATAGCATCAATGCTGGGGAGGGGCAGAAGGAGAGAGTTCCTTGCAAGGAACCACCCTGATGGACTTCTCAGGTCCTCATCACCTTTGAAAATATTTTAGACAAAAAATACTCAATGCATTTGATATGATTCTTGGTTCCTGAGTTTAAAACAGTGTGCACTGTGCACAGAACATGTGTTGTGTCCATTCCTGTACTGGGGAAGGAGATTCCCTGTCTTTTTGGAGTGACTCCATCTCTGCAATATCAGTGGTTGGTGGAGGGAGGATGTCTACATTATCCTTCACCTTACAGATTATTTCATTTTTTGGGTGCACTGGCCAGGCTGCCTTTTTTCCAAGGAAGAATCCTTTCAGTAGGCTATGATCTGCCAGAAAAATAAAGTACTTCCCGTCTAGAGAGTGATGAAGATGTTTTATTCACATCACAACAACTTAGCTTTCTTTTATCAGCTAATTTAGTCTTTTCTGCCCTAGTCACTGACCTGAAGATGAAGCCATCTGTCCACCCTCCAGTAGCCTTCACTTTATGTACCAAAATGTCACAGGATGTGGCACTGATGATCTTTAAGACGTTCCAAATGGAAAGCACTTGCCATGACCTCATGGCTTTTTAGATTTCTCATGTTCCTCTCTGGCTTTTTCCCCTGGTACCAAGTCACCTCAGGTTTTCATGTGATGACTCTAAAGGAATATAAATATTTGAGAGCAACTATCGTAATAGTTTTTATTAACTATGTTTTGTAAGTTAGTTGCCTCTGAGGTGGCTGGCCTATTAAAGGGTACAAGTAAACAGTTGTAAGATAAACCCTCTCCCTGCCCACCAGGTACACCAGGTATTACACTTTGGATCTTACAACACTTCTAGTTTTACAAGAGATCAGATACTTGGTTATGAAGTCATGCTGCCCTCAGTTACTGAAATATCTTCTCTTCCACTTGAGGCCACCACTAGTCTTGCTGTAAAAAACAAGCTCCCTTTCACTGAGGTTTCATTTTCTCTTTGATGCTCTCTGAAGCTTCTTATTGCCTATTTTGTTCTCCTGGTAATCAGATCCTCTCTCTTCATCTCTCTCTGTCTGCAGAGATTGCTGCTCTGCACCCACTCCACTAAGCTTTCCAGCCCCTTGCCCTTCCCTGACAGGCAGGGTCCGAGGGACAGGATGTTCTTCTTCTCCAGAGACTTGATTCCACATGTCATTGTGCTCAGTTGCTACAGAGAAAACTTTTTTTCCTGATTCAAACACAAGAACTCAGAGTGCAATGCAGGCAGATAGGAAAGCTGTGAATGATGCTCTCCTCCACCATCCCTCCTCAATCCTCCCTCCAAGGGCATGGGGAGCTAACCCTACCAGCAGCTATTTCAGCATGAGCCCATCCTCTCCATAAATCCCTATTATTCTCCTTTCCAGATGTCCTAACCCTTTATATGCACCTGCATGTATTTTCACAGAGAAATAGTATATCTACAGGGTATATTTGACTTTTCCCTTTAAATTCTTTCACACTATATCTATTTGACAGGTTTGGGGTTCGGCCTAGGTATTTAGGACGAATCCATATTTTATCTCTGCATTTGTGTTTTAGAGAAACAAACCATGAGTTTGTCACTAGAAAGAGTCCTCAAAGCAAGCCCACATATCAGTGTGGCACTCAGCAGTGGGTTCGCCTCTTTCCCCTTTGGAATATAAATTCATTGATGGGTGTTGGATGTGCTTCTGTGGAAACTGACAGGCAGTTCAATGCTACATTTATGCCACAAAGAACATCACTGTCTTTTAGAAATCAGATATCTCTTGCATCTTCTTCCTTCTCAAAAGAAAACCATCCCCTTGCTCCCTTCCTTTACCTCTGGATTAAAAAGTGGATTTCAGCGGCTCTTTATGAAAGCTGCCATTGCCTTTTTTGCCTGCACATCCCATCATGAGGCATAAATTACTCTGGGCTAGCTCACATGCAAATTTTGCTACAAAACAAGCTGCTCTTTCATTGAGTTTTTCCATTTTATGGTTGGTCAGCTCAGTTGATTTGGGTATTTATAAATACCCATCTTTTCAGCCTTTCAGTTTCCTCCACTGCTGCTGCCGACAGCGCTGTTCTGGGCCAGGTGAAGTTCTTCTCCACCAGCAATCAGCGATGGTTTATGGCACTCGTAATGATGAAATTCCATCTGTCTCACAGCAGATCCCTCAGGAGGTTGCTAATCAAACAACATTCAATTAGCCCCTCCAGCTCTGCCACATATTCAGCTATATCATCTCCTCATCCTATGAAACCCAAAGGAGACAACCAAATTGCTTGGCTGTGGTGCACAACACTCTTGTTACATCTTCTGCAGCTTTCCCAAGCATTTATCTCCTCTTTTCTGAGGTTGTAACAAACTCCTCAAAGGTGAGTAGGTTTAATTGCTACAGAAATCAATTTTGCTTGGTGCTTGTTGGTTCTTATCTATAATCTGTTCTGAAAGAAAATAGCGGCCCTACTATCCACTATATTGCTTGCAGCCCTTGTTTTCTTCC
Source organism: Vidua macroura (assembly GCF_024509145.1). Lineage (NCBI taxonomy): Eukaryota > Metazoa > Chordata > Aves > Passeriformes > Viduidae > Vidua > Vidua macroura. The sequence goes on from NC_071571.1 coordinate 5,931,576, forward strand.
TTAAGGACTTCCACTTTTCCAAGAAGTTTTCAGTTCCAGTTTTTTTTCTGTGTGGTTTTTTTTTTTTTTTTTTTTCCTTTTACAAAGGTCTTCTCAGGCTGCAGCAAACTCTTCACTGTTGCTTTGTTGCTTTGCTTTGCTTAACCTGTTGCTTTGTTTTGTTTAACTGCTTTATGAACTTCTGCTCACAAAACTGGGGGAAAGAGGGCTGGATACCAAAAGCACCAAGCAGCTCTGCTTAAACCCTTTTTATCTTCATTAACATAACCTTCACAGTTTTCTCCAGAGATCTATCATAGTGATTTTAGTAAGGGGACTCTAAATGTGTGGAGGTAGAATTGAGTCCTTTAGCAGCACTGGGGCAGAGGGACATCGATTTTGGGGAACTGCAGCCATCTGCCTGAGTAATGGACAGATGACATGTGTTATTTAGGATGCCAATTGAATGTCTTCTAGGGTCATTTGGTTTGAATTAGCAAAAAAGACATTCGTCTGAATTGCGGTAATTGATGAGGGCTGAAAAGATCTGGACTTAAAGGATATAACCTAGGCTCTTCCCCACAGCTGTGCTGGGTTTTAACAGGACTTTTTCAAGCCTGTTAAGTGAACACAGTGGAGCCAACACAATGGAGAGATATGTCCTACCCACCCATCCAGAAAAACCCTACCAAAAATTGGCTAACAACAGACTTTGCATGCAAACTTTTGAATAGAGTTTTTCCAAGCCTGGAGAAAAAGGTCAGGACATCCCCAGACACTTGGGGCTATCTTTTATTCTACACAAACCTGTTCACCCATCACTGGTCTCAGGGAACGACCTTCCATAACCTACATGCTGGGTTTGGTTTGGAAGCAATGTCCCTTGAAAGGAGCTTCACAAGCATCTTTCCTGTCTTGCATGAAGTAGCTACAATGGTGTGGCTCTGGCTGGCAGCAAGGGGTGGGCAACTTGGATTGCATGTCACAAAAAACACTTGATCTTCAGCAGGGGCTTATCTTGTGTTGCACATCATTATCAATAAGAGGAAATATCACGAAATGTTCAGGACTGTGTGCCTTGTTTAGACAGCACACAGCACAGACTGCTCTTAAAGGTTTGGAGGGTAGAGTGTGGTGTTGGAGTTCGTTTTTGGTACAGTCTCTGTTTTTAATGGCAGGCAAGGATGGACAGATCTAATGAAGTGTAGAAGTGGGATCAGGCAGAGCAGGGTCCATCCCACTCCCCTGCTGATGGCTTTTGTGCTCTTGATCAGTGGCATCTTTTCTCTGTGGCCCAGGCTGCCATGGAAAACACAGACATGGTATTTCCCTCCTCTGTTACCTTCCTTTCATGTTCAGCTTAAAGCACATCAGGCAGTGGTCTACTTCTTACCTTGTTTTTGCTGTGCTGCCATCATTGCAGAGCCTTGTCTCACTTCAGCTGTCTAGACATGACCATAGTGCAAATACTAAGCAGCACTGACAGCTGAAACCCTGCTTCCATCTTATTTCCTTAGACATCAGCAAATAATGTCATGGCATCAGGGATGATACACCACGCCCTGAAATAACAGAAGTGACACAACACGCTGAAACCAAGACATGACACAAATTTCAGGCATACACATATCCACTGCTGAACCTCTTTGCAGCTGGCAGGGAGAGACAGGAGTAGGTCCTGCAAAGCACATCACACTTTGCAAGAGTTTCACAGCTTCCAACAGATGAACTAGCCAAACCTGCAGCTTGGCCGGATTTTGCCTTCATCGTTAAACTGCTCCAAGGAAGAGAACAGCACTAGACACCAGGTTGTTGGACAGAAGGAGATATGAAGCTTTATTTCTAAGTCATTTCCATCTGAGTCTTGTGTAGCTCACTAGGTAGGTAAGAGCCATTGTCACTTGACTTCCGTTGTGACTTGAATAACAGTAGACTTTGCAACCTCCAGAGAGGCTTGATGTCTGAGGGAGAATGGCAGGGCAGGACTTACATGGTGCATCCATACTGAGCTGGTGACAGCTAATCTGCTCTCAGTGTTACTAAGAGCTGCACAAAAACAGACTCAGAGCTCAGTAATTCCTCTTCCAAATCTGCCTTCCCCTTTGCCCAGGTCCTCTCTGGTGTGCATGCATCCACAGGGGTGAGGAGCCAGGTTCTCAGCATCCCCACCTCCTCCCAGGCAGACTGTGCAGCTGCCAGCAGTGCTATCCCCCCTGCTGCTGAGGCTATTTTTCTTCTGCAGATCAATAGAGAACTTCAGCTCTGCCTCATCCCAACTGCACTAAACAAGTGGCACTTCAATACCACAATGACAGCTTCCTAAAATACTCCAAGACAGATAATCAGGGAAAGTCTCATGGGTTAGACTGAAGAAGAGCAGAGGACTGACACTATCCAAAACACTAAACTTTCCTCAAGGCTGACCTGCCCCTGCCCCAGCTCCAGAAATGAAGAGTTTTCCTCTGCCAGAGGGTCGTAGCCTTTGCCATGTGCAAGGTGCAAGCAAGCAGTCAAGGGCGGAATTTGGTTTCTTGTCAACTTAATCAGCACCTCAAAAGCTGAAGGTAAGTCCTTGTGCATGCAGCAGGCAGGAAAGAAGTCTTTCAGACAGTCTTGCATCTGGAAACCCTCTGCCAAACAAAGACTTTCTGTCACAGAGAGCTCCTCCTTGAAAAGAAATGTGACCATGACCATTTTGGAGCAATCTGACCTTTTTCATGGAGATATATGCCTCCCTGTCAATGGCTCATAAATGGATGAACAGCTCAGCTCTTTTTAATAGAGTTAGGCACAGGGTAATAATAGACTTGTGCAGCTCTCTCTCTTTGCTTAATTCATCTTTCTACAAATCATTAACATTGTTGGAATAACTGCTATCATTAGCTTGGATTCCTCCTCGCAGCAGTCGACGCAGCATTGCGGTGAACAGCTCGTGGGAAATGGGGTTTCCCACTCCTGTTTGCACAACAGAGACTCAGGGCAGGGCCCTTCATTCTCCTGTCAAAGGAGGAAAGGTTCTGGATAAACCAGGCTGAACTCCTTTCCTCCTCCACCAAAGAGCAGATCACAGGGATAAGAGGAGACAGAGTGTGGGCTTCAGCTGAGGCTCTCAGCACAGAGGTTGTAGCCCAAACCCAGCGCAGGTAAATGCCCTGCAAGCCTCTCCTACACCTTCTAACCTGTGCAAATTACCCTGTGGTCTCCACACACAAGCAAATGATGCCTTCCTCCTCCCACAGTTCCTGTGAGGATGATGACCAACAACCAATAATAGTAAACTTTTTTCGCTTGCTCTTATTTTCAGAATTTCTGAGCCAAGACCCAAGTGCCTACAGACTTCAGGGCGCAGCATGGCCACGACAGTGATGTCCCTGTACAGCATCTATCAGGTTTAATGCCAGGTTGATATTCCCTTTGAAGTGTTGGCAGCTGCTGGAAGCCGCTGCTGTGTGGCCTGGTGAATCCAGAGCTGTTCTGAGCTAAATTCACAGCAGGCATAGCCTGGTGCTGTATCAAAGCAGCCTGTTCCTGGCACTGCTCTGGGCAACCTGCCTGCCTGCATGGTGGAGGAAGCTCTGCTTGTTGCTGCTGCCAGCCACAGGGACATCATGGAGAAGGAAGAAAAACCTCTAGGTGCATTTCTTGGCACGTGCTTTGGTTGATCAGCAAAACAACCCAAAGCCCAATCCTGCGGTTCATCAGCCCCCAAATTATTAAACAGGTCCACAGCAGTGGCTGCGTCTCAGCCCTCAAGAGCTCTGGGCCTGATCCTGCGGTTGGAATCTGCACATGTGTCTGATTAGCATTGTGGGATCATCCTTTAATTAAATTTACTGTGTTTGGTTTATGAGCACAGCGGTCTGGACTTGATGACAGCAGTACACAGGATGGGGTCCGTGGCTATTTATGCGTGTTGGGGCGCGAGGCACACTCTCTTTCCATGTGCACAGCCCTAAATGATATCCCTGGGATTGCACATGTGCAGCCGAGAACGGCAATTGGCCTGGGCTCGGCAGCGTTGTGTGACTCTTCCAGTAATCTGAAATGGTCATTTCCTAGCAGTCTGTTTGTTTCTGTGTCAAGGGAAATAATCTAATTTGAGCACTGTAAAATTTACAATCATTGTGCAACAATTTTAACGAGGCGGAGTAGAGGGGGGGAATATCAGGAGAACACTGGGATAAATTGATGCGGTGTGAAGGTGAAAGCAAGGAAAAGCTTCTCCCCAGAAACCAAAATCTACCACTCCCTTAACAGTGCTGCCATCTGCAATTAATGAAAGTTCATGAATGAACCCAGTCCTCCCATATACCATGAGCAGAGTTAAGCAGAGATGAGAGACCTGTAAAGCACATGGTTTAAAGGCATCCATATCCTCACAAAGCAAGCCGAGCTGGAGTTTGCTGCTCTGACACAACTTTTTCCAGTAAATTGTCTGGGCCAGATTACGTGTACTATCAAACCTGCTCAGACCACTGGGAGTCACAGTGTCCTGGGCCAGGTTTGTGCACATTATGTTCTCTCTTAAAACATCTCTTTGGTGAGTCCTGTCTCTCCTGCATTCAGCCTGTTCCAGTATTATAAATTTTCAGTCCAGTGGTTCCAGTTTGGCGATGGTGCAGAATTGAGGCTGTGTTCAGGTCTTTACTGGGCTTGACCCAGAGAGCAGAACCCGCCCAGCCATTAGCACCGACTAGTGCAAGGCATAGTCCTTGAATAAGGGATTATAGGGGTTTCCCTGGTAGCAATGTAAATTAATATCCTCCAGATATTGCTCACAGGGAGGCATCCAAGGACTTAGACAAGATTTTGACTCTGTGGTCATAAAGTTCTACTCTGCTCATCGCTTCATGTGCAAAAAGCCGGGCAGTCCTGTTGTATTTACTTGAAGGAGAGAAAGTGCTGTGGAGGTGACAGCACGGCCCAAAAGGCCTGCTGTGCTCCTTTGGGGTGGAAAGCCAACCTGCAGATCCCTCTGGTATGGGGTAACACAACAGACCCACCTCAGTGAACAGTCCTTGTGACAGGCGGCTGGGATGAGAAGAGAATGGAGACTCCTGTGTCCTTGGCAAGATGGAAAAACTTCAGTGTCAGGGGACTCGACTGGTTCTTCTCGCTGCTGTTGTGTCCACTGAAAAGGCTGCAGAGGGGGTGGCTTGCACCCGTGCCTCCAGAGTTTTGAGGGAGCCAGTACTGTGGCTCTTGGTCCTATTCTCCTCTGAGAAGGACTTCTACTGGCTGTGTTTCCAAGAAGAGAAGAACTCTGCGTTCTTTTTCATCATTAAACCACAGTTACACATGTTACAAGGGCAAAGACCATGAGCACCAACCAAGAGACCCCAGGGTAAGTTCTCTGGGTTTCACTGCTGTTGGCAGGATGGTGAAGGAGAGGATGGGGCTGCCTGCACAGGGTTTTGAATGGTTCTGCTCATGTTTCCCCAGAACACTGTGCTCATACTCCTGGGAAGAGTCTTCTCTCTGTTCTGACATTGCTCATATCTTGCAAACAACTTGACCAAGTGCATCTTCCTCTCATCATGCAAGTCAGTCCCTCTCCACTGCCTGGGCTGTGTTCATGGTGGCCATTATCCAGTTCCTCCTGTCCCCTTCTGGTGTCAGACAAAAGGGGAATCACATCTCAACCACAGCTAGGGTTTGTGCCTCGTTTGAGGCACTCCCCAGGCGGACACGTCATGTTTCTGTCTGAGCCACTTGATTTCCATTCCAAAAGCTGCACTCCAGCTAATGCACATTGAGCCCTAGAGGGAAGTTCTTCAGGAGGAGGTAAAAGCCCATAAGCAGAGTGGTTAATGAGCTTGTCACAGGCAGCAGTGCATTGGGTTACCACTACCAGAACTGGCTGGAGCCAAGCAAACAGTCCTCTTGTCCAGCGCCTTCAAGCCTCTCTCTGCCCCAGAGCCAGAAGCCCCGAGAGCAGGCAGGACCAAAGGGAAAATCACGTCTCATAATCCAGAGGCAAGCCTGATCATTGAAATAAGTGTCCCTAATACTCAGGGGAAGAAGTAGGAGAAAAACCCCAGGACATGTTACACCTCCCTCTGCAAGGTCAAGCCGTTCACCTTGGTGCTCATGTGGTCTCTTCCAAAGCATCTGGAATGAAGAAAACAAGCCCCAAAGAACAGGAAAATGGAGCTGTAAAGGATAAAAATCAGCTTTTGGAGTAGGAGGAGATGGAGATCCAGGAACAGCTCCTCCATTCCTCTTTTGGGTAGTCTAGGTTAAGGTAACACTATTCCCTTAATAGCAGCAGGTTGGCAAGGACTGTACAACTTTTAACAGGTATTACATAGCTCACAGAATAAATTCAGAGTTCTGCAGGAAAATGGAACTTGGCAACATGTGTAACTCAGCAGTGGCATGCTGCACCAAGGAAACAATGGCATCTTGACCAAGGCTGAGAGCTCAGAAGGATGCAGAAAAGGGAAAAGCCGTTTAAAAATATCTCAGACTATCCAGGTGTGTCACAGACTTAATTAAGGCACAGAATTTGGAACTGAGTGCAGCAGAGGGGGAGGACAATCCTGTCAGCGCACTTGGCAATGTCTAAATAAGGAAATTGAGTGGTGAACATGGTAGGGTAAAAGTCATCTTCTGGCTGCCACAGGGCTCTTCAGCCATCCCCTCCAATACCTGGTGGTGGCCACTGGCTGCTGTCCTAGGCTGGTAGAGCCTCTTTTCACCATCATTTCCCCATGGGGGTCAGTGCTTGATAAACCTTAATGATAAGACAGAAGACAGTGCCATTGGAGGTGGGTACAAGAGGCCGTGAACCAGAGGCCAAGTGTCACTTTTAAGAAGCCTGGAAAGCAGGTCTGGTCTAGGGGTTCATGTTTTCATAACACTGCAGTGTTACAACACTGAGACAAATCATCTGTCAGCCCAAAGAAGTGCATGATGTTGAGATGAAATAGATACAGGAACAGGAGGCTCTTGACATTTGCAATATGCATTTCCACAAAGAAAACAAACACAAAAAGAAAGGAGAATACAAAATACAAAGCAATCATCTCACCAGCTCCAAGTACTGGGGGAAATGAAAGGGAAAATTTCCACCCAAGCTACTTAGAGTGCGATAAAAATGCAAAATTCACACAAGGCTCTTTTTCCTCACTTCAAAACTCACAGGGTCTCTTGACCCAGGTCAGCATTCCTCCGCTTTACGCACTCAACCTCATCATTCACCTGGTGATTACAGCAACAGTGAGAGCTTCTGTTGCAGCAGTATGAGTAGATACACCATGTGCCTTCATCTTTCTTCATTTGCTTCCCTTGATAAGTAAATATAGCCCAGGAAACAGTCACTGCCCAAGAGGTGTGAGGTGATAGATCTTGACTTTTTATGTCGTTAAAGTACAACGAGACTAAATCAAGGACCCCATCAGCACCACGCTAATTCCAACACATTATTCTTTTTAGGCCTTCAATCTACTTCCCCACAGAAATGATAAGTTGTGGAAACATGTAAGAGATGGACTTGAGGCAAGGAACAAGGACAGGACAAATCACACTAATTTAATTTAGTTGCTTAATTACATTTCATATCTCATTTATTTGAGATATACACATGAGCAAAATTCATACGGACACAGATATTGAAAAGCCAAAAATACAGCCACAAGCAGTTTCATCTTTGAGTTGTGCAGAAAATGAAAGTGAGAAAAAGAGAGAGAGATGGTGTTAGCTAGCAGATGCTGCAAGGGGACAGGGAATATACAGTTTGTTCTCTCTGTGATGTCTCTGACCTCATCTTTCCCTTTTCCACACTATTCCATAAGTATTTTTGTCTTCTTGGTTCTATCACTACATTTTCCCATTCTTGTTCTTGTGTTGCTCTGGAATCCAACCCTCTTTGAGAGGATGTTTCTGGGCCACATTCTTCTGGTATTCATTGAAATACTTCTAGTGGATGACCTAAAGGGGTTATAAGTGACTTTGAGTTACTCCATCTACAACTCAAATCCACCAGAAGTAGAGTTTCTCTGACTTATAAATGTAATCCTAAGAAACAGTTCCAACAAGCAGGATTTCCTAATTTTAATTCCTGAAGTGAATGGTATAAAAATCCCCAGGGATCTGCCAGTTCTGTGCCACCCAGAGTTTCAAATCCTAATTTTATTGCTGTGTTGTATTTCGAGAGCAGCTGGGAACAGTTGAAAATCTGGGTCTCTATCTTCTCACATCCAAATCTGCCTTTAAGTCTCACTTCTTCAAACAATCTCTCCTTACTTTTTTCAGCGCTGACAAGTTCCAGGTGCCCCCATACTCTTCTCCAATGTCTGCTTATCATCTTAAGTGTTGTTCTTACTTTGGAAATGGACTAATCCACATTTACAGCCACACCGAGCAATAAACAGGACCATAAAATTATGTTTTTCAAACTATCAGCCGATGGCCAGACGTGAAGCTTCACAGATGCAGATCGGCACATTATTTCAGCTCCATGAAGTCCTGCACTCTTGCAGAACCACAAAATTGTCACCTGGAGGAGTCTCCAGTGCTCATGACTGTTGAGAAGAGCCTGGATAAAGCAGTGGCAGGTTCACCAAGGGTCATAAGCCTGCACAAGCAGAAAACACCATGCCTAAAACATCATAAACTTCTGTCCATCCTCTGCCACCACTGATGCAAAACCTCCCCTGTTTGACAAGAGAGGTACAGCCTTCCTGCCTTCCATTACCTCCTCCTGACTTTCACAGATCACATCTCCATGTTCTCTTCATCCCCACATATGGATGCTATGATCAGCATCTACATCTGATCTACCAAAAAAAAAAAAAAAAAAAAAAAAAAAAAAAAAAAAAAAAAGAAAGAAAGATAAAAAAGACCTTTATGTCATTTAGTCTAATCTGGGGCACATTTTAGTCTAATTATGAGTGCAAGAGAGTTCAGCTGCATGGACAAGAGCTGTGAGATGCCAGTGGCTCTAGTACCAGAGCACAGGCCTTGGCCTATTTTATTTTTAAGCAAAGATGCAACCATTATGTCTTTAGTCATCATGTTCTTTGCTTCTCTGCATCTCAACCAATCTCACCCAAAATTCCTCATGCACACAGTGTCCCAGCTCTCAGCAATGCCTTACACTAAGTCACACTTGATGTTACCTCAAAATTCAGGAAGCAAAAGTAGTGCATTATTACCAAATTACTGAAGAACAGATGTTAACAACTGAAAGAATTAACTCACAGGAATCATCTCAGATCAATATGTGATCACACTTCTCAAGGAAGTGAGCAACAAACTGTAAATCATCATCTTTGGCCTGGGCTAACACTGTTTGCTCCAGTGACCACTTAACAGCCATCTGAGAGATCCGTGTCCAAAGCCTGGTGGGAGAGATTCAGCTGACCCAGTGCTTGCCTGAACAACCTGACTGTGTGCAGAGCAGCAGACACTTGTGTTATGCAGTTCAGCTTGTCCTAAACCACACAGCTTTAGGGTCAGATAATCACACCCATTTTCTCTACACTGGCTGTAAAAGAAGCCATTTGAGGCACCTTCAGTGCCCACCTCTGTCTCTGGTCTGACCATCATGCCAACACTCAGGTCAGGCAAATTCCCTGAAATATGGGATTGGTGCCCTCAAGTACACTCTGTAACAAATACCCTAGTATTTATCTTCAGGTAGGACTGTGTTGGGAAATTATTTGGCATTTCCCCAGCAGGCTCTTGAACACACAGAATTCACAGATGTATCAAATTTACCTTTTTCCTGTCCAGGTCTAGCACCATTAAACACACTGAGAAGACTTTCAGTACCATCCAAAAGGAAACCATATCCTTAAAAATGGTCCTCACACAGTTTAATCTGAATCAGACACATGCTGGACTGTATAAATATCATCATTATGCCTCATTCCTATAAAAACAATAAGTATTGAGAGCTTTGTTGTTTGCCCAGGAGGCAAAGCTGGTGCCAGGCAGCACCAGGCAGGCTGCCAGGCAGGAGGGGGACATGGTTACAGAAACAGTCTTTTCCAGATCTGACCTCTGAAAATGGTGAAAAATGCTTCTGTGCGTGAAGGAGGTTTTCACATAGGTTGCATATGAAAGGCAGGCAGATGAAAAGGAAGGCTGAATGCTGCACTGATCTCACAGCTTGGGTAAGCTACAGGGGCAAACTCAATCACTCTTTGGTTAAAATTAAGGGAATCACATTAATTTCCAACTCTAATTATTCCTCTCTGTCCTCACTTATGCAAGACTTTTGATTTTTCAACAGAAATTTACATATTCCACAGGTTCTTCAGAAATTTGTCATTTTTCATCTTGAAGTGCTGCAGTGTTTCTTGAAGCTGCTGTTGATTTATTCCATGCTTCTATTGCTATCATCATTACCTACAGAGTAGCTGGATTACATCCTGTGTGACAAATGGGAGCTATCTTTTGGGAACCCTTGTGTGCAGCACAAAAGGACAGCACAACAGGGACTTGGGCCTTAGAGGGCAGTGGATGAAGTAGACTGTAATTTCCATAGGTCTCTCTGGTCTTTACTCTTCTGACATTGTCTTTTTTGTGTTTGGCTATTTGAAAGCAAGAGGCACGTGTCATATTAAGGAATAAAAATTTTGGGAGGCCTCTAAAATGGTGTTTCTTCCCACCTCATCCCTTGCACCCATCTGGAAACCCTGACCTGCTGTATCTCTGAACAACTGCATCTTTACATGTAGCACTTGGTGAAAGGGTGGTTAGAGCTGTTGCTGCTCCCTGGGTAAAGCTCATATTGAGCCACAGGAGTCCTTAACCCCATTTTACAGATATTTAGAAACAGGTATTTTATTTTACAGAAATTTAGGCCACAAATGATCAGGTCATACTTGCCAGTAAGCACTTAGGAACTATATTTTTATGCTCTGGCAGAACAGTAAAGCCAACCAAGCTACACTTACAGTATTTCCTTCCTATCACACATATTTCAGCCATAGTTAAAAAAAAGAAAAAAAGTCATTAAAACACAGCCAAGCTGTAAAATCTGACCATCTGCAGGGTGGTTGGTGGAAAACCATTTTTACTTTGCCATGAGAGGCATTTTTCCAAAGCTGTCTTACATCTACCACCAAAGACCACTAGATTATTTACTAGTCCAACATCTGTCAAGAAATAATTAGGTTGTTAAAGGGAGATTGTTAGTTACCGGCATTAGGTGTCCATTAACATTAATTGAACTCCTCAGAATTATTTAGGAGCAAAGTCTGGCCCCATTGAAGTTAATGGGAGCCTTTCAATTAACTCTTGACTGACTTGATGGATGGCAGATAGAAAAGTGATGGGTTTCTTTTCAAGCCATAGATCCATGAATGACAACATCTGCTAGAGGGATATTGTCTCAGAGAGGCTGGGTACTGAGGGAGTATTTGAAACAACTCATCCACTTTGGGTTACTCAGTAAAATATCACCCACCCCTGAAAAAGTACTCAGCTGTCATATTTCTTCTCTGCTTGAACTGGAAATACACACTGGGGCATGGAGGTGCTTATTTCTAAGTCAGCCTACACATCCCCCACACTCATATCAGCACAGGGATCCACACAGTGTTTTAAAGATTTCATTTTTAAATCCATCAGCCTGAATCCAGGGCAGTCCTTGGGGAATAGGTATCAGAGCATCTGGAGGATGGTTCAAGGTGTGAGTCAGAGCAGTCTGCAAGGTGCCTTAGCCCACCCTGGCCTTCATCAGGATGTTCTCCAATTTGAGCTGATGCGATTCTTGTCTAACAAAATTTTCTGGTCTGCTAACGAAAGTTTCCGTGGTGATTTTGGGATACCAGGATCAACTCTGATGCAACAGTGGGCAGATGGAAAGGTGGCTCTCACACAGCTGAATTTCAGCCCATCACCCACAGTCCTAAAGCTGAGAACATGCATGCCTTCACAGCCACATGTGTCTGAAAGAGAGAAATTAAATCACTGGTGGGTAATTAGCATTGCTGATACTTATACCATTAAGGATCCAGGGAGAAGTGAAACAAGGGTGTGCCATGTATTTGCTGATTGGAGATGATTATGTTTCTGATGATGATGATATTTCAGTGTAATAATTTGCCCTCACCACGTAGTCCACAGGGACAGGTTTGATTTCATCTTCTGGGTGAGAAGTGAGGGTCTAACCTCGATGTCACCTGCATCATGGAACAATAGACTTTCCAAATGGAAAACCTTAATTCTGCACGAATACATGAACACAGATTCCTGGACTTCACTGCTAGGTTAGGAGTTAAACTTTTAGATATCAGATCCCTTGTGTGATATAAACTATCATTATGAGATACATTTTCTTTCCATTATGCTGTAATAAAACCCTCCTGCTTATAATATAAATATATACATTTCCTCCGAGGCATCCTATTTGCTAAAGAACATCATGGAAATCTAATCTCCTTTTAATCAATAAAACACCAAATGATGTTTCTATTTAATGCAAACTTTGCTTCTTACTATGTAATGAACCTGTTTCTATTAAGAACACAGCCATTAATGGAATAAGTAATGCATTACTACTATTCCACTGCTACAGTCAGGTTTCTCTTAGTATTTCCATTATAAACTCAACTATTTAAGAGTCTGCGATTTTCTGAGCTGGTTTGCCTATAAAATCCTTTTATACTGCTTGAGGGCTTGGGGCCTGGGGGCTTGGCTGGTTATTGTCATGTGCAGGGTCTCTCTCTCTTGCCCAGCCACAGACTCACTACATGACCCTGGCCAAGTCATTTAACCTCTTAGAACTTTAGTCAGTCCAAATGGAAAAGGGTCTAAAAAAGAGAGATGCCTCAGAGGCAAGAGAGATCCAAGTTTAACTACATTTGAAAGAATGACCCTAGGGAATGATAATGGACTGGAGAGACTTTTGCTTTTGGGACATGAGTGCAATTTATTGTAAGCCAGTAATGAAAAGAAAATGGAAGCACGGCATTTTGCCAAGAATAAAAACTATGGGTGACTGCTCAAACCATTTCTGATGAATGCCTATCAGAAGAGATAAACAGCTGTAATTTGGGACAGAAAATACTTATGACCCAACCTATGCTTTTGCAAAGGTACTCTTTATTCCTGTTTTTGTCAAGCTATTGCTGAAGGAAGTTCAAGACCTTTTTCCTCATAAGATGCTCACCCAGAATATTTTATATCCTTATTGAGTTGTGCTAGATCTCAGTCATACCGTTTCTATTATTTGATAAACGACAGGGCTTTCAAGAAAAAGGACAAGAAACATGTATTAGGAAACTCCAAAACATGTATTCACTGGAGCAGAAGTTGAAGGGAATTTGAAGATTAACAAACACTTTGATGAGCAGAGAGCAGAATAAAATGAGGGGACAGACATTTCACAGCTGAATTTCATGCTCACTCCCTCATGAGTTCTGTTTCCTCCCATGCAAGCAGATTAGACTGCAAGACTGGATCCTCCACTAAGGCAGGGAGAACGTGCCTGCAGTGTGAAAGGTCTGTCCCTTGCATGGATTGCTGACCTGACATTGCAGCTTAAGCCAGCAGTAGGACAGTTTGAATTTCAAGATGATTTAGCAGCTCTAGCTCAAAATAAAAGGGAGGATGAAGCTCTACACGCTAACTAGAGCTAATGTCCAAATTACCTTCCCTTTGTTCTTGCTCCAGCCTGAGTGAAGAGAAAGAACTTCTTCACTGTGGTGGCTGGTGACTGTGCACTGGAGCAGATTGCCCAGAGTGGTTGTGGAATCTCTCTCACTGGAGGTATTCTAGAACTGTCTGGATGCAATCCTGTGCAATGTGCTCTGGGAAGAGTCTGACTGAGCAGGACATCAGACTAGATGGCCCACTGTGGTCCCTTCCAACCTCACCCATTTGCAATTCTGTGAAGGACTTGTAGGGCAGATGTGTGTGAAACAGCCTTAATGTGTGAGGAATTCTGGCTGCAGGAGAGCTGGAAAGACCATCCTTGACTCCTCTTTCTTCCTCCCTTGTCTTTGAACACTGAGACTGAATAAAGGCAAATACTGGCTTGGGAACATCACAAGAGGGGACACCACAGTTTTGAAGCCTCCTAGACAGCTTGGGCACCAGCCTGGAGATTAATAAGAGCACATTTGCTGGCACTTACTGCCATCTTCAGTTTCCAGCCAAAGCTAAGGCATGGATGGCCTGGCACTGTGGCCTGGCAGTCTGGTGGTGGAACAATGATTCCCGTGTTCTTCCAAACTATTGTGTCAGTTGCCTCTACATGTGTATAGATACTATTTTTCTCCATCATACTCAGTTCAGGTTTCTGAGTTTTACTTCACAGGTGTGAGTGTATGAATCACCTTTCTAGATTTGAGAGTGAATCCCTACTCTGATTGCCTGACTCAGGAACCACAGACAAGACCTGCCTCCAAATATGCAGGAGAAAAAGCAATAGTTACTGTCTCCTCTTGACCACTGAGGGACCACTAAGCATGAACATCTAAGGTCATTGGAGGTCCCCATAGAAGAGTCAGAAACCAATGTCAGTTCTCCTAATCCCAACAGAGAGCCTTAATCATGAGACGGGTCAGGTATGATACACCATGTGCAACAGGTTTTGGTATAAAAAGATGCCTGAGGTGTTTCCTGCACCTGAAGCTCCAGGAGGATGGTCTGAGGGAAGGACCAGCCCATCCACAATGTCCAGCTACCAGCTGTGACTGCACTGGTGGAGGGGGCAAGGAGGAAAGAGCAAAGGAGGAAAGAGCAAAGGAGGAAATTGGCAGAGAGAGCTGTCACCTCCAGAGGCTTTATCTAGCACAGGTAACACTTTATTTCACATTTATTTTCTTGCCATGCTAAGGAAGGGAGAAATAGACACGCTTATTTCTCCTGCTCATTTTCCTGGACCATCTGGTGCTGAAGCAGAGATGACATATCACTGCGAAGAAGGGGAAGATGTCACAGCTTTCACTAATAGCTGTGGGAGGAAAATAATTATTTTAAAAGTATGTGGGCTGTACAAACCGTACTTGTTAAGTCAAACTACCAGGAAACTTATTTCAGACACAAAACATTTGATATTAAGCAATCAGTAATGTTAGAGATCAGCAATCCCAGCCATGAACGTCGGGCTCAGTTCTGCTGTAAGCACAGCCCTAACTCAGGCCCCACTTCACTGAGGACCATGCACCATCTTTTGGGTTTTCTGTTTTGAGTAAGAATGAGAAATTATAGACAAGACTATGCCACAGATTACTCTCAGTATGTATATCAGGGATTGCAATCAGGTAGGGAAACAGGTCAGGGGAAGAGGTGAAGCCAATAATGTGACATGTATCGCCTTCTAAGCAATGACAAGAACATATTGATTTAGTCCCCTTTAGCTCTAGTTCCTCCTGTTTGTTTCTCTAAAGCCCTCAGGGTGTCTGTGTACACCTGCAGTTCTAGTTCTAGTTCTAGTTCTAAATAACTAGTTCTAGTTATTTATTTAACTATAAATTTTATAATTTATAATTATTAAACCATGAAGCACCAGAGATAAGAAGAGAAATGAAGTACTTGTCCTACATAGGGGTACTCAGAAACATCATTCTCACTGGACAGAAACAAGGTAAATTTGCAATTGTCACTCAGCAGCTTTTTTAGTATTCTTTTGGAAGTATCTTGAAAATTTTCTGATTCAGATGAGAGTCTTGCAAGATATGTGGAATGATAATTGAAAATAGGGCTTTTTTAAAATCAAATTGAACAATTTGACTCATGAGTAGTCTTCTTTTTTCTGGAATGAAGTGAACATTTCCTCTTCCTCCCCCCAAACAAATCTGTTTCACTGAAATGTTGGCGTTTGAAAAATGTTGATAAACTGTAGTTACAATGAGAGCTAGTCAGAGAATGGAAACAGATTTGGTAAATGAGTGTAAACAAAACAGCTTGAATTTGATTCCTGGTATTTTGTGGATTTGCTTTGCTTGTTCTTTGTAAACAAGTAGAGCTAGGACTTTGGGCATTCAAAAAAACCCCAACAAACACAATGCCCAGAATGTTTCCAAATTTGTGCCAGGCTGAGCTAATAATATTCAGCATTCAATAAAGCACAGTGCAGCATCCTATTATTTTCCTGTTTGGAGTATTCTTTTAGTCAGATAGGAGCCAGTCACCCAGTGGATGTGCAGAAGGAACAGTTCAAAAACCAAACACCTGATCATTGCTGTCTGAAAAAAATTATTGAATGCTGAGTAGTAAATGCTCATGAAGACGTGTAGTTCATGTCTAGACAAAAGCAAGATGATATAGATATTTATGGAAATAGAGAAATATGCCCCATTCTACAGTACATCAACTCCCTACTCTACAGAAAAAGATCATCTTGGAGCGTTCTGGACAGTCCTGTGAGACTAGCTACATTGCAAATGTATAAGTGTAAGTGTAAGTGTTCAAGTGTTGTCAAGCCAGAAATATTTATCAATATTAGTTCAAAGGTGTTTTTTCCAACAAAGTAAGTACCTAATCTAACAGGACTTTGCTAAAAGTTCTGGAGAGAAGGTCACAGATAAGACCTCCAGAGGTTTTTGTTGGAAACACTGCACTTGGTTCTTTTTCAAAGGGAGATGCCACATCCAATTGGAAATAAAAGATGTCTATTGGAAACTTAATGCAATTTTATTGGAGCTAAATTCAATCTCTCCCTTTTTGATGCAGTAATGGGTCATCAAACAGAACTCAAGAGTGTAGCCTCAAACAAGTAATGCTGCTGTGGCCACTGGCCGAAGTGTGCTTCATAAACAAAAAACCCTTAAAAATTGTTTAGAATACTTAAAAGAATAGTGCTCTTCTCAGTCACTACAGACCTGCAAACACTCACCAACAGGGCTTTTCCCAGCCATCACCACTAGCCCAAGCTTCAAGCAGAAAATCCATGCCCTACATAAAGAAGATCACTTCTCTAATGTTATTTTTTTCTCCTCCTTCCTCAAATGGGTTATACAGCAAGCTCTCTGCTTCAGCTGATTAAAGCAGACCATGCATGAGGGAGTGGGAGACACACACAGAGTCAGACCCTCCATTTATATAATCTCCATTGACTTCAGTGGAGTGCCCCAAATTTATAGCAAGAAAGGGTCTGCCTACAGACTCCTAAGGGATTGATTGGTAACCTACAACAAGCCATTTCCAGGGAGTAAGGTATTTTTGTGAGAATGATTCTTCCTATGTCTTGACTATGAAACAGAAACTAACAGAGGCAGAGGTTACACTGTGATATTTACGACACCCAAAAGGGAGCACAGTGTATTTGAAATGCTTGATAACCCAATTTACATGTTTATTGTGCAAAAGAGCCATTTATTTATGGGGAAAAAAAAAAAACAAAACCACCTATACATTTAAAAGCATTTTTAAAAAGGGGAATGATTTTGAAAGTGCAAAATGAGAAGATATTTTTCAGCTGTTTTTCTCTCTTCTTTCTCTTGTCTTGGTTGCTGGCAAGAAATACAGTAAGGTAACACTTCAAATGGTAGAGATCATTCATAACATCTCCATCCACTTTCCACGCCTGCTTTGGCAGCCTGGCTTGTGTCATAACTATCACAAGTTTATTTATAGTTCAGGGGCATTGTGGGAGGTCAAGCAAAGAGGAAGAAATTCTGATTAAACCACTAGGGAGTCCAGAGAGGAATCTTGTTGTGCTAGGCATGACTTGGAGTTGTTTGGGTTTTGTGGTTTTGGGTTACTTTTTATTTTAATGCTCTTTAACAAAATAACATGCGTGGGAAGTTATTCCTTCTTTTGATTTTTCCATGTTTCTCCTCAGTGGCTGTTTTGGCAGGGATGGTCTAGAAAAGAGTGAGTGCTGAAGACTCTTCTCAGAGATGACACAACAGGTCACGAGAGGTTTCTGTGCTGGTGGCTCTTGGTGAGTTGAGAGAGATGGTCCTCTGTGGACTCAGCCTCAAGAAGAGCTGGTACCCTGCTGTTAAGAGTGTAAAAGTTGCAAATATTGTAATTACAGAAGCAATGAGCTGCCCCGAGCTGGGAGAATTTATGGGCAGGTTTTTCCTCACTGCTGTCCTCATGGATGAAAGAAGCAGTGCTTACCAGCCAAAAATTCCAACTCCCTGCTCTCTACACACCAGCACCAAGGAAGGAGCCATGTTTAATTCTCTGCAGGACTGAACAATTTGCTTCTTCTCTTTCTCCTTCAGGGCATTTCCTTCCCTCCAGAGGGTGCTTGAGTGCTCTGTAGAGGGTTGGAGAAAGCACAGGTCATCACATGGTATAGAAGAAAATTTAAGATAGAGAGTTGCAGTGCATCTCAAAGGATTGAGTGGGTACATCCTGGGAAAACCAGGCTCTCCTGCCATTTATTGTGCAGCAGAGCTCTCTCTGCAAGCTGGAATGGGGCATATCAAGGACTCCCTTGACCAAATACAGGATAATAACTTCCAAAATTTTGCATGAAAGGTGTACTCAGGGTGCTGCTTCTTCAGCAAGGCAGTAACACAGTGCTGGCAAGTCAGAGACAATTATTACAGCAGCTTTTAGCTGGGATTCACTTGGTATCTGCAGATACAGATGAGGCTCAGTTTTCAATCTCTGCCTGTAACACATGACAGGGTCAACAGGCTGCTCTAGAGATCAAGAGAAGAGATCAGCCTTCTAAAAATTCAATATTAATTATTGAATATTTATGTTTACCAGGGGGAATGAGTGATCAGCGTTTCTCTCCAAGGCTGTGTATGAATCTTTGTATTTCAAGAACAATATAAATCAGGCCTTTTTATTTGTCATTTGTGTGAGATGAAAATTAACATCACAAGCATTATTAATAAGGCATGAATGACAGAAAGGAGAGGAAGCAGAGCAGCTCGCTCCCTATACGTTTCTCTTTCTGTATATTAAGTAGATTTATCATGTGCTAATTCCCTGCTCTACTCACTTCTTCTTCTCTCTTTCTGGCAAATTAGGGTTTCAATAGCATTCACATGCCCCTGATTAATATACCTGCCCCTCAGCCAGCAAATTATAGCCTTTAGCAAATATTAACAAATTCATCCTCACAGCAACCCTCGTATCAAAGGCACCAGGTACAGATCTATTCTCTGGGGTGGCACTGGGGGAGGCAGATGGAGGTCTCAGGGGTGGGTTAAAGCACAGAATAACAACACACCAGAACTAAAACAGACACCAAAGGATTGGTACAAAGAATGTGCAGAGGAAGGGTATGTGGACAAGACCTATCGATCACAGGGGTCCTTCTGGCCTTCAGAATCCACTTAATAAAAGTTAACTTTCCTTGTCTACAGGCCCTTTGGCCATACATCTCCACCTGTTTCATAAAGGGGATTATTGTCCTCAGGCTTACAGGTGAGGAAAATGAGAACCTGAG
Organism: Vidua macroura; assembly: GCF_024509145.1. NCBI lineage: Eukaryota > Metazoa > Chordata > Aves > Passeriformes > Viduidae > Vidua > Vidua macroura. Next base: position 5,950,876 of record NC_071571.1, read on the forward strand.
AAATTAGGGCCCCAGGCTCAGGGATACTCAGGTGTTTGACTTTAACAGAATTTCACGTAAAACTGCAAGTCTGTCAGGTGTGTTGGCTCAGGAGCTTAACCCTCAGATTTACAGCCCATTTGCTCAGTCTGAGCTCAGAGGCAATGTGGAGGGCAGTTTTGGTCCACCTTGGTCCTTCTGGGTGACCAGAGAGTGGACATGCTGATGCTCACAGAAAAGTCCAGAGAGCTGGGGACAGGCATTATCTGCCTACCCAGACAGAGACCAGAACATTTGGCACAGACACTAAGGGGTGCAGGTGAAACCCCTCCAGCAACCACCAAAGCTCCTGTAACAGGGAGGGAAAAATTCTAAGTGGCTGTTTGGATCACCCCAAACAAAAATAAAAGTCCCTGGGCTGCAGTCACCCCTCTCAGTGCTCAGCACCAAAACCTGCCTTTGGACAAAACACATCTTGGCAAAAACATTGCTGCTGATGAGATTTTAGTTTCCTTAAAATGGACTGAAGAAATTATGCTCATTCAATAGTCATTTTTTCCAATATTTTGTTTTAAAATGCCACTTTGTTCTGTCTTCTTCTCATTCCCTACAAAAAATCCACAGTCAGTCTACCACCAAAATAGATTTCTGCCTATTCTCTTCCCACTGCCTGCACCCTTCAAAATTCCAGACCATGTTTGTGTCCAATGGGTAGATGTGTCTCCAGCTCTAAAGACAAAATGTCCATGACTGCTGAGAAATCCTCTCTCATGCTCTTCAAGCTATTTACTGTGCAATATTTATATATTACAATATTACACCTAATCATAATTAACAATGATACTTAGCAGCATCTATATGGCTCTTCACACCTTTAAAGTGCTGTGCAAACACTCATTAATTAATCTTTGCTTCAGGGATCCTGTGCAGCAGTCTCTTCCACAGGGCACCGCGAGCCAGTCCCCGGGAATGGAGCCATGGCTGCCAGAGCATGCCTGGTGCTGGGGGGTGGAAATTTCTCCTGCAGGGAAGGTTCAGCTCTCCACTTCTGGGAGGCAAGGAGGGCTGCCTTGTTGTCCCCAGAGGAGATGTGAAATGGCAAAAACCTGAAGGAATGGGAAATACAGACAAGAGAGGGACAAATGGTGGTCACTAACTGCCCTTGCACCCCAGCACTGGTGCTGGTCCTGTGTGAGGACCTGGAGCCACTTAGTAAAGGTCAGTGCCTTTTCTTGGGGCACCCCAATCCTGTGTGCTGGTGAGGCCAAGGTCCCACAGCTAGCCCAGAGCTGGGGGTTGAGGAGAAAGAAAGAGGTGATGGTGGGAGAGGCAGGGCAAGGGGTGTGGTGAAGGCCACCAGTGCAGGACCTGCTGCAGGAGCACATCTGCCCCTTCCCGGTCTCCTTCACACAGCACTCCCCACTGCCCCTGTCTGGGTCCTTGGAGGGGAATTCTCTCCAGTTTGCATTAACAGCAGGTACTTTTTTGTTTGCATCTTGTGCAGTCCTTTCAATGTTGGTATCTCTGCCTGGATGAAATGCATCTTTTCTCAGCTTTTCACTGTCTTGCTCTGAAATCTCTGCTCCCATCCCTCCACAGAGCTCAGTAACAGCTTGCTTCGTCTTCCTACTGTCAGCACTCTGCTTTGACCCTTTAATCAGGGGACTTGGCTTTTATCTGGAAGACATATGCCTTAGGTGTCTTGTATAAGGTGCCACACAAAGCAAATTCAGCCAGGCCTGCCAATAACACATCATCTAACCAGATGGGGATAAACAGACTTGAATTCATTTGCTCCTTTTTCTCTACTCAGTAGCACCAGAGAAAAGGCTGTTACTAGCTTTATGTAATGTCTCTGGCTACAGGGTTTTTGTGCTTTGCATTTGAGGAGAGCTTAGGTCAGTCTCACAGCTTCTTTCCATTAGAGATGGTTGGCATTAATAAACTGCGAACCCTTTTGCCACTTGTGCCTATGACATTGGAGGTACCTAATATGATGTCATGGAGGGCTTTTTTTTTTTTTTTTTTAAGCTCAGTGAAATCTCAGTGGTGTTTTTTGTGCAATTTGGATAAAATTAGGAGGAAATATGAGGCACCCTAAGCAGAGATATATGGTTTGTGTTGAATTGTCAATGGAGAAGTGACCAAGCTCTTTTTTTTTTTTTCCTTTGGTGACCTCAGCAAGACTGGTATCTAAATCTCATCAGCTGAAGTGAAAGAGTTATTATTACAGAGCCTGGAGCAGAGCTGACATACTTGCAATGAATGAAGCTGTTTCTAGCTTAGGGAATTCAAGTGGCCAGGCCAGGGACATGATCTACAGAGTAAAAGCAGAGACACCAACATTCAGACTAACAAAATGGGCCTCAGCCAGTTGAAAGAACAAAAAAACACTTTTAAAAACAGTTTTCTTCTGAAAGTACTAATTGGAATATTCAAAAGCAGTATCATTATCTGCTTCCCCCCCACCCCAACCCCATCCTGCCCCCAAATACTTTTTAAAGAGATTATCTTTCCTTTGACCCTCTCCATTAAAATCATCCTTTTTTCTCTCCTTGGGAAATATCAAAAATGGCAGAACATCCTTGATACATCTTTTCAAAGCTACCAGATTTTACCTAGTTAAGAGTAAACAGTCATGGAGACAGTTGCATTTCTGTGAGGGGACATATTCCTCCTGTAACAAGGCCAGCCTATTCCCTGGATTACACTCCTTGCCATTGTCACAGCTGAATTACAGCTGTGAGTCAGAGGCAGTGATACACTATGAAAGTCCTTGGCCGTGGGACAGAACCCCTCTGGGAGGGTGGCAAGGTTTGGTATTTATTACTGGGTGTAGTTGATCCAGGAGGAGACACCAGCCCCCACATCACCCCCCCGGAATCTGTACAAACGGTGTTTGTGAGGAGCTTGTATTTTAAATAAAGCCAAGTGTGTGCTCATTGACTGATTGGGATTACAGACACAGGGAGATTAGGGTCCTGATCAGCCACCCCCTGGAGGCAACAAGAGGAGAAAAAAATTGCCATCAGCTTAAGTGAGCATATGGCCAGTCACTCTCAGAGTCAAGGTCATGTGGGAAACACGCAGCATCGCTGATATTTCACACCCCAGGTGAATGCATTAACCCTGCTTGGAAAGAGCCATCTCTGTGCACAAACCTCAGCCTGAATTTAGGCAGAAGCAAGGCTGTGATCACACTGCCTGCCAGCTCCTACGAAAATTGACAGAGTGGAAGAGGTCTCCAAGACCATGAAACTTTTGGAGCTTAATTAAAAGCAGCATCTGGGCAAATTAAGGGAGAGAGACTGAAATCAGTGCCTCTGCAGACAAAGAGGCAGGCAGCACCTTGCTGCTGCACATCTGCCTCTGCCCAGCCAGGGCTCTGCAAGGACCTGGAGACACAACAGGGACAGCTCCATCCACCTCCTCTGTCACCACTCAGGAAATCACTTGGTTTTAGATGAGATTGTGCAACTGCACATGCATGTGAAGGTATGGGATCTCATTTAATGGATATTTTATTATGTATTTGTTGGGGAAAAACTGTGCATAAATAAAAAATTGAGGTACTCTGTGTAAAAAGCATTTCTACCTTTTCAAATATCCTGGGCACTCAGAAGCAAAAATAAAAAAGTCAAGCAGGCCAATCTTCTGCTTTACAGAGGTTTTTGGTTTTGTCCACTCAGATCTTGGTTCCATCAGTCTGCCCACAATAGTCTTTTTAGATGTGCCACAGCACAGTTCAACCTTGGGCCTCCTTAATCTGATACAGCAGAGTGGTGAAAATAGGCAAGGCCAGATGTTCAAATACCTCACTTTGGGAGCAAGAGAAGTGAACGGAGTGAGAGGTCAAGGGCCAGGAGAAGAGAAATAGGAGAAAGGCCACAACTTTCAGTTAAAAAAAGTACCCAAGCTCAGAAAGGGCATGGAAGCAAAATAATGAAGTCAAGGACCTCACATGCCTCTGCTGCAGCTGGAAAGCACTTAAGCCTGAAAGTCGGATTTAGATCTGTCACAATAACACTGTGGATTTCAGATTGATTGAATTATAACTCACAGGTGCTCCTTGTTCCATGCATTTCTTCCTTCTTGCCCCCACAACAGGCTTTAAACTCCAGCACACAAGACAGAATAAAAAGGTTGTTTCTTGCATTCTCCTTAACACCACCAGGTCTCTGTCATATTTACAAGCGTGTATTTTAGCACAAAGGGCCCTATGGAGGAAACCCAACTGCTGTCAGAGGGCTGTTTTGATGGACTCAGTAAACACGATATTTCGGTGACAGGTAATCTTCATACTGAACTGATTAATTCCAGAACACAGGAACAATGGCCTTTTTCATCTGCTGAATAATGCATGGATGGCATTGCCACTGGTAAGCAGCAGGGTTCCCGGTTAGCAATAGAAATTCACACACCCATGCTATTTTAATAAGCTATCGCTGTTAAAGAAGTCTATTTACGTTACTCATCTTCAACATTTGCACAAACATGTCAACTGGGGAAGTGTGTGGGGGGAGGTAGGAGGGAAAAATGAGGTCATATTCATATACACTTTCTTAGCTCTTTAATTTATATAAGCTTGAAAATTAAGCACAAAACCACCTTAATTCCAAGTGAGTGAAAGCAGCATGACCACTACCTGAAATCTGAATAATATGAACAAAGTGCAAACAGCAGAAGAGAAAATCCGGATCAAGGACTACATGGAGAGCTGGGCATGGGTTGCTCCAGAGTTTGTGAACTGGAACCACCCTAGGTTTTGGCCATCAGGCTGCTCCACTGTACCACTGGTCTCTTTGGAGCCACCTGGGCCACGGCCTTGTCACTGTTTTCCCTTGAACCAACCAAGAGCTCCCAAAGGAGCCAGACCTAACATGTGTCCTGGCCACTCTGCTGTAATACACTGGGGTTTGGGACAGGGGCCACCAGTCAGGAGCTCAGGGCTGTTCCAGTTGGGTTATGAATTGCAGGCAGCAAAAGGAATAATCTCTTAATTATGGGATCAAGGGTCAGATTGGCTCTTAAATTTATGCTCAAATATAAGTTTAAATTTAAATATTGTAAGCTAGATGCTTAATGTCTTTTGTAACCAATGGAGATTAGTCAATGCTCAGCATCTGTAGAAATCCATTGTTCTTGATTCTACATAATATTGGTCAGGAGATAAAATATTTTGCCTAAGAGAGGCATCTGGTACCATTAGAGGTTCTGGGGTGTCCTGGCAAACTCACAGCTACTGCTCCATAGGAGTGCAGTTTTCCATAGATTTTGGGTAATGTTTGCTAGCCCCAGGGAGATATCTTGGATAAAAGAGGGCATTTAAAATGACATCAGATGCCTGTGTTTAGACAAATGCATGACATCCCTGACCTTCACTGACTATAATGGGAATTTGGACAGCTGGACATCTAAATCTGTGGGCTGAATCCCACCCAAAAATGTCAAAGTCTCCTCGTTTTCAGCAGAGCAGGCTATTAGAGGTCAGATTTTCAAGAAAGCAGCTCCTATTTTGGCATCTGTTCAGCTGTAAAATTTGCAAGTGTGATCAAAGCAAGGCTGAGTCCCTCTGAACGAGATGGGGGCTGAGCAGGAGAAGTCCATCTGCTCCCCCTCTCCTCATGCCCCAACTACTCAGTTCAAAGTAGAGGTTAAATCTAGTCAGGACAGGCCTGCAGAGCTGGAAGGCCCAGACCCAGGAGTACAATGTGTGTGCAGAGGATCTACGTGTGCACAGCATGGGACACACAACCACACGTGGTCCCACATGACACTGAAACCAGCAGATCACTCTCCAGCCAAGAGCACCAATGGAAATATGACCATTCTTCCTTTTCCCCATGTCATTGCATCCCTTATCTATTTCTCTCTGAAATAAAGGGTTTTTAAAGCAGGGAGCAAACTGGCCTACCCCAAGCAGTTCATCTCATATGTGGCTTCCATTTTATTTCTTCATTTTGGGTCTTGATGCTGGTCCAGCTTCATCCCCAGTGACCTCACACCTAAGGCTTCATTTGCATGGTAAGTATTGCTATCATAACAGTCATTCCTTTAAATCATACTCCAAAAGTTTGCTTCTTCTTAGCTACCTGGAAGGATATTTCTCCCCACTTTTGGGGTATGCATCTCTGGAAAGTTACAGGAAGAGATTTCCTACCACTTGGAGAGTGGGGCTGTTCCAAAAAGAGCATAAGAATGGTGTAAGTGTGTTTTTCAGGGCATGACTACTTTACCACATAACAGCTCAATTATTTATATAATTCTATTAGAAGTTTTGAGCCTTTATTTATTTTATTTCTTTTGGCTTTGCAAATAGAAAAACAGGGGGGGAAAAATTACCCAAATCTTTGCTATGGGACACTTTGGAATGTGTTCATGTACATGGGCATTGAGGAGTGCCCAGCTATGAGAGGAAGGGGCCCCGGGGCAGCCCCAGCATCGCATTGTGAAATGTGTTTTTTCAGTCTCTCTGGGGACCAGTAATTGCACACGTCAGAAAAGCTTTAAGGTAACCAGTGTAGAGGGTAATGGCTGCACAAGGAGATCAACTGGCAGAACACATTGAACTAATTTTCTTCCAACCTCCCCCAAATTTTTCTTAAAATCTGTTTGTGGAGAAGCATGAGAAAGTTCCCAGAGGTTTTCTGAGAAACCAAGGGAGGAAGAGGAGGAGAAATGGTGGTCAGTTAGAGAACCTTTTCTTCCTTTGTGGCTCTCTCATCTCCCTCAGCCCATCCATAATTAAACTTTCTGTTGCACCCACTGTGCTGGTCAAGAACGGGAAAATGCAAACAGAGATCTCCCCTCTGCAGGGATTATATTCCAAAATGATAAGACCAGGGAGAATTGTTGTGCTGTTAGCACAGCAGTGGTTAGAAATGGGGACTTTTAAAAAGTTATTCAACAACACTTCCAGGCAGGTTTTTAGCACCTGCAGACAACAGGGTGTTTGCTCTTCTCAAACAAAATTTTGAAGGAACTGATTTTGTCAGCACAAATTTCGGTTGTTTGCTGCAAAACACCACAGAAGCGTGGCCTGGTTTTCAGCAATTTGTCTTCTAATACTCCAACCTCACTTAACCTGGCTCACTTTTTTTGAGTATCTTTTGAGCTCCCACACAGTCTATAATGGGATTTTCCTCATAGCTCCCTGCAGAACGCTACTCTGCAGTGATTTGGAGGAGTGAAGGAAGCGGGAGCTGGAGGAGAGCGGAAAAGGAAGCTATTTTGAGCACAAAGCCTCTAGGCAGATGTAGCTTGTGGAGCTATCACATGCAGCCCAAGTTATTGGAGCAAATCAATACTAATTATTTTAAGGGTGAGGCCTTATGCTGGGGCTTCTCAGAGTGCTCATGGTGATCTTTTGTTGCTTATTTTGTAAATTTGTGGTGTGAGCTCTTATCATGGTGTGCAGAGCAAGGATGCTCTGAAGAAAGGGAAAGTCCCACTGTTTAGTCTCACCATACTCTCCAGCACCCTTGTACAACCTCTGTCTGCAGCAGGGTGTGCAAACCCCAGTGAGGGATGGATTTCATGCTTTCAGTCCTTTGCAGGATAGGAGGTTTCTAAAAACTCCCATCCTTCAAAGATAAGACCATGATCAGACCCTTGCTTTAGGAGAAAGTGTTCCTTCAAGGCCCCTTCAAGCAGCCTCACCACAAATGAGACAAGAAAGGAGTTTGAGATCCACAAACTGAACCCTGGTGCCACCTCAAAGCAGGAAGACTGAATGTTCCTGAATCAGTGCAGCTTCTCCACACTCTTCCATCAAGGAAGGTGCTTCATCCCCTTCACAAAGGCAGCATGCCCTTGGCCATTGCCACACTCATTTATAGGACACAGCTCATGCAGTTTGCGACCATAACTGAAGACCAGGATCCTATCAATGGTCCAAAGTCACCCTCCAATCAACACAGCTGCTTATTGGATCTCCACTGACACTGAAGATAAATTTTCAAGGGAAAATTGTTCTTATCTGGCAAGCAGATACCTAAAACTCTCAACCCAGTGGCTGCTCAGCCCAGTCCAAGAGCTATCCTGTGGTGAAGGCTGTTGTTTCACATCTCACTGCTGCCCATCCTACCTACATTACCTGCATCCCAAACAGGATCATACAACAGAAGAGATCTGCAGCAGCCATCCCACAGTATTTTTTATTACCTCCAGAAGCTCCTGTGGTCCTTCTGCTGCCTGCTGATCATGAGGAAAGAGGAGCTGAGAGGCAGAAGTGCTGTGCAGAGCCATTCCTGCAAGTGTCCTGGTCTGTACAGGATGAAGGAATGCAGCTGCATCTCAGCGCCGTGCTCAAGTAATCGTGAGTACAGCAAAGCTGGCTTTGATGCATGACATGGGGCTGGGAAGGGCAAGGGTAGCCAGAAGGTCAACCATAAAAATCAGTGCAGTGGTATCCACCACCATTTAGTTTCTCCATTTTACAGAGGGGGTTATAATGTTTTTATTTTTTAAAGGCTCTTCCCTGCATTGATTTTATTTTCCGTGATTCAGTGTCTGAACCAGGAAACATAAAATGAATTATCTGTTTCCTTCTGTGAGTTTTTTCATATTTATTATTTTTAGAAGAGAAAAAATGAATTATATTTCCAATAAAAATACCAATTTGATATGTGAGGTTTTGGTTTAGCAAACAGCAAGGTACAAGACTGCAATATTTTCAAAAATGTTTTTCTTACATTTTTGGGGGTGAAAAACCCTGAAAATGTGGTATGATTTTGCCAAGTTTCAGTTTAGCCAAAAATGACTTGTTTATAGTGAGTGAACTACTGTCTGAGAACTTGCTTCACGTAGCTCCATTCTCCACTAACCCCTTTTTGTCTTTTTAGATTTGAAATTCTTCAGGGAAGAGACTGACTTTCCTTTCACACAGGGGAGAGCACTTTGAAGATAAAAATTGTTAGAGCAGTGCTAAGTATTGTATAGCCTCAGAAGAATGTTATCAGCTTACAATGTCCCTTTGAAAAGTAGCATACACTCAAAGACACTGACATCTGTCTGTAAAAAGGAAAAAAAAAAAAAAAAAAGAAAGGTGTAGGTGGGGTTTACTGTCTGCTATATAACTTTCTCCCTTTCTCCTAGACTTTGACTGCATGAAACATACTGCAAGTGAGGTAGAATTTTTCACAGTAACAATTACTCTTGATGAAACTGTTTTTAAGGATTCTGTAGCAGCACAGGGATGCCAAAGATTCCTGCATTCAGATCCACAAAACCTCCCTGGGTCACAGCAGACCAGCCCAGACTGCACAAAGACGTGACTCAGCAGATCAAGGTTTATTAACCAACAGCCAATTTTCAGGTGAGCCCACCTCTTCTGAGAAATTGTATTCTAGAAAGGTTTTTCTCATTGTCTCAGTATCACTGCAGCAAATGGAGCCATCAGCACAAACAGAGCTTTGGAGATGCACATGTGAGACCCGTCTGTTCTGTGCCGTCTTTATAAGGGAAAATTACTTCTGTGGCCTCCCTCCCTGGCAAGGCTGTCTTTCTGAAAGGCTGCAGGGAACTCCAGGAATAAAGCCTGGTATTTCTTCAGTCATGTGTATCATTCTGCTGTATTCTGGCTGGTGGGAGACATTCACTGATGGAAGAACTGGGACTATTTACCCATCTTTTGAAGGAATTGCCTTTCCTTCCTCCAGTCTACCACTGCTGGCCGTGTCTGTGCCACAGCCAGTTCTACACACCCATGTACCAGGTTGCTCCACTTCTAGTCCAGTCAGTGCTGGTTTCCAAAGAAGAAATCCTGCCTGTACATTCAAAGCAGGAAAAAATATCCTCTGAAAAGAGTGAGACAAGCAATCAGTGCTGACAAGCTGTGTCCGTGGGCACGCACTCAAGTGTTGCTGCTCATCCAGCAGCCTTCATAGCCCAGCACCAAGGCTCCTCTTTGGAAACACCCTGAGTCAGCTGGGGCAGAGAGGCTGAGCAGCTGGGGACACCCCTGGAGTGCTAAACAACTTTTTAAATTCCGACAGATGCTTTAGCACCTGTAGGATTGAAGGGTGGATGGTGTTTGAGTTCATGAGATCAGAGAGCTGCTGTCCATGGATGCAGTTGGTGATTTCAGACCTCACCGTGGTGCCTTGTGGTGCAAGAGAGGCTGTCTGGGGCACCCAACTCTAGGGGCAGCCCTTGGAGTTGGTGGCATGCTCCACCACATAGCAGAATCTCACTTGGCCAAACCAAGTGGTGAGTCTGAAGGACAAAAGCCCCATGGAGCAAACAGGCTCCCTCCTTTCCCTTACCATCCAAGGCTGATTCTGCCAATTCATCTTCCAGAACTGCTTGGGAGCACGGGGCAGTCTGACCTTGCAGATCAGCCACAGGAATGGGAACCATGGGAGAGCTTGGAAAGGCACTAAAGCCAACTGGAAATTTTCTTCAGAGACCCCCTGGCTTCCCTCTGCCTCTGGATCACTGTCCTGCATCTCACATGGGTTCATGAAGTCCAGCTGCTCCTCCTACTCTCGAGACACTTGTGCATCTGCTAAGGGGCTATTCAGCCTAATTAAACTGGAGAGCCCTTCTACAGCTGTTGCAGAACTGCATCCACTTCTAATTGTTGCAAGAAGGCTCTGCCGTGAAGCACAGCACAGCCTGTGCCTCCTATTGACCCCAGCTGCCTCCCCACCTCTGAAAAGCTCAAACAGAATGGTATAAACTCATCCACATGCAGGAATGTAGGAAAATTACCCATGAAATGAGGGCAAACACCTCAAGCAATAAGATCTCAGCTAGAGCATAAACAGTTAATAAGTAGTTAATATTTTTGTTTGTTTGTTTAGTCTCAAGACTTCCATTAAAAGCAAACCCATGTCCTGGGGCAAGATAAGAGCTGAACTTGGTCTGTGAAAAAGTTCATTAAGGCAACTTGTTTCCTGAGGACAACATCATTTATAAATTTTGGTCTCAAAAAAAATAGATTGAGCACTATCCCTACCAGGCATGTCTACCCTCTAGAACCTCATAGTCTTCTTATGTAAACCTGGAGCAGTAAATTTGCCTAATCCCAGCTCAGATTTAACTGGTGATTTGCCACAGAGAAGAGAAGCATTTGCAGCATCTCAGCGTTACTCCCAACTTGTCTTTATGTGGCAGGAGCTTTCAGAGCCCACACAGGGCCCATTTATTGACATTAAGTTTTTAGAGCATCCCTCAGAGATGATAACTAAACTGCCAACAGCTCTTTCAGTCACCTTCTGAACTTAGGGCTTTATATTCTTCTTCCCAACAATATATAATTCTTATGGGCTGCTTCCCAACTGAAGACCCCAAAACGCTTTACACAAGGCGAGTAGCAGCACCTCATTTCACCAAAGGAAAATTGCAGCACAGAGAAGGTGGAAACCCCAGACCACATCAACAGAGTCCCAAATAAATGTAGGAAACTGTGGGACATAATTCTGCCTTGTTGGTCTGAGCCACCCATGCTGGTGTCCCACAAGGGGACCACAGGTTCAAGGTTACTGGAACATGTCCCCTGCCCCAGAAGACATTTCCAGGAGGTCTTAAATGTTCTTTGGGATATATAGGCACAGATTAGGGTTTTTCCCTCTTTGTTCAGATCCTAATGTTGCACCACACTGACTCCATGTGGTGCTGGCTGAGGGAAAACTATCCAGGAGAAGGAGGGATTGCTGGGATGTGTTCAGAGGGAAAAGACAGGTGAGCAGTGGTGTTCACATCACACTAATTATCTTTACCCAGAGCACATGTTCATGGCACTTACTGAACCTTTCCAATTACATGTATTCTGATATTCATTTAAATGGGGGGGAAAATATCACATTTTTGTAAAATGCACTCTTAACTCCTGTTGAGAGGCAAGGTGGGAGTTGTGACACTGAAAATGGTTACTTCTACTTTATTTAAGAAATTCTAAACTCTTGTTGATATATCTTCATCCCAAATAACTTTTGAACCAAATAGGCACTTCACACCAATAAGAAAGAGATTAAACCTTCCCAAAGCTTAGAGGTTCCTTCAAGTTTCATAAAAACAGGCAGCCAGGGAGATGAGAGAGCTCCAAGCAGAAGGAAGAATGGAGGCCCCAAGGAGTGTTCAATGTGAGAGGAGCCAAATAGAGACACACACACATACGAGCACATACAGCTCTCCGTGCCCCAGCTGATGGATAATCCTGATTTTGTCTCTGTGCCAGAGAATCCAAACATCAGACAAACCCTGGAAATGAGGCTGCTTTGATCCTGCCACAGGCTGAATCGCTGATCGCCTGTGGAATTTGCCCTCCTAAGGCTGAAGAATGTGGGGAGGCAGGACAGCAGCAGCAACCTCCCAAAGTTCTGCCCATGTCCTCCCACACCCCTCGTCATTTCCTTGTCACTTGATTGCCATGTTCTCACTGCAAACACTGCTTCCTTTAAGCTGTGACTCTGGACTAAAACAGAAAGCTGGTGGGGAGTCCTGAAAGGGCGGAGCTTTCCCACAGTGACACCTCCAGACCATCTAACAGAATCCCTTGGAGATGCTAATGAAACATATCCTGTTAAGGGGGTAATCCCAAGGGCTGCAGAGTTCCTAGGGTCCTGATGTCCATTGCTTTGTCCAAGGGGAAAATCAGCTTTTCTCCCAGAAGCTCACAGAAGAGTGTGTTACACCAGCCAGTCAGGAGGAGCTCCTCAAAGGTCAAAGCCCCCAGCACGAACCCCTGGGCTTGCCCTTGATGCATCCTGTGCCTCAAACCATCAGGAGGTGGAGATGAACCAACATGGCCCCAGCCACAGAAACACTTCAAAACTTGCCACAGATTTACTTAGATGAGAGTGCTAAGGAGCCTTAAACCCTCCTTTCCCCCTTATTGACACCACTGCATGCTCCCATGGACCTGACCTGTCCCCATTTCACATTGGAGCTGTGTCCATCCCCAGACTGAGTCCAAACCCAGACTGAGCTGCAGGAATGCAGGGGAGCCAAAGACCTGCAGGTGCTTTTTTGTTGCCCCTTCCAATCTCTACACTGGGAGCTCAAAATATGGCAAATATGTCTCCTGCTTCCTTTGTCTGTAAAGCACCAGGGTCTTGCAGAGCATTGAGCATACTCACAGAAAGGTATTTTGTGGTAGCTCTGAGAAGCCAACCAGGTACTGGCCCATTGCACTCTGTGTTGTGGAAATCCCCAGTGACAGCTTCTGCTGCAGGGAGCTGCGGCAGTGGTGAATGTGATTCTAAACCCACCTTTCTGCAGCCACCCTTTATCCAGCTGGTGGGCAATGCTGCCCCCAGATTATAATTCTTAATTTAGAGAGTCTCTTCTGACATTTTGACTACTACGGCCTGATGCTCGCAAGCTGTGCTCAGAGAGGGTGAAATTCAGCTCCTCCAATCACACCCAGTTTCTCTCTCACACTTTCTTTTCTTCCCTTCCTGATTCATTTAAAATAATCTATGAAAAATGTCACTGGTTTCCAGGAAAAGCATGGGTCTGACCAAGGCAAAAGTCAACTCCTTAATTTAAAACAGTTGAGGGGGGGATAACCCGTTGAAGCTGCTCAGCTAATGCACAAACAGTTTGTAATTACAGGAGCAGGCTGGGAAAACAGGACCTACCTAGGGAATATTCTTATTAAATAAAGCAGAATTCTGTCACCTTCTTAATCATGAAATATTGATGAAACTGTAAGCAGCCCCTCTGAGGTTTTAGCCTTTGCCCTCTCCTTGTGTGTGTATATGTGTCCACACAAAGACAAAGGGGAAAAAAACACGCTCAAAGCCTACCCCTGGAGCTGCAGAATTCTAACCAAGCTGCTCTGTGCCAGTGGATTTTGCTGAGCTTGCACGGGCATATGGATTGGAGAAATAAAAATTCTTCACTCGGCACAACCAGAAACTGCTTTTAGACTGAATGAGTAATGAAGGGGTGATTGAACAGAGCTGAGAAACAAAGGACATATTAAAGGGAGGACTGTCCCATGGATCAGCAGAGAAAGGGCCAGTCTTCCTTACTTTGATCCACTCTACATGTTTTGGAAGCAGTAAAGAGCTGTTGAACTCCAGGTACCCTGGAGTACCAAACCTTCCTCTGGCCTTATGAAGATATGCTTGTGCCTCTAGGGCTTGTTCCTGGCAAAACAAGCAACAGGGTCTGTCTTCACAAGCCAAAGGCCAACCAGAGCAGCATTTGGGTTGCTGGAGCTCTGAGCACTCATGATCTTGCTTGAGAAGTCAGGGAGTCCCAGAGAAAGCAGCACCCAAGACACCACAGCCTATGAACTCCAGCTGGATGGACTCAATATCCACCAAGAGCCACATCTGGGGACATCTGGAGCTGGGACAAGCCCCCACCAGCCCTTGGTCTTAGAAGGTACCTGAGATGCTACAGCTTGAAGGTTCACACCATCCATCTTTGGGGTGCAAAACTCGTCAGCCTCTCAGCAGAGAGCGAGTCAGCTCCAGGCAGCACCACACCTCTCACACCATTTAGCTCATGCCTTGGCACTGCCAGCTGCAGCCATCAATTTTCTGGGGGGCCTCAGCAACAGGAGCCCAGAAAAGCCCTGAGGGGGAAGAGCCAGGGACTATGAATAATGTGGGTGAAAACAAGAAGTGTAGGGAAGAAAAATCACAGGCAAATTTTCATCCCTTCACACTCCTCTGTGCAGTGGGAAGGGACAGAAACTCTTCTCAAACCAAAATAACTATGCTCCATTCCACTTCTGTGACTCAACTCCATGGTCCTAACTGAGACAAATAAATAAAGAAAAATGGGAGCATCCCAGAAAGAGAGAAACAGACATCAGGAACCACAGGCAAGAACTGGGAGGCTAGTGCATCACCAGTAAGGGATCCCAAAATGCAGACACTTGTCTGAGCCTGAGTTTTATTATCACTTCTGCAAGGGTGGATGAACAGGGCTGAGGAAAGAAAAATAGATGGGAAAGAAGGACTGACCACAAGGATAGGCCAGGAGCAGCATTTGCAACATGAGGGTATTGGGACTTCCCAAGTCCCAGTAGAGGAAATATCACAGTTGGGAGTAACTGGAAAAGGGAACTGGGGCCAGGCTGGCTGGAAAGCAGGGGCAGGAAGGATCAAAGCACTAGAGGAGAAAGGAGGACAAAGAGGGGGAGGCTGCAATGGCTTAGAGAGGGAGAGATGCATCAAGCAGCAGGGGAGCCTTCTCTCTGCCCACTGCCGTAATGGGGTCTTTGTTCTGCTCCTTTCATGTCCGCGCACATCCCGGCCCATGGACAGCTGACAGGAGCTGAATCAATCATCCCTGGTCCCAGCGGAGGGCAGGGCGTGATTGATTCACTCTCCCTGATGGTTGGCTCTGAAAGGACATGCTCTCATTACAGTATGTTTCTGGGTACTGGTCTTTACTCCAGGTCTAAATGCTGCAAAAGCTCCCACCTCCACAATGGGATGATTTGGCACCACAGTTTCCTCCCAGCTCCCTGAGAAAGCTATTAAAAAAAAAGAAGAATCTACATTAATAAGACCCCAAAACAACAAGACACGTCCCCCAAATTTAAGACTTGCTGCTGAAACATAAAGCTGAGGCCGTGGCCATGGGTGATTTTAGTGCTCATCTGCTCCAAATTCCAGTCATGCTTGTCACACTCCCACAGCCTCTCTCTAATTGTCAGGCACAGCCCTTTGTATTCCTAATCACCCCTGAAAAGGCCTCGCTCCCTCCCGGGATCTGGTGGGCACCCTGGGGTGCCTGCATGGGGGTAAGGCAGCCCTGCTCCTGCTCGGCATGCTGCAGGCTGCCAGCTGCTCCAGGAGGATGCTGTAGGGGACAGAGATGGCCCCTAGTGACCAGAGGGAGATGGAGACACCCTGCCCAAGGGCAGAAGCTGGGACACGAGGCAGGTGGCTCTTGGATGCACATTCAGGAGCAGAGAGGGGGTGGTGCCACCCAGCTCAGGTCCATCTGTGTCACCAAGGGTGAAGCCAGTCCTTCTGGCTGAGCTTATGTTGTACTTTCTGCAATGGACAGTGCTGCTGACGAGTCAAATACACACCTGTGGGAAAGGACAATCAATTTCAAGGAATTTTTCCCCCTCTTCAGTGCAGATTAAGCATCCCACCAATTTCAGCCATGGGTGGAGGCAACACTATTGGCTACCAGGGCCACTGGAATGTTAAGCAGACAGCTTATCTGCAGGATTTCATTATTCACCATTTTAAATTCTCCCCACCTACATGCTCATGTACCCTTCAGCCACTTTTACTCTAAATCAAATCATCCACTACTATGCTATGTTCTCATTGAAGTGTTGCTCGTAGAAACATAGAAAGATTTCAGGTGCAGAAGAACCCTTAAGATCATGGAGCAGTGAATGATGCTGCTCTCCAATCCATCACCTTGCTCGCTGAAATGGCTCTGGTGAGGTGCAACTCAGCTATATAAAACGGACTGAGAGTTGTGGAGAATCTGGCAATTCACAGACAAAGAAATTGCTTCAAAAAAGTCCTGCACAAACCCAAATCTTCTTCATGGACTGGTTGGAGGAGAGAAGGAATCTCAGAGAGAGGAGGCTTTCAGGACCAACTCATCTGAGAAGTGTCTGAGAAAATCAAAGTGTCTGAGTTATAGGAACAGCAAAATAGGGCAACCATAGTGAGATTGAAGCATGTTATTACCACCAGAAAATAGACACAGATTCTGGTAGTGATGTCCTTCTGAGCAGGTCCTTACAACTACCCTGCTCTCTTTCTGGACTCAGGAGTGTTTGTGATACCAGGTCTGTGCTGATGCAATCTAGTTCAAGTGTCCAACAGAACCATTCCCTGGTTTCAGCACCCAATGGGTTAAAAAAGTGTTAGCGCAGCCCAGGCTTCCACAGGCAGTTTGCAGCTTAGCTGTTAATTTGGGAATGTCTCAACTTCACCTCCAAGTTTTGAAACTTTGCCATGCCTTTTCATTAGCTGTGTTTTCCTTCTGGAAACTACCACATATCTGTATCACTCGATCTTTACAACAAAGCCCAAAGGGTTTTATACTCTTCTGTGAGTGTTCCTAACTGTTCCCAGCTCACTTTACTAGGAAAAGCTGCTTCTGCTGGCTGCATTTACTGCTCATATAGGCAATACATTTTCCAGATTCTTTCCACCTTCTTCCTTTTTACTAGAGATGTGCTCCAACATGAGAACAGACTAAGTTCAAGCAGAGGAAATGTTGCAGCCATGTTGGCCCAGCAGTTTTATAGCAGAAATTTCTTTGGAAATTAGCAGAGAGCTCTGCACAGACAACAGTAACTGTTTGTGCAGCAGTTTGTTTAACTCCAGCCTGGCTTCTAACAGCAGCGTCCAGTGGATGCCATAAATCTCAAAAAGTAAAATTCCGACTATCACAAAGAAAAAAAAAAAAGAAGAAAAAAAATAAGGAAAAAAGAGATGAAAGAGATGATATAACAGTATAATACTAATGAAGACATTATTCTGATTTCATCTTGTACTCTATGACAAGGTGCAGCAAGGGCCAGCTGTTCCCTGAAGGGTATCCCTAAGACCAAAGGAGACACAGCAAGACACCAGCTACAACATTCCTTTGAAACACCATCCTAAACACAACTCTGAAGTCACTGCTTCCAGACAGAGATTTTCAGTCACCTTTAGCAAAGCTTTCCTCCCTCTTTCTCTGTCTGCTTTGTCCTGGCTCCAGTAGAGCCCAGCTTTGTACCAGTTCAGATCTAGGCTATCCAGTCCCAGATCTTCTGGGATTTATGCTGGTCTAGAAACCACAACTAACACCAGGGAATCATTCCTGCTGCACCAAGAGCTACACAAACACGAAGTAAGAGATATTATCTGAAGAAGCTCTCTAAAAGAAAAAGGCCCTCACTACGCATTGAGGGTCTGTAGCGTGTCCAGAGGAGGGAATGGAGCTGTGGAAGGTTCTGGAGCACAAGTCTGATGAGGAGCACCTGAGAGAGCTGGAGGGGCTCACCCTGCAGAAAAGGAGGCTCGGGGAGGGACCTTCTCACTCTCTTACAATTCCCTGACGGGAGGGTGCAGCCAGGTGGGGGTTGTTCTCTCTTCTCCCAAGTGAGAAGCAGGACAACAGGAAATGTCCATGAGTTGCACCAGGTGAGATTTAGATTGGATAGTAGGAAAAATTTCTTCACTGAAAGGGTTGTCAGGCATCGGAACAGGTTGCCCAATGAAGTGGTAGAATCACCATCCCTGGAGGTATTTAGATGTGGCACTTGGGGACATTGTTTAGTGGTGAATATGGTGGTACTGCATCAACAATTGGACTTGATGATCTTGGAGTCTTTTTCCAACCGTAAGGATTCTAAGATTCCATGTTTCTAAATGAAACAGGGAATGACACCACTGTGACAGGGAGATGTCTGATGGAACGTGGCACTGTGCTGCAGGTTGAGTGTCTGAACACCACACACTGATTTTGCTTTTACAGCACTGCTTAGGGCTGTATTTCCACCCTAATGTACTAAACCCTTCTGTGGTTAAGCTCACCCAATTTAAGAACACAAGTACCCTCAAAAAGCCCCACTTGGGAAGCCTCTGTTCCTTGGGGAGCCAGTGACAGTTCAATGACGTTGCTCTAAATTCTCCTCTGGGCAAACCAATCACTGCCATGAAATTGTTACCTGCCCTGCCTATCTTCCCTGCCTGTTCCCCGTTTGACACTTTTCACAGTGACAAGCATAAGCCTGTGTATAATATAATCAAAAAGCTGATTCTGGCTTCAAGTCATTCCAGAAAAAAAATTCACAGCACCCCACATTAAAATGCAGCCCCTGTCTTGCACCTTCCTGTTAGGTAACTTTATGCTCCTTCCCACCACTCCATGTTTTTGGGTTTAGGGGGTTTAGGTTTGTTTGTGATTTTTTTTTTTTTTTTTTTTTTGGTACTATCACATTATCCCATGTTTGCAATTGTAAAACCACATTATAAAAGCAGCCGATATTGAACTAATTTTATCACAGGGCCAGTAATAAAGTTTAACACCAACTATAATATTGTTGTACACCAGAAATATTGCAACAGAACTGTAATATCCTGTTAAATTCATTTTCCATCCAACACCACAAGATCTGTTGAAAGATGTTAGAGGTGAAAGGTTTGTAGATTTTTAATTTTCCTCTTTTTTTTGGCTTTATTTTTGCAAGGCACTATAAACGTTTAAATTTCATAAAAATATACATCACAAGTACAGAAGTAATCGTTCTAGTGACACATCTAAAGCCTTCATTGTCTGAAAAATAATGTATGGCTAGCAGCTACCCTACAAAGCAAAATACATCATTAGAATCAGCTCATAGAAAGGAAGAGGTACTTTTAACATGGCCCCCATTACTGCAGCATCTTTTCCCCTTCTAATGCTTTATATATTTATTCTTAGGCACCCCAGGGAATTAGATGCAATTATCCTTTTCTTCTTGGGCAGAAAAATGGGTAAAATGTTAAGCAGCTTGCCCCAGGTGACACAAAAAGTTTTATGATTCTTCATGGGTCTGAATCAGCATCCCTGGCACAGCAGCTGGGCTCCCATGGGAGGAGAACACGGGTGACTAAAAATTCTTCTTCCTGCCATCAGCCCTGTCTGAGAATGCTGGCCACTTTCTATTGCCACCAAGGAAGTTCTCAGCCACCTATAGGAACACACAGGATTAATTAAAAGCATTCTTTTAAACCAATTAACTTACACTGGTAGAAACCCTTGTGTAGATACTCTCAGTGGATTTAAACCTATTTTTTAAATTCAGTTTAACTTGAGGCTCTGCATTTGCCAGCTGTGTCCCAGCATCTTCTGCATCTTTTCAATTGCTTCTGTTTTTAAACTAATTTTAATTAAGTGCACGTACTCTGTGTGGTCAAATCCCCAAGGAGCTGTAGGAAGGCAGGCAGAGACACTAGGAAAAAAGAGTACAAGTTGGTTCAAGGCAATCCCTGGTTCTGCAGCCCAGCTCTTGGCAGGTACCAGCTGTTTTTGGGTCAGTATATTTGGACAGTGAGACCCCAGCCCTGTCCTGATGAACTTACGGTCTCCATAGGAATTAATCTACTCCCTAAAGACTGCATTTGTCCAAAGAAAAAGGAAGAGAGAAAATACAAATGATGGTGAGCAGTTTGCTACAGAACATCAGCAACAAGCAGGAGACCTGATGTCTCCCAATGGTCAGAGCTGCTGCTCCCAGCCTTCCTCCAGAGCAGGGCTAGAGGTGACCTGGGGACAACGCTCAGGGCTGGGCTTTTCAAGGGGATCCAGCATGGAAACCAAAATATGTAAGTATGC
Source organism: Vidua macroura (assembly GCF_024509145.1). Classification (NCBI taxonomy): domain Eukaryota; kingdom Metazoa; phylum Chordata; class Aves; order Passeriformes; family Viduidae; genus Vidua; species Vidua macroura. Next base: position 5,971,105 of record NC_071571.1, read on the forward strand.
CAGGCATGGAGTCAGCCCCAAAGGCACAGTATTTATGGGATCTGTCCATGTCTCTAAACAAGCTAAAAACCACAGAGGGATGGAGAACTGTAGATTTCATTGACCATTCTCTGATCTAAACACACGCGCTACACATTAAGCAAGATACCTCAGGAAATATTTTTAAGCATGTTCTGACCTCATTAAGAAAAAATTGGAGGACAAAATACCACTTACATATGAATCTTTCCTCTTTTTAAAAGATCATTCAGTACTGGGGTTTTTTTTAAATTTGATTATGTACGTGCCAAGGAGACAGTGGACTGAAGTGTAGAAGGCTCCAGTCCTTCCTGAGCTCCATCCCACTCCTTTCCATCTCCCCCTAACCAGCTGAATACTCCCAGAGATTTTCTTTTGTGGATTTTAAGCCCCCCAAATCTACAACTCAGCATAGCTTCCTGTAAGGCCATTCTGTTTAGCACAAAACAGCAATGATACCACAACCCTTTTCAGACAGGATCTTCCTACAGTTACCAAGCATTTTCTTAAGACTTCATCCTCAAAATGTCCTTAAAAATAACTTCTCCTGCAGTACTGGGCCATTTGTGCTGTGATTGTGATTAACTTGAATAGCTACAGGGAATAGTCTCCAGGACAGCATTGTGTGCATGTGTATATAAGTATCAAAGCCACAATCAGTGGCCAGTATGTCCTGCTGCCTAAAATAATTTTGCATTTCTAGCAGGAATCATAGCCTTTGCAGAAGCTTCTTTTTAGGTCATTGAAGCTGTAAGGGGAAAAAAAAATCAAATCGCTTGACATTCCCTATGAGAAGCTTTGCACTGTTAATTTATTGCCCCAGAAACTAGGAAATTTATCACAGAGCAATATAAAAGGGGTAAGGAAAGTATTTAAGGGCCCATGAAAAGCTGGAAGAAAGAGGAGAATCAGAAAAAAAAGTCACATGCATTACAAGAAAACCAGATACCAAGAAGGTTTTCAGAGACCAGGTGACAATATATTAGTGGCAGAATTTCTTATGGCTATTTTCCAACAGCAGCTTGGGAATATGAGAGAGTCTGTTAGATGGGAAAACATAACCACCCAGAAGCTTCATTGGAAGTGGAGAGCAGGAAGGCAGCGGGAGTGAACGGTGAAGGCAGCTGGTGAGTGTTTGGAGGAGGCCTCTGGGAAGGAGGAGGAGCCTCCAAAAAAAGTGTGATAAGAGTCAGGATGTCAGGGAAAGACTCCCCAGTGAAGGGATTTCCTGCCTTCTTACATCCTAAAGCACTTTGTAATGCAGTGACAAATGGATGTGAAAGGGACCTGCCTGAACTGCTACAGGTTTGTGTGTGTTCTGCAGAGGTGAAAATGACATCATAAAGGGGACATGGCTAGAAATAAGTCCACTTTAAGCATCATCATACCATTGTGTTTTGGCAATAAAACCCATTCTTTTCTTTACTTTTTCTCTTGTTTACTCTTCTACTAGTATTACTCTTAACTCGTCTTAAACTACCCCTGATTTCCACATGGTTAAATAAGACCTTTTACATTACTCCCTACAGAGGAGCAGGAGTGATTTACCCCGGCTAAAAATTTTGATCATACCCGTAAAGGTAAAGTCAATCCAGATTAAGGATGGCTGTGTGTTATCCTATAGTGCAGCCCAAGGGAGGTTTTAAAAAAAGGAATAGAAGCGTGTGAAGCCAAGGCACAGAATTTAAGACCAGAAGAGACTGATAAAATCAGTTTATCTACTAAATAGCATAGATTTTTAGAAATGTTCCAAAGTAAAATCTCTTAGGACTACAAAAGACATCTGTAATGGAGCTGGAAAGTGAACCCAAACACACAAGTCCTACTGCAGCAGGTGACCTGCAAGGCCACAGTTCAATTCTCCTGGGTGGAAGCAAGTCAGGCATTTTCTTTATATCTCATTGAGGGACCATTTGCTTTTCCTGTGTCTCACATGACTGACCTGGGACTATGCCCTCAAGCAGGCAGCAGAACAAATCACAGAGCACAAATAGCTTGAAAAACTTGTGCAGGTGGCTAATGAAAAGCTCAGCTGAAAACTCTTCTCTGTAAGAAGACACTGAGGGCGACTTCTGCTGAAAGCAGAATCATCACTTCTGATGGCATATCCTGTTTCTTCCTCAATGCAAGAAAACAATGTAAAACCATTTTCTATGTGGTTAAATTCATGCTGGCCTCTTCAGAATTTAAATTGTAAGGTTTCACATTGTACTGCCACCAGACAAGTAAATGTTGGGGTTTTTTAAAATAAGATTTACTTCCCTATTCTTTAGTTACCAAAAGACAGTTTCTAAGTTGCCTTGATAGTATGTTCTCTTCTCCCTCCTTCAGCTGCAAACCCATGTTCTGCCCCTTTGCTTCTTCCAACCCATCATTTCCATCTGATTTTTTGCTTTTCATCAGTTTGTGTGGATGGTGCCTTAACCTAAGAGGCTCCTCAGTTCTGCTTTTAATGGCTTAAGTGGCTTTTGAAAGTCAAATCATCTGGCCATGCACATGAGCAGAAGAGCCTTAGCAAAAAGGCAAGAGTGGACTGTGACAATTAAGGAAGAAAACCTCTTATCCAGTGTAAGGTCCTGCCATTCCCACTGGCTCCAGACACAACCATGGAGCAGAGGTACCTGGGCCCCACTCAGACTCTGTGCTGAATTTTCTACACTGAGATCCCACCGGGAGAATGTAGAACTTAATTTATCTTCCATGTTTACCAAGCTGTCTTTTGGGGACATCCTTAATGATTCTGTTTTTATCTTGTACCAGAGGAGGACAAAGGCGCAGTGACGTGAAGGAAGATACATTAGCTGTCAGAAGACAGGTAACACATCTTGCTAACATACTCTGTTCCATTTTCCCCCCAATAGCCTGAAGCACTGTTTTCCTTTTAAAAATATCCTATCAGCTCTGACAGATGGATTAAGGCTTAAAAGCATCAATATTTTGGGAAAGTAGTACCTGCTAGCAGGCTAGATATAGGTTTGTCATTCAAGAGGTTTTCTATTTCCTATTAGGACCCTTTCCTGAAAAGCAGCAACCATTTATTTTAAACTTTACTTACTGGTAGGGGTTGCGGGGGGGGGGGGGGGGGGGGGGGGGGGTATTTTTTTTTTTCTTGAGGTGAGGGAGTAGGACTTGTTTTGATTTCTTCAGTGGACACATCATTTGTCAGCAGTGGGGAAGAGTGGGAGTGCTTTTCCTTGCTTGTCCTGAAAGGTGATCACTAAAAAACTGCCATTGCTCTTGCTCAAAGTAGATTATCAGAAAGTTGTTGCAAGAGGATTGACTCAAAAAAAAATAAAAAAAAAAAAAAGAAAAAAGAAAAAAGAAAAAAGAAAAAAAAAAAAAAAGAAAATATCATCTCAGAAACAGATTTAAAGACTTCTCGTAACTTTTATTCCTCTCACAGCAAAGGCTGAATCAGTCCTGTTGTTCATATTCCCCACCTTACTTCTGACAGGCTGTTTTGCTTATCTGGCATTTCGGCTCAGATGGATCCCACCTGATAGCAGTCAAAGACACTGAAGTTAGGACTGTCGTTATCTGGGCACCAGCTACAGTCACAGAGAAGAGAGAGACACCTCAGGAGAGGAATTCACATCTGAGGAGGGTGAATCATTCTCTCAAGATGCCAGTATTCCTCCATTTCTCAAGATGCTGCTGGCACAAACAGCAGCAAGTCAGTACAATGAGGCTTCTAATTTTGGAGCCTTGGTGAAGCGCCTGAAGTTTGATGAGTGAATCGAGACTGTGGTGAATCTCCCTCTCATCATACCTGCAGCTTGATGGAAAGGAAGATATCAGAGATATTCACCCCTTTGTCACAGAGGACTCTTGCAAAGGGAGATGAGAGCAGAGAATTCACAAAGGTGAAGAGGAAGAAAGAGTAGAGAGATGTGGAGGTTTCCGAGGGGAAGTGAGGAAATATATCCCACTTTTGCCTTCTGGCTTTGTGAGCTGAGCTACACAGCTCCTTGTCTATGCCACCTCCACAGCCAGAAGGCTGCTCGAATACAGGATTTGATTCTGGCCCAAAGCTCAGGCAGGAGCGTAGCTGGGGATTTGCACATGGTTTCCATCTGCTCCCCAACTACTCCTCTCCAGTAATTCATGCAGCTGAATGGCTGCTGTTCTGGGAAGGACAGGGTTGGGGTGGCCAGTGACTTCAGCCCAAAGACTCAGAGTGGTTGAATATATTCACTAGAAGGATAGAGAAACATCAGCAACCTCAGTGCAATTCCAGAGAAACATTTAATTTCAGGAAATTTTTTGATGTGCAATATTTTCTTACGCCTAAGTACTATGCGCAAGGAGTTAAATGAAATTGAACATTTTTTGGCTCAAAACAGCAGTAGGAGGTGGAAAAGTAGAGTCAAGTTAGGAGCCCAGCATTCAACAGATCAGCAATGTGATCTCCTCTGAAGACCCTGACTCCAGGATGTCCTGGCAGCACTCTTTGCATTAGTGTTCTTCCAGTCTTGAGAAACCAACTGGGCAATGCGATCCCTCAGACACTTCCACCCTGTGACCCCAAATCCAAACCCATCCCTACAGGGCACAGTAGACCAAGGAAATCCATCCCCAGTGGAAGGACTGAATAAAGGGTCCTCCCCAGGGATCAGCTTTTGTGTTGCTGCTCTCTGTGGCCTTGCCTCTCTGTGGCCTTGCCTTTGTGTTGCCTTCAGCTCTGCCACTTCCTCAGAGGTGCCCCAGCACTGTCTAAAAAGTGCTTCCTACTGTGCTGAGCCCCAAAGAATCATCAGGGGGTTGCCATCAGCAAGGCACTTGGCAGAAATCTCTTCTGATGGTGCTCAATTTTCCCAACTCAGTCACTCTGGCTATGCAGGCACTGCTGGTGCAGTTCTGCTCTCTTTCCACAGCCTAAGGGGCACAGTGGCTTCCCAACGTCCTGTTTTCCCACCATTCTGAATGCAGAAGTTCATTTTATCAGGTCCAGAATGCCCAGATCTGGCACACATTGGAAATGCAGGTAAGTAAAGAACAACTCACACTTTCCTTCTTGCCACTGATTTTGGCAGAGGGGTCCCTGTGGGCATCTGGTTGAGATGTTCAGGGTCTGTGAGAGCCATGAAGCATCTGAGTGTGCCCTGAAGACAGTCACATCAGTTGCCTGCAGGGAGAGGCAATCCCTGAGAACATTCAGCCCATTGAAGATAGAAATCACCTGTCACTCTTCATAAAGAAACCTCGGAGCAACTTCACTGTGGTGGGACACAAACAGGATGCAAGGAGGATGCAGGTGCCATGGTGGCATACTCCATGTTTTGGGTCACACAACACTCAGGATATTGTACTCAGGATTAAACCTTCATTGCCCACCTTCCCTTATCCAGCACTTGTAAATCAAGTTCCAGAGTCACATTCTGTAAAAGAAAATCCAGTGTCCAGACTGAACGTGGAGGCAGGAAAGCATCCTGAAGCCCATATTCAGAATAGGATGACTTGGAAATCCTGCAGTAGAGTTACTCCAGGGAGGGCTCCCAAGAGTCTCGTTTTGCATGTCTCCAACCTGCGGGTGACTATAATTATCAGTGCTGCTTGGTGGTGAGAAACTCAGGGAAATCAGCATTTACAGCGAGACTGAGCACCACCCACTCCCTCTGGAGAGCATTCCCATGGGAAACCAGTGACCAGCCTCGGGTCTCCTGCAGAATGAAGTTCACAGCCTGGCCCTGAGAAACATTTTAAGCCTTGAAAAGGTCCTCTGCAAATCATCCTCAATCATTCCTCTGGTCACAGGCACGCATGCTGCGAGGTCTGCCCTGCACCTAATGGCTTCCCTGTTGATGTTTCCCGAATTAAAAATAATGTGTGTGATGCACTGTGTCATGTCCATGTCCACGTGTGCAATAACAAAGCAATACAGACACCATAATAGACAGTTTGCTCAACACACTGTAATAAGATCAGATAGTTTCAGTACCTTTTTGGGGGTCATTTTTCACCCAAGTGACATGCTTATCCATTTTGGTATATAAACTTCTACAAGGTCATCTAGGATGTTGTGTTTTACCTTGATTGATAACACAGTGCAAGGAACTGTGACTGATCCATGCAATCATGTCTCAACCCATTTTTCTCCAGATCTCCAAGGGCTGAAATCCCTCATTTAAAAAAAAAAAAAAAAAAATCAAAACAAACAAAATAAAGAGCCCAGCCTGATCCAAAAGACTAGAGCAGTCAAAGCTGAAGTACCCATCCTGTCTGTTAATAACTTTCGAAAGTTTTTACTGCAAGATTTGGAATGTGACAGTAAAATTCTGCAACATGCACATGGTGTGGGAGGAATAGAAATTACATTCAGAGTTTGAGTCTGGAAATTTGTGCCTGAACAGGGAAAAGCAAGGGATGTGTTTAATCAGCAGGCTCAAGCTCAAGCATCCCCTTCTTGTAAGACAGAAAAAGACAGCACTTAAACTTGATAACTCCTTGGAAATAGCAAGCGAGGAACACGGATGGGACGTCAGCAATGCTCACTGGGGAGAAGAAACACAAAATGGAGTTAGAATTAACACATCCTTTACACTGTGCATTGCAGAGCAGTTTGTTTGGTGGTTTCCCTACCTGCCCTCGTGGCTGGGTTAGCAATGTCCCATTCCAGTGCCCTGCAGTGCAGCCTTTTATATTCCATGTGTCTGATTCACCAGGGAGGCTGAGGCATTCAGCTGACTGTGGGGTTCCCCCAGTGGGAGCAGTTAGATGCTCCTGAAACTCTTAGAAATACAGCGGCATTGTAATGGGAAGGAGAAAGGAAAGGGGAAATCTTTGTTAAATATCCTTCAGCAAAGCCAGGAACTGCAGACAGTTGTCTGCCCAGTGGCAGAGGTCATTCAAGCAAGGCTGGGCGTGTGTCCTGCCAGGTTATTGCAACAAAAACCAAGGAGAAATGTATTGGTTTTCTTTTAAATCCAAACAAAGAGGGGCTAGAACTAGGAAATTCACTCCCTCCAAGTGGATATCAGAGCAGGATTGAACTCTTCCCAAAGAGTAAATTCCCCTCACCAACCACCAGCCCCTCTCCTTCCCTTCAGTGCGGGGACTCTCCCAAGCCTTGGGGACCAGGACCCAAGTATTTTGCCTGATTCCCAGGCATCACTGTGGTTTTATATTAAAAGTATAGACACCCATCCTGCCAGAGTTCCCAGGCAGTGCCAGACACTTTCCCAAGCTGATACCTGCTGATACCAGTGCAGTCACAAGTGGGTATGGAGGAATGGAGCCATCTCAGGGATCACAGATTCTGGGCAGTGCTGTCAGCCCACCCTCATATCAGGGTTTTGCCAGGTGGACATCATCTCTGGATCAGTCAGAAAAGAGGCTGACACTGGTGTGTTAATCTTCATCTGCAGACCTCTTCAGTGAGATTCTGAAAATATTCAGGCCTCATCCACATCAGGCAAAGCTCTGTGTCTCCTCTCTTGCTAGCTCCCATTGCCCACACTGGGTTAGCAAAGGCTGGAGGATTTGTGCAGCCTGAGCTCCAAGCAGCTGTAACTGGCACAGCAACAAAAACACAAACCTACAAACCTGCAGATAGCAGATCTTTTCTTTTGCCACTAGAAATGCAGTCACTCCAACAATGTTATCCATAGCACAAATGTTCTGGAGCTGGTAGACTTGGAGTTTAAAGGCCACAGGAATCAATCTGAACATCTCACACAACCTTACTGTGACAGACCCAGAAACATGCCCCAGGCTTCTTGCATCAAACACTCACACCTTGTGATTGAGCCAGAGCTCTTTTTCTCAAAAGGCACCCAAACCTTCATTAATGTCATTAATTAATTTCATTTCAAAAGGGACTGCTACTCTCTTTGACTGATCTTACCTTCACTGTTAATTTTAGGCTACAAATGGTTACTGAACTTCCTCCTCATACAAACAAGGGCTCCCCAGGAAGAATGTCTTTCAACTGGGATACAGCATGTTATCAAAGCAAAGGAGAATTTCCTCTCTCTCTCTCTCACAACAGGGAGAAATGAAGTTCTGACTACAGCAGTGTCACTCACTGAGATGACAGGTTAAGATAACTGTGTATGACTGCAGACTGCAAGATGGTAAAGTATATGCAAGCCACCTTCCAAATCCCAGGATGTATATTACTGTTTTCCCCGAGGGAAAAAAAAATCCTTTTTTTCCCCCATGTAAAACCCAGAAATACTCACTTTGGATACCATGTTCTGATCTTACTCCTTTGAAATTACTTCAGTGTGGCTCTTATAGCTTTGAACCAGCACAAGCAGAGCCCCAAACGGAGCCCTTAGTTTTTTAAACCATGATTTATTTTACCGGTTTTAATCTTTTTTGAATGAGTCACATGAGCACCTTGCATCTTCAAATCACTGTGACTGTGCCCGCCTTCACAATCCTGTGCAAAGATGGAAAGTTAATTAAACATGTGTTTAATTTATAAATGTTATCCCTTCTGGGGAGCAGAGTACAACTCTAGCTAAAAGGCAATGCTGTGTTTATTTTACTTCTTCGTTGGCTGTTCCCAACCTGCAGTGGTTTATGGATATAAATAATGTTTTAGAGTAGGGAACGGTTGTGGTGGAAACTAAGCCCAACTTTTGAATAAGCCATGAAGAAAGAGTAACTTGAATCATGCAATGATTTCTAGGAAGCTGAAACAATTAATTCTTTCATGGGTAGAATATAAGCCAAAAAATAAAGCTTCCGTGTCCCATGGTGACAGCAAAATTTAAAAGTATGGTATTAAAGAAGGCAGAATTCCCCACTAGTATATGAAAACAATGTTCTCATTTAGGCCAGGAGAAATCTGGACTAGTTCCATTTGGATCATTGAGTTTGCTCTGGATTTACCCCAGGGTAAATGAGAACACAAGGCAACCCTCCCAGGTTTTCTACCAGGGCCATATTCCAAGAATCTAATATCCATATAGCTCCAAAGTAGGACCTCTTCATCGCCACTGGTATCTGTGTGGATCGAAATATTTGTGATCCCTTCGGTCCTCCACTTTTGAGAGGGCTCCTTTCTAAAAGCAACCTCACTCCAGCTCAGCTCCTGTAATGTTCCCAGCTGCTTGGGAAAGCTCAGATCTAATCCTGAATAATTGCAAGTATTTGTCATAGGGAAAAAAAAATATCTGAAGACATGTGCACCTAGATTGTTGTGGGACGCTGCACTCCAGACAGCAAAACATCCTTTGTAAAATTTACACAATATCTAAGGTTGTTTATAATTTAAAACACAACTATTAAAAAAAAGAGACATTAAAACAGATAGAGTTTCCCAAAGCTCTACAAGAAATGTAACCACCAGTATTTCAGTTGCTGTTAGTAACTCTATTACCTTCAGCTACTCACGAATCTATGAGAGCAAGTGATGTTTGTGTGTCCCACACCTGATACAGGCAATGGAACCCACCTAGAAGGTTTCTGAGACAGGGACAATCCTTCCATACTGCACCAGAGGCGGATCAGTCTCTAATCCAAGTGCCCAAGGGTTGGACTAGCACAGAGTTGTAGGAAAATCACACAGCAATCTCTATGTTTTACCGCGGTGCTGGTGACATCCCTTGACAGTTTCAGGAAATAATGACAAGATCCCAGAGAATAGGTAAAAGGATGTGTCCTAAAGATGAATACAATTTGTTATTTGGATTAATAATAGCATCATAAAGATGCTTTCTGTTATTTTTGAGTAAAGCTTTATTTTCTTTCTACCTAAACTGTCCTCACTCCATTTACACCCTTTTTCAGCAGAACACTTGCAAGCTTAAATTTAAATATGAGTATGAACCCAATCAACATGTATCTTCTGGCTGCTAAGAGAGGCCCCCAGGCTATTTAAAAAATCAGACTGTATTCACAGAGAATTCGTGGTGTTGACTCAGACACTGCCAGAGCACATTTTCTAAGGGCTGCAGTGTAGGCATCACATTTGGCTTCAGCTGGACTCAAGGAAGAGTTTTGTGCTGGTGCTGTGGGGATCCTGAGCAGAGCTGAGGGAGGAAGCCAGGTAAGTAAACTCAGACCTGGCTGACATACTTTGCACCCACAAAGGGAACTTTGGTTAGATTCATGCTAAAAAACCAACTCAGCTGCTGCTCAAAATTCAGCCTGATGTTTGTTCTACGTTCCCACAGGTATCCCCATAGCAGTGGTTTATATTACTGTAAGAAAAGTATTTTAAACACTTTAATGGCCTGCTTTATACCCATCCTCGCCTTCAGTGGGTGCAAATAATTGCTGGTGCAATTTTTTACCCCCAGTTATTTGCAGTTTTGGTGCATGTCACTGACGTGCCTAACTAGCTGATAAGATACGTGGGTGCAATCAGATGCCGAAATTAGAAGTTTAAATGACACAGACTGCACCCACACAACTGTTAGAGCAAAATTGTATCCATAACATCTTGGAAGTAACAAAGAGAGGAAGGACTTAGAAATTTGTCCCTGCAAATGTTAATTTGCATGGCAATGGAGCTCCAACCTATTTGGCAAATACACTTTCATTGCACACGATTTAAGCCAATTGGTTCTAAACATTCTGAGAGTGTTCAGACACTCAGCATGAGACACAGCATCTTCAAAATTATACTAGTCTGCTGAACTAGGGCAAGGAACTTTTCTCTTGAGTTAGGTAACAGGTAATTCATGTCTTTGTTGCTGCCTTAGCCGTGGTTGGAGTAAGTAAGAGCCTTTGCTTGCAATGACAGATTTTTATAGTGATTTCTCAAGGCTGCAGCACAGAGTAAGTGTGTTTCATATTTCATGATAAGCAAATGGTGTGCAACAAATAAGAAGGTTCTTGCTTTGGAGTTTCTCTTGACACTATAATCATTTAATATACAATTATATATTACAGCTTACTGCAGGGCAGGAATTTTAAACTGACACCTCTTTGTAGGCATTATGCAAAGTTTTGGGAACCTCAGAGGAGTTTTCAATGGTTTTATTGGGAAGAGATAGATGCATTTTGATGCTAAATTAGAATAATTGGTGTTTCTCTTATTTTTCTGCTGTTTTAGCCCCAAGGCCCTGTTTAACTATCCCTGTGCACTACGGTGTGTGCCACACAACTGGAAATATTTCTTCAGGCTGTTTGTTATTTCTCCCTTTCTTCTGGCCAAGGGAGACAGAGAAAAACTGAATTAAGTGAAACTGAAAAAGCCAAAAGGAAAGTTCAACAGATGGGAATACAGAGGGATAAAACAAAAATGCTGAGAGACCATATCCTTTCGTCTCTGCCCCAGCATTTTGGCTCATCAGGGCAGCCTTTCCCCTTGGTGGGAGAGGGAAGCATGAGGAGACCATGGCAGAGAAATACAGCATGGGTTTCTTGCTGTACCTTGGGGTGATCCACCTCCCCAGGCTTGGAAGTTGTGTTTGGCCTGCTGAGGATAGGAGAGCTGTTTTCAGACAAGGAACATCATTTTACTTCTTGAGGAGAGCCAAAATGCAGAGGTCTCTACTCTGAACTACATCCAGTCTCTCCAGAGTCCTTTAGCCAACCTGTGCCTACTTCTCCAGCTGGGATATTCCCACTCCCAAGCATCACAAAAGTTTCAAATCTTCAAAAGGTGCCAATCCTGAGCTTAGGAAGTTTTCTTTTCATCAGACCCTATCAAGCATCCTACAGCTCATCTTGGGAGCTGGCCCCTTCTGTGCAGGCCAAAGCAGCACAGACCAAGGCAGCCCCTTGCTGTGTCCAACTTGGCTCCCCACCTCCTGTCTCTGCTTCAAATGCTTTGCAGATGACCCTAGAAGAAACAAGCCAAAATCTCAGCTACCCAGGGGCAATCCCTGGAGAGCAAGGCTGGATAATGGCAAACAGCTGCAGCTGTTAATGTTATCTCAGGGGATCTGGGCTTTAGCAGTGAAGGTCCCATGCTTGGGACAGTCAGATTGATACTGATAGTCTCTCCTAGCAAACTACAGTGAGGATCACCTTCCTGAGGCCCAGGGTGCCTGGGAGAAGAGGCAGCAGGTGATGTCTAAAGCATCATGTTGTCCTCTTGGCTGGATAATCAGAAAGGTGCTCTGGTGGCTGTAAATTGTTTTTCTCCTCCTTTTTTTTTTTTTTTTCTCTGATAGACTTTTCTCCAATTATCACACACTAGCTGTCCATAGACTGACTATTTCACACCATCTGAATCAAATGTCTGTTCTCCCTTAGGTGTACAGGATTTCCATATGCCCTGGTTGCTTCTATTGCCATCTCTTCTCTCGAACCTGCGGAGTTGTTGGCTGTGTTATCCAAACCATCCCTCTCAGCCCATCAAACCTCCCAGTTAACAGAGCAGAGGGATCCAAGTAGAGATTACAAAATGGCAGGTTCCTGGAGCAGCCTTGGTGATGGGCAGCACTCAGCCATAGCCTTGGATTTCTGGGATGCAGAGTAAAGCAGAGTCCACCTTGCTGATGGATAACTCAAAATTGGGGTGCAATTATCTCACCAAAGCAAAACTGCTAAGGTGAAACTATTAGATAACATCGGCTGTGTTTGTCAAAGAACTGGAGAGCTCTTGGCCCAACTTGCCAGGGACATCTGGCTACACAGTGCTGCCTTGATAATGCCAATCCTCACCTCCATCCTCTGGGACATGGGAGAGGGCAGAAGAGCCATCATCCATAGATGAGGTTTGGCTGTGGTAATAAGGAGGGCACTGCAGCCATGAATAATCTGTTTTCCACAGTTTCCACAACCCATACGGTGTGAAAAGCTGGACAAGGATTTGTAAATGAATTGAGCCCAAGAGTAATTACACGTTCCTGCAGATTACTTGGTGTCGTAATTGCACTTAGTATTTACCATGTGACCTAAGCCAGAAATAATCATGTATTTACTTTATATTTATATTGTAACGTGCCATGTACTGTAATTATACTGCCACTCCATGGTACTTAACACATCATTGAATGTTCCACAATTATCATGTTAGTAAATAGCACTTACCGAGATTTGTGGCCTGTAATTTCAAGCATTACCTGCTAAAGATTTATTGTAGGAATGTCAAAAAATGTTTCTTGACAATGTCATTTAATGTAAAAAATTTCAAGTACTAGAACCAATAGGAATCCATTTTTAAAATTTCAAAATTTGAAAATACAAAAGGAAATCTAGATTTGAAATTAAGGGCTTTCCCAGTAAAGTAATGATCACTTCCATGAAGAATTCTCCAAATTCTTCTCCTTGAGGTTCCAGAATATTATAACTGCAAACTGTAAAACTTATGTGATTAAATGAAAGAATTAAATCTACCTTGAGACCCTTAAAGAAAAATGTTTCGGATGAAGTTAATATCCACTCGACCTCTCATTTAATTCTGATTAAATCTCTAAGTGGTTAAAACTAAACCTTGGATTTCTGAATGGATTTATGCTTTCATGTACATTTGGTCAATAACAGTATTCGCTGTTATTTCAGTAGAGTTCCTCATGTGAATAAAGACAAGCATGTGCTTTGCTGTTGCTTTGGTGTTCTAAAATCTACATATAAGATGTTGGTCAAAGTAGGATCATTTAAACAGAAATTACTTAGAAGAGAATCAAATTTTCATGGTTCCTCCCTCAGTGGGACCTTTCCATACTGTAACACATATGGATGCCTGGATATCACTTAACTCTTGCAAAAAAAAAAAAAAATTTTTAAAAAATTAAAAATCAATAAAAACCTGAGATCTCCAGCTTGTCAATCCCCATACTGAAAACCACCCCAAGCTTCCCTTTCTTCCTTATGTATTCTGTGTTGATCACAAGCCCCATAGAATGGTATCTAATGTAGAGATCCAAACCTGGAATTAGGAATGCCTTCTCTTGCTCCTCTGGTTCAAGAGCACAGACAAGCCATTGTGTTCAAACTGAAGGAATGAAATCCTGGCTGCACACGTGGTTAGCAGTTCTTTTGCTGAAACCTCTGAAGACTAGGTTATTTCCCTAAAACTTCAGCTCTTACTTCAGCCTTGATCTGCCCAATATATACAAATGAGCTTAACTTTAAACACTGATAGTACCATTTACCTCATTAACTAGAGCCAGATGAATAATTCATAGTGCATATTTTATCCAATGAATCTCACTTCTTTTTGTGTTTGTGAATTGTCTGCAAATAGATTCTTGATTGGACTCTTCATCTAAAATTATTTGCAGATTTTTTTTTTGGTGAATCATAATCAGTCTGCAGATCATTTGTGAGCCGTACACAGCGAGCAGTCACAGCTTGCAGCTCATGCTGTGTGGGTTCACTGCAGGAACGTCAAGGTAACACTCCTGTTCCCTCCCTGGAAAGCCTTATGCAACCAACCAACAGCAGGATGAATTTCAAACAGCCCATACGAGCGTAAAACTTGGAAATTCACACCCTTGCTGAGTGTTGTTGTCAAATTCAGAATCTCCCCTCCGCGAAGGGTCAAACATTGCTACAGAAAGGTAAATATCAAAGCTGCCCATGCACCTGTAGCAAATCTGAGGGCTTGGAAACATGGCAAAGTTCCTGGAGGGTGACAAGTTTCAGCCTAACAGCTAGTCCATGATAGTTGCCCCTGTGAATGACCTCAGGCTGAAAAAATCTGGATTAATTGAGCCTCTCCTCAAATGAAGTTAAACTTCCAGATCACTTTGCTCTCACTGCAGACTAAGAGATCTCCTGTGGATGCAAATTAGTGATCACAGGGTGAGCTCTTCCTGTGGCTGAGGCTGGAAGGGTTTTTTTCCACCTAGCTACTCTATTTGCTCTGGAGAAGATCTCAAGCCTGGCAGTGTCTTCTGCAAGGGTAATGAAATTACTTGAGAAGGGCTCAGGTCCACTGTGTGCAGTAAAGCTGCTGGGGCATTTTCATCAAGATTTCACCACCCATACTGCATTGGCCTCTACAATAAGAGAAAATAAGCCAGCCTGCTTCTGACCACCATAGTTCCCACCACTGCTTTCACTGTACCTACATGTGTGGTGTGAGAAGCAGTGGAGATTTCTTTTCCCACTTTCCCTACCCAGTTCAGCAGAGATCCCCAAGAAAATCCTTCAAACCTTCTTGACCCTGTGGCAATCTGAGCACTGCTTTGCCATAAACCACAAGCTTACATGCTTTGCAGAATGGATTTGGTTTGCTAAATTAGGATTTGATTCTAGGCTGGGAGATTTTGTCTGATTAAATCAATCTTTACTGAAAACTACCATAATATCTCTGCAAAAACCAGAAGCATGCAAGCCTGAAACTGACATGCTGTAGCCCAGGGCCTCGCTCAATATGTAAAGATTAATACAATTTGAAAAAAAACCTCTCTGCTATCGTAAATCAGTCCCCAAAGTGGTCAGATGTGGACTAGACTTTCAAATGCATCATTTTGCAGTGAAAGAAGCTGCAATGAATATGCAGAAGAGGATGGGAGCTGTCAGGAGCGTGCAGATGAAAGCACGTGATCGGTCGCCCCTTTGACCCATGTATCAGATTTTGAAGGGAAAAGTCTCATTTTAAACACTGTCTCAGAATACAAAGCAAGTATGTCTACCACCACTCCACGTACTGCTGAACAAAGACATGGGTTTTGCAGGAGGAAGATCACAAACTCTGAGAGGATCTCCCAGGCTCAACATTTGTTCAAAAACGAGGAAAAAGATAAGTAAAAAAAAAAAATTTTAACGAGTATCAGGCCACATGCGGCTCCAAAGAGACTATGGGGGACCAGAATTTTATACTTTTAAGAGGAGTAGATGCTGTGATTATCATCAGCCAAGACAATGTGTACAGCTTCCCAGCTTTGCCATGCCTGTCAATTTTGGCACAATACTTTGACAAGAAAAGTGCAAATGGAAAACGATGGCCGTGAACAACTTTAGGGCAAGTGGGGTCCAGTGGTGAAGTGATGTATTTTCTTGATACCTGAGGAAATATTTGGTCCTGACAGGTAGATCATTAGCTGCATTGTACAAGGCTATAGGAAAAGGAAATTATAGGGGTAGCATGGGAACTTGTTCCTGGCCTTGATCTGCCATCAGATTTTAAGAAAACTCTCCTGGAGTTAAACAGAGTACTTGCATTGAGCTTCTCAAAATAACTTTCTCTGTGCTCTGGTCCAGGGTAGCAGACACATATTTAAAAGATGAGGAAATTGTAGGCACTGAATTGATGATTCCTCTGTTGGTAAACTGCCTTGGATAGGTGCTCCAGCTTGTGAAAACACAGCTAAAAAGTTAGTCTGTGATCCAGAATATGGTCACCAATTAGACCCACATGGTATGTGGCATCAACAGGCTGCATCTCACCCCTGAGACAAGGAGCTAAACACGAGCTCTCAGTTTGTAGGAGGGTTCAGTGAATGAAGAACTGGATTAACCCATTTCCTACAAATCCAGTGACATATTTAGCATAATCTCATTCAAACCTCAAGTCATACAAGCTAACTCCATGAGTCCTTTCTGGTTTCCAAACCTAGCCTGAAAACAACACCATGTAAATAGTTCTGAATCCAGGATCTGCAGTGCCATAGGAATGACTGGGGCACTCACAGCCCTTCCTCCAGGCAGGAAACTGCAGGAATAAACCAGCCACTGGAGGGGACAGGGGTACGTGTGTCCCACCAACAACTTTGGGTAACACTGAGCCACTTTTCTCACCCATAAATTCTTTGCTGCGGCACACAGTCTGATGTAATGAACGCTTTACATGAGCCACGAGCTTAGAGCTCTTGCTCTGTGCATGTGCCATTGATTAGAGTGGTTGCAGATGGTTTTATTTTAGGTAATCAAGCTTGCTGAGCTTTGCCAGCATCAGAACAAAGGCATAGTTTCCCCACTCACTAACCAAATTTGTGGCCAAGACACTTGAATTGATATGAACTCTGATGGATGGTGAGAAAGCTGGGAGGGGGGAGAGAGCAGCTTGCCCATGTACCTCAAGCCAGGTGGCTCAGACCTCTGCACACCATGTTTTACATCCACCTTAGAGCAATCACGTTCCTTTTTACTCCTAAAGAGTGGAAAGGGGAGAAACACCTTATTTTTTAACAACTCCCATGCTGCCCTGCTGTATCAACACAATACAATGAGCTGCAGAAAACAAAGGAGAAAACAGCCACAAAACCCCACGCAAACACTAAAGCCTCTGGAGACAGAATTCCTCCTTTGAGATGTCCCCTCTGAAGTCTCCAACCCATACTGCAGACTGCTGCTTCACATGCCATTTGACCAGTAGTCCCCTGCCACCATTCCCACTCAGCTGGAAAATCTCTGCAGGCTCCTTCCCTGGGGAAGCAGGCGAGGGAAAAGTTATATGATGCTACAGAGTCACTCAAATGAAATTGCTGTTGCATGAAAGCTTCTAAAGCTCCCTGTTATTTAACCATTCCTGCTGGTCCCAAAAGAGCCCAGTTTTATGGGATACTTACTGAATATCAGTCTCAGTGAAGCCAGAAGGGTATGAAGTAGCATGAAATGTCTGGTTGGTTGAGCTTTTGGGGGTCTCTAGGATGTGCAGGGTGGTGCTGGGACTTGTGCAGTGGAAATGCCCCCCTCTTTGCCCCTTCCCATATGCAAGGGAATGGATGGAAACAATGGAAGCATATACAGAAAAAAATAAATGCATCTGGTTCCCAAGTTGTTGCTGGCTGAGACAACAGAAAGGGCTGTGGTTTCCCAAATAGTCACTCTGGCCTTTGTTTAAAGCTGTGCATTGTACCTATAGGACAAGGGATCTAAATGTAAGGAGAGATGGGGGAAAAGAAAAAAGAAAGAAAAATGAGGGGGAAATATTGTAAGAGAGAAATCAATAGAAAGCATTTAGCAGCTGGGGTGACATAGACAAAGTGCGTTTAGAAGCACAGACGTGCATCTTCGGGGATGTGGAGGAGAGAGGGTTGTTTTATTCTGAGCTTTGTTTCTTCATATTTTTCAGATTAACAGTTTGCAGTTCTCTGCTGAGCTGTAAGGTCTCAGAGGCACTGCCTGTTGGAAGGTTTTGATCAGTGTAAGCCAGGGCATTTCCAGCAGACAGGTTTATTAACTGATTTACTGACCACATGCATTTTACACAGCCAAAACTATTCAGCTGGGGTCTTTCTTTTCCCTTTCTCCACACCTCCCCATTACTAATGATAGTACAATCAGAGAATCATAGAATCATTTAGGTTAGAACAAACCTCTAAGCTCATTGAGTCCAACTCCATACTGACAAATCCATCACTAAACCATATCCCTAAATGCCACACCTACACATCTTTTAAATACTTCTAGTGATGGCCCTAGGCAGCCCATTCCAGTGCTTGACAACCCTCTGGGTGAAGAACTTTTTTCTTGTTATTCAATCTAAACTTCCCCTGCTACAATTTCTGATGGTTTCCACTTGTCCTATTGCTTTACTTGGGAGAAGAGACCATTCTCCTCCTGGCTAAACCCTCCTTTCATGAAGGTCTCATCGGAACCTCCTTTTCTCCAGGCTGAGATCTGCCCCCAGCCAGCTCCCCCAGCTGCTCCTCATCTGACCTATTCCTTGGACCTTTGCCCAGCTCCCTTGCCCTTCTCTGAACACACCCCAGCCCCTCAAGAATTGTCATGAGAGACACAAAATTAACCACCGGATTTGAGGTGTGGCCTCGCCAATGGTGAATACAGGGAGGCAGTCACCTCCCTGGTCCCACTGGCCACACTGTTTTTGACACAGGCCAGGTGCCATTGGCCTCCTGCCCACCTGGGCACAGCTGGATCCTCTTCAGCTGCTGTCGACCAACACCCCCAGGTCCTTTCCCACTGGGCACTTTCCAGCCACTCTTACATTGGATCAGGTGACGCAGAGCCACCAAAAGTCCTTCTGTGGCCCCTGTTAGGGCTGCAGTTTGAACTTTCTCTGGGTAGTGTCTTTTACAGTCAAGAAAGGATCCACCCTTTATTTCAACAGCAATGTATGTGAGGCACCACCTTAGCTATTTGACCACCACTTATTTTTTAATAATGTGCAACACACAGAGTGAAAACAGCATGCCGTGTAAAGATTACCCTACCAAAACTCCTACCTATTATATAGACTTAATATGGCTCAAGAGAAAAATGGTTTCTATAAAGCACACTTACCAGGTTTAATGATGAATTTACTCATTTGAAGGAGTTGCATTATGTTCTTTGCACTGGAACAGGTTTAAAAAAAAGAAGATGAAGAAGAAAGCTTTCAAAGAAACACTTTGAAAAAAAAGAGTTCAACATTTGAGCAAAAATGCTTCAAAAATTTGCATCTGGTCTCCAGCAGGTCAAGCTATGGATAATTTTCTCCTCATTATTTTGTTTTTTTTTTAGAATTAGCATTTTAAAATTTGTAACATTTCTTTATCTCTTATTTTTTTCATTGTTTGTTGAAGTACAAAATTTTCTTGGTACAAAACATCACAGATTTTAAAGAATCTTATCTAGACTGATGAACACATATATTCTCAAGAGGTCATAGGAGATGTTGTGGCCACTAAGTCTCACATGAAAATCAAGACAAGGAAAACAAAGGCAATCCCTCCCTCCCTAAAGGTACCACAGTGAGGATTTATTGGCTGAGCATCATCCATGCTGCTTTAGCTCCTGAACCACCCCTTCCCAGGGACAGATGGACATGCAGACCAGGTCCTACAGTGACACCTTGCCATATATTTCACCAAATAATTCCACAAAACTAGTGAAACCAGTTTTCCCACAAATTTCTCATCTCTGGAGGAATTTTCTGGTACCTGTGGAGAGCCATACTAACACTGAAACCATTCTCTAGGGAAGGCATTAACAGAGTTTGTCTTTTGTACTGTCTATTTTAATAAAACTTCTAGGAATGAAATGTCTTGAGACTTGTGAGAAATTTGATTGAAATAGGCCAAGAGGTTTAGAAGGTAGCAAGGGGATATTTATATAGACATAGAAATCATGTAATTCTTAGTTCCAATCAAATAAGTCTTATTTCTCTAGAAATACTCCTCCTGTCCTTCCTCACATGCACAGAGATACCCGTTGAAAGGTCAGTGACCATAAATTTTATGTTTTTGTTTCCATGTGCAGAAACAAGAGCCCTATTCTGACATTGGCATCCCAATGGCCTACCAGAAGAAAACTGTTGTCAAGGTATTTTTGCCTCACTAGAAAAAGAAAAATTGAGGTTTGCTATATTGGCTAAGTTTGCAAACAGAGACATCTATACACCAAACAGTGAGGCAACCACTGGTTTTCATGGCACAGCCTATAACAGATCTTTCAAACACAAAAACAAAAACAAAAACAAAAAAACACCAAAAAAAATTATAAAATGTAAAAATTAAAAAATTTTAAAAACCATAAAAAAGTGGAATTTGTTAAATCATGACACAAAGACTCCTTTCAGAGACTTGTTAAAGAATGAGACCTGTGTGTAAAGCGATATCCTCATTGTGAGTATGTAATGGGATCTCCTCTGCAGTCAAACCACTTTCTTCTTAAAGGGACTTACTCAGAGGTAGGAAAAGTCTTTCACCAGTTATTGAGCCACTCAAAACCAACTCAGAAGACCAGCACTTTTCAGTACCTGACAGCTATCCAGTTACCTCCTTTGCAAATCTACCCTGAGAGATTCTCAACCATGCCCCTGCTGAACAGAAAATCCTATTAACAAAACATCCTGCTCCAGATTAGTCAGGGCTCTCCATCTGAACAAGCACAGCACAGCCTAACAAGACCACAAGGATCAGCTTATTCCCTCTTCCTTCCAGGTTGTTAAGCCTAGGACAGACCTGAGACACATCAGCCTGGGTGTATGGTGCCTCTGTACGTGTTGTACCTGTTCTGTAGATAAAAAAGGAACTTCAATTTCTAGTGCTGTCAATGCAGTGACTTTTAATCAGTAAATTCCCTTTCTAAGACAGGCAAGAAAAAAAAACCTACTCATCTGAAAAAAATATCAAATGCATTTTCAGCCAGAAGACATAAATATAACCAGAAAGCCATTTGGAAATGCTTTCATCTGACAACTGACATTCTTAGATCATCTGCAGCCCACCCTGTGCTTTTCTCACTAGAGAAATTAAACACTAGAACTGCTGCTGCTTTGAATACTCCCCTTAAATATTTTCTGGCACAGACTTTCCTAAAGACAGCAGTGGAAGTCTCTCTGCTTAGGACAGGCAATTTTTTCTCTCTTTTACATGAGACACAATACAGCAGATAGCCTGGGACATGGTAGAAACAGGTTAAGATTTAAGACTTATGGAAAACTCCCTACTTGAGACGGTCTGGCACTCTTCTCCTGCATGGGGATGTTTGGTCCCACCTCCCTTATCACCTGTCCTGATCCATTTCTGATCAGATTCTGTCTATTTTTTAATCCCCAATTATGCCCAAAATCCAATTTTTGGGGTATTTGGCAGGATTTTTCTTCCAGTGGCGTCTCTGTCCACAGGTCCCTGCCACTCCGGACTCTGCATCTGAGTTCTGGTGTGCCCTGTAGATGTTGGAACCTGCCCAGAAATGTTGCAAGACTCTTCCTGCAGCCAGCACCTCGGGCTATGCACAGCTCCCCTTGCTCATCAAAGCTCCATTTGGGGTGGTGGAACATGATCCTAAACAAACCCACCTTTGAAGTCTGTGTGGAAACCCCTCCCTCCTGCAGGGGTTACAGGGACCAGGGAATAGCATTCACTGCAGAGGCTCTTGAGACTGTTTTGGCATCTTGTTCAAGGTGTAATTTGACATATCCAAACTGAAATGTGATTCTTTGATGAGGGGGTTCACTCTGTCACTTGTCACTTCAAGCCCCCATGCAAGGCATAAGAAGTTCACAGCAACTTCCAGGAAAACCATGAGCAGTAAGCAGGCGGCTTCGGCTGACGGGGGCTAAATCCCAAAATTCTCTTGTTTTCTTGGTTCACCAGAGGACAACTTAACAGCCAGGGCATGGTGCAGTGTTGAGTCATATCTACACATGGCAGCTGACTGAGGCATATATGCAGCTTTACTCCAAATCTCTGCAAATCCATGCAAAGTCCAAATCCATGCAAAGGTCCTGCTGCTAAGAGTTATCTGAAGCCTGGGTGATCGTAAGCAGCCAGCAGTGCTGGTCAGATCCACAAACCTTACAGGACAGCTATACTGGGAGCTGGTGCTTCTACAGCCCACTGCAGAGAGTAGAAAAGCTTTTCCACAACAGAAGCACTTGCTATAGAAAGTGTCCGAACAAACAGGGCTGAAAATCAGCAATCCTTCATGAACACTTCTTTCAGGATTGAAACATTTGTTGAAAGATGGACCCCAGCCAGAAACAAGCATTTGGTGAGTGCCTAAATTAAGTTAACATTTGCAGCCATGATAGACTTGGTCTAAAACACCAGGATGCAATCAGTCAATTGAATTACAGCATCTTAAAGTGACAAGGTAAAAACTAATTGCTTCTTGTTGTGAATTAAGCTCAGTAGTGGATGTCTCAGTTACAAGGGGTAAAGCTAAACTGCAGGTCCTGTAAGAGAAATAGGCAAAGAAAATAGACAAGGGTAGCTGCAGAATCTCGGTTGACAGGTAGGAACTCTACAAGCCCACTGCTACTTTTCATGTTCCTGTGTGCTATATCCTTATATATGTTATGCAAATCTGTGTGGGCCTTTCATTTAGCAGTAGTTACATTTCACTGGCATGTGCCTCAGTGCAGGTGGAGCTGCTCAGTTATAAAGATGTCCCGTCCTTGGTGCTGGCATAGATGGGTCATGGCTGTGCCACCCAATAAACCAAGTTCTAGGGTGACCAGTCCTCCAGCAAAGGCCATGTGGCCAGAGAACACAAATGTAACTAGAACACCATCCCCCAGAAAACCAACAACCTAACCCATATCCAAATGTTTCTAAATGTATTCAAGGAAATTACCTAGTTCAGAAAGACTTTATGCCAAGTCAGGAGCTTTTTCCTCTCATGGTCAGCAGATGGGCAGCGTGAACATCAGATTGCACACGCTGGCTGCGGAAATGCAATTGTGTGCCTGAGACACATCCAGCCACTTCGTGTCACTGCAATGGACAGAACTGCAGGGCTGCAGAAGCCACACCAGTTTCTCTAAGCAATGGAAATTGTGTGGACACATCAGCTGTAATTTAGGTGTCTAAGTAATTGTGGCCATCTGGGCTGTCTTAGCTGCTTGTGTCTGGACCTGGCTGCCACTGCAGGGTGGGTCTACCTCTGCCTAATCCATGAGGACATTTCAGCTGCTCAGTGGCACTTCAAGTGGCATGAAAAGTTGCCTGAATTTTGTATTTAGGATACTGAACCATGTGCAGGGTGATCACTGGTGGAGCCCTAAAAGCTACAGCCAGACATGCACATCAGCAGCTGAAATAGAGGTAGAGTTTTATTACTATTAGCTCTATTCCCCTCAGGCCATCAGCATGATAATATTTTTGGTAGGTTTTTGGTTTTTTTTTCTATAAATACTTTATTTCACAAATCTAGCAAAAGGTATAGTACAAAGAGCTGACTGGGTGCTGCCACATCAGTCATAACCCCCTAGGGACTGAGGAAAGAATCCAATGGAGCCAAAGGTGAGCAGCTTTGGAAGATATCTGTAGAAGGGACATCTGCAACTGCAGTCCAAGCTTGCCCCAGCCAGACTTGCTTAACCAGAGATCAGGCCACCTCAAAGTCAGACAGGATTATCTTATTTCAGTTTGCTTTCCTGTGGTTATGAATGAACAAGACTCATACAAACAGTTTTTCAATAGTCACACTCCTTTTTTCTTTTAATGAAAGTTGAGAGTCAGATTTAACCATATGACTCCAGGATCTGGAAATTTCAAAAGTGTGTAAATAAGTTAAGAGTGTTGAACTTGATGTCTCAGTCTTGGACCAGCTCTTCATATCAAAAACTTTGTATTCAGGCATTACATGAGAGCTGAACCAAACAGTGTCACCAGGAAAGTTCAGGCCCATGGTTTACCAAAAATGTCCTTGCCTCATGCCTGAAGATGCTCAGAGTTCATCAGTTAAATGCACATTTTATCTGGTCTTGCATACCAATTTGGTCTTAGCACACATTGGTCAGGAGAAAATCTCACAGGAAAACTTGCTATCTTTCACCAGAGCTCCCTTGGTACACCATTCTGCTTTCTTTCATGGAGTTAATCTTATTTCTGGACTATTTATTCAA
Source organism: Vidua macroura (assembly GCF_024509145.1). Lineage (NCBI taxonomy): Eukaryota > Metazoa > Chordata > Aves > Passeriformes > Viduidae > Vidua > Vidua macroura. Next base: position 5,995,217 of record NC_071571.1, read on the forward strand.
GAGGACATATGACCAACAAGCTACAAAGCGGGGAGGAACCAAGCACTGAAGACAAGAGCTGTGAGATGGGTGTCTAGGGTTTGGGCCATATGAACTTCATCACAAGTCTCTGAGTAAGGCACCTCCAAATGCCAAGATTCATGGCTTTCTGGGGTGACTGTGATCCTCCTTGTCAGCCCTCTGGGGACAACTCAGGGCAACTGGGAGCCACAGCAGGTGATGGAGTTACACCAGAGATGGTTCGTGTTGCGTGCTTTACATAAACACAAGGATTTAAAAAGCCACAAGCAGACAGGGAGAGCTGGGCAGCAAAGGCTGTGGTTCACACGACAGGCTTTCACAGCTCACAGTGCCAGTTCAACTGCAAAACCTCCTGGTGCTTAAATGGTGAAGTTCACACTCCCTCTCTGGAGGGGACAGAAGGTAATGGTACTCAGCTGTGACTATGACTATGCCAAATACCATTTGCTTATCTGAGATGAGCACAGATGGTCATATTTCCCTCTGTTTATTTTTGCTGAATGGCCTTTTCAGCCTGCCTAGTCTGTGACCTTCTCCCAAAAATGGGTAGATACGTTTTTTCTCGGATGCTGGGTTTCCTCTTTCTTCCAGAGGCAAACTAAAGGCTCTGCTGGTATCAGCTGTGGGGACATAAATGGACCAAAAAAGCCTTTATACTTTCAGATAGTTCCTTGCAAAATGCAAGGAGTAAAAAATTCATCAATTTTAGGAGTAAAAAATTCATCCAGGTACACATGTGAAGAGTGTGCAACCAGGTGCTTCTCAAGTCCAGGTTATGCAGACTGTGCATAGCAGGATTCATGAGTTTTTGCACTGTACTTTAATACCTGGCACTTCTCATCTTCAAAGTAAAAGTGCAGCCTAATAGAGAAAGACATTTGAATCAGTGTATTTAAATACAAAGTGAAGTAAATCACTAAACATTATTTTAATGTGATAAAAGTAATGAAAAAGGAATGAGTAATGATCAAACCATACCTTACCATTTTTAGCCACTGATTAAAAGGCAATCCTGGGGGTGTGGGGCCCCCAGAAAGTGTTCAGACTATAGGGGAGAGAGCTGGTAGAGTCTGAGCATCATGAAAGCTCAGCACTCCAACCCCAGTAATACCACAGTGCACTGCACACTGCTTGGGGTTAAGTTCCCCCTTTAATTTTTAGCTAATATAATAAGTCACTGGCTTTGGTGTGGCAAAGCCAATATTAAAAAGCATATCTACTGTATCAGTTATTGAATATTTTGAGGCCTTTTGAACTGGGTCACTTATATGCACAAAACAAGAGGCACAGCAGATCAACGTTCATGTATTGTACAAAGTAATAAATGTAAAGAGTGAGAAGGACCTGGCCTGGATAGTCACTCTCTCAGATATCCTCAGGAGCTCAGGTGAGAAATTCACAGAATCCTAAAATGGTTTGGGTTTGAAGAGACCTTGAAGATCAGCTTGTTCCAATGCCCCTGCCATGGGCAGGGACACCTCCCACTATCCCAGCTTGCTCAGAGCCCCATCCAGCCTGGCCTTGAACACTTCCAGGACATCTTCCACAGCTTCTCTGGGCTACCTGTGCCTCAGCACCCTCACAGGAAAGAAGAAGGAATGGTAAATTGCTTCCCTTGCCTCAGAGAAGCTGAGTGCCCCCATGAGCTCTCCCACCTCTTGTCAAAAAATGAGGTCATGATACTGCAAGTCCCAAAGCACACCACCTTCTACATCCTCCTCAAAATATTTTTACACAAAACCCATTCAAAGTCCACTGTCTTCAACAATAATAGACCTAATATTTAGCAGGAAAAAAAATCCCTGAAAGGCTCCTTCTCTCTGACAGCTCTTTAGGAGATCTTTCATTCAGCATAAATACATTACATCCAGGATGGCACTGAGCACATACAGTGAGCCAAATATTTAATATTTTTCATTAATAAGAGGTCTGGTGTTGATGATGACTATTTAAGCCAATACCTGCAAGGCCAAACTCCATGCTGGTTTTATTTAGAATTACAATGTGCGATATTCTTGGCCATCATGCTGTATTTAATATTTTATGTTAAAGTCAAGGTATTTCTGAGTTATGCAGCACCCACCCAACCATCCAACACACACTTGTGGAGATGTTGCCTCTACAAAGCAAATTTTGCTCTATTGGGAGCACTCTGAGCTCCATAAATAATGTCACATGAAGTTCAGGCACCAGGAGCTGCCATGAGGCTCAGTAACTACAATCTCACTCTAGCAGCAAACACAGCTTACATTATTGCTTTCTGATTATCAACAAATACTGATAATTAGCTGATAATTAACTAATAATTATTGCTTACAGATAATTAGCAAACATGCACTGTTACTGCATGGCAGACATGTATCTCTTTGAAATGTGCTCCTTGTTTGGTGCCCAGAACAAGCTAGAGATGAGAGACAATCAGGCTGGATTAACTATTTGATGTGCATTCCTCTTTAGTGGAAAGGAGAAAGAAAAAGCATTTCTTGGTGGCAGTGAGTGCCACAGGCAGCCTTCACACAAGCAAACGATTTTATTTTGATGAGGGAGAAATTTTGATCTTTTTGGTGAGCCACTCAAATTGTTACCAAAGAAAATAAAAGCACTGCTCTCTTTGGCCACAAGCATCCTCTGAAAGACCCAGATGAGATGGATGGCAGCACTGGACAGAAAGCTACTGGCCACTTTAGCAATGAGCCCCGCAAATATTAACCCTATATAAATAAATAAGGTCTTGACTTCACAGAGACTGATCATTGGAAATAGAGACAAAATTGCTCATTCTACAAACCCCTGCTTAAAGAAAATACACGGGTAAGAGAAGAATTTAAGAAAGATTAATGGACATTGTCACAACCTTCTCTAATGACAAACAAGGCTGTCAGGGCAGGTCTCTGGCCCAGATCACTCACAGCATAGCCTAGGCTTGGGCTAGGAAAACAAATGCTCACCTGTCATGGCACTGCAGTCCTTTCATTCAAGTCCTTCTAAGTGCCACTGATTCAGGCACCAGGAGATATTCCGAGTGGTTTTATCATCAGCAGCCAAGTGAACTGCTCTCCTCCCTCTCCTTCCAGCATGCTGCACAATCATCCCTCTTTCTGTAACTTACTCCCTCCATGTCTCTTCCCTGCCAAGGGGATGAAATGCATTAAAAGGACACACCCCTCTTACCTTTCAAAACCCAGGAGCAGCAGGGACAGATCCAGTCCCTCAGAGCTGGAACTGGGGCTGGGGCAATGCCAGAAGCCCATTAGATTAGCAAACATTCCCTTGAGCTCACTGCATTGGCTCAGCAGGCAGAGGGTAAGCAGGCATCTACTGTCACAGCCTGTTTCCAGTTTGGGGGGAAAAAAAAAACTCACATGTCCCAAGATATTACATCAAATACAAATGGCACGAGGGCTTCTGCCATTTTGCTGAGCACCTCATAGGGGAGAGATTAAGCAAGGACAATAAATGGATGAAGTGACAAGAAAAAAAAAGTCCATGATTTCCCAGAGGAAAAAATAAATTATGATACTCTCCCAGGTTTTCCATCTTGCTGTTGACTATGCCAGCACAGTCTTCATATAAAAATCATAGAAAATAACACTGGAAGGGATTTTGATCACTTCCCTTCCAAATATAGGGTCAGCTGCATTATCTTTTTGTAGACAATTTGATAAGTTACATAGTCCTTAATATCAAGATCAAAATTAGTGCCATGGCATTGCAGCAATAACATCAAATTGAGGATTGACTTTATTTCCCTGGAGATATCTGCAGGTTGTCTTCAGATTTAGGCAAGCAGCACTGCATCCATGTCTGGTAAGAGCCATAGTGATAAGGACTAGACTGTTTTTGTTTATTTTAGGTGTAAAATGAAATTCTAGCATTTTAAAGTACAGACAAAGAAAGGTCCAAGTTCATATAAGCACATCTACACAGGAGTAGTGTACATGAACAGGTTGGCACCTTTTGGGTTGTAACACAGCTGGAAACCCTTCACTCAAGAACTGCTTCCACCAGACCTGCAGATATCTCAAGACTGTAGCCTGGAGGTCATATCCCCATCTTTTCCCTCTGCTATGTCCAACAGAGAATTATTTGGGCACAGAGGGGAGCAGAGATGGTGCCAGGAGTACCTTGAATAGATGTGACCTCATTCTGAGAGCAGTAGGGACACCATCAGATGCACCTTATATACCTCTCTAAATGTGTTTAATGGAAACTGCTAAATTCCCCTACTGAGAGATAAGGATCTCCATGCACCCAGAGCACTATTCCACTTACAAAAGATACTTTAAAAAAAAATTGTTTGTTTCTGCACCACTATTGTGCCTGAATGGATTGTATTGAGGGCTTGTGCTGTGTACAAGTACAAATGGCCTTGCTTAAACAGAGCAATACTCATTAAATAATAATGCATCAGTGAGAGTCTCATTTTGTGACATGTCTAGCTGGGTTAAGCATACTCCTGCATACATAATTGTCCTCTTTCATTCCAAAAACTTCAATTATTGAGTTTTATTTGCCTAGGAGTAAAATATGCATCAGAACCTGTAACACATCCCCTTCCACTCGTGCCTTGGAATTTGCCCCACCTAGGCTACAAGATGTCAGCAAGAACCCACAAAAATGTTTTTGATCCCAAAGAGTTTGTCTCCCAAGTGGGACTGGTCTCCTTCTTGGAGATGTTCATAGTCATCTTGTGCTTTCAAGAAAAATTGGAAATTTGCATTTGGTCTTTGCCAAAAAAAGCTACTCTATTTCTTATTTCTCTGGCTGAAAAGAAATAATAATGCACATATCTCCTTCAGAGTTCTCTCTTTTATTCAGTTTACCATAAGCAGTAAGTCTTTCCAGAAAGATACTCTTTGCAGGCTGGCTAAAAAACTGGGAGACTCTAAAATCCACCATGGCCTACAAGTGTGAGCTTCATATGGTTGCAAACTACAACATTTTACTAAGTGGTAAAAGCAGTGTCTTCTGGTTCCATCATTACATGAAATATAAAGCAAGATCTACTAAAAAAAACCGGACGACTTGGTATAGTAATCTCTAGGTTCCTTCCAAGCTGGTCTAGTCTAATCATAAGTAGACTTCATATGCAGATAAATTCATCAAGTCATCAAGCACTTTTCAAACAACAACAACAAGAGGAAAAAGAACACAGCTCATTTTACATTGCTTGATTTTGTTTATAGTCTATGAGAGAACTGATAATTTCATAGACATAAATATGACTTCATTGATATTTCTTAGTCCTGGGCTATTCTTCTGTGCCTGGAGGGCTTATCAGTTACAGGTCTCAGTTTCAGGTCAGACACCTGGAGACCACCATGCTCATATTTTGATGGTCTTTGAGAGCTAATGCATATTGCTGATCAGCTAATCCAGCCCAGGGTGGAATTTATCTTATCCATTCAGAAAAATTGAATTTCTAATGTCAGCAAGCAGCCTGGGCTTCTCTCCTGTATGTCTATGCACCTCCTAAGGATAGGTAGCCTAAAGCCAGTGTCTAAGCTGGAGGTTTGCTTGTTGTAGCTGCCTCACTTTTGACTGAAGAGGGACCTGATCCTCTCACCTGTGTGATGTCTGGCAGCTCAGACACAGGCAGGAAGCCCAGACATGGATGTGAAACCTAAATGGCTTCTCTAGGACAGGATTCCCACCTGCAGTACATGCAGGATGAGAGATCCATTCATCCCAGGGGGATCTGTAGAGCCAAGAGCTGCCACCAATGGAGGAAAAGAGAACACCAGTCTTGGGAATCCAGATTATTGTGGCCACATTTTGGGAGTCCTTTGATGCAGGCAAAAGTGGTGGAAGAACAGGTTGGTCCCCTGAACAACTGAGGTTAAGGTTTGCCTGTCCCACTGCACCTCCTGGGACTTGGTCCAGCTGGAAGACAGAAGCACAGAGCTCTTTCCAAGGGTGGAAAACAGCAGAGGAAAAGCCCTGCATTGTCTCCTTCAGAGTTTTACTCCAAAAGATGGCTTCACTGAGCAGCTGTCACTCACCCTCAGATACAGCCAATATAGCAGGATTCATCTTTAGAGGCCTAATTTTTGGAAGTGCTGAGCACCACTATCTCCCATAGGTATCTCCTGTGGCTGCTCAGCACCTACAGGAGAGAAGTTCTTAAGTGCCAACACATAAAGCACCAGCAAAAGATTCCCCAGTAACAGCATCAAACAGTTCTCCCCTGGGCCTGCCTTGATGTCTCTTACCATTACAGTTCAAACCTTTGCTCCAGCATTTATTTGATACAAAGAGCCTGTTACCCCAAGGAAATAGTTTCCTCCCCTATTGACATTATAACTTTATTGAATTTTATATTAGGTATTCTGAAATATTTACCAGCAGGGTTAGATATTATTGTATTTTTTAACTAAATAATGTCAAAGACACAGACAGAAAGGGTCCAGCCATGGCACCCAATTGCAATTCTGGGGGACTGGGATGTACTGTGCTCTGCTTCTGCCCTCCTGGATGTCCCCAGGGCATGATATTTAGCCTTTACTGGACTGATTCATCACTTTAATAATGGAAAGGAAAGGGAAGGGGCATTTTCCCCTGGGTCTTGGTGTCCAGTGGTGATCTGCTTCATCTCCCCACCACCACTGCCATCACAGTGTTAAGACAGAGAAGAAGAAACAAGTGTTAGAGAAAATTCAGTTTAGCCGATAATATTTTACAATAATACAATAACAGCCACTCATAAAACAGTCCCTGCCCCATAAAATTTACAATGTAAACCAGACATATAAATGGAAGAAAAAGGGAATAGTACAGTGATGGAAACACATGGAGTAGGGAAGCTGTTGACTAAAGCTATCCAGCCATGCGTGGTCAGAGGCAAGAAGTGATCCCAGCCTGGGAATTCACCATCCTTGCCCAGCACCCTGCAGAAAACCTCTCCAGCATCCATTTTCCAGTGATGCCTCAGGTTTTAACTTTTATATTTTTCAGATTCTGTGCTGCTTTAGTGTGTAAGTCTAGGCTCTACATTAGGGGATAGTAAGCTCTCTTCACAGAGCAGGGAGTCAAAACAATTCCTTCTGTAGCTGGGAGCCCAAGGACAGCCAATCCAGATCTCAGGCCCAGGACCATAAATAACGATGGACTGAAGAGAGAAAACAAGAAGGATGGGACTTCATGGGCTAAAGCTGTAATTGGACAATTAACTCCAATATGCAAATGGACCAAAACTTATAAAAGTGTGAGACCCCATGACTGGTCGTCCATTTTTTGTGGCCATTTTGGGTTGTGCTAGCCAAGGTGGATCTATTGAGGCCTCTTAATAAATACCTACTTTGTTCTTTAGCTCCATATAGCCTCTGTTCTAGGTCAGCCTTCATGAGGCATCACCAGGAGCAGTTATCTGTCTGTTGACTGAGGTGCTGCCATATCCAATACAAGCTTCATCTAGCAGACGGCCACGATCAGACAGAAAGGACCTACTTTCACCAGGAGATCCAAGGTCTATATCCATGGCAATTTCAGTCAGCTGAATTTACACAATAGCCACACTTATCTGAAATGCTGCAATACTGGCAGCTAATGCACACTAAGTTAATCACTGGCATATTTGTAGACTGCCAAGTATATAATAGCGCGATAATGAATTTGTATGGCTGGGCCTATAAAAACTTTGCTTTTTATACTCAGGCATTTTAATTGACACAGAAATACATTTTAAAAGAGAAAGCAGGCTTGATGAGGTCAGCTTAAATTCCTTGGTATAATTACCAAGTCCATTGAACACAAATCTGAAATCATTTAGGTTAAGTTAATAACTTATGCCTTTAGTTTATAAGCACGGCATTACATCTCAGACAGCTCAGATCTTGGCTCTGCTAAAAGTGGCCTGGCCTTTAATAAATTCCTCCCCACGTTTTTCATGTTATAGTTCTTTTACAATCATGGTTTTCAAATGGCAGTGCAGGTACAGTGGGTTTAAATCACCATAAATTAGAATTTCTTTTTTCTGGCTATAGCACCTTTATTGCAAGTTGTCGACTTTTCTTTCAGCCATAAAGGTTATTACAGGCGCAGGTCGGAAATGAAAAATCCACCATGTGCTGTCTGCAGATGTCCCATGACAGACCCTTCCTGAAGCAGAATCACTTTCAGAGTTTTCCAGGGTGATTCTATACAAATAAGTATTTTTTTATCAGCTTGGTTGCAGCAACTTTCACATTTACCACCTCCTGTGTTGGGTTTGCATGGCAAGGTTTTGGTTGCAGGAAGGGCTGCAGTGGTGGCTTCTGAGAGAAGCTGCCAGAAATTTCTCCTATTTCCAATGGAGTCATAAAAGGAGGGGGAAAGAATGTTCATCACTCATAGCCCAAGCTAGCATTAATTACTAGGTCAGACATTTATCAGGAGATTGGTTACTATCATATGACTGGTAAATACCTCTGCTGCTGCCTTCTGTTTGTGCTGCCTTTAAGTTAAACTGGAGTGGCACAAGAGGTCCAAAGTGACCAAACAATAATGACTACGAATAAGAGGAGTTTTTTGAAAGTCTGTAAGAAGAGAAAAGGCTCTGCTTCTTCTAAGCAGCCTAGAGAGAGGCTGTGGGAAGTGATTTTTAGGAAAGTTTGCCTAACCAAAGCACTTATTGTACCAATGGCTCCAGGTTTGTGCGTTCATCGAACGGGACAAATGATGATGGACTGAGGACAGGAGAGAGGCAGGGAAAGTGACTCCACAGCCCATGCCAGGATGTGAGAACTGCTAGAATCTACTTGGATGCTGGGAGACAGCTGCTTCCATGCACCTCATCTCCCTGCCCCCTGTGCCCTCCTTCCCAGCCTCCCTCTTCTTGTGCAAGTTCATCTTTCCCGAGGATGTCAGCAGACCCCTGTGCATGGTATTAAGATAAGAAGCAAATAATGCTGGGAGGAATTTGCTGAGCCAGCTGGTCTTTTGCACCCTGTAGGATGCACAGACCAAAGAGGCGTCTGCCACACATGTCACACAGATGAAGCCAACTTTGCATTCAACAACTGCACCAAACAAAAGATAAAAGCAGTTTCAGCATAATAGATCATTCAGAGGGGCTCCAAATCCACCCTCCCTCCCCTCCCTTTGTACCCTCTCTCCAGGTTGCTTAGCAAAAGCTGATTTTTATTTCCAATTAAAAAATTTCAGAGCCTTCCTGTGAAATGTTCCTGTGTTTTGTTCAGTGTTTTGCATAGCTACACTCAGGTTTCTGGCGCATTTTAAAGTGGCTCCAGATTTAAAGTGGCCTGAATTTCCACCCATCCCACAAGCAGAAATGACTGGGGCAGAAGAAGCAAAAAACTCCCCACTAGCCATGTTCCTGGAATCCATTTTTGTCAGGGATACAGTGGCATCACAGAGAACTGTCATGTTTAATGTGCACAGGCTGACTTTAAGGCAGAGGCTTGAAATGCGAAGAAACACAAGTACAATAATTGCAACATCTTGTGGCAGAGCTCAAGATGCTGCCATTCTCCTGACTGCCAGCCAAGAGGAATTTCCCTGGAGCATGTACAGCAAAACCCTCTTCTCATGGGGCCAGGCAAAGTGGCATTTCATTTCCAAGCAGTAACAAAGAAAACCTGTTTACTTCTGTGCGATATAAGTATTCAAATTCCAGCTCAGGGTTTGTGCTGTTTACATTAGGGATGAAATGAGCTCCAAACACTGGAACACTTGTGGAATACTATGGAGATGCTGTTTCCAGAGAGGGGCATTTTTCAGAAGATACTGAAGGCAGAGCAACACCCAAGTGCTATGAAGTGACTTGTGTTTGGTTCTCCAATCTAATCAGAGCATTTGAAATTCCAGCAGCGCTCTGCCACAGGCTGTATGTGCACTTAAAGAGCTTACTGTGCTTGGGGAGCTTCTCATTTCAGACTTGAGAAAAGAGGCTGCAAAAATTGGTTAACTCAGCCCCACAGCCATGCAGGTGGATGAAGTTACCCGAAAAAAAAACATGTTTTGAATGATTTGGAGACCAAAGGACTCTGTGGCTGCTGCTGGCAGTACAGAAACAGCAAAGGCAAGGTGGTCCCTACCCCCAGAGCATCCTTAATGTGATCAACAAAAAAGTAAAATCTTGCTCAGCTTCCATTCCTGCAGGAAGATGAGGGAAAGCCTTCTGCATCAACTGCCCTGGTGGGGACTGTGCCACTGCTTTTTGCAGGTGTTTGGTAGGGAAGGGCATTGCTCTGTTGGGAATGTGTGAGGTGCAGGGCCATGCACTTTTGGGGTACAGGTCTCAGAGGCTACAGCCACCTACATCCCATTTTGGAAGAGGGGCTTAGGTAGCTGGGTTCAGGTTTCAGTGACAATTACGCACCAAATCGTTCAGATACATTTTCAGAAATACTATGGTGCCAAATTGCACGTTGGAATTGCTAAATGCTCCCAAAACTCCACACCATTGGGATTTAGGGATCAGATAGCAGGTAAGGCAACCACATCACAGGTGACATGTGAGCTTGTGCTTGTACTTTCATCCCACAGCAAACACAAAGCAATTTGGATGGGCTGACTTCTTAGGAAAAGAGAGTCTGGCACCACCACTATCTGAGCAGAAACTGGCCACAACAGCCAGGAGGGAACCCTCTGGAACTGACAAGTGAAATACAATATTTTTCACAGCTGGAGATATTTTTTGAGAGGAAAAAAAGATCAACATTATCAACATTTTCTATTTCCATACTTTTCTTCCACAATCCCTTCATGATCAGGAGAGAGTGGGCTGAATACGTTGCAGCAGATTATGCTGCTGTTATTTTGGGACCCATCAGAAATACTGTAATTTTCCTGAAAAACCTTGTTATCAAAAAGTTGTTGCCTAGTTTGGCCTTCTCTGAGATTTCTGTAGGTGAGATAAGATTTCAGTAAACACACTAATTTTTGGCTGCATAACTGAGCTGTACTTTTCTAGTACAGTTAATATACAGTTCATGATACAAAGGAGGGTTTCCCCCTGCCTCTTGAAACTCCTGGTCTATATTCTGAAGAGCCCAGTCAATTTATTTCTTTAAAAAAAGATTTCCAGAGCTTCATTTACATCAAACTGCTAGGTACAAAGGTAAATCTCATGCCAAGACTACATTTAAGTTTTTGACTTTTGAATTTGTGGGGTTTTAAGGTTATTAAAGTTCAAAGTGGAGTTTTATTACAGTTCTTATTATGAGCAAACATTGTGTAAAATCTTCCAAGGTGTCCAAAATCCAGATACTTACACTTCTTTTTTAATGGCCAGGAGATCATTACAATGATCCTTTCATTTGGCTTCTTTCATAACCCAGGCCAGATGAACACCTTTGACTCCAACACCTCAAAGCAACATCTACTTACAAAATTGTTCTTTTGTTCTGACACATATGGAGAACCACAATTCTCTACCAGCTGCCTGAAAACCTGCTAAGACGGTGGGTAGAGAGCAGAAACAGGATGGGACAACCAGTCCCTTGGCAAACTGTCAATGATCCAGCCACCAATTTAAACTCAGCATTATCAGGGCCTATGAAACTGCAATACTTTAAATTCTTTAAGGAAGGTGTCCTAGGCTCAGCTTTTTATTGTTCATTTTACAATTCTGTTTATAACTTTATATGACATAATCAAATGGAAAACTGAAAAGACAGGAGATAACGGTGACTTCCGTGGTGGTTTTCAAGGTGAGGCTGTCAGAAAAGGGGATGTGCAAATACAACTTCTTCCCTACTTAGCTATTTTCTGTAGATAGGCTTAGGCACTTAATATTTTTTAGTGGAGGACAATGGATGATATTTCCCAAGGAATTCTATTGTGATGACTCAAAGTGTTGCTGCCTTGAGTTTGACCCTCCCTGTCCAAGACTGATGATGTTCCTTCAGCTGCTTTGGTTTACATCTTAGCACAAACCAGCTTTTCCTAGATGGCATACTCAAGCATGATGACATCCAAAATTGCAGCTACAGGGTCTGTCAGGGACCAGCTGTCAGTGCTCCATGTTTCACAACTTCCCTTTTCTGCAGCTAAACACTGTTGTCTCCATTTTAGGAGGAATAGGACAGATGACCACAGTGCACAGCTTCTACAGTGACCATCCCCTGGCTCCATTCATCATCTCATGACTGCAAGTGTAGAAGAAAACCAGCCCAAAACTAATGCTGTGGATATGGGTACCAAGGTGTTTAGCTCTCTTGGAAATCCATGGGAGAAGAGATTATGAGCTACACGAGGCAAGGAATAGTCACTTAGGGTAGAGTCCAAGCCAATAAATTTAAATAGCAGCAATTTAAAAGAATCCCATAAAATACCTTGGTTGCATCTGCATTAAACTGAGAAAGTTTTCTCAGATCTTCCTCAATACATCTTACACCTCAATCCTTTGTTATCTTAGTTACATCTCAGAGTAGGAAATTTTCAACAACTTAACGAGCTAGGGCTTGATCCCTGGTATAATGAAGGCATGCAGATATATTCCCTGATCTGTGATAAGCCATGTACCAGAAAGAGGCATATCAATTTCCCATCTTATAGGAATTATTCTTCACTTGCTTCATAGCAGAGGGGGCTGTGAAGCAAATTCTACAAGGAACACAATAAAACCCTGTATTCTGCATGTCTTTAACACATGAAAACAGCCATTTAATTAAGAATGAGAAACAATGTCATGCTGCACGGAAGGAAAAAACCCAAAATATAATTTTAGGAGCTGAAAGCCTACTTTTCTTCTTTTAGGATACAATCCTTTTACAAAGCTGAGGAATTTATAAAATTCACAGATGCTTTTGGTGTGTTGCACATCAGAAGTCTCAAATCTTTTCCTGTGAGACTCCATTCACACCCAGAACAAGAAATGGGTCATGTTTGTTCTACACAAGAGACATTTTAGGGAAATTTGGCTGCTTTGGATATTTTGAAGTTACCAGAAACAGCTCAAAACCAAAACAGCAGGAAACATATCCAGAGGATATTTTGACAACATTTAGGGTTTCGTGTTGGTTTTTTTTAATAGTTGCCCAGGGATATCAGTTTACAGCACCATAAATCAGGATCCAACACCCAAAAGTTAGTGCAGCTTCACCAGCAGCCAGACTTTGCTCAGGACTCGTGGCTGCTCCATTTCTGTACACCATTTCTAAGGACTAACAGCCTATGAATGGTGCCAGTCAAAAACGTGGCCACAATAAAAGAGGGCGAAGCATGGTGACATTTTCTCAGCTAGTCGGTGTAAGCAAACAAACAAAAATACAAAGGGAGGAAAACAGCCTTGGCACAGATGGGCTCTTTTGCATGTTGCTTTCCACACATAGAGCAATTTAATCTTGAGTCAGCACGAGTTAGCAAAGGAATGACAGGTTGTTACAATTACAAGCTGCTTTGGAAGTATTACTATCAGTGCTGCCGCTATTTATGTTTAGTATTGTTATTGATGCTATTAATACTGCTTGTACAAGCGTTTAATGTTACTGTACTGATGTAAATAACATCTGGATTAACAGTTGAGAGAACAACATGATGCAAACCAGATTGATGGCTGAAGACACGGCATTTATTGGGTCACATTTCTGGGCTGTGTTCTTGCCAATGCCTGCGTTCATACTGTGACAGTCAACGGGAGGCTTTTCTAAATAAGCACCCCAGGATCTGGGTTGTGGAAGAGGACATGATGATGTGACTTTTATTTTTTCCTGCCTCTTCAAGGACAGATTTGTTACCAGATCACAGTGGCAGAATTAACCACAGAAACTCTAAGCCCTTCTAAATTAGCCATGAGGACACATTATCCAAGAATTCAAACCAGACCTCATTTCCCATCTTGTTTGTATTATTTGTGGTCTCTGGCTTAACACCACAAACCACCCTTTGCCCCAAACTTCTTTAATCACAATTATAGCAAGGGCTCAGCAGAGACCTAAGTCTCACAGTGCTGAGCACGAAGGAAAAGCTGATACATGCTCCACAAACCGTGTATAGTCTTAATAGATGATAGGAAAAAGGAGCCTGCAATCTAACTTCCCTATATAGCAAACCCCCAAGGGACTTGGATAAATGTTCACTGTAACAGGATTTCCACTACAATAAACTTTTTGCAAGTCACAGCCTCAGATGTGTGAAGGACCATCCCATTTGCATTAGGTGCCATCATGGCACACAATTAGAAGCCCCCTCCAAATCTCTGGGTCTCTCCCCACAGCTGCCTCCCAAGCCAGCCAGCTACAGCCTGATCCAGCTCCCATGGGACATGACAGCATGAGCAGAAATGCAATCTGCTCCTCTCTGGGTGGCCTGGAGCTGTGCTGGGACACTGGCCACAGAGAAGGGGCTTCAGCTGCTGCAGCACAGGCACCTAATGGCATTTGAGGTGCTGCTGTCTGGCGTCCTGCTCCTACCCCAGGTCTCCCCAAAGTCCTGAACTGTAGTTGTATTTGGGCATTTGAATTTCACTCTAAGGGAAGGATCCAGCACCAAAGGTTTAAGGATCACTGCATTCTCCATCAAGGTGCCTGGAGGCGCACTGACAACAGCCTTTTATTCTGGAGCAGATGTGCACTTTGGATGTGAACGCTCTTGCAGCCCTTGTTTACCATGCTTTCATTGGCATCATGGCATAGACACAAAGCACTGGAAGGGGATTCCTTCTCAACTAAAGGGCCGTGGAAGGTGCTCTTTGGGAGCACATCTAGTAAAGTCCTACCATTAATGGATATTTAGGAGCCATCCTGGAGTAAAATTCAAAACCACAGCGAGAATTATTTGCCCTTTTCATCAAATGCTTTCTTTTGCAGTTCTGCTCCTCTGGAACTGTACTATATCCACAGTTTATGCTGCCTGTAGAAGCTGCTGAAGTCACAGGTAAGGGAAAGTAAAGAAAACAGACTGATCTGAGCTGTTGCCAAGTGAGTACATTGCTAGCCCAGGGTCAAAAGGCTGCCCTGCTCCCCAGTCTGCTGACAGGATATAAATATACTCCTAATACATATCCCCTGGCCCAGGCTGGATTCCCAATGAGGATGCCACTATCTCAATTTATTTAGGGTTTTTTCAAGGTCAGATATCCTCAGGATATCACATTCCTTGCTACACTCAACATCCCACCAGGGCTGCACAGCCCTGCCCGGAGCCACCAAAGTCCCCCCTCTCCCAAAAAAAAGCCCACAGGAGCTGAACTGACTCATCAAAACCCAAAGGTTGCTTTTTAAAAGGTAAAGCTCTCCTTCCTGTCTAGGAATTGCAGACTTTAGGGAAAAGCCTTTCCACATGCTGAATCTTGAATTAATGTGCTTTATATTAATATGTAGATGAGGTTCATCCCAGACCCATCTGTGACCAGGTGTGACAGAAGTTCACTGGTTTGAGCTGTGGTGTGATTTTGGCTATTGGGTTCCCTTGGTGTCTGTGAAGGACTAGTGGAGATAGAAATAGCCTCATTTAGTCAATATTTAAATTACAATTTTAAAATAAATTAGCAAAATGCCAATAAACCTGTATGTTACATATAGAATCCATAAAAAATGAGATAAAATACAGCTGCCGTATCCAGGTCGCTCTTCAATCAGATTTCATCCAATAGCAGAGAGAAGAAAATGCTCTTTTTCTGCTGAGATTGTAGTAAACAAGGGCTTGTAAAAGTGCATTAAAGCTGCTTTGTTCCTTTGGTTTAAAAATGGGAAGTGCAGCCCCAGGTAACTGCTCTCAGTCACAGGAAGCCTGTGGGAAGTGAAGCCTTCTAGCTAGTGAAGCCAGCTATTTGGAGTTGAAATGCAGTACCTGAAACCCAGGGCCATCTCTCACGTCTCTTCTGATCACTTCAAGTTCCACTAAGTGTCCCCTCCTTTATTTATGGAGCATTTATCCTGGCCATATTTCCAGGGAATGGAAAACTCCCCTGGAGAGGCTTTTTCAAGCACTCACATTAAAAGTTAAGCATCTTAACTTCGTAGAGCGGCGTTGTCCCCATGATCAGATCATACATGCTAAACCCTTTTATACTCTGTTGTACATTGATTATACTCACTTCAGTGGAAAAAGGTAAAAAACATAATTTCCAGCTGCAGTTGTCCAACTTTTATGATATTTTATATCTATCATTGAAATACTCAGAATGACCCATTCAATTTTACGTTACAGGCATTACAATAGCTGTAATCATCACCAGGTTGTGTGATCACCTCCTAAGAATTAGCCATTAGAGAGGGAAACTTGCTTCTCAAAATGTGAAGCCTGCAGGCAACACAGGAAGCAACCTTCCCTATTTGAAAAAGGCCAATTTTTAACTTCCCTGGTTTTTAAACCTGTAGCATCAATAGGCAGATTTTACTGACATCAGGGAAAAGCACATTCTCGGTCTGAAAGGCGATGGGAGATGAACTGTATGGTTTTGAATAGACACAAAGCAGGCATTGAAGCATCCCAGGGAAATATCCACTCTAAGGTACGATCTCCCACTGCAGCTGCTTTGGAGAAAAGGAATCAGTCTGAGATACCCAACCAACGCTAGCTCAGCCTGTACGAGCATGGCAATACCATCATCCCTAAATCCCTCTGCATGGGCACCTCTCCTCATGCAGAAGCAACCTCACCAAGCTTCTTTAAGACCAGGCATCTCACTTGGATTTAAAGGTGACCTTCCTGGTTCTCTGTGGTTTCACCACATTTTTTCTTATTCTTTGAGCTGCTCATTCTAGGAAATGTTCAGAGAATGTTTAGATGAGACTTCATGCCAACAAATTACACTGCAGAGCATCTGGCATTGGCATCAACTGGAGGAATGGGCTGATGCCAGCCCAGACCTATTACCTGGCATCCACACGAGTCTCTTAACCTTTACATGAAGCAGCCACTGCCCACGGGATAAAGTCGTATGTCAGGCTGCTGTGGAAAGTGGTGCCTGTGCTCCAGAGCAGGGAGTGCAAAGAAAGAAAAGATATTTCATCTTGATAGTGTGGAGACAGGAGCTTTGGAAGGAATTTGGGAAGGTTTGTTTGCTCAGAATACTGAGGTAAGAGGAAGGTATTAGCCACTGGATGTAATAGGGAAGGATTCAGAGAAGAAGAACAAGTAATAGTCAATCCCAGAGGATGGTTTTCATGTGAAAGAAAGACTTTAAAAATATAATCATCTTTTTGCAACAGGCTAGTTCTTGGCAGTGGTTGTGTTTTATGGCATCCAAAATGTGCCATGAGAGGTACAACTGGTTTACCCATTCTGAGAAAAAACATGAATCCCTCTAATATACATAACACATGTCCCATTTGTGGAACTTGCTCATAGATTAATTTTACTTATTTTTGATCTATTACTCCTTGAGGAAATGAGTTTATCTTGAAATTCCTACATCTATGGCAGCAGAATACTCTGGAGATCTGAGCAGAATGGGTCAAGTTTACTTTCTGGAAAATGAGTAGTTCATGTTCCAGGTGATGCACATATGGCTATTCAAACAACTGCATCAACAGATATCAATTGTTTTTACTTCTTCATCTGTTTTATTCTTAAAAAAAAAAAAAAAAAACCAAAAACACCCATGGGCAAGGACAATGAAGGAAGTGAGAAGGCTATTCCAAATCCTCTATTCCACTGATGTCTAGAAACAAAGATCTTCTGACATAGCATATTTCAATGTCCTTTGTTTAACCTCGCCCCTTGAAAGATCTGAACACAGAGCCTTTGTTTTCTGGTGCTTTGTAGGCTAACCTACAGGTTATGCTTTGATAAATGTCCAATGAGCTAAGGAAACATCAAGGCTTTTCCTCAAGATGTGTAGTTGCTGTTTTGTCTGACATCTTCTGTTCTTGTTAGACATTATCATAAGTATTTAGGAGGCCCTTGTGCCTCTGAAGCTCCTGTTTGCTGCTGGCATTGCGTGCTAAAGTACCCAGTGCTGGTATTTTATCCATTTTAGACACTTAGGACTTTACCAGGTCCTTTAAAATTCACACTTCTGGCTCTCTCTCAGGAGGACAGGCATCAAGTTTCATCTTAACAAAACAATCACGTCCCTGGGGCCTGACAGACACTTAAAAGCAAAAACAGAAACCCAATAGGTGTCACATTGTGGTGCTCTGGAAGCAGGAGCCTGGTAGCAAATGACTTTTCTGGCATCACATGAATTCACTCATGGCAAAGTTCCTAGTACAGCCATGGCCAGGCATTTTATTCCTGATATACATCAAAATGTATGCATTCCTTCAGTCTCCAGCTCAGAAACACCCAGTTAATTAATTCATCAGCAGTTACAGGCGCCACACTCCAAAGTCAGGACAGGATGCTACTGAGGCTGCCTCCTAGGGAGGGTGTGCTCTAGTGTAGGTTTGAATAGAAAAGCCCTTAATGCCATCAGTAGTGACATCCAAAAGACTCTGGAATAGAAATTGGAGGGATAAACCTGTATGACAGCACAGGAAAAGAGGAGTGCCTGCTGTAGGGGCTGCTTGCTCTATGCATTGTTCTTTGCTTCAGACCTTCACTGGTCTGAGATACTGGGTGCACTTCTATCCCAGATTATAAAGTGCCCTCAGTGCTTTTCCTCTCAAGAGCCTTCCCCTGAGTATCCTTTCCTTTCTGAAGTTAAGCTTACTACCATGTGAGGTCACCTGAGTTTGGATTTTTTCAATGCAGGTTTAGGTGAAACTCAGGACAACATACCCAATACCCAAGTGATCAGGACAAAGACTTCTCTAAACAGCTCTATCTACCTCCTTGCTCGATGGTTAAAGGCATACAGTGCCTTACCTGTGCAGAAATCAGAAGACAGTGTCAGTGTCTACACCTCTCGAAGAATTCAAATAGGAATAGAGAGGCAAATTACCTTCATGCTTCCAAGATGATGCATAATCCATTCCACAGACAAATTTGAATTCCTTGCTGAATATTTGATGAGTGAAACATATTCTTAGTTGCCCGTGAGAATCTACATATTTAAACTTCCCATCCTGTCCTTTAGTTCCCATCAAAGCTGGTCATCTCAGGTACCCCAGGCTGCTTGGATAGCTGCCATTCAGACTTGTCATGCTTCCCACAGCTAATTTTGGTCAATATTTCAAAATAATAAGGCCTACCAAAGCTGCAGAGAATGTTGCAGGTCCAGGGACATGGTTTCATATTGAGCATGAGCCCATTAAGGGCTGTATTGGTAGAGAAAGCACCATCACCCACAGTCCCCTTGTCTCCTTGCCCAGCCATCCTCTTCCTCTGCTTTACAAACATGAGGTTCACCCCTGTGTTCTCAGTCTGATCAGGAACTGGGGCTTGCCTTCACCTGGCAGTGCAATTACAGCTGTCAGGGCAAAGGAGGAGGCAAAAGCACATGGCCCAGGATGGTGAAAGGGTGCAGATGCCTCTTCCAGCTGATGGAACAGTCTTCAACTTCAAGCTGCTCAGGGAGCAGTACCTGTAAAGGTGCTGCATTCTGACAGGGCTGTTCTCTCACATGAGATGTGAAAACAGAAGCCCTGACCTCTTGTGGTCATTAAACACCACAAAACCAGTAAATTGCAATTTTCCTAATTCCTTAATCTTCTCTCTGAGCATTTTGTACCATACACGGTCAAAACTCCAGCGGCTGGATTTACACCAGACAAATCTTGTTGGGATGGCACCAACCACAATTATTAGCACTTTTTCCAGCCCTCTAGAAATCTTGTCTCAAAGGTAGTTCTGTCCAAGAGTAGAACCAAACTTCCTTCTGCAAATATTAGAGAGCTGCCTGGGTTACAACATCATTTACAATTTCAGGATTGTTTTACGGACAGGTAGCAAACCACATAAGTAATTCATGGCACGCTTGGGAAAAGTTAAAGATGAACTTACATTTAAAAAGATTCATACCTGCTTCAGATGCCTGGGGCTGGAACCCAATAAAGTACAGTCTCCTGGTTTATTGTACATGGTGAATGATGAATGGTTGTTTCAATGGTAAGGAACTCATTGGGACAGAAAGCAAACCAGCAGTGCCAGAGTGTGAGGTTAATACATATCAAGAGGCTGCTGCATTCCCTGAGGTCAGAAAAATGCTTAAACTGGAAGACTGCTCCACCTGGGCAGGTGAAGAGAGCAGGCAGAATGCAAAGGGAAGCCTACAAGTACCTGTACCACTCCAAAAATACCCCAAAATGTCCTTGTGGTTAAATGCACCAGGTTCTTGCACCTTGCTATATGCTGATTCCCTTGGTGCAAGAAGTGCACGGCCAAAATAGCACAGAGCATCATTAGGAGCATCTTGCTGCACCTCCTGCAGCCAGAGCAGCCTCCTCAGGGCAAGCTCCCATCACAGGCTATTGCTGAGATAATTATTATTGGTGACAAAGTGGGAAGCCACTCTGTGTCCCTCCAGAGAGGTGGAATAAGCTGTAATGGCAGAGTGAACACAGGAACCCTCTGTGCCACTGCAGCGCACACACTCTGCCTCCCCTCCTCACCCTGTGGCACCAGAGGGGCTGGAATCCCAGAGGGCCAAAATGGGAATTAGCCAAGGCTCCTGTCAGCATTTACCCACCCAGTTTCACCCACTCTTCAGCCATTTAGCTTGATGCTTGTGCAGAGCCACAAAGGGGCCTGAGCCAGGATGAGGCCTTGTGCTCCACAAGCAGCAGAGAAATCTTAAAACCACAAAACATAGTAACGCTTATTTTAATTCTGCAAACACTGAAAAGAGCCCCGATGACAGTACATTTCATTACCAAGCTATTAGATAACATAAACACATTTTGGAAGCATCTAATTTTGTATGTTACTCATTAAAAGTATTTCCTTCCACATGGCTTTTTCTCCTAAAGAACATAGAGTGCATTTACGAATAAATCTCATTTCAGCTGTTTTCCCTGAGAATGACAAAAGCTGCAGTTGTGTTGTGATGCTCCCCTCACCAAGCAGGGTGGAAGGAGCAGGATGGAGCTCTGCATCCTCCGAGCTGCTCCTCTCTGCACAAGTACCCTCTGCCTCTGCACCATCTAGGCTCAGGCAGGGCTGTGCAATACCCACAGAAATCCAGACATTTCTGCCTCTCCCAAGCACTTGTGCTCCTTCACTGGCTGTTTTCAAGCACTCACAAAGCCCTTTTTCTTAACAAAAAATAAAGAGAAAAGGCGTGAGAAAGAAAGAGCCTCCAGACCCCCCAGAGCCGGGGCAGTGGCCTTGCCTGTGTTAACACTCAATTCCCACCCAGATTTTTTTTGTGCTGAAATTCTTGAGAAGTCCCGTCATTTTAGGTATGGGGACACTGAGGCACAGTGTTGGGAAAGTGTGGAGCAATGGTCATTTAGGTGGGACTACACTGAGTTCTGCCACTCACACAGCTACATCGTTGGAACTAAATGATCTTTGAGGTCCCTCCAACCCAAACCATTCTATGATTCTATGCTGGCAAAGTTCCAGTAGAAGTGCAGGTGATTGTATTAAGGATTTTCCCATTGCAAACACGTCAGTGTTGTTACAAGCCCACATGAAGGTGACCCCTGTCACTGGAGTAAAGAAATCTTAACAGGGAAATAACCACAGATCCTCACAAAAATCTTCATGCAAAAAAATCCTCTCCTGTGTTTGTTTGGGGTTTTCTTTCCCTGATTCCTCATAATGTTTGACAACACAAATCCCCTATTAATATCCCAAAGACCTCTTGCACAGTGGGGTTCACTGCAGGTTTGTATTAAGCATTTTTTGATGTTTACAAAACCTAAAGAATTTTATGCATTTGTGAAGGCCACGTGGCTGCCACTGAGGAGCACAACAGTTCACAAGACCCCTAATTAATGCCAATTACTTTTCCCATTGAGCTGCCTTGACCCTGTTCTCACTGTGGAATGAGACAGGAGAAGTCATGGGGAGCAACCTCATTGGCATGGACCAAGCCCATGTCACCAAGCCTGGTACAATGCTGGATGACAGGAGGCTGTGGGCACCCCTGCCCATGCTTTGAACCCCATGGTCAAAGGAAGGTATCAAACAGCCAAGACATGAGTGTTGCAGCTTGAATCCGTGCTCTAATACAGACTGAGGTGCTGTAGAGCTTTTCCCACTCTTGTAGGAGGAGGTAAATGCACAAAGGCACCCAAGGAAGAGCAGGGTGCACGTGTGTGAGTGTGTGTGTGCACAAGCACATGCAAAAAGAGGGAGAAAGACAAAAGCAACACAAACCTCACACTGAAAATTAAAGCAAAGTCCTTTTCTGGGGGCATTTCTGCCCTGTCCTCTGCTGTGGGCGGAGAAGTGGGACTGGTGCTCCAGACAGCGAGTGTGCACAGCATGGGAGAGGTGCTCCCACACACCAAACCCACCCAACCATTCTCTGCAACGTTCTCCCCTTGGCAGACGGGCAAGGCTCCAGCATTCCAGCTTCTGCTCTGCGACACTGGGCTCTCACCAGGATCTCTCTTTCCCAAACATATGATGCACTAATGATGCCACCCAGGGATGACAAGTAGCTTAAGAGCTGGCTCTGCCCTCTGGACACCTGGCATGCTAAACCATGTAGCAAGTGGCATGTGCTGGTTTGGGAAAAAGCCATCCCCACTTTGGACAGCCACCGGGCCCAACTGCTAATGCAGTGCCTTCATCTCCCCTACTGTTAATAATATAAGAAAATAAAGGAAAAAAATCCAGGAGGAGCAAATGACTTCACCACTGAAGTTGTACATTACTGTTTCAAACTTCAGATGATGAACCATGATAGGACAGAGTAAAATAATAGTGAATTAAATCAGGGAAAGCTCGTGTAATATTTTATCATTGTAGAATAGTCATATCCATCTCCAAATCAGATCAGATTTTATTTTCTGACACTTAAGGGTCAAAACTTGCCATAATGTGTAGGAAAATATGTTGTTTCTCCCAGGTAACAAGTGTTAGGACAACAGAAAAATGGCTTCAAATTGCACCAGGGGAGGTTTATTTTGGGTATTAGAAAAAGTTTCTACACAGTGGAATAAACTACCCAGGAAAGTGGTGGAATCACTGTCTCTGAAGATATTTAAAAACCATGTAGATGTGGTGTTTAGGCACATGGTTTAGTGGTGGACCTAGCAGGGCTAGTTCAGGAATTGGACTAGATAATCTTAGAGGATTTTTCCAATTTTAATGGTTTTGTGAGTCTTTAAAAGCTCAACACACAGCACCCAAACCTGGACTCTGGTGCTGAGGAGCTGCTGCAAGAGGGAAGTGCTGGGTCTGCCAGCCTGGGCACTGCCAGGGCAGAGGGACCCAGCTATGCTACAGTCTGTCCCCAAGGAAGCTCTGCTTGTGGCTCCCACCAGGGCTGGAATTGTGTTCCCCTCTCACACATGTCATTGCCATTGCCCTTATTTTCACAGTCTTAATTTAGTGTTCAATTTGGCATTGCTACAAAAGGTTTCCAGGAGAGTTCAAAATCTAGACAAGGGTCAAGAAGAGCTCTTAGGAAGTCCTTCCTTCAACTCAGAGGGTCACGAATTTAGATTAGTTTAGACATTGACTTTTCCTGCTCCTCTAGTGAGGGCAGCTAAATCCTTTGTTATTTCCAAAGAAGACTGACACCTGCACATTGCACCACCTCACCTACAGAGAGAATTGGCTCCTGCAGAATTTCAGGACTACAGAAAAGATTAAGAGGAAAAGTCACAAGATCTGAACAGGCAGAGCAGGGTGAGGGAGGACAATCCTTACACTGTTTTCTCCATGAAACAGAGGACAGGGCCCTGGAACATCTCTTTTTCTTTAGCATACAGCTATCCCTCCTCCTGCTCAGCACACCCTTGGTGTTGGCATTCAGCATGCTTCTGCAGAGCCACCCAGAGACACCACACACTGAAGTGATGAAGAGCAAAGGCTGCATATTCATCAGAGATGCCCGTGGATTGAAGAGTATAATAGTAAGGACCATCAGCTTTTATATTTAGGTCCTACCTGTGCACAGAGAACGCAGGTAACTGTTCCATGCAGCTCCTCAGGTCAGGCACAAAGCAAATCTTCTTATATCACCAAAGTCATCCATGGTGATGCAGATTGTTCTGTCTTGTTCTGTCCATGAGCTATCAGGAGTCTAAAATAAAGTTCAACCGCATACCATGCAACAGTAAATAAAACAAAGCCCTTTTCAAATTAAATAAATGATGAAAGGGAAAGCTAAGAAGCGGTGCAGCTGGAAATCCTTTGAAATAATTAGATCTACCTACTTTGCTCCAAAGTTTTTTTTACTGTCAGGAACAACAAGAAAGGTGTCAGCAAAAGACCTTCTCATTTCTTAGGTGAACAACACTAAGGGATTTAAAACCTATTGAGAGAAGCCTGGGATTCTTCAAGTTCACTGAAGCCAAAGTAATTCACCCTGAATGCAGGCCCTGAAGGTGACTGTGGAGCTTAGAATAAGGATGTCAACACGGTGCTTTCATCGTTTGCTAGTGGAGCTGGTACTGCACATGGAGCTTGCCTTGACCATTTAATTAATAAAGGGACCCACGCAGCTGGAACTAACGTGAACTTTCAAAGCATCAAAAAGTCCAGCGAAGGATCAAGCTGATATTTTCATTTATATATATTAGCTTATTCTGGGCCATTGTTGTGCTCCTCATTCACATGATACAGCAGCCTCTTACTCAGACACACACCCTTACATACTTCCTTTCATTTTACCTCCACAGTTCTTCTGTGTGATGGAGGCTATCACCAATTAACACTGACAATGGGAGCTGGAAGGGAATTTTAGCAAGCACAGCAGGGTTTTTTTCTCCCCAAAATCTTTGAGGAAAGGGATTATTTCCCCCCTGCCCTCCTCCCTCCAAAAACGGTGAGCTCCATGCCAATGTTTTTCTCTGATCCTTTTTTCTATTCTTGATTTTACTCTGTCTCTTTTCCTTTTGCTTTCATTTAACACCAAACTATATCAAGGACAATCCTTTAAAAACATTTTCATTGTAGTGTATTGAACAGAACTGGCTTCAACCCTGCCAGGTCAATGTGGTCACTCCACTCCTCAGCTCTCCACAGGAGAGATAAATTAGCCTGTGAGAATCCAGAATTTGTGCTTCCCCCAGTCAATGTAAATACTGCCTTTCCTCTTCTTCCTATGCCAAGGGGCAAAGGTGTCAATCAATATTATCACAAAATAATATTTGATAGAATGCTGGTCTGTTTGCAGACTCATTAGTTCCTTTTTCACTCCAGTAATTCTCAAGCAAGGTGGGATTTCTGGTTAAATCAGCCCACAAACAGGGGTGATGGGGATTTTGAATCAACACAGATGGTCTAATCAAGCATAAGAACCTTGGGCTTGGTGCAGGCATCACTAGATGACTTTTTCTACTTTGTATGTTCATGAGAAAAGAACATAATAATCTAATTGTTCACTTCTAGCCTTGCATCCTACTGATCTTTGGTATTATGAGTCCATCACCTATGCTGGCTTCATGGTTAAGCCTTGCAGATAATCACCACCAAAGCCCCAGTGGATCACAATCCCAGATGCTGAGGAAGCATGAGCTTTAATCTGCCACAAATCTTCTAGTTAGGTGGCAAAGCAAGTAGAAATGGCTTCATATAAGCCCCTTTTCTAAGGAATGTTACCTCTTTAAAATTGTCCAATTTTCAATTAAGCACCCACTGAGGCCATTGCAAATATTCCCTGTGATGGCCTCAGTTTACAGAGCAAGAAACTGGCTCCCAAGCAATGCCCTGTCCTTTGGATGAGACATAAAGCTGAGATTGTGAGCAACAGTGAGCACAGCAGAACAGAGTTTCTCAAGAGCAGGACAGCTGTCTTTAGTGTCCTCACCAATCTGCTTGCACCGAGCTCCTCTCAGCTTTTCAGGTAGCTGTCATTTGTGCCGTTCCAAAGCCATCAGCCAAAGCCCCACCTCAAGGCCAGGCCATGCCACATCACTGCTGCTGCCTGTGTGCTCACAAGAGCTGCTGTGCTCCACCACAGAGTCGTGGATTCATGGCTAGTCAATAGCCTTTTGTGCAGTAGCCTCATTTTGGGAATCATCCTAAACATGAGGATAGTGGGGGAGTTACAGAAGAATCCATTTACTGGCAAGCAGTTGACACCAAGAGCTCTGGGGGAGGTAGGAAAAATGTGATGTCTGTGGTATGTGAGTGTGGTAGCAACTGTCTGTGAGTGACAGAGGGAGCAACTGTCAGGATACCTCCCAGTGACATCTTTCCAAAGGGGAAACTCAAGGAAATTTCTGGATTAAACACTACTCAGTGTTGAATGCCACTTCAGTGTCTTTTAGCAGACACCCAATGTCTCTCGGAAAGCCTCAGTTAAATATTTTGGTAGCTCCTCTGGCTGTTCCTCTCTACAGCCTGACAAACATTTCACACTGGTTGCACAGCTTTTGGTTGGAAGGAATCCCAGCTTTGTTGACACTGACTTTAGTCAGCTTCAGAGGGCCTCTTAACTCTGCTTTGGGGCTTGTCAACACAGAGCGGACTGAGACACAATGCCAGCAGGCAGCTCCTCCTAGAAAACATTATTTGAATCCAAATTGTCTTCCCAGCACTTTTTAAAAAACTTCATATTGTACGAGTTACATGCTCATCAGAAGAAATATCTGTGTTCATCCCTCATTGTTTAAATTTACAGAAGGTCATCTTCCTATTGATTCACAGCAACCCCAAAAATATCACACCCTGATCAGTCAAATGTCTTTGAAATGGCAATGTACAACCAAACACAACTCAGTGTTTGTACAACCAAACACAACCATATCTGAGGAGAGACAGTCACAAAAGCACTTGGAGATTACTTAGGAAAAAATTTCATGAGAGGTAATTTTTAACTTCTTTTACATGTATGATCAAGCACCATTATGTGAAAAGCTTCCACTATTCATTCTGCCTGTGATCTCCTGCAGCAAAAAACCACCTCTGCCCTGACATGGATATTGGAATATTTAGTTCTGTTCAATCAATGCACTCCTGGGGTTCATAGAATCACAGAATCATTGAGTGGTTGGGGTTGGAAGGGGCCTTTAAGATTGTCCAGTTCCAGCCCCCACTGGGGCAGGGACACTTTACCCTATCCCACGTTGTTCCAGATCCAATCCAACCTGGCCTTGGACATTTCCAGGGATGGGGCAGCCGCAGCTTCTCTGGGCAACCTGTGCCAGGGGCTCACCACCCTCACAGGGAAGAATTTCTTTGTAACATCTACTGTCTTTCAGTTCACCCTTTGTCCTATCACAATAGGCCATGATAAAAGACCCTCTCCATCTTTTTTGGCCTTCTCATCAACAAACACCCCTAAGCACCCTGCAAGGCTGCTCTCAACCCATTCTCCACCCAGCTTTTCCTTGTGCTTGGGAGTGCCCCAGTCTGGGTGCAGGACGTTGCATTTGGCCTTACTGGACTTTGTGAAGTCCCCATAGCCCCACCTCTCCACCCTGTCCAGGTCCCACTGGATGGCATCCCTTCCCTTCAGTGTGTGACTGCACCACACATTTTGGTTCTCAAGTCAGATGTCTTTAAAAACACTCCACCACCTGCAAAACAATAAACCTGCACAAGAAGCAGCCCTTGAACATTTCCCACTTTATTCAAAGGAGAAAGCAGAGAAAGCATCAAAGAGAGAACTTTTTTCATGACTCTGTAAGATCAAAGAATTGTTTTATTACAAGCCCTGTTTTACTAGAAGATATTTATGAAGATTTAACTGAAGATGCTGTAGTTTATAGAAATTAGAATTATTTACTTGTATTAAAGAAGAACCTAGAAACCTTTAGAAGGTTAAAGCTCTCTTGCACTAGTCTTGGTGCTAACAGTTGAAGACATCTAGAATTTTTAAGAGGTTCTGCTCCAAACAGTCCGGATGAGAAAACTTTCTTTTCACCCCCAACATAGGTGAGAAAATAAAGTAACCAGAGAAGAAATAATTTAATCCAAGTGCTTAGAGAAGTCAAGAATAAAATTAGTCTTTCTGCCACAGCACTTGGTGGACTCACAGGGTGGACAATTGTGAAGGAAGTCTTTGTCTTTGATCAGCAGTTTAAATTTACCTACTGATTCAGCTAATTCAGCCTCAATTTTTAATTAACAAATTCTAAGTCCAGCTGGGCTGGGGAATGGTATGTTGGTAAGAAAGAGCCACCAAGCTCCAATATGGGAAAGATCCATCCTATCAGTGAAAATAAAGGTAGAAGGAGAAAGATTGTACAAAACAGACTGTAACCTGGCTTATCCGTCCACCTTCTGTCAGGTGGCAGCTCAGGTCTTCCTGAGCTGGAAGCTGGGTGTGAACCATCGTGCCTAATAGTCATCAGTAATGACATTTTTCATTACTGTTCAGTCTATTTTAAGAATGCTTAAACATTTGGTCTCTATAGCACCCAGAGGCAACAAGTTTCACAGGTTTCCTTAGATGAAAAATATTTGCTTTCATTTGTTTCAGGTGCACCACCTGAACAGTTATTTCATTGGATCAAAGTGGGTCCTGCATTTTGAGAAAATGTAATTGTTTACTTATTGCTTCCTCATTTCCAGTCCTGATTTTGATGCCTCCTAATTTTTTCACTCATCTGCTTCCCAAACTGAAAAGCTTGGCTTATTCCACCCACTCTTCCTTGTGAGGGAGAACAGGGCACACACAGGAGTTGTCATCTCCTTCCATCATTCAGATCTGTTTCACCAGTAACTTCAAGCATTGGCTTTAGTTCTGAGCACAGCCAGGGAGGATGGAGGTCATGAAGGTAAATGTCAACCAGGCTGGGGGAGCAGGATAAGAAGAATTAGAAAGAATGCAGAGCTCTGAATGTTGCTTCAGATGAAAAAGCCCTTCAAGTTATTAAATGAAGAAAAAAAAAAGATTTTAAAAAGTAAGCATTCCTTACTTTTATCATAAGAAACCAAAGCTTCGAGGCTTTCGTCCATCGTGAATGAACAGAAAATGGGATTGCAGTTTGCAGAGTGTTTTGAAATTTGCTAATTATTTTTCATTAAACAAGGTCTGGAATAAACTGCTGTGGTTTCTCCCCACACTTCAATTTCCCTTATGTCAGCTTCATTTTTGTCTCCCTTTTTCCCAGCCATTTCAAAAATATCTGGAGATCAAGCAGCTGAAATTGAAAATGAAAAGGATAGGATGAAAGAGAGAAGAAGCAAAAGGAGAAAAGAAGGGAGTGGGGGAAAGCTTGAAAAGACTTTCTCCAGAATGCAGATCATGGGTATTTTCAGTGCTATTTGGAGAGGTACCATCAGGTTGTCATTTTAGCCCCCATGGCTGTGCTCTGGGAGCTCTTTCCTTTTTCCTTTTTCCTTTTTCCCTTTGTTTGCAGCCCATCAGACTCAAAGCACCATATGGAAATGACTCAGGTTGCTCTGGCCACAGATTTGGGCCACGACCACACTTCCCTGAGCCTCTTCAGAGACGTGCAGAAAGCTTCTTCCTGTGAGTGCCAGCAGGTCCCTACCTACAAAGCAAACAGCAGATGCTGCAACGATGGGCAAATGTCCAAGTACGTAAGACAACACTAATTAAAAGACGTTTTCTCATGAAAAGCTGGAGGTTATTAAAAAAGAGAAATGCTTAGCTGGGAAAAAGCCCTCCATGCTGCTGTGCTGAGTGTGTTGTACTGCACCATTAAGACATGCAGAAGTACTTTTAAGTTGCCTAATGGCAAGCTTACAGCATAATCTGTGATTAACTTGCTTCGTGTTGTCAGAGGCTATCAGTCACTCCAGAAGAAATCTGGTTTCTGCCTCTTGCCCTGTGTCTGGCAAAGTGTCATGTCAGGAGGCTGTTCCATCCCAAACAGCCTTCAAATCTCCAGTTCCTCCCAGCAGGATTTTGGGATCCTGGATCCAGTGTGTCCAAAGACAATATCTATCCAGTTCTGCAACTTTTCAGCTAGGAAAAATGT
Source organism: Vidua macroura (assembly GCF_024509145.1). Taxonomy (NCBI): domain Eukaryota; kingdom Metazoa; phylum Chordata; class Aves; order Passeriformes; family Viduidae; genus Vidua; species Vidua macroura. Next base: position 6,025,027 of record NC_071571.1, read on the forward strand.
AGTTTAAAATGTGCAATTTGTTATTTCCTCATTGGAAACAGCTCCCCCAGCTCTCAGAGATTTCTGCTGAAATGGATTTTTTGCTCCAGTGGACTCCATTATCTTTTTTCCATGATTTTGCTCACCTCTGCTAATGGACATGGTTTTTCACTGTAATTATTCAGTATGCAGGGTGTGCTGATAACTGCTTTCTGTCTCAGGACATTTCCTTCCTAATTTGGAGTCAGTCAGGGCCTGAAGATATCAATAAATGTCTGGGGACAGAAACCAATGTATTTGAAAATTCAGTGCAAGACAAACTTCTGGGCTACCAAGTATGATGATGCAATATTGCAAAAATCTCCATCAGCACCTTCCAACGTTCACATGGGAGCAGTGAATGACCTAAATGTGCCCAGTTTAAACATCAGAACTGCACAGACACTGGGAGCATTTTTAAAGAGCAAGTATTTTTCACAGCATAGAAAAAAAGCCCTGGAAATACAAAACACCTTTTACAAGCTTCAGGCTGGTATTGTACAGACATGGATGATTCAGGAAGTTACCCTTTGGAGTGATTCAGTGATCAGAGGAGAGGACTGGGAGTCAAGACTTCCCCATTTCTTCTTCCATTTACCTTTAAACAAATCCCTGGTGGGATTTCTGCTTTACACAGACATCAAACACCCACAGCTCCTCCACACTTCAATTCAAAGTGCACTTGTTTAGCATCTCCACAGTATGGACCTTCTGTGTCTCTGGACATTAAATTATTCAGTGTCAAGATAGGGTTAATGCTACTGACCTTTGGTGGATTTTGCACTTTTGTTTGCAGAGCAATTTGAGATCTTCAAACTGGCTGTTCCAGAGGTGCAAATATATTACAGTGACCCTCCTAAAGAAAGCCTGTGATTGTCATTCTGCAGAGTGCTGCCAGCTCCAGAGCTGGGAGAGCAAAGGTGTCCACAGCCATGGCGACAGGCAGCCTGGAAGGTGAGCTGGAAACACAAGCAGAAAAGCTTTTTTAGCACTGTTTTACCCCAAAATCAGTAATAAATTTTAAAATGACCATTGGAGAGGCTCAGCCCATTGTTCTGTCTCTGTGCACTCACTGCTCTCTGTGCCAGTGGAGGCAGAGCCTGTATTCCCATAAGCAGGTGACAGAAGAACACAGATTTGATTTGAGCCACAAAATGTCAAACCTAGAGGGTTCTAGAACCAACAGCAGAAGGGTTCTGCGGTTTCCTGTGGGACAGAAAAACTGGGAAAAATTATCAGCAAGTCAAATGCAGCAATGGTGCACAGGCAGGGTTAGGAGTTCTCTAGAGAAAATGAACATGAATGAAAAGGGTGGGGGGACAGACAACAAGAAGTTTTAGACTATTGCTTTTCATTGGCCTAACTAGCAATAAAAAAAAAAAAAATTTGGGCCAGCTCCAGAGAATTGCTCTTGGACAATCAATCAGAGATTATAGAATTAAGCAGAGGCACCAAGCAAGTGACAGGATGTTAATTCAAGCTAGATTTTTAACAGCCCTGGGTGAATAACTCTCCACAAAGCATTTTCTAGCTGAAGTTTATGTACTTTTCTATTTTCCTAGGCCTTTTCTTGCCACATGGCCAAATGCAGAATACAGTCATCTCCAAAATTATTCCATGCTAGGGATTCTGCATTTATTTTGTCTCATATTCAGGACAGGTAACATTTCAGCAAGGACATCTGTTGTCAGGTCTGGTGCTCACCTCCTGCAGTGAGGTTCACAGTGTGGCTGAAGGAGGTTGGGAGTTCTGCAGAAAGAGCAGTGCAAGCAGAACAGCTCCTCATAAATATTACTAAATTCAAATATCCAATGTGTTTACCCCTGCTGCAAACCTATTCCAGCAGATCCTGGTGGGAATAGTGTGATAGCAAACTCCTTTCTCTGTGCAGTCCATGCCATGAAGGCAGTGGATTCACGACACTGGCCAAAAACCCTCTCACATACAGATTTTTCCCAAGTCTCATTCTATGTGTACTCACTCAACAGCATCCTGCTCCTGGCATGCTTCTAGCAGTGCTCCTGTAAAACCACAGCTCACAAACACTCTTGTACTCACACTAATATTTCTTCTCCACAGTTGGAGAAAGTCTGATCTTAAAACTAGTTATCTGCTGGGAATAAAAATAGTGGCTCTGAATATTCAGTGTTTGTTTATATCTCACTGCTTCCACTAGCATTCCTGCTGTTTAATTTGTTTGGAAGACTATTCAGAGGAAACTAATAAGTGGTGTGAAGACAGGAAGAACTATAAACCACTGAAATCTGAGAACGCGTTCAGTGACGTTATCCACATTATTTGCCTGGCTCTGTTATTTAAAGTTCAAGTCAAAGGGGAAGTTTTGTTTTTAAAAACAAAGACTTGCACACGTATGGACCAAATCTCTTTCCCTCAGAAGCTCTGCCTGGATCAGACAGGATCAGCAATCTGCATAAAAATAAAGAGCAGCAATATTGCACTTGCAATTAGGCAGATTTAGCCCTGATCCAAGGACAGATAGCACAATTCCCCGGCTTCAGTGGGAGTTGCTCCAGGTTTGAAGATACTTGTAACTTTGCTGGCCTGTGTTATCAATTTCTATTCTTTTTTAATAGCTGCTTATGGAAACATTGACTTGCATTTGAAGTTTTCAGGTTCTGAGATTTTAGGCAGGCAGCATTTTCAAATATAAAATCACGACTTTAATATATGCACAGAACAAGGTCAAGTTTTGACTCAAGTCAAATATAAAAGTGACAGTGGAAATACTAGAAAAGAGAATTTATGTACCAGTGGTCCTACATGATACAGAATCACAGAAAAAAAGCTGAATTGTAATGGACAAACACTTCTTGAGCTCTGTCAGGCTGGTGCTTCAACCACTTCCCTGGGGAGCCTGTTCAGTGCCCAACCATCCCATGGGTGAAGAACCTTTTTCTAACATCCAGCCTAAACCTCCCCTGACACAACTTCAGGCCATTCCCTCAGGTTCTGTCACTGTCACCACAGAGCAGAGATCAGTGCCTGCCCCTTCCCTTCCCCTCACAAGGAAGTTGTGACTGCAGTGAGGTCTCCCCTCAGTCTCCTCCCGGCTGAACAGACCAAGGGACCTCAGCCACTCCTCACAAGGCTTCTCCTCAAGGCCCTTCACCATCCTCATGGCCTCCTCTGGACATTCTCTGATAGCTTATCATCTTTTTTATATTGTGGCTCCCAAAACTGTCCCCAGGACTCGAGGTGAGGCCGTCCCAGCCCAGAGCAGAGCGGGACAATCCCTCCCTGCCCAGCTGGCGATGCTGGGCCAGATGCCCCCCATGACTCTGTTGGCCCTCCTGGCTCCAGGGCACTGCTGATCATATTGAACTTTCTGTCAACCAGGACCCCCAGGTCCCTTTCCAAAGCCCTGCTCTCCAACATCTCATTCCCCAGTCTGTTCCTACACCCAGGGTTGCCCCATCCCAGGTGCAGAATCCAGCACTTTCCCTTTTTAGATGCTTGCTTAGTATCTCTTCCTGTCCTGCACCCAAGTTATTTATGAGGATGTTGAAGAGCACAGGGCTGACCCTATGGAGCCCCACTGGTGACAGGTCTCCAGCCTGATGTCATCCCAATCACTTTGTGCCCAACCTGTCACCCATCCCATGAGAGTTTTATCCAGCTGTTTGCTGGACATTGTGTCCAGGAGGATGCTGTGAGGGACAGCACTGAATGCTTGACTGGAATCCAGAAAGGTTACACCAGCTGGCTTCCCTTGGTAACTAGGTTTGTCACTTTGATGTAAAAGGCAATCAGGTTTGATAGGCAGGACTTTCCTCTCACGAAGCTGTGCTGGCTATGAACAATAAATGTTGTCCTCCAGGTATTTTTCAATACCCCCCAGGACAATCTTCTCCATAACTTTACCAGGCACAGAAGTGAGACTGATGGGCCTGTAGCTGCCAGGATCCTCCTTCTTGCTCTTCTTGAAAATCAGGACAACATTCACCAGCTTCCAGTCAGCTGGGAGCTCTCCAGATTCCCAAGACCACTCAAAAATTGTCCAGAGAGGTTTTGGATGACATCACCCAGCTGCCTTAAATTTACTACTCTGAGTGGGATATGGTGGTTCCTGTGGATTATTTGCAACATTAAAAGACATAACATTAATATTGCATGACCTTTCTTTGGAGAGAATAAACAAAGAGAGCATCTGAGCTTCAAGTATCTGTTATCCCTGATTGGCTTGTAATAAAAATTCCCTTTTAAAACTGAAACAGACAAATCAAAGCAATTTTGCTATGAAGAATGTGTGTTAACAAAAAAAAAAAAAAAAAAAAAAAAAAAATCCCTACATAGTGTATACATAAATACAAGAGATTTTAGCTTAACTTTCTGGTCTCAACTTTTGTATCTCTGCAGTGGCTGCTCAGAATGGGCATTCTATTGTGTGCATTAACTGGAGTGGCTAAGGCAGGCCCAGGGCTGATAATTATAGTTTGGTCCCCCGGATGATTGAGAAGCCTTACAGAAGACTGCACAGTGCAACTTTAACAGCCCTTCCCGATGCCTAACTAGAAAATCTGTTTCAAAGAGGCTCCGTGAATTGTAGGGTACAGTCAATTAACTTGAATATTAATTATCTATAATGAATGTACCCTTCTTCGGGGCTTGAAAAGAAGCAAATTACTTGGAGAGGGACTAATTAAGATGATGTAATCTTGACCATGAAGAATAATTCCTTCCTGGTGACAGAAATGATCTAATTGAAGTATCTCATTAATTAATGTCTCATGAAATTGACTGATAAAATGCCTCTATGAATGCCTCCTGAACTTGGGGCCGGCAGAGCGTTGTCGCGCATCCACTCCCGCTCCAGACCCTATCGCTGACAATATAATTAGACCTTGGAAGCATGCTGTGCTCAGAAGGATTTATAACTCTGCAGTGTGGATAATCTACAAATGCAAAGTTAAGACAATGCAGCTTGCCACCGTGAGATTTCTGAAGTCAATGAGTGAAGCCATAAATCAGGTATAATCCAGTGGATGACAAGTGAATCCCCCTCCTGCCAGCTCTGCCAGCCTGCACCGAGACCAATCCCCACAACCTGCTGATAACCCTGTACCAGCCCCAGGTAAATAAAATCAGATTAAAGGCATTTTATTTTCCCGTTTCCACTAGATTCACACTTATCTGTGGATTTTAGCTATCAGTGCTCCAAGTCCCTCAGAGTGAGGGGCAGTAGAAATACTCTTTCCTTGCTACACTCTTCTTACTGAAGAGATCACTCTGTGTGATCAGCAGAGCTTCTGCTAGAAGAAAGGCTTTGAGGTGCTGGAGTGTGTCCAGAGAAGACCAGTGAAACTGGTGAAGGGTCTGGAGCCTTGTGACAGGTACCTGAGGCTGGGGGTGTTTGCTCTGGGGAAAAGGAGACTCAGAGGGGACCTTCTCTTCCTCCATAACCTCTGAAAGGAGTTTGTATCCAGGTGGAAGTAACAAGCAATAGGACAAGAGGAAATGGCCTCAAATTGCACCAGGTGAGGTTTAGATTGGGTATTAGGAAATCTTATTTCACCAAAAGGGTTGTCAAGCATTGGAACAGGCTTGCCCAGGGAAGTGGTGGACTCCCCATTCCTGGAAGTGTTCAAAAAACATAGATGTGGCACTTGGGTCATGGTTTAGTGGTAAACATTGGGTTAATGGTTGGACTCAGTGATCTTAGAAGGTTTTTTTTTTTTTCCAATCTAAACAATTCTATGATTCTAAAATTTGGGGGTTTTTATTCTGGACAGTAGACATAATTTGTCTTAATCCAAATGCTATATGTTTTATTTTGATTGCCAAACTGCATCCTTTCAAAGTTTTGGTAATAGTATTTTTCCAATTTTTCCTGTCCCATACTTCTTAAAATCTTGAGCAAGGTCCTCCAAAATTGGCATAGGGTTCCTAGGTTCCAGTGAAATATGATAAGTGGTAATAAATGGACTGTGGCTGGTATAAAGGGAAATTTGAATCTCAGAACTAACAATGATCAATTTACTACAAGCCTGCAGGAGCTAAAAATCATATAAGGAAACCGTAGAAACACAGCAGCCAGGCAGGCAAACAAGATGAAACTAGGCCAGTCCAAGGATGCAATATTGTTATTTGTTTACAGCTTTTCTGTTAAAGTGAATTAAATGCCCACAGCTGATAAAAGGTTCATCTACCAGCACAGAAGCTCCTGAGTATCTCACACAATTCCAGCACTAATTACATTTCATAAAGCTACCAAATACACCATAACTAACATTTATTGGCCAATGAAATGTTGCTCTAAAATAATAATTACAGATATATGTAGACAATAAAAAGTGAAGCATCAGCCTGGACGCAGGAGGGGAGATTAAATGCTTCTGCTTTTACTGAGTGTTGCTGAGAGGCCAAATTTAAGATCAGAGGCAAGAGCATCCCAGGAAAGCCTGCAGGAAGAGAGGAAAAACACCTTAACTGGGGAATTATGCAGGAGAGGAATATTTATTGCACCTATCTCAAATTTTCCCAACACTCTGATACTAGGGGTCCCTTTTTACCTCTATAAAAAAGCTCAAATGGAGATATTGAGACTTTTGCTTACACCCACAGAGAAACTCCTGCAGCCCTAATGACAGCTGCAAGCACACAACCCCAAACTCTTTCCAGAGCACTCAGGTCTATACAGAGTTTGTGCACAGCATAAACTTCTCTCTCCTGCATTCCCAGTGCTTCCCTTCCACCTCTACTGGTTGCATGGAGATGGGTGGTCTCCTGTCTCAGGGCAGGTTGGGAATGGAAAGGAGCCTGGCCAAGCAGAGCTGCCATTCCTCCTGTAACAGAAGAAAATGTCAGACCTGCTGCAAATTTTGCCAATGTCGGAGTCCAGGACATCCCTCTGGCTGCCCTGGCTGTCTTGAGACCCTGGCAGGGGGCTTGGAGACCCTGGCATGAAGTCACAAACATCTGTGGCTTCGAATTTAGCCTTTGGAAAAAGCTGTCAATTTTGTATGAGGAATTACAAGCCACAAGGGTTTTAGTAGTGTGATATTTGAACTAATACAGGGTTGAAAAGTAGAATTTTGGGATTTTTAGATTGGGGTTCAAGGGGGTACAAGATGGAGGAATTTGGGTGTGTCCTATCCTTCTTCTTCTTGTCCTCCATGTCTTGGTGTGAAGGTGACACTTTTCTATTTGTTTAAGGTAGAGATTCACAGCCTAACATAGGTGATGGGAAGAAATTGTAAACATACACACGTAGTTTTGAGTCTATAAGGTCGGAGCCACTCGAGGCTCGGGGGCAGACTGCCATGGCTTCCTTTCTGGATGGAGCTCAGCAGGTCAGAGAAAGAAAGATATAGATAAGAAAGAATAAACAACCTTGAAAATGCAATCAGGAGCATTCCAGGCTCCTTCTTTGGCTGCATTGGGCTAGGGAAGCAAAGACTCTTTACGATCTCTTGGGACCACCACCCTGACCTTGAGAACCCCAAGAAAAATTGACATGCCAGGAGCCAAACCAGCCTTCAGCAGTTCCCCAACAGAAACCAGGAGGTCACCTCCTCTCTGGCATTCCACCAGGACAAGGATGAATCTGCTTCTCAAAGCTCGTTCAGAAAAAAGCCCAGGAGCCAGAGTCTGATTGTTCTATTAGTTTTCTTTACCCAGATGAATTGGGGAAAAGTATGATTAAACCAAAAGGGAAGCAGAGGGAAGAATCAGCCTCATTCTAAGTCTTTTTGTCACTTGGCTGCCAGGTCACATCTTCACTCCTGTTAATTTCCACGTAGCCAATAACCAGATACTGGGGGTTTTCACTTAGAGCTTTATCTGAGCAGGCCTGCTTGGGCACAGATTCTCCCTCTAAGGCTCTTACTTTCTTATGTAATGAGATTAAAGCAGACTTAAAAGAGCAGTAAGGAGATGGGGAAGGTCAAAGATGCCATTCACTATAAATAAATGCTCTGTCAGTTTGAAGGCACAGCACCATCATGGTTTGGGCAAACCTTCCCTTGGCTGAAGGTGCAGTGCTGAGCAGCTGTCACTCCTTGCAGACATGTCACTGTGGGTGGGAGGGAAGGCTGGGAGCAGAGGCACAGATCTACAGGGTACAAGTAGTGCAGGATGATGTTTTCCTGCTCTAGCAGCTTTCTGCAAGTAAAGACTTCCTGAGTAGCAGACCAGGCTTGATTATTACTCCTGCAGCATTCATGAATAGAGAAGATAAATGTTCTAAACACCTGCTATCACTAGAGAACTAAGAAATTCCAGACAAAGGCAATTTGGAAGGTGCATGCCATCATACATGGTGCAACATACTATGGCAATACAAACATAAAATTCATGGACATATTCAGGCTTAAAGAGACACACCCATGAGCCTAGTGACCCAACTGAGTTTTTCAGGGACAAAAATGAACTCAGGAGAACACAAAAAAAAAAAAAATTAGATTCAAAAATGTTTGGGGAACAGCACTTAAGAATTACAAGAAACCACCCTATTTTCACCAACATTGTCCACTGGTAGAACAGCAGATTGTTCAGGCCTCTGTCTAGAGCTGTAGTGATGATGTTGAAAGGATACAAAGTGGGTTTTGTCCTTAAAAATGGAACCATTGCACAGTTATAATTTAAACACCTACATATGCCTAATAGAGAAATATTGGGTACACCCACACCATCAGCCTGACTGAGGCTGGGCCAAGGCTTGCTCTGCCACCTGCTTTGTGGGGGACACTCTCTTTAGGACAATGTGCAAGTTTTCATCCTGGATGTGTTTCTCCCAAGTTTCAGCAGGATGGTCCAGACTCAAGACAAAATAAAAACCATGTGTAAGCTCTCTGGGGCACAAATAAATTCCAGCTGCAGATCCACACAATTATGGTTGCAGGAGCAATGTGAGGGAAGATCCTCTTACACTGTGTCTCAGGGCCTGCATACAATAATCTTCTGCCCAGTGGCACCTCATTTTTTCCCACTGTGTTCATCAGAATTGTTTTGCTTCTGTCCAACTGCCTGTCCAGAGTCAATGAAGCTACAAGACCTCAGCACTCCTGGAGGAAAGGAAGACATTGGTCACTGATTTTTATTTTTCTTGCTCATAGCATGGACATATTCATACCTTCTTGGTGGGGTAGTTCCATTACCTACAACCCTTGTCTCTTTCAGCAAGGAGGAGGGCACACAGAGATGACAGAGGACTGATTCATCATGAGAAGACTCTCATCCTTTTCAGATCCTACCCTGCTTCTGCTGAGACAAGTCCCTTCAGAGCTTTCCATCTTTGCGCATATATGAATTTCCAAAGTGGCAAAATTAGAGACTGTTCCATGGGCTGAGAAATGCAACAGTATAAAGCATGACCTAATATCCAAATCAAACTCCTCCCTCCACATTGATTTTATCACACTACTCCTAATTAATCCCCTTTGCAGCAATTCCTCTTCTTCCCTGGCATATATGATTGCTGATTGTTGCCATAGGGCCAGTTCCCTTTCAGGTAAGGTTGGCATAAATATATTCTATATAGGTGTCAAAGAGTTTGAGAGATTAAGTTTTGTCTTATTTCAATTCCATGGGGAAAACATTGCAAAACTATCCAGAAATTGCCCTACTAGCAGTGAGAGAACAGAGATGTCCTGGGCCAGGCAATGTTGTGTAAGGGAGAGGGGATCTCCAGTCCATGTAACCATGGCACCACTCCAGTGTCCCGGCATTTGCTGCAATCACTACATCCCCTACAATTTGCAGGTCATTTCAGTATCATAAATGATAAAACAAGTTTGTCAGGCACTGGGGAACTGCCTCCTGTGGATGTAAGCACATAACTCCCATTAATGTGAACGGGAGTTATGCACAGGCAATGTGCTGAGAATGTACTCTCTGCTCTGCAGAGCACATTCGGCAAGTCTGAGTAATCTGTGGTTGATCTTGGTTTTCTTCCCAGAGCTCCCAATGAAGGGGAAGGCATGAGAAAGCTGGTGTACAAGGCATTAGCATCAAGGCACAAGTGAAAGAACACTCAATGGGATTATCAGTGCTTACCCAGCACGTTAATGGATGCTGTCCTATAAGAATACTTTACATTCAGGAGCCATGAGCCCAGTCCTTCTTTTCAGTGTAAATGAGGAGTGGTGGTTAAAGCAAAGGGGAACAAAGTTGAGAGCAGAGGAAGAGCTTTTTTATTTCCCTTTTTATGGTCAGGAGAGGCTGTTCCTTGCTCCTGTCTTCACTGAACCATTGGTTGAGGTTTACCTATATGCTCTGAGCACTCACACCCTTTTCTGTTGACAAACCACCCCCCTGCTGCCTTGCTGCCAATCCAGCTCACCATCAGTGCTCTAAGAGGATCTAGTCATGGAGAAACAAGAGACCCATGTAGCAAGGAGGGAGAGAACCATTGGAGATGAATCCTCACCTGTGTGGGATGAGCTGTCACAGCAGAGGATGATTGAAGCATTGAATTGACACTGGGACATCCAGGGAAATTAATTCATTTTCTGTTCACACTTTAAGTTAATTTGGATTATTTAATCCACATTAGGCTCCTTTATGCACACTCTCATTCAGAATTAGAGTGCCACTAATTCAGTTTACAAAGTAAATTAAGCTCAACCAAATTATGCTATGTTAAACTTGAATGAGGGTCGATGAACAGATTTAATGTGGTTTAATTATCCACTTTACATATCAAAAAATGCATAAAATAACACATTAAATGACAAAAGCAGTCCCTGGAGTAGAAGGGAATGAAAGCTGGGGCTCCTCCTCACAGAAAAGAGCGCTGGATAACAGTCAAATGCCTTTTCCTTGGCTTGGGATAGCTCCTCATTAAACAGGAAGAGTGGAAGCCTTTGAGCAGCTGGAACAGAGAAGGTCAACTTCTTTTCCCTGACCCTTGTCATGACTGTGAGACAACTCTCTGGAGATGTGATGGATCAGTCTCCTGGATGCTGAGAATGAATTCTCTATTTAGGATACAGACTGTGAATTTCTGCCCTATGCATCTCCTGAGGATTTACACAGCAGGAGAAGAGCATCCAGCAGCTCAGTGCTGAAGGACTGAGAAGAGACAAAGAAACCACAGCACTTCAGAAGTGGGCTAGGAGATCTCCAAACCTTTGGCAGTGCCTATCCAGAGCTCCTGATGAATGGTAGTGATTACAGGGAACTGAAAAACAGCAAATGTAGAAAGAAACGAGAGAGAGAGAGTGGAAAAACAATTTAACTTCAATTTCCAAAAAAAATACAAGCACAAGGGTCAAAGATGTTCTGAATATCTGTGGGACACCCAGGAACAATGAGCAACACTCACATTTGGATTATTCTGCTGTTTAGATCAAATGATTTCTAAACCAATCTGATTCACTTTGGCAGAGGGAATGGAAGAGCAGTAGAGATCATACCTCAACTTCACCATCTTATAACATTTTGTATCAAGGTACAGAAATATGCTCTGGGTGAAACTGCTATTAGAGCATGCAAAACTCTATGGGAAAACTGATACATTAGTATAATAGTAATCAGCAGCTGACTTGCAAGAAGGAGGTGTATATTAAGAAAAAGTCTTCAAGGTTCTGACTGGGATGTCACACTACACAATATTTTTCTTAACAACATAATCGTTATGTTTACATATTCACACACAACACCACGGAGGGAGGGGCTACCAGCACACCAGAGCACACAGGGCTAGAGTTCAAAATCATCCTGACAAACGATAGAAGGGGTCTGAAAAAACAGGATGCAAATGAGTTTTTGTCCTCAATAAATATCAGGATCAGAGAGGAACAACAACTGCATGACTACAAGCCAGCAACAACAGACTGGGGGAGGGGGGGAGATCTGCAGAAAAGGACTGGAGGGTTGGAGTGGATCAGCAGCTAGATGTGAATCAACAGGGTTGTGCTGAAAACAGCAAACACCATGCTGAGGCATGCAAAGAGCACCATAATGTTTGAGATGTGTGAAGAAACCCTTCTGCTCTGTTTGCTGCTGGTAAAGGCTTCACTGGAGAACTTTTTCTTGTTTTGGCCGCTGTATGTCAGGAGAAGTTGGATTAATGCGAGAGAGAGGAGATACAAATTTTAAATTAAAAAAAAAAAAAGAAGAAGAAGAATTAGAAAGAAAACAAAATCCAATCCATTACAAGAAAGCCAAATATCATGACTTGTGTAGAACAAAAACAGGGAAGACCAGAGAAAATAACATGGAAAAGTAGCACCTGATAGTATTTGAAATTATTATCACTGGAGTGTTTAAAAAAAAAATATATATACAAAAGGTATCATTTGAATTGAAGAAACATACAGATTGAGGAACTGATTAGATCACTGGTTGGTCCCTCACAGTCTTTTTACATAAAGAGTTTTTAGGTTTGCTCCCATTTTGGTGGGACTGTGTGACTTTGGTCAGATCACTACATTCGTCTACTTATCAGTGTTCCCATATATTCTATAAATATACAGAAACAAAATTCTCATCCATTTCCAGCAAAACAAAAAAGTAACACACCTAGAAAATTTGTCTGCTCATGGATCTGCCAGGATGGAGCTGACTTCCAAAAATAGGAGCTGACCCACCCTACTATGGATAGTGACAGTACAGATCAGGGTCCTCCATCTCATTTTGTATATCTGCAGTAATGAGAGAAGAAAGGTTTTGCAGTCCAAAGAGTTGTCTGGATTTCACCTTAAAGCCTCAATTCCTCAGAGAAAATGGTTGAACAAATACAGTTCCTATAAAAATCCCACCCATTTGCAGCAAAGCAAGAACAGTTTCAAGACCACAGGAGTGTAGAGCAGCCACCAAGAGTAGGCACCACTGTAACATTGAACCTGCACCCGACTGTTTCTTGCTCAAAGGACAGGAAAAAAATGAGTGTAAACAACAATGAAAGGAATATATGTGCCACCCTCATACTAACAACCATGAACTCTGGCTGATTTTGCTTATCATCCATTAAGGGAAACAGCTATAGGTCATCTCTGTGATTACCTAACACTCAGGGGAAGTAATAAAGCTCAGCTGGAGGTGTCACACTGCAGCAAAAAGGAAAGGAAGTCCAACTTTCATTTTTGTTTTTCACTACATTACTTCAGTTAACATAGTGCACTGTTAACATTAACTCCTGGCCATATATTGCTTTATAGATAGACAATCAATACTGCAACTGAAATATGATTTTGTTAAAACATCTAGGGGGCTGTATGCATTTAGCTTTCACACTATTTTCAGAAAATGAACATCAATATAAAAATAATGAGCCTCATAAAATAAAGCCTCGTTCATGTGGCTGAGCTGGCTTTTAAGAAAGAGGGCAGAGATTTATACTAAAGGCGCCACAAAAGAAACAGCTTAGAACAACATTCAGCATCTCTATCAACCCCTCGAAGGACATTCAAGGCCAGCACTGAAACACAGTTTGCCTTTGCTCACTAGGGTATCCAGTGGGATGGCAACACTTGGCAGGAGCAGTTGGAAACAGCAGCAAGAGAAAATGGCAGCAGAGCCTTGGACAGGAATATTAAATTAGCTCTTTTTTCCAGATCATCATAATAAGCCACAAGAAGTTCAGGAGAGCCCAGCCTGGACCCTGCAGGGCCAGCAAAGAGGAGAGGGGAGTCTGTGGGACTGCAAGGGAGCTGGTACCAGTGATGGCAAAAGAGTGCTTCTGCCCCTAAGTGAGCCAGATTCTTAGACAGTGGTAAACACTTTTGTCTTATCATCTGCAATTTTTGTTTGATTTTTCCTAGGACAAAACTAGTGAGGCAGGGTTGGCTTTGAAATGTGGCAAAAAGGAGTATTTCATCTCTTTGATAGACAAGTGATATAACATGAAGCTTCACATGCTGCACCTCAAAAATTAAGGAATGTGGTCATGAAAGTGTGAGTGCCACATGCACAAGACAGTCTATGCTAAACTCCTTAAGGCACGAGCTATACATCAAAGCCAAAAGGAATTAGGACATGTACATTGAAAATGACACGCTCTTCTTCCCATCCTTATAATTGTCAGGATTTCATACTACTAGTTTTTTTAAACCTTTCTGAAACATTTGCAGTGAATGGAGAGGTGACAGAATTCCAGGAAGTAATATTGAAAGGGAAACCTGTAAAACAGCTGAATGACAGTAACCTGAATCAAATCAGATTGGGGACAGGTCCCTTTAGGATCAGATCCCTTTTAATTTAACTAAAGCAAATCTCCCTCCATTCCATCAAGCTCTTTTCACAGGATGTCTTCATTCAGAAATGAAGGTTTCAAAACACTTTCCTAAGACACGAACAATCATCTCCTCATGGCTTTCCCTTTCCACTCAGGGGACACCAGAGGTTGGGATGTCCCTGTGGAAAAGATGATCAAATGTTCAGCTCAGTTCAGTTCAGTTGTGCCATTTCCAAGTTTCGCCTCCTCTGCAGCTAACTCTGACCAGCAGGAAGCAGCACAAGAAGCTCTGCTCAGGATCAGATCTGAATGGATATCAGCCCATCAGTGTTTCCCTGAGCAGCAAAACTGAGGTTAAACATGGGCCCATGCCAAGAATGAGCAGAAGGTACTTCAGATCAGAAGAGATTGAAGAAAACCGATCGTATCTTGTATATTGTAGATGTTCACCTGAGCTTGGTTTGTCTTTTTTCTTCTTTTTATGTGGATGGCTGATACGAATTTATGGAAACTTTAATTTGTTTCAAACGCAATAAGACATGCTGTGGTATTTAAAAAAAAACAATTAATCATCTTGAGTTTTCAATTAAGGATGTGCATAGACTGAACAACTTGCCACCCCAGCAAGGCAGGAGGAGATTATTAAAAACCTCCCATTCTTTTCAGGTGTTGTACAGCACCAGCTGCTTTCTTCTTGCCTCAGGGAAAGTCCTTTCATCTATCACATGTTGTGTTATAGGTGGATTATGTCATATCAAAGCCAATTACCTCATGTTGTGGCAGCTCCTGACATAATGTAACAGAACGTTCTTTGGGCGTGCAGCTCGATGCAGGAAGATGCAGATCTGTAACACCTAACAGGCGCAGCACTGCCTGCACTGTGGGCTGGTTTTGGGTGCCAAAACACCTCCCAGCAGCTCTCTGCTTCGTGGCTTTTGCAGCACACTCACTGCCCAGCCTCTGCATGGCCTCCAAAGCTCCTCTGAATAATCAAACATCATCTCCAAATCCATTTGGAGGGGAACTCTTAACAGCAAAAGTCCCACTCAAAAATGTTCAATTTTCTGTTCAGGCACAAGGACAAGCAGCAATGGTACAGAGATAAGGATGGAGGAAGGGAAGATGGGAGTTAGCCCAGGAACACAGGCACAAACATCTCCTTCAGAAGGCAAGCCAAGCAACAGCCTGAAGCCTGATGAAATCTGGGAGGCTGCTCTGTCTGTTTAATATTTGCTTACATGTTTTCTTTCCCTGTTTCATTTGCCCCAGAAAGGCAAGCTCCCAGGGAAGGAATTTAATCACTATCTTACTTAAGAGCATGTCAAGAAAAAAAAACTCCTGAGAGGAAGACAAGGTTTCTATCCTTTCCTGCTGTGAGCACAAGGAGTGGATTCTCTCTAATCCTCACTCTTGCACTGCACTCTCCACCAAGTGCACAGGGGACTGTGAGTGTGAATCTCAGCCTCTTTCTCCTTCCATAGGTCTGCCAGCTCAAAAATTACCTTTTCTTCCAGTCTGAAATCAGACTCTCTTCATGTTTCTTCCCCACACAAAAAGGTGTTAACCAAGCAGGACTAAGCAGGACTGCACAGACCTCAACCTGGTTCCAGTAGGATCCAACTCAACACATATCTTCCATTTTTCCTCTTCAACTCCCAGAGCTGGGTCCAGGGTGCAAGTCACTGTCTCCTTCCTAGCTCAGAGGAGTCACTAGATCCTGGCTAGCCAATCTGCTTGTAGATTTGGGCATCACCAGAGTTTGTAGGACATCAGTGATCCAAAGACCAAGGGATCAGCTCTTGGCTCAGGTGAGTTTGTAATGGTTAGGAGAGTAATACTCAAGGCAGGAGTAGGTTAGAAAAAGGCATGCACCATTTTGGAGCAATCACAGGGCACTTTATTCCTCACCCCTTTGGTATTTTCCTTCAATGGTCTTTAACTCATCTTATCTGAAAGGACCCTTCTGTTTTGGTCTGGAACCAGAGATGACATATTGGCTCCTTCTCGTTGCCCACACCAATTCCCATAAAGTAACTCTTATTCCCTTAAAAATTACTCAAAAAATTTCTTTAGGTTGTTCTGCCCTTGTAGGGAGCTGAGGAAATAGCCCAGAGATTGGAAAATGTCATACTTTTTCATGCAGGTTTTCCTTCCCAAGCCAGCAACCTTTGCCATGCCTTACACACCGTACACATTTTATGAATTCCCCTGGGGCTGGGGATGTGGTTCCAGTTATTTGTGCAGTATATAGCCCAACATGGTCCAATTGTTCCTAATTTATTCTGCATAAATATTAAGTAGTAATGTTATGACCTTTAGTTGATAACAATGCCAGGTGATGAGGACTTTGGCACAGGATGAGCAATATCTCCTGGGAGATTTTCATTAATCCCTAGATATTTAAATCACTCTACAAATGGCCAGCTGAAGAAATCTGATCATTTTGAAGGCCTGGACCCTTATCAAAGAAACTGAGTCTCCTTCCTCTATCACACATACCTTATACACTCATGTCCTGTTCTGGCTGTTTTACAGCCACCACTGGCACAGCTCCAGGGAGGGAACTTCAGCCCCACAGCAAGGACTCAACTGTGCAGTCAAAACCAATCTCTAAGTCAGTGCTGCTGGGTAAAATCTCACCAGGCAGAGGCTGGGTTGTGATGAGAACACAAGGGACAGGAGAATAACAGTCCATATTGATTAGAGGGTTATGTTACTGTGCAAAGATTAATAACAGAGCTCCTCCCCACAAGTTGTACAAAGACACATAAAGGTTCTGAAGTGCCTTGAGGTGTATCTTAGGTCCTACATAAGATGCAAGGCAGATTTATGCACATCTTCAAGAACAACCCCTGTAAGAAGAATAGCGCAGTGAGGTTAGCATGAGACTATGTCTAATTCATTAGCTGAGACACAGGTAATGACTTCCTTTAACATACCTGACTCCCATTGTTGTCTATACAGGGACGTGAGGAAATAGTCTGAGTGCAGACATTCACAAGATTTACAATCCCATAAATCACATCCTCCGTGGCATACATTGGTTTATTGAAGTTTTCGTATTTTTGGCCAGCAGGATGCCAAAATGGGTGACTTTAGGGGAAAAGCTGAACTGGAGGTGGAGCACACCAGAAGCACATGCAGGTTTTGACAGATCTAGGGATAATGGTGAGACTACAGCAAGCTCAGGAGATTTACAGATTTGGCCTGATATCCCAAACTCATCTGACCTTGCTAATCTTCTGCATTTCCACTATCACTTATGATAAAGGGGACCATGAATTAGATGGAATAGTTTTACACACCTTTCAGTAGCAAAAGGTTCTGTAATTTACGGAGTCTTTTCCTTCTAGTGGAACAGTAAGTGGCAAAAGTATGGGGCCTTGACAGGTTCCATATAACATTAAAGCAAACAGTGAGATAATAGAAATCACATTTAACTGCCAATGAAGAAGAGAAAAGCCCAGCAGTTCTTATCTCAGCTTTATTGGTCCCTGTGCAATGCTGTTAGCTTTTACTGTTGTTGATACACCCAATGTCCATTCTCATAATTTGTGCTGCATCACCCAAATGAGAACAAGAGAGGAATTTAGGTGCAGCCGAGGCACAGGAATTAAGGCAGATGGAGAGAGAATATCACTGCATGCAAGCTCTTGTTTTGCATTAGAGCTGGAGAAAAATCTAGTGCTATGCTTACCTGGAAGGCAGAGTCCCTTGATCTTGATTTTGGGTACATATGTAAAAAATCCTCTGGTGAGCACTGACTGAGCCACCTCAGAGACAAAAGCCAAAGCTGGACCATCAGGAGTGTGTGAAATAATCCTGATAAGAAATTAGATTTGTTAGATTGGGCACAGCACCACACCAAAATGCTCTTGGATACCTGTCAGACCCCAAAGGTCCTCCAATTATTGAATCAACCTGCAGATATCAGACCATGCTGTTCTGCTCAAAGGAAAAACTAAACCAGGTAAATGGGACAGGCAGAAAGAAAGGAGCAAATATATCTGCAATGGCCCTCTGTTCCTGAAGGGACACAAGTACCATGGGGGCAACTGAAATAAGTTTTGAGTCCTCAAGTAACAAAACCAATTAAACCCACCACATTAGCAGAATGAGCAGGATATTTAGGATAAAGACAATCTTGCCCATCTGACACAGGGCTAACTCATCTCCACAAGGCCCTTTTTAACCTCTGCTGCAACTGACATCGTTCAAACAGTAATCTTGCAATGGTCTCCTGAGGAGTCCCAGCTGATGGACTCATTTCCATTTAGATGCCAAAAAAGAAGAGCATCTATGAACTTCATAATCTTGATCAGCTTCAGCCCAGGGAGCCAGAGACAACTGTTTCCATTCAAGCAAGAAAAACACTTGAAATACCAACATGGGGAAAACACTTAACTCCTTAAACTCCCAGAAAATGCCCAGTGGCAGCTGTCATGTTTTACACTCTCTATTTTTAGAAATGATAGGTTGAAAAGTAATTTTTACTGTAGGAACAACTGGAAGTGCTGAAGCACTGAAATGAGAAATCTTCATTGTCATGCATATAGGACATGGAAGAAAAACTGTAACAGTTTTGAATGAAGACTGTAACAGTGTTCATTTGATAGTCATTACAAAAAGCTCAAATAACCTTCCATGATATGGAAGTCTTTCTATGTCCCCACCTCTCCCCAGATCATGTGCCCAACTGTGTTGTGAGGTGGGAACAGCTTTAGTGCTTGCAGAAAATTCATGTGAAACCACACCATGTTTTGTATTCCATGCTGTGCATTACTTATAGCATCAGCCATTATTACAAAGTGACTGAAGTTTCTGGAAATTTAATTAACTCCATACTTGAATCCAGAGGATTCTGACTTGCCAGGAACCCCTCCAACCAACAGCCTTCAGCTAAACAGGCCCACTCTTCTACATATAAATGAGAACTAAGGCAGCTGTATGGCCATCCCTGAGACTGAAGCCCAAGCCCAGTATTAAAATCCCAGCTCTGCTCCTTCACGCCAGGATTCTTCTCTCTGCCTGGCTCTCCTTTACCCACAGATGCTACAACCCAGTTAGTTCTGCTGGAATGTGCCGCAGCAGCATTTGGCTCAAGGATTCAGTTTTGTGGGTTAGCAAAGAGCTGAGTGTGGGTGACTATACACAGAAACCAGTACAGACCTGGAGTGTCATCATTGGGTATTTTTTCTAGACACAGTTGTCAGACAAACTGTTAAAAGACTAAAGAGTCAATGTGGACAGCACCTATGTGCACATTTTTGGTACTAACAAAAAGGGAGCTGTGCTGTCTCAGCTCTCATCAGTGTTTAAGACTTTGAAAAATCAAGTGGAAGTTGCAGGGATGCTTGAATGGCTGATTTCTGTCTCCAAGTTTACACTCCAGGGTGCTTAGTTTTAGAAGTAGGTGTAGAGCAGGATTCACCAACATATGGCAATTCTGTAATATCTCAGCACCTCTTTGCCCTGCCCCTAACCCACGGCACCATGCAACTCGTCATCTAAAGCTTTGCCAAGGTATTTGGAACAGCTACCTCCAGGTTAGCAGGAGCATACCAGCTCTGTATTGATCACTTGTCAAATATCATGCACATGTATCTGCAGCTGGTTAAGAAGCATTTCCTCTAGAAGTCAATATTTATTCATTAACAACCTTTTAGCTGGTTAATTGAAAGTGACAGGATGCATTTTGCCTAACAGATTGCATTTTACTGAGTAATTTCTAATTTACAGTAAATATGATTGAAAATAAAACTTCATTTCTGGTATCAGTTTAAAAATGGTTTGTGCTTCCAACAATTGTACCACAGGGAATGGTTTGGATTTATTTGCATGTGTGTATGTCTGAGTTTTTTGAATTGCAGCAACTTAGTTGAGTTTGTCTTTTAATTTTGGGTATGAGAGCAAAGGGACCTTGTGGTGAAAGTGACAGCAAATTGTGTTAAAGAGTGATTAATCTTCTATTTCACCTTCTGGTCCTTTTTAAAGCAGGATTAGATATTTTCTTTTTCCTTCCTCCTCCCTGTGGCATCTCTTATCCATTTAAAAACCTAAGCACCTAGGGGTTAATATGCTCCAGATAATAGTACAACAGAGATTTAAAAAACAAAAGTCAGATGCAGTGAACTCTGAACACTGCTTGTATTGTGGAAACACTTATAAATAGGTACAGAAAGGAATAGCTAGTGAAAAGAGTTTCTATTCCCTCGGTAACAAAGGCATGTGGCTTGTTACCGTGCTGAGCTCCTGCCTTCCCCTCAGCTCCTCTCACTCTGGCAGGTGAAGAGCATGATCCCTGTTGCTTGAAGTGTGTGCTACAGAGCAGGAGAGATACTGAAGACTCCCAGGCTGTATTCCCAGCTCAGCCAGACTCTTGTAGGGTGTGGGAGCTGCTCTGAAGGCTGACTCAGTTGGGGTACCCCCATGAATTCCATGTTATTGTCCTCCAACTAGGTTATACCAAATGTGCTCCATTTCCAAATAAAGGGAAAAGGAAGGGTCTCCCCTCCACCTTGCCACCTACCTTGAAAATTCATCCTCAGTTTTGGGCTTTCTATGGCTCATATATTGACAAACTAGGCCAGGCTGGATGGGGCTTTGAGCAACCTTGTCTGGTGGAAGGCGAGTCTGCTCATGGCAAGGGGTTTGGAACAAGATTATTTTAAGGTCCTTTCCAACCCACACCACTCTGTGATTTTATGATTCTATGAACAAGAAATTGTCCAGAGTTTGAGCTCAGGAAACAAATCTGCTGAGGAGGGCAGCACAGGCCAAGAGACTGCTCACCCTTCATACAGGGGCAGGGGAGTCCCATGGCCCAACTGACCTGAAGGAACACGGCAGGGAGCAGTCCAACTAAGACATCTTTACCCTTAGCCTCATTTACAGCCAACACTGAAATGGGAAGTGATCTCATCCTAAAATAAGTATCTAAGAGAGGTCAGAAGAACCATCCTCTAGAAAGGGTCATTTTTCACCACCGAGAAAATGTAAAAGGATCCTGGAGTGATTTTTCCAGTGAATAAAAAAACACCCACAATTGCCAGCTTTAAACTTCAGCACCACTAAACTCTGCCATTAAAAGTGTACCTAGAGCAGATAAAATGGCTCCAGCTTTTAATGGATTGATTATCACAGGGAAGTCCTTTGAACCTGAGCCTAAATCCACCAGGCAGCTCCTGTGCGGAGCTGAGCTGCAGAGGCAGCAGCTGCCCCCAGCTGAGGGAGGGGGTAGGTGAAGCTCTGATGACAGGTAGCACAATAAAAAGATTACATTTTTTAATGGAGATATGCCTCAGAGTCAGAGCCATGCTTTTTGATCTCTGTAGGAATGGATAATGAACTATGAAGATAATGCATGCACAACATTTAAGTACTAGGCAGAATTTGTATGCAATGTAATTAATCACTTTGTGGGGTGGGACGGAAGATATAATTGCAACAGCCTTACATTTCAGTAGAGATTGATTAAAAATCACTTTTTTACACTCTTACTCATGCTAGGACAGCAAGCAGGGATGTGCTAGGGAACTCGAGGGAGGTTGTCTATTACAGGACACTTTGTCACTGTTTTCTGGACAGGTTTCTAGGAATTCCCCTTCTTCCAAATAGAGAAGGTTCTGCTAACAAATCCTGGGAGCATTTTACCCTTTCACATCCCCATCACATGACCACTAATATCAGGAGTGTACCATAACAAATACTTTCTGCTTGTCAGTCCTACAAAAGGGTAAAATTCTTCAAGCCAAGTTTCTTCTTTCTTTATCGAGGTCTTACTAATTTTCACCACAAACTCCACGGATTTTTATGGTGGATTTGTCAATAAGTGAATGAGAAAAGCCAAGATTCCTTCCTTCCTTCCTTCCTTCCTTCCTTCCTTCCTTCCTTCCTTCCTTCCTTCCTTCCTTCCTTCCTTCTCTTCCTTCTCTTCCTTCTCTTCCTTCTCTTCCTTCTCTTCCTTCTCTTCCTTCTCTTCCTTCTCTTCCTTCTCTTCCTTCTCTTCCTTTTCTTCCTTTTCTTCCTTTTCTTCCTTTTCTTCCTTTTCTTTTTCTTCCTTTTCTTCCTTTTCTTCCTTTTCTTCCTTTTCTTCCTTTTCTTTTTCTTCCTTTTCTTTTTCTTCTTTTTCTTCCTTTTCTTCCTTTTCTTCCTTCCTTTTCTTCCTTTTTCTCTACTTTTTGCTCTTCCACAGACACCCAGAAGATGCCTTCTGTAATTTTCACCAGCTCTACCTATCCTGAGGTCAATACCCAGAGCTGTCCTGCCAGGCAGCAAGGGATATATGTCAGCTTTTGGGGCTGAAAATGGTGCCATGGGGTTGCTTCCACTGTGAGAATCCTTGAGGTGGGCAAGGAAATCCTTCCCCCATCCTGGACATCCAACACTCTCAATTCACCTCAACTGATGATCCTAATATGCTACTGAGTCAGCAACAGGGATAAATATGTCAGCCCTTTAACCAATTTATCAGCAGCTTTCCATGGCTTTTGCTTTGAAAATAAGAGGCTCCACTTCAACAATTTGCTTCCTGAATATCTCCCCTGAAGTCCTGGTCATGCTAACAGCACAAGGCCCTGTGTGGACCAATAACCTCATGCAAGGGCAGTGGTAGCTTGAATAGCTCGTCCAGGATCCTTTAGGGATCGGGAGCCCAGAAATGCCATCGGTCCAGTGTGACATTACAGACAGGGGAGCAGTATGCTAAAACAGCACACTGGGCTCCGTGGAGAGTAGCATTTCTGCCAAGTACCACAGCTCAGCCTGGAGACAGACCGCTTTTGTTTTAAGTCTCTCTGGCTACACTTCCGTCGGGATGATGCAATCCTCGAGGCAGATTAGCGTACACAGGAATCTCCATTGCACTGGAATATGTCATTAGAAATAACTGGTTTTAATGATGTTTTATCAGGGCTGTGACAGAGTCAGCGAGTCATCTGAATACAAAATATTGCTCCTCTGCAGTAGCTCAGGCTGTGCCAGAAATCCAGACCCTGTGACTAGTCTTTGAGTCTTTGAGTCTTTGTTGTTCTTTAAATGTCCTCAATATGGAAGGGGGGAAAGAAAGGGGGCAAGCTGGGAAAGGCTGTTCTGATTGCAGACCAGCTTGGGCTGAAGGTTAATATTATTTTTGCCTTGCTTATATTAGTTCCATTGCAGAAAAAAGAATATACAGCTTCCCAGCCTTTAAAGAAGTTTCAAGAATAGAGAGGAGTTGCTTTTTTCTTGAAAATCTCTACATCTTCTCTCTCCAAGTCCTGCAGAAAAGACTAATGATAAACCACTGTTTAGGGCATGGGCTTGGAACAGGGGAGAGCAGACTTCAGTTGTTATTGTCACAGATATCCTGGATGATCTCTGGCAAGTCATTTAGGCTGGCTTTTTAAGGGTGATTTCAACAGGAGGACATACCTACAGACCTGAGCTTCAGCTCTTGTCTCAGCTGGTCATCTCCAAATGCCTTCTAATTCATCTGGCTGCAAAAAAGCTACATCACAGTGCAAAAAAAAAAGTCATGTGGTGGTCCTCCACAGGAATCTCAGCAGCCAGGTGAGCAGTAACCCCAGTGGGGATGCTCATATCTCACACAGACTTTGAAAGAATCAGCACAAGGAAAAACTGTAGACATGTAAGTTGTCAGCTCGTGAGAGGTGGCAATTCACTCCGGTTTGTGTCTCACAGACCCTCTCCAGAGTTTCCTTAAACAATACAAACTTCTTCCCCTGCAAGGAGCCAAAAAGGCTGGTTTTCCTCCTGACATTGATTAGTCTCTCTAGAGCTAGGAGAGGCATCAACATATCCAGAAGAAATTAGAGGGAGGTGGCAATGTGTTGCCAACAGAGCTGTAAGAAATTAGGAAAAACTGCCTGGGGAAACAAGCTGACTTGTGTTTCTTCTTTGAAATGTCTTCAAGATTAGGAGTCTTGGGAAAGCTTCACTAAAGTCAGTAGATAAAAGTTACAAGTAGGGAAATTAATTTGGGCAGCAAGAAGTTAAACACACAAAGAAAGAAACCTTGAAGTCAATCAAAAAGGCTCCAAGAGGAATATGCTGGTACCATTAACCCAGCTGCAGGGGTGTGAGAACTCAGGGCAGGGAAGGTCTCCATTTTGTGGAATAATGATGTGAAATAACATCTCCATTGTGTGGCAAGGCTACACAAGATTGCTTGGAAGCAGAGCTGCAGCAAGATGGTCAAGGTACAAGTCATACCAAGTGAAACTCACTGATGAGCCAACACAGTGAAAGGCCCATGCTCAGGCTGGTGAATATATAAACATTTAACTCGGGAAACAACTGTCTGCACTGAATGATGAGGCAGGAGATTGTTTAAAAATCAGACAGACCAAAGAAATGCTGACTGACTTGCTCTGCCTCATCAAACTACTGAAAAAGTCAGAGGTTAAGGATACTGGGCTTGTGACACCTCACAGCTCAGTACAGGGTCTTAAATGTAACCCTTGCACTTCCAAGCCAAGTGTTTCCCATGTATGATTTCTTAGTTGGCAGGAGTCAATATCCACACATCCCTTTCCTATTTTCTATCATCATTTCCTTAAGCAGCTCACCCTTCAAAAGTCTCACTGAAGTATATTTGTTTCAGGGAAGAAATTTCTTTTGAACGATGGGTGTTTCCTGAGTAGTAATTTCTCTGGAAGATTCCCATTAAGACCAAATTGTAACAGAAGTGGAGAAGAAACTGCATTTTCAAAGCACAGACCCACTGTGTGCTTTCAAAGAAAACCCTGTAAGACAGAATTTTCTCCAGGGCTTTCACTGGACAAAGTGATCCAGGACAGAAATCTTGGAGCAATGCATCACTGCACATTCCAAGGGTCCATTCCAGCTGGACTTCAGCTTTGCTTCCTAAGCCTACAGCAGCTCCATTACCCTATGTGGAGCTTAAAGCAGCAAAAAACATAAGAATAGAAAATGAGCTTAGGCTGTTCTGATCATTTTCTCAGGAGATTGTCAGTTATAAATAGACCATCCCTACTAGGAAATACCAAAGAGGCCCCTTCCCCCCAAGAAGGGCAGAAGACGACTTTCTGCTCATCCCAGGGCAGTTCCAGGTTGGAGCAGGGTGACTGACCCCACTGGAGCTGGATTATACCAGCTTGTGAGCCACAACCATGTGATGCTCTAAGAAAAGGCACAGGTCAGACGTCTCCCCTCTTTTCATCTTTCTGATTTCTAGCACTACCTAAAAAAGAATTTGACACCAAAGAGGTGTGAGACAGCATGTCAGAAGAGAGGTTAATTTAGGACAATTTGAGGTGGATTTCTGCATATTCAGAAAAAAAAAGAAAGAAATTTTTTTTAAAAAAATTCAAAGTAAAAAAGTTGAACCTGGTCTGTTAAAGTTTGTAGGTAGCTTTGTTCTGGCAGGGACTGTAAATCAGCCAGCACCCAAGTGCAAGGTGTGGAAAGCTCTGGCATCTCAACACCCTCTCCACAATTCATCAGGATCAAAGAGCCATGTGCTCTGTCACCTTCCATTTCCAGATCCACGTACCCAGAAAAGGATGGGGCAAACTGGCAGAATAAATGAGAGGTCTCAATGTGTACAACAGACTTGATGCCTTCTTGTGAAGAGATGTCAACTCTCTTCTTGGGCAACTCAAATTACCTTCTCAAATGCTTTTTGCACATCACTGTCACCCATATGCATGAAAAATGATGCCTAGGAGCATGCACAGTTGGGAGCAGGGAGCAGACACTAGAAGACTTTCCCTCCAGAGCTCAGATATTGCAACATTTCTTTGGCCTGACTCCTACCTGTCCTGCACTCTCTGGCCAGCTCTTGCCTCTGGGTATTTGCAGGAAAGCTGCCAGGAAGCTCCTCTCTCTGCACAGCACCTTCAGGTCTGATCCAGGGGATGTACAAGGCACAGGCAGCTCCACTCTCTGTGGTTCAGGGCATTGAGAAACCCTGCATGCAGATCTGGGTGGCATGGTTACTTGCCAGTTTCTCCTCACAAGGCTGCTGTGTGCTATAGAGTGATTAGGGAGACAAAAGTACAGGTACCTTTGTTTAAAAAAAGAGAACAAACAAGCAAAACTATTTGCAAAAGCTACTTTTGTCATCAAAGAGGAACATAATTAACATCCCTTTTATGTCTCACTAAATATGGGGAGTAAATGAGCACCTTCTGATCTCCAGACTTCTGTGTTTATTTCTCTATTTTGCTATTGCTGGGAGACAAAAGTTGCTTTTCCCAACAAGCAGGGCCTCTCACAATAGCAGGCAATTAGTCAAGGGGCCCGAAGGGATCGAATCTTGTCAAGGGAAACTCATTTATATAGTCAGGTGATTAAGGCATATGATTGTGGCTGAACACTGCAGTGGCCTATTGAGATACAATTGCACGCTTGTCACATGCAATCGGTGGCATTGGGAAATCACTATTTTAACACAGGCATCCCCTTTTCCCTTCAGAAAACCAGAAAGTGCAGCAAATCAGTTTGTGGGGGTTGTGTGTCGTGTTTGGGCTGGGATGGGGAGACTGGCCCTCTCCAGCTGCAGGAGAGTGAGGTTGCATGGTCTGACTGGGAAGGGGAAAAGGATTTGGCAGTGATGCTCCCTGTGATGGCTCTCAGAGTAATCACCCTAATGTCTCACTTTAAGAGACCTTTTCCTGGGAAGACTGAGGGTCTGTTTATAAGTATTACCTATAAATAAGCCATGCTACCCCATGTGAGCTGCCCAGGAGCTATAATTAGGGCCATGATGAATCCACATTGTTATGGACATACCTGACACCAAATATCAGGCCTTAAATTTCCATGAGTGCCAAATGCAAACATGGCAGAGCAGACACTCTATCCCATTTGTTGAAAATAAATGTCTTATTTACGTCGCCCTGGTTGTAATCTCTATCCCCAAGCTGCTATTATTAACTACCACGAGTTTTCTCTCTGAGCTGCATCGGACAGCCAAGCAGGAGACAAAGATCTTGAGGGAGGCAGGAATGTCATGGGAGAGGCAGGATTAGGAGCACGCTTTACTTAGAGAATTATTTTCAAAGCCTGTGGATGTTTAGGCCTTTATTATCTCCCTAAGAGCAGCACGATTTCTCTCTGCCTCCAGACACTGAGGTGTGACCAGCTGCTTTTGAAGATTTAATTCCCCATACACAGAAAGCCCAGGCAGTTTTAATGTGATCAAACAGAGATGACATTCTGCACGTTATATCATGACTGATATAACTCTGTTCCCCCCATGCTGTCCATCTCCACCACCTCTGAGCTCACCCTCCACCCAGGCTGTCCCAGCATGTCTGGTTACAATGCAGAGTGGACCCAAAACCCAATTCATGCAGCCTGGACTAAGGAAACCCAAGTTCAGCTCACCCTAAAAACCATAGAAGGTGAAACAGCCTGAAGTTGGAGGAGACAGGAGCGCTGTCACAGCTTGTACTGCCCATGGGTCTGAGCATCGTCTCACAATGCAGACACCAGGCCTGAGCTTTGCCCTGGGGCACAAGTGAAGGTAATTTTGAGCATCTCCTAAAAGCCACCCTGAGCTTTTACCTGCTAACATTGGGAGCTGAAGCTGCAGCATCAAATGAGGAATGAGAAATCATGCTGAAGGCACCTTCCAACCATGTGCCAAACAGACATTTCTCTGGGGTAATTTAAAACTCAAGGCTTATTATTCTTTGCTTAGGGAACCACCCCAATTAAAACAGTCTATCAATGCAAGCTATGAGCTTCAATCTTTTCCATCAGGGGACATGGCATGAGTTCTTCCTTGAAAACATTGATCCCAGGGAAGCGTTCCTGGCAAGGAGAGAGTAAAGTCGTTAAGATGGAGAAATCCAGGGTTTGAACTTGCCTTTGCCCCTGTGTCTGCAAAACCTCTAACTGCATGCATAAGCACTTTGTTTGTGCAGGCAAATATGGGCTTAACATGCATAGCCAGGCACAATGAAGTAATTTTACAGTCAGTATGTACGTTCCAACCTCTGAAAATCTGTCCTCAAACATCCTTTAGATTCCAGAGTACATCTGTCCAGAAGTCAAAGCAACTTTTGTATTTGCTCTTGTCATGAAATGCCTCCTCAGCAGAAATGATGCAGAACCATTTTTTGTCTTTCCCTTTCTATTTGGCTGGATTTGAAGAAGCTTAGAGCTGCAAATGATGGCCACCCGGCATCTCTGAGCAGCCCTCCAGCATCAGGATGAAATGCTGCTCTAACACCAGGCACACAGATGACAGATGAGTAGATTTGAGAAGCTGACTTAAAACCTGCCTCCACTGCCCGGGGCCCTGTCTGCTGCTGGAGGCATGCAGGTATTCCAGTGGGACGTGCAGAAATGTAGGGTATCACCAGCCTGGGGTTGGCAGGTCAGGCTGAGGGCATGGGGAAGGCTTTCTCCACAGCTCTTTTTTAAAATCCCTTGTCATGCACAACCCCCCTTTAGCTATCATAGTAAGTCCCCAGAGGCCATGAGAGGCCAGGGCAGCAGGTGGGTGTTTAGGTTAAACCTATATGGCATGTTTTCATAAAGTCTGTACTTCTGCCTGTTCTCCCATTTCCCTCCCATGAGCTTCCTCCTGCTCCCTCCCATCATCCTCCATCCTACTGCACTCACTGGAGAGGTTCAAGAGACTATGGTATGTCTCACCTCCTACCTCCCAAACCTCCTCAAAGAGTCACAGACAAAGAACCCCAAATGCAGCTCGAGCTACCCTTGAAGTAATGCTGCTGAGCCAAAGGCAGCAGCCTCATGGCAGAGGCTGTCAGGAAACAAAAGCCCAGCCAGCCCTGGCGACCAGTGGTTCAGGTCATAGTTGATGTAGTGCATCCCCACTGACTTCTGTGCAAGTCTTCAGCTTCTGTGCATGGTCTTCAACGTCAAAGTCACACAGTATTTTCCCATGCTCAAAAAGAAGAGAAGGAAAAGACAGCTGATCTCGTATTGATGACCAGTTATTGACCCTGAGACACTGACATCATCAGAGCATGTTATTCAGGATATTTGAGCTCCAGATAAGTAGCAAAAGGGGTGGTAATAGTCTATTCTGAACTGATACAGTCTGTCCAGTCAATGCTAACTTAGAGCCAAATACAAGAAAGCTGTTTTCTTCAGCATGACTAAAGCTTACATCAGACAAGGTACTAAACACTGAGGAGTAAAACACCCAGGACACAAGGGGTAGAGATAAATTGGACTGGCCCGAGTTGTTACTTTGAGACACTGGTATGCTGCCCTGAATCTGGCATGGCTTCAGATCCCAGCTGAAGACCAGAGTCAGACAAGGGGACAGAGTCAGGCAGCCCAGGGAATCCTCACTCCACTGCAGTCAGTGGCACATGTACTATTAACACTGGTGGAGACAGAATTTCACCCTTCTTTCAAGGGTTGCACTAATTATTTACAACCAGCATTGGAAACCCATTCATATAGATTTATTTTCTCAATTGCTGGAGTCAGAGCAATCAGCCTGAAGCATCTAGAGATGCTTTGATCTCCAGAAAGCGCAAAACACCTCTCCTGAGACAGGGCCTTTAGCAGACCATCCTAAAATTAATACCTCCCTGAAATTACTACCCACCATGGCCTGCATTTTCCATAACTCTCCTCAGATCAACAACCCAATTTGCAGCAAATGGTCCAGCTCCAGAGGAAACCAGCACATTTTTCTCCATCCCCCGAGGATCATGCAGTCCGTGTTCAGACTGCGGCTGGTGGGAGTTTTCGCGTTTAAAAATACCCGTCGCCATCCTCGCTCACGCAGGCACGGCTTGCGCGTGATGATCATTTATTAAAGCTCCTGGCTCGGAGGCGAGTGGCTGTTCCAGGCGGGCTGCTGACGGAGGAGGTGAGCGCGTACCCACGCCGCCGTTGGAGGTGTCTGCAGAGCCGTGCCTGGTGGCTGGGCTTCCTCTCCCTCCTGGGCTCCCATTCCCCGGAGCAGCGGCAAGAGGAACCTCGCTGGGGTCCTGTGGCTGTCCTCGTGCTCTCTCTCCCAGTTGTCCTCATGTTTGCTTGTGTTATTCTGCCTCTGAGTTAATGATGAGCCCTGACGTGGTTAAACACTGACCCAGACAGGGGTACTGACTACAGTGATATATTTTTATTATTTCTTTTGTACAGCGCTTCATTTACAGTGGTTCATATTATGCCAGGAATCAGTTTTAAACACACTCCAGGGTCTCTTCTTCCTATTCAGTGCATCCTATTAATGCATCCTGAAAGGGATTCTCACATGCACACACTTGATGTGGTTGCTATTTTTTTCCCTTTCTTCCCTTTACCAATCTGCATCTCTCCATCCTGCCGGGGGATTAGGCCCATTGTTGCTATTTAAAACAGCTTTGCTTTGGTCTGTGCTCTGAAGGCTGGATGCTGGCCTGTCACTTTCCCACCTGCTTGGATAGTCTCTGCTTGGGCCTGAAATCCCTCATTATGTCCTTCACTTCAATGACATGGATCTGCCGTGGAATCAGGGCCATAAATAATAGGCATCCCGTGTGGTCCTGCCTCTGTAAGTACTAAATCAGTGCAGCTTTTGAACTGATCCAGTTGGCCCACTGAAATTGAGAAATTAAGACTTTATCTCCACCAATGTACAGAAGGTGGGCTTTGTTTCTTCTCTAACTTACAGCATCAGTCCTGAGCCACACACGTACCAACAGATGCAGCTCCATTGTTTGAGCCGCATCTCCTCTTCCAGCTGTGCTCACCCTGCTGCAAGATCTAGGATGGGAATTCAGGGGTTGAGAGTTAAGGAAACAGCAATCAAGGGAAAAGTTTAGGGTTTCTTCTCTATCTATATATCATATAGATATAAGGTATGGGGAGGAAAACAGCTTCTGTGCAAGTTCAGCAAGTCTAAACCTCACCAGCTGTGACTCCTCTCGCATTCAGCTCCCTCCAGCCTGCACACAGAGGAGATGCAAATAGGGGCTGCCTCATCTTTATGCCACCTGAACATTAAGATGACAAGGCAATCTCTGATTGTAAGACTAAAGCAGCTCTCCATCCTTTTTAGTGTTGTTGGAGCAGTTTAGGAGACAGTTCTGGGTGCTTGGGTCCTGCCCATTATGTTCAATGGAGCTGCATCCATTTGTAGCCGTGCTACATTTGACTCTTGTAAAACACATAGACATGGGGAATAAATGAGTTTATATAGGTCTTGGAGTTGTACACAAATGCACAATGATGTCAGATCCATCTGCTCCCCAAGGCCTCAAAGTGAAATCTGCTTCCAATCTTATGTTTTATGCTTATTGCTGTCATGCTGTTTATACCCCTGAATGCTGCACATTCTCGTTTTGTTTAACATAAACAACAACTATGCACCGTCTGCTGAAACTTCGTCAACTGCCTCTTCCTTCTGTCTGGATAATGAAAAGACACAATCTAACAAATGCATCTTATTCTAACTGTTTGCTTCCAGACATAATACATCAAGCCTGAAGGTAAGAAGCAAGGGGAGAAAATTAGATGGATTTGGTTTCAGTAGATGTAATTCAGCTTAGCTGCATGGAAGTCAGGAGAATGACACCAAGCAAGCATGAACCAACAACCTAAACCAGTGCTGTACCCTTTTTAGTCCCATTCCAGAGCATGCCAGTATGCCAGGCAGAGAGGTGCACTCCCAGGTTTATAACTCACGTACAGACATGGGATTCAACAGGAAAATGTTCACTTTTGAGAAGCTAAAGCAAGACCTACATGTGAGGCAACCTTCCCACATTTGCAGTGTTAGACTTTACCCTGTTATACCCTCCTGTCCAATGCAGAAATACGGGATATTGTGAACCTTTAGCTATGGGATGTTGGAAGATTTGAATGCACATGGTTTTTCTGCCCTGTGATATATCCAGTCAACACATCTGCAGTGGCCAGCACATCTGGGGAAGCTGAAGTTCGTGTTTTTCAGAGTCTCTGTTACATCCAAATATGCCATGAGCCACCCTAGGCATTTTGCTCTGCCTAGTTAGACTTAGCTGTGGAAATTCCTCTCTTAAAGTTAATTTTTTTCTAAATAAATGCTCTTACGACCACAGACAGGATTTGAGAAATTATATGGAGGAAAAAAACCTTGACTGATTGTCATTTTGTCTTGGCCAGCCAAACTGCAAGAATGTCAGTCCCATCCAAACAAAATGTCATTGCTGCTCCCTCAATAAAATGACATCCAGCTCCTTGGCTGAGGCTGCAGAACTTTTTAATGAAGAGTAACAGCAAATACAGAGAACAAGAAAAGAGAGAAAGGAGAAGAGACATTGACAAACTGATTTTAAACTCACAATGTGAGCTACAGTTATAAAACATATGTATCATCTTAGCTTCTGTCATGCTAACTGTGCCAAATTCAGGGGGGAAAAAATCTACTAAAAAGCTCAACAAGCCCCATCCAAAAATATAGAACCTGAAATCTTTTGATTTGCCATTTTTTTCCCTTTTCATAACTCACTCAGCTGTGTAGCTGCAACAAACCTAGCTGCCTAAAATGATTTCCACCCTGCATTTCCCCAGCTTCCAATGGCTGAAATTAGGCAAAATGAGATGGATTTATGCAGGTCCCTTCCCTTATTTACCCACACCTTCTTTCCTGCAGGACTTTTTCTGAAGTTGCCCTCTGTTGTCAACAGCCATCCCTTAGGTCTCAGTTTCCCCCTGCTAGAGCCAGCCAATCAAGCTCTGCTGCATTCCTGAGTCTTAGCATCCCTAGCCCAAAAATCAGAACATCTCTGTGACCAGATATTCACCTAAAGGACTTTCAGGTGCTCCCTGGACACTAATCATCAGTCAAATGCACACTTCTACAGAAGCAGGGTAAGAGAAAGCAGCATACCCAGTGCCACCTCTGTGCAGGGATCTGGATTCCTGCTCTGCCAGTGCACTGCACAAACCACTGTCTTTGGCTTGCCACAGCCTCTAGGCAGATTGCAGAAGAGTTTAAAACACCCTCAACAGGTGGAAAACAAACAGGAATGAGCTATCAAAATGTTTCACAAACTTAGGAAAACTCAGGAGTGATGGGGAAAGTAACAGCAGAAAGAGTCACAGTAAAAATAATTACTGCTGTTGATATCAACTAAATAATCAGTAAAACATAAACCATTTACACATAGCTCTTGTCTCAGCTGTTTGATCATTTCATTTCCATTTTTGAATAAAGAAAATCTTGTTTTGCTATTTCAGCTCCTGAACCAATCCAAAACATATGCAGGGATGCCACACACACAAAATAAAACTAGCACACACATCCTCCACCAGAGACAACTCTACATTTTCAAATCTAAAAAAAAAACCAAAATAAACTGTGAGTTTATCCCGAATGTGGGTGAGTTCTCATTTCACCGAGACAACTTTCTGGTGAAAATAATCAGCTGGGAAACCAAAGAAATAAAGTCACTAAAAATCAGCTCACTGAAGGATTTCTGCCCCAAATTTGACATAATGCATAATTTTCCTGTGCATTTCACTGCACTAGTGCACCTCTACAAGCCACACATTCAGGGCAGGTATGGACATTCCAATAATGAGAATGATCTAGGTGAAGATGTCCCTGCTCATTGCAGGGGGGTTGGACTAGATGACCTTTAAAAGTCCCTTATAGCCCAAACTCTTCTATGATTCTATGAGCTGCAGGAGTAATAAAAGCAAGGAGTTAAAAAAGCCCTAGCAGGTCATCAGAGATATAGAACTCCTTGCTTGGAGGGATGGGGGAATAAGAAAAAAAGCAAAACAAGGATTTTGTAGAAAAGTTTCTCTGTGATTAAGTTGTTCTGTAACAGCAGGGTTTTTTGCATCTGCCCTGGATAAGAAGAACTGGTCAGGATGTGGGATGGGAATTAAGCTGGACTGGAGGACAGTCCAGCTTGATACCTTCCACAAGAAGCCTATTCATCTCAAAAGAGAAAAGAAATGCAGCTTGAAGCCAGGAGCCTGACCCTCAGTCCTTCCATTTCTATTTTCA
Source organism: Vidua macroura (assembly GCF_024509145.1). NCBI lineage: Eukaryota > Metazoa > Chordata > Aves > Passeriformes > Viduidae > Vidua > Vidua macroura. The sequence goes on from NC_071571.1 coordinate 6,059,124, forward strand.
GCTGTGTGTAAGAGTGACCCTTATTTTGGCTAAAACCTGTGATTGCTGAGACCACCCGGGAAGCTCATGGTCCCTGACACAGGACATTGGTTTGGAAGTGCAGGGACAGGCTGAGGAAAGGTTTCACACAGGATGAGCTCACCAGGCTACCAAGGTTCCACAGCAGTCAGTGCTGTGCACGTTTGTGCCCCGTGCCCCAAATTTTGAGCTCAAAATCAGGAAACGATGAGGTCAGTTCCTGAGACAGCACCACGGGGCTGGATAAGTGGCAAGAGCTGAGGTGATATTGTCATAAAAGCTCCTGCTGGGGGCTGTGTTTGCTGGCAGCAGCACAGTTGCATTGCTCATGTCTGGGAGTGTTGAGAATGAGAATTTTTCTGTAACAAAATCCCAGCCTGAGCCAAGGTGCAGGAGGAAGAGAGAGGTTATAGGTCCAGTCTGGCAGCTGACCCACCTGGTGAAGACCTCAACTCAAAGCCAGAGGCCACAGAAGAGAGTGTGGAATGTAATAATCAAGCCCCCAGGAAACAAAAATAGAAGCATCTGTGGAGATGGATGCACTAAGACGAAGCAGCCATGAAATAAAAGAGCCCAGCTCGATCTTTTCCTGCTCATTACAAGGAACAAGAGCAGTGAGCAGTGAGTGTGGAGGGAGGAAGGAAATGCATCGTGGGAGCCCCATGGAGTGAGCCAGTGTAGGTTCATTACCTGGAGTGAGGCAATTGCTGGAAAGTGTCCTGTGTTTGTGGTATTTTGTCACAATGAATATTTAATTAAGCCAAGGCATACCTGGCAGTTTGCAGACACGTTCCCGCTGCTCCAGAGCCTCCATCGAGACGGGGGATGCACAAAGGAGTCTACAACCTCAGGCCACTGCTTCCACCCAGCTCACTCTCACAGGCAGATAAACCCTTGACCACTCCCTTAAAAATCTGACTTACAGATGATAAATACAAGAACCAAGTGAGCACCCAAAAATAGAGTTTCCTTAAGCCTAAGCCTTGCCAACACTCAGAAATACCTTTTTTATTTTGGCTGAAACAAAGCACCTGTTATATCTATGAATGTATGGCTGTATGAAGTTGGGCAAACTGCTTGCCCTTGAAGAAAACCCTCAAGAAGCTTCATTACACTGAAAATCTCATTAGTCCTTTTGATTCCACAGTGGGAAATGTGACAACCCCGTGCAGAGCCACGGTTAATGCTGTCCTGCACAACTAGACGTGGCTGTGGGGATCAAAGATCAATACTCCCAGTAATCAGAATTCAAATCTGGCCATGGAGGCTGGTTTTGCCTCCAATGCATTAATTCCAACTTTTCACAGTCACCAGCCTTTTCAAATCAGGATCTTCAGAAACATGAGTGTTTCATTGTCCCCCTGGTGTCCTGAAACACATCCAGCCCTGAACCACTGGCAAGAGCAATCAGCACATGTCTGCAGCCAGCAAAATGGCATCTAGCAGCACCAAGGAGGATGAATCCTCTGCCAAGGGCAGCTGCCAGCCCAGGGATGGTGTCCCATCAAGACTCTGATGGGACACAAGCATTGTCCAGGCTTCCTGAGAAATTTACTCATGGCAAACACAGCAGTGCAGGATAAATAACTTTACTCTCAAAGGATCAATACCTTCAGAGCAGCTCCCACAGAGGGGTAAATTTCAGGCTGTCCTTTTGCTTTCTCTTATCACATTTTTGATGTTAGAGGTGAAGGGAAGTATCTTCTTCAAGGAGAAAAAAATATATTAAAAATAGTCCTGATGTTGTTCTCTTGGGCTCACATCTTTCCTGTGAGCACATATACCTCAGTCATTCTGCCATTTTCATTGATCCCAATGAAAGGATAAATTAAAACTGATCATTAATCACAAGCTCACTTGGTCCCTCTCCCACAGAGAAACATTTGCTTATTTATTTAAATATTCCTTTTTTTTGCTCCATCCTCCAACATGCCATTACACCCCAGAAGTTTAAAAAAAAATTCCAAAATCTGGGAATTTTTTAAAAATTACCTGGACTGCTCCAGCTCTTGCTGGAGGCTTCCCCTCAAACCACCCCATGATCACCATCACAGTGGGTTTCTACTTTTCCAAACACTCAGCCCTATGATGCCCCTGCTTGCCAGTTTGGCCCAGTTTTGAGTTCACAGCAGGTCTCTGAAGGACAAAATTAACCTTAAGCCCATTGAGATTTAACTTATTTTTCTGTGGATGAGCCATTGGCTTGCAACCACCTTGTGCAAAACAGCTTTCCTGCAGCATTAGACCTGGCAGAGAGATGTCTTGAAAACTGCCTTGGCCTCAAACAATCAGCAGGGGAAGAGACCTCAGCCTAGCTGGGGCTTCAACAGATGCATGGATGTGCAGCCACTCTGAAACAACTCCCATAAATGTCTGCAGTAAGTGTGGATCCTGACACTGATAACAGCTCACGCTTCAAAATGTCTTGCTACCTGTAGGTTAACTGCTTCCCAAGTCTTCCCTTGGCCAGCAAGAGGGAAAAAGGCTGAAATGGGGAAAATTCCCCATTTGTTTGGCCTTGGAGGCTGCATCTGCTTATGCACAGCCTCTCACATGCTCCAACACTCTGTCAAAATGCTGTCTGAACTCTTCCACCAATACTTCATCTGTCATCAGCTGGACTAACAAAGAGCAACTTCCCTCCCACCTCAGACCTCAAATCTCTGCTTGTCCCTCTGCTTTTCCATGGGTTTTCCAGGCAGAAAACATGGGGTACGTGAAAGGCCCCAGAGCTGCAGCAGGAGGTGGCCAAATAAATGAGACAAAGTCACAGAAGAAGAGCAGCAAAGAGGGGCCATGGTCCATCTGAGGCCTCCCAGCCCTGTGCATTAACCACAGTAAGCCTTCCACTTACATCTTGTTTTATCCTCTAAATGCTGGAGGCTGTTTAGTGTCTTTTTTTTTTTTTTTTTTACTTTTCTTTTTTTATTTTCTGTTCAAATATTTTACTAGCTACACTGAAAAGAGAGCTACAAACAGTAGGGGAGAATCTCTCATGGCCAGAATACAATGAAGCACATAAGTGAGGGGGATTGCTCCTTACAATGCTTGAATCAAAGATAAACATGAAAAGAGCTACCTCCTTAGTGCAAAAAAACAGAGCAAGACACCATTCCCATGGGGAGCAGTGATGTCTTTAAAAAATAAATCAGCCACCTCAGAGGTCAGAGCAATGTGGGGAAGAATATTTTTTCATCCAACATCTCACCTGAATTTCAAATCCAGGTAATTTGCTGCCAAACAGCATTTGAGAAAAGCATCGGGGTGTAGGACTCGCTGCAGAAAAATTCTCTCTTCCAAGGACCCCAAAACACTCCACAGTCCTTAAGCAAGGAAACTTCATAATACCCCTCACTACTGGCTGCAAAGCTCTTGCTCTTAAAATGATGCCATGCCTGCTTTGGGCTGACAGAGCACTACAAGACAACCACTGGCACAGTGTGCTCCTCAGGCCCTGTTTTCCAGCCCAGAGCTGCCTTCCCTCTGGAACTCTTTGGGGCCACTGTGGCATCCAGCACTGGCTGTATCCCAGAGAAGTGAGCAGACTCTTTCCCAAAAGCAAGGTACATCTGCCTTGGGTGCTTCCTGGCAGACCTCTGGAGGCTACAGACATACCCTAAATCCATAAAACATCCAATCTTATGAAATTAAGAGCCACAGAGACAAGGATAGGCACTCTTAAGTCACTAAGGCCAAAGGTAAAACTCCCTTGATGCCCTCCAAGGGACCCCATTGTCCCATGTGGATGTTGCCAAAGCCTCCACAGCATCACTGTGAAGCATCAGACTGAGTCTCAGTCCACTTCCACAAGCCCCACAAATTCTTCCCCTCAACTGGGATCTGCACCAGCAGCCACAGGTCCCAGGGTCAGCAACACAAAAGTCACCCTTCAGCCCTTGGGTTGGGGTGAATCTGTTCCTGGAGAGCATGGAGGGCTTCAGGAGGGGACTGCAGGCCACGATCAGAGCTCAGGAGGCTGAGATCATTGCTCCACTTGGGTTTTCCAGCCAAGTTGTCCAAGTGGTGAGGCACTGGCATGAGGAATAAAGGAAAGTAAGCTTGAGGTGTCTTCAAAATGAATCCCCTCTTCTTCTTCCCACCTGCAGGGAAAGAGCAGCATGTCTCACACGCCTCTGTCTGATAAACCCAGGCAACACCCCAAAATATGGGAGCTTTTATCTGGTCATGGGGTAAAAGAGAAAGCATCATAATAAGGGTTAAACCCCAGGCTGAGATGGAGTGGTACCACATGAAAACCAGAACAGTGTCTTGAAAGCTTCAGGATACTTTTGGAGCCAATCTTGTTCAATTGCTGCCCAGAGAAGATGGAGGGCTAAATATTTATTGTCCTTTGATAAAAGCTTCCCATTGCTGACTGGTCCTGTTCACCATGTCATCTGCCACCATCGGTTGTAGATGTCAATTTTTTTGACACTTACATGCAGTGCAACTGCCCTCCAGCAGGCTCTGGGCACATGGGTTCTGCTGCTGCTTCCGATAATTTCATTTTGATAGGGGAATCAGCACAGCAGAGCAGAGACAGGGGCAGACTGCCCAGGACAGACACACTGGAACGTGCTCAGCTGCTACAGGCACAGCCCAGGCAGTACCAGCTCTTGCTGAAGGAAAGGATGATTTGAGGAAAAAAAGAACAAAAAAAAAAAAAAAAAAAAAAAAAAAAACCAAAAAACTATCAGAGAGGAAGGAAGCATGAGAAATAAAATGAGCATGCATAGAAGGACTGAAACAAAGCAGAGCTCCTTCCAATGGTATTCTCCCAGCACCCAGAGGCAGCCACAATTGAGGGGAAATTGGGTGATCGTGTCTTTCAGTGATTTATCCTTTGAGGGAGAAAATCAAATTGATGTATTTCCCAGGGAAAGGAGAAGCCTACCATCAGCACCAGAGGAATTTGATCGTAGGAGAGACGAGAGAAGAAAACGCTTTTATTTTTTTACTTGATTTGAGGACATGTCTTTTCCTGAAAAAGGAAGGGAGATTTTGTGGTTAAGTTACTCCAATGCTCTCCTGGGGTCCAGTAAAAGCTTTCTGCTGGCACCCATGACCTGAGTATGGGTCATTTGGGATGCATCACAGCCCAGGAGAGCTCCCCTGGCTGGGTACAGGCCAGACACATTTGGGTGCCCCATGGGACCCTTGTGCTTTACATTTTGAGTCTGAGGAGGCTCAGCCTGTGTGATTACCATGCAGGGCTTTTTTGGACAATTTGATGTCTTTCTGTGGAAATGGAAACTTTGTCTTGCTTCCAGAGCTGGAGCAGCCTTCACTCTTTGACACATTCCTGGTTGCCTTGGCACTTTTCTCAGAGCTCTGTCCTTGTGTGTGCTACAAATTACTGTTTATATTTCCTCTGATTTGTGGTGGACAAGGTGAGCAACACTCAGATTTCACCAAGGTGTGTAACAGACCCGGGTTAGCACAAGAAAACTCTGCTTTTAACAACAGCAAGAAAACATCTCTATTATATTTTCACCTGCCTCCAATTCCAGCTTTTCAAACACAAGGCAGACAGCAAAAGGCCTCTAGCAGAGGCTGGCCTGCATCAAAAGCAACTCAATTTCTACCAGGAGTGCAAAGCTGCTTCTGAACCTTGCTTTTGCAATACAGACAAGTAACACAACAGAAAGCTGAACCACCACTGAAATATGGTAAAAGGGATAAGGTCCAACGTGTGCTCAAGAAGGTGTAAAAGAGTGTTTAGGTCCCAATATCACTGGACATTGAGTCTGTGGGAATGGCTGCAAAGATAATTTAGCCAAACCACCAGGCCACCTCTTCCCCCATGCTTCTTTACCCTCAAGAAATATAGAAAGAAAAACAGTTAAAGCATATTTACAGCAAATTCGTGCCTCTGATTAGATTTTTATCTAATGAGAGCCAAACATGGGTAATTCTTACCCCATGGCTAAAACAGAAAGCTGCTGTGGGTCAGGCTGGCTTCTCATGGAAGAGCTCTGCTGAGTTTGGTCCTGGAAAGGATTAAATTGCCTTTGTGCACGTTCCATGTGGATACACCCTGCTGGGATGGAGGGAGACACTGCGCCAGGAGTTTTCATATTCTGCCTTGAAATTCAGTTTTGCTTAAATGGGTCCATTTTAGAGGCAACCTGGGACTGAGTGCATGTCAGAAGCACATTTTTAGCAATGTCATCATTTGCACCGGGGAGGCTCAGCCACAAAACACACATTCACCCAATGTCAAGGATGCCCAACATGAAAAGCAAAGCAGCTCCCAAAAGGCACCAACTTCATTTGCCTGAGGCCACCCATTCGGGCTGCTGCAGGCGGCAGGGTTCCCAAACAAGCACGGGGCTGAGGGAGCAGAAAGGATTTTGCATGGTTCATGTGTCAGCCACGGCTCGGAAAGGTCAATCAGTTTTTCAGTGGGACTCAAAGGAGAGAGCAAACTGCAGCTGATTAGGTGGAAGGGGGGGAAGGGGAGAAGGAATCTGCGGCCGTGCCAAAACCTTTGTAAACAAACTTCGCTGCAATGTTGCAGATGAAAGAGCAACGCCTGGCGAGCGCGATCCAGCTCCCAGGCATAAATCAGGAGCCGCTGCAGCAAAATCAAGGAAGTCACGCTGGCACAAGCAGGAGAAGAATCACCCCCTCCTGCTGCTGAACAATAGCCCTGGTCCCCCAAACACGATCCCCCCTCCCACACGGGAGCAGTGCTCTTGTGTGGCAGCACGGCCGAGTGGCTGCGGTGTTGGAGCAGCCAAGGCCCCAAATGCCAGCCTGCGTTTGGGAAGCGAGGTTGCATCCATGGAGCAGCGGCCAGTTCAGGAGGAGAGGGCAGTGGATTCACCTCCAGCTTCTGGATTTCCTTTGTTCCTCCTCTCAAACAAATCCCCTGCACATGTGGGGACAGGGATGGAGGTAGGGAAAGGGCGGTCGTCCCGAAAGGAGATGAGCAGCAGCACACGCTGCAGCTCGCTGACAGCACACTGAGCCGCAAGCCACTTTTTACACCCTTTTCAATAAATATTAGCTGGAGGGGGCTCTGCTTTTCCCACTCTCTTGCCAGCACGGCCTCTTATTGTTTACTCTCCCCCAGCAGTCCAGGCGTTCTTGTTAATGTGCTGTGATTGAGTACTTGGGAGAGGATGGGGTTTGGAGTTCGCTCCCGGCTCCCTTTGGAGAGCTGTTTACTCTTTCGTGGTGCCCATGGCCCGCTGAAGACAGCGCTCCTTCCCTCGCCCCTGCTGCGTCCATCTGCTTTGTCTGCCTGTTTTCCTGCTGCCACCGGCAGGCAGCTGGCCTGCGCATTTCAGCTGGCTGTTCCTAAACCCCTGGAGGAAAAAATAAAATTAACCCCGTAAAGAAGGAGGCTGGGAAGAATGGGGAGGAAGGAGAGAGAGGAGCAGCTCTGCTGCCCAACACTGCTCCCCTTCCACAGCTGCCTGCAAGGACTGGTGCCAGCACAGGGCTGAGCCTCAGCTGACATCAGGATGCTGCTGGCACCAGGTGAGGATTTGGCTGGGGTTTTTTGTCTTGTTTTGCATTTTCTACCTCCAGGAGACAGCATGCAAGCACAAGGTTTTAGCTCTTTGTGGGTCCTGATGCCGCTGCCTCGCAGCAGAGGGTTTCAGACTCCATTTCTCCTGGTCTTACTGTGGGTCTCTGCTGATTCCCTGGCTGAAGACAGCCCTCAGCCACACCTGACAGCCCAAGTCACCAGCAGGCACATTCCCCATCCTTCCCTCCCAGGAACCCAAAACAAGAACAATCAAACACCATGGGGCCAGGACTGCTCCCACACATTGTCACCTCCACTGTGCTTCTGTCAATTCCCTACCAAAATCCTTCACATTGGTGCAGCTAGTAGGAATTCACATTTGGTCTCAGGGACTCCAAAGATTTTTCAGGAGAGCTGTGACCAGACTCAGTCAGTACAAGCCATGGGGTGGCAGTCTGTGAGAACAGAGATATCCTGATCGATGCCTTTTTAAAGTCTGTTTCTGCATCCCCCTGGAAACCAGACCCTTGGAGTTCAAGTGAGGGCCATGGTGTCTCTATGGTTTGCAGCATCACTGGACACACCAGGGCTCCCCAGTCTCTCAAGGACTGTGCTCTGCCAGCAGCCTCAGAGGTTGGCTTCTGACCCATGGGGACATTTTGTGGCAGAGCCAAAGATCACATGAAGTCACTGACTGCATGCTGACCCTGCAGGGAAGATAGGAGAAATCTGGCATAAAGATGGAGCAGTGCCTGGAGAGCCCAGTGAGGGTCCTGACTTTTGGGTACCACAAGGGGCCAGGCTTTCAGCTTGTCTTTCATCAGAGCCCCTGCCACCAGAGTATCCAAAACCCTTCGGTCTGTCCCAAAACCCTCTTAAAAACAGCTCATTTCTGCACAGTCTGACCTGATCTGGGAAGTATTTAACCACTAAAAGGTAGAACTGATACACAAGTTAACATGATAACCTGGTGGGTGCCTACAGGCAGGTGCAAATACATACCTGTGTCCATGCTCCCACCAGGCAAACACAGCAGCTCTGGGCATAAATACATGTGTGACACATACAGAAATCCCCACAGCACTCTCCAGCTGAGGGTTACTCACACAGAGCTTTCCCCACATCTCCCTCCTCAAGCTCTGAGTGGCAACTGGGGCCGTTCCTGGCTTGCATTACACCTCCCTCAGCTCTGCAGACATAAACGAGATCTGCTCCTTTTTGCACACAACACTCCCAGCTAACAGGAAAAGCAAGTGGAACCAGAAGTTAGCTACAGTTGTCAAGCCAATATTATATGCTGGGGAAACCAGCAGAAGTTGCAAATCTCCAGGGAAAACTGTAAGCCCTCTTGCCCACAGACTCCTATGGATAAGTAGGTATCCAGGATCGAGCATCCCCCAGGGACCTCAGCTACGACGTCTCCTCCCTGGGGAGTCTTCAAAGCACGTTTTCTTCTCCTTCACACCCTAAACCTGTAGGAGGCAGTGGTTTTAGTCCCTGCTCAGCCACACCTCTGCTGCTCCAGGAGCCAGCCCTGGCAGGGGCTGTGCTTGGCACAGGTAAAGCAGATGCCAGGTGCACATCAGCAGGGAATTGCACCTCAGGATCTGATCTCACACGTGCTCACTGGAGCTGCAGCCAAAACCCTCTGCAAGACATGCCCTCCCACTCCCCACCCATCTCTGCAGCAGCAGCTGGGAGAGCAAAGCTGCATCGCCTGTCTGGCACGTTTGCCCTCATATCCCTCTCTCCAGGTGTGCACAGCCTTTTTTAACATTAAAGAGAGATGCTCCAGTGCCTACAAAAGAAAATAGATACCCCTCATTGTTTGAGACTATCGCCATAAAAGTCAAAGTCTCTGTAAATAATAATCATTTCATGGATGTTCTGCTGTTGGTCTGGGTCCATTAGAGACACTTCTTTTTCTTACCTTCATTTCCTCTCTGTTCTTCCAACTAATAGGCTTTGCTGGTGCTGATTCCATGCTGCTGTCCCTTGAAAATAGATGTAGGTGAGAGAGGATGAAGATGTTCACTCTCCAAAGCCTTTGACTGTACAGCAAGGAGAGAAAATGCCACCTGATAGGGACTAATTTCCTACTAGGAAAAATGGTTGCTAAACATCTGGCCTGACAGCTGACTTCCAGCAGAGCTGTAGGAGGCAGCAGAATATGCTGGACTGGAGACCCTGGCCACAGTTCAGCAGTACCAGGCTGCCCACGGCGATAGCAGCAACAACAAAAAACTGATTTATCTTAAGCCTCTGGTTACCAGAATCCTCTGCAAATAACATGCAGGGAGCACAACAGGGCCTGTATGTAGAGTCTCACAGCACCACAATGAGGATTTTATGCAAGCCAGGACCTCAAGCAGATCTGATGGAGTTTAACTCCATCCCACTACCAGGTGCAGGTGCCTGGATCTTCCAATATTATCCCAAAGCTAACATAGTAATAGCCACTCATACCCTGACTGCAGTGCAGTAACTCCTGACCTGATGAGAAGGTGCCCTGAATTTTCCTTTTTCTCTCCAGAGCCCTTTGAGTGCTAACAAGTTAGCAGTGTTACTGGTTCCCTTCCAGGATGGCATTTGGAGTCCTACTTTCACCCCAGACTCTATTCAGTCTGTTTCTGGGAGCCCTGGCCAGTCTGATCCCAAATACCAAAGGGCACCCAAGCACCCAAGGATATGTGAGCCGTGTTAATGAAATAACCTAGAAAGAAAATACACCTTTTGCATTCTGGGGAGTCCACCACATTTCCAAAAGTGAGTCCAAAACTTAGCTATGGGGATGCTAGAACTCTTTCTTCCTGGAGGAAAGGAGAGAAACTGCAGTTTTGAAATGACATGGAAATGTCCAGGGAGCAGAAGCACCAGCAGTGAAGGGAAAGCCTCAGGGTAGAGCTGTTGTGCAGGGCAGTCTGTATTTTGCAATGTGGCTTCACACTAAGAAATGAATTATCTTGAATTATGAATCATTTCTGGTAAGCAGTGTGTTGTGAGGAGATACTTTTGGAGAGAGGGAAGATAAGGGAGCCCTGTGCATGGCCACAGAAGAATGACAGCAGGAGGACATCTTGGAGCTCAGCCTCCTGCTTTTGCTCCTTCTTCTAAGGCACACATCAGAACAAGAGACATAAACTCCATCCCAACTGCAGAGACTGAGCTGATTTTGCTCATTTCTTTGGTAGCTGGGTGAAACTGAACGAGCTTTTTTAGCAGTCTGACAACAGAGACTTGGCATTGTCATTATGAAGCATGAGGAAAACCATGAGCCAGGTTTGGAAATTGTGAGATTGGCTTGAAAAGCAGAAGATCTTTTATTATTATTATTTTTGCATCTGTTTAGAAACAATGCACATTCTTTGTCTTCAGCTACAGTTCACTGAAATGTCAGGGTCTGGCTTTTAAGGAAATCTATCTTTTTCAGCCAGAAGGAATAAGAACATTATTTTTTTCTCATTAGTGATTTTTGTGCAGTTGTATGACACTGAACTCCAGGCTTTGGGGCGGGGGCAGAAAGCTCCCAGCACCTTTCACGGGGCTTGCTGTCAAATTAATCAGTGAATTGGCTGATCATTGACATGCATATAAATGCAGGCCTGACTCGTGCTCCCACTGTGCATGTCCACTCATAGAGTTCACCTCCCATGCTGCACAACTGCATGAGCCAAAAGCAGCCCCTCAGCTGCCAGATCAAGAGACAGCAGATGTAAAATTTGGGGTCTGCCTTCTCATTTGTCTTCAGCTCTCACTAAGCAAAGTTATCCCCCTGCCCACTCCAAATTTCTAAGGTTTTACTTGAGCCTTTGGACATAAGCACACAGCCAGGGTGCTCAAGTGTCAAACATTAAGGTGGTAAGACCTTTCTGTTTTGAGATAAGTCTCATGGCTTAGAGTCCTCATGATGAAATGCAAAGAATTAACCCCAAATATTTTTCTGCATGAAGAAAACCTATCCCCTGATGCCTCCTCCTGCATATCTGGTGCAAGCAAGACTGGAATCAGGCCATTTATCAAAGAAATGGGCAGTTTCCCCCCAGTATTGCAGTGGAAAAATGGCCATCAGTTTGCATTAAAAAGAAACCACAAACTTGGTACAAAGCACTCAGCCATGGAAACGTGCTTATGTGGCTCCCAGGATCCCTTTCTCTCCGTCAGAATTCACATGAAAAGCCCTCTCGCTGCTTTCCGTGTCAGCATTAACTCTTCCAAAATGATTGGCATCAAAGGTAGCAAACACTCCCTGCTGACAAAAGCCCCCCTCTGCCTGCCTGCAGCAGCCCCCCGCCCGCCGCCGCCCCACTCCCCAGCGCTGACAGGTCCCATTGTGCCGCTGTCCCACAGCAGCTGCACAGGGAACAAAGACATCAAGGCACAGGGGCCGGGGCTTGTTGGAGTTGTGGGAGGAAACACAAGCAAAGGAGAAAAGTGAGGCTGAGGGGAAGGGATCAACAGTTGGTGACTTAGCAGCGCGCTCGGAACACATGAGAAGCAGCTAAACCTAAAGGTTTTCTGCAAATGTACCTGCACAGGCATTTCTGCCTCTCATTACCCACTGCTCTGGCTTCCAACAGCACCGGAATCACTCAGCTAATTGCACTGTAAAGGTAACGGCCTATGAAATTTTTAATGGAGCAGATTGCTCTCATCATTTTTTTTTTCCCCTCTGTGGTTCAATATACCTCAATATCTTTTCTTTCTTCCAGCATTTGATTCAGGATGACAGTGGATTTATACATTGCCATTCTCCTCGCCATAAAGCCTGAACTGCAAGACAAGTCTCTTTTCCAATTGGATTCAGGCAGCTGAGGGCCACAGCTGGATGATCAAATGTTCTGAGGAGCATTTGAAAACACGTCCTCACCACCAAATACCAATAGATGCATGGAACAATCACTTATCAGCAGTAACAGAGCTTGGGCATCCCTCTGCCGTGGCATTGCACAGGGTGAGGACAAAAGGCAGTGATCCTTGCTCAGGAAGACATGGCTGATGGGCTTCTACTGCTCCTCCAGGAAAAATAGAACTGGTAAAAGGAAAGGGAGAAAATATTTGAAGAGTTAATGCCTGGGATGGAAGTAAAGCAGTATTTAAAGCAGGAGGAGGGTAAATTCTAAAGGCAACGCAGACCAGTGTGATAGGATGCAGCAATAAGAGTACAATAAGAGTCTTCAAGGGAAGACTGTAGCACCTTTCTGCAGAGCATTTAGGTCCAAAACTGCCACATCTCACATCCACTGCCAGCCCCCAAAGCTGACAACAGCCATTGGCTGGTGGGTGGCTGCACCTCTTGAGCAGAAATTAATCCTCCTGTGCTGATGCTGATGTCCAAGAGAGCACGAGACATCCTGCTACAATCAGATCCTACAAACCCATCTTACCCACCCTTATCCTCAGTCCCATGAAGTGCCACCTTCATGGGATCAAGGATATAAGCACCCATCTTCTTTCCGGGTTCACCACTCATCCAGGATCCAGGCATGCCATTGCCTGAGTTGCCCGAGGGACACACTTGGGGTTTATTGCTTGCCTAGTGACAAAAACTCCTGCACAAAGCACAGCCCTCAGGATCACACAAGTACACAGACATGGCTGAAGGAGGAGAAGAAGGAAAGGGATAGTGTGATGTGTTGGAGCTCTGCATATGGAGCAGAGGGAGCCAAGAAACTCAGGGATCCACAGATGTTTTTCATAAGACATCAAAATGAAACATCCTCTCAGCTGTTTCATATCAATATTGTGAAATTCCTATTCCCTCAGAGATAACAAAATGGTCCATTTTCCACACTGCCTCAAAAAATTCCTGGGTGAAAAATTCCAGCACCAGTCAGTCCTAAATATTAGCAGACAGGCTGGGAATCATCTACAGACCACAGCCCCACTGGGCTAAGGAGATGGAATCCCGTTAGTGGACTATATCACATGAGAAAAAGAGCACAGAGAAAGAACAAGCAGAAAAAAATGGAGGAAGAAGCTCACACCCCAAAATTAACAAACACCCCAAGGTGACATAAATAACTTGGTTTCCTGACTGAGCCCACCCTAAAAGTGATCACCCATGGTCTGCACTGAGCAGATCATCATCAGATGAACAACCAGTGCTGCACAGAGGCCACCCCCTGTCACGTCTGCAGAAAGTATCAATTTTAACAGTGTTAGTGGGAAGCTTTGCTTAGCATTGCTAACTCACACAAACACACACACGATTCAGATACATCCTAATAGACATCTCTGGCCCATGACATTCCTGCAGGTCAGAATTAAAATAAAAGGCAGAGACTCGGCGTACACCTCTGGTTAGACTGCTGGCTTGCTCAATGCAGAGGCTGCCTGCAGTTAATCAGCCTTCTTTCTCCACTAACTGTCACTGCAAACAAAGGAATTAGCAGAAGGTCTGTAGGGAGCATTGAGATAATTTGGCTGGCTGAAGAAAAGAGAAAGAAAAGAGAAAGAAAAGCAAAATGAAATTACTGAGAAATTCACTTGCACTGACCTCTCCATAAATATTTAGATATAATCATCATTACCTTGGAGTAAATTAAGTTATAAACAGTCTCCACAATTGCACATGATGAATGCGTATCGGCATCAGAGAGCACTTTATTGCAAGTTAATGTGGAAACAGAACACCTCAATCAATCAGGATGCAGAAGAGCTGTCTGATCATATCAGCCCATCTCAACCTATTCATACAGGACACCGTACACTCGCTCACCCACACACGTCCGCCCCCCTGTTCTTATTATATTAACAAATACACATGGAGCCCCAGAAGATGGTAAGATGTGTGTGTGTGGAACTGGAATAACAAGGGATGTACAGTACATGCCCTCAGTCATGGTGGTATTATTTATATCACAGTAACATCCACGGTGACTGAGGATACGGCCCCCCTGTGCTGAGCTCTGTGTACAAACACAGCCAAAAGCCATCTGGGTAGGATTCATCTGACTAGACACAGATATCCTCAACAGGGATGTTGAGCTAATCACCGTCAGCTCCTTTCACAGCCAGCCGAGGGAAATCGGCACTTCCCGAGCACAACTTTCCAGACCTATTTTAGACATCCAGTTTAAGAAGAGATGAATCATGCCCTGGACTCCTTCGGCTGCCTTGGCTCCATCCCCACAGAGCCTTTGGGAGCCCCGGGTGACTGCTGCTGGAGTCAGCACCGACACCGCGGATGCCAGTTTGATGAGACGAGTCCCATCCGCTCCGACCGAGAGACTTGAGGGTTTAGGAAAAGCAGACAAACACGTGGCAGGCGAAACGGAATCACATCTGAGCTACATTTTTGGATGTGAAACCATGTAGCCTCCCAGGGCTGATGGCTTCTCTGGCTTTAGAGCTGGGCTGCTAAAGAGCAGAGCAGAAGGCGAGCGTGTTGCAGAGGCCTGTGCTGCTCACACCTTGCCTGCCCCTTCACTTTCAGTGTGAGAGCTGAGATTTGACAGTCCCTGAGCTTTTCCTTCCCTTCAAGCCACAGAGGCTCATTCCCTGGCCCTGTCTGACCCTTCCTCTCCAGCTCCTGCCCACACCAAGCTGGGGCAGTTGTGAGTGCAGAGAACATTATCCAGTGAGCTCTGTCACAGCACTGCCAAACAAGGACAGGCTTTAGGAATTGCCTTCTTCATGTCACCTTCCTGCCACACATTCTATTGCCACCTCCCAACAATCCAAAACCCAGATGTGCCACACACACAAGACTAACAAGGGGTTTTCATCCTGCAAAGAAGAAAGGGAGTTGGTCTAATGAGACAACTGATGATGAAAGTGTTTCTCAAGAGAGGAGCCTGATTAGAGATCATTAAGGCTCACAATTTCAGCAGGGTCTTTCAAGAGGACGAAGATTTTAACTGGAGGGTACATGTGCCTAAACCTCTCAGAGAAAGTCACTGAAATAGGTCCTAACACTGTAAAGTGCTGGATTCAGGTCAATTCAAGACATCAGTGCATCATTCTGTGCCAGTGGTCTTAGGAAAAACTGGCTTCATTCAGTTTTCACTTCAGGGTTTTCTCTCATGAGGAAAACTTCCATGTGCATTTTCCAATATGAACCGGGATGTTCACAGTTCATGTCCAGTGACAGTGATGTCCAGTTCACAGCAATGCTCAGCTTTTATCTGCCTTTACAAAATATCAACAACAATAGACAGCTCAACAGGTGAAAAGTGCCAGACAGAGAAAATAATTAAAATGCAAACCAAGTGGGCTGAGAAGATCCTTCTCACAGGAAGGTATTTATAGCAAGACGTGGAAGTGAGACAACATAGCACTGACTGTCTCTACACTGTTACAAGGTGAAATAAAAATAAATAAAAATATTTCTCTTCTTACCCTCCTTGTTTATAGCCTAAATAGAGTAAAGTAAATGTCGGTCTGTAGCTGCCTTGTTCCCCACGCTGTGTGACCTTTCAAAAAGAGGTACCACAGATGCCTGTGCTGCTTTTACACTAGCCCTGCCAGATCCTTCTTGGGACAAGACCCCTTGTTCTGTCAGTGCCTTCCCTCAGTTCTACAACACTGACCCTTAATCCGATAATTAGCCGGCCCAGTAAATTATTGCAATTAAGCCCCGTTCCCAGCTGCAGCCGAGGACAGCCTCCCGGCAGGGCCCCCAGCACAGCCCAGCAGAGGGGCCAAGCCCATTTTGCCAAACAGCATCTCATCCCTACTGAGACTTAGTCTGCAGGGAGAGAAGGAAATTGCTAAATCTTTCAGCACAAGGCCAGGATTTCTATAGATACCAAAATCTATTGATGGGCTCAGATCAAGGGCTTTTTAATTGGGTGAAGAACGTTAACTAGTAAATTTACTGACTTCTAAACACATCAAGACCGTGGGCTTCAGACTGCCATTGTGCAAGGACAAAGCAGCTTTTAAGGTCTAGAGAGCTTTTTCCCTTTTCTGCCTTACCCTCAAACACCAAAAACTATCTCAGTAATTGTGGAGATACGTGGATGATGCAGTGGCAATCAGACACTTCTTCTTTTTAGCTGAGTGAAGCATTCAAAGGAGTCATCAGGGATTATTATCTCTGAAAGGTGAAGAGGTCTGAAAAAAATACAAGGTGTTGCTAGAAAACAGAAAGATCAAAGTTAAAAGCATTTGGATGGATAAAGTGGTTGCAAAGATTATTACTTCATAATATATAAATTACTCAAATCATTCCCATTTATCTGCCTTCATGACCATATGAAAGAGGAGACCCCAAGGTCCCAAGACGTTAAATTCTGAAAAATCCACGCATGTTTTACATTGTAATACATGAAGCATTTTTCCTGGAAAAACTGTCTGCAGACCAGCAGCAAAGGCTTTAAAACATGTTTGTTGTGGAATCAGAAAAATAAGAGATCAAACTGCAGCAGCTCAGCAGAGAAGGATTGCTGGAAAAGCAGAAACTAAAAATGTAATAACAGGAAGATGAAGACAAGAGGAAACAGCTCACCAAAGGGAATGGCCTTGCCAGGGAAAGGCAGCAGAGTTTATGGCCCTGCTCTTTATTAGCTGAGGAAGTCAACGCACGCTTCTGGGGGAAAAAAAATAGGAAAGGAAATAAAAAGGAGTTTAAGATTACTTTGATGGCTTGAGGCCAGATTCATAGCAGACCTGAGCTGTGTCTGGGGATCTCTCCTCTCTTTCTAACGTTCCCTGATGTTCTCCCATCAAATGATGGTTGGGAGGCTGGCGAGCACCATGTTTATGGTGTACCACTCTACATCCTATGCTGTGCACCTGCCATCCTGCCAGCCCACAAGGTCTATCCAGCAGCACTCAGCAAATGTCCAAACCATCCTTCACTTTCATAGTTCCATTTTCCAGAGATGTGGGCAGCCCTTTCCCCAGCCGGTCACTGACACGCCATGGCCACATTTGCCTGCCCAGAGACAACACTTTGGCCAAACTGTGGTGTCTTTCTGGAGCAGGGACAGTGCACCTTAGAAGCCAGCTGCAATTTTTGACCAGAAGTGCAAAATATGAGAAGGCTGGAAGTGCAAGGAGCCCAGGGAGGGAGAATAGGGGCTTTAGCCACAATGTCACACATGTACACCACCCAGAGAGCTCTGTTCCTGGGAAGAACAGGATGATATTTTGGAGAGGTTTTAGCACCCAAGGAGAGCTACAAATTACACACCATCAATAAATAGGCAGCTTGTGGACAAGTGCAGCAACATCCTGCTCAGCCAGTTTTCCCACATCTAATCAGGAGAAGCCAGAATATCTTGATGTGAAACTTGGGCAGGGATGTAGATAGGTGGGAGCTATGTTTCTAACTGTGTTAGGATCTAAGAGGATGGCAGCTTGAGAATCTTTAATGGCCTCAGATGGAGGGAAAAACTTTGTATTTCACTTTGTAGAGCAGTCACAGAGCAGGGCACTTAGAAAGATACTGCACACGTTTGCATATTTTTGCCTGGCTACAGCACATTATGCCCCTGGCCACTGCAAGGTCAGCCTTTACAGAGCACAGTGAACAAGGTGACAGTCCCACAGTGATGCCTGTCCTACATGTAGTGCTTACAGCCATCCTTTTTTGCCTTGGCAAAGTGAAGCCCAATGTGAGTCAAGATACCTCCTAAGGTATCCTTAGGGACAATTTTCAGCCTCTTTTGGCAGGGTTGCACATCACTAAGACACACAGGCATTTTTTTTTTATTTAAATCTTTCTTAATGGGGTTTATTGTGCTGTCCAGAAGGATGGACCCTGGTGCAGCAAAAGGTTCTGCTGGCCCGTTTAGCATAACCTGGAGTTTAAATAGAGAGGCAGCATTTCCTGCGTCAGCTCACTGCTTCAAATCTCACCTGAATCCTGCATCATGTATGAGACATCTGCGCTGCATGCTGCTGGAACAAATCTGTCAGCAGAACAAACGTGCAGGGACAAATCTATCCCTGTTCCAACAGCAACGGTGTTAACCCAAGGGACCCTTTTTGACCTGCCAGAGTCAAATGGGACTCAAAGCAAGTAGGTCCCTATATGCATCTTGGAAGACAAATGAATGACTGAAATAGCATCAGAGAAAGGAGGAGTGCCTGTTCAGTGTGCTGAGATACACTGGCTTGGCCGTGGCAGTCACACTGCATTTGGATTCAAATTACCACCAATCAGGTATGCCCTATACAAATCCATCCCTTAGTTAAAAAACAAAAACAAAAACAAAAAACCAGCAAAAACAAACCTTCTTAAAACCTATCTTGTGTTATGCCTTCAGGGCAAATTTGCTTTTATGAGCATGAATAATTCATGCATGTTCATTTATTATTAATTAATATTCCATGAACATGCATGGTTTATTCACCCAAACAAAGCACTGTGCCCCAACACTCTCCCTGCAGCCTGGCATTAGCTATGCACCACAGCCCAGCTGACCAAGCCTTCAACCAGTTCCATTTATCACCTCTTTCTCCCTAGAATCCACCAAGAACATTTTGATCCTTCTTGCTAGTCACTTACTTTCTCCTTATCCAGGGCTGGAATAGGACAATTCAGCCCTCCTGAGCTTAAGTACTGGGAGAAGTTGAAAATGTGAGCACGAGGGAGGCATGAAGAGGAGTTTGATTTTTTTGGTGTGCCAGACCATACCCATTTCCATTTTGGAGAAGCAATGCCATGCTTGCCAGGTCATCACAGGGTCACTGGTCAGCTGGACTGTTTGGGGGAATTATTCCTCATTCTGTGCTGTGTCACCAACAGCCACAGCAGCCACATTTCCCACATGGAACTCTCTTCTGTCAGAGATACTTCATTGCTGATATGGCAGAAATGCCATAAGCCATATGCCCATGCCAACCACATTTTCCTGATGTGCAGGCATTTTGCTGAGAGCGCACAGGGATCCCCAGCAAAGCCAATAAACTAATGAAAGTCTCTTCCATTTCAATATAGATCCTCATGTGCATTGACTGGCATCAGTCTGCACCATGGAGGGGCAGCTGGATTTTTCTCCTCATCATCCATCCTCTGAAGAGCCCAAAGTTATTGAATTTTCTCCCAGTGCTGGATCTGCACCCCAACACAGGAGCAAGGCCTGCAGAGCCAGCACAAATCACGATCCATTGCTGTGCAGAGGAACCCCAGCTGAGCCCCTTCAAGCCTGGTCAGACCTGACACTCGTAGCTCTCTGCAACCATCACCATCCACAGACTAGCAATCCACATTTTTATGGGGCAGGCAGAGCAGGACTACTAATTGCCTCATTAAAAATATCACCTGCAGATATCATCCACCATCATTGTCTCCACACCAGATCCAGGAGGACTTCAGGTGCAAGCAGACTCAATTGGGTCAAATCACCACCTGGATCTTCTTTTCCCTCCCAGACAGTGCTCACAAGACACTCCATCAAGGGATGTTTAGCTCTTGAATGTTCACCTGATAGGAGCAGCCCTGTCACAAAGCATTCCTGGAAGCTCTGTTCATGTCCCAGGTCTCAGAACCCTCCCTACACCTGCATCCTCCGTGTTACAGCCATAGGAGTGCAGGACCAGGAGCTGGATTTCCTTTATTTGGGCTAAACCATTGCAATCTCTTTATATGGGCCTATGTGAGTCCTGATTTTTAAGCACAGGAATGCCAAGAGGAAATAATAAAAAACTCCCTGTGTGTTAGACACTGGAACAGCTTCAAATCAAGAGTTAGCTGAAGCAAACAGGAGAGACACGATTTCAGCATTTATTAAAAGCAGAAGTACAGCACAAAAAGAGGGAGAGGAGAAAGCTTTGCTTACAGGAGATGCTCACATGGTACTCAGCACCATGGGGTACCAACCAGAACAATTGACAGTCCCTTGGTATTTCTGAAGTGGCACATGGAAGAAGAGAGGAATTAAAAACAACAATCTAATCAGTTGTAAATAGTGCTGAGTCCAAACCACATGTCCAAAGCCAGATGAGAGCCTGGAGCAGGGAGTGGAGAGCAGGCATGAAGCACTCCATTTCCCTTACTTCTCTGTAATGGTTGGAAGGAAACAACTGGGTCCAAATTCCTCCAATTGTGGCATGTTTTAGACCTGGACATGAAGTGCTTGATTGTAGTGAATACCCCGGGCACTCTCCTATTGCCTCAGATTGTTTTACCAATATAGATAAGTTCAGAAACACTCTGACAGTTACAGACAATTTAACACGCAGGGGCTGCTCAGGGAAAACTTAAAACTGTCATAATTCATCCTCCCCTTCCCCCGGTCCAGAAATGAAAGATTAAACCTAGGAAGATTTATTAAACTGACATTTTAATAGAATTTTTAGACTTTCCTTGTTAATAGTTTAAATATAATTGAATTCCATGAAAGGGAGGAATACAGGATGGAGCCGGTGTCCCCCAACAATAAGAATATTTTAAACACTGGGGCATATCACTAATGCATAATTTAGTCCTATTTGCATGGCCCTTAGAACTGGGAGTAACGAAAACACAAATCTAATTAACAGAGTGAAAGAAATGCCTCCACCAGCAAACTTCATCACAAGCTCCACTACCACACACCCACCCTCTGCAAGTTACAAACATGAAACAGATGGCAAGGAGGAGGAAAAAAAACTAAAAGACATCACACATCAGCTCTTGGAGAGGAAGAAGGGAGAAAAAAAAGAGAGAGAAAGCAGAAGGAATAGGATGGATAACCATGCTACTTGACGATGCAGCAATTAACTTGCTGAGGGTGGAATAATTCTTGAATTCTTGCAATGCCTCTCTGGTTGAAGCACTCTCCCAACTTAGCTAAATAGATGTACTGAATGCAGTGGAGAGTAAACCAGTTTCCATAAATCCCAGCAGGAGTCTGTTTCACTTTATAAGGTTCATGTGAAAAATTGAAAATTCAGGTTTTTCCTAACGCATCCGCAATCAGCAGGCTGAGCCCCGCGGGTCCCCAGAGGTAACTGATCACAGCACAAAGTAGGGTTTCACAATCATGCTGAGATTCTCCACTGCATTTTCAAAGGTTAGACATTAATTCCTGATCAATACAAGGAACAGCAGGCTGCCCCCTACCCCCACTCCCAGAATTGTCTTACATTATTAACTGAGCCTTGGCTTTGTCCTGGAATTACTTAAAATCACAACTCAGAGCTGTAAGACACAGAGTCCCCCCAGATGCAGAGCAGAGGGGGGTGAGAAAGACCTTCCTCAGCACCTTCTTCCCCCATGCAGAGACAAATCCACCCTGTCCTAGGTCTGACAGCTGAAGGTAAACAAGATTCATCATGCTTAGCATGACACATTCAAAAAATAAACACCGGAATCTGAAGTTTCTCCAGGTCTAGTTGGACTCTGTAGAAGCAGATCATTCCAAATTAATCTTCATGATGAAGTCTCCCTCTTTTAACAATGTGCCACACTTATTTTTGCTGGGTTTCTCTGTGCCATCACCACTACAGATTTCATTGACATCAAGACATCTCCCTTAAGAGCTAAAACAAACTCAGTGTGTCCCAAGCACCAAGTTTTCCAACAGAGCTAAAAATAAGGGAAAAAAAAAAAAAATCCAGGCTACTCAACAGCTTTTGGTCATCAAAAATGTTCTGGTCTTCTCCAGACATGTACATTGGGCTGTCATTTGCTCTCCATTCAGGTGATAGGTGGTGGCTGCTGTTTTTGGTGATGCAGTTTGACATGGACTAGGTCAGGGGCAGGATGCAAGCTTGTCCATCAATCAGATTTAGAACCAGTTTTTGATTACTGGTCATGCTGGTTCTTACTCTGTTTCTCTTTCCCTCTTGGTAACACTCCTGCAGATTTGAAGGCTTCAGCTGCTAACTGTAAGAGGTTCCTGGACTTCAGGCAGCATATTGGGGAAGTTTTGGATACCTTCACCGTTAGACAAGTTCATTAGCATGCGCTCATGGTCTCATATTTTTTACTGCCTCTCTGCAGGGCTCATTTATTCCAGTGAAATCAAACACAAGAATTCCCCCAAGGCATCCTTGTCAGATATGAAGTGACTGGGCTGCACAACACACTCTTTCCAGGTACTGCAGCAGGTACAGGGAAGCTTACAATGGTTTTTGGTGTCGTATCCATTCATTATCAAAGGGGAAATTGATTAATATCCACTTTTGCTGAGTTAGAATCTCCTGATGGCTAATGAGCGTGAATAAAATGTTATGTAAATTAGTGGCTGAGAAGGGAATTCAGAACTGAACTTGAATATGAAATAGGTCATTAGTACAACACATCTTTAACATCTGTTGATTGGTTCCAATGTTACATTTGTGGCAAAACTGTCTATGTTGAGATTTAGTGAGAACTTAATATGACTCCACACTCATGCATGTACCCTCTGAACTTTGTGCCACACGTGATGTCAGGAAGCAGGAGCGATTCTGGGCAAGCAAACAGGTCCCCACTCCTGAAGAAAAAGCAGTTTGTGGCCTAGATTGCTATCTGATCACCTGCTCAAGACACCTCTGTATTATGTGTGCCTAGGTGGCTGTGCAGTGTGTCTCATAAAATATGAATACTTCTTCCAGATAGGATGGTGCTTAATGTGCATTTACTGTATGAACACTTATAGGTTTCTATTATTATTTATAAGTCTACAATGTGAGAAGCTTTTCTCTAATGCTCAAGAAGTGGCAGTTTCCCTCTTGCCAAGGACAGGCAGAGAAGAGGACACATCAAGAGAAAGGCAAACAGCAAATACCATGTATAGACAAGGAAAACTAGATTTTCTCTAAGCTATATAGGCTGTCTAGGTGTTTAAAAGGAATTAAAATTGGAATGGGTTTGAGCTTTGTGGGCTTGGTAGTGTTTGTGCCTTGTCCTTTTGGTACAATGCAGTTTGTCTGGGCTCCTGCACATGGGCTTGTTTAGGGCTTGGGGGTTTTTTTCCCAGGTTGAAGAAGGAGTGATGAAAGTCCTCAAGTAAAACAGGAAAAACTGACTATCTTTGAAGATAAGCTGCCCCAAAGGGTCTCCAACACATCACAGGAGAGGAGTGGCAAGTTAATGTTGGAGACAGTGTGTCAGCAGTCTTTAAAAATGAAAAACTAATAATGTGACCAAAAAAAAAAAAAAAAAAAAAAAAAAAAAAAAGAAAAAAAGCCAGTGTCAAAATAAAGGAATGTTTCTTTGTGGGAAACAGGCACCAGGATCCACAGATGTATTCATGTCCCTCATCTCCCCTGGGGCAGGATAGGGACCTCCCAGGAGGGCTCAGTCTCATGGGAAACAGTGATCATTGCAGGGTGTTTTTAAATCTGGTTCTGCAAAGAAGAAATCTTCCAGTCTTGTGACATTCAAAGGGGAGATGGAAGGGGGGGACAAAAAGAAAATTGCTTTCCTACCTTCCTCCTCAATGGTTCTTGAGCTATCCATATAAAGTGGGAAAGGTGCAAGAGGAGAAAAACAACACATGTGCAATATGCAATAAACTGTGAGCAAGGCAAGAAGTGCAGGATGCAGCAGAGTTTCAAGCCATGGTATTGGTGTGAGGTTCAGTTTCTCGTCTCTGGGGTGACCACCAAACTCATCCCATCTTCAGGTACTCCAGATGAGGATATTTCTCTCTGGCCAGAAATTCTGCCCTTCCAACATGAACTTCCAGCTTCCATTACCTACTTTTGACAATCCTGTCAGATGTTTCTACACAAACTCTCATAGGAAGGACAGCAACAGGAGCCCCCATGCAAAGGAGGTCCAGCCTCAGGAGAGGAAGTGGTAAAAAAGGTGGTTTGTTTTCCCATTATTGCTTTGAATCCAGCACTTCATTTGCACCCCCAATTTATAAAAGAAAAAAACAAAGCCTTGTGGCAGCAGATGATCAAAACTGACACAAATGGCCCACCCAAGCCATTGTCTGGAATTTTGGTCAGCAGTAGGAGAGTAAAATGCAAAGGTTACTTCTAGATGAGCTGCATAACCAAGGATAACACAGTCAGAGAAACTGTCGAAGCACAGAACAAACCATGCTTCTTCAGAGACAAAGGCATGGAGTAGCAGGGAGGCAGGGGTACTGTCTAAAATTTGAATGAGGAGAAAGGATATAGTACAACACTTTCTGCTGAAGGGTTCTGCCCACCCCAGCCATTCTCTGTGTAGTGTCTGCACTTGCTTTTTAAGAATAAAAAGTCACTCAGTGCCTGATGTAGGAGCTTTGAAACAAGAGACTGGTGTCTCAGGATGTGCCAAAGCCTGCTGTCCCACAAGACAGGGATCACAAAGCATGCCCTTTATCAGAGCAAGCCAAGGCAAAAAAGGAGCAATGCAAGTACCCAGGGCTTAGAGTTCACCAAGCAGAGGACTCAGGGTGTAGAGATCCTCATTGATATCCAGGGTGGTGATTTCAGATCTTGTTCCAGATCAGAGCCACCTCTACAAACAAGGGGCAAGGAAAGACAGTAGGAGTTTCCTGATCCAGTGTGCACTGCAACCTTCTGAACTGGAACTCAGAGCTGGTGTAAGGAAACACAACCCACAGTGGGGTAAAGAAACCTGGAAGCCATGCAGCTTAACCTCAGCTCAGGCACTGGAGGTGCCTCAACATCAGGATACCAAGAGTCACCAGATGTACTGAATGAGGACCCACAGCCCTTACCCAGACCCATGCCAGGTCTGCACCCCCCATTCATTAGCTACTCAAAAGTGCTAAAACTCACCCAAATATCTTCACCTCCTTTCTGCAAAGCACAGTGGTGGGCTACTACATTTATTATCCCATCACAATTAACCACTTCTGATTAGTTCAACTAATTACTGGGTGCTAGCAATTACTCACTGACAGGCCTCCTCAGAGCCTTTAATAGCTGTTCCCACAAGAGCAAACAGGTGAAGGCCAGAAGAAAAAAGCAAAACAACTAAACAAGGGGGAAATGAGGGAAAGAATTAAGAAATCCCTGGGCAGACCCAGGTCCTTTGAGATCCAGAGCAGCAAA
This sequence comes from Vidua macroura, assembly GCF_024509145.1. Classification (NCBI taxonomy): domain Eukaryota; kingdom Metazoa; phylum Chordata; class Aves; order Passeriformes; family Viduidae; genus Vidua; species Vidua macroura. The sequence goes on from NC_071571.1 coordinate 6,084,499, forward strand.
CAGCCCAGCTAATTAGCATGCCTGTTGCATTGCCAGCATGCACTGAAATTTTCCCTCCAGCCCTTTTTCTTGCAGAAGCTCATGATTTGGGATTTGTCCACAATACAAGCACTAGACAGGATATGTTTGCACATTGTCATTTCAACACTGCAATGTCTATCAAAACCACTAAATCATGTCTGGGTAATTTTGTTTAGAGGGTGAATTTTGGATCCTAAGTCACCAAATGGAGGCATTTTCATCAATTCTGACTGGAAACCTCTGACAACAGGAGGATTAGGAGAGAATGGAAAATATGACAAAAGGGTAGCCTTAACTAATTTGGAACACACTTCTTTCATGAATGATAGAGGAAAAAAATCTTTAGAAGGATGCTCTACATGTTACAACTGTATGTTTTATGTTTCAAACCCTGACAACAGAACTTAACAGAAAATAAGTTGTTAATGACACTCATAGAAGCAATCTTTATATGTATTAAATTCTACAGTATGCAGAAAAAAAAAAAAAAAACATAGCTTTTTATCTGATGTTTAGAGAATGCTCTGGCTCCTGTTGTCATTGAATTTTATGGGGTTTCCATAAACAGGAGAGCATCCAAATAGTGTCTTTGTTTCCAGGTGCTGCATGCTTCACCCCTATGGCTGCAGCACCTGGAAGGTGTCTGCTTCCAGACATCCTACTCCAAACCCTTTTGAATTTAATAATAATTATTTCATAATAATTTAAACAAGTTTTGAGGGAGGATTTCAACGAGTCCATAAAGCACTTGTGTTGACTTCCAGGTGGCTTTTTAACCAGAAGCCAGTCGGCCACAGACAGCATGACCACAGATCCTGAAGTATCTCAGCATCTCAGAGACAGTCTCCAAGCTCAGCTGAGACCTTATCAGGAGGTCTGTGATCCTGGGGAAGCTGCTGGAGAACAGACATTAAGCAGCCTGACAACAATAAGCCCGGTTCAGTGCCTTATCCCTCCCTTGCTCAAAACATGATTTTCCAAAATGATGAATTATTGTTTTCCAAGTAATGGTTTTGCACTGGAAACACTCACTATTTCCCAAGTTGCCCTTTCAGTCTGGAAAGACTGCAGTGAACACAGAGGAATGTATCCAACACTTTGAGCCTTGCTGTGCCACAAGTGATGATGGGGGGACTGGACATGCTTGTGTGGAGACTGGTGGAAAACATGATTCCCACGGTGGAAAAGATTCCTGAGCACAACACCTTGTCCCTGGGTGTTTGGCATCTGGGTGGGGTGGGGTGAATCTCCCTCAAAGCCCACAGATCCAGACAGGATCACCTGGACACCACAGATGGAAGGAACACCCATGTCACATGTGCATGAAATTATTACCCTAGTGCATTCCCTGCTTGAGCAGGAAAGGATAATGAGATGGTCAGGAGACCTCGCCCACCCTGACAAACAGCATCATGCAGGTCCTTTCCCCTCCCGAAGAAAAACAAGGCAGGGAAGAGGGGGAGGGCACAGCTAAAGTTAAATTGTGCCATAAAACTTTTTTCTACAACAAAGCAATTAACATCTGACTCTGCTATAGAACTCGAACAATGCTAAAGGCTGCAAAACGCTGTCTGAAAAGGCAATAAAAAAACAATGGTCACACAAAGAGCCCTCCCGAGGCAGGAAGGGCCCCCAGCCAGCCTCTGCCCAGCAGTGGAGTGCTTTCATGCTCATGCTGAAAAGGTGCAGGGAAGGTCTTTTGTTTCAAAGTGAAATCTTTCTGAACGAAGTGTGCACTGCAGAAAGGCAAGGCACACGATGGCATCCCCTTGGACAGGAATTACAAGAGCCCTTTGCTCAGAAACCCACCTCAGGTTCTGTTTTCTGCCCTAAAGGCACTCTGTGCTCGCAGCTCAGCCTGGAATTCCCTCCTGTTCTGCTGGTGTGGAGGTGGGAAGCTCATGAGCAGGTGTGCAGCTGGCCTCAGCCACCTCCTGAGCTCAGCCAAGCTCCTGGACCTCTGGTTCTGCTGCATTTCTGCAGCTACGTTCAAGGTTTGGAACTTCCATTCTTCTATGGTTCTGGATGGACTTTCCAGACCTCAGATTATCCTGAGAACTGCGTAAGAAAAGAGTAACTTTTAACTCATGTTTTTGCTAATACACTCACTGCTGTAAATCAGCTGAAGTTCAAGCAGCCATGAATATCTGTAAGGTTAGATTTGATACTTCTAGTCAGCATTAATTTTTCCTGCAGACACACATGCACATAACGATGGGGTTTTTTTTTCTTTTTTTCCTTAGAAGTCTTCATACATTTTCTTCACTTTTTTGGTTTTTTTTTTCTGCTTGCTTTCTATGATTGAAGCAGACAGAACATCTCACACAAAGCCTTTTGGAGATTTCAAGAAACATGGAGCTCCTGGAGCAACTCCAGGGGAGAGCCACTAATTTTGTCAAGGGTCTGGACAACCTCTCTTATGATGAAATGCTGAGGGAGCTGTTCAGTCTCAAGAAGAGGTGACTGAAAGGACACCTCATAAATGTGTACAAATATCTAAAGGATGGTGCCAAGAAGACAGACCAGGCTTTTCTTGGTGGTGCCAGCAATAGGAAAACAGCCAACAGGCAGAAACTGATACTGAGAAAGCTCCACCTGAACATGAGGAAGAACTTCTTTGCTATGCAGTGACCAAGCACTGGAACAGATTAACCAGACAGTGTGGAGGTTTCCTCACTGGGGGTATTCCAGAACCATCTGGACACAATCCTACACCCTGTGCTTTGGGATGACCCTGCTTGAGCTGGGACATTGGACCAGATGACCACTGTGGTCCTTCCAACCTGACCTAGTCTGTGATTCTGTGGTCTTGCCCACTCTCCAAAGGGAGAGGTTTGGAGAGATTTTGGTGTTCCAGGCTCAAAGACAATTGACAATTGGACTGGATGATCCTAAGGATCTTTTCAAACCTTAATGATTCTGATTGTATGAGCAGGGCTGGCATACAGGAGCAGTGGGCCATGACCTGGAAAAGGTGGGTGCAGAAATATCCAGAGAGGCTGCTGTCAGAAAATCAACATCAGGAAGGAACCTCTAGGAAGGGGAAATGTCAGACCAGCTTGTCAGTCAGTAGGGAACGGCTGACAAAGACAAGGATCCTGCCACATCTTATAGGGACTTTATTTTTTACCTGCAAGAATAAATTCTGGCTCTCCCACACTCACAAGAAGTCACCTACAAAGCATCTTTCACACTCCACCAGGCAGCAAAACAGTGGTCAGGTGTGACCAGCCTTGCAAGAGCCACCAAAAATAACCCCTTGCCATCATGGCCAGGTCAAGCAGTGCAGGACAGGGCCCGTGTTTGGGGCTGTGAGCCTGCAGAGGTGGGGCTTTGTTTGGGAGGGAAATGTGCCCAAGGGAAGCCCCACTGCTCCTCTGCACCAGCCCTGAGGAACAGGTGGCCATGGCATGAACATCCATGGTAGTCTGGGATGTTTAATATCAATTCAAGAGGGAATTAAGGTGCCTGGGTCTGTGACTGCTTTACACTAATTCTGGATGGTATGGAAATGTAACCCACTGGTTTTGCCTTTATGAGCAATACTTGGTTTGTCCTGTTCCCAAGCTGGTTTCCTGTGCAGTGTATTTCTTGTGCTGATAAATATTTATGCTCCGTGATTTTGATTTATACAAGGGGTTTAAATATTGTAAAGCTGGATATAACCAGCATAAAACAACATAAAACAAAGCACCAGTATCTAGAATGGGGAGGACTAAAAAGGGATGGCTCCTGCAGCAACCAAATTTTACCCCAAAAATGACCTCTTCCCCTCCCAGGAGCAGCACAAATTGGCAGCATCCCCCTCTTTGCTTTACAATTGAGATTTCCAACCTGTGTGTATCAAACAGGAGAGCTGTTTGCAGTATTGCCAAGGTTACTAGAGTGAAAACATTGCAAATGGCATTTGCATGATTGTACTTTCAAATCCTAACTTGTAGCAACAGTGCATTTTAAATGAAGGGGATTTATAACTCAAACCAGAACACTAATCATATTCTGGAGTAATAGGATTTATTTGTTGGTTGTTTGGTGGTTGTGGGGGTTTTTTTAAGCTCAGAGACAACAAGCTATGTTCATGAAAAGGGAGCTGGCTGAGCTTAAACCCTACTCCAACAACATTTTGAAAGGATTAGGATAGAAACATGAATGTGCTCCATTTTCAATATGTGGTTCCGAGCCCGTGTAGTCTTTAATGTTTCCCTGCTATGAGAACATCCTAAATTGCTAAACAAGTTCAGACAATTACCATTTTAAATGTGAAACTCAGATCAGCACAAAAAAAAGAAGGAGTCATCTGAGGATCAAGAATGGATGTTTAACAGCACCCAGATGTTCTCCAGCTATGAAATTCCTTACCCAAAGCACACTGGGCACATTCTGAAGCAATGCTCAGTCCTCCACCAAGGCTAGGATTTGCAGCCCAATATCAAGACCAGCTAAAGCTAGAAGCAGCTGTCATGTTCCCCACAACACTGCATTTCTGGGACAGGCTGGAGCACCTGACTTAAAATCATGTAATATTTACGGGAGAAAGCTCATTCAGGCTGTAATTTAGGAGGTGCACTAAATCTCATGGCCCATATCCTTACATAGAACAAGTGGATTAAGTCAATGCACACCACCCAAAGAGCTTGATTTTAATCTCCATGCCCTGCACACACCAGACTTACGGGAACAAAGGTGCTCCAAGAGGGTTTGATGATTACCAGAAATAACTCCAAAAAATTCCCTGGATTTTTGACAAAAAGGAACTTTTCCAGACATTTCTGAAATATCTCTGTAAAACACATGTTAAAGCCACTTTACAGGGCTTATTTTAATATAAAAATTCTTAGTGGTGGGCTGTTAAGATGTCCTGTCAGACATGGAAAACCAGAAGTGCTGTGTGGTCTGTTTCTGCAGCCATCTGAAGAGATAATAAACCTCATCTGGCCACTGAGAACTTCATATAACATGTCACTTAAACTGCATGATCATAGACTTGCTGGCAATTGATTTTAGACTTGTCAAAGGGTGTCAATTTAGGCAGCTAAAACCACCACCTAAAATCTCCAGTTGTGCTTAGAAATTCTGGCCTTCAGTATGTTCAGGCACACACTGATTTTATACAGTGTGTGTATATATATACATGTATAATTTCACACACACACATACGTACATCTATAAATGAAAAAATTAATCTGAAATATGTCGCCCCACAATCTGTCAAATAAAGCTGATATAATAAATATGTCACTTTATTTAACAACTGATGCTGAAGAGAACTAGGCAGAATGAAAGAAATGAAGACAGGGCTTAGTAAAAACACTGAGGAAGGCAGAAATTAAAGCAATCAATCACATTCTCGTGGAATGTCTACACCACTCGAAATAATATTTTATTGTCTGCTATTGATTGGATGCCACTGAACTAAATTACAAACAATGAATCTGGTGTTATAAACAAGAATCACAATAAGAATAACTTATTTCAAAGCCTTGGCCATACACTTTGTAGACTGCAGGGTCCTGGGCATCTGCTTCCTATACCACCACAACCTAAGAGACATCCCTGCTCACTGACAATGGGGATGCCAGACTGCAAGGGTGCTGAAATAAGGGGATACTCCCATTTTGCCCTCCTTTGCATTTTAAGCATGAGTGTTTAAAGCTTGCAAAATTTGGTCGGATTAGAGGACCCCACTAATCGAGACATGAGAGCAGTGACACTGTTTTTTTTCAAACAGTGAGGTCTCAGTTAAGGAAGGAGAATACCTTGAATTTTATTCTGATGCAGTCATAAGAAAAATTAAAGAAATTATGCTGAATCAGAGACTAAAGTTGTGGTACTCAACAGCCAGTCCTGGGCATCATTTTGGAAAATGAAAGAAAATTCCTAGGGGCCCTCCATCAGCCAACATCCCCAGGTCTCTTGGCAGGTTCTTTGCCCTTGCTCCAGTGGGATGCTGCCACTATGATCCATGCAGGGACAAGGGACATGGGTCAGGACACAAGCTGAGCCTGATGGAGAGAGCACAGGACATGTCACATCCTCTTGCTGCTCACCAAGCCACAAGGCACTCATCAAACACCTTCACCGCCAGCACCAGGACAGCCTGGGAAGAAAGGTGTTGTTTATGCTGAGCACTGGTCTGAAAGATTCACCTCCAGAGAGGATCAGCTGACACAGCAGTGAGAAGTAGGAACCACAACTGCTTCAAAAACCCCTCTGAGCCAGGCTTGTTGTAAGGAGCAATGAATATGTGGCAGGGGGTTTTTAAGCAGCTGGGGGAAAGTCCTTTCTCACCCCTCTGAAGCTCAGAGGATGATAAAACAGCATTACTAAAACCTCTTGAAAAATCAAATGAGATGTTTAGGTAAGCCAGTCATTCCTGATACTATCCACACTCTAAAATAAAAGTGGGCAAATATAAAGCAAAATGCTGGATGAAGGAGCAAGCAGAGAGGATGGGATAAAAAACACATCTCCCCTTCCTGCATTGTTCTGTGATGCCACTGGTTTGTCAACATTAGCCATTTACAGACACATGCAAATGGCATGAAAACACTGGGCCAAATCCATCCACAGTGAATTCCAGCAGATCCATACTGGGTTCTAATTAGGCTTATTATGTATAACCAAACATAATTCTAATTGGCAGCCTTGATTACACCCCACATCATTTCTGCTCTAATTTACCCACATGGGACAAGAAAAAGGTAACAGACAGGTCTGGCTCCAATGGTGACAGCAACAGGAGGAAGAGGGAAAGCCATCCCTTGAACTGTGCACAATGGCTAGCAATGGAGTTGGATGTATTCCCACTGAAGAAACATTTATTCTGCTGGTAGGCAGGAATCAGGTTGTGTGTAATTTACCTTTATGCAGCTTTACCTACCCAATAGTTTGCCACTCACCCCTGCAATATCCTCTATTACTAGAGATTTTATGGAGTGGGAGTCCTTATAGGCATTTGGGAAGTAAAAATTCTGCTTGGAATGTGAGGAAGAGTGTGTTTGTGCATGGGTGAGACTGAAGTTCAAGGGATTTGAAGTTAATAATTATTTCCTCCCATCTGCCTCATATACTTCCCCTTCTTTTATAGACTCTACAAGTCTCAAATTAGGAAACAATCTCAAGCCTACAGGGAACAGCAATTCCAACCCCACTTTTCTGGGAAGGAGATGGGTTTCCAATTAATGTGGATGAGAGTTGTGTACACTGAACACACCCATCAACCAGTTTGGAAGGCAAAGCTGCTGTCCTCATGAATTATAGTCACTTCAGAAAGCATGGCCTAGATCCCCACCAGGGTGAAATTGTTCTTGCAGGGATGGGAGGCTCGATAGTCCATAGGCAGATCCATGGGTCTTGGTTAATTGATCCTGTGGATGCTTTGGGCCCAGAAAGATGATGGCCCCAGATTGCAAAAAAGCTATGGAGGTAAAGGCACAAGTGGTGGAAAGACAAGATACAAAATGATTAGTGATGGCTCACTCCCAAACCTCCAGAGGTTTGCCCCCAATTTGGGTCTGGCCAGCGTCTTGATTGATGCCTTTGATAAAGGGCGAAGAACTTGCTTGTAAAATGCCTGGATGGATCAAGTCCTAAAAGGTTGCAAATGTTGAAAAGGACAGGAGCAGAATTCAGACACGCCTCAGCCTGAAGTGCATCTGAAAGCAGCAAGAAGGAAATCCAGAGGAATGAGTTCAACCTCCTGCCCTCGGGAGGGACATCTCCAGAGCACAGGAACAAGAGGTGCTAGTTTATGGTCTGGGGGACAGGGAAAAGGGCCACAAAGAGCCAGCAATGACAGCAGCATCCCATCAGAGCTATGATGTACTGACTGGAGGGGATCCACAGGGAAGCACATGAACCTGCCATGGCACAATGGGGGATAATCCCCAACTGTCCTGTTGTGACTCACTATCCAAGACCAGGGCAGCCTCTGGACTCCCTATTGAAGACCAGGGATGCTTCCTTGCTGTCAGGTCAATGCACTCCCTACAGTCAGACCAATTTGCTCTTTGGCCACTGCTGAATTTCAAGATGCAGCTCTGGCTTTTTTGACCAAGCCAGGCTGTGCAGAGGAGGACACCACATGTCCATGGCACAGTTTTCGGGGTGGAAAACAGTGCTCTGCACCTGGTTAGCAGCAATGCTGTGTGCACACAATGAGCATTTAGGGGGTGGAAGGAGCCTTCAAGATGCACAAAGCCAAACGTGTCCAAACGTGAGTGAGGGAAGGCAGCAGGGTGGAGGAAAGCCATCTGGCACCCTCTAGTGTGACGCTCTGAGAAAAGCTCGTCCCTCCGCTGTTCCTCAGCAGCCTCTTTCTTCTCCCCACACCGACCACCCGTGCCTGCAGGCTCCGTCTCATCAACCCCCTTTAATTACCATCTACTGTAGCAAGGCACGAAACTCATTAGTGCGAGCGGCATCTCCTCGTGATGAGCCTGTCGTGTCCCAAGACATCCAGCGGTGTGAGCCCAATCAGAAGGAGATGCACAGCCCAAAGAGGCTTTAAAGGAGATTTTCATTGGACAGCTGGTGTGGCTGAGGGTAAAGAAGTGCCAATGTCAAGGCATCAGGGCCACCATCACTGGCAATGCCACATGTTCAGGCTGGGCATGAAAACAGATGTGTCCCAAGGCACATGCTGGGAAATTAGACATGTTGCTATTGGACAGCATTAAGCTGGGAGATTCAGCTGACTGTGTGACATCTGGGGTGGGACATTTGTATTAAGAGAGTCTAAATTAAAAAAACAAAACCGCCAAGGACAGGCCAGGGTGTCCCAGTCCAGCCTGTACCCAGCAGTGTAGGCGCAGCTACAGCCACCCAATCACATTTCACTTTTTATGATTTGGCTCTCAAGTCGTTGGAAGAAAAACAACTTTCTTCCGTTCCTAATCACCTTCACTGTCCTCCAGTGAACTTTTGGGTAATGTATGCTGTGTCATAGGAGCAGCACTGCTCCATGAATGGTAAACAGGCACCCTTGTATTTCTCAGGATGATGATTCCCAACCAAGGCACCAACACAGAGCACAGGCAAGAGGAGATGAAACACCCCAGCCCAGAGAGCACTGTCCCCTCCTGGGCACTGGGACCACCTCCACAAACACTACTGAACAAAACGTCCTTCTCTCCCAGGGCTTTGAAAGCAAAAGGGTTTTGGGGTTAGGCCACATGACAATGGGACAGTGGTTGGTGGCCTGACCTTCAGCACCTGTGGTGGTGTAGGTGGGATGTAGGTCCTAGGAGCAACTGCAGCCATCAGAGACAGGACAGGGCCAAGTCCCAAAAGGCCATATGGGTGGTGCAGCAACTACATTATTGCAAATGTTGACCTTGAAGACCTGGAATCTAACCAACCTTTGTGCCAGTGAAGGTCACCCCTGCCTGACACATCACTACTGACATTTTGATGTGTTGGAGGTTGCTATGATCTTCATAGAGTTTTGTGTTTGGTTGAAGGCCAGCTTGTCAGCTCAAAACAGTCCTGAATCCTCATCCCTCATAGAATCATTTAGGTTGGAAAGTACCTCTAAGAGCATCAAGTCTAAACCTCAACCCAGCACCACCAGTTCCAGCACTAAACCATGTCCCTCAGTGCCACATCTACACATCTTTGAAATCCCTCCCAGGATGGTGACTCCACCACTGCCCTGGGCAGCCTTTTCCAATCCTTGACAGCCCTTTCTGTGAAGAAATTTTTACCAATATCCAATTAAAACCTCCCCCAGCAGAAATTCAGGACATTTCCTCTGATCCCCTCAAAGACACCAACCTTCACCTCTCTACAAGCTCATGCTCTTCCTTGTCCTGTTAGTCCAACACCAAAGGACTCTACTTGGGTAGGGGAAAACCAGGGCCATGTGTCTCCTGCATCACCTCTTGCATCCTCACTGCCCTCCTCCATGTCCTGTGTTCCCCTGAACCAGGAGGATATTTCCCATGAAAACCAGATGCCAGTAATGCAAGCCATGGATCTGGCCCAGCTCTGGGTAAAGCTGGATCCAATTTTACAAAACCCATCTCACAAGCAAGTTCATCTCCTATAAATAAACACAAAACCTGGAACATTTGCCTGGCCCCTGAAACAAAAGTAATTTTGCTACACGGCTTAAATTTTTATTGCTAGTTAGTGTAGGAGCTGCAGAAACACAAAAACACAGGCTGAGCCAGGATCTGTGCAAGCTCTCACAGGCAGATCAGCCAGTGTATATCCCCTTAATAACCTTTAAAAAGCCTCTTGCTTGTTATGCTAAATTGCACGGCCATTTTATGATGTGGACACATGTTCACAGAACCCATCCATGGGACAGACTGATCTCAACTGATCAACATATTCAAAAAAGAGTGATTTTCCCCCTCCACCTCTTAGAGACATAAGATTTCTTCTTAAAATCAACTATAATTTTCAAACCAGAGACTCACCAGAAATTAGTACACTGAATTCAGCAAGCTAAAGGTATCAGAGGTGACTTGAGCCATGTTCAAGGTTTCAAAGTTATGACCAGATCACCAGCCCCCCTCAGAAGCAGCAGTTCTTTTGGGAGTCAGGGCAGGAGGATAAACATTAAAACAACTCTCTTATGTCAGCCCTTCCACTTGCAAACCACAGTTCCCTTGACATGTGTGATGCTTGAATCTTTCTGGGAACCCACAGAAAGATAATCTTAACATAGAAACTTGACAGAAGCAGTGCTTCAGAGGACATCACTTTGAAAAGAGGTCTTGGTGGCTCTCTATCCTGCCTGCCACAGCAAGAACCTAAAGAGTAGTAAACAGACAACTCAGTGTGTAAAACTGGATTGTATTTTCTCGTGTCCAAACCTGATACTTGATCTATGTTAGTGTAATGTCAAAGTGATCCACACCCACAGCTGTTCAGTGCTGCTGCAGTAGGAGAACTAATACAGTGATACCCAAATCAAATGGGACATCTTTCATCTTCCCTCTGCCCTCCCCAAAAGTTTTGAATAAGAGCCATTAAAGGAAAGCTGGAGGGCAGACCATTGCTCAAGGTCAATCAACGCATCTCCCTCGTGGAAATTGCTTCTGGCAAGGCTTTGGCCACAGGACCACAGGAAGGCAACAAGGAAGGAGCTGTGCTGTTGAGAGTAGAGTGAAATCAGTGATGAGGAGAGAAACAGCCTGACTGTTGTAAAGCTGAGGGACTGGAACCAGTGAATGGAATGGAAGGAGGAGAGGAGAGGAGAGGAGAGGAGAGGAGAGGAGAGGAGAGGAGAGGAGAGGAGAGGAGAGGAGAGGAGAGGAGAGGAGAGGAGAGGAGAGGAGAGGAGAGGAGAGGAGAGGAGAGGAGAGGAGAGGAGAGGAGAGGAGAGGAGAGGAGAGGAGAGGAGAGGAGAGGAGAGGAGAGGAGAGGAGAGGAGAGGAGAGGAGAGGAGAGGAGAGGAGAGGAGAGGAGAGGAGAGGAGAGGAGAGGAGAGGAGAGGAGAGGAGAGGAGAGGAGAGGAGAGGAGAGGAGAGGAGAGGAGAGGAGAGGAGAGGAGAGGAGAGGAGAGGAGAGGAGAGGAGAGGAGAGGAGAGGAGAGGAGAGGAGAGGAGAGGAGAGGAGAGGAGAGGAGAGGAGAGGAGAGGAGAGGAGAGGAGAGGAGAGGAGAGGAGAGGAGAGGAGAGGAGAGGAGAGGAGAGGAGAGGAGAGGAGAGGAGAGACTGTTTCAGTTGGAAAGGACATACAATGACCACTCTCTTCAACTCCTTGACTAGCTCACAGCTGACCATGGTAAAGCCTGTTACTAAGGCACTGTCCAAATGCCTCTTAGACACTGACAGGCTTGGGGCATGAACCAAATCTCTGGAAAGCGTGTTGCAGTGTTTGACCACCCTCTCAGTAAAGAAATGCTTTGTAATGTCTCATCTAACCTCCTGCAGGGTAGTTTTCAACTATTCCCACAGTCACTGGATCCCAGAGGGAAGAGCTCAGTACCTCACATTCCACTTCCCCTCCTCAGGAAGCTGTAGAGAGCAATGAGGTCACCCCCCAGCCTCCTTTTCTCTGAACAGGACAAACCCAAAGCCTTCAGCAGCTTCTCACAGGACATTCCCTCCTCTGCTTTGTCGCTCTCCTCCAGACACATTCAAAGACCTTCACACCCTTCTTAAATTGCAGGGCCCAGAACTGCCCACAGTGCTCCAGATGAGGCCGCACCAACGCTGAGTATAGCAGGACAATCACCTCTTCTGACCAGCTGGTCTTGCTGTGTTTGAGGCACCACAGAATGGATTTTGTCTTTTCAGCTGTCCAGGCTCACTGCTGACTCGTAGTCCACTACCAACCAGCATCTCACTGTCCCCACATCTCAGCTGGGAAAAGAGAGGAGTGCTCAAGCAATGGCACTTACCTGTGTTTGTGCCATTAGGGAAAAAGATTTAAACACACATTATTTATTGGTTTCAATTACTAAAACAGAGATAGATTTTTTTTCTCATTTTCCCTATTATCTTATTCTTCTTGCTTTTTCTTTAGCCATTACTCAGTTCAACTCAAACTTACTGTTAAGAGTACTCCCATCAATGCTGGTCAACAAAGCATTTAAGCACATGTTTAACTCAAAGCAGATAATTAAGGGATATTCAGCAAAACTCACCCATACACCTCACTTCTTTTTTCTCTGAAAGGGACCCTCCATCATTTTAAAAGCTGTATTTCTTTTCAGCATAAAGTACCACAGCCACAAAAATCAATCCACTCTGCTCCATCAGTGTGCATCTGTCACTCAGCTCCCAGCACAGGGAAAACAGAGACACACACAGAAAACACTCACCCAGTCCCTTTCCTTTAAGAACAGCCAAGAGTAAAAAGATGCATAATTTAGCAGAACGGTTTTATTTGTGAATCAGGTTGTTTTAAATGTCAGCTGAGGTTACATTCTTGTCTTCAGTTGCTCCTGGGTGTTGCTTTAAAGTCATTCTGAGTCACTGCTCTCCATCTTCATCTGCTGATGGGCCCCCAGGTAGTGATGGAAACATAACTTCCCTTGACATGGATAACCTCCAATAAAGGAGCGACTTCCCTTTTGACACGCTGATTAGAATGAACGAGGGGAGGCAGAAGGCAAGAGGAAGGTGACTGTAGCTCTTGAAAAGCAAAGACAACAGGCCACATCCTGCTCCCTGACTCTGTGCCATCAGATTCACTGCAAGTTATTTGCAAAACGGCAAGAAACTCATTAGGTTGCTGCTAGGACTATTGATGGAAATGCAAATCTTTATCTACAGGACCTTATTCCACAGCAAATTAACAGCAGGCTGGGGAAAACCAAAAATCTGTAGTCTCAGGGCTGGGAGTCTGTCAGAACGAAGTATAATCTCTATTTTTCAGATAGCAGTCCAAAAAAAAAAAAAAAGACAAGGTCTAACTTCCTTCCGATTTTCAATTAGTTGCATCAACATTGACTTGAAAGAAATTCTTCAATGTTTCCATGAGCCTGAATAAGGTGAGGATCAGAGCCTGGGAGTTCCATAAATTGGCCTGGCACTGTATGAAAGGGCTCTGCTCAGAGACACACAGCCTGGCTGGCAATTTACAAGACCAAGGGAAGTCTCCTCCAGAGTCGAGTTTTGTTTTGGCTTGACACAAGATTTTACCTGAGCCGTTAATTCTTTCCATTATCTTCCATGGGCTTTGGATTAGGCTCCTTATAGGGAATTCAGCTTCGGCTGCCCAGTGTCATACCTCAAGATATCATCTAGCTGAGAAATCAGGTAGAAGGTTTTCAGAAAAATCCTGCCCCGGTCTTCCAAGGGATCCTGCTGGGATGGCAACTGAGCTTTTGCATGGTTCCCAGTAAGGCTACCTGCAACCAGATCACACAGCCAGAGGCTTCAGCTCTCTAAGAAAGAGCATCAACACCCCCCACCTCCACCCCTCCATGGGGCCTGCACTCACTGTCACAAGCTCATTTTCCACAGAGAGCCAAACATTGTCATTTACACCAATAAAAAGCTGAATTCAGCACTCTTTCCATAAAACGGATCGTGAACCCTTAACACCACTTGCCTCTCCTTGGAATAATAAATTATGAGGACAAATGGCAGAATCATTATCAGTTTCAATATCCAGTCATAAATAGTCTTGTAAGAACACTCAAATGATGGTGTTTTATTGCATTAGATATCACTTGCCATTAATTACAGCATGAAACTTTTGTACTTTGATGAAAAGCATTTTAGCCAGCTCAGTTATAAATTTAAAACAGTCTTAAAACAAAAGTCACCCCAAGTTGTGGTGTGGAGATTTTTTTAATCTATAGAATTGGACACCAAATAACATTTTTGTCTTGGAATGACACAAAAGACAGGTTTTATAAAAGCTATTTTATTACCCACTCATTCAGCCTCAGTGCTTTCAGCAAACTAACAGTACCCATGACTGTGTTTTACAATAACATTGTTGGCAGCCAGATTTCACTGCTACAGATACTTCATAGTTTTTAGTGGGGATTTTCTTCCTAATGATCAAGTGGTGTCGTGAATCAATGTGATCTAGTTTACATTTCTGCCCTGTTTCTTTTGTTTGGATCATTTCTCCCTCCTTCTGTTGTCATAACTTACCACACCAGACAGAATCACAGCTGGCTGTAGAGCAAGCCTGGCACCACCAGCAGCTGTTGGGTCAGTCCCCAGAAAATCTGGGATACACACAAAGTCTCACAGAGAGAGAAAAATCTCACAACTTCAGCCTGAGAGCTAAATTTTCAAGCAATTGTGTGATCTGTCTTCAGATTTCCAGTTCAGAGGGATTCAGGCTAAAGCAATTTACATTGCTGCTCCATGGCATCGATCACAATTTGCATTCATTTGCAAAAGGGATTAAAGGGATTATCCCAACCCCAATCTGGGCATGGCAATCTTGCAGTCACCACAGCCAAATTCCCCAGAGACCAGGATTCAGAGCCTCTGCTCAGGTGAACAGTTTATCTGCTATAGCAACACCTCTGCATTCAAACAACCATACATGAAGGCAGAGTCCCAAATCCAGGTGCACTGCAGTAGTTGTACTGGATCCCATACATTTCTCAGTAGATATGGAGAGCACACTTTGTTTTCCTTTCCCAACCCTCTAGGAGGAATTATGGGTTGACCAGTATTTAAATTATTCTCATGAGACCTGGGAGACCATGGTTTGACTCCTGTCCTACCAAAGATTCCCGTTTTGGCCAGGAACACAGGAAAAACACCCAGTTTCTCAGAGCTATGGTGGGAATCTGCTCAAGCTTAGGAGAGCTAAGCTTAGGAATCAAAATCCTGGGACAGTCAATGGAGATCAGGTCCCTGCATTCCACAATAACTTCTTGGCCTTCCCATGCCTAGAAATGGTCCCCAAGGAGATTTGCTCTGTGACCTCCATGGAGACAAAGGTGAAGCTGACCAGTCTGCAGTTTCTCAGGCCCACCTTGCTTGAGGATGACCTCGACATCAGCCTCTTCCCCAGTCATTGGGGACTTTCCATAATCACACCCACCTTTCAGAGATCACACTGAGCAGTCTTGCAATGGCATCAACCATCTTTCTCAGCACCCTTCAACACATCCCACCTGGTCCCATGCACCCATGTATGCCCATTTTGCTTCACCAGTCCCTAAACTGATCCTCCCCTGTGACAGGTGGCACCTGCCTCTCCTAAATCCTGCACCTAGGCACAAAAATGAAGAGGTCTGCTACCAAACCTTGCCAGTAATGTCAAAGGCAAAGGGCACCTCAGCTTTCCCCTGCCCTTTGACACTAGGTTCCAACACATTCAGCAGCAAATCAATATGTTCCCATTTTCCCTTTCCTGGTGATTTACATATAGAAATCTTTATTCCTGCCCTTCACACCCTCACCAGTTTCATCTCACTTTTGGCTTTTTGAATTCCATCCATGTTAGAGTATATCTGAGATCTGAGGACGAGTGACATTGGCCAAGACTCATCAGCACCTGTAAAAACAGATGTCATTGTCGCAACTTGACTGTTTCTTGAAAGGGAAAGAAACATTTGCTTTTTGACACAAAAGTGAGAAATTGAAGAAAAACAGCCTAACTGCTCATTTAAGGCAGCCTGTTCTTTCCCTTCTGCTTAGCCAGTTAAAACCTCATTTGACAATCTGAGAGTTTAGCTCCCAGTGCTCTTGCTTAAAATATAACAGATGGCCTCTAATAAGTAAATTGAAAAGTGCAAATAAGGTTAAAACAATTTTTCTTTATTGAATATCATTAACTTCAAGGCTGTCCACTTTAAAATGCTAATTAAACCTCACTTCCTTTTGCAGGGTTCTAGTGAAGAAAGATTGCCGTGAGGTAAATTCCTCTTGTTTGTAGAGGACCAGCCCAACAAACTCATAGCAAACTGGGCTATTACATGTCCCAAGATTAAGAATTAGAGTTGGAAGTTTTCCATTATTTGTCCCTTCCTTACTTTTTCCTTCTCACAAACCAAACACAGTCAAGAAGGAAGAGGTCAAGTATGAAACCCTGCTCTGTCCACACAGCAAACAACAGTTTCTCTAAAGGTCACTATTGGTCCAAACCAGTTTTCACACAGGATTTCTAACACCTTGTTACACCCTACAGCATACTGTGCTGCAGTTGTGGGGCTCTGTATTCCTGGCACTACACACAGAGTACAAGAGGTCCTTAAGCACCTCACCCCCACCTCACTCCTAATTTCCAGTGCAAATTTAATTCCCAGTCAGTGTGTGTCACTTGCTCATGTGCCAACACTATTCTTTGGCTGGAAGAGCTTTCTCCACCCCCAACCTGAAGGATTTTTACCGAATAACCCAGTAAATAAGTTTTACTGAATAACCCAACTTCTTCGTGCTTCTGGCAAAGCAAGTTAAACTTTCAGCCTCCTCTCCTAGGGCAGCCCTTCCCTTCCCCTGATCAAGGTACCAGCCCCTCCTCCACCTGTTCCAGTTTTAATTCTTCTTTCTTCAGCACAAGAGAGCAGAGCTGGCTGGGTCTTACTAAAGTTCTGGCTGAGGCAATGCTCCATCTCAACTGAAAAGGCACACAGGTGAAGTCCAGGATAACATTCACCTTCTTCATGGCCAGGTCATACTCACAGTTCTTAGTCATCATGTGAAAAAACTAGTATTTTTTAACCTTTCATCTCCTTTACTCCTGCTGAAGGTTGAACTCT
Organism: Vidua macroura; assembly: GCF_024509145.1. Taxonomy (NCBI): domain Eukaryota; kingdom Metazoa; phylum Chordata; class Aves; order Passeriformes; family Viduidae; genus Vidua; species Vidua macroura. Next base: position 6,101,657 of record NC_071571.1, read on the forward strand.
AGTCTAAGGCAGATCCAAGAGGGACCATGACTCAGCCCCCAAAAACAGCCTCATGTCCAACTGATGCAAAGCAGACAACTTTTTGGACAACAGCCTGAGGATGACAGCCTATCACTGTGAGCAGGGAGCTCTGGGTGCTCCTCCTGCCTGGTGGATTTGACCCCAGATGCCAGTTTGCAGACCACCTTTGATAGGCTGCAGGAAGCTCAGGGAGGGAGAAGTTTCCATGTCTGCTGTAAACCTGAGATGCTGTAGAGGAAAAAGTCAGGATGCATCAGGCCAGAAAAAAAGAGAGCCTCTGAATGCCTGAGTCTCCTCACCAAGAATTCCCGAGTCCAGATGAATTGTGCCTCCCCATGTAAACATGGTTCTCAGTCATCTGAGCAAGTTAATTTACTTTGTCATTTAAAGATTCAGAGTATAAATTACAAAATGCAGAACTTGATACAAATTGCCTGTCCAGTCTCAGCTCAGTGATTTCTCATCCAGACAATCTGGCTGAACATTAGCATCCTTCACTTCAAACCACTCATACCATAGATAATCCAGCACTGCCTGATAATCCAACTCAGCAAACCTGAGTTACAAAAAAGTTTCTGGGCCAAGAGGGAAGGGAAATGAGCCTTTTAACATTTACTCTGGTCTTCATGGGAAGCCTTTTGTCCCACAGAGGCTCATCTTTCTTTCTGTGGAAGCCCATGAACAAGGAGGGTTTACAACAGGCAGGGGCAGTTGCAGCAACACTTGTTTAACCGGTCCATTTATAAACCATGCCAAAACCACACACAACACAGATCAACACCAAAAAATCTGTATTCATTGGACAAACAGCAAAACAAGTCTGTGCTGAAAGGTTTTGGGGAGAGTCTGCCAAACACAGAATCACAGAATTATTTGGGTAAGAAGGGACCTTAAGGTCATCTAGTTCCTATCCCCCTGCCATGGGCAGGGACACCTTCCACAAATGAAAAACAACAGCTGTATTTTCTGAGCCAAGAATCACTCTGAGGAAAATAAAATACTTTCACAGCAAGGCAAGGAATGAAATGCAGGTTATTTGCTTATTCATTCAGTTGAACTCTCTGGCTAAATCACATATTGGATTAACTGCATTCAGTGTCTTCTCTTTCCTCTGCTTGGGTAGGTGTTCCTTCTAAGGGACAGCAATTGCAGGGACCCAAATAATTTAACTGAGAAATGAAAATTGGGAAAACATATTGTTGCCTTTCGACAACATCTTTCTTGATCAAAAGGGTGTTTCTGCTATATGCAACTGTCCTCAAGCAGGGCAGTAACCCAGCAAAGAAATTATTGCAGGAATGACAGGGGAATGTCCCATACTAACCTAACAAGCTGTGACAGCCATGTGAAGAGACGCTCCCAGGTGGCATAAGCTGTGATATCAAAGTTGTTACACAGCATGGCTTGGATGACTTTTGAGGAGAATTCTGTCTTCCAAAACACCAGTATTTATCAGACCTGGAAGAGATTTGAGGTTTCAGGAGGGTAGTGCATACATGTCAATCAGAGAGTAAATAGCATCCTCGAACAGAAAGTGGAGCAGACCTTTGTTTTCCTTTGTTTTCCTGTGCAAAGCTTGTCTTAGTCTTAAGGGAGCTGTCTTTCACTGAACCAGGGTTCTGAGCTTGCAGGCATAACACAAATGCCTGGGAGAGTCCAGCTTGAAGAGATAAACACAAGCAAGGGCATGCAAATAAAGGACAAAAAGCAAGAATGCGAGTACCAAAGCTCTCAAACTGTGTCTGCTGGATACCTCCATGCAGGTGTGTGGAGAGGCAGTCTGAGAGGAGGTGGAGAGGTCAGTCTCACAGATTTGACAGTAAAGACAGAGCAGCCCTGGAACAAGAAAGCTTTCCAGCTGTAGAGTGGTAAAAGGGGACAAATCTTGTCTCCAAAGTTGAGAGAAGTTTTCAATCAAGTCTTCAAGAGTTTTGGCACAAGATAAATCAGCTTTTTTCTGTCCTCTTCTCCACACCACTGCCTTTCTACTCAGCAGGGAGAAACTGCTCACTCAGGAGACAAATCACCTGATCTGTTGTAGACATCTGCCACAAGGTAAGATGAACAACAGCCACAACCTCCTCTCCCTCGTGGTCCTCTCCTTTGACTGATAAAGGAGCCCATATGACAGCAGACAGAGATGTCTACACTGGTCAGATGAATCCCACACCTGAATGACCAGACTCCTGTTTGGCTGATGAGATTTTAAAAGAGGAACGACAACCAGATGGATGCATTACAGAGTACTCTGCCAACATATACCAAAAAAAAGCATCTTAAGAATGTGTCACAAATACCTGTCATCTAAAGATTTTTAGAGCAAAAAACATCTCACACAATTAATAATATCCCCAAAGTAGTCAGGCTGGTGAATGAACATAATGTCTAATGGGCAGGCTGACACATCAGTGGATGAGGTAACTCAGTGAAAGATTGGAGTCAGAGATTGTAGCTGTATCCATAGGCAGTGATAGCTGCTTCTTCACCCTTCCCTCAGAGTATGTGCTTCAAGAACACTGAACCAAGTCATTGAGTTCCCACAGTGGTTGAGACGTTCCCAGAAGCCTGGGATCACCACAGAAACATTGTTCTTTTTGTCAAGGCCTGGGATCACCACAGAAACATTGTTCTTTTTGTCAAGGCCTGGGATCACCACAGAAACATTGTTCTTTTTGTCAACTTTTAGAAGCGGCAGAGAAGCAGAAGAACAAGAAAAGCAAAATGACTCTTGAGGCTGGAATTCAGCAAAGTGTCACATAAGAGAAGTTCTCAGCATGCCTCAGAAGTGGAAACAGCCAACAAGGTAGATCATCTACAAGAAAAGGTAGTTATCTGCTGTAAAAGAGGAAAAAAAATGGTTCTAGGGGGAAAAATAATCTAAAAATATTACATTCTAGCAATGTAAGCTGTGATGGCTGAAAGCTAAACCACTTGAACTGACCAACCAAAGAGGTTTGATCCAGACTGCAAAGTATGGAAGGTGAGTAGAGGTTACCCAAAGAATTCATTCAGACTTCTTTTGCCTTGTACATCACATAGTGCTTTTGACCTGCACAAAATTCACTTAAAGCAATAAAGAGGTAAGATTCTTTGGTGCAGACATGATTTTGTACCCAATTTGCACAGGAGTATAAAATTTCAAGCCACATGGAATCAGGACTACAGGCACCTTTAGAGAAGCTTGTTAGGGAAATGCTCCTCACAGAACAGTGATGCCCCGGTATCAGATGAGGGAATGGTCTGACTATTTTCCTTTGTCATTTGTTTGGCAATTTCAATTTGCATTGAAATGCAAATTTAATGAGGGTTAAGATTTCACCAAAACCAAAATCAGAGAGGTTACATGAAAAATCATCAACTGAGGAGAAGAAAAATCCAAATTAGTCCCTTTCTCCTAAAGAGGAGATTCTAAAGTAGTCTGGCATTGATGACAACACCAAGACCAGACAGTTTAGTTCTCTAAAATGTTGGTCATTTTTCTCCTCAGCCCCTAACCTGCATGCAACAGTCTGGGGACCAAGGTAATAGAAATGAGGACAAAGCAAAGTATTTGTTCAAAGTCCTGCTTTGGCTTTTGGTGGCTTTAGATACACATCTTTCACTGCACTGCTCTGTGATCTGTGGTGGTAGCTCAACTCCAAAGGAAAAGCAAGCTGAAAAACAAAAGGTCCCCTGGGATCACACACGGCAGTATTCAGCTCAATTACTTATTAAAGCACCGACACAGCATAGATTTTTTTTTTTTCAGTACATTACTTATTCAATCAGAGCTCCAACTCTCTCAGACTGATCCCTTAAGAAAAAGCAAACATCTTTCCCTGTTTGTTTCCAGCTGCATCACAAAAGACTTTAAAGACTTCAGGCTGCAAAGAAAACTGTTTGTCTTTGGGTTGTTGTACAGCAAGAGCTTGTGGGTGAATCCAGTGAAGCTCTGATTGACTGGCAAGAGCACAGGGCCGTGGAGCTAGGAAAGGTGCTTGGATTTCTCCATGTAACTCCATGACCCACCTCCAACCTAGAGTAGCTTTGCCTGCGTGGATAGGAGCTGCAGGCAAGACAGCAGTGAACAATCTTTTTGTGGCAATCAAGGGTTTGTTTTTTTCTACAGGAGGTGAGATCAATTTTCCATCAAGTTATTCTAAACTGGGAATAGTTCATCAGATATTTAAACACAGAAGCTGAACTTTCATCTAGGCAAGATGGGCTTGCCATGTTGCTCACCTTGAAGAACAGTAAGGTCCCCTGTGGAGGAGGGAGGGAATCAACCTCTATCAAATATTTAGAGGTAGAAGCTGTTGCCTTGCCTTTAGATTTATCTTGCTAAGCTGTTGATTAAGTCACAGAATCACTGAGGTTGGAAAACAGCTCCAAGATCATTGAGGCCAGCTGATACCATAACACCACCTCTGCTCCAGACAACCAGAGCACCATAAGGTAGAGAAGCTGGCAAAAAGCCCACATGGTTTTGGAAACCAAAGGGCACCGCATCCTTCCATCACTTTTTTAAAGGGATGTGAGAGCAAGAACCTGTGTTTCCTTGGTGAGCTATTGTGCTTTCCTAGAAGGACAAAAATAAAAGAGTAGTAGAAGTCTTATAGCAGAATTTCTTCAAAGGACCTTTCAAGGGAGAGATTTATTGAGTCTTATTCTATCAGACACTAGTCACTGAACATGTGCAACTTGGGTGAGCTAGAAAAAAAAAGAGCTTGTCTATAAATTCTTGTACTCCAGACACTGCTTCTCAGAGGCCAGCCCTAATAAACCCATCACCACAGCAATACTATAATTCAGTGGTGGCTCACTCTTCAGAGCCCTGCATCCGAGTCTTTTCTCAGGGACTCCTGCAGCAAACACACACCAGCTGCCCTGAGGACACAGTGCTTCAGTGCTAATGTGGGACATGTCAGAGAGCCCCAGCCCAGCAGACAAGGAAGTTTCTCCTCTCCCTATCCAGAGAAGAGCTCAGGCCCAGAAAGTAGTTAAATCATCCAGACAATATCCTACTACCACCACATAATACTTTGCTAGGAGCCAAGATATTAACTAGAAATGTTCCACAATGTGCTATGAGCTGGGAAATGTGAGCTTTAATCTTCCTCAACTGAGTAAGAAACAGATCTTGAGCCTCCCATTTCACAAGCAAATAAAGCCAGAAAGCTACAAGAGACAATAATCATCTCACCGTGACAAAACTAATGAGCTACTCAAGAAATTGTCACCAAAACTGCACAAAGCTGAAAGATGTAGAGAAGGCAGAGTTACTGAATGCCTTCCTTTCATCAGTCTTCACCAACAAGACCAGACATCAGGAATCTCTGACCCAGGAGACCAGGGTAAATGAATATTAGGAGGAAGACTTCCCTTTGGTCATCAAGGGTCTGGAGAATCTCTCTTATGAGGAAAGGGTGAGGAGCTGGGGCTGTTCAGCCTTGACATAGGCCAGGCTCTCCTCAGTGGCACCCAGCAATGGGACAAGAGGAACGAGCAGAAACTGATGCCCAGAAAATTCCACCTGAACATGAGGAAGAAACTCTTTACTGGGCAGTGACCAAGCACTGGAACAGATCACTCAGAGAGGGTGTAGAGTCTCCCTCACTGGAGATATTCCAGAGCCATCTGGACACAATCCTGTGCTGTGTGCTTTGGGTTAACCCTCTTGGAGCAGGGAGGTGGGACCAGATGAGCCCTGTGGCCCCTTCCAACCTGACCCATTCTTTGGTTGTGACCTCTCCAAACCCCTTCCCTGTGTGGTTAACTTTGACATCAAACCAACCAGTAACCTGGCAGAACTTCAGGCTAATGATGATGGCAATGCTGCTTAAGCTAGCAGGCATTGTTTAACTTGCATTAATTAATCCTTCTGCATTTCTCTACAGTCTTGCTCAATGACAAAGCAACTGCTGACAGTGGAGGCCTGCAAGAAGTATTATATGTTTTAGCACTGTACCTTTGGACCCAGATTAATAAGCACATAAAAGAGATAGATGTGTATTTCTAATGCCACCTTTTAAAGCAATTGCTTAAAAGAAGCCTGCTTTAGCAACTCAGAAATGTAATTCTTGACCTTCCTGAGTAATCATGCTAATAGCAGGAGAAGTTGTGATTATTCAGTCGTGAAAAAAAAAAAAAAAAAGGTACTGTTTGTACTCAAAAGTGGAGCAATTAAATATAAAAGAGAGACCAAAGGAGGACTGTGAGTATTCCCTGGCCACTTCAGAGATGAGTCATGGCATGGGGTTCCCACTCTCAACAGGATGTGGCAGGGACAGGGAGAGTGCTCCTATGCCTCCATAATGTGAAGAATATGAATTTGAGTCATCAGCTCCAGCAGGGGCACAATCCAGCTCCCAGTCAATAAAGAGATCCTCTACTCTCTACAATTCCCTGGCTTATTCCCAAGACACATTACAGCTTCTACAGGAAGGGAAGAAAGGCTTCAGTCACTTTCATTAAACAATCTTCTTTATTCCCAAGAGAAATTTTATCCTAAGGGAAAGATACCAGCTCCACAGAATGCAATAAAGCGTTCCCACTTGCACAGGGAAGTTCATTCAAATTCTGCAACTTGCACACATCTTTGCAGAAAGATCTCCTGGCTCACATTTTCTAAGATTTTCTCAGCTAGAAGCTACTTAATCTGGACTAAAACATTTGAAGTGAAACAGTAGCAACAGAGCAAGACAATCAAGCTGTTCTATTCAAGATCTCCAAGAAAGAAATGGGATATTGGGAGTGTAAGAAAAAAAAATTATCTTCCCGCCCTGTCAAGAGCAGAGCATAACACAGAATTTCACTGCCATGACAAAGAGGAGAAAGAGAGAGAGTAACCCCAAGCTGGTGTGCAGATGGACTGACTCTGCTTTCTGAAGCAGAAAGGAGGTGTATGAATCTTCCCATGTTTGGTCTCTTATTTTCTTTTTTACAAAACTGGTGTCAAGTCAAACATTGCACAGTGGTGTCTGTATCACATAAGATCTCTCCACAATCTATAAACCCCTGCCATATCATGTGTTATCACACAACACGTTTTCCATAGTATCATGTGACAAGAATTTCCCTTCTCAGAGGATCCCAGGGAGTCTTTAAAGACTTTAATCAGCCTCCTCCACATATTAAAGAAAGATGAGATTAAGTCAGTGTGCTTATGCTTTCTGTGTAGGCAAAGATGTAAACATCTCCGAGTTACAGATGAACAGAAAGATAGTCTCAAAACATTTAAGCAAGAGAAACTGAGGAATTAAGACAACTTTGCTAGACAGGTATGCAGAGGCTGGCATGCCAAACACATGGAATCAAAGCTGACAGAGGTGGGTAGAGTGACTCACATACACAAGGAACTTGACTTTGTTATCCAGCTCTTCCGAAACAGCAAGCACAGTCTGAAAAGTACCTAAGAAAAATTGAGGCCACAACCACACAGAGCAATATGATGCTTTTTTAATCAGGTTTTCAATCACAATGTAATTTTTTCCCCACCAACACACTCAAACACAGACATTTAAAAATTATTTGTCTACAAAGAGGAACAAAATGATTTAAACAGCTCCAGTAAATTCTGAGCAAATCTCTTCTGATCTTCTCCTTGGGAGTCCGCTCAGACAACATATAAATTTTATTTGCTTCTATTTCACAAGACAAGAAGAGGCTGGGTTGTAGATAACCTTCTGTTCAAGCTCAGCATATCTTTTCAGAAGTGGACGATAGAGCTAAAAAGGAAAAAGAAATAAATACATCTCGTTGAAAAATTAGATTTTTTAATTACTCTGCAGTTAAAAAGTATCTTCAGACATGAAAAATGCAGCATCTTCACAGGTTTGGGCTGGTTTTTCCCTAATTTGCCCATGAAAGTGCTGCAGAGTTTTCCCTCTTTAAATGTCACAGTTCTTTTTACCATCACCTTTACAGCTTAATTTTATGACACGCACAGGTTGTTCTTATTGTGACTGGGTTCTTGCTATAAGCAGAAGCCATTACTTCCAGCAGAAGCAGCTCAGCTAAAGTCACCTCTCCCAGTGTGACATGCCCCCTCAGTAATAGCTGTGCTAATCACCCAGGCAGAACTCCTGTCCTTGCCTCCCTCCACTGCCCCAGGATGGATCACTGCCTGTCCCCTCCTCCTCAGCCTCACTAATCACCCCACTGCACCCTCCAGCACAGTCAGATAGGTCCTCCTTGGCCAATGTGCTGGCCAGGGCCTTCTAAAATGCACTTCACACTCCCTCTCAGACTCCTGTACCTGTTTGAGCTGCTTCTCTAATACACACCTTTCACAGCCACAACCTTGTCCATCCACAGTCTGCCCCATGGCCATGTTCCTTGCTCCCCAGGCCCACAGGGACAAATGCAGACCCAGCTTCTATCCAGAGCTACACCAAGTATCTGAGTAGCTTGTTTGTATTTTCCTAGCTAGAATTTTCCAGGAGTTTTTAGGTACGGTATTGTTACAACCATAAAAAGAAGAATCAAGACTCAAATGTGTTCAAAACCCCAGACTCAGACACATCCAGCACATTCAGGTATGGGTGAGATCCATGATATGAGAAACCCTGAATAAATCTCTGCTCTGGCTCCAACCAAAAACTGTACTTCTAGATCTTAGAGATGCACCTTTCTCCTTATCTCCTCCCTCTGGTGTTTACTGTCCCTCTAATAAAATCAGTGCTGTGACAAGCCATACCAGGACAGCTTTGCACATTTGCTGGCTCCAGCACAAAGAAGGGAATGCCAGGAGCCAGTGCAGGGTCTGGTACAGGCTTGAGCAGTCCCTAGGAGGATGCCATAAGGTCATATCCCTGCCACAGTGAATCCTAGAGGCTGCCAGTCTGGTCTAAGAGCCCTCTGTACTGACTCATAATCAGGGCAGCCTCACTCCTGGCTCCAGGTTCAGAGAGGTTATAGAGCCATAATGAATCATACCCAGCAAACTGAATTACTGCTCTCATCAGTAAGAGAGATCTAGCATTTCAATGTCCTTTTCAGGACAGCCAACAACAGTGTGTGTACATGCATGAAAAATTCAGGAGGAAAAAATGTTTCAGGTGTAAACTATGGGGATGTAGTAGGAGAGCAGCTTCTTCTGGGGCAGGTCTCTGCACAGTCCTGCAGTAGCCTCAGTGTCTGTAACAGCCCCATTTTCCCAGATTAAAAAAAAAAAAAGAAAAGAAAAAAAAGGAAATCACAGAGTTTTCTCATCTAGGAAATAAAAAATGGTGGGTTTTTGTTTTCTCTTTCAAATGATGGCAAAATACCCAGTTTTTATGTTTCCCTTCTGCTGAATGATAGTTTAAGATAGACAGTGAAAATTGGATTTATCTCTTCATTCCCATTTCCACCTTCCACAATAGCAGGTGGAAGTGACTTAATGGACACATTCTGCAGATGGATCTAGCTTTGACCAACTCCTTCCTTTTTACAAACCAGATGTTATAGAAATTAAAGTTTCATTTCTACATTTCTATAACAGATTAAGTATACGAAGGGGTAGAAGAGAAGGAGCATCCACAGCAAGTGGAAAGAGACACTGTTCATTAGCCAAGACATCAGAAAATGGTTTTTAAAGCCAACTCACAGTGAGTCTTACAGTGTCTTTCTCTGATTAAAGCAGAGAGTCCTACTCACTCCTGCCTCTGCAACAGATTCATTCAGCGACCTCAGGTCAGGCATTTAGCATGTGTGTGCCCCAGCTCCTCTTCTCCACAGGACAGTGATACTGAGATCCTGGAGGTTTATGCAGATTTATGGGGTTAGGAAATAAAATGCCCCACTATTATGAAATGTCACATTACTCAGCATGGTATTTTTAACTAACTACATGAGGGCCTGGAGGGCTCAGAGAACTACATATATATATTCTTTTCATGTTCCCAAAGAACATGAAAATATTGCTCCCATTTCTGGTAAATATGCACATCAGAGTAAACAAAACATTGAGCAGGCAACTATGGATATAGTGGGAGTATCAGTATTTCAAACAAAACCAGCTCCTCTATTACAGCATCTGTAATGAAGACTGGCTATTTCTTACTTCACTATTCTGTAAATTTGATAAGTGCTTAGTGCTGCTCAGCAAAGATTCAGCACAGCAAAGCTGCATTGGTAAGTGAGCTCAGGCACTGAGAAAGCAGGCCCCATATTATTTGCCCATCAGTATTTTTACAAAATACACACAATGCATTTACCAGAAGGCTGGGAAGTATTGTTAATACATCACTCTAAATTAAAATGTGTCAAAATAAATGAACAACTACATTTACTGACACAGTTTCTTTTCCTGTTTATTGGACTTAAGCACTTAGTTTGCTAATTGAGAAAATTCAGGCATTTGCAATAAGCTTCTTGGCCATTAGTCTAAATGAATCCTGCATTACGGACCACATGGACAAAAAAAAATGCAAACAAATAGTTAAGAATATTTCCTGTACTCTATTCCTGTTCTTTGGGGTAAAAAGCTGCACAGCTCAGAGGGATAAGCAAAGCCTTAAATTCTTCCTCCTCAGGGAATTTGGCTGAAATACCACCAGTACATCATAGCTGATAAGTGCAGCAGTACCACAGGCTTTTCACAAGCAGTATTTTTCATGCCAGCTGAGGTTTGGGGCTGGGGCAGCGCAGCTCCCATGAAACACAGAGAGGAAAAGCCAAACAGCACCAACCCAGAGCACGGCCTGAGTGTGCACCCTGGTGTGTCTGTGGAAGGTGATTCTCTACATCTGTCATGACTGAAGTGCCTCCACAGAACCTTGGGCAACTCCTCCTGTGCAATTCTGGGAGTCTCTTTCCTGAGGCAATTATATAGATGTATTTTTATAATTGAGGTCCAAAGGGAATAAAGGACTCTCAGTAATGCATGAAAACCCAAGGACATAAATCCCCTCTCTGTCATAGCCTCAAACCTAATCTATCAAACCATGATATTTAATAAAAGTAATTACATGTATCACAACACAAACCTCATTATTGTCCATAATTTAATTGTCCTTGCTTAATTATGGTCCTTTTTCCAGCTTATCTTTATAGCCTACTCCACAACATTGACAGTACTCTGACTGTTTCATTTACAAACCCTAAACTTCTCTCCTGGGACAATTTGGTCACATTCTGACAGTCCCACAACTAAAGAAAATGCTAATGATTATAATGATACATTATAACAGGGAATAATTTAAGTTGTCCTCTCTGAAAAATGCAATTGTACAATGCTACCTTGTTCTCTAGAACAAATCAAATGTGTTATCCTGTTACTACATCTCACCACATTACCAGCCTATGCACTCAACTGGGCTTTTACTGTTTAGATTGTCCCTGCCACCTTCTAAGAGCAAAAGCAGCTACAAATTATTACTACAAGTGACAATCCACATGGATCCTCCTATCTCTTGCAATGCTCTGTTAGCCAATCACTGGAGCAATTCAAAATTTACAAATCACAAAGATGATGCTGATGATTATCTAATTTTAATCTATCGATCTGAGTACATTTAATCTACCCTGAATAGATTAAAATGAATCAGTCTCTCACAAACACTTGCTACTTTTGATAGATTCCCTTTTTTTAAAAGCAAAGTCAAATTACTCATAGAGATTTACTTAAGAAATCAAGGGTTGTTTTATTTTTCAAATCATAGCAGTTGTTCACTGTTCTTAACAGAGAAAGAATACTCATAAAGCAGAAACAATAAAACAGTGTTCTGAAATACTCTCAAGACTTCTCCAAGGAACCACACCTGCAACAATTACATTCTTTACTTCAGATCTCCATTCTGCAAGCCTATCTTAATCAGTTTAAAAAAAAATTATTGGCTACACAAATCAGCTTAATCAAACTTCTATCAATACCTATTATATTTTTGTGGTTGTATTATTATTACCTACTTTGCACTAAATAACCAACCTAAACCAATTCTAGAAAACAACCGCCCCCCTCCAAAATCTAACTCAACAAAATATAATTATTTTAAATCAATAAATAGGTCATTATAACCTTCCTGGGTAATAGGGTCACTTCTATAAATCCACCCACTTACAAGGCAATTCACCAAAGTCAAGAAAATTTGTTAGGTTTACGTTTTCCCTTCCTGAATTTTTGCAAGATTAATACATCTCAGCAGAGTCAATAATGCAATCAAAAATCACACATCCAGAGGTAGTGAGCTGCTCTATGCCTTCTCCCTACAAAAGCCCACAGGACAATATCACAACCAATCTGGCACTCTGTCACACAGCTTGCATAAACACAAGTGACCAACTCCCAGACAATCATGTTCTCTCTCGTGTTTTATTTTTGCTTAATTAACCAACTAGCCAACCATCCCTGTTTTAATAGATTACAAAAATAGATCTGAATTCTAATGCTAAAATAACAGATTATTTCTGTCTGTTAACATCTATTTATTGCTCTAGAATCTCCTGGTTATTTTTGTCATGCTTAGTGGCTCTTATTAACCATTTTCCTCAGGGAAGAGAGGAGGCCCCAAAGAGGTGAAATGACTCTTTAATTTTTGCTATTCTGAAAAAAAAAAAAGGAAGAAGGATTCATCAGATTAATCCCCAGATGACTGACTTGAGCTAGTCTGGTTGAGTGAGTGACCAAAGACTACCACCACAGTGCTTCCCCCCAGACACCTCATGACCTGTTTGGGTATTGACAGAATTAGAAACAAGCTCAGATTAATACCCTTTTCCTACAAAAATACTGGGAAATCAGGTTCAGCTAAGAGACTTGGGGTCATACCCACAGAGAAGGATTCATCCTCTTTGAAATGGTCTCTTCAAGGCACCATGGTCTGCTGCAGGACAAAGTCACATTGTTGCCAGGCAAGTTGGAACTTTTGAGACTTCAGTTTCCACTAACTACTGATTCATCGCCCACCACAAGCTCTGTGTTCCCCATCTTGTGACTTTATTCCATTTTACCTGCCCATCAGTTTAATTGAACAAGAAGAGCTGCTTTGTGTGCCCTGCCCTTGCTTTTTAAAATCACATTCATTATCACAAATGGTCCCTCAGAAATCAAAGAAATGCTTTTTGCATTTTTGGTTCCTGGAAACCCCTGCTGTGGGCATAGGCCTTGGCAAGGAAGGAGAAGCTACATCAAACTGTCCCATCTGACCTCTGTCTACAGGAGGTTTTCCTCTCTCCAATGATCTAACACATTGTCTCCAACCTATACCAGGAAGAAAGGATGAAACCAGAGCAGATTGCTGTGTTATGACCTGTTTTTTCTCCACCCTGCCAAGATCTAGCTGTAGCTGTCCAAAAAATGTAAAGAAGTGGTTGGGGGAATTTCACATTGGTGAGCCAGACTCTTTCAGAAGAGCTCCTCAGCAAGACAGGACTTAACCTCGGGATGACTTTGAAGTTTATAAAAAGAACTATCATTTAAGTGAAAGGCTCTAACCTCAACAGAATGAAATTGGATGGACAGGGAGATGCAGCTCTGTATGAAACAGAATCAAACTGACTCGTTGCATTATGAATTTTTACTGCAGTGTTCATGCTAGCACACTGTATTACTGACAGGCCCTCTGGCTTTCTGCAGTTTCACAGCCATGAAACTAGCCAGGGAATCCACCATCAACTGCGAAATTATAAGGCAGGAAGAAAAAAGAAATGGTGTGGAATATGTAATTGCAAGAAGCTGATTTTAATGAAATGAAGCTGGAAAGCTAAGCTAAAGAGCAGGAATGGTTATTCCTTCCCATGCTGTTTGGCCACTGCCTCTCTGTCATTCATTCCTATCTACTGGGGCAACAATTCACTACTGTACATCATTTAAAACCAATAAAAAAGATGTGCAAGGAGAGCCAGGTCTAACCATGTGGAAAAGGAAAGTATTGAGAAGGAGATAATTAACTCTTTTAGCTTCCAGGCCATTTTATGCAGAGAGCAAAATAGAAAGAGGTAGCTGCATTCCCCAGTGATCTCTCCAGTCAGGTTTGCTTGGCCCCTGCAGGGGTACAAGGTGCTTGCAAGGCCCCTGTGAGTGACAGCTGTATTCTCTGCCCTTGAGTTTTATAGCTGAAGCAGCACCCAGGGGTCAAAAGCAGGTCTCTGAGCACTCCCCACCTCCACCCCAGCCAGGCTGGGAGCTTTTCAGCACACAGCATTTTGGGGGGGAACAGGGCAGCCACGTGAGGTTGAATCAGACACCAGGGAGCTGCTCCTGTGGTGTGTTCCCTGCTGAGAGCTTCAGCTGCAACACACGTGGCACAGGCCACTGCTGTTAATTATTTTATCTTTTAAAATGAGGGGGGAAGGTTGAGTAAATGAGATCAGATCAATCAAGTTTAAATTATTCAATGTCTTAATATTTCTGAAGGGGACTTCTATTCGATTACTGAGCTCCTCCATCTCAGTTAATAATTAAATAATACGCTGGCAGGCACAATGCAGCATGATCATTTCTATTATTACTCATCATGATATCTGGTGCTCTTCTGCACATGTAGCTGGGAGTTAGTAGTTTTGGCAGATCATTAATTTCCCAGTTTAAATAAAAGCTTTAAAACCTTGTTGCCTGTAGTTAGGCCACTTCCAAATCTTGTAAATGGTGGAGTAAGGCTGTGCTGATGTAAAAGAAGCTTTTGCACAGCTGAAGACCTTGGTGAGATTCACCTTTGTTATTTAAACATGTGTTCTCCAGGAATCTTGCTATATTGTATTGTTTATTTATTACTGCGCATTATATTTCAAAAGCTGTCATAAACTAAAGCCTTTGGCTGGGAGTGAGACGTGCAGGGCTGCACTGGAGAGCCTGAGGCAATGATTCCTTCCTTGGTTTTACAAGGGCTGGAATCACATGGTTACCAACAATGACTATCTCTTCTGCTTTGCCTACGTGGGCCATAAAGCACAAGCCTCACCTTCAGACGTGCCGAAATTCACAGGATGGGCACAGAACCAAAGATCTGTGCCTGCTGAATCCTCCCAGCTGCCATGGTTTCCAGGCAGGAGCTACCAGTGATTATATACAATTGCTGACCACTGTTTACAGACAGGAAGGATTTTTGGAGATGTTTTCCAAGGAGCCAGAAGGCACAATCACCACCCTTTTTTCCATGCTGCTTTGCTGCAAACTAGTTCAGGTTATTTTGTTAAGATTATCAGTTACAACCTGACTGACCTGTATCTAAATTCAATCTATTTTATAACTTTTTCTGTCCCTTAAGGAAGATATTTTGCTGTTTGGTCACACCTTGTTAGGAAAATTTATTCTCACAGACCTGGATGGTGGGATCAGATTATTGCATCATTACAACACCAAATACCTCTCAAAATCAAATCTGTCTTTACAGCAAGGAATAAGAATCATATAACCAAGTGTTTCCTAAACTAATCTATTTTACCAGAAGAATTAGCAAACCACTACATTTTGAAGCAGGCAGGAAATGAAAAGGAAAAAGGTATTGCCAAACTTGCTCACCTCCTCAGCCCCTGGGGTGGGTGTAACAGCCAATCTGGGCTCCGGTGCTAATTTCACAACATCAGCCAAGGACACATTCCTCTCAGCTACAAGCCCTGCAATGAGAATCACAATCCTGATCAATGCGAAAAAACACCATGAGGGATGTGCCTTGACTCCCTGGCAAATTAATACATTATATTGATCTTCCTTGGTCAGGTCAGCATTCAGGATTGAAGGATAAATGGCAGAAGATTTTACATTCCTATGAGTTAGCCTGGGAAGTGGGGACTCTGTGATTGAGTTTTTGCCAATCACTCAATTCGTACCCTGGGGAACAGGTAAGCAGCAGAAATGCTACTCAACAATATCAGTAATTATTTATGGTTACAACAGTAAACACCAGTGAAAATACGTGGGAGCAAGGGATTCAAGGACAAAATGTAACTAAACAAAAATGAAGAGAAATGAAAACACTTTCAAGAAAATATGCTACAAATTATTAAATATATTTATATGTAAGGAAGAAGAATAATAGGGGAGTTCTGCTACCACAGCATTTTGCTTTGTGAGCAAATCACAGCATTTCAGGAGTTCCCTGCACACCTGCTAAGAACCCCAGGCTAACTGTGAAACACCCCAGGTGCACATTGTAATATTATTAAAGAGCCCTTGCCATCAGTATTTCATTTATATTAGCAAGTCCTCAGTTTTCCTCAATTCCTTTGCCTGGCCAAGAGTGAGGCAGCTGAAAGCATCAATCAAAAATGCCATTTAGGAACACACACAGCAAACCCCCCGGGGCTTGGCTGGCAGAGGACGTGAGCCCAGGAGTCCCTCCATCAGCACAGCATCCGAAATCCTCGCTCAAACGCTCTGTCAGCCAAGCCTCCACATCTCATATGCCAAGCTGGCAGAGGGAATACACATCTCCCACACACACAAAATATCTGCACAAACTTTAATGGTGGCTCCACGTTTCACATGCATTCAAGGACAAGGAGTTTGCCTGCAGCATTAGGTGCTGGGAGGCTTCTGAAGCAGAAGGCAAAGTTAGAGTATAAAGAAAAAGAATTTGGAAACTCAACCCACAAGGTGCAAAAATGGCTTCAAATATAAGATAATCCAAGTGTTCGCACTGTCCTGCAAAAGCCTACTTGGCTTGACAGAACCCTTGTGCCTTTTCTGGAAATAAAGAGGAAAGAATGCTGTGTGCATTAAACACACCAATTCAGGTTTTGGTTGTACAATTTTCTGTGCTGTTTTCAAATGCAAGAGATCGTGTAGTCTTTAGATGCTATAATGTGACAGCAGAATTTGCTTCTAAAATTAAAACTTGGCTGATTTCTTCTGATGGCTGGTGCTATCTTTTCCATGTTTGTTGCAATCCCATGGTCTTACATGAACTTGTAGAAAAGTTACCCATGTCTTAAGGCCCAAATCCTAAAGATTCAAATTAAAAATACTGAGGCTAACTGAAGTTGACCTAAACAAGGACTTCCACACTCCTTGAATTGTTCAGTTGTAAGATATTAGAAACCACTTTAAAATACATGGATAAAAATTCATGGTTGGGATTCAAGTCTTAAATAGCTGATGGCCCACCCTTAACACACACCCACATGCATTAATAGATATGAGTTAATTAACATGTAAACCCTGGGGCTTGGACTGTTATGTTACAGTGAGTGATGTAGTACAGTGAGCAAGATGACTGGTGAACCCAAGATTCATGCTTTTACAAGAGAACCTGCATGGAGCCCAGGACACCTTGCATATCTTTCAACTTGATGTTTAAAAGCTGGAAGATAAATATAGGTTTAATATTGGCCAGCAGTATTATAGGTCTTGTCCCTGCCCTCATTGATCTTCTTTGCTTGGATCAACCTTTTGTTTGGTTTGGTCATTTCAGCAACCCAGTTTACAGCCCAGCCCACAAACTGGGGCAGCAGGCTGCACCAGCACCTTCAGTTGGCTGTATTCGTCCATGGAGGCAGCAACTCAACATGTGAAGGTCCTAGACCTTCCCTGGACAGTACCAGCACTTCCCAAACCCCATCCCTTAGTTGAGAAGCAGCCACCAGGCTTGGAATTACAATGTAAATTATATTCTCTGGCCTAATCCGAGTGTACTAAGAGCAAAAAATCCCTCTTTGACCTGTGTGACCTCCAGTCAGATGTGCACAGCTTTACTCCCCCCTCATGCCCAGTACATTAATCCCAAGTATTAACCAAGTGAAATTAAATTCCCTGACTGCTCACAAGCATCTCCTGGCAGCCTTACTGTGGGAATTTAGGGCATCCCTGTGGCTGCCCTGGAAGGTCTGGGACCCTGGCAGGGGGTCAGGAGCCTCCCTGTACAGAGCCCCGAGAGACAATGGCTCTGATCTCTGTCCATGGAAAAGAGTTTTCAATCTTACAGGATGAATTACAAGCTCTGAGTGTTTGATATAAGTAGTAATTAGTGTGGCACAGGTGCAAAAGTAGAATTTTAGGATTCCACATAAGGGGTTCAAAGGGGGCAAGATGGAGGAAAATTTGGTGTGCCTTGTCCTTTTTCTTCTTCTTCATGCCCTCCATGTTTCACTGTGCTGTTGGCATTTTTCTGCTGGTTTAGGCTGGGGACACACTGTTCAACGTGGGTGATAGATATTGGCACGTTATTGTAAATATAGCACACGTAGTTTCTAGTCTAAAATGTTTGTAACATCCCACTGAGGGGCAGAGCCCTGCACGCTGCCCTGCAGGACAGACCTGCTGCAGGTCAGAGAAAATATTTTAGATAAGAAGAAATAAACAACCTTGAAAACCAGCACAGACGAATTGCAACTCCTTCTTTGGCAGCGGGGCTGAAAGACAGAGACTTTCTACAATCTCAGGAGCATCTAAATATCTCAGATCCCAACACCTTACCATGGATTGCTCTGTAAGCACTCCCCAGACAGGCAGAGTTGGCCGTGTCGATGGTGAACACGGGCGCGTTGAACACGTCAGACAGGACCTGAGGAGCATCAAAGCATCCATGAAACACAAAGGGAAAAGAAATCCTTCATCACTGCTCAGGAAAACAAGCAGCTGTCCCAAGCCCCAGCCAAGCACTCAGGAACCCATGGACGAAGCACTGTAGGCAACAATAAGGCCTGAACTTGTCACACCACAGGGTATTGGTAATTCTGAGCTGCAGATGTAACTCTAGCCAGGAAATAAAGTCTCATTTCTCTCCAGATCTCTTGGTTACAGTTCAGAGGAGCCCTGGTTGAAGCATCATTCCTCAAAAGCTCACACAATCAGCCCATGCTCAAGACTTATGCCAGGGCAAGGACACCTGCTCAGGAAGCCACGACTGGAGCCTGTTTGCTTCCATCATGTTAAGGCTGATTCAAGTGGGAAGGAAAGACAGAAGAACCAGTCATGGCTCCTCAGCTCTAAACTTGGATAAAAATAAACCTTCAGCAATATGAAGGCCTGCTAAACCTTTCTTCTTCATCTCCACCATTCCCATCCTATTAGGATCAGCAGGGAGAATGACACAGGAGCTGATTACATAGTCTCTAAATTTACCAGTTTTCCTGTTTTTAAGGGAACTTTAGCTATGAAGATGTATCGAGACATTTGGCTTGAGTAATACAAATAAAACTTTACAGGCAAAGAAATTATTATGTTATCCAACAGATACTAAAATTATTCAACCACACATCATTCTGCATTGAAATCAACACCATCAGCACCTCACATCCACTGAGTACCACTACGTCTGCTCATCCCCACAGTTTAGTTTCAGAAAAACAATACAGAATGGGAAAAATTAAGACATATTTGGATAGGGGCATAGGAGCTTTAATATCTCCTTTCCAAAAACACTGTCAACAAATGCTTTCCATTTTGGTTTCATTACTTCTAGGACTGCAAGTGCCCCTCAGGCTGAGCACCGCAAGAACCAGGAAACAATTCAGATATAACCTGTGCTGGTTTTATTACTTTTGCCAAAGGGAAGAGTGTCTCACCTGACTTAAATCCATGCAATTGAGTCTAAAATAAAGCCAGAATGTCCAGCATTCCAAACTGTTTGGATTAGTGCAAGGCAACTCTGATCCTGGAATTTATAAACCTGCTGTGGTTATAATTTCTTAGTCATCTTTTATGAAGCCCCAGGGCTTCAGAAAAGATGACTAAGAAATTCAATCCAGGTCACCTATAGAAATATAGTACATGGAATTTCATAAAGGATTTTTCTTTCTCTGAAATTTTGTGGAGAATCTTCAAATGAAAACCTTTGAAAATCACTGATTTTCACAATTTAAATGAAAGTGGCTGTTTGCTAACTAGAACCCAGTGGAAGCCTGAGCTTATACACTTAAAACTGTCTTCTGGTAAGACAGAAAAGTCAGGATTGGCTAATTTCATTTGCAAGCAAGCACTGAGCAGCACATGAGCTTCAGTGCTAGAGAACAAATGAAAAATAGATCATGGTCATCTATTAAAAAGTACTCTGGAAATTGTAAGGTCACAGAGCTCTAGTCCCACTGCCCATCCTACCAGCCAATGCTACCATTTTGTTTCAACACATTCCCCATCTACATCTTCACCTCATCCCCAGCAGCCATTTCTTGTCTTAAGTTTAAATTGTACAATCTTTTGGGCAATTTTTTTTTTTTCATCTCTGAGGAGCCTCACACAATGCAGCTCTACTCTATACTGATTGCTAAGAAGTGCTGTAATACTAAAAGTAACATTTTAACAATGTAACAAATAACATTTTTTACCACAATTATAAAATAAAAATTATTTGAAGTGCATATGTTTGGTAAGTCATTTGGAACTGTGGTATGTCTCACAAATTATTTCAAAAGAAACTGTTAGAGGTTCTACTGCTTAAGAAAATTCACTGTGTTCCATGTGGTCATTAATCAAGCACCACATATGTTATAAAAAGCTTCCTGGAACTATACAGAAAGCTGCCCTACTAAATTTTTTTTAACACATTTTCCTAAGTTGTCTCCTCTGTGGTGTAAAATATAGGAGTTCCTGAACGTTGATTAATTAAATGATAGTCTTTTGTAGCCCTGGAACAAATTATCCAAAATTGACCATGATAAGGGTAGAAGCTGTTATTCTTTATGCAACTGATATGGTTTCTGAGGTTTAGATTAAATTAAAAAGAAAGATCCAATTAACCAGTGATTGAATTAAGTGAATGACACTGTATTGATCATATTATTTTAGGGCACTTCTAATGAGTTTTAAAACCAGCTGAATTGTTATACGTGAAGAGCAAGCGCCCCAGCCACCACTTTCCCAACTCCATGATTTTTCAGCTGTGTATGTTACCAAATTATGTATTTTAAGAACATTTGTTTCTCTGCCTTCATTGCACAGCAAGGAGATCCTCCTGGCACCCAAACTGGAAATACAGCTTTAAAAACAAACTCATCTGTGAACCCAATCTTTTCTGATGTACCCTTAGCAGAATTACTCCTGTAAGGACCAATGTTTTAAGCAATTAGCCAATCAGTTAATTTTCCAATGTCACATTCTTAGGCAAAGTAACCAAAGCAAATGAAGAGAAGTGACATCTGCAGGCAAAACATGCCAAATTTGCTTCTCCCCAATCAGCTGTACAAGCAGCAGTTACACACACACGTGGTTTAGATGCCTTAGGAGAAAACAGCTTTTTGCTTTTTGGCTCTTCGACCTCCATTTAATCCAGCTCAGGTTTTGTGGAGCAGACAATTGACTGCAATTGTCAAAGAGAATGGTGTGCAGCTGAGGCTGGCCTCGACCCTCTGGAGCAGATTGGAATCTCCAGAAAACATTTCACCCTGTGTTCGCTCAGTGAAAGATGAGCAATGCGACGGTTGACTCTCACAATTAAAAGGCAAATATTATGTGTAAGTTTTATAGATTTACAGTTATGTTTTACCCCTCCTTGCATTGTTATCACAGGGTGACCTGGGTGGTCAGGGAATTTGGGAGGGTCAGCTTGTTACTATGGCAGCAGCTGACCTCCAATCAAGATGCAAGAAAGTGATTTCCACCACTGGACAGCAAAGGAGGAGTCGACTGTCAAGACTTTGGGAGGGGCTAAAGGGTTAAAAGGTGGAACATCCATTGTGTGGACGAGCAAATGGTGGGAAAAAATCCTTTGCTCCCAGCATTGTATTGTTTTCTCCATTCAGTCTTCTGTTGTATTTTTGGGTAGGTTTTAATAAACCTTTTAAATTTTTGGAAGTATCATTTCTCGCAGCTATCACCAGTGATAAGACCTGGCCCAAGATTAGGACTTCTGGCGTACACATCTACCTCCAGGTCAGTGTTGGAGCCTGTGGTTAAAGGGGAGTTTGTCAAGGCAGCCCCTGGAGCCCAGAAAGCTCCTGGGATCACCCAGAAGGAGACATTACATTTGTTCAGTTCAAGCACCATCCGCTTTCCTCTGCGCTGCAGCAGACGGGATCTCCCCCGACTGTTACAGGGTTGACAGATCCTACCCAGACATCACAGCACAGATGAGTGGATCTGGGCAGGATGAATCCCAAGCCAGATGTCTCGCTCTGCGCTGTCAAAGCCAGGTGAGAGGCCTCTCACCATTTGTGAGCGAGGCTTTGCCAAGTCTCAGTGGGCAGAAGCAGAGAGCACACGCTTCTCTGTTCTCCACAAGATGGGTGAAGGATCTTACCCAGGCTGGGTGTGCAGCAGCAGCAAAAGAGGTTGGGAACAAGCAACAATCCTACAAAAGTGTAGCCTCCTCCCAGCAAATGATGTGATGCTAAGTAACACAAAGGCAAGGGGCTGAGGTTTGTATGAGGGTGTTTGTTTTTGTTATGTTTTTTCAGTGTTTGACACCAGCATAATTCCCCTTCAGTTGAAAGAAATCAATGGTTCAACTTTGACCTGAATGAATAAAAAAACCACCTCAGGTATTACATAAGAAGTTTCTTTGTGATTTCTTTGCTAATTGATTTAAGTGATGAGACCTAGAAATCACCAGTGCTTCAGATACACATTCATAAAACCAGTCAAGTGTGAAAAAAGCTCTAAGTTCAATGTAAAATTAGCACTGGGCTAAAGGTTTTCACACTAAACCTGAAGAAAAACCCCAAAGACCTGCAGCAGATTCACAATTCCATATCCACACCTTCCTGTGCAGCTGCAGTGATTTGGATTCAGTACAGCAAAATAAAAATGGAGATGTAACTGCAAGCTCAGTTCAGGACTTAATTTTCTACTTACCTGTAAGATCTTTTTATTGTGGGATGCACCACCAGTAGCCAAAATCCTTGTTCTGGGCACTGCAATGCAATAAAAAGTACAAATCAGACTGACAGTGCATATGGTCAAGATTTGTGCTACTGAACCAAGTACAGTGAGAACAAGGAGGTGGGAGTCAGGGTTCTCTCTCTGTACCTCTAATTTACCTGCTGTAAAAAAGGAGATAACACTAATTACCCACTTTTCCAAGGCACATTAGAGCACTTCCTTAGAAGAGGCAACATAAATATTGCAGATCTATTATTATTATAGTGCTATCAATGTCAGGGAGATTTGCAAAGGAGATACAGAGTAAGAAAGGCAGTGTTATTATAATACAGCTTTGGTTTGAGGTCAGATTGGTTTGGCTCATAGCTGTATATATACAAACTGACAGATAACCTTTAAAATCAGCAGTATTTTCCAAACTTATCTCCT
This sequence comes from Vidua macroura, assembly GCF_024509145.1. Taxonomy (NCBI): domain Eukaryota; kingdom Metazoa; phylum Chordata; class Aves; order Passeriformes; family Viduidae; genus Vidua; species Vidua macroura. Next base: position 6,124,761 of record NC_071571.1, read on the forward strand.
CATGACGTTCACAGTCGGAGTTCACTGAAACCTGGGCAATCCCTATGCGCTTGAATGACAAGGAAGTGTGTCAAAAGGCAATTAGAGATGGTCTAAATCACTCCACTAAAATAAAAAAAAATCTGAATCTTCATCCAATGCAAACCCACAGCTTTGGGGGAGTTAAAAAATATATCCTGTGTTCTTTAGGTTTAAAGAAACCCATGCTTTCTTCTACATTCCTGAATGTCTGCCTCACCAATTATTTGTGTGCGTGCTCCTCAGGAGCACGGCGTGCAACAAGCCACACACAGCTATCCATAATCACAATGCAGCAAGGCACTACAAACATAAATAGTCCAAATGTTCTCACTGAAGTTCTTCAAAGGCTTAAAACAAAATAAATGCATAAACACTTTGATATCATACATTAAAAAAAAAAAAAATCTAAACACTTAATCACCCTGATTTATGACAATAATACATGATACCATCATGTGTACCCTCCCAAAAGGGAAATTTCACTGTGGTTATTGTTTTGTTATCTTAACTTCCTTTTAAATAAAAGCTAAAGATAATTTATTTCTCACAAGGCAATGTTGGGCAACTTACATTGATGCCCTAAATAACTTATTGTCATTTATCCTTTCAAGTATCTTAATGACAAAAGCCCCAAAGACAGAAATAATCAGAAGATGCAGCTCACCACACCATTTCCAGACCCCCATCTGGGTGCTCAGGTGGAGCCCAAGACCCAGACAAAGCATTGCATAGGGACCCTATTTTACTGATAAATTTAATTTTATTTTCCTCTTTGGAGGATATTCAGTGATGCACAAATTGGGTTTTAAAAGCCATTAGGATCTCTGTCAATGTCAGTAAACAAATAAAACAAACAGCAGAGTGATTCCTCAGGGAAAACAAGTTTCAATTATACCAACACAGAGTGACAGATTCCTGCCAAGATTATCACAACAACATAATAGCACAGAAACCAGCAAAAAATAACTAGTAAGCCTCTGTTCCTAGAAATCAAACCACACTCTAAATTTTTTGCCTGGTAGTCACAATTCTGTCTTGCTAAACCTTGTTGAGAATATAAGTTCTTCCAGAGCTACCACATCCAACATGAAAACGCCACATTGCAGGGACAGACAGCAGGACAGGATGAGAAATAAACACACTGGCTACACTTCCCAGCAGCTCAAACCAAAGAATAAGTAAGGCTTGCTCTCCAGTGCCTCTGGAAAGGGACAGAACCCTCTGCTGGGCACCCACCATCAGGAAAGAGCAGTGGGCAACATGAAAGTGCCAAAGCCAAACAGCAACCACCCCTGAGAGCAGCAAACACAGCTCAGCTCAGCTGCTTCCTGCACTGCCATCTGCACAGCAGCTCTGTCTCGGGGCTCCTGCCCCAAATGTTTCTATTTGAAATCCAGGAATGGATGGGAGACTTACTCCTTGCTAGGTCAGCACCTTCAGGTTTTGGCTACATTATAAATTCATGCCATCACTGTAATTCAAGCCACTTCTATATCAGTAAGTTATCAGAAACAGGGGCAAATTTACAGTACATTTGCTACTTAACACAGACCCCACACAAGCAAGCATTTACCCCACTATCAGTTGAGTTAGGGGTCTTCCAAGAGGCCAAGCCAGATCTCAAGTCTAAATTGTTTAACATGCTGCTATCTGCACACCCACATTAATCCAGACTAATTCTTTTGCAGCAAAATACTAAGAATTATTTCAGAATATACTTGATAAAAGAGAGTAACTTAATTTACACTGTGAAGTTTCTAACATTAGACAGACAGCTCATGTTCTAAATTGGATCCACTCATGAGTACAAACACCCACAGACACACAGTAAAAGCACCCAAAAATCTATGCTGCAGCTACATGAAGGGCAGAACCATTCATTCTCCTCCTCTTTGAGTCAATAAAATGGCTCACTCCACTGAAACACATGCCAGCAGGCTACAGCCAAGTGAGCTTTAGCCATCACTGTGGGATGACAGACTCTGAGCTGCTCTACAGGTGGGACTGATCCATCCAGGCCACACAGAAGCAAAATCTCAGGTGAATGTGGTGCTCTGCAAGTGGCCAGAGCAGAGACAACATTATCCCTTGTTGAGTTTCAGTCACTTCTTACAGACAAGGATTAGGTCCCTAAAGAACTACTGGAATCTGCTGAATTTTAGGTTTACTTCTTATTTCAGTCTCTCTCCAGAGAACACGGAAAATACATTGATCACTGATTTCAGGGATTGTCTTTTTAATGCCAATATTGTGTGCTTTACTGAACAGTGGACATTTGCTCTGAGAAGTGTAATTGGATACATCTTATAAATAAATAAAGCAAGCCCATCATTTATGTATAAAAGGCATTAACAGAGACATTGTTCATCCATCACCAGCAGTGTTCTCAGCCAGCTGTGTTTGAATCTGTCAGGAGCTACCATCCATCCCCTACAGCACTGCACAAAGAGAACTTCACAGTGTTACTAAAAATCCCCAACAACAACTGTAGCAAACATAATTCAAAAATTCAATTCTTTAACAGTTGAGAGAATCAGATTTAAGCATCTTTTAATTAAAAGCTCCCTGCATAGCACCTAACCAACCAGTTTATTTCCTTCTTATTGAAAAACTAATTATTTTTTAGAGAGCTGATGCTGAACTTTAACTCTGTCTAGAAACTGCAGCTGTACATGGCACAGTGTTGTGCTGCCATATGCACATCTTCTGGAGTTCTGTTCTCTTCTGTGGAACGTGGTGATTGACCTAAAAAATAGAGTTAAAATAATGGCTCCCACTGGACAGGAGGAGGGAGGAAGACCCAAGTAAATAAGTTTGTTTATGTGGGAAGTCTGAGCAAAAGGCACTTTTCCACAAGGCTGAGAAGGCAGCACGCTCAGTGCACATTACTATGCACACAAAAATACTCATTGTGCCTTCCACAGAGATCCAGCAAGAACTGAGTGATGTTAAAGTTCATCTCCTGTCTCTTGCTTTCAGCCAAAATATTGCTTTTATTAAAAGGCACATAGGGAAAAGATAAAAATCTGTCACTGAGAATAGAATAGAAATTACAATGATATATGTTCAGCATTGTCAGTGGTCCCCAAAAAACTGCAGTCCTGCATCACTGTATATTTACAAACACAGAGGAGAGGCAGGCACCGATCTCTGCTCTGTGGTGACAGTGACAGAACCTGAGGGAATGGCCTGAAGTTGTGTCAGGGGAGGTTTAGGTTGGATATTAAAAAAGGTTCTTCACCCACGGGATGGTTGGGCACTGAACAGGCTCCCCAGGGCAGTGGTCACAGCACCAAACCTGACAGAGTTTAAGAAATGTTTGACAATCCTCTCAGGCACAGGGTGAGACTCTTGGAGATGTCCTGTACAGAACCAGGAGTTGGACTGTGATCCTTGTGGGTCCCTTCCAGCTGAGGGCATTCTGTGATTCTATGATGAAAAATGTAGATATTAAGAAAAATAATTATATTGGCAAACTCACACCGGTCAGAAGGGTAACACTAAAAATTATCGCCAAAAGTCTTCTGCCACATCATTTGTGCAAGGAGACTGGAGGTAGAAATTCAGCCTCCTGTCCCACCAGGAGTGGGTGAGATCAGACTGATAACAGATCCTGATGCTGGAATTGGTGGGATGACTCCTGACCTCAGGGCTTTTGGATCTTGCTCATTTCCACTGGACAGAAACAGTGTGTCTGTGTCACTACAGAATTTTGCTGGTTCATGCACCTCAAAGTCCAAAACCAGAATTTGACTCTCCATTTTGAGGCTGAAAACCCTTCAACTTTTTCATCTAAATTTTCAGTGCTACCCACAGTCCTGGTTTGTACCCCAAACTCCAGGCACACGCTGACTTACAAAACCCTTAAAAGACAATTCCAAGAATTCATCCAAACAGCTTCATAACATCTTTCTCATCACAACTGAATCCATAAATAAAACAGAACAATAGAACATGTATTCAAAAAGCAGCTGATTATGCACATGAACCCACACCAGTTATAAGCATGATTGCAAATAACTGCAATTTACAATTTGCAAGCAACAAGAAAAGCCCCTCCTTTATTTCTCTGATTAACTTCAAATACTATAATTTAAAAAAAAAAAAAAAGCATTTGCTAGCTTTTCATTCAAGAAAAATAAAACAAAACAAAAATATATGGGTTTTTTGTCCCATTTATCAAACAAATATTCCAAAATCATCCTCCTTGCTTATTAACTCTTCCAAAATTCATGCTAATTTTCTTCATTCCTATAAAGATGCTGAAATTTAACTCTCACTATGGTGAAAGATTTCTCTTATCTAAACCCTTTTAAATATGGCCTTTTATGTCTCTGAGACTTCTAGGACTGGATCCTAAACAATATCTACATGAATGAGGCAAATGTAATGGAAACTGGAACACACCCTTTTTCTCCTTTTCCTTTTTTTTTTTTATTTAGACAAATACAACTGCCCAAGTAAAAGCCATTCAAAAGCCATTTTTTAGAAGTGTTTCTGGCTTTCAATTTGAAGCATCAGCTAATTTATTACTGACAAAAGCAAGCCAGGTTTGCCATAGAGGATGGTTGCTTTCTAACTGGCAAGTGAAGAAGTTTTCATATATTTTGTAACATGCTTTAATTTCACTGAAGGTTGCTTAAATGTTTGTCAGGAATTTTCCAGACACAAAATTTAGTCTTATTTTTTAAATGCAATGCCTGGGGAAGAAAAACAACTTTTACAGATAGAATTGATCATCAGCCTCTAAGGCCACTGTAGTAGAGCTACCATTAAATCAGCTGTAATTCAACAGAGGGGAAAAAAAGCCTGGATTTTCTCAGCAGCAATGACAAATATGCCTAATATTCTCAACATTTATGCTACTTACATAGATAAAGTCTCTACAATGATGTGGGGGAGACCAGGTATGATTTTTCTTGCTCAGACTGCTGCAAGGCAAGAATAACACCACTAAAATGAGCAGAAGAGCAACAACAAAGTTGAAACAGAGTAGGAACAGTTTAGTAACCAAGGCTCACGTACCACTGATAGTCAGAGGCCACCTTATGTTCTCATGAAATTGTTCTTCATGAAGATGTCAAATTTGGCTTTCCTAAGACCTTATTTCCATCTAGACAAAACTTAGGATTTCAGAACCTGAAGCTTGAAGACACCAAAACATTTATTGAAAATCCTCCTAGTCTGGCTCAGCTCAGAGATTAATTTAAAATTTAATGTTGACCCAAAGCCTTCTCCTTCTTGATGGATTTCAGGAAGAAATAAACAAAGGAAAACATGCATATAAATTATCTCTTAAGAGCAGTTTAAATTACTGCAGATCACCCCAAAAAAAAAAAAACCACACAGCCCAAGAGGTACCCCAGAGGAAACAAAATATACTCAAGATACAATTCAACTTCATTGACTGCAGCAGAATTATACTGCAGGGAAAAATTTGGTACATGAGTGGTAAAGACTTCTTTGGGAGCAAGCAGATCAATAGTCATAACATTGTTATAACATATACATTGACACGCTCGCAACAAGGTTTCTGAAATATTTGCAATTCTTGTAGAAATACTGCAGAGCTGCAATTGCTTATCAATTCACAGTGATTTTTAATTTTTTTTTTTTTTTTGACACAGATCTCTATTTGGCAGAATATTATGATGAAGCCTGGGACAAATTCCAAAGGTAAGGTATTAAAAAAAATTCCATAACTCAGCACTAGAGCTTACAGCAAAGGTGGGGGGGGCAGGGGGGGAAGCAGCAGATTCAGGCAAATAAATTTTGTACATAAAGGTTGAATATTTTGGAAAAATATTTCTCTGAAGCTTTTAAGGAAAGAGATGGAAGAAATGGTAGAGAGGTTGGAACTAGATGATCTTTAAGGTCACTTCCAACCCAAGCCTTTCTGTGATTCTATGAACACTTAAAATCTGTTTGGACAACACTGAAAAGGTATTGGGGGAAGTCCTTTCCTGAAGTCATTATTACTAGAATCAATTTCATGAACTTTGCCATCTTTTGCTTGTCTAATTTCTAGGTTCTGAATCAATTCATTAAAGAAAAAAATAAGTAACATATTTCATGAAGTAGTAAGGTAAAAAGGATTCATGTACCAATGTAACTGCTTACATCAAGTTTAATTTTTTTTCTTTTTTGGCCACTCAGTTTTTCTATTTTGTTACCCCAAGTTTGGATATTATAAGAGTTGTGTGTTGGGGAAAAATACTAATAACCACTAAAACTATTCAGCAGTTGTTCAAACATCTATAAAGTAGCCAAGGCTCCAATTAAAGGCTTAACCTAACAAAGAATAACTGGCTTTGATTTACCCTATGATGTTTTCATAAGACTCTTGGCAACACCTCCACCTTCACTTTCCACTTCAGAATTCCTGTCATTCAGCAAATAAACAAGAGATCTGGAGCCAATGTGACAAATTAACTGATTCTCAAAAAATGTTCTGAAGCAGGTGGTGCCAGTCTGAAAACAAAACCTAGAGGAGATGCAAACCAGTCATTTTAAATCTGGCTATCACATCCAGTTTTTTAATAACATACCTGCAGACAGCTCCAGAATAGTAAAAGATCAGAGTGGGCCATTTGCCTAAATGAGATCACACAACTTCCACAGAGTGATCCCAGAGTCCAGATCTGTACTCACTGAACTACAGGGACTTTAGAAAGACACAGAACCTCAACTAAAAGTGACTGAAAATTTGCTGTGTCTACTGACTGTTTTCATGTTTAATACCTTTAAATAGTTGCACTCTTCCCATAATTTATGTTTTTATTCTTTAAAATCCTAGTCAATCTTTGTGGCTTTAGCCTTCCAGTTAAAATGTTATTATTAAAAGTAGGTTTCCCCTTCACATGTTGGCACTTTACAGACCACAATTAAATTACACCTTGTATTTCTTTTTAGTAAGCTAAGGATATTACGTTCTGCCACTCATTAAAAGGCTTAATTTCAAGACCACAAACCACTGATGCTTAGTGCTGCTGGTCTAATACCATTGTCTTGGTCTTCACCTCTGAAACCACTATCAAAGAGAAGAGCAGAGTTGGTAAGAGCACTAAAAATGTCTGTCCCAGAAGTGTCTGATTACATGTTGTCAGACTGCCTAGCCAGATATTTACCAGCTTATAAAAACTCCTGATAAATCACAGGGGACCTTGCACTGGAAAACCTCCTGGGAGAACTTTTTGGAGAGAATGTTCTGGCTCTGAATGTCTGTAGCTCCAACAGGCACATGCCCAGCAGTGCCATGTGAGAGGAGTGTCCTGAGGTTCCCATCACAGTGGGGATTTGGAGAGCTTTGCACTGAGCCACATCCCAGTGCCTCTGGCAACCCTGACAATTCCTGCTGCTCACCTCCCAGGCTAAGGTGAGACATGCACCCAGAGGCAGGCACATGCAAGATATGCTCACAAATTAGTTTCAATAAAAAAGTCGCTGCTACCTTAGGCATTCTCCACTGATTCAAACCAACTTTTCAATGTACTCTGTAGGCAGCATTGCAGCACAGTTCAGTATCTCCTCAAAGTATTCTGACACATGAGAAACTTGTGCTTGAAACTCAGCAAAATAAACACCCTCCCACGCCTCTGGCAATTCTGATGTGTGCAATACCACATGTGGCTTTACAGATCACACTTCAGTAAATAATGCTTGTTACTGAGTTTTTTAGGAAGGCAAAGAACACCATTTTTAATAAAGATTTGTCCTCACACACCAATATTCAGCCTTGAAAATCTTCTAAGGGAAATAGAAAATTACATTGGCAACTCAACATATGACACCATCCATCGAAGGTTAAAATGAGAACAGCAAGCAAGGAGATAAATGAGCCACCCAAGGTCACACAAAATCAGAAGAACAAGCAAGAATAGAACAAAGGCCTCTTCATTACTTAGATCACAAATGCATTCGATTCTGCATTAGTTAATCTGCAGAGTATGAGCATCAGTAGCAAGACATGTCCACAGGAGAAAATATAATAATAATGAGCTGCAAGTTCAGCATTACCTAAAGCCACAGGATATAATTAAAAGGCACAGGGTGCAATGACCTGACCTTGACTGCCACTCAAGTGATGAGAAAAAAGAATGTGCTATGAAGTATTTTGATTCCAGAGAAACCCAAAGCACAACAAACCTGGGGGAAAAACCAGCTTGGGATCTAGATTTGCAAAGCAGATCTCTGCCAGATCTCAGATTTGCTCTGCTTCCCTCCACACCAGCCTTTGTGTCTTATCAACAACAGCAATAAAAGCCTCTGGAAATGCAACAGAAAAGAGACAAGCCCAAGCAATATTTTATTTTTGCAAAGAATAAGCCTGATAAAAACCAGAAAAGAACTCCCAAAACAAGGCAATTTGGGTTTTTTCTTTAAACATTTTTTCAAAAGAATTATTACAACTGTTTTGGCATCCACAAATATTGCCTGTATCTTTCCATCTCCTAGTCCAGGAAGGCTGGTTTGTGTTCATTCAGTGCCTGGTGAAGAATTTTTCTTCTTGATTTTTGTCTTTCATACCTCCTACTCCTCTCAATAGAAACAACCTACAGGTTGAAAAGTACTTCACAAGAATAAAATTAATTGATAGGAGAGTGTAACTGCTTGCCAAACATGAGCTGAGGCAGCAGAAAATCTGTTTACTTTGATCAGTTAAGTTCCATATGTCAAGAAGAGAAGAAAAAAAATTGGGGCAGTAACCATTTTTCTCCCTTAAAATTATACCAGACCTACTCACAGAAAAAAAAAAAAAAAAAAATCACACTGACCTGCTCTATGTGACTGTGCTGAGTTACTTCACTCCTCTGAACTCATTCTTGCTGTACCTAAAGAACACAGCACTGGGGACCACTTGTACCAGTTGGGTCTCTGAGCAGCACTAAAGCCTTCTGTTATTAATAAATCTCCTCCTTTCCAAGTGGATTATTTATAAATGAATTCTGTGACCTCTGGCAGGCCAGAACTAAACAGAGAATACAGTTTGTTCCCATTTAACTGAAAAACAAAGGCTATGGAAAGATGAATAGAGAGAAGCAATTAATATTTCCTAATAATTGTCAGGGTGAATGGGAGAGCTGCTACGTTTCTCAGGGTTTCTGCTCAGAAAGGTTCCAGGTAACAATTCATTCACGGGACTGGGTTCATGTAAATCAGATGTTGTTGCCAAGCAACTATAGGTGCTAAGGAATGAAATACAGTCTGCAGAAACCTAATAGCCTGGAGAGAAAAAGGACTACAATCAGAGATTTATGGCATATATAAAAGGGAAAGAGTCATTCTCCCACACATAAAGAACACAGATACTTTATTATAAATGTCCTTAGCATGTTTTTCTAAGGCATAATTAAGCAATAAAATTCCCACTACACCCCAAATCAAACAGGTAAATTCTTTTTTTTTTAATGTTTTGCTCATTAAACTTTCTAGAAATAGATCTTGAGAAATTAGCTACCAAGACAAAAGGTAAAATTTAACCCTACGATTTTTCTTTTGCCCAAGAAAAGTGTTAGGCATACAGACAGCACTGCAACTGCCAATCAGCTTTTCACTTTACCTTCTTATGTTTTTATACCATGCTCATTAACATTGCATCTGATCATCAGAAATTCTCTTTAAGCTTATTAAGATTTTAAAATATTTTTAGCAAGTTAATTAGAATACATTAACAGAGCTCATCTGTGTTCACCCATCATGCATATTTTATTTCATTCAGGCAAATTGCTTTTAAATGAAATATTAGATCTAGGAAGGATACACCATTGAGTACTGAACAATACAACCCCTCAGTACAAACATACTCTCTCACACACCCTGATAGCTTCATGCCACTGGAAAGTGGGGACTTTCTGATGACAAAGGGCTTTTTGAATTCCTATTCTTATTACAATCCCCTGCAGCTGTGCATCCATGGACCTGGTGTGTCATCCTTGTACCTGAGCCACCCTCTGCTGCCCTCACATTCCTGTACAGTCAATAAAAGTTAAAGCCATTGCAATGGGAACCAAAGGTCCAGCTAAGGAGAAGGAAAGAACATTTTCAGCCCCTCACACTGTGATTTTTACAAATTCATGTTTGATGGGTTTGTTTTTCTCCTGCTGATGGTGTCTGAGGATCTCACTTGATCTAAAGGCAGGAGCCCAATCAGAGGCTCTGGCACAGTTTCTGACAGGCAGGGGTGCACATGGGTTTGGGAGAACAACCAGAACAGCTCACAAAGGATGAGCCTGAAATACCCTGAACCCATTGCTTTAGCAATCATTGTAAATGCCTCTCTCTACTGTGCACTCTATGTCACCAAGTATAATTAAATAATCATTTCTGAGGAAAAAGGAGACAACAAAAATACCTTGACATATTTTTTGGCGTGCCACTTGCAGAATTTTACTCAAGTCAGACGAAGTCCATCACTGGCGACTGAAATTTAACTACAACTCTACTAATAATAAGATGTTCCTCAAACTCCTGATATAGTTTCACTCAATCCAGACAAATAAGTCATCTTTGAAATTATTCCTTTACGGCCCAAATACTTCCATATACTAATTATATATACAAATACTTCCAAATATATACAATATACTATATATATTGTACAAATACAATATATACAAATACTTCCAAATACTACTAATAAGATGTTCCTCAAGCTCCTGATATAGCTTCACTCAATCCAGACAAATAAGTCATCTTTGAAATTATTCCTTTATGGCCCAAATAATTCCTGTCTGAGGAAGGATGGAAAAATCACACTAATTTCACCAACAGTTCTCAAGTTAAGCAGTTACTTTTAGAGATCTGCAAAAATAAAAGGGTAAACAAAGTTTGCCAACCTCATGCTTGATTCAGATTTTGCACTCTCACTGCATTTCAATTAACCTGCCACAGATTGCAGAGCTGACATATTTGATTCAGATAGTAAAGAAAACACTCTTGAAAAAACCCAGGTCTGAATCCTTTGATGAGTGATCATACAATCCATATCAAAATACACATTTAAGTCTCAGTCACCACACATTTCATGATCTGCATCATTAACACTGTCTGGTTTGAGGGATTTTGATAATCTCTTTGACAATCTATAGCAGTTCTTTATCTCCAAGGCACTGATGCCTTTTAACCAATAATCATTATTTAGGTATGCTTTGTGCCTGTAGCCTTCCCTGAGATGCTAATCCCCATAATTCAAGAGGCTGCTCTTTTATAAACTGCTGCCATACTCCCCATGTTTCCTTCCACTGATGAACCCCAAAATCAGGCGTGTTTCATTTAGCATTTGGCTGAACACATCAGCCACGCTGACATGGGGAGATTTTAAGCACAGCTGAGCAATTCTATGGAAAGTTCTTCCAAAGGCCAAGAGAAGAGAGCGGTCTCAATGGATGGAGTCCCTTTTCTCTGGATAAATCACTATCGATTGCACTGAACCCAAACCCACCTTGCCACAACCTCTTCCTCCTATTTCTACATTTATTCATCAACTCACACATCAAAAGCATAAGAAAGAGTCTGCACTTTTTTTTTCCAAGCTTGATTAAGCAGTTTTATGTTTTAAAGGAATTCTCAGCCTTTGACAGCTGGAGAAGAGATTTCACCTCCCTGCCACAGAGCTGGAGTCCAGCAGCTGCCTTGGCCGCAGGGATCAGCTGGGATCTCTCCCCAGATCTCTCTGCATGCTGAGTAATGAGCCACACAATGCCAAAAACCTATTTGCTGGCATTAAAAAGCAAAAACTGCCTTGGTTTATTTTGTAGCATTTAAGCAGAGATATGTCCTACCCTAAAAAAAGAAAAAACCCACATAGAAATCAATATAAATTTCTAGAAGCACCCTAATTGCAAAGAGTAGAGCTTGAATGAGCAATGAAGGCAAACCAACATTTAAATGTCATTTAGATTGCCCAAAGACACTGAAATATGTATACAATTAAGAGTATTCTCCAGATAAAGGAGGGAGTAAAGTAAAGCATAACTACCAGACAATAGTAAAATAAAATGCAATTTAGCAAACCATGTTTTGTCACTGGCCTACCCTGGCACACACTCCTTTTTCCTACAACAAACAGTGACTCATTTATCCAAGCCAGCACAATTTTAACAAACCCCTATAAAATCACTGCTAGAGCTGCATCTGGAGCACAGCTATGCTCCAGCTCACCTGGCTCAGGATTTTAATGACAACCTGGAGCTCTCCACTGCTTTCAGAAACTTCCCTGTTAGCCCAGCCTTCCCCAGAGCAGCTCAGAGTGTGTTATCCACCCCAATCCCCACCTGCCTCTGTCATGCCTCCAAGGAAGTCTCAGCTATCTTCATTAAAAAACTCCTCCTGTCCATTCCCCCTCTCTTCCCCTTCTCCCCAAAACACAGCACAGAGGACTCACGGCCAATTCTTTTCGTTGAATTTTCTTCTGCAAAGGCCAAAATCTTCCACTACCTAAAACCCAGCCCCATCTGAGACATCACTGAATAGCCACTGTCAATTTTAATTTTTTTTTAAATTATTATCATTATTGTTGTTAAAGTAAGAGGGTGCTCACATTTTCTTTTCAAATGCACAAGGATAAGATTTTCCACTCTGGGCACATCCTCTGGGTACCTGAGATGTGGTTCACCAAAATGCAGCATACTCTGAGTCCCTTTCACTACACCACATCCAATCCTCACATAAAACAGCAGTCAACAAAAATGTACAACATCTTTTCCCAATTCCTCACAGTTAACACATTAAGTGGCAATAAAGGGTGCAATGACTTTCCAAGGGCATGTACCTGTTTAATTATTCAAAAGAAAATTGACTCAGGCACCATGGTATGAAACACTGAAATATGCAAACGAAGTAAATTATGGGGGAAAGCAACAAAAGGGAAAAAAAGGGATTATGGTGAGAGGTACATATGGGGGCAGATTCTGATCATCTTGTGTCTCTGAGCTTCTCTATATACGTATGTATAAGAAGGAAAGCTTTTGAAGTGACAGAGAAATTATTATTTACTCGCCTCAGTACTCTGACCACGGTCTTGAAACAATCTAACCATGCCTAGAATTTCCTAAGAGTGTTATTTTCACCTATATACATGAAACAATTTCAGAAAAAGGAATGTTTACACCTTTCTAGACAATCAAATCTTACTGCTGGGAAAACACTTGTTTCAACACAGGCTGTACAGAACAGAAGAAAAGATGCAGGACCTGATCCATGAGTAGATCTCATTTATTCTAAATTAAGGGTCTGAAAAACTCACTAAAGTAATAACATCAGGTTAACAGGAAGGTACCATAACATCAATTCTAGCTATTTATCCATAAAATATGAATATCCCATTAAAACAAAGAGCATTTGATTTTACTTTGGACCAGAGCAAATGTCTTTCCAATCAAGACATCCAGTGAATTGAATGTCTCTTGTAAGCAGGTGCTACTGTGTTATATTTTCATCCAATCTGCTGAGAATAAGCCAGAAGAAAATAACAAAGTAAATTGAACAAGAAGGTGTCTGATCTTGATGAATAATTCAATGATGCAATGCAACAAATACTGATTTTTTTTTCCTTTGTAAAGGCAGCTTACAACTGTCCTTTGCTTAGAAAAATGACCTTCTGATGGTAATTATACTTTTGTCTTTAGGCACTGGATGACAGTCTTAGTAATGCTCATGATTCCAGTTCACAGCTCTGCTGCTGATCTCAAAGTACTCCATGCCTGCTATATCATCTAATCCTTTTTTAATAACATCATCCAACTGCTGAAGAACTTCAACTATAACATCAGGCACACTGGTCACGGACCATTCTGTAACTATTCTGGTCAATTTTCTGGAGTCCTAAAAGGCACCAGAGAGCCACGGAGTCACAACCACCATTCACAGAATTCACAAATCACTGGGTTGGAAGAGACCTTCGAGTCCAACCCAGCCCCAACACCTCAACTAAACCGTGGCACCCAGTGCCACATCCAGGCTTGTTTTAAACACATCCAGGGATGGTGATTCCACCACCTCCCCAGGCAAAGTATTCCAGAACTTTTATCACTCTTTCCATGAAAAACCTTTTCCTGATATCCAACCTATATTTCCCTGACACAGCTTGAGACTGTGTCCTCTGGTTCTGTCAGTGCTGCCTGGAAAAAGAGACCAACCCCAGCTGAGCACAGCCACCTTTCAGGAGCTGGAGAGTGCTAAGGTCACCCCTGAGTCTCCTTTTCTCCAGGCTGAGCACCCCCAGCTCCCTCAGCCGTTCCTCACAGGGTTTGTGTTCCCAGCCCCTCTCCAGCCTCGTTGCCTCCTCTGGATGCACTCGAGCGTCCCAACGTCCTTCCCAAACTGAGGGGCCAGAGCTGGGCACTGGATATTCCCGTTCCCTGAGGAACTGCTTGACTGCAAGGATAACAGACAGAGAAAGCCATCACTGCCACTCCACAGCCAGCACAGACAGGAGGGAGCCTGGCAGTATTAGGCTGTGGCACACCAAAGTTGGACTTGTTGCAAGAAAAGGTTTTGATAGTCAGGACAGCGAGACATAGGAATAGGTTGACCACCAATCCCATTCCCTGAGGAACTCCTTGTGTGGATGACAATGGTGCAGACACAGAAAACCTTCACTCTGCCATGACAGAAAAGTCATTCTGCAGCCAGGACTGCCAGAGCCACAGGTCCAGAACAACCATGGCCATACAGCCTAATGAAAACAGAATTCACCAGGAAAGGGCTGAGCTGAATGCCAGTCTCTGTTCCCAGAGATATGGATTTTTATTACCAACAATTTAAAAAGGCAAATAAGAATTCAGCTGTAGCATCCAGCGATGCCTTGTGAAGGCTGACCTAGAACAGAGACTAGACAGAGCTAAAGAATAAAGTAGGGATTTATTAAAAGACCTCCATGGATCCACCTTGGGCAGCACAAGAGCCCAGCCAGGGCTGCACCCAAGATGAACCAAAATGGTCCAAAATGCACGAGCGCTCCCGGGGGCTCTCACTTTGATCAGTTCTGCTCCATTTGCACATTGGAGTTCATTGTCCAATTCCAGCTTTAGCACATGCAGTCCCATCCTTCTTGTTTTTCTCTCTTCAGCCCACGTTATTTGTGCTCTTGGGCCTGAAATTTGGATCATTTGTCCTTGGTCCCCAGCTAGAGAAGGAATTGTTTTGTCTCCCTACTCTGTGAAGAGAGCTCACCATCCCATAATATGAACCCCAGACTTACACACTAAAGCAGCACAGAATCTGAAAAATATAAAAGCTAAAACCTGAGGCCTCACCAGAATAAAGACTATGTTGGAAGAGCCCCATCACTGGGGAGGCGAGCTCAGCCTGGTGATGACCAGAGAAGTTTTGCCTAGGGCTGTGGCACAGCACAGTGTGTTCAGGTCTTTCTGTGAGCCATTCTTCATGTATCAATATTAAAACAGGGACTTATTCACTAAAAGACTGTGACTGAGAAAGGCTCATTTTGCCTTTTCTCATTTATTCTTCACTCATTGGGCTCTACATCTCTACCTTGGTGAACAATCTTATTATGACAAAAATATACAGCAAATAATACAGTCTGCAGTAGGTTATCAATACAGGCAGAAAAACAACAAAATTAAGAAAAAATTAACCCTACTAAAATCTGTCACACTTGACATAACCAGGTCTGTCTTAAATACAAGTAAGGACACAGGCACTCAGGTGCCTCTTTTCTGTCCCCTGCAATATTTCAGTATTTCTTGCTCATGAATACTCAGCTTACATTTGGCAAGTTGGCAGCACTTCTTAGCACCTAACGATCTAATAAAAGTTTTTTTTTTCTCTGTGCTAGACAAATCTGCCCACCTTCAACCTCTGCTACCCATAAAACAATTTATTCAAGTACCTTTACTCTGAGCACAGTTAACCTTTGCAATGTACAGAAGCTTCTGTGCCTCATAAATGAGCAAAGAGCTCCTAATGAACAAAAAAATACTTTCCTGACTAAAAGTTTAATATTAATTCTGGGAATACAAAGTATAATATTACTACCCATATATTGTACATAATACAGAATATATAGCTCATGCATCTTCTTTTGAAAGGTTTCTGTTTTCAAATTACCATTATATAAAATTTCTATAGACCACAAGGATACTTTAGGTTACAACTGGGAATCAGAAAAAGAATGAACACGAAAAAGAAAACTCACAGTCACTCTAGTTAAAAAGCCAAGGGATGAATGTCAGAGGCAAACAAGATTAATTTTGTTTTCTTCATTTCAAGGTTAAACCTCAAAGAACCTTAACATCTTACACATGGGTGTAAGTTTTCTGTGCATGGTCCATGAACTCCTGGCAGCCCATAATGTAAGAGAAACACATTGGTTGCCAAGGAGACTTCAACTTACCATGCAAGAAGTCCAGTCCCACACTGAAAAATTTAGGGACCCTAGAAATGTTAAGTTTGAAAATCAATGATCAAGTGGAAAGAAAGTGGCATGTGAGTGGTTTTCATCCTCCTTTTCCCAGTTTCTTACAGGGATGAGGAATCAGTACTGGACTGGAAGGCTTGAATTCACCAGTGTCACACTTCTCTTTGGAGACATTTTACATTAAAGTAAATGCTGGCTTTAGTTCTGTATTTTTAGCTATATTTTAAATGAAAAACTGCACTAAATTCTGCAGTAACACAACTGTTGATCACACTCCGTTTTGCAACAGAAGTCCTGTCAGATATTTAGCCTTAGTAACTAAAAACTATCTTCAGGGAGTACAAACATTTCCCCTCTGGCATCCTGTCAGTCACAGCAAATCTGTAAATAAACTGTCAAACTCCATTCCAATCATTCCTGAATCTGCAAGGGGAAAAAAAAATAGTAAAATTGGTGCAGCTGGTTGTAGTCCCTGTAGAGCAGGGCTGATTTCACAGCTTTAATATGGTTCACTACTTCACAGCCAGTCCGATCTGATATACAGCGTGCAGAAATGAGTGACACCTTTGCTAATCATTTTCTTAAACTTATCACATGTGGAGGTAATAACAGATGCAATGACTTTTCAAGGGCATGGACTGGTTAATTTTTCAACAGCAAATTGACTCAAGTTCTGCAAAATTAAAAATCCACTAAGACACGCTGTCAAGCTATCTAAATTATGGAAAATCACACAAAAAGGGAAAAACAAAGGTCTGGTCATGAGAAAGACAATGTTAGACCCTCTCCTTACACAGTCTCATGCAAAGTAGGGACATAGCAGCAGCAAACAAGCCAAAAATCTAAAGAGAGGCACTGACTTCAGCAAAGACTGACTAAATAAAATGGGAAACCCTATGTACAGTTACCTGGAACATATTAGCACCTTTATTGTAACTCATAACTTATCAAGTAATCCTGAAGGAGTTCCTCAAGAATTTTCCTGCCAGATACGTTTTGTTGGACCAGAACAGCTAACTGAAGAATTTTTCAAGGCCATGTTGGAAATGTGCTACTAAGAAAGATCATAAAGGCAGTAAATAAAGACTATCACCTTGTTGCCTATGAACTCAGGACATAAATCCCCTGGTTTAGAGCAGGGATAGAACCTGAATCTGGATCTGCTTTACTCTGCAGATCTTCCTTCACCATCAAGTTAAACAAAGTCACACTGTCTCTCTAGATTGGTGAATGTTTCTTAAGAGACAGAATAGTCCCAAGTAGAAGACAGACTCAAAACCCAATAGCAAAGACACTGGCTTGATTTATGTTAAATTTAGGTTCAAGGATCATTTCTGTTATCACTCAAAAAAGGGATCTCAGCCTCCTAAAGGAGATGCATCCTTCATGTTTCCTCACAAAAGGCACCTAAAACATGACTTTAACTATGAGACAGTTTGAACAGAGCTCTTGAAAGCACATCATTCCTTATGAAACAAGACCACACATGTTTGATTGCAAATGCTCCCTCAGTCTCCCTGCTCAGGAAAGCAAACTTTTCATGCTGAAACACACCACAGGAAAGCAAAGAGCACTGAGGTCACCATGACTGCATTAAGTTTGAAGGTAGAAAAAACTAACATCATCCCCTTAATTAGGGTTGCCATATGGCCAGATTCCTTCTTTCATGTTTCCTTTCTTAAGCTCAAATTTTGACTGGCTGGCAAGGGAGGAATACAAAATGCATCAAGGTTTACCATATGGGCCCTGGTCTCCTGTGCTCCACATGTGTCAGAGATCTGACATATCGAAGACATCATGCCCACCATGCAAAGGCTACATGGCCTATCAGCTACTATTTCCTTCCACAAATTCCCAGAAGAAACCATGGGAGCCCTACCAAGCATCTTCCATTTTCCTACCACATAGAAATGCAAACCATATGCTTCAAAGTTTGCAGAAGCAACAACTGCTGCTCTCCAGAACTGAGTGTCAACCTGGTTTATTCTCCTCTGCTTGTACACAAACATCTCATCCAAGCTGCAAATAACCCTCTGTGAACCTGAAAACCTCAGTGATCCAGGTCTGGACCCTTGCACATGTTGGTGTTCAGGGTCCTTAGCAGATCTTTCATCTGAGAATTAAGCACCAAAAAAAGAAATTGCTGGGTCTGAATCTCATTTCCCATTTAACAGCTGAAGGAGTTGATAATCCCAGTCTAAAAATAGTCAATTCGTGCTCAGAACACCCCTGACAGATAGGAATTATCAGCATCCTGATTTCAAATGTGAGAAAAATAGAAGATACTCATCTAGATGAGCTAGGACTACAGGCCAAGTCTCCTGAGGGTCAAAGCAGCACTGAAATCCCCCCCCCATGTTTTCACTGTGAACTGCAGCCATGGCTCTGCTTAACAATCAATGAGACATAAAAATCCAGCCTCTACACTTCTTTCCTTCCAAAAAAAGCAACATTATTTCAATTTCCAATAAGAAAGAAAATGGTTTATTGGATTGTCCTTCCAGTATTAAAAAAGAAAAAAATTACTTTGCATACAGAAGTTACAGCCCTAGAGAAGTCCACATTGAAATGCATCCCTCTCTGGCAGACAGCACAACACAGCAACTCCTGACATGAAATGAACTCTAAGATAACACCTGACAAAAAGGGGACTTTAAGTAAAAAGAATGTAATTATCCCAATGGGAGTTGCTCCAGGGCACCTGTGTTAACCCCCCTGCCAAAAGTATTTTGAACTCTTTAATGGCTACAGATGATAAGAAAAGTTATGATGAGAGAAAGTCTGTGAGGCAACACCTGCAAAGTGAAATATTTTTAAGAAAAATGCTTCAGATACAGAGACGGAAGTAATTAAAAACCCAAAGAAAAACGTGCACCGCTGTCTTTGTTTTCACCCAGGCTGAACTTCCCCTGGAATTGAATCACTGACTCACTGGGGCAGCTGGCTGACATCCTGAGCCACGAACAGGAAAAGCTTGTCTGGGAAACCTGCACAAAACTCGGGCTTGTTTGTTTGGAAAGGAGCCCACAAGTAAACAGACACACAGAGACACAGACCAAGGTCTGCAGCACGGACAGCTAGGGAATAGGACTGGGTGATAAAGGACCAAAATCCTCCTGCTGACACTGCCTCAGTCTGATTTGCTTCCAGGAATGGGAGTTCCATGAGGCCAGGAGGGAAATCCAGAGCAGAGAAAATTCTCAATGGGACAGACCAGGTTAGGGAACATTTATATAAACAGAATGCACATGGGATGCACCCCTGAATGCTGAGGTGGTTGGCTTACATAATTGTGAGACCACTCTTTTATCTTTGAAAGATCATGGCAATTCAGGGAGGCTCCTCAGGACTGGAAGAAAGCAAATGTGGCTTCTGTCTTCAATAATGGCAAAGAGGAGGATAGCAAGAATTACAGGTCAGTCAGTCTCACCTTGATCTTTGGGAAGATGCAGCAAAATCTCCTGGAAACCATTTCCAAACATACAAAGGATAGAAATGTGACTGTCAGTCACATCCTTCTAAGATGAGATGACTGGTTTGATGGGTGAGGAGAAAGCAGGGGATCTGTTTATCTATTTTAGCAAGCCTTTTGACACTGTCTCCCACAAGATCTTCACTGACAAGCTGATGAAGTACAGACTAGATACATGGGCAGTAAGGTGGACTAAAAATTGGCTGAACTGCTGGACTTAAAGGTTGAACAGTGGTACAAAGTCCAGCTGGAGGCAACTCACTAGTGGTGTATCCCAAGGGTCAGCAGTGGTCTGGTACTGTTCAATATTAACAACCTAGGTGATGGGACAAAGCGAGTCCTCAGCAAGTTTGCAGATGACACAAAGCTGAGGGGAATTCTGATACACAAGAGGGTTGTGCTGCCATCAGCAGGACCTCAGCAAGCTGGAGGAATGGACCAGGAACCTCAACAGGAGCCTCATCCAGTTTAATAAACGGAAGTGAAATGTCCTGCAACTGGGGAGGAAACACCTCATGCACCAACTGGCTGAAGATCAGCTGGGAAGCAGCTTGGCAGAAAAAGATCTGAGGATCCTGGAGTACAGCAAGGCAAACAAGACCCAGCTACGTGTCCTTGCAGCATCCTGGGTGGCACCAGAAAGAACAACAGGATGAGGAGCTGCCCAGCACATGGGACATCAGCAGTGCTGGGCCCAGGCTGGGCAAGAGAGTGCAAGGACATGGACACACTGGAGTGAGCCCAGTGGAGGAATGTGCAGATGATTCAGGGACTTGAAAATCTGGCATCCGAGGAAAGGCTGAGAGAGCTGGGACTGCTCAGCCTGGAGGAGAGAAGACTCACAGGGAATCTTATCAATGAGCATAAATATTTGATGAGAGAGAGTAAGACAAGAGATTCTTCTCTGTACTGTCCAGTGATAGAACAAGAGGCAAAGGGTACAAAATGAAATAGAAAAAAAAAAATCCTTTCAAACAAACTTTTTTTTTTCAATTGTACAGGTGATCAAATACTGCAGCAAGTTTCCCACAGAGGCTCTGGAACCTCTAACCTTTGAGACAAGGGTAGGTTTAGATTAGCTATGAGGAAAAAATGCTTTACTGTGAGGGTGTTAAGACACCCTCTGGTTGCCCAGAAAACTTGTGAATGCCCCATCCCTGGAAGTGTTCAAGGCCAGGTTGGCTGGGGCTTGGAGCAACCTGGGATAGTAGAAGGTGTCCCTGCCCATGGCAGGGAGGTGGAATGAAATTACCTTTAAGATCCCTTCCAACTGAAACCCAAACTGGACACAGTCCTGGGCCATCTCCTCCAACTGGCCCTGCTCTGACTAGGCAAGCTCCTGAGATCATTTCCACCCTCTTTTACAGTTTGGAAGATTTGAATTACCCTTAGTATAACACTACATGTAACTGCAAACAGTGTAAAATATCCTGAAAGACTACTTTGCAAAATCAGTCTGGGTAAGATAATGTACAAAGATCCATTTTTCATCATCATATGCTTCAGTCTGTACAGACAAAAATACTAAGCTGCATGTAAGGATTTACTTTGAAATATATAGAAACTAAGTAGCTGGGGAGCAAGGAGTTAGAGCAAAACAGATGTGGTCATTTGCCTCTAATTTAAAGTGCATCTTCAGCAGACAATGAAATCAGGACAGAACAAGCTCAAGATGATAAAATTACTTAAGAAAGCACCATTATGAAGGTAATTTTTTGACTAGTAAGTAATGACATTCTTGAGGACATCATAGCTATTTTGGAGAGCAAAAGTTTGTGAAAGTAGCCATCTCTGCTTTGCAGGAGCCTTTGACTCCAACCAAGTCACCTGATTTCAGTGAGAATTGGGTGGGACCACAGGAACACAGTGCAACTGTGCAAGCTGTGATCTAGTCCTAAAGACTTCAACAAGAACCAAACATGTTTAGAGCTGAAGACCTTGAAGACAGCTAATTTACATTTTTAGATCATACAACTGAGATAATTTTCTATCCCTCATTATAAGCAGGGAACTCTTCTTCATTTTCAAGGTCCTCATGCATTTCATCAGAAAAACAAGTGGTACATCCCAGCATGCATAATACTGTGGGTTTTTTAAGTGAGTAAAATAGGCAGAATATGTATAAAGGACATGACTAAATT
Source organism: Vidua macroura (assembly GCF_024509145.1). NCBI lineage: Eukaryota > Metazoa > Chordata > Aves > Passeriformes > Viduidae > Vidua > Vidua macroura. Next base: position 6,146,773 of record NC_071571.1, read on the forward strand.
AATTTTCAGAATCTCCTGACTTCCACGTGCCTGGTATTTAACACTGTGATAACTCCAGGGGGGAGAGTGGTCTGTAACTTTGCGAGGAGGAAACAAAAGGAAGCGCTTGGATGCGGCACGGAAACAGACAGACGGACACATTTACTTGACACGCTCCCTAGAAGCCCTGCAGGCTTCATCAGCTGTACTTGTAAGGCCTTTGAAGTGTGGCTGTTGCACAGCTTGTAAGTCCCTTCCTCTGGAGCTCAGGAGCTTGTGGTGTTATAAGCTACTTAAGCTCCTTAGTCCAGATCTAAGCAAACAGCTTGATGCACTTACAAGCTTCACTCCCTCTTATTCTGAAGATGTTAAGCTGCTTAGCTTACTGTCTTCAACTTTCAAATTCCTACAACCAAATCCTACCCATATACCATGAATCTACCTTTTTTAGCCCGATTCTCCTCTCTGTTGAGGATCCTGTACATCTTTTGCCAAGTCAACAGTAGAACAAAATATTCTTTTATAGCTTGGTTGTTCCAAAGTCAGCCAATACCTGAATGCCTATTGCTTGGGTAACTACCACTCTGCATTTCCAGTATCAACAGTTTACTGTATATCAATCATATTCACCTGTTCTAACAAATCTCTTTCCATTAATAAAGTCTGTCAAATATTTCAGTTAGTATTTTTTAAAAAAAGCTTCCATTCTGGTGTAGCTCTCACCTCGTTTTTACTACAAACTTTTGTTTTAGTAGGAACTGAAGAAACTTTTGGAAGAAACTCTACTTATACATAAAAGATGCTTTTTGTCCAAATCAAACTGGTACCAAACTACCAGCATTTACAATTAATAATCTTACAAGAGAATCCTTAAACCTAGAAGTACAGTAAGGCTGGTACAAATGGACATGACACATTTTCTAGGGCTGAAATCATTAAAACTTTGTATCTATAAATAAAAGATAGAGCAGACATTAATAAATCTTAACAAGTAACCACAAAGAAGATACAATTCCATTTTAATCATAGCACGAAAATAAGCTACTGAGCCAAGTGTGGAAGTGCTGCTATATTGACACTAGAAATGTAAAAAAATAAGATAGAAAGGCTTAAAATGCCTAGTTTCCACTGAGGATATTGATAGAAGCAACACACTGGTGAAAGGCAGGCAATCATTACATGCTGTAAAATAAAAGAACAAATTATATTGCAAAGATATAGGAAAACCACAGCAGTGAGTGTTGCTATACACTAATGAAAACCTGAAGCCAGAGCAGACAAAGCAGTTATTTGTACCGACTTGTAACATAATCCATATGGTCTGAATATCACATCAATACCAGGACCATACAACAGCCTCCTTGCCCAGGATGATGGCAATCATCAAAACACAAAGAGATCTCACAAACTGCCTGGACAGACAATACAGGAACCACAACACACTACAGTTATCCCTGTATTAGGATAAACTAAGAAACTAATAAATGTTAGGCTAAACATCCTGCTCAAATCTACTTTATGCTACAACATCTAAAGAACCCTAGGAAAAAAAAAAAAAAAAAAAAGAAGCAACTCTTGACTTAAGCACAAAATCCATGGGTTCAGGAGGTCAACAAGGGATGTTTAGAACAAGTCATATGTTACCCAAGCAAAAGTCGTGTGCAAATGGAGTGCCCAATTAGTATAATATTACCTGTGGAAAATACAAATGCTTTACACAAGCATAAATTTCCAACAGGTATTTAGATGAGGTCCTTCACCAAAGTTTCTTGTAGAAAGAAGGCTGCCACAGGACCAGAATGGAAGTGGTCTCACAAATTAATGATTATTTTTTTAAAAAGACATGATACAAAGGGTAAAAGTGATCAGTTTTCACAGCTGCTAGTGAAAGGTAACCTGGGAAAAAGCAGAGAATTAGACAACAAACCCAACACGGAAGAGACCTAAATTTGCACACCCAACAGGCTTTGAAATATTATCTTTGAAAAAAAATGGTAAATTTTTAAAAATTCATGCAAATACCAGATCAATACTCAAAAATGGAAAAAACAAGTACATTAAAAACTTTTATAAAAGGAATAAAGCCAGAAAAAGCAGTTTGCCACCAGTTAAATAAAAGTTGAGTCTCTGAATACTCAGTGCAGCACCACTCTTACATCTCAAAAAGAATGTAGGAGAAATGGAAACAATATAGAGAGACACAACAAGGCTGATCAAAGGTGGGACAGCTTCCAACCAGACTTGAGTAAGTCCTGATGACAATTATTCAGCCAAGAAAAGAAATGGCTGAGGGGATACCAGGAGGCAGCCAGCAGAGCACAGGAAATCAGAGAGGATAAATACAGAATAACTATTCTCTGTTTCTCATACAAATCCTACCAAGGTGCAAATCAAGTTATCAGGTGACATGCTTAACACAAAAAATTGGGGACATCTTACACAATGCAGAGCTCAGGTGGAGCTCTCATTGCTGCAGGATACCATGGGTGCCAAAAACCTACATGCTTTTAAAAAGTGATTAAAGAAATCATGGGGGGAAAGTCCATCCACAAAGGTTACATAAAAAAACTGAGGTTTAGGAAGTTGTTAAGCTACAGACCAGGAGGATGTTAAAGCCTTGCACGTGTGGTAGAGACTGGCCACTGTCAGAGGAAGACTTTGGCCTAGCTGTGCCTTCAGTCTGACTCAGAACAACCATTTTTGCCTTCACAAACAGCAGCAAAACTATTTCATCTCCGAGCACTCTTGAAAGAACCTCTCCTAAATTCTCTTTTGAACAAAAGCCCGCAAATCAGGTCAAGCCAGAGGTGATCCAAAAGATTTCTCAGCTGGGAAGACACAGCTTGCACAATTTTCTTTTCCCTGTCACAAAATACATGAAAGTATTTTACACTGGATGTTTAAAAAATTCACTATCAAGCCAACAAATAAGGCATCTTCAAATCTTGCAAAGAAATATTTGATTCTACCAGCCCCAAAAGTCCAAGTGCAACCACCCCCCCTCAATAATTTTGTTTCAAAAGTTATAAAAAGACAAAAGTCTTACAACCTTAATTATATTTATCATAATTCTAGAGATTGCAACAATCTTGACCTTTTTACCCACGTGCTAATGGAACTTCACATTAATCTTCTCTGTTTAGCAGGAGTTATCAAATGCCATATAGCATGTAAACTACATCTTGATTGCTGAGAAAACATCTCTTTGCCAAACATTATTTAGGCAAGCATTGAAGTTTCATTGACTTGAGAAGTACCTAAGTACCTCCTTGCATCAGAAATATCTGATCCTGACAGCACTGAGCCAGCTGGAGCCAAAACTCTGGACTTCAACCCCAAAACTTCAGTCCATAATATCCCATCCAAAGGGTGGCTGGTCAAGATGCTGCTTTGCCTTCTTCCACTATCAGGAAGGGTAGAACACAATGCAGATAGAAGAGAAAGCATTCTCTGTTTGTCAGAAACAATTAAACTTGTCACTGACTTTCCATCTGGGAAAAGAGCAGTATGTCTCCACATCTTGTGAGTGACAAGGTCAGAGCACCCCTCACTTCCTTGGTTGCATCTCCATCACTGACTCTGTTCATCATGCTGTAAATTAATCCATAAAAATTTGGAAGGAGTACCTACTGTAATTAGCTCTATCTGTCCAAAGAAGGCAAAATGAGATGGGGTGGCAGCTGAGGGATCCAATTGGCTCATGGCTGCAGAGTGACAGAACTAGGTCAATACACCAACTTTATTCAGGAGGAGGACAACATCAAATTAGCCTTGTCGTGTTACATTTCCCAGACAAGGTTTCAAGACCTTCAGTTAACAAGAGCTCACTAATAAAATGTTTTATAGTTATACTCCTCCCTATGATTTTTTTTTTATATGTCCCATCAGAAGCTCTCCTCTATCAGTTTATGGACATTGTCTCACCTTTTTCTGCTGTGTACCTCAGACAAGAGCACCTCAACAAGCTGCCATTAGCCACCCCTCCTGTTCTTCAGGCTGAGCAAGCCCACCTCCTCCAGCCACAAGGCACTTTGGTGGCTTCCCACTGCACTTGGTCCAATTTGCCAATAAATTTCTTACATTGGGGGTCCCCAAACGAGGCACAGCACTCCAGATGTCATCTGCCGGGCTGCTGAATAAAGGACAATAATTCTTCTCCCTCAACTGCCTGGTTGTGCTTCTGTTGGTACAGCCTGAATGTTCTCAGCCTTCCTTGCTGCAAGAACACACTGCTGGCTCATTTTTAGCTAGACCTCCCACATCCTTTTCAGCTGAGCTTTCCCCCAGATTCTTATCAAGGCAGGGAGTCTATGTGCCCCAGGTGCAAGACTTGACATTTTTCCTTGTTGAATTTGATGAGGCTCCCAACAGACCATTCCTCTGTTTAACATGCAACTTACATGATTTATTCAAGTCACAAGCATGAGCTTCTCATCATCACAGCAGAGGATAAGCCTGGAGATAGAGCTGAATGTGTAAGACAGGATTAGGTGTACACTGGATGGAGAAGTGTGTTGCACAGTTCACCTCTTTGGCCTTTTCTCATTATACCACAAGACCTCTCTCAATGTTTGTACTCACAGTGACTGACACACTGGAGGTTTCACTGCTGAAACTTCTCTGTTCTGAGAGACTCACGTCCCTTTTTGAGGGATTTCTGCCAGGAATTGCTAAGCACACACTGGCTCACAAATGACACAACTCAGTTTTCTCGGTGGCTTTCAGGAGGAGGTGAAAAAATCAAGTTAGGAACTTAGGAAACTGCTTAGAACATGCTTAAATCCAAGTAGCATCATTAGTATCAACAAGTCAATGAGATGCCAATGTCTGTATTTAAGTCAAGGTTCACAATTTTTTTTTTAATTGGCCAGAATAGAGGTAAAGTCCATTTTTATAAAGATATGTACATTTTCTTCTAAAGGTGCTTCCTTAAGTCACAGCTGCAATTGAAGTGTAGGGAAGCTTACACAGCTATTGGCTCCACAGAACCTATTCTGCAACTAAAGAAGCAGCTGAATTTCCACCAGCCATCCTGCAGAAAGTGTGTTCCCTCTTGGTTTTGTTTGCCTTCTAGATTTTCTGTGAACTTAGAAAACATCTCAGGTGTGGCCATCTGAACTTGTAATGGCAAATGAAAGAATACAGGAGACCCACACAATTAAGTGTGAGGGAGAAGCTGCCACTACATTGACAAGTCAAGAACTGTATGTATTTGTATTCATGTAAACCCATGGATACTTATGGGTACCAACCAAATGTGTCTCAAGGTAAAATAATTTCTGCTGTCAAGATCAGAATAGCAGGGATACATGTTTAATTTTAAAAACAGTTTCAGAATATTTGAAGACTGCCTTTTCACCAAAATAGACACCCCCAAATAACTTCCAGGGACTGTTTACTAAAATTATTGCTAACATTCATACACCTGGGGCACTTCCTTTGCATCACTGTCAAGACTAACACATCAGATAACTGCTGTGCTTGCAACCTAGAAGCACTTGGGCATTTCATGCATGAGCAGCACTAGGTCAGGAATAGGTTAATGTGTGGAAACACAAAATGTATTTGGCAAGAAGGAAGAGGAAGAAACAGTGCACTTCAGCAGAAGAATATGACATTTCAGCACATGAGGATATTAAAACATCAGCTATTTTCTTTCTGGGCAACAAGGGATGTGCACCACTATATGCTCCATATCTTGGCAAACTGAGCATTACAATTTTCAGAGAACATGGAAGGGAATAATGGAATAATTTCTCAATACAGTGTGGGATTTGGATGAGCTGGTGTCCACTAAGGATCTGGAAATGTCCTTTTAATTTCAGTCACAAAACAACTTGAAACATTGTGGGGAGGAAACAGTTATTCCCTTCCTGCTCTGTAGCTGAACCTAAATCAAGACCTGAAGTGTCAATTTACCCTCTAGAATCTTTTGTTGCAGTTTAATTTACTTTTCCTCCAATGTAATCCTGGTGTCACCTTACTGTTTAATATTGAAAGCTATTGACAAAGGAAATGCTGATTCATGAAAGTGAGATTTTGCTCTAATGTATTCATGTGAAAACAAATGAGCCTCTACTGCTACATGGTTCTTCCTCTTGCTCACATTTCATTTCAGCCCTGATAGAATTTCAGATGGGGTGAGCAAATCCTTCACAAATGTCGCAGCAAGTTTTTCTCAGCTGTGGGCCAACAAACAGAGCAGAGCACTGGAACAGCTGCCCAGGGAGGTCATGGAGTCTTCTCTCCCTGGAGACTTTCCAAACCCACCTGGACACATTCCTGTGTCACCTGCTCCAGGTGACCCTGCCTTGGCAGGGGAGTCAGACTGGATGATCTCCAGAGGTCCCTTCCAACCCAAACAGTTCTGCAATTTTGTGAACCGATTTGATTTCAAAGAAAAGCCTCACATCCAGTGCAATAAGAATGCTCCTTGTAGTATAAAAGGGCACAACCACTTACAGGCTGAAGCAGAGCTGTCTCTGAATTTACAGAATCTGTTTATCTGGCTTCTTCCTTATTCATGCAGCACATTCTGCTTTACAGATACATATTTGCTGAGGCTTAATCCTGATTAAGATTTATATTCTAATCCAGCACTACTTATCCTCACTATTCATAGCAGCTGCACTATTCATAACCCAGTGCTTTCATTGACACTGATTTGCAGGAGGAAGCAGCACAAGTTCCTGTTGTGCAGCATGGTCAACCCTTAAAGGTCAACACCTACCACGTTTCCTCTCTGCCAGTGCTTCCAGGGCTGCTCCATAACTGATTCCCATTTAACAGTGTGCATTGAAAATAATAACCACTGCTTGCTCTGCCTGGGTGCTGAGATCCACATTCTTTGCAGGTTGCTGGTGCCACACCATTCAATTCAGTTCAAGTACAAGATGATGCCATGGAAATGTGGTCCTAGAAGGCCAGAGGATCATTCTGGATGTCTAGTTATCCTCTGACAGCAGTGTGGCAAAAAAGGGCCCTAAGCCTGGGAGAAGTACCTGAAATCATCTACGTAAGAGCATATTCAAAAATCTTCAAGAGGAATAGGCTAAGCCTCAAAACCACAAGACATCTCCAGGAAGGTAAAGATCTGTCTCCAACCCAGAAACTCCTCCCTACACACCAGCACTGTGAGGAGACACTCTCCAGCTGCCACCACCCTCAGCAGCAATGCCAACATAACATCCAGGAGGTTTTCCAGCCAGAATGGTCTCATTTCTATTCCCAGCACAGATCAGGGATGACCATGGGAATCAAGTGGGATGAATAGGCTACACTGACAGATAAAAGCATTTCAGAGACTCATTCTGCAGCCACACTCCATGGATTTGTGCAATGAGGAACATTGGAGGAAACCAAGAAAGGGAAGAATTTTGCTAATTGTATGGTAGCAGTTATTGAGCATTCAAATGCACAAAACAAAGCAACATGGCAAATATCCTTAGGGTCCTCATCATGATGCAGAAAACAGGGGATTTTAATTCTTTCCAGTAATAAAACATTATGGTGTCTTTTAGTGTCTTCACAGAACCCTTCGAATGACTCTGGATGCAGGATGATTCAGAATTCTGAGAAACTGAAACAAGAGAAGGAGGACAGAGACAGCATGGGAAAAGGATTGGGTTTCAATATTTGGAGTACAATGGGCAACAATTTCTCTGGTAACTGGGAAGAAGGCTCATAAAACACGTTCAGTTCTCAATGTCTTGTCCTACTCTGCCATACACTCCTGGTGTACACATGAACATAAACAACTAAATTCCAGCACTGGAACCCCATCTCCCAAAGCCAACTAGCACTTTGAACACACTAGCTATGCCCACCACATTAGGCTAAAACAGAGCAGCAGTCACCTCACAAGCCTCTATCACATCAACTCCAACAGTTATTCTGCCAGGAAAAGGTTAACCACGGACTGAAGGTGAATCAGTTGTACTTGCATGGTCATGGAGCTAATTGCACTGCTTACCTCATACACTGGGAGAAAAAAAGAGATCTATGTACAGTGAAACCAGAGCAACTGCTGCAAACATCAGCTGTCACCACTGCTCTGCCAGCATCCTGCCTGCATGCATTCCCAAATGCAACAGTGCTTTCCAGAAGGTTGAAAAACAATCATGAGGTCTCATGGCTTTTGTCTCTACACCCTGCTGCCAAGGCAGAGCAGAGGCAGCTCCTCCACTTGGTCTGGACACGTGCCTTGACACCACCAGAATAAATTAAACTGAGGAGCACACTGAGCTGAAAGTGTTTTTTATCACTAATACTGACAAGCTAAGAGCACTTCTGCATGGGGGCTCAACAGGACAGGCAAGTTCTTCCACAGTGTATAAAAATGATTCTTCTCTCAGCTCAAACAGGACTCTGGAGAGCACCTGAGAAGCCCCATCACCTGATGCAGAGCCATGCAGCACCAGGATGGATGCAGAGGCACAGGCACAAGCCTGGCACAGCTCAGGAATGTGGGTCCCACCACATGTGCCCTGCTTGCCCAGTCATGCAGCCAGACCTGCCCCTGGTTATGGTGTCCTCTCTCCACGTGGGACTGTCACAGGGTAGCCACAGGAAGGTCTGGCAGCTGGTGTGCTCCATTTCATCTTCCTGAACAGCTTCTGAGGAAAACAGCAGGTTAAAAATGAAAAATGAGCTTTTACACAGGCAAGTACCTTGGCTGTGCACACAGCGGGCAAGCCCAAAATGGCACATACATTTTCCTCTTTCCTCCCTGGATTTCTACTGATTCCAGTCAGTGTTTTATAAACACAAAAATTATAAAAAAAATATAAACCAAAGGATAAAGAACAACTTGGATCAATCCAGTCATGCTTCATTTATTTTGGATGTTTTAATCATAGAGAGATATATCATGTGAAACAAGCATTTTCCTCGCTAGCTACCAGTACTTAAAGTTAGCAAAACAGAAGCCACTGAACATTTATTCAGGTGAACTCATGTATGTAATGGAGTTGCCTTCAGCAACCCTCCCTCACTCCTGGGCCTCTTGTGACTGTGCTACCTACATTTATCTTCCTCTGATGATCACAGCTGGGCAGGATTTTCAAACTTTAAACCAGAAAGCCTCGAAGCCTGCATTATACAGAGTGCTAACAGCCCAAACAAAGAGGCAAGAGCAGCAAGAGGTTTATTGTAATAGTGGTATTTTCCAAGCTCTTATCGAACAAAGCATTTAATCTAATGTATTACACTTAATGAAGAGTCAGGAACTTGTACTGCAAATAGCAGATCAGATATAATTGGAATTTGCTCCGCACCACTAGCCTACATATATCAATAAAAACAATAACCACATTGGAATTTGGGCTCACTTCATTTGCATTTCTTAATTTAGTGTTTAACTAATTTAACAATAGTAATGATTTAATTCAAATTACAATCTAAGGAAAATAATTTTAAAAAGCCATTAAAGATTTCATTAAGTTCCATCTAAATTAATATTAGCTTTCTTAATATTTTCAGTAAATGATTTTTTTCTCTCACCACTGAAACAAACATGAAGTTTCCTTTGTGCAGTGAAGCTTTAGACAAACCTTGTTAGATTTATTGGTATTATTTCAGCAATTAATTAATATACATTAGAGTTATTTAGAGGAAAAGCAAAAAAAAAGGCAGAAAAATGGATGAAGCTGTTTTTAAAACACTGTACTCAACTTAGGTAATTGTTCTTTGAGCCTTTTATGTGCAGCTCTTAAGTGCACGCCATCCCTTAGATCACTTTTTCCTTAATTTTTTGGCATTGCTCCAAAGCATCAGATGCACATGATTATTAAAGGAGTTATTACATGCGGTTTACTTATAAACAGAGTTCCATGTTTTCAAATAGATATGCCAGCAAATTCTTATTCTAATGTGTCATACTTAAAAACAATGGTTTCAGATGTTCACCTACATTTCAGTGGGTACCAAGCCTTTGTGTTCACAAAATTAAGTACCCCATATGAGCTTTGTATCACTTTCTCTGCAGTAAAACTGTTCATTTGCAGGTAACCTTAAGTCATTTAACTAGAAGTGCACTTAATTTGAAGAGATTAGTCAAGCAGCTCTTCACTCGCACATTTGTATTGCTATTATAATTAGAACTACTTCAAAATAACAAAAAGTTCATTTTTGACCAGAATAAACACAGGAAAAAAAAATATCAAGAGCACCTTAAATGAAGAGAATGGATGCTTTTGAAAATATCCTTCAAAATCCCTCAGGCTCCTTGACCAGTGGCCACCTTCATTCCAATACTACTCACAGGGCTGCTGCCACACAGGATAAAATATACAGCATTTCTGTATGTTTTAAGCTTCCCACCAAGAAAATTGCTATATGCAGGTAAATTCTGACATCTACGCTGCTCAGTAACAGATGCTGGCAATGGAGAGGGAAGGAGCTGAGTGACCACTCCTGGAAACACAAAGAAGGCAGCCAGGGATGAGCTGAAATGGAGTCCCCAGCACGTGGATACCTCCAGGGTACAAAGCCCTCTACCAACAAAGCCCATATTTGAAATGCAGCAAAAATGATACTAAGCTGCTGAAAATAAGATAAGAACACCCTGAGAGAAGATGCTAAATGGTGGAGCACCTTGGCAAGATAGACAAGCACGCCAAAACTTTGGCTACCAACTTTAGAAACTGAACGTGTTCACAAGTCAGTTCATTTGTTAGTGTTACTGCAAAGGCGGAAATAGAAAAGGTTTACATTTGAGAAAGATGCAGCTGATTTCTACAACCAGGAGCTTTCATCCACCAGAACTTCTGAAAATGTCCAATAAGTATGCATTTCAGAAGAACCCATGGAAATAGGCACAACCAGAGGTGAAGCATGAGGTGCTAAGCCACAGTTTATGAACATTTCAGATAAATATTGACAAGTGAAATTATCTGCAGTAGAGGTATCCTCTAAAGAACTAATTCACTTTGATACACTATGAAAAATAAAACCATTTCAAACCTACCCTTTGCTTGTATGTATATTCATACTTTTTTTTAATCTCAAATTTCCAGCTTTCAGAGATTTCTTGACATTTCTTATTAATCTTCAGATATTGTCAAATGGAACACAAATACTTAAAAACCAACAGAAGTGGTAGAGAAGTGGCTGTTTTTAAACTCACTTTCTACTTGTGTAGTAATTGATGTACAATGCTTAGCAGGTACTCCTGAGTTTCGTTTTACTTTGTCTGATGCTGTACAATCACTAACTGCAGTCAGAAAAAGAATTTCAGATTCAAGCAAACTTGCTTTGTGTTTTTTTAATCCATTCTTTGGATTTTCCAGCTAGGAAAGTTATAGCACTGAAAAGCTGGAAGTCACTGCAAGACACTGTCAAGTCCAGTCTTTTGAACATCAAAGAGAAAAGTTATAGCACTGTCCAGAAGTTGGGATCTTAATTCTGTGGGTGCTCTAATCTCACTCTTCCACACACCCAATCTTCTTCCCTGGGTTGGTCCTGTCACTGATCCCAAATTCCAGCCTCCAAGTGCAAAGGTAACACATTTCTGTTCTTACCTCAGAGAGAGAACTGGAGAAGTACACGCTGCACTTGAAGGTTGTTTTTCATTAACTTGCCACCTTTGGCCACCTTTTACACTTGGACTAAACTGAGGTTGTGAAAGCCTTGAGGCTGAGACCTGTCATTTTACATGCCCCACACATATCTGTGTTACTGCATAAGTTAGACACACCACATACAGGTTAAATAACATTATAGTTTAAAGAATACCCTTCATGTGTGTTCTTGAAAACCACAGGCCAGAAATAAGAAAAATTAAAAAGTCGCCCAAATTAATTCCTCATGTCTGAAGAGAATTGAAGTTATGCAAGTAGAAAGCAAAATAACTCCTGTCCACAGTTGTGTGAACTTTACTTGGGTCTTACTTAAACAAGAAATGTGGGAGGTGGTTGGCTATTTTTTTTTCTTGAGATAATCTGGGTAAACACTGAGTAGCTGTCCTCTGGAAATCTAAGTCTGGATGGAAACAAAGCTTTAGATATCCAAAATTGGTTTTGAAATTTAGGCAGTAATCTCTTTTTAAGTAAGGGAAAATTGCCTTACCTAATTTCATGCAGCAATCACAGCTAAAAATCACTGTATGTGCAGGCAAATAGAGGCAGCAGGGAAGGAATGGCTTGTCTAGTAGGAGCCCCTGTTAGCACTGAAAACCTCAAGTGTGGCTTGATGCAGCTGAAAGCATTGACACACTCAATGCTCAGGAAGTGATGCATAACCTGAGATGTGTAAAAAGCTGAATAACCTTAAACCAGGAAAAAAAAAAAATAGGAAAAACAGCTGGAAGGACTAGAAAAGTCTTGGGAGAGCTGATTAGAGTTCACAAACAGGACTGTCACATTTGAACAACAAAAATGAAAATACAGGAACACCAGGAGAAAGTTAAATGCTACATACTCATTACTTTAAAATCCAAGTATCAACAAGGTAAATGTAGTATTTTACAATATGGATGGTTGTGAAAACAGAGCTTTACAGTGATACCAGAAGCTGCTATGGGTATAAATGATTGCTACACAGCAATGTTATATAGCTGTGAATCAGATTAACTTATTTTTCTTACAGATTCCCATGTGTCTGAGGTGGAATGGACAACTCTCATCTTTTAAACTCACTCTTCTGTAACATAAATGATCTCTTTAGACCGGTACACCTGGTTTTAGCAGGGAAAAAAAAAAAAAAACTTGTTCTTAAAACTGCCGGTGCTAAAGAATTCACTGCACCAGTGTCAATTGCTGCAGTTTGAGTTCAGTTTCTGTTAAAAATCTGCACCTTCCTTGTCATTTGAGGTTTGCCTGCTTTCAGCTTCCAGTTATTGAACCATAATGTTTCTGTCTGTAAGGCCCAAGAGTCCTATACTATCAAGTTTCCTTTCCCCAAGAAGGTAGTTATAGACTGCAGTCATGTCATTCCCTTGCTAATCTAATTGGATTTAAAACTGTAGATCAGTCTCAAAAAACAAGCAATAAAAGGAGATTTAGTAGATAACCCAACTGATCTCTAGGTCCCCAGCTTCCAGAGATCCACAAACTCTAACAAACCCAGAAAACTGACAGCTTGACTATTTTTCTGAGTACTGCCTGAACAGTACATCCACTGACAGAGCCATAAACAATCTCTCCAAACATCAGGGCACAGGAATTGAACCATTTACATACTTGGTCTTTTGCTGACCAAACATTAAAAGCAATTGTTCAAAGAATGACAACATTTTATCATTGTGTCAGAAAAGAAAGACAGATAGTACCCTTCCCAATCTTTTTATTAACTCTTCAGATTTTCTGCCTTCATTGTGTTTCCTGTATATGTATGACAACAATAAAGCAAAATAAAAGCAAGACAATAGCCCCTGCATGAAAGATTCTAGAGCACGTAAGCAGCTTCCTTATAGCACATGAGGTCATTTCCTTCGGAGACATTTTATCTAACCCTTTAAAAAATTAGTTAAACTAATACTTTACTCTCCTGAGCCAAGTAATAATAAAAAAGCCTTTTTTTTTTTGTGAAATACTTGGTCAGGGAATTGGTAATGAGCTAACCAACCTTTCCAGATCACTGGCTTAAAACCAAGCCTTGCTTGATCATGCCTTGAAGGCTTAGCTATGTGATAAAAGTCTGATGCTGTGTGAAAAATAAAAGTGGATAGAGTCAAGTTCTTGGCAAGCTATTGCCCATCTCACATTGGCACTCTTATCAGGCAGAAGTTTTGTCAGAAAATACGAATATCCTCTGCAGCAGAATGACTGGCTTATCTGGGAGGAAGATCCTGCCTCTGATGAATTTCAAAGTACTTTTTGAGCCAACACTCCTCCCTCAAAAATATAGGTTTAAGACGTAATGGCAAGGCATTTCTGTTTGTACTGCATGCCAAGCAGCACACTCTGCCCCATCTCTGTTCCACGTTTCAATCTGGCTGTTACTGCTATTCACTATTGTTTGAAAAAGAAAACTTCAACCTGTCACTGTCCTCTAATAATTTTTAAACTGTTTTCATAAGCTTGCTGAAGCAAAAGGCCCCTAACAAAGCCAGCACCCTCATGCTGCTGCTGAAACACCATCAGCACTCTCAGCAGCAAACGGCAAGAGACAAGCACGAAGCCAACACAACATTTTAGTATTGATTTCTCCAAGAAATTTAAATCCCGCAGGGCATAAACATCAATTTAATCTGTATGCAACTACAAAATGGCCTCACTCCCAGTGTTCCTTATTTCAGCCAAAACACTGCTACAACTGGAGTAAACACACACTCAGCAGAGCAGGCAAAGGCTGACAGAACAAGTATCCCTACATTTCCAATAATTCACAGGAGTTTTGGAGAGCAAGTCACAAATGCCAGACAGTCAAGGACAACCACAAGAAGGAAAATCTATCTCACAGCCAAGCACAAAGGCATCCCTGAAGCATCCCAAGGATCAGTGGCATCCTGCCTTGCTAAGCAGGAGAGACAATTCATCCTCCAATCCAACACTTTGTTGTGGAGTAACAGCCTCAGGTCTCACCTTTGGGTTTCTGTGCCTCCACGTGACAACAGGAACAATGAAACACAACTGCTCCATGTTGTACTAACTGAGAGTTTGGAACAAGGGAAGTGGTGGAGTCACTGTCCCTGGAAGTGGACAGGCATTTCATGAGACATCTTGGTGGGCATGGTGGTGTTAGGTCAAGTGTTGGATGTGATGATCTTGGAGGTCTTTTCCAACCTTAATGATTCCTTGATTCTATTTTCTGAGCATTCCTGACTCCATCAGACTTCCTTCTCTGCAGGAAAAAAGCCACACATTACTGCTACCTCCAGCTTGCTGAGAGGAGCATCAGAAGAAAACATTACCTGAAGAAAAAGAAAACTTGTCACCTTGGAGTTTACCCTCATGTAATCTTAAACTGAGGTCTTCAGAAATTTAAATCCCCCCTCTAATCCCTGAGAAATAAGGCCCAGCATGCTCTGACATTCCCTCTTTGTCTTCTTAGCACTGCAGGACTGCTATTTTGTTTCAAGAATGCACCCCATTGAAAAAGCTCATTCTTACAGCAGTGCAAAGCCCCAGGCATGTCAGTGTCACCCCAGCCAGCACTTAAGGACCAGTATAGTCTCTAGAATTCAAGGCACCAACATTATTTGTGAGTGATGGATTTATGTAGGTAAGAAGCTATAAATTACACAATAATCACAGACACAGGGTTTTATGGACAAAGCCTGCACTCATAAAATGTGGCACCTTCTATCCACCAGCCCCTGCTGAGGACAGCTAGGTGGCAGAATCAGATTCCTTAAGGTGTAAAGGTGACAGAGCAGCACATTGGGCAACTGGAGTATTATGGACTCACTGATAGGCACAAAAGCAAGACAGAAAGCCCTGTCCAAATTTAACAGCTTCAGCACAGACTCCACCCCAGATAATCAGCCTTCCTAGATGGCAGGATTTATTAATTGCTGCTGCAGTACCACAAAAGCTTGCTTTACACAACTCTAGCACACACCTGATCCAACATGCATTGACTCAGGGCTCAGATTACCATTGTCATGGAGGTTCCTACACTCCAGAGCAGAATGTAATTTAAATATCTATTGACTACATGGGTGATCAACACACAGCCCTTACCTGTGTGCTATTTTCCTTTAGCATATGTAACAAACATCATGGCATATTTACTTCACCTACCAGTAAGGTGGGGGATGGATTTTGCTCCCAGAATTAATCTTTTTTTTGGGGTCTTCACCAGGACAGCCTCACAGGCCTCACAGGTCCTCCAAGCAAGGACCATGGCAACATGGTCTCCAGTCAGTCTCAATTTTAGGATGAACTTTAGGATTGCTTGGTCAGGAGCAGAAGCAACTCTGAAGTGATCATCAAGATTATTGAAGTATATACTGGCAGATCAGTCTGTACCACTGACAGCTTTATAGCTGCTGTGATCACCTCTGTCACTGAGCTGCAGACACTGTCATTTCTCCACTAAGTTACCATGGTTTTGACTTCAGAGAGTCCCCTAACCAGGCAGCAAGAATGGCTGTAAGTCCAGCCTCTGAACTGCAGTTGTGAGCTTGGTTTTCCAAGGGGGATGGCTGCAAGCAGTAAAAGGAAGTGAAAAAATAGGTGTTTGTGATACGATCAAAATTCAGGAAAATAAAGGCAGAACAGCAAGCCCTCTCCTTATCTTCACGAATCTCTGAATGGGAGGATGTAAACAACAGGCACAGACCAAACTTCACTTGTTTGTTTCTAGATTCAACACTCAGTCAACCCCTTAAGCACATAAGCAAAACAGGATACAGGGTGTTACTGAATGATTTCCTCTGAAACCTGATTGAGAAAGATTAGAGCAATTAGAACAGAGTGACACACACTTTGAAAGCCTTTAAATCACAATTAATATAAGGTTTAACCTTTCTCCTAAGGATCAGCTGGTGACTGTGTGCCATTTTCAGAACAAGGCTGACATGTCCCAGCCTCGGAGACAAAATTCATGAGACAGAATCCCCTGCCCTCTACTGGCACCAAAGCCACACTGAAATCTGAGCTCATGTCACAGGCAGCACAAACAGCACCTCAGAAGCTGCTTTAAGGGGTATTTTAAACTATTATTTGTAATTTATATCAGATCTATAATCTGCTGGACACATCCAACTGGGAACAAAAAGCCACACATAAGAAGCTCTTTCAGCACCATTGCACTCCTTCCCACAGCACCAGCTAGACTGAGGATTCAAAACACTGCTCCTTGTGAGATAATATATTCATTAACTGGAAGCTAATTCTAAGGGATTATCTAATGTTTGTCATGTTCACAGTGCATAGCCAAGAACTCTATATGGCAGGTTTTTATTTGTTTGTTTTTACAAAATTCTCTCACGTACGCTTTTCTGATTACAGCCATCCAAACTGCATTTGGCCCAAGAACAGAGAGGCAGGTCCATAGCTGCCAAAATCATTTTCCAGCACCTTGGTGCCAGACCTAGGGAAATTCTTAGCCAGGTTTCTGACTCATGTGCACCACTGTGACAGCACCACACAAACCCCAGGGCACCCCAGCAAGGCATTTGTTGTGACTGACCACGTCATGTCCATTTCTCACACATGGAATTAATGGGTGTCACCATAGAACCTTCCAGATCTTGTGAGCACTTCTTACTGTAGTCTCCCATCAGTGCAAACAACAGCAACAACAAAAAACAAGAAGCCAAGATTTACCCTGCTGTGATTATATTTCTGAATGTAAATCAGCTTGATTCCTGGAAATATCAAAGTTAATCCCCCATGTAGGCAAGGCCTAAGAGGAATTGAATAAACACAAGGGTCCCCACTGCATATTTAATCCAAAAAATAAATAAGCTTTTAAATCACATTAAAAGGAAGAGAAAAAAAAAATAAAAGCAGCCTGAAAACCAGCAGCTATTAAACAAGAGAAAGCCTGGCAATGCTGGAGTAATTTCCACAATGCTCATCCATACCCTGAAACACATTGAGAACACACCCTGTTTGCAGAGCTGTCACACAACAAATGCAGATGTGAGCCTGCCATCACTACACAAATAACAGAGTATGACATTTAAATAATACCACTAAGGAGAAGTGGGAGATGCAGCCCACACTATGTACAGCAGTTCTTTTTTAAAGCAACTCATTTGTTAAGTTACCAAATAGCTAAAAGGCCCTAGGGATGCAGCAAAACAAAAGTATCTAATATTCCAAAGAATCCACAGGAATATAATCCAATCACACCTGTCTCCTCTTCATTGTAGGCATCTACAGCATTTAAAAAAATACTAAAGAAGAATTCTTAAAACTTATTAAGCCACATCCTAACATTATTTGGATTTTTGGCTCTCCTACTCAGCCTAAATATATTTACAGATAATTTATCCCCATTTGTTCCTGTGTCAGGGTTGTCTGATATCTCAAATAGTTCTTCTCACACTCTGGTGCTTGTCTAACCCCTGACATTTACAGACTGCAAAAGTGTCCTCAGCCATAAGCTTTCTAGGCTATATAAGCCAAGATTTTGGTGCAGCAGAATCTAAGAAGGAAGGATAAACAGGTATTTTAAACACAGTCTATTTGAAACTCCACCTATCTCCATAAATAACCTCCACAAATAAATACAGTTTCAACTATATAAGAAAATATATAACACAGAAACCTTCAAAGTGTAAATTTATGAGGTGGGGTTGTCAAGCCCTATGATTTGTTCCAGTATTTCTGCATTTTCTCAACTTTCAGCTCCTGGAGTTCTCTCTTAAAAATAAACAAAAATATTCTGTCCTTCATGATTATTGATAAAAGCCTGGGGGCAGGAGTCAAGCAATGACTTGTAAAGAAGGAGGTCAGGATGTAAATAAAAATATTATGATTTTTAAAAATAAAATATTTATTAAAAATCCTCCAGATGAGTTAATTCAGCATGTTTAAGATACCACTGGCTGATACACTGACAGAAAACATCAATAAAAATCTTACAGGCTTGCCTGTATTATTTTGTAGAATTGTACACATAGTAATGATCTGAACCCACTTCTCTAGGTAAAATACTGGCTGACTTTGCTGTTCCAATGTGCTAAAAACTATTCATATCATAAATTCTAGGAAGCCAGAGCTCTGGCTTTCTAAAGCACAAGGCAGAGTAAGGGCTTCTGCCTTATTAACAGAAAACAGAGGTAAAGAAGCGTGTGACCAGCTTGTGGTAGATCCAAGAACAGAACATAGATTTCAGATTTTCTGAGTTAGTCTTGTGCTTCAGGCAGAAGGCTGGTCTTCTTTGCACTTAACAAGCAACGGCCAAACTCTTATTAAAAATGGACAATGCAGCTCAAACAATGAAGCAGCAAGAATACTTGAAAAATAAGTCTTCTTAAAACTAAACCTCCTTGGTCCTTCTAATGCTAACATCTACAAAAACTTGCATCCAACACACCATCAATAATTTTTCCAAGAGATCAAATTCAGAATTCACACCAGTTTCTGTATCCATCAGGCAGGACAGGGAGCACATCACTGACATTACTGCTTTTGGCCTCCAGTGCCATTAGTTCTCATCATACTTACAGACTTTATATCCCAGCTTTTCAGCATGAATCCTCTTGGCCATGAACTGCCCTTCAATCAGTGCTCGTATTTCTACTTCCTTTGGAAACCTTGAAACCTGTACCAATTAATTAACAACAATTAACAACACCTTACCCAGCACACAGTTCCAAGCTGCAGAGTGGCTAAAAACACAAGACAGGTTTATAGTAGATTATCTTTGCCTTCACCCTGAAGTCTGCTCTCCTCTAGGCCCAGTTCTTCACTCATACACACAAGATGGACCTAAAGACTCGTGACAGAGAGCATAACCCATATCCTCAATGCTGTTGGCAAATACATCAATCTTGAAGTTGATGCACAATAGGAAGTTTAGAGCAAGCTGTAAACTTTTCCCTAAGCATTTCCCATCACCAAGAGCTGCTTAGGAATCAATATCTCAAAAATATAAAATTAAAGCTACTATAAAAATTCATATGAATTAAGCAATATGTCACCGAAGTCTAAATCTATTTCTGTCTGTACAAAAGTGAAACCATGTAATCTTTTCATTAATTTATTTAGTTTCTATCGATAACATTTTCCTGCCCTTTCATCAATGAGGCAACAGAAGCAGGAGAATATTGAACTGCAAACAAATAGAGGGAATCCTTCACATGAAGTTGAGTTTCTCCATGCACTGCAGTAAGTGCCTACATTTGTGTAACAGCTAGAAGTGATTAAGCATTCATTTAACAGCCAACACTTGAGAGTAGAGCTGCACTGCAAACACCAGATAGCATCAATCTCTGTTCACCTACGTGAGGTCTAATTGACTGGGAGTCATGATTGATCAAAGACATCTCCTGAGTTTCAGTATCACCCAGAAAGCCAGGCATTTAAACAAGATCCATTCCTCAAAAAAGAAAAATATACAAAGAACCAAAGAACTTCCCATAAATTAATATCTATTTCATTCCACTTGGACTTGAGCTTGTGCTTACTTAAATACCACTATGTGGCTTGTGGGTAACTCCAAGCCATGCAGGACAGCAAAATGAGGTCTTTAAGTTCACACACATATAGACAAAATATTCCAGCCCAAAGTTTCAACACACCCTTATCTATGTGTCTAAAACTTAAAAAACAAGGACTAAGTCATGTACATGTACTAAGTTCTCAGTAAGCTTAAAGTTAATCCTATCTCAAAGATACTGTCTGTTTCAGTAAATCCACATTTTCCAGTAAAGAATGTATGTAATTAAAAAAATTACCATATAAGTTCTAGTTCAGACATTGCTCTCTAGATGCTCTCAAGCTACAGACCAAATACTTCCTTATGAAAATCATCCCAGGGACTTACATCAATAAATGAAACTGGAAAGCAAATATTTCAGACAGAAAGAAAAAAATATATAATGGCAAAGATTTGAAGTCTTGACTGCACTCCCTCAAAGTTTGAGACATTGACCAACCTTTTGGTTGTCTCTGTTGAATCTGTGAATCCCAACTGCTTCAGGAGTAATTTCCATCACATCAAAGTAGAAACCTGCATCAAGGAACATTAAAGAGTGTCACGTTTGCTCCCAGGCCCAAAGTTGGAATCTTATTTCTGCACACAGCTAAAATGATAATAGATGTTTATCAGGTATTTGGATATATGAGTCACCACACAGCCTGTTTCTTTACTAATTTCAGTCCACATATCCACTTCTTAACAATATTCTGACCCATGTGGTGGGATTCTTTGGGCTCTCCTGTGCAGAGCCAGGATTTGGACTTCAATGATCCCAGTGGGTCCCTTCCAAATCAGGATATTCTGTGATTCTCTCAGTTTACAAAATGTGGATCTTTACCATGCCAAACAATGTAATAAACACCAAGCCTACAAGAGAGGATACACCCACCACAATACAAACATTTGCAAGTAACACAGCTAATACATAACACATACCAGAAATAGTCTGAGTATGGCCATATGCAAGGGTCAAAGAAGAAAAAAAAACACACACACAGAAAAAATGGCAACTTGGTAAAGAGTACAGGAATATTGGAACATTTCATACCCTGGATTAGATTTCATGAGCTTATTAGAGAACATCAGATATTTTAAGTCACGAAGCAGAGCTGGTCTCTGAGTAGTTTTGATGAGATCTGAGGAAATGCTGTAATGCTTTGTAGACAAAGATTTCTTTGGATTGGTCAGAAAAGATATTCAAGAAAGAGACCAGAAAAAATGAGGACAGAAAAACTGAACAGAATAGCTAAGAAACTAAGGAGAGTTTCTGAGGTTGTAACCTTGGAACAAAACTGTGCTGCCCTAGCAGACCTGTGATTACTGGCAAAATAAAACCCAAAATACTGTGCTTTAGCACACATAACCTTTCTGGTTAAACATCCTGCAAAGTTGCCAGTGAGCAACTCTGTGTGCCACAGATCTGCAGGCCCTGGCAGGGGAAGCACATCCCAACATTCCAATCCTGACCTCCAAACCTCTGCAGGGGCACCTCCCCACACAACAGGGAGCACAGGGAACAAGATTTAAAAAAGGGGGTTTTTTACCAGCTATGCCTTTGCTTTGCTTCCCCCAGGCACTCAAGTTATGGAGATTACTGCATTTTTTACAGATATACCCAGAGGTTATTCTAGTACATAGTTTATTGAGGATTACTTCCATGAAACACCCATTTTATAGAGGAGCAAGATATTCAAGTGAATATACTATAAAACAAACTTGAAAACTTTAAGGCACTGTCCTGGTTCAGTGACAATATTTTCATCAACTTCCAATTTTTTTTAATATTGTCTAAACTGGCTGGCTTTGGGGGTTTAAAATAATTTCTTCCCATTTTCTAAAACACTAGAATTGATTTGTCTTTCTAGTGAAAAGAGATTCCTGGTCATTTTAATACCCCACAGAGACTGGATTTGACAGACAACATAACAGAGCTTCTAAAAATAAAAAATCTAATCTCACAGTGTCAAGAGGATCTATCTTAAATTCACTTTGCTAAGGAATGAAGCTTTCTATAGCTTAAATATCTACATTTAAAAACTTTGCTGCCTATAATTTTTACATTAATTTTACCTATATCAATTCACACCTGAGATGATGGTGATGATTTCATACCCTGCTCTGCAATGGGTCCATTTTAATCTTGATTAGACATGTGCTCACTTTTCAACAGCTTATTTCAGAGCTACATTATTAGACTTGTAAAGTGTTAAACTGTGGGAGAGAAAATAATGCAAAGCTTCAAATCCATGAGTTTAATAGTATTTTTTAAATATTTCCATCATCAGAATTTTGTTACATTTCATTCACAAACCATAACATGGGGGAAAAAAAGGGATGAAATGATTCTGTGTCACACACTAGGGAAAATGCAGAAAATCCAGGCATCCCTTGACATCATTGCTCTGTACACATGCATGAACAAGATTCTAGAGTAATGACTGAGAAAGAAATATTATGGAGGTACTTAATTCCCTTGGTTTGAGTCTTCAGAAAAAAGAAATAAACTTTAATGAAAGCCTCCTTCAGAAATTACTAGTTTTAAATACTCTACAGCTAAGATGTTACTAACACCCTTCCAATGACCAAAGGAGACCCATAAATATAATTTTCTTAGTCAGTGAATATTGAAGGAAAACACTGTGATGACACTTGGGCTGTCAACAGAGCATTTCCAAGTACACATCAGGAATTTCTCTTGCTCTAGTTAACTTAATTCTTGACCTTTATGATGACCCAAGTAAAAAGGAGGTACAACTCCTACTGCAGTATGTGTCTAAGCAAACCCTCAAAGTCCCAGCCCTGCTAAGGTTCATACCCAAGTTTCCACTGTTTCCAGCAGCAGTTGATGACAAGGCTTTGGAGAATTCATCCCAGGAGCCTGAAGCACAGTCATCTCTGATCCTCTCCCTCATCAGAGAACCATTTTTAAAACTGGAATACACAAACACATCATATGCATTTTCCAAAACATTTAGCTCTAGATTTTTAAAGCATTTTGTTCCTTTACTTGATATTGCTGTTTAGTTTATCAGCTGAATTGAAGCTGGGCAAGTTAAAAGATATAAACACTTCATTATGGAAAGAGGTAGAGAAGGAAGAGCAAGATAAGAGAAAAGTTTTACAGGAGGTGCTGGGGAGCACAGTGCAGAGTACACATTTCTCCAGTGAGTCAGGTTAGATCCATGGCAGGCCATGCCAAACCCAGGCTAACTCTGCACAGCTCAGAGAAGTGAGACATCTCAGAGACATCTCAGAGAAGTGCCCTGCCACCACTCACTCTGAGATGATTCTGCAAGGAGCAGCAGGAGAGTCCCCACATTGCATTTATGACTTCAGGAACAGGGTACCTGTATGGAACCAGCTTGGGTCCAACAAGAATTATGATGAGGTCTAGCTCTGTGCCAGGATCTGGCAAAGGAAAGCAGCACAGCCAGTTAATAAGCCATGTAGTAAAATATGCATCTCTTCAATTTTTATGGTCTTTGCACACTTCATGCTGTCACCTTCTTTGTGACTATCACACTCCTGCAAAATACTGCAGCACTGGACTCGCATCCAGGGGAAAGCAGTTTGAACACTCAGCACAGTTATCAGAGCAGCTCAGCAGAAGGGGCACAGAAATATCAAAAATGAGGGCAAGGAAATCACTGAACTTGCTCAGTAGCACCAGCTGAAGCTATTTGAGTTTTCTATACAAATACCCTGTCTGGTAGCTCAGGCATTCATTTTCCCTATTAACTCTAATATTCTAGAAATAAAGAGGCCTTGGTGCCAAAGGGGCAGGGTCAGCTCAGAAATGACTACACAGAAGGAGCAGGAAGGATTAACTCAGCACTGCCAAGGCCACCACCAAACTGAATGTTAAGCTGCAGTGAAAGAACAGCAGTGCAACATTTATTCAGAAAAATGCCTCAGTATCTGCTTTCCTATTATGAATAGGTTGTTTATATAGCTCTTTTACACAGCAAAAGTAAAGAAAACATTGGGTGGAAGAAAAATTCAAATGTAAATTAAAAACAAAGCAAACAAAAACAACCACACAAAACAAAACATAACAAACAAAACCTGCTGGGAAATCACAAATCAAAACTCAGTAACTTGCAATTGACATCGTGTTTTTGAACTCAACTTCATGAACACTGTTCCCACTGTCACCTACTACTGTGCAGGTGGGATTCAACACTACAGCTTCAGGGCAGTCTTGAGCTTTGCTGAAGTTCTGAGTTTCAAGCATCTACAATCCAGGGCATTTAGACACAAAATTTATCTGCATATTACTTGCAAATACTTGCCAAAACACCATGACCTGGATTGGAAATTTTAATCCAAAATACAGTGGTTCAATGAGGGCAAATACAGCTCCAGCCCATCTCCTTGGCTGGCAAGGGGCCAAACAACTCCCAAATCACAGCAGCCAAAAGCTACCATGAGGTAGGATCTTGAGATATCAATATTTTCCTCAGGCACGGCCCTAACACATCCCTGAACAGCACTGATTGTGCTCCTCTCTGGAAAGGGAATCTTCACCTACTCCATTATGACCCCACTGGACCACTAGAGGAGCACAGAAGTTACACAGCCTGGTCAGGCTTCACTCATTTCACATTCTATCTCAGCAGATTTGTTATTCCTGTACATTAAATGAATTACCTGAGATACACAGAGAACTGGCTCTATCCATACACTGAAATAATTTCAGCTTTTTATTGCCATGAGAATTTATCCCCCACAAGTCTGCAGTTTCAGTTCCTCAGATTAAACAATAGGAATGCTATAATGTTGATGGAAATGTTTCAGCAGTAGATTGCCATATACCGTAGAGAATGCTGAATGTTCTATTCATTATCATTTCACAAAAGAAATAAAAAGCGCTAACACAGAAAGAAATATACATTATCGATCCCAGATGTAAAAAAAAAATAAATGCTATTACCATAAAAGTGCCATATATGTTTGAGAATCAACAGGATTGCAGAGAATATGACCTTCTAAGGCAGGAGTTGGCTCTTGGATCCACAGGAACAATGTGTCACTTGTGCCAAGGCTAATCTGGAGGGAGAAAAAAAGAATTGAAGCCTTATCACAATGTGCATGGAAAGCAATACAGAAATTAAATTAAAACCATTTGTTATTGCCACTAATTGTTTTTAAATTGCACATTAAGTCAATTGGATTCGTGTTGAAGCTAGCTCTGACTTAGGCTGTCATGCCAGTGAAATACATACTAGATGGAGACTTGGGTTTTAATGTCTGGAGTGTTAGTTAAAAATAGTCACAAGAGTTTACTTAAAATCTTTCAGGCAGCTTACAGATTGATAGAAATAGAACAAGTATAAATCCAATAAGCAGCAAATTAACACTAGCAGGTATATTTAACTGGCAACCTGCAGCTATTTACATTTCATGTATTGCAAGCATCCAAGGACACAGATTTTTCTGGAGAGTGTTTTGACTTACTGCAATGTCTCCTTCTTGAAGTCTCATCCCTGCCAGTGATGCTGAAAGCAAAAGGAATAGCAGGTACAAAGGTAGTTCTTTGACTCAATTACAGCCTGTTACCTGAGACATCACAGCACATTGCAAACACCATCTCAAAGTACAATATAAATGGCAAATAGCTCCTGGTGGCCTTGGGCTATCCAGCATAAAATAAGGCAAAACTTTTGGGTGAGGGTGTGATTTTTAAAATAATAATCAAAATGCTCAAAACAAAAGACTACAGAACAGCATGATTTTTCAGCAGCATGGTTTATGTATTCAGGTTTTATATACAGTGAACCCTTGATTAACAACAACACACTTTAGAGGAGGAACATTCCTACTTCCATCACATTATTCATATATTTATTGGACTAAATTGAATTTAGGTCTGTAGAAGAAAAATTGGACTTTGGGGAAATGCAGAGATAAGCTATTGTAATATATGTAATTTTCTTTACACTGAAACAGTCTCCAGGATTCAAAAAAACTGACCCTGAATTAACACCTTCCCTTGTACTGAGATCTATCAGTCTGACAAAAGGACAGCTCTAATTCTAAAAGAAAGCCAACAAGGTCCATCTCCACCTTTTTGCTTGAAAAGATACAAGACCATTTTTAAAATTCATATTCTCTGAGCTAAAATGTTAGCAGTTCATAGTAGGGATAGTTTCTCATAACAAAACCTGAAGTTATCAAGAGGCAAATGAATTCACCTCTGATTACTTGGCAAAAGAGGATAATTTGTCATACACAGCCTATCTGAGATATCTCTATCTCAAAAGAATCAGTGATGGAAGGGTGTTGGAAAGAGGAATTAATGCTGATAAAAACAATATTCTTTCATTTTATAGGCAGCATCTGAGAACCAGTGAGATAGGTTTAGAATTTCAGTACATACATAATCATATCCACTGAATCTTGCACAGTTAATCATCTCACCTGGATTGTCTCCTGTAAATGCTACTATTTTACAGTCTGGGCTAAACCCATAACGTTGACTATAATATGGAGAAATGGGCCCCTAAGGAAAAAAAGAAAGAGAAGAAAAAAAGCTCAAAAAAATGGAATGCAATCTTGCAATATATGACAATGTATTGTAACATGGAACTGAAAAACCCTAGAGCAGCTACAAGAATAATTTATGAACATTTAAGGTATAAATGAATATTTTAAAAAATTTTAATGCACTTTTTTCATTGTACTTGTTGAGAACCTCACAGGAATACCCTCAGATTAGATTTGAAAGCAGGCTAGTAAATAGGAGCATTTTAGCTTTGGGTCTTTCTTCAGTTATTCACATCAAGTACCATAAACACATCTTTCTGTTTTGCACATATACATGAATATTAATAGCTAGAAATTAGAAATTCAATGCAAACATAAGAGGAAACAACATTAATATACATCACAGCATCAAATGCTGGAACACAACCCCTATTATCTTAGAGGTCAAAAACCATATTCTTTTAAGCCACATTTGATAGCCGTTGAGAAAAAAACAAAAGAAAACTATCCATAAAAAAATACAAGGACATCTATAAGGATTTTTTTTAATATGTTCCTCTCCATTACAGATCAGCAGTGAATTCAGAGGGCTCAGGTGATGGGGATCTCCACTGCCTCACATGTGCACAGCTAAAGAATAGCTGGTTTTGTGCTGGGTAGTAAGACTAAACTCATTTACTCGGTAGATGTGAGGCTTGATTTGATTTCACCATTATGCTATGTGAACTGAGGAGCTTTAAATATCCCAAATTATTCACAAAGATTACCTCATTAACTCTACAAACAGCTTAAAACAAGATCTCTGTCGAGAAATGCAAATGTTGGGTTCTGTTTCTGCAGCAATAAACACCCGTGCACAGCTCTGCAGTGACCAGGTGCTCTGGGGCATGGGAAAGGACCCCAAAAATTCTTATCATTGGAGCACCTACCCAAAAGTCTCTCACACAGCCCAGGGCATGCAAGAACCCAAGGAGACCAAAGCTATTCTGGGTGCCAGTTTCCCAAGATGTCAGTATTTGCTTTGAAAAACACCTTCACAGCACAGCTGGAAATATTAAACCAGCAGCACTGCACACACAAATACACTCCAAGTGCCATTAGCACAGCTCCCAGCAAAGTTCCACTTGTTGCTGACAACTCTTCTGGCCAGGGACATACCAGGACTGAGTGGGATGGTACAGGGCATCCTAGTCTCTCCTCTAATCCAGGGGCACAAGCATCAAGGCAGGGCTTTGACCATGCCTTTTCCCAAATCTGCAGCAAGTTCATACCAGAACCTATAAGACAGATCAAAAGAGGAAGTGCACAGGATTTAGCAAAGACCAGAAAATTCCAACAACAGAAAACTTACAGGTGTATGTTTTCCACTTAAAGAGAATGGTTTCAGCTCCTCTAAGAATAAAGGATACTGATAATTTAGCCTCTGGAGAGCTTTCACCTGCAAAAGCAGCAGAAAGTGCTTCTCTGATGTACAATGCACTAGGCAATTCAGTCCTTCACAAATTATGAGGAAAGACAAGAATATCAATGCCTCCTCATCAGCTCCCCCCCAAATCTTCCACCTTAGACAAGGACTTCATATGAGTAAAAGTGATGGAGCAATGTCCCTTGAAAATGTGTTGTGCTCAGCAGAGACCTAAAAGTGAAGAAATTCCCCCTCAGTGGGATGGCTTTACATTACTCCTACCTTTGAGCTGAGTATCCTATAAGCATCTAAATCCACACTGACTAATCTTCCTACATATTAATGTTTCCCTATTCAATTTTTCAAATAAAGCCTCTAATTTTGAGCATCATTTGGTATCCAACTTTGAATACCAAAGCCACGATTTTCAGGAAAGCTGAGCAGCCCATCTGAAATCTGCAATACCTGCAAGTGTGCAAACCTCTTGAGGCCAGATTCTGTGAAATTATTTTCAGGCTGCTAAAAACCTAAATAACTGACTTGGTCACCTGTTTTCTCACCAGAACTATCACTAGCTCTGAGAAAGGCCTTTGCAGTTTTGGTTTGGTTTCTCATTGCTCTCTTCTCACTGTTTTATTGCTGGTTTAAAAGTTAATTGAAGTTGGTTAGTGGCCAAGTCTATATAACATACTCCACACCCCTGGCTTATGATTCTAAGATGCCTTTAATTGCACATTTCATTAGACTTGAAAATCTGTATTTCTGGTTAGTGCTGCTCTGGGACATAGTCTTATTCTAGATTAATGCCAATTTCATTCCAAAGACTGTTTAGCCCACAATTTATTTATCTCAGAAACGCAGCCACATCCTCAGCTGAGCACAGTGGAAAACCTGGTATTTCCTTCTGTTCAATACATTTTTCAGCTTTGTATATCATAAAGATGGTGAGGCTGATGCCACATGCAGTGCCTGTGAAGCAAGACTTTGCTTGCAGTGCTGGGATGCAGAGGAAGAAAAGGATTCAAAACCCATCTCAGGCAGCACATCACAAGGCTCCAGCAGTGCTTCTACTCTGAGAAAGAGCCTTCAACACACTCCACACACACTCTGCTGCTGGTTGCACAACACAAGTAAGCCCACCCTATCAGCTCCCAGCAGACTTTTTCATACAGGCTTAAAAATGGGTTGAATAGC
The DNA here is from genome assembly GCF_024509145.1 of Vidua macroura. Lineage (NCBI taxonomy): Eukaryota > Metazoa > Chordata > Aves > Passeriformes > Viduidae > Vidua > Vidua macroura. Next base: position 6,175,877 of record NC_071571.1, read on the forward strand.
ACTTGTAAAGAAACTTTCTATTTATCAGTGCAATCCTAAGCACCCCCAGTGTTGTCTGGACTTAGTGCTCCACACGGTGTTGTAAACAAAGTGCTGCACACTGGAACAACCCAAGCCAAACAGCAGCATATTTGGATTATACTTAACATAAAAATAGAATTAATTTCATACAAATCAATCAATCCCATTTCAGGCAAATTAAAGAGATTTAAAAGATTTGGCCTATGATGAAACAGCAGGAATTTGACAGAGCACAAAGTGCAACAACCGTCCCACAGGCAAAGATTTCTGCCATCAAAATCACTACTACACACCCAGAAAAGGAAAGGTGGCAAGATTTACTCCATCATATCTCAGGTCTCTCTGAGAGATCACTCTTAAATCCAGCCATCCCCTCCTTCCCAGGGTAAACTGTGTCCTGACAAGGTCAACTCAGCCCAGAGTCACCACCTGCACTTTTCAGAGGTACAGGATGTGAGCAGCCACAGGTTCCATGCTCTCAAACATAACAGTCCTTTCTATACAAATCTATAAATTTTCCTGGAAAACTGCATGATTTAAAAGGCCAAGAACCTCTTCACTAAACTAATGCAATGAGGAACAGAATCTTTAAATAAATAGGATTTTTCTACAGAAAGATTAGCTGTTGTTTTCTGCGGTTTTTTGATTGGTTTTTTTTTTTTAATCCTTCTTGGTTTTCACCCTAGAAGCCTAGAGAAACATTTCACCAGAATCCTCCAATGAAATTTTACAAGACATTAGGGCAGCCTCCAATTTTGCCAGCATAAAACAGAAAAGCCTCTAATCTTTATAACTGAATGTTTACATTGTACAATAGACATATTACATTATACTTGAGTTTGACTGGTAGATGCAGTGGCACAAAGACTTTCATATGCCCTGAGAAAAGAGAGGTGAGACAATTTGCCCCAAACTCAGAAGCTCATTTAAAAACTGTGAAACAACTGTTTTAGAAGAACTATTAATCTGATGGGCTGGATTCATCCTGTCCCGTTGTGGGCATGGGAGTCTCAGAGGAAAATAAAAAACAGAGCTGAATGCTCCTCTGATTATACAAGGAGTGATTCACACTGAGTTCCTGACTCTAGCACCTCTGCTCATGATCTGCATCACAAAGTTTAACACCAAAAAAAAAATCAGTCATAATCTGAGGAGTAAGGGGAGAAAGCAAGTGAAAAATCAAAGGCAGCCCAGTGAAGGTCAACAGCCAAGGCCATGGCACAGTAAGAACTGAGGAAAGGGTCAAAACATGGATTAATAGATTTCTATATTTCACTGCAAACATCACTGACTTTTAGCACAGAATGACCAGGAGCACAAGCAGGACTTGCTAATATTTACTACAAATACAGAAGTGCTTGAACACTTGGGGGGAAGGAGAGAATACAAACACCTTCATTACAATGACCCAACAATGCAGACTAACTGGTTTTATTAATCAACAAAGTAAAGATCAATATTTGCATACATTTAGAAGCAGTTCAGTGCATCTGCATTGCCTTCTCAGTGAGCTAAAGCCATGAGAAATGTAACTGCTGACACCACACAAGCTACAGGAGGACCAAGTTCAGCCCACCACACCCCTTTTGAAAAGGCTCTAGTCCAACACATCCTTTTTTGGTAGAACAGCAAAAAACAAGTGTGCTAAGCTACAATTTGCCTAAGGCTCTTAGAAAAGCATTTCAAAAGATAAAGCTCGTCTAGGTCAAGAGCTGAATTGCTGTTAAGTTATGTTCTAAAAGAAATAATGCCCCAAGTGTTCAACTTCTTTAGGTCCCAGATGTATCTTACTTTTAACATCTGCACAATATAAATAAAAATCATTCTTCGTTCCACTAGAAGGTGATTTCATTTTTTTTTAAATCAATCACTCAGGGTGCTCAGCCATTCATAAGTGATTTGAACCTTAAAAGACTGGACCTTTAAGAAGAAAAAGAAAAATCCTGGAACTGAATAGCACATTTCCCACAATAACTCCCCAATTTGGAGATAAGTTATTGTGTAGAGCTAAACAATTTGACAGGGTCTTTTAAAGATATGACCTGAAGTTAAACCTACAGAAATGAAGAATAGGTCTATTATCTGAATATTATTTTGAGAGATGCATTTTAAACTACAATACATAGGTGCCAAGTAAAAGATCAAATGAATTGCAAGAAATTGTAAATGACAAGAAAACAATTTTTCAGCTGCATCCAAATAACTGCTGCATCCACTATAATTTTATTACTGGAATTAGAATTCTCTCTCATTATATTAACAGAAGAAAGGAATGAATGAGGCAAAATATAGCTTACAATGCCAAAAAACTTTTGTCTTGTAAAGAGAACTGTAACATCCTGCTTAGCTCTCTTATCTTTTTTCACACTAAGATTTAATAATCCCACATGTTCTGAACAGCACATAACATTGATTCAGGTTCTGTAAATACCCACAGGTGTAACAGAACAGGCTCTCCTGGAGCTGTTTGAAAAATATGACTCATTGTCTAAGAAAATTTTCCAATTAAGGAATTTTTTTTTTTTTTTTTGCTTTAAAATATTTTGTTTTCCAATTTTTTGTGTTTGAAATTGGAGAAGCATGGCTTTCCTCCACTTGCTTCCAAGCAGAAAAGGTAAAGCAACATTACCAAAAAATAAAAAAAAACAAACCCAAACATGAGATATTTTAATGCTTATAGTTTTAAACATTAGAAGCAAAATTAACACTTCACTCTCACTGAAAAATAAGAAACCAATATGTTTCTATATCAGAAAAAGCACCTAAAGATCACACTATCTTTCTTTGAAATACAATAGGTGGCTGAGCAGCCCAAGTGCTCAGTATTTGGACCTGCTGAGGAGCAAGGTGCAAACCTCCAAGAAGTTATTGTTGCAAATAATACACAAAAAATAAAATTCAGCTATGAATTTTGGCTAAAAGGACAGGACCAGAAAAATAATATTATCTCACAAGTGGCATGAAATAAGCATGGATTGCCTTTCCATTTCTGAGGTCTCAAGTATTACTGGAAGCTCTGATAGCAAGTTGTCCATTAGCTAAAATTGAGGTGTCTTGTCTTTTCCTGTAAGATTTGATGGAATAACAAATGAGAAAAAATGAATTGGTCTTAACACACAGGTGTCAACCATGTCTCTATAATGCAAAAATTCCGTAGAGAGCCTTGTTATCTAACCTTTCAGCTCTGAAATATATCTTCTTAGTTTCAGAGCAGAAATCAGAAATGCTTTTTAGAAATAACAGCAGAGCTCCCAGGAAAATGCTTTCCTTTGTGATTGCCATTTTAAATTGCCATTTAAAAGCTGGATAACTGAGATAACACACAACAGAAAAGAGAGACAGTAGTCTTGTCACATTTTTGTCTTTGTTATGATGAATGGAGAAATAGGGACGATTTCTTTTTTTAACTGGGTTTAGTACATTTTGCTTTATTTATGCTTTTTCCTAGTTCATTTTGAAAATATACTTCTCTTGTAGATCCATACTCCAGTTAGGTGGGGAAGAAATCATCACAATATACATCATGTTCACATCCTGTGCACCTCTGAGCTAAGCCAGCAAAACCAAAGAATATCAGAACTCTGAAGTTCTGTTTAAGATTGCAAAGCTTTCTGATGCCTCTAGAGGATCTTGCACCATTCCTTTATACATCACAAAATAATGAAAAAAAAACCTATAATTACATTTAAGAATCTTTTCTGTGGATCCATTTGATAGAAGTGGGAATCAGTATGATGGGGGGAGATAAGCATAGCAAACATCAAACTGAAAGGAGTAACTTAGCTTAAAAACTAATATACTTCTCATTAAAATTTAAAGATTGAAAACAAATACCAGACACCTTGTCCCCCATCTATGTAACGTGGAGATGGGGAGGAAAACTTCCTATGTTACTATGAAAAGAGTCCACACTTACCATCACTGTAATCAATGGGTGCATAAGCTCCTAGGAAAAGGGAAGCTGCAAAGCTACTGACCAAAGAAATTCTCTGAAAAAAAAAAAAAAAGTGAGAAATACTGAGTCACATCAGTACTCACTTCAAAGAAAGGAAGTGGAAAGCAAATAAAATAATTGGAAGCAGCAAATGTTAATAGATGCCTAAGGTTAGGCCCAGAAAGCACACAAAAATACATCTAGAAGGGTTATTCAGTTCTAACTATCACAGTAATAAAGAACATATCAATCTCAAAGTAACCCCACGATAAAAGCTGTTAAAAGCTCTGCCTTCTGAAACATGCAAGACACACCTAGTATGTTATCATAGTGTGTTAGCATGAATCCACAACGTCAGTCTATTACAGAATCTCATTTACAAAGAAAAACACTAAGATTAACAAAAAAAACCAAAAAAAAAACACCACAAAACCAGCTGTGTGTTATGACAGGTGAAATGCTCAGAACCCTGCTCTGCCCCACCTACAGCACAGGTCTGTAAACTTTTAGAAGCTCTGGCAAAGCTCTGTGAGCACCTTTAGCACCTGTGCATGACCCCTTGCCTTCCTTCCAGCTGAGACCCCAACCTCCCAGGAGTTACTCCCAGGAGCTGGTAATAATCAGCTTTGAACTGAGCCACTGCCTGCAGCTCTGCCTCAGGGCCTGCTCCAGCTGCATGAAATCCAGCTGTAGGGCTGGCCAAAAAATGCCCCATATGACACAGGACACTGATCCACCATGAACCTTCCTCCTCTTCACACCTGCTGTGTGAGCACCAGGTTAACCAGCCACCAGCAGGCTTTCTGCATGGTCCAGTATTGCCTGATCCCCAGAAGCTGGCACAAAAGCAGACAAATTCCTCATTCTCTGCTGTGACTCACTGAGAAGAAATATGGCTGTCACCCAATAACTAAACAGAATCAAACCACTGCTGGTGGAGTGAGCCAGAAATGACAGGGTTTTTTTATTAATGATCACAAAACCACTGCTTCACAGCATTCAAGAGCAGGCTATAGCCAGAGATCTAAGAGGTGGTTGCAATGGCCAGGAAATTTAATGATGCACTTGCTCTTTGTGCATCTCTCCCCGAGAATACATCACATTGTGCTCAGATAACAAAGGCCTACCTTCTGTGGTGCCCCAGTGGGCACTAGCTGCCTGAAATGGAAGGAAAAAAAAAGGATGAAGTTAAACTGTGAATCAGCCAGCCAGTTTAGCAAGCTGACCTACAGAAGCAAAAACATCCACCTTCCACATGTCATTGAGACTGCCAAGCTGTTTAAGTGCTCCTTGAGGGTCCCCAAGAGCAGCTCTGGCAGAGAGAGATTTTGTGCTTGAATGCATCTTGCATAAGTTTTATTGCTAAAAGTTGCCATCAGTTCAAACAGCCCTCAAAGTCTGAAATTGGTTTAACCAGTTCTCAGACCCACTTCCCCCCCAGTAACATATCTTTCTCTAAATTTAGTCTTAGGCTTATGATCGGACCATATCAGTGTTCTGTTTCATCTCATACCTTTCTAGTTACAATAAGAATGTAAAAGAAAACAAGGGAAAAAAAATTTAAAATTAAGCATGCTCCAACAAAATACAGAGTCAACGCTGCAATTCACTTTCTCATGAAATGAACTGCTTCATACAGTGGTGAGATTTAAAAAAAAAAAAAAAAAAAAAAAAATTAATACTACCAAGACCTGATATAATGGAAAACCAGATCTTCCTTACTCCCCTTTATAAAAATCCCTATGTGATTTATTTAAAAAAATATGGATATTGATCTAGCACCAATATCCAACTGTGACGGACAAAAACTCTCTAACAGTTTTAAAGTTAGAAAGTGTATGTTTATTGTGACGCCGGGCAGCCTGCGGGATAGCTCCCAAATACACACTGCGCCTTTCAAATGATCACAGAGTCCTTTTATCCACACAAGAATTGAATATCTAAAATACAAATACATATTCATCATCTTGGTACATCCCATTCCTCGCTTCGTATGCTAATCATTTCAAAAACTATTAAGCATGCGTAGTTTGTTCCTTGAAATGGGGTGGTCCCTTTCATGGGGAGGGGTCCCAAAATGAGGAAGTAAATGAAGTCTTCCTCTTTCTGACCTTTCTACCTTTTCAATGCAAATATGACAAATGAACCTTGGTAGAACTCCCATTCCTTGTCTTCAATTGGTTTCAGAACAGAGGAGGCCCACAATTGTCTTATGTTCCTAAAAGCTATTTGTCAGTTTCTATATTCTTCATTATAAACCCAGCTAACTAAACATTGTGTTGACAAGCAATCAATTATTAGTTAACTACTAACTCTTAACTTCATCAAGGCCTACTTACAAAATCTCTTTATTTTAATTAACTCTAGTAAAGCTTATCTCTAACTAAAATCTTAGCTCCTCTAAAATCTCTAAATCTCTTAAAGTTTATGTTTCATATGTTTCTCCTTTTCCAGTCAATGGGAACTTCACCAAACTGTCACAACTTCTCAAATATGATGGATAGTGGCTTAGCCACTTCATCCACCAGTTCCCTCAGGACCTATGAAGTATTTCATCAGGTCCTTGTGCAGCTTCCTGTTCCTTAGATGGTCTTGAACTCAATCTTCTCCTACACTGGGTGGTTCTTCCTCATCCCAGTCCCTGCCTTTGCCTGCTGTGACTCGGGTGATGTGGCTGGAACTCTTGCCAGTGAAGGTCAAGGCAAGAAAGTGCTTGAGTACCTGGCCTTCTTCACAGCCTGGGTAACCAGGTCCCCCACTTCCTTTGGAGAGGGCCTACATTTTTCAAAGTCTTCCTTTTAACACCAACATGCCTATAAACACTTTTCTTGTTGCCCTTGATGTCCCTGGCCAGATTTAATTTTGTCAGGATTTTACTTTTACCTGATCCCTAACTGCTCAGAGAGCCTCTCTGTATTCCTGCCAGGCTACTACCTTTACTTCCACTTTTTGTAGGCTTCCTTTTTGTGTTTGAATTTGCCCAGCAGCAATTTGTTCATCCACACAAACCTCCCGATGTTTTTACCTGCCTTAATCTTAGTTAGGATGCATCTCTTCAGAGCTTGGAGGTGGTGATCCTTGAATAAGAACCAACTTAGGAGAGCCTGTATCCTTCCATTCCAGCACTCCAGCAGGCATCCCACCATGTCTCCATGATGCCAAAAGGATCATAACCCTCTAACCCCTCTTTATTCTCTGTGCCATGTGTGTTTGCCCAGACATTTAATCTGGGCCACCAATGAAGGTGATTTTATTGGCTGCTGCTGTCCTTCAGGTGCTCTCCTGCCGCCCTGCCATCCCTCTCCAGGCCCTGGGTATCTCCTTCTGGCACCAACCTGACAGGAGTGGGATGGATTGAGGTTCTCCTCCCCCAATAACTTCAGCTTAAAGCTCTATTCACCAGCTTGAGAAATAGCACTTAAAGTAGAACTGATGTCTGATTTTTATCTGCCTAACCACTAATAATTTAATAAAAATAAAAATTAAAAAAATCAATTTCCATCTTAAATTCAAACACAAGAATCAGAATAATCTTTAGCAAAAAGGTCTGTAAAAACATCTGCACAAAATAAATTTTAAAAGATTTTCAACCATGTTTTCCAATAAGGGAGTTGAAGTTAAGCCAACCTCAGTTTGCTTGTAGACCTCAGGATTCTGGCTGTAAATCTTTGCTATCTGGTTTCCTGTAAAACGCTGAGAAAGAAATGCAAATGCTTAGAAACACAAACCCTAAATGGAGTCAATAATCATTAACTCTGTGTAATGAGTTCAGAACATTGCACTTTGGATATTTAATTTGCCTGATGCATGATGAAAGTCAGTGCACAGCAGGCAATCTGCACTAAACAGGGTATAACACAGTCTCATTATGAGAATTTTGTTCACCTTTTGAAAAAAAAGGCTTGTGGAAAAGCATTACTATCCATAATTTACATTTCAGAAATGACAGTTCAATGGAATGAATCACGCTTATTCTGTGCACAGGAACCAGCACAATTCAAATACTGCCTTCAAATCCTTGAAAAGGTTTAAGCTACACAATCTATGTACCTGTCTGTGAGGCAGGTGAATTGAAATTAAAGCAGGAAGTTCCATACTCAAAGCAGAATCTCCAGCACAAGCTAAAAACAGCTGTAAGAATACTTATTTTTCATCCTTGTATTATATCAGATAATCAAAAAACTGAACGCTGAAACCTTAACATTTAGCAAGTGAAAAATGAATTGTTAGTGGTATGCCAAGTCTGATTTCAACATCGACTATAAAGCTTGCATGATGATTCAGAGACAGAAACATCAGTTTGGGAGGTTGAAGCCTTATTCTGTTGAACCAAGAGTATGAGTAGCCAGGTGCTGAGGTGCCTGGAGGGCAGCCCTGCTCCCACTCCAAAGCTCACTGTCACAGTTACAAGGAGGGAAGAGTCAGGAAGAGGAGACAAGTGACAGCATATCTCTGACAGTGTCCCAAGCCTCTGAAACACTTCTTAGGTCAACAGCTGCTTGTCAGCCTCCAGGGAATATTAAAAGGCCAACCTTTTAATTGCAGAAATAACCTAGAGCATTATTCACAAATAGATGGATGGATTTACCCTAAACAAACCTGTAACACAAACTGGGTTTCCACCCCAATAGAAATGTGACCACACAAGATGCTCCCAGGGAGAAGCAGGCCCTGAGACTTTAAGCATGGCCACCCAACACTGTAATTGGGAACCACTGGCCAAAAGCTCCAACTGCCTCCTGCAGCAAAATTTCCAGTGTTTGGTTCATTTCACTGTAAAATTTCTGCCTCCTCCTTTGTGAGACTAATGCAAAGCACAGTATGGTTGGAGTTTCTTCAAAAGCTCTGTCTTTCATAGTTAATGGCTGATGGTTACCTGCTGCAGGTCCCTGGGATGACAGAATTGTTTCCAGCACAGGATTCTGCTGGGAACTTTCTCCCCATCCATTCCTTACCTCATAGGCCCGGGAGCCAGTGACACTCGCCAGGTGCTGGGCTCCCCCCAGGGCTTTCTCCAGTGCTCTGCACTGGGAGGCTGTGCTGGAATCCATCCAGATGGGACTGTTACTGACTGAAAAACAGCCCTGCAATGAAGAACACCCTTTATTAGCAAGTCTGATCTCTGAGAAGTCCCTGCTGGAATAATAAAAGTACAGCAGCCGTAGGTATCAGCTCACAGCTCAGTTCTCTGCTGTGCCTCCTGCCCTTCTCTCAGCAATTACAGAAAGCAGAAATTGGGTAGAATGTTGACCAGTGATGAAAAGTTCAACCCAAACTTTGCATCAGATGGAAGCAAGATTCTTATTTCTGCTGTCACTTCACAGACCCTGCAGCACATCCTCTGGTAGCCAAAACCTCAGCCCCTTTTAGAACCCCTTGGCAAACCATCAGATTATCTTCTCACAGCTCTACTAACATATCTCTCCTTAATACATGGCATAACCACCTGGAAATACAACTGTGGCTTAATACACCATTTATTCCAGCATTTCAATGCCATTTCCATGAGTTTTGCACAGATGAGACAGTTACAAAACTAATGACTTAGCACATTTAACACAAAAGTCTCCCTTTCAACATATACCTGTCCTTTCTGACACTGAAGTAAGAGAAGAAGGGTCTTCCAGAGGAAAGCTGAGTGCTCACAATTTTTCTTTTTAAATAAAAGCTCATCAAGTCCATGTGCAAAGCTCACCAATCACACACATACAAAATGTTGAGTTCAACAAGGTACTTGGTTAAGATTTTAAGTCCACACAACATTACACTTTTATCCTTTTGAAGGTAAGTGTAAACTGGTCTTTTTAAAACAGATATTTCCTTTTGAAATCACTTGTACATCCTGCAAGAAACTCAGGTATAGCAGTCCTTTTCACCACAATTTTTGTTTATATAAATATATTAAAACAAAATGTTTACAGATTGTTTACAAAAATATTACATTTTCTAGCAAAACAAAGAGGCTGTTACTCTGAGACAGAAAGATTCTGGGACACCCACTGGCACCTGAAAGCTTTTAAAGCAGAGCACACTATTACTCAGGGGAAATTGAAATGTCAAAAGTTCTGCAACAGAAGGAATAACTACTACATTTCATTTATGCTGCAGGAGCTTGCAGCCCAGCCAAAAAAAAGGAAGAAAAGTAATGTGTAAGGACCAGAAAAAGGACAGTGTAGCCCTCCCTTCAGAGTTTTTGTGCACCCTACCTTTAGTGATTGATGTAAAGGCAGTTCAGATGATGCATTCTTTAAAATCTGTGTGCTTCCTTTTTTCCAGTACACGCTCCCATGTTGCTGTAAGAAACACAGAAACAGGAGTTGGAGATGCCCTCCCAAGCTTCAAAGTTCATATCCTGATCTTACATTCTAAGGAACAAAAGAACTCTCTCCAAACTAGGACCAAAAATGGCCCATTTCAAATCAAGGGTCTCATAAAAAAAATCTCTTATTTAAGACAGAGCAAAGCAGACACTAAATCAGAAAGTTATTTGGAATTACAGAATTTTCTAGTAGGGAACATTTATCATATTGCTAATGGCATTAGATATTTATTTGAGGGCTCTTTGAGCTGTAGCCAGGGCTCCACAGTCAAGATTTAGTTCTGTGCTATTTCAGCACAGCCCCCTGATCCATCAGTTACAAGCCTGTTCCCCTTGCTGGAGGGGGCAAAATAAAGGGAATATGGGCACTCTGGAAATCACTCCCTTTTTTCACTTGAGTAAGGTGGAGTTACTTGGCAGTCCCCAACTTGTGCTCCACTGAAGAATTCATAACAGAGCCTTGATACCAGCTCTGATTTTCAGACACTTTGCTCAGACTTTCAACTGCAATCAATGAAACATGGAGATAAAAGCAAGGGTTTTGATTAATTAGTCCCAGATGCATCAAGATGAATAACCTAAACCTCACATGTCAGAATTAGCTATTGCTTTGGTGCTGTCCTCACCCTGAATATCATCTGTGAAAAGTTATAAAAGCCTCTGTTGATTCATTGGAGTACTAGGAGGAGACTGGCTAACTGACTAAATGTCAGGGTAGGTTTTATAAATCCACTAAATAAAAGTCATTATGCACTGCAGGCTAAATCACAGCAGCATTTTTGTCATTTCTGCATCATTTGGGTTTTGTTGTTTCTGTGCAGATCCCTGTCTGAGCCAACAAAAAACTGCTCAGTGGGATGTCACTGTGCTTTTAGCAAACTGTGCTCCTTGCTGTTTTTCCTACCCCATTTTCCACAAGCACCTGGATCTGCTGAAATTCAAAACAAAGAATTAAAACACCTTGAAGCCAAGCAGTTCTGCACTATGCTGATCTAAACAGCTGCACTTCAAACCTCATCCTCCACACTCCCATCATCTTCTAGTGATTGCTCTGTATGCTTCAGGTGTCCACTTCCCCTGAGGAATGTCTGTGGATGCTTACGTAGAAGTTGAGATCTTATTTTATGACATTACAGTCTTTTGCCATACAATTGTTTAAATTTATCACTCAACCTTAGACTCCATCAAGGAAATACCATAAAACTGAACTTTTTTGTATAAACTAACCTGGCCAGCACCAGACATAGCTCTGACTTGAGAGAAGTTAAAGCCTGAAGACTTCATCTTTTCCAAGATCATATCCAGAGCCTACAACAACAAACAGAATCAAGAATGACAGTAACAAGCTACCAAATTATGCATACTCACAATCTGGAATTAAACAGTAAATTCATGCCATCACTGATAAGAGTTCATTGGCAGATAATGAAAAATTAGTTAATGACTATGGACTTTTCAAAAATCTGCATAAATTAATTTATTAAGTGAGAGTCCATAAAAGAAAAGTTGAATCACAGAGGGGAAAAATAAGATCTTTAAAGAAGCTGAATCACAAAGATCCATTCTTTGAATCCTAAATAAGAGGCAAAATTTAAAGAATTCCAGTTCATTAAAAAAGCACTTTAAGAGTGCTAGACACAAAGCAAGATTATCTTTTCTGTTCTTACTTTTGAAAATCTATAAAATCTTAATAGGGTACACCCTGCACCCCATCCTACAAGACATTTAGATAACCTCAATACCATTGCTCCCAGTGCCAACAAATTCATGCATTCTTTAACAGAATGATAATTCAAGTGATTTTCGCACTTCAAAGCACCTAGGCAAATTTTGTTCTTAGCATATTTTCCTGAAATTTAAAACCAAAAATTAATCTAGCCTTAAATAGTTTAATTTAGATCACTATTTCCCAAACTCTCTTGACAAATGGACCACTGCAAGACTGACAAAGAAACATCATATATACCTACATGATATTATTGATTTAATAATTACACCAGTGCCTCTTCATTATGGTTCAAAAACCAACTGCAAGCAAATTTACCAAACCTTTGTCAGCTACTGGGGATCACCAGGGGGGTTTTATGACCTTTCTAATATTTTAACTATTCAAATCCCTCTAATAAGAAAAATTTACAGAGTACCACATAAGTGTCACAGCATATGCCACAGTTGAGAGTGCCACGACACACAGAGCATCACCAGACAATTTCAGAAGGCTTTAAGCATTTGTCCACACACAGCAACACCTTCCCACACCAGAAGGCTTCACCTATCTGCCCATACAGCATAGCACCCTCCCACTTCAGAAGGCTGCAAGCATCAGCCCTTCTTGTTCTTTAGCCCAATCTTTTATACCCTCATGTCCATGCATTGCACCTTGTGCCCTCTGTTCCCTTTGGTGGTTGCTCAGTGCCCCTGGGCACTCCGTGGCTCATTGCTGTCAGTGCTGCTCACTGCTTCTCACAGCTGTGCCCACTGGGCATGAGGCTGGGCCACAGCCCCACTGCCATTTACCACAAACTGTGTGCCTACATGTAAGTATTGCAGAATCTGCACAGAAGTAAGAAAGGCCTCATTTCAAAATAGGAAAAAAATGCTGTACTTAAAAATAAATATCAGTCAAAGTTACTGGGAACCAGTGAATAAATTGCCCTTTCACCACTTACCAGTTGCAACATCAATTGGTAAGCAGAGCTTATTCTAAATGAAATAGTTTAAGTAATAGACATGCTACAAAAACACAGATTTAAGCAGAGCAAAGTGACAGCTGCCCCATTTGTGTATGAGGGGGCAAAAAAGAGTCTTTCTTTCAAATGAAGGAAAGTCAGGAAGGAATTTCTCACACGCAGAATGCTGTAATAGCACAGAGTGAAAAAAACAAACAAAAAAAAAAAATCTAAATGTTAGCAATTTCTACTATGTTTGTGGATAGCATTACTATTTGCATACCAAAGAGACAGAACAACACTTCAAAGAAACAGAATGTAAGCAAAAGGACTATGCTGATTTGAGTGATGGGTTCCACTATTGCTCACAATAAACTTTCATTTCTGTGACAGCAAGGAAAAAGTTGATCCATATAAAAGTTTGTTCATACCTTGACCCACATAAGCACTGGTGAAGTGACTGTCAGTCTGTCACTGTGAATGTAGACTCCACCTTGAGTCCTGTAGAAAAACAGGATTTTCTCTTGGTAAATTGAGTAAATTTTTTTCCCTGCCAAGCAGAGTTCTTCAAGTTTATTAATGACCAAAGAGAATTTGCAATGCTTTTATGTTAAGAGCAAGGATTGGAGTTTGAAACATGAAAAAGTAAAAGCAAACTCCTAGGAGGTGACATGTTTGACAAAATTGTAAAATAAGTGATTTTCAATGAAAGGCCCTGATCCTGAAGTAAGATCTGTGATAGAATCCATTGCTGATATTGCTCATTGGCTGCATGTGATTCATAATTATTTCTGTCACAATTAGTGACTTGAACCTCAAAGATGAAGCTCAATTCTGCTGTTAAACCTAAACCATCAAGTAAATAAATGTGTTTTACTGAAACTTGTGACTGGAGGATGACACTTGTCAATTCTAGTCTATTGTTTAAGTAAGCAAATACTGTCATCCTACATCTTAACAACTGAATTTATCTCCAAATGCCTTTTAGATGTTCCCCTCATGCAATTTACATGCTGTTCTGAGAGCATCCCACCCAGTCATGTCCACAAGTCTGAAGTTCCAAAAGGAAAAGAATGGTTTATTTATATGTATTATTTTGGGGTATATTTTCTTAATTTATCTCCTGTTGGGAACTCTTGTTATATTTACATTCAAGGAAGGCAAGAGCATATAGTACCCTTGCAGAGTGGGTAACATTAACATGGCATGATTTTTTTAATGCCTCCATAAATATCAGTGAGACCAAATAGGGCAACAGTCCCCTCACCCCAATCTCCAAAGCTTTAAATTACATTATCCAAGTAAAATATAAAATAGAAAAAGCCTTACTTAAATTCTGGAAGGTCCTTATCAAAATGAACATTATCCTCATAAATGACCCTCAGCTGTTCATCAATAGCAATGACTTTCAACTAGAAGATATAAAACAGGAAGTTAACAAAATCTAGCAATAATTGAATAGCACTGACAACTCATTTATAATAATTTAATTCCCACAGATAAAATGAAAAAAAAAAATCACCCAAATCCATACAACTCACTGAAAGTAGGGCATCATTTTACATTAAACAATTATGTGAATTTCCAGAATGTTACCTATTCGGCAACATGTGGGTTTGTTTGTTTGTGTTGTCTTTCTCCTGTAATGCACAAGATCGGGCTACAGGCATGTGCTGAAGAACAGCAAACATGTTACCAGGTTCATAGCTTGCATCACAGTAGCCAGTTTTTCTAATTCCTCCAAAGAATACAGTGTCTTAGATTAAAGATGTCATACCCCTTCTTTTTTTGTCACCTACTTTTTTTTGCCTCATCTAACCAAGGAACCTCACAGACCTTTTAGGGTACCTTGAGCACCTTTCCTGCTCCCCAGATGGTGAGCAAATCAAACTCTGCCCATTTGTCAAAGCTCAGAGGGCATTACATAAGTGTATTTTGAGCTACTGCAACATCCCCAACTCCATAAAGCTGAGCCTTCTTGTAAGCACGAATTAGAAGGGTACCACAACCTTTCCTCATCTGTCTTCACTTAAGTTCACCTAGTTCTAAAGAAAGACAGTAAGAGCTGAGAAGAAAAGCAAGAAGGAAGCTCACATTCTGTGCCTATTTCAACCAGGGGGAGAGTGCAAACTGCTGCTAAAGGAACTGATTAAAAAAAAAAAAAAAAAAAAAAAAAAAAAAAAAAAAAAAAAACCTACAAAGACTGTCATCTCAAGGAGCTGCATTCAAATAACAAGGCCATCCCCATTTTTACCATAGTAGTAGTGTAGAGCCATTATTTGTGCCCTGGCACAACTCATTACCAACCTGCACTAGCTTAAAAATGGCTCTGACCCACTGCAGCTTAATTGGCTCTCTGCTTGCAGCATGTCCCCATAAAAACACTTATCAACCTAACCTGGATGTGTCTTTTCAAGCTCCCAAACTTCAGCACAACCATAATGGTGATTTATGCTTGAACACTTATTTTTAACATGTTCAGGCCTCTGCACAACTTGGGCAGAGTTTCTATTTGCAGCGCAGCAATACCTGGCTGCGCCAACAAATCAGAATTTCAAGCAGAAACCTGAACATCCAGGTTCAGAGTTTTGATTCACACAAAGACACTGGGAAGCTGGGTTTGGGTGCAAATCCCAGCTCCTACAGCAGCAGGCAGAGGGATCTATATGCAGTCTGCACATAAAGGACCACAGCACTACTCCAGGACTTAACCCATCCCTAGCAGGATGGGGAAACAGGACACATCCGGACATACAACCCACTGCTTCAGATGGGGCAAACAGAAAGGGATGAAGGTGAAGGGGATATGAGAATTGTGCAGGCCATGGACATCTTAAAACACACAAATCACTTGGAATTATTACAGCCATAAGCTAAAGCACAGGAAGTTCCGCTTCAAAATGAGGAAGAACTTTGTTACATTGGCTGTGGCCAAGCACTGGAACAGGATGCTCAGGGAGGACATAGATTCTCCCTCTCTGGAGACATTCCAAACCCTCCTGGATATATTCCTGTGTCCAGGTGACCCTGTCTTGGCAGGAGGTTTGAACTGGATGATCTCCAGAGGTCCCATCCACAGACTCACAGAATCAGTCAGGTTGGAGGGACCATGGTGGATCATCCGGTCGAACCTCCCTGCTTTAGGAGGTTCGTCCCCAAGCACATTGCACATGATGCTGTGTAGACATCTATTGACTGTCTCCAGTGACGCAGACTCCACAACCTCTCCGGGCAGCCCAGCCCTAAGGATCGTGCGATTCCGTGAATAATTTGGCATCAGCCGTGTCGGGCTGCAGCGGGTGCGAGCCCCGGGCAGGGAGCACCGGCCGGGCCCGGGGACCGCGAGCAGCCCCGCACGGCAAACCAAACCCACCTGGGGAAGGAGGAGAGCGGGGACGGAAGGCGCGGGGAGGGGACGGAAGCGGCGAGAGAGGGAAGGCCTGGCCCCGATCTGGCTCGGCAGCCGCGGTGGCGGCGGGGAGCGCCGAGTTCATCCCCCGCATCCCTCCGGGGCAGCCCCCGCTGCCCGCAGCCCGGGCCCGCGTTCGGAGCCGTCCCGGGCAGCGCAGCCCCGCAGCAGCCGGGGCAGCCCCGGCCCCGCCGCCGGCCGAGGGAGGGGAGAGCAGGGCAGGGGCGGGGGAGGCGGCGCGGTACCTGCTGCGTGCTGAAATCCCAGCCCAGGTAGCAGGGAGCGGCCATGGCACGGCACGGCCCTGGTCCTCAGCCGGGAGCGGGGCAGGGACCGGGAAGGGGGCGGCTCTGCTGGCCCGGCCTCCCCGGGCAGGAGCCGCCGGCCCGGCCCAGCGGAGCGGCAGCACCGCGGTTAATGAGTGCTCAGGGGGCAGGGAGCGGGACGAGCGCTCCATCCCTCGCACGGAGGGGCCGGGCAGAGCTCGGGGGGTGATGTGGTGGTGGATTGAGGCCGTGGTGGGGTGATGTTGCGGTGGGATTGTCCCGAACACGGGCTCGATCCCCTCTGCGCAGCCCCAAAAAAACACACTGGGGCGAGGTGATGTTGTCCCTTCATTCCAGACTGCGCAAAGTAGGGAGCTGGGTGGTAACCCATAGGAGGCTGGCGCGCAGGTCATCAAAACTTTACACTGTTTATAATTATAACAAAAGAGTCAGCTTTTATTGGTTACAAATTACATGACTTGTCCCAGCATTTGAGTCCGTTTTGAGTAGGCGGTCCATGAGTTGATGGTTGAGATTACCTACTGCTGTAATCACTTTTCCCCCAGTTACTGCTCAGTTCTGCTGAATTCACTCTTGGTGGTTCTTGTCCAGCCCATTCATTTTAGGACTGTCTTCCCTTTTCCTTAAAACAACAGATTAGGCAAGCATACGGAATTCACAATGCAGTTGCTTAATCCTAACTGTCCCGCTACAGCTACTGGTTAGCAACTAAAAAAAAAAAAAACAAAAACACCTGCAAAGTTTGGCACAGACCCTTGTTCAAATCTTGAGGGGTTTGGGATCAGGATGGTGTGATGGTGGGTCACACTGTGCCAGGGTGGTGCATGGGGCAGCTGAGCACGGATAACCAGCACCCATACACAGGGATCCCCAGGGGCAGCACCCAGGCCAGTGAGAGAGCACCAGAGCTGCCATGCAGGAGCCACCCAGGGTCCAGAACTAAATCAAAATGAGCAACCAAAGCCACAGACCCAAAGAATTAATTAAATTTTAATAACCTGTTACTGCAATTATTATCCCAGAGCCCTGTTGTGGTATCACACTCTAATCAGCACAAACATACACAGCATTCCATTAAAAAACCCACTATTGTTACTTTGGCTGAAATATTGTTTTCTAGTTTCCCTTTTTTCACTTGGGAGGGTTGGGAAGGTTTTAGGGGTTTGCATTACCTGCCTGTGACAAGAAAAGTGGTATTCCTTAATCAAAAGAAGACTCATCTAAAATACACTTCCATTCTGCAATCAAGGCAGTATCTCAGCAGAGCCTTAATGAAGTCAAATAGGTTTTGCATGCCCAGGATCTTAAACTATTTTTACAGTACAAACACTTAATTTGAGATAGTTCAGCTGGTCAGGGCATGGTGCCAATAATGCCAAGGTTGTGGCTTTGATCCCTGTATGGGCCATTCACTTAAGAGTTGGACTTGATGATCCATGTGAGTCTCTTCCAACTCAGAATATTCTGTGATTCTAACTATAAAATATTATGAAATTTTGTCATAGACTGAGCATTTAAAAATATATCCAGTGATTTCTCAAAGCCTTAACACCCATAGGTTTATACTTTCAGTATTTCTAGTTATTGTTATAAAGAAAAACCTTTAGAACAACAGCCACCAGGAAGTGGTGGAATTTGCCTGCTCCTGAAGAGCTCATGCTGGATTAACCTGTCCTGAAAAAGGTCTCACTTAACCAGAGGCTGTGAAGGAAATAGTATTTTTGAAATGTTACCAAGAACTGTTTCCTTGGTGTAATTTATACCAGAAAACAAAGGATCAAATAACACACAGAGGCTGGGTTTTTTATTAATGCAGAATGTGGCTGGTGAGCCAGAGAGGAGAGGTTTGCTCAGCCCTTTCATTGGCTGTACAGTCCCTGTAAACAATGACAGAGTCAAAGGCTGAGGCTTGAAGTACTGCAATTTTCAAAAGATTTGATAAAAACAACAAGAAACTGAAGTCTGTAAGTCTGATTGTAAGAACAACGAATGACTTCTGAAAAGGAGAAATTAGTAGATTTTATTTTTTTTTAAGGAGGTGTTGGCTAGTAGAAAGGGAACCAGAGTTTATAAATAAAAAAAGAAATCTTGTGAGGATGTAAGAATCAGTTATATTCTTCAGCAATCAGGTCAGAATACTCTCAAAAAACAAGAAATTACTTGACTTAAACAGCACAGAAAAGCTGGGACTGGAATAACCTCCCTTGTATTACCAATCTCCTTAATTAGGAATAAGGAGCCAAGACAAGTCAGGAGGAGAATCCACTGAAGGACAAAGTGGGAATGTTATTGTTGCTACTTTCACTGTTCATGTTTCTCAAAAGAAAGGAAGGATGTTTGTAGAATCAATGCCTCACCCACTTAGTCTGTTGCCCCTCTTTTCATCAAGGCAGTGTTGTCTCAAATTTATTGAGTATGGAATGTGCATTGCTGCTGTTCTTTCTGGACTCAAATTCATGCTTAGAGATACTGCCATAGTCTCCAAAAATGTTTCCTGAAAGCAAAGAAGGTTTAGCTGTGCATTTATCAGTGAAGCTGCATTCATGTACTGGTGAGGTTTTAGCACTGACAAATCCAGAATATCCAGAGGGGATGGACAAAATGCCGTTTATAATTGAAATGTCACCACTGCAGATTAACAGCTCGAGGCAAAGCACAGATTAATCACTCAAGACACATGAAGCAGAGTAAAGGGAAAAGCAAGTTTATTCCCCTTTTCCTATTAACTAGTTTCTGACCTGATGGAGAAGCAATACTTCCATGCTTTCCTAGGCCCCTGGCTGTTTAGATAAGTTACAACTAGGATGCCAATTAAAGCTATTTTTTCTTACCCCACTGTCAGTTAACTGCAACTGCACATTTATATCAATTCGTTGCAAAATGTAAATTAACTGTATTCCACATTCCTACATACTGAGATTTTTCACTTTTTATTCTTACTTCCAGTACCAAAACCTGCCTCTGATCTCAGCTGTGCCCTGATGTGAACTTAGATTTAACAGCCCTCTTCAGCTTTGCACAGGGGAACTCCTTCGAAAACAGCAATAGCCTAAATTCCAGGCTTCATTATCATCACATCATCTGAGACATGCCAAGCTAGAGAGCAGATAGACCAGACCTTTGCTCTAAATTAGGGTGACTGTATTGACAGCAGTCCAGCTAACCTGATTTATACCAGCTACATAATTTAATGGGATGTGGAAGGACTCACACCTCCACAGGAAACCCATGGGCAACTACAAAGCTAACAATCCTCCTGCTCCCAGAAGCAGATTTTGGGCACCTAACTAGTTACTTTAAATAGCAGGCAGCCAAGTGTTTCTAAGGCCCAGGCGGGTATTCCACATTGCATAGGTGGGCCCAGCGGAAGCAATGGGACAGGTAAGAGTCACTGCAAATAAAGTCTTGAGTTACAAACGTGCAATAAACCACAGCAGCCGCTGTTAGTACAAGCATTGTTAAGCCTGCTGGCACAATTATCCTTTACCCAGTAAGAAATCTTGTGGCTCTTTAATTAGCCTCAGAAACATTAAACAGAGTAAGCTGGGTCAGATGCAAGCCAACCTTTCTGCCGAGTAACCTTGGTCACGTGCACTGCTGCTAATGAGTAGGAGATGTTTACAATGTTAAGCTCCAAGTAACACAACAGTAACACATTAACACATCACCTTAAAAAAAGAAATAGTCTCAGCCTGAGCACTGGACCTACCTGCTAGAACAATATCTGAACAATGGCAATGCCCTAAAGGTCATTCCCTTTGGCATTGCAAGTACTCTTATCACAAAATCTCCAGCAATGTTTAACCAAGTACTGAAAATATAAAATACCACAGTATCATAAATTAAAAGATGAAGTTTCTGTTCTTTTTATTGAGATGCTATTATAATACCAAAAGTGTTTTTCTTTCCCTAAATATGTGCTTTTGGTATTACCAATAATCTGTTGAAGTTATTTTTGCACATGATCTTGTGGTAACCGCTATGTTTGTCCATACCTCCAAATGCAGTGGAAAATCTTCACTCTGTAAGAATAAGAACTTGATGTTTAAATGTATTGAGGTGGCTGGTTTTTTACTGACTGTGCCATGAACACATGAGTGTGAGGAAGAACTTTGTTGCTGTGCTGGCTGCCCAAAGTGGTTGTGGACTTGTGGAGTCTCCCTCACTGGAGACATTCCAGGACCATCTGAACACAATTCTATGCAACGTGCCCTAGCACAACCCTTGACCAGGGATGCTGGCCCAAATGACCCACTGTGGTCCCTTCCAACCTGACCCACTCTGTGATTCCATAAAGGCACATACAAAGATCCAGTGAAATCCCTGTGAATGAGTTCTACAAGAGGAAGCCCAAAGTACAGTTGTTGCGTAGAGACTAAAAATGTAGATTATTTAAGTACAGTAATTACCTCCACAAACTTACTGGCTGAGTTAATTTTTTGACATGTGCATATTCAATATGCCAGGTGTGGTACTGCATTAACCAGTTAAGGCCCTTTACAGAGAACTCATGAGGAATTGGTGCAGGACTCCATATAAAAGCACACAAATAATGGGTACAAGAAAAGAGTTTAAAACTACACAATCTCAACTATACCATCAGTTTTATGGGTATTGGTCAGTTTGCAGCTTTTATTTGATCATGTACATAAAATCCTCCAGTTTCACTTCTATTGAAACCGGCAGAAGATGTTTTGACTTCAGTGGGTACTGAATCAGGTGCTGTGGAATTTTATCTGGTTTTATATACTCTAGTTTATATACTCTAGTTTTACAGTTGTAATTTCCTTGACTCAATTAGGCTACCAGTGATTATGAAGTGCAGTACAAAGTCCTCATGAGATTTCTGCATAGAAGTGAAGGATGCTTCTGAATAACAAATCATTTTTAGGATACTTTCTTCCCCTGCACAGACTTCAAGTCCACGTTCATTCTTACAATAGAAACAGTGCTTAACCATCCTCTTTGGAGGACTATCCTAGCTACAGCTATTTGCAAGGCTTATTAAAGTTAACTTATGTGCCCAGCAGAGTTTCTTGAAGATGAATACCAAAGTGGTTTGTGTTCTAGTGCTCAAAAGCAAATATCTCAGAAGTAAGATGGTGTCATCCAGATAAAACTTTTCATTAATAACACATTAACCAGTTCTTTCACGCTGTACTTGATTCTTATCAAACTTCACTTACAGATAAGTACATCTTATTGATTAAAAGCAATCAAAGATAAACTCATTCCTACTCAAAAAATGCCTGAATTAGACACTAATAAGGGACAAACCTTGCTCTTTTTAGCACCATCCAGGAAGGACTAAAAATCTTGCAATCAAGAGTGAGTCAAAATCCCGTAGTTTTTAGGTGGAAAAATCAAGGTGGATTTTTAGGTGGAAAAGTTACACAGCTTATACAATTTGTTTTAGACCCTGCTTGAAATTCCCACAGAATTCCTATATGCCTGTTATGTCTCCTGGGAGAACAAATAACCACAGGCTGTTGTCACCTCCCAGAACTGTAGCCTTCATAACTCCATGGACAGGAAACAGTCAGAAAAGTAGTTGGTACAGAAGAGAAGGGGGCCAGAGGAACTGTGAGGAAAGATGTCAGAAGTTAATTTGTTTAAAATCTCTTAACTGGTAAATATGTTCAGTTTCTTCTTAGACTTGCCTCTGCACATTGTCACTTCTAAAAGGGAATTTCAGAAGTTCTTGGTGGGCAGGGATAGCAGAGTTATAAAATGAACAATTCCTGACCCTCGGTTTTGGAGGCTGGTTGGTTGCCCAGGAGAAATTCCAGTCCTATCAATGAGAAAACCAACAGAGGGAGCAGCTTTCTAACAAAGCACATTTCAGCATTTTAGTTTACTTTTTGTAGCAACTAACACTCCAAAGGAATATGATTTAATCCTCAGCAAGTCAAGACAGAAGAACAGAGGTTTTTAAATGCTGCTTATGTCAGGCACAAAAAACACATACAGAACATCTGCTGCATTTAGCTCCTCAACAGCAGCACTGAATTTGACATGCAGGAACACAGTAACTTCTGTTTGACCACATTTACCATCCACAAAAAGAAAAAAGAAAAAAAAAAACAACAAAGAATGTGGTTCTTCAAAGGAGACTGGATAGCATCAAGCTCCTGACACCTGCAAAGCCAGATGAGTGAGTACTAAATCATAGAATCACAGGATACCAGGTTGGAAGGGACCTCAAGGATCAGCTGGTCCAACCTTTCTTGACAAAAGCATGTAAAGCACAAGATATTTGGCATGAAACCCTCAGTGCTGATTTGGTGTGTTTGATTTAAGCCTTTAGAGACACCCAGGCAGAGTGCAGGATCAGAGATATTTGGTATATGCCTACCTACACACACTACCTAATTATATTTACCTAAAGACACAAGGAATAAAATGGGTACTTAGAATCCTGTCAAGGAAATGTGAAGAGGGACTACATGCAACCCAAGCTCACCAAACCTTCAGAGGGACCTGAAGGGCAGCTGGTCCCTTCCTTCGACATACTTGAACCCTTTAGGTCTGAAAGCACAGGAAAGATCAGATCAGAGGAAACATCTCAAGATCATTTCGAAAACTTGCCTCATAGGATCCTTCACCCCATTAGCAAGGACACTCAGAGAGCACCAGAAATAATCTTGCACCATCAGAAAGTCCTGTGCTCTACTCACAACACGCCGTAGCTGGGGCATGCTTTAAGGTTGTGCTTTCAAACAA
The DNA here is from genome assembly GCF_024509145.1 of Vidua macroura. Taxonomy (NCBI): domain Eukaryota; kingdom Metazoa; phylum Chordata; class Aves; order Passeriformes; family Viduidae; genus Vidua; species Vidua macroura. The sequence continues at coordinate 6,199,239 of NC_071571.1, forward strand.
TAGAAATGTGCGTGCTCTTACCAAAAATCTCACTAAGAAGTAAACAATTACTATTGATTCTACTAATACTGCCTGGAATCCAAATAATAGCAGCCACCTTGTTTCTATCTTTCTTTGTGCTATTACATTTTCTAACAATAAAATACTCACTTTCTTACACTTCAAGACTGCACTTCAATAAAAATTTTAAAAGCACTATAGAAAGCTAGAGAAAGAGGATTATCACAGTAACTTTGATTTTCCTTCTCAGTGCCAGTTAAAATCTACAGACATTTGTATTCTGCCTTTTAAACCTCCATGAACAGTGCTGAACATGTCTATAATTCAGCACACGAATATCATGAATAATATACCTCTAGTCTCAGGTGTGCAGTAAAACCCAGTGTTACAGGAAGTGCATTCAGTCAGTTAACCATTATGAGCATTTTTAATTATCTTTAAATCAACAATTATTCCTAAAAGGTCCTCCAAACAATTTTTAATAAAAACCTAATTTACTACACACAAATTAATTAGTTTGAGATAAAATTAGAAATTAGTGGCATCTTTTTAAATGAGATTTTGCAACCAAGGTCAAGGGCAGTAAACATCTACCTCAGGTTCTAAAAGACACAGCTTTTGGACTATGAAGTAATCTCAATTTTTTTTTTTTTTTTTTTTTTTTTTTTTTTGCCTCAAGGAAATTAAGAATTGGTTCCATTGTGACGGAAGAAAAGACTTAAGGGAAATAAGGCACTTCAGACTTCAGTGGATAATTAAGTGAAAACCACTCAGATGATGTTTTGATCAGGAATTTCTTCAATTAAAAAAGAACAAGTTTTGACACAAACCTAATCATGGCAATGAATTTTCAGAACCTGTAATGCTGTTCAGAGATGCATGTGCCAGTGCTAGAAAATGGCTTGGCTGCTGATACTCCTCTGCAACCTAGAGCAACCCAAATGGAGATCTCTAACGTGTCAGTCTCGGGCAAACACAGTCATGCCATCCAATAGTGCCACCTGCTGCATACTGGGAAAGTGTACAGGGCTCTGGAGCTCCAGGTAACTCGATTTATAGATTGATTGACTGATTTAAAAGGAAATCACATGGCGTGCATGTATGATCATGCACACTATGTTATTTTTATTTATTAGTAAACAGGCAATACCTAAAAGGAAGTTGTTCCACTATGATGTAAGAACAGAACCTGTGGGTAATCTGTTTTCAAGTTTATCCCAGTGGCATAACAAGGATTAGCTACTTCAGCTCACTACACATCAAAGTCGCAATTAACCTCATATACTTTCTGATGTCATGGAGATTAGAGCTGCAATTTATTTTATTAATCATATCCTGGTTGCAAATTATTCACAAAAACACACACACACATGTATATATATATATGTGTGTGTGTGTATGTGTGTATACAGACACAGAGATAAGCCCTGATGGCAAAGTGTACCTGCACAAACATACACACAAACCCATACACACAAATCCATACACACCTCCAGAGACTGATTCAATCACATCTCAAATCCTGTGTGCAGTTTAGGGCCTGTCACAACAAGAAAGGCATTGCTGGAGTGTGTCCAGAGAAGAGCAACTGAGCTGGGAATGGGCCTGAAGCACAAGTCTGATGAGGAGCAGCTGATGGAGCTGTGGGGGCTCAGTCTGGAGAAAAAGAGGCTCAGGGGGGACCTTCTCACTCTCTACAGCTCCTGACAGGAGGTCGCAGTGAGCTGGGGGTTGGTCTCTTCTCCTGGGTAACAAGCAGCAGGATGAGAGGAAATGGCCTCACATTGCACAAGGAGAGGTTCAGACTGGATTTTAGGAACAGTTTTTCAAGGAAAGGGTTATAAAGCCCCTGGGGAATGGCACCTGAGAACATGGTTTAATGGTGAACATGGTGGTGCTGGGTTGACTTGCTGATCTTAAAGATTTCTTCCGGCCTTAACAATTCTATGCAGAATCTGTTCACAAGTTTTCCCTGAGAAGCAAACAAACTGCAATGTATATGGGATTGGCTGAGCTAATCCTGTTTGCAGTTCCTCCTCTCTGCTGTACCACCTGGACCCATTCCCTTCGTCTCACTGGCCATCTGGCTCCTTTACCTGCTTTGTGGTTCTGTTGCTTACCCATGGAACTGCTTGGGAGGGGACTGACTTGTATAAACCATTCACACGACTACATGTGATGGCTTTTCTGTGATCCTGAGGGAAGGGTGCAGCACAAATAATTAATAATACTTTCTGATCAGATACAAACTCATTACATGTTAAATGCTCTTCTAATGAGAACTGAAGCTCACATCTCTGAAGACAGAGCCTGTGTTTCTTGTTTAAGGATGCTAACCCAGTAATTCCTCCTGCCACACACAGGCAGGCTGCACAAGTCACTTTTACAGGAGGTCAGAGAGTCAAATAGTGTGACTGGAATTTTAAAAAGGTTGGGTAACTTTTATGACCATTAATAATGTTTGTATTGAATGCCAGCTCAAACTGTAATGAGGTTAATTAAATCTCCTGTCCCAGTGTATAAGCCAAGTGCCTGAAGGTCCAGAGGCAAACTCCATGTGACAACAACTCAGAACACTGGACAATCAAGGCAATTGAGGCACTGCTTGCTAGAGAGCACCAGGTGTTTGTCACTGCTGAAGGCAGAGCATCAAAGTAGATCTAACGTGATACATCAGAACAATTCTAACATGACGTGCTTTTTCTGAGGTAGAGAGAAGCCAACTTCAAGAGTATCCACAGTGTCTGACAGAGTATTGTATTTACTGTTCTTTCCCTGGCTAAGGCAGGAAAGGACTACAGCTGAGCTAGGCAACACAACTGTAAGACACAAGCATATCGGGAAGGCAGGAGTAATTACTAACAAGTCAGCTACAGCAGACTTGCACATCTGAGACTGCTGAGACTTCCCAGAACTCTGTGCACTGCATATCTAGAGTCTTGTCACCTGCAGGCACAGAACTTCCAAGAGGATTCCCAAGATCTGCAGAATTTCAGCCTGATTCAGTCAATCAGCCCAAGGAACACAAAGGAGCAAGTGAACTGTCTGAGCTCGGGCAGCTGGGAAGTGCAAGCATGTTGAACAGTCTCAGCAAAGAGAACGGCTGCAACATTTCAAGCTCCTGCCAAAAGCCTCCTCTGAAATCACCCACTGCAGCTCTTTGGGCACATCAGCAGATTTCTGCTACAAAATGCATGCCAGCCTGCAACAAACTGAACTTTTACCCTTTCCCAAATAGGAAAGGGCCCAGAATTTCTGAAGCTGCAAGGAGGCTTGGGTTGTATGTCTCACAATGAGGACATTCAGTAATACCGAAAACTTAGTCAAAACCTTGACTAAAACTTAAAATAGCAAAGTAGTCCTTCTAGACCTTCTAGTTACACAGATCAACCTGCTAAGTGTTTACTACTTTTACTAGCTACAGAAGATCGTGACTACATAATCTTTAATATATTTAGAACTTTTAAAATAAATGAATACAACCTCTGCTCATTTCTGTTCTTGTTTAATGGGTCTAAGTAAATGGCATCTTTTTCTTATATATAAATTTTCTAAGAATATATTGTTGCTTCCCAACTACCCCCACTATTTTGTTAGGGAACAAAACTTGGAATTTATTACTCAGTTCCCTGATACCATGTAACAACACACCTTCCTTACCAGAGTGTAACACATCTTCCTGTTCCTACCATGTGTGCACTAAGGAAATGTAACCATCTCAACTACACAGATGTAACTGTTGTAGCACAACTGATTTTTATAGAGAGGACTTAACATCCCGCCTGGTGAAGAGAAGGTTGTGTGGAGACCTCATTGCAACATTCCAGTATCTGAAAGGAGCCTACAGGGAAGCTGGAGAGGGGCCTTTCATCAGGATTTGTAGTGACAGGACAAGGAGTAATGGGTACAAATTGATAGAGGGGAAGTTTAGGGATATTAGGAAAAAATTCTTTGCTGTGAGGGTGGTGAGATATTGGAACAGGTTGCCCAGGGAGGATGTGGATTCCCCAACTCTGGCAGTGTTAAAGGCCAGGTTGGACAATTCCTTGAGCAACCTGACCTAGTGGAAAATGTCCCAGCCCATGGCAGGGGGAGTTGGGACAAGATGGTCCATAAAATCCCTTTCAACCCTTAACATTCCATGATTCTATGAAATTCTCTTGTGCCACAATAGTACCACAAATCTGTGCAAGTTTTCATAAATGAGTAGTTATTACCAGTCTAACAGCTGTGGTTTATATCCTTCTAGACAAAAACTCTTCTCAGCCAGAAAAATAAAACATCCCCTCACAAGGTGTCTTGAAAAGACACCAATGGATAAATAAAAGTCTATTGTCAAAGCGACACTGTTATCCAAAGTGACAAAGTGTTATCCATTTCTAAGAGAAACTACCATTTTCTTTCACTCAAGACAACTTCAAACCATTCATCTTCCCTAAAATTCCACTGACTTTAACTCAGTGGGTTAGAGCATGGTGCTAATAACAGCAAGGTTGTGGGTTTGATCCCTGTATGGACCATTCACTTCAGACTTGATGATCCCTGTGGGTCCCTCACAACTCAGGATATTCTGTGATTCTGTGACTTCTGTTGTGCTTGATGGAGGCTACCACATCTGGAGATGTTTGCACAGACCCACCTGAGCTTACACTAAGCACAGGAGATTCACAGTTCTGAGTGTATCACAGGACTTGAAGCCCAGAAAAAAACATTGTGGAACACACTGCTGTTTCCTCTGGCCATCCATCACACAGTCCATTGTGACAAGTGCCCACCTGGCTCCCGTGTCCCCAGGGCCCGGGTTCCACAGGAACCTGCTGCTGCTGCTGCGCCCGCAGCCCCGCCGCGGCTGCTCCGGAGCCTTCGCCTCAAGGCCAGCAGCTCTCGCCTTGCTCCCGGGAAGGAGCTCGGGAAGCAGCCAGCTGGATCCCCCAGCATCCCCCGGAGGCTGTGCTGATCCCGTGGGGAGCAGGTGGGTACCCAGGGCTGCTGCAGGGTGATCCCAGCTCAGGGGGATGCACAGGACGCTGCTCCGGTGCCTCCGCTCCCCCAGGCACGAGGGATGTGTCAGAGCTGTGCCCAGTGCCTTTCCTCCTTGTCTTTGTTATAAGCCTGTGTTTATTAGCCAACCATCCTGACAATTCTCTGCCCCTTCCATCAACAGTTTGATTTTCAAGCCTTATTTCTCTACTTGGTTTATGCCACACAAAAGGTAAATTGTCTATAGAGGATGACATTTTAGTTACAAAACCTCAGTCTTGCATTCAAAGTGGCTCTTAGGAAATACCCGACTGTTTACTCAAATTAGTTTTGAGGTGGTCCTTTTAAACTCTTACCAAAAATGTGTCACTGCATGAGAATGAGCAGATGCACAATTGTATTAAAACTACAGTTTAACTGCATAATTTTTTCACATACTACTGTCTTGGGCCCTTGATGGACCTATTTCAGGGATAATAACTCACAGTACACAGCCCAGGCAAAGCGTTATACTTTACCTGAGATGATCAAAAGCCACATGTTTTTCAAATTTTTGCCTCATTGTGAGATAATAATGTTAACATTAAGTTTTAAAATTTAGCTTACCATGCATTTTAAAAGTTTGCTCAGCTCTCATCAACAAAATTATTACTTCTGTAGTTTATTTCATTTTATAGAACAGCAGAAGTCCTGAATGAGTCAGAATAAGGCGTTCCTCTCTCCAGCCTCCCAATTCCAAGTGTTGTTGGCCCATATTTTTTTGACTCTGCACCCAGGCCTGAATACTTTTAACATATTATTTGAAAGGCAACAATAAACACAGAAGTATGAAAGCTTGATAAATCCTCCCCTCCCACCCCACTGCCCCAGGAAGTGTCAGCAAGAATGCAACTGAAAGTGAAGGAAGGGAGAGTGGGGGGGAAAGACACAAAATACACAGGAAAATTAAAAATATTTCCCAGGTGGAAGTCCTGGCCCAGGGATGCCTCCACAACAGCATGCCTTTAAGAATTAGCATTGCTACATAAACCAGTATTACCTAGCATTTTCAGCAGTTGGCTGTGTTCAACGAGGGTTTGTACTTCACTGTTTTTTTTGGCAAAGGTTCATATGCTCACAGCCTTAAGTAAACATTAAATCCAGCTATGCAGTCCTGATCCTGAACTCTTGTACACAGGAGCTCCGGGGAACTCGGCATGAAAAGAACCTGAGCGACATCCACAGCTCCAGCGCAGACCAGGCAGCTCCTGACACAAGTCACTGTGCTTGGAAGAAAGTTACTCCTTCATTTAGGAAGATTTCAGATGCTTCACACTTGATTTGCTTTTTTTGCCAGCACAATGAAGGAAATGTCCTGCTTCTGCTTGACTTTTTCTTCCTTGTTGGAACAGATGGTGAAGGCTTACAAATACGTGACGGGTATTTTTTCAGTGACTCATAGCTCAGAGCCACAGGTTTCAGATGGTGATAAGAAGCTCACCAGGATGGATGTAAGCATGCTTGAGGAGCAGTATGACCATATAAAACAGAAGCAAAAACTGCAACCACACATTATTTTATATAAAACAGGTACGCTTCTATTTGTAGGAAAAAATGCATATGTAATGTAAAGATTATCTCTTTAAATCTTTAATAACATCTAGTTTGTTCCTTTTGTGTTCTGCTTCAAGAGATGTAGAAGTAAATTCCTTTTCTGTCATTTTGGGGTTTTATTCGTTTTGCTGAAAGGTGGTTTTATATTTATATCAATAAGCTTCATGTCAGTGAAATATTAATATGTATTTGAAACAGATTCATATATTTGAGGTAAGGTTTTAGAGGTTTTTATATCAGTAAAATAAAGTTCTAAACATAAATAGTAACCCTTACAGTAACCATGTTCTTCATGTCTATGATAAGTGTATTTGTGCAACATATTCTGTAATATTTCTGCTCTTTTGAATGCTTCCATCAGAATCAGCAATTCTGGGTCATCTTTCTCTTTTGTCCTGTTCTATCTGTGTAAAGAAAGACTACAGGAAGCAATGGCAAATATCAAGTAACAAGCATAAGTTGGGGTTTTGTTAAAATATAACTTTAATTAAAAGTCATAGTGGGTAACTAAGATATGAGCTTTGAACAAAAGATCCCATTTTGAAAGTATTTTCAGTGCATATTGCTTGGAAAGTGCATGAATAGAAAAACAAGTAAAAATATGTATCACTTATCTACCTGCCATGTCAAACAGATTTTATATAAGAAACTTGCAATTATTTTAAATATTTTTTAGTTAGACTACTGTTTACAATACTACACTGATACATGAGCTTTCCAAGTTAAAGTGATATTGAGAATACTAAGACAACTAATGAAGTTGTCTTCTGAATATAATTTTAATATAAAATTCATGCTTCATTCACCTCTCATATTAGTATTTAGCTCAACAAGTGTAGAACTTAAGTTATTTCATTCTATACATTTTCCTCTATATTTTTCAGCAGTTCTAGCATTTGTCTGTGTCAGAATTCATGATCAAAACTATCACAAAAAAACATGTAATTATGAACAACAGATTTGCTTCTTCAATATACTTTCATCCAAATGTTTTGAAATTCTCATGTTAAAAGAATTAAAATCTCTGTGAGGAAGAAAAAAATATATACAAGCTTATTTTATCAGGTATCAAAAATCAGGTAACTTGAAGACAAACTAGCCCATCTAATCAGTTAAAGCAAAAATATGTTAGCTAAAGAAAGGGAGCAGAAGCCTTTATTCAGATTAATTTAAATGAAGTTTCAAATATAATTAATGTTATTACAGCAGATTTTTTGCAAGGTCATTTGAAGATTAAAATATGTAAGAAAGTAGAACTGCACAGATTTCGGGGAGTTAAAATGTAGTAGGACATACAAGTATTTTTATACACATGCACATTCCCCAAAACATTCACAAAACCACATAACCTGCTGCACTTAACTTCTGTCTTCACACAACCTGTGTGGAAAGAATTCATATCACTGTTAGGAGCAGTCAGAATTTGGGCATTTTTTGTTATACTGAGCTCTCAAGGTCCTAAAAGTTTATCTTACACATTCCTGTGGAAGCTGGGAAAACCTATTACATGGCTCAGCCCTTTGCACCTGTTACATACATCAGTTTTCAGGAATATGTGGAGCAAAAATGAACATTGCCATATCAGGACTGCCCTACACTATCCTGAAATTCCAGGTCGTTCCAAAAGGCACTCCATGTATGTATCAGTGATTTGTTCTGACTGGAAATTGTTTCCCTACCTAGAGGGTAAAATTATGGCTGTGCTGGGAAAGGGGTGACAACAACAACACCACCACAAACCCCCCACACACACACAAAACCTCAAAGGCCAGACACACAAACCCTCATGGAAAGAGAACACCTCCAGTCCCTCATAGTCTGAAAAGTCCCTGCCAAAGGTCTTTGTTCCCACCAGTAAAACCCTGCTTTGCTCCTGCCTGGCAGAGCAGCTGTCCTTCCATGGAACCACAGGGATTTTGAGCACTGTAGGTTTGTTGCACCACAGCTGGAATGTTAAGTTTTCCAGAGGATTTTAGCTTTGTATGTCACTTTCTGTCTGCAGGAGTCGTAAAATTGTGGACCTTTAAACAGAATTTAAGACCCTCTAACTTCTCTGTTTTTTTGGACAGAGGGGTTAGTAACCAAGAAGATACGTGAAAACAACTTCATTCTGTTTCTTCCCCAGTATACACAGCTACATTCATGCTTCTGCCCACTCCTGATTATTTGAGAACAAAGACCATGACAAGATTTGAAAGGCACCAGTTAGGGGATAATACAGCAGTGCATTCATTACTTATTGGCTAAGAAGCTGAAAAACAGTATTTACTTTAGGAATTAAGTGGGAGTATTCAGCACATGCAGTCACAACAGAATAAATACTGGGGCTCTGACTGTAGAAAGCTCTTCCAAGTATTTCCCAAGCTAACTTGAGATAAAATTAACTTTTGCCATTCTGGAACCTTAAAAGTTGGAAGCTATTAATGATTAATTAAAAGTCTGGAAGCTATTAATGATGACAGCATATGGCCAGATGCTAAACAACTGTGCAACAAGGCTATAATACACAATTTACATGGAGAAAAAAAAGACAGAAAAACAGAAAGAAAGGTCTGTATAATTGCAGCTCTCTTGAGAAGTTTGGACAATGCTGGAGGTGTGTTAATTCAATGCCCAGTGGTTCAGGCCTATCACGTTTCCATCCAAGGTCATTGCTCAATTTTGTGTGCTGCACCTGTAGCCAAGTAAGGAATCAAATCAACCTTGAACTCAAAACCAGTGCACACTATTAAAATTGGACTAGATTTGTCACTCTGAACTTTCTGATCAATTCAAGACAGATCATAATTATTCTGATGACCAGTTCATAAAGTTCTAGATGTTCTGATGTTGCCTATCAATGTCAGTCCAGCCAAAAGCACAGCTAACACCACAAAAAAAAAAAAAAAAAAACAACAAACATGCAAAGGTGCTTCACCTCAGTCTCTCAGTTCCATTCTCTCTTGGATTTTCTCTCACATACAGAGAACAAGCCTTGGTTTTCACAGCTTGGTGCTACACTGTGCTGTTTTGCAGAACCCACAGGGCCCTGATTTGCATGTGGACCTTTCTGTAGCCAGCCAAGCTCAGCTTTATTTCTTGGATAAGAAATAGGCATTCAGCTTTATTTCTTGGATGAGGTCCAGTCATAACTTTGATTCTCATTGTTGCATGGTAGAGAACTGTGTATTCTTATGCCTCTGAGTGGTGTCACCCTAAGAAATTCTATCAACACAACTCACTGTACAGATGGATGCACAAACACCTGTATCTCAAAGCTCTGCACGTGCCTCAGTCTCCTCTCTCCCAGTAACGTGGCATGAGAGCCAGTGTGGTCTGACATGGTTCTCCCTCCCAGCCATGCTGCAAACCAGCTCTTATCAGATCAACCCTTCATGGCCAAGGAGCAGAAAAAGTTCTGTGATACTATGCTGGGGTTGTTGTTTCAGCAGTGGGAGAGAAAGGCAGCAGTGAAAGCCCTTGCTTAGCAAAATCCCTGTTGTACAGGTTCATTTACTGCCAGTAAATCAGCTGGGTCTCACAGCTCCTACTACTTATTTGTAAAGATGACACAAAAGGCAGCTATGAAGCACAGTTTGTGCTGTTGGGTTTTTGTGCAGGCAAAAAACTGCCTACTCCTACTCAAACTAGCTTCAAATTCAGGGTCATAATCCTTTTAAAACAATTGTTATAATTTAAATTTTATTTTTTAATTGAATTTTAATTTAAAACAATTATTCAGAGACACTCAAAATATAATCAGCACTCTTTTATGTCTACGTTTCTCCCTTTAATGTGTTTCAGAACTTAGATTGCAACAGACACAGTCACTATAAGTCAACCCTGTAAATAAGGCCAGCATTCTGTACAACTCCTACTTTATATTTATACCAACTGAAGTATATTTAAGTCGTGTCAATGAATTATCTTTAGTGTAATATATCTGTTTCTGTTCATTTCCAAGACACAGGAAACCAGTCATGTCCAGCAATTTGATGACTCCTATATGTAATTAAAGTAGCATTAGCATTTTTGTCCCTAATATCTTAAGTATTTTAACAGGAACTTTCATAGTGCTTTAGAAATTAAGCTATAGGGGTAGAAGAATAAAAAAAAAGGAGACCAGAATCTCCAACTGTTAAAGCTACTCTATACCATTCACAGAGGAAGCAGATTCCTCTAAGTCATCACTCAGGCAATGCTAGTGTGATAAACTATTTACAAAATTTATACTGACTGGAATAGTAAAATTGCAGTAAAATATTAAAATACAAGCCTATAATGTTAATGATCCCTCATTGTGAAAAAGACAGCATTCACAACTTGTTTCATCTGGAAATACTCACAATATTATTAAGCTGTGAATACAAACTTCAAACAGTATCAAACAGAACATTTTTGTCTTTCAAATTACAGCACTTGCCAACACACTGAGCAAGTCCCTACTCACCTCAAGAAGTTTTGCTTGCAAGCAATTAATTACTGAAAGTCGATTCTCAATCTGTGCTGTTAATGAGTCTTAGAGTACCAGTTAGATCAATATTGATAAATTTCCATTTTCATTTGACTAAAACTAGGATACCATTTATGCCCTCAGATCTGCAAAACCAAGCATGAAGTAGTTCTACTCCTAAACCTGGCATCAAAAGAACTTGCACTACTCTCAGCCACTGAAAGAAAGAGCACAGTTAAAACTCATGTTAAAGCTTTTCAGATGAGTTAACGCTGCTGAAATCATACCCTTGATTTTTGCCACCATAGTAACGTGCACAAATGCATTTCTCCTGCAGGTGGACATGATTCTCTTCTGCCAGAATCAATGATCAACCCTGTGCTAATTAATAAGAAAGTTAAAAGATCAAAGTCATGTAGAGGAGATGTCCCTGTCAGAAAGGTCACACTGGAGACAATGAACGGTGGCGACTCAGAAGATGACTTGCTCTGGCGTGTCCACCTGGGAAGTCACCGCCTGGGGCAGGCCCTGGGACAAGGAGATTCCTTGGATCTCTCCCACTGCAAAGGCACACCATGGAGTTTTGACAACCAGAGACTGATTTCAAAGGGAAATGGCACACCACAGACCAAGGAACCAGCAGGAGCAAGTGAACTGTCTGAGCTCGGGCAGCTGGGAAGCTCAAGCGTGTTGAACAGTCTCAGCAAAGAGAACGGCTGCAACATTTCAAGCTCCTGCCAAAAGCCTCCTCTGAAATCACCCACTGCAGCTCTTTGGGCACATCAGCAGATTTCTGCTACAAAATGCATGCCAGCCTGCAACAAACTGAACTTTTACCCTTTCCCAAATAGGAAAGGGCCCAGAATTTCTGAAGCTGCAAGGAGGCTTGGGTTGTATGTCTCACAATGAGGACATTCAGTAATACCGAAAACTTAGTCAAAACCTTGACTAAAACTTAAAATAGCAAAGTAGCCCTTCTAGTTACACAGATCAACCTACTGAGGGTTTACTACTATTATTAGCCACGGAAGATTCTGACTATATAATCTTTAATATTTTTACAATTTTTAACATATGATTTCATCATTCAAGATATTCAAGATAATTTCTGATGTATTTTTAAATCAATTAATAAAACCTCTGCTCATTTCTATTGCTGTAATGACACTTAGTAAATATAATTCCTTTCTGATACATAAATTTTATCATAATATATTTTTGGTTTCCGTCTATCCCCAGTGTTTCATTAGAAAACTAATGAGGTCTCCCCTTCTGCAAGATCTTTAGAGGAAGGAGACCCTCTCTTGCAGGTGCTTTTCAATGACACAAACAGGATCTTTGTATCACCCACTTCTGGCTGCAAGTGCTGAGATAGGTCCTTTTTTCAATTGCAGTTTTCACAAAAATTGGAGATGGGAAATGTCTCCTTAATTCATAATGGGTAGCCATAGGACATCATAGTAACTGGGTTCTTTTCTTCACAGTAGTTAAAGTATTTAAAGAAGGATTAGGAAGGGGGAAAAATAAGATAAAGAATAGATATACCTAATAGATAGAACAGGAAAAAATACTAGATAACAATTAGTCCACATGAAACAAGAAATTACCTGGAAGGAAATACTTCAAAAACTACATTGTCCTTTGATTGATTTAGCTATCTTAATTAAACACGGACCTTGAAAACCTTGGGTTTAAAGTCAGTGCAGGTTTATGCATGGACTAAGTAACTAACTCCTTTGCAAACTCTTTTCATACAAACACTTTGTCCTCTCCTCAGGCTTCTCTAGCATAGTACAGTGCTTTGTACTGACTGGAACTAATTTAGAAAAGGCATTTTTCCTTTGGAGATTTAATTTCCAATTTAATTGCCAAAGACATTATGAAAGAGCATTTTCAGAAGGTTTTCATTTGTTAGTGGAGTAGTTTCAGTTATGAGAAAAGTTGCTATACTAACATTTCAAGAGACTGGAATATTACACACACACAACTGTTTAATGAGAAAATTACAGGTTTTTTCCTAAAGCAGCTGTAGTGAAAATGAAACACAAAAAATAAGAAAAAAGCCTAAAACTTCAAATACTAGAAAGTCCCACTTCTGAAAGGCACCTGATCTGCAAAACCTTTCCTGTTAACTTCCTCATGTTTGGCCATCATGGGCAGGAGCTTTCATCACTGTTACCACAGATGTAGTCAAGTTTCAAACACTGAAGACTGCCATAAAGCAAATTTACTCTGTCAGTAGGCAAGCCTTACTGATTTATGCACATGGGGGAACATGGAATCCTGAAATTCTAGTTCAGTGTCTTGTTCAGAAGCCCATGATCCTTCTGAGATCCCCATTTCCAAAGCTGGAAACGGGACCCTTATGGTAGTTTGCCTGACTTCCTTAGAAAAATGTTAGGACAGTCCTGCAGGTCCATCCATTCTAGAATAAATCACACTGCTGAGCAATTATTTCAGTCACACATAAATAGAGTAAAACAGAATGAAATCCCTTTGCTGCTGGGACAGCATGCTGCTGGTCACATGAAAGAATTAGCCCACGTGAGTTACTTGTAACTGGTTTTACCCATTAAAAGAAAAGTTTGTCTTTTACAGGCACCAAAAACATTCCAGGAACAAGCTCCAACCCCCTGAGGACCTCAAATACAAAACACAGTATTAGGCAGCCCATGTTGTACAGCCAAATCCCTGAAGCTTTGCTCCCTGCTCCCATTCCCAGACATTTTGGGGACTAGAAGTGACACTAAGCCACAGTCAGCCTGAGGTGCTGTTTAGCACCAGGTTTTCCACACCCCTCGTGTATTCTTCCAGCCCAGTCTCTGAACCCAGGTTAACTTCTGGCAGCCCCACAACCAGGCAAGACCCTGCCCACCCCCACTGATAGGGAAATACAAACTCCCACACTAAATCTCACCTGCAACACTGCTGCCTTCAAAAAATACAGACAAAACCCCAACCTGCACATCTCTGCCCCACACACACAGAGGTGGCAGATGAGGGATGGCTGCAGAACACTCATCCCCAACCCAGACACAGCCTTTCCTGGAGGGACAGTCCCTCAGGCAGTCTTGGGAACCCCCACCACGTGCCAGGGATGAGCCATCTGGAGCCAGAAGGCCCTGCTGTTGTCACATTAACCAGTGTGCATGCAACAAGCCAAAAATTACACACTTGAGAGAGACATTATTTATTTCAGAGTTGTACAAGCCTGGGTGCTGGTGGTCTTCCACAAATCAAGCACACCCACTATCAAAACTTTTCACTATTTATACATTTTAGCAAACAAAGCCATTATTGTTCATCTGCTACAAGTTGGATAGTTCTTTTCTTAATTAGTATTTTATCTTCTACTGGCTAATGATTCGTTCACTTATGCTAATAAGCACTTTCTCATCTTTTGAGTCTGTGGGTTTCTTGGGTCAGATCTGATGTTTCCATGCCAGAATTACCTTTTACCCAGTTGGAACTGATTTCAGCACAGTTATTGAGTTGGTTTTACTTGTTTCTTCCTTATCTTGGGAGTTCTGCCAAATGTCCTTGTGGCCTGTACATTCTGCATTCTCTGTTCCCACTATCAGTAATAGTTCCTTCTTCCCAAACTCTGTTAACCTTCCCCAAGGTCTGAGATCATTGAAACATGTTGAGCCATAAACCTTAACACGGCAATTCTACCAACAATTAATTTGTTTTTGTAACATCTGGATGTCCCTTAGAACTCATAAGCTGCTGTTTCACGGGTTATGTCTCACAAAACCATAGAATGGGTCAGGTTGGAAGGGGCCACAGTGGTCACCTGGTCCCACCTAGGCCATCTTAGAGCACGTGGGACAGGATTGTGTCCAGATGGTTCTGGAATATCTCCAGTGAGGGAAACTCCTCAGCCTCTCTGGGCAAACTGCTCAGTGCTTGGTCACTGCTCAGGAAAGTTTTTCCTCATGTTCATTTGGAATTTCCTCTGCGTCAGTTTCTGCCCGTTCCTTGTCCTGGGCACCACCAAGAAGAGCCTGGTCCATGCTCTTGGCACCCCTCTTTAGGCACTTACACAGATCAATGGGGTAAATCTCCTCAGGGACAGGATGACAGGACATGGCCTTAAGCTGTGCCAGGGGAGCTTCGGTTGCATATTTGGAGGCGGTGCAGTCGCAGACCCTGGAGATGTTTAAGGAAAGACAGGACACGGCACTCAGCGCCACGGTCTGCTTGACATGGTGGTGCTCCGTCATGTCAGACTCGATGACCTCAGAGCTCTTTTCCAGCCTAAGCGACGCTGTGATTCCGTGATTCCTTCCTTTTCACTAGGCTTGAAATCACGCCGAGACCAACCACCAGAGAACACCCAAGCGAAGGGAACCCGGCCGCGCTGCGCTCCCGGCAGCGGGCACGCCCCGGCGCCTCCGAGTGAGGGCAGGGCGCGGACATGGCGGGCGGGGCGCGGCTTCACGCACGTCACGCCCGGCTCCCTGGGCCTTCCGGGCTGCCGTAGGAGCCGCTCCCGCTCCGCTCCCTCAGGGACAGCGGCCCTCGCCTCCCTCCCTCCCTTCGGGGAAGCCGCTCAGGGAGCAGCTGCCTCGACCCCCGAGCTTCCCCCGGCGGCGGCTGTGCCGAGCCCGCGGGGCGCAGGTGGGTGCCCGGGGCCGGGGCCGGGCTGACGCCGCCGCGGTGACAGCGGGGGACTGGCGGTAGCGGCGCTGCCCTGGCACGGGAGGCGCTGGATGTGCTCCTGGGGAAGGATGAGGATGCCCGGGCCCGCAGGGATGGGGCTGCCGTGCCTGTGGGTTTGCTCGTGACGCTGCTTCAGTGCTTCCCCTCCGTCAGCCGCGGAGAAGTGTGTCACAGCTGTGCTTGCCTCCTTTTTAGGGAAAATTGATGTGTCCTGCTTTATTACCAACCATTCTGACAATCCCCTGTTCCTTCCATCAACAATTTGCCTCTTGAACCTGGTGGCTGCATCTTGTGTCGCGCATCTTATTTCCCCATTTGTTTTATTTCACGTAAAACTGGCCTTAGAGGATGACATTTTATTTACAAAAGCTGAGTCTTGCACTCAGAGCGTTTCCGAGGAAATAACCCCGTTGTTTTACCCCAATGAGTTTTGAGAAAGTCCCTTTAAACTCATACCGAAAGTGAAATTGCGTTTGCAGCGCTT
The DNA here is from genome assembly GCF_024509145.1 of Vidua macroura. Lineage (NCBI taxonomy): Eukaryota > Metazoa > Chordata > Aves > Passeriformes > Viduidae > Vidua > Vidua macroura. The sequence goes on from NC_071571.1 coordinate 6,215,393, forward strand.
GTGGAGTTTCATGGGTGATGGAAGAGTAAGTCACAAATGTTTTTGCTATGGGTTCTAATGCAATTTAGTGATGGTGTGATGGAAGTTATTGTAAGTGTTAGAAATGTTACATATAAAATCATAGGTTTTGTGTTTGTGAAAGCAAAAGTTTATTTTTCAAATAGAGTGTTAGTAAGTTTAATTGAAGACTGCAGTGATGTTTTCTGTTTTGATAGCTTAATTAGAAATCACAAATTTGCCAAGCTAAAGTATTGATAAACAGATGAATGACCAGTTTATAAATGTCACCTGTTAGTGACATTTCTTAGTCTTAAGCATAGGTTGCAATTTAAAATTTTATCTGGGTGACCCAAAACCATGAGTAACTTTTTTTGTAAATTTTAAGTAGAATTATGGCTATAAAAATGGGTCTTCAGCATAACTTAAAAGTGGGGAAATGGTGGTTACAGGCTGTTAATGAGAATTCCCTGGTGTGTTTTGGGAAAGGGGGAAAGCTGCATTAATAGCTACAATGCAATGTTTTGAAAATTGAGTGGTTTTGTCACTTTTAGCTTTGTAAATGCCATTGTTTGCCTTGGCTCTAAAATAATAGCAGCGGCATCCTAGCAGGAAAAAGAATGTGTGTTTGTCTCTGCTGGTTTTGACAGACACTGTGCAAATTACAGCAATCCAGCTGGAAGGGTTGTTAAACCATCCACTTGCCCAGTTCATCCCTCTGACTCCTGTTCAGGGGAAACTTGTCAGTGCAGCTGGCAGGGAATTCTTTGTAGCTCAATAAAACTGGGCTTGAGGTAAGGTTGGCTGGTAAACTTACACATATTGAATATTTGCCTACTTTTTTTCCCCCCTCAAATAGCATTTTTCTGAGCCAAGAGCAGTTTTTGAAACTGGGGGAACTCTTCCCTTTTCTCCTGAGAGCTGTGTGCCAATAAGCAAAAAAGAAAGATGGAAACCACTCTGAAAGAAAAGTGAAACTGATTAATCAAATTCCATGGCCACCTTAGTGCATGTATGCCAACATTTTAAATGCATTTGTCATTTAAAGGACATTTTCCATATGATTACCAGTGTCCAAGAGCCACAATTCTCCCATGCTTTATCATGCACCTAGAGTTTGGGTTTTTTTCTGTTGTGATCTCTGCACCCACCTTCCCTTGCCCTCTGTGTGCCTTCCCTGCTTTTTGGGGTGTTTGGTTTTTTCCCAGGGACATGCTGATTAACTCAGAGTTTTCTGCTTTGTCTGAGCTGAATCAGAAATGGTGGATCCAGAGCAGGGCAGAACAACTGAATTGTCAATTTTGATGCATTGACTGCAATCCCATTTCACATGAGGGGATAAGAAGAGGTTTAATTTGTCTTGAAATTTCAGGGGCCTTGTAAATTATCCCTACTCTGATACAAATTTCACCCTCTTTTCAATTATTTTTTCCCCCATTTTTTCTCATAGTTTGGCCTCAGTTTCTCTTCCCCACCAGAATGCATGGAATGAATTTAATACTCATCATTTATTGCAGGACTCCAAAATGTCACTTCTTGAAAAGCAGGATATCTTACTACAGGAAAGCTGTATTAAAGGATTGTTTATTTTTGTCTCTTTTCCCTTCCAACTGTGCTTTTATTTTAAAAGAATGGCACAAAAGAAGTATTTGATAGCAAAACTGACAAGCTGCTTAAGAGAGGACAAAATTCAGCTATGGAAACCACCATATACAAATGAAAAAAAAGAAGCTGGTGAAGAGATGAAGGTAAATATTTTCTCTGAGTGGATGTCATACATCTTCCATGTCATACTGCTGGTGCATTTTCCCAGTTTTTCTTGTCATTTTCTCAGGAGCTTGTACAAAAATATTCATCCAAGCTGAATATCAATAAGAATGATACAGAGAATATGCTTGAAGAAATACGGTGTAAAGCAATTGAGCGTGGGACAGGAAATGAGAATTTTAAAGTGACTGGGATTGCAAGACTTGATATATATCTGCCTCGTAGAAAAGTGAGTAACACTGCAGCAAAGTCTGCATAAGTAGCTTTGTTTTGGGGTTTGTGTTCTAGATCTGTGTCTATGCAGATATTCTCACTACAAGTTTTTCAGGTGTTTAGTATGAGTGATCTGTGTCAGGTATAAAAAATGGACTGGGGGGAATTATATATTTTAGTTTCCCAGGTATATGGAAATATCATGGCAAAGGAATATGATATTGAGGAGATTGGTAATTTTTCCCTTTAGGATTTAATGGCAAATAATCTTTCAGTTAAGAAAAGTAAATTAGATTTTAAGTGCCTATTTCAATTTGATTCCTTCTGATATAACTGCTTGTTTTAGCAATAAAGAACAGATGTCTTTTTTCAGCTGTAGAATACCTAAAGTTGATTCAGCATATTGGTGTCACTTGAACTTGGAAATGAGAAGCAGGATTTTCTGTTGTGATGGCACTCACCTGTTCCCTTCAAAGATCCATAGAATTACAGTCACAGAATCATTAGGTTGGAAAAGAGCCCCAAGATCAACGAATCCAATCTCTACCAACCACCACCTTGTCAACTGAACCACAGCACTCAGTGCTTCTTCCAGGTGTTTCTTGAACACTTCCAGGGATGGAGATTCCACCACCTCCCTGGGCAGCCCATTCCAAAGCTCAGCCTTCTAGAGCAGGCTTCTAAAAGCTTCTCCAACAGAGAACTGAATTAAGTTTTGCCCTTTTAGACTCAGGTTTCAACTCCTATTTTCATGCATAAAATACTCCTGTAGTGAAAAATAATTACCTGGGCTAAAGGGTAGAGAGTTTTAAGTGATTGCCATGCAGTTAAAATAACCAAATAGTTTCATAATTCTGCTTTATAATGCTGCTGGGCAAATAGGGGAATGAATTAATTTAAAATTCCAGTTTATCTAATCTGGGACCAGAGACACTAATAGGAATTAATCATAACTTAGCCAGTCACAGGTGAGTGGCATAATTGCAAAGCACAGTTAAGATTGGAGGTGCATAATTAAATTAATTAAATTGTTTGGTTCTGAATTTAGGTTTATTTAATTCTGAATATCCTGCTGTTATAATGCTTATTTTTAGCACTATAGCAGTACAGAACTGGAAATTATTACTATGTATGTCCAGCCATAACCCTCTAAATATGATTTTTATTTGGAAAATAGATATTATTGTAGAACAGTTAATGAAGAAAATGTCCAAAATATCTTGATATCATGCTTTTCTTTCCCTCTTTCTTTTCCCCACCCAATATAATTACTACAGAGCAGGAAAATCCCACTGGAGACCAGTTTGTTCATCACAGGCAAAGAGCTCAGATCCCAGTAAGTGCAATCACCCTTTGTGCTTCTCTCATGAGACACCACCCTGTCACAGAGCATTTAAAAAAAAAGCAAACAAACCCACTTTTTGTTTGATTTAAGCTTTTTCTTAGCATGTATTCTCTGAACAGGATGTCCAGTGTCCCTGTAGGGCAGTTCTTCATGGGAACAGCTGTGGTTTAACAGATGGAAAACAGGAAGAAGATAGTTCTGTGTAAATCCCCAGCAAGTACCAGTGTTCCAAGTCTGTAACCAGGCAGATCCTCTGAACAGTGAACATGACCTTCTCTTTCTTTTGTGTTTTTAAGCCTAAAAAAAAATCAGATTCTATTCTGTTTTGCTTTTTCCCTTTTTGTATCCCAGGTTTTCTCTATATAGTACCTAAAGATCTCTGATGATGTTATTTTACTTTTAGCAACTTTTTGTAGCAAAAACTTTAAGCCATTTATAAGCACTTGTTTTTAGGTTTTATTGCTATTGAAACAACAATATTGTATAACCTTAAAAATTTATGTTCACAGATGAAATTATTTATTTCACAGGATAGCACAGGAGTATGCATTACAAGAGAATGCTGTCAAAATAATCATAAATAAGAAGCAGCTTGATCTGGGTATGTATCTCTAGTTAAGGATACTTTTATGATAATTTTCTAGTTTCTGCTTCTCAGAAAGAAAAATTGCCTTGCAACTCTATTAATTTCAGAGATTTCCAAAAAATAGCTGTTATATTTGTCAGTTTCTGATTTATAGGAAATGTATTAAATTATAATAATCCAAATTCTTAAATAGAATTAGATAAATTAAAAGAATACTGTAATGAATGTTAGAAAATCCCCTTTTCCAATGTTGAAACACTAAAAATGCACATTTAAGAGAAACTCTAAATTTCTTCCAAAACCTTATTGTATAAGAGCATTTTCAAAGACTTTTTGTAATGCTTTGCCCATGCTCAACCTGTCAGACATGTGGGAAGTGATGATACAGCTTTTTCTTAGCTGATGGCCCTGGAATATATCAGAGTTAGAACCACAGAACTGACAGAAGGAACTTGGATTCAGTTCCCAGTTCCTCTGTCCTGTACTCCTGTGGTGTATGATCCTGGCCATGTTTTTATTGCAGTTTTTACCTGAAGAGCAATAAACTGAAATAGAAATAATGATATTTTTTTAATGTTTTGGAAAAAAAAAAAAAGGGAAAGAAACACACCAGTCACTTCAAAAGCACTTTTAAGACACAAGTCTGATTCTAAATTTTGTTGACTGTGTCAGTAATTTTTAGGGGCTTTGACTGAGTCCTCAAGTCTTGCAATTTCAGTAGTTCCAGTAGTTGAATTGTATTAATCACACTCTATTTTGCAGGTAAAACCCTTGAGGACCAGGGTGTCACACACAATGCAAAAGTGATGGTGCTTCAACTGGAACAGAGTGATGAGGAAACCAAAAGAAAAGTTCAGGAGGAAGAGCTTCAGTGTAAGAAAGAAAAAGAAATAAATGACAAGATGCAGAGAACTAAGAAGGGCTTGGAAATTCTAGCAGAGAGAGGTGAGTGGGCTTGTTGGGTTGGGGGGGAGGTGGGTGTTCATTAATTTTTGTGCATCAAAAATTACATTCTCAGAGGCCTTTCAACATGGAAAAGTGCCTATACCATGGCTGAATTTCAGTTCACACTTTTCTAGGTTTCTACCTACTCGAAAACTGGACTTTAAGTCTGCTGAATCTTTTTTTTCCACCCTTTTTACACAACTAGAATGCTACAAAAAACTTTGGCATTTTGAGAAGGATATAATATGAATCAATTATTTAATTAGCACTTGGCAGTTAAGGTACTGATGACTTGTGAGAAGCCTTAGATTTACTGTAGACAAAAGCACAGTGCATAATGTGTTTTAAGTCATCAAACACTTTTTTTTTTTTTTGTAGTTTAGCTATGGCTGTGTGTAACCATGGTTTTATTGTTCAGAGCAGCTCATTTGTCACTGTCATCTGCAACATGGCTGTGGTGTTCTCATTCCCTTGGGATGTTGATTCCTGGCAACTGTGGATTAAGTTAAAGGGATATAGTTAATTTAGCAGTAATAATTCTTCAAAATGAGGTTGTGTTTGTGAGCTGCAGTGCTTGGTGGTGAGTTTAAATCACTTCTCCATTCCATTGTTTCACAAATCCACAAGCAAGGAACTGTGAAGCTGAGCAGGTCATGAATTCTTGCCAAATGCAGAAACACCCAAACAAAGCTTCAAAGCTAGTGACTTCTGCTTTCTTACCACAATATCAGATTTTGAGCACATGACAGAAGTGTTTGCTTTTTTTTTTTGGACTTAAGGGGTGGTTTAGACCCCAAATTTTGATTCCTGAGTTGGGTCTCTTTCTGGTTTTTGCCACTGTCAGTTAGAGCCAATGCCAGAGTACAGAGCAGAGTCTGTAACAGGCTCCCAGGCTGAAGGTTCTGTGAGAAGTGCAGTAAGGGTTTAACAATCCCTTTGTTTCATGTGAGAGAAACCACAGGGCAGAAGCTTTTAATCTCAACAAACTCTTCCTTAACTGTCTTTTGTCGACAAGAAAATCATCTTTTCATTGTAAATCAAATGGAAGTGAAAACAAAATTGGTAGTTTGATAACAACATTAAAGACGTGGGGAAGAAAACTACTGAGCTGTATTTTTTCCAGCTTTATCAACTATGCTCGGTTGTATTTTTTAAATATTCTAGCTTTAGTTGATAAATCATTTCAAATGCTGTGTTGTGTAAAACGTAGGTGTTTCGTCTTCTGCAAAATAAAACTTCTTTAAAATTGATGGAACTTTTGATATTGTGTCTAAATTTCTGCATGCACAAGGCCTTTTCCACAGTGACCTTTCTAGAAGTTCCTCATATTTACCTGGCCAGAGCCACTGTTGGTTGCTATGTCCAGAAAAACACACATGTAGCCTTTATATGTAGTTCTGATTTTTTTTTATTGTTTGCTGTTTTAACAACATTACTAAAATAATCTTATGGCAGCAGAGTTGCTCTGTTGAAGGTGGTGTTTAAATTTTAAACTTTTTTGTATCTTTCAGAGGAGTACTTGGATGCAGACTCTGTCCCATACCTAGATATAGCTAATCAAACTGGAAGGTCAATTCAGATTCCTCCTCAAGCTAAAAAAGTAAGTGAAAGCATCTTACAATGCCACTAAGATGGCTCTTTAAAGCTGTGAAACATTTAAAATACGGGATTGAAATACAGCCAGACTTTCTGGGGGTGTAACCCTGGGCCCACTAGATGTTTGTTTAATACAAATAATTTTGAAATACAATTGAAGTAAAACTCTGTAGTGGGGAATATCTCGGTCATCTGGAGATAGCCTGTGATTCCTGATCTCATTGCAAGTCTAATCTGGCACTGACCCCTGTGTGGTCCATATCTTACTTTGGGGTTTAAGACAAGCTTTAATTTTGTTGATCTTAGTGCCTGTTATAAATTTTGTGTGTCCTAGAAAGACATGAAAGTAATTTGTTTCTTAGGCCTTATTTCCATTTGTAAACTTGATGAGTCTGCATGCTGTTCTGATGAAGTGCTGAATGTAATAATTCACCTGAAGACTTAAAGCATCCAGTGTTCAAGTGAATAAGATTTCATCAGTATTGATCAAGGATCAGAGGAAATATTGCAATATTGTTTCTATCCAGAATTATTATTACATTTTCATTTGTTGTACTGCAGGAGTGTTTTCCTGACACATTCAAAATTTGATTTTCAGTTCTGGGGTTTTTCAGGAGGTGAATTCTTAGGTTTCGCAAGATAATTGTGATAGCAAAGCAAAATAAGTTTGGTGCTGTTAGGAAGTGCAGCACCCAGAAAAATGCAGAGCTTTGTATCACTCACCATCGAAAATCTCTCTGGAGTTAATTAAAGTAAGCTTGGCGCAGCATTTCATGTGCCAGCAACATCCGTTGCTTTTGACTAGATAATATCTGACATTATCAGATGGGAGAAAAGTGTGAAGCAGTGTAAGATAGCACTGATCTTACAGAACTGATACAGTTGTGTTTTTCTTGGAAGAACAAGAACTCTGGTGGATTACTTGGATATTTCCTTCCAGCTCTTTGATTTGGGAAGGTGCATGCAAAAGTCTCAATCTGTTTGTCTAGGCACTTGTGCTGGCTATGGGTTGCCACGAGAAAGGCAGAGCATTAATGAAGAAGAAAGAATATGAAATTGCACTGCCATATTTGTTGGATGCTGATAAACACTTCTGGTAAGAACATTTTGAGTCCTTGTGTCTGTCTTTACTGTCAGCCCATAAAGGAACAGCACAGCCTCTACCTGTGCATATAAATCAGGGCCAGTTTTGCCTGGGGTTGCTCCACACCCCCTCTTGCAGACAGGAGGGAGCAGATAAAGCTCTGACTTGCAGTGACAGGTGGCTTCGTGTAGAACAGCTGAAACAGATACTGCCACTGGGCAAGTTAATCTTTCATAACAACATAAACAGAAACTGTCAATATTCATGTACCAGGTTATAAATTGCATTAGCTTGAGAGACAGTTACGGATATTCATTTGCAATTGCTCCTGTGAAGTAATAATTTCTTGTAAAAGGTGGAGCAGATAGCTGAGGTCAGTAACCATACCAGGGCTTCTGCAAGTAAATTCATTTGCTATCAGCTGTCAGAACCCTAAATTGTTCTTTTGAGATCCCAAAAGTAATACTGTTCCTGTCTGCTTCTCATCTGTGTGGGTGTGCAAGGAGACTGGCACAGTTCTCAGCACGTTCATGTGCACTGAGGCAGTTTCTCAGTCCTCCCAAAGATTACATAGGGTTTAATTCCATTATGCTTTTAGAGATGCCATATTAAACAGTAGCCACAGCTCATTTTGTTACTGTAATGCTTTAACATGTAGCATTGGGGTCAGTCCTGTGTGAAAGCAAATGGAATGGGGGATCAGCATTTGATTCCCGTTCCTCTGGCATCAGTTTGCTGCCTCAGATACAAAGTGTGCTTTCTCCAACATGAGTGTGCACATTTCTAATGTTGTTTTATGAATGTTAAAAAGTGGTGTGGGGGAGGGGAAATAAACAACCCTCTCCCAGAGAAAAAAAAAAGAATTGTTTTATTTTCCAGTGAGTGTAGCACGGAGCTGCTGAACACGGTTGATAATTATGCAGTGCTGCAGCTGGATATAGTGTGGTGCTACTTCCGTCTGGAGCAGCTGGACTGCCTGGATGATGCAGAGAAAAAGCTGTCCACAGCACAGAGATGCTTCCAGAGGTGCTATGGGGAGAACCATGAAAGGCTTATTGACATCAAAGTATGCTGGGTTTGACTTAATTAGGGTGGGATTTTTTTCTACATGTATTCAGTTGCTGTTCAAGTATTGCAAGACTGGCTTTTAGAAGCTTAAAGTTTTCCTGTGTATCATTATCCCAGGGAAAACATTGGGCCTGGCAAAAAGGTCATGGCAAACCTGTGTTTATATGCACAGACATCATCAGGGGTTTAAGTGTGGTGCTTTATCTGCACACTGAGTGTCACAAAGCCCTGACTGTGTCTTCTCTAAATGTGTAGAGTGTTCTGTTGATAATGAACTGGTGTTCTACCACATGCTTCTATCTACATGATTCCCCCTCCTTCTCTAAACAATTCCTTAGGGAAACTATGGTCGGGAGAAGGTTTTATTTCTACGGCTTTACCTCCTTCAAGGGATTGGGCACTACCACAGTGGCAGAGAAAAGGAGGCTGCAGAGTACATTCAGAAGGTAAGACACCTTTAGGTAAAACTCTGGAGTCCTTCACTCCAGCCTCTCAGTTTGGGTTCCATCTCGAACCTGTTCTTTGCTTACTCAGACGGGGAGGCATTTTTTGTTTATATTTTAACAGTATAAGTGGTGTCCTTTTGTTTTTCCCATATCCAGGCATCCTCTTTGTACGGAGAGCTGTCCATAGATCCTGATAAAGTGGATCGCCTGTCACTCCTGGGATTCTCGGAGCAGGAAGCTCGCCTTGCCCTGCGAGCATGCCACGGGAATGTGGAGCATGCTGCCAATCTAATCACCAACAGGAGAGAGGTAAGGGCAGTGAAAGCATTAAATCACAGATCACCTGCGTTGGGGTGTCCATGAGATGTGTGTTGTGTGGCCAGGGCAGTGTGGTGCTGAGTTAAGGACTTGGATTATCCCACTCTGGCACTGTTGGTGTAGCTGACAGGTGGACGTGTTGGTGCAAGTTTGAAACCAAAACTTAATGCACTAACAGGGGAAGCTCTGTCTCAAAACAGATGGGACAAAACATCCACGTGGCTTCCCAAAGACCTGTGGTTGCACTACAGAGCCACACGGAAAGGCTTTGCACCAGTGTTTGCTGCTCAGCAGTGATACGGGAATAAACCACCAGGACCAAGCTGTCGCTCCCAGGCTTGGCTGCCCCCTATTGTGGCTTTGTACGTGGAAGATCCAGGAGGGAAAAAGAATTTTTTTGTGCTAGAGTGAGTGAAGACAGTGCTGTCCAGATCTGAAGTGATGTTTGGTAAGCTGAGGAGGCACTTCTAGACTTCAGACAGTGAAGTGTGGACAGAAAAGCCAACTGGCTGAGGGAAGACTGAACAGAACTCCCTGGCTCCCTGCCTGGTTCTGACTGTCTGTCCTTGGCAAGTCTTGTCTGTGGGCCCATCTGCCAAATGGGTTTGTCATTTACCACACAGGGCCTGGAATAGCTGTGATGGCACCAGATCTGACTGCAGAGCGGAAGTGTGGCGACAGGGCTGGCTCATGGAAATGCAGCTTTATTTAGGAACGAGTGTCTGGCAGCACAGTCTGTATTTACAAAAAAAAAAAAAAAGCCTTTTCCTCAAGAGATTCAAACTTGAAGCAAAAAATCCAAGAAACCCTACATGCACAGGCTATGTGTTGAAGCATTCCCATGCAGAGTGAGCTTTGCAGTGTCTGTGCTCTTGCAGGAAAAGGCGCAGATCAGGAGGGAGGAGAGAGCTAAAAGGCGGCGGCGATTGGAAGACATCAATACCCTGAAAAGTATGGGCTACCCAGAGAGAGCTGCTCAGGTAGCTCTTCAAAAGACACAAGGAAACCTGGACCAAGCCTTTAAGGTAAGTGATTTTTCAGTAGAAGTAGTGTTGTACAAAGGAAATTTGGTTGGGATTTTTTTTAATTGTTTAGCAGATTCTTATTTTCTGTAGTCTACATTTTTTAGTTCATAGCGACCTTTTCTGAACTGTAATGACTGAACTTGCACTTCCTGATGCAGTAAACCAGATATCACTTAAGTTGGCTGAGGTTTGCTTCTATCAACCATTGGGCTCCATACACAAATGTGCTGAGGGCTGTTGTAGCTCTGTTGCCCTATTCTAATCTTTCTCTGTTTTCTTGCAGTTTATTCTTGACAATCCTGAGTTACTCTTGGAAGATGATGATGATGATTCCGTGGCTATGGACCAGTTTCAGGTTTCCCAAGAAAGTATTGAGCAAGTAAGCTAGACCACTTGCTTTCTTGTGAGTTGGTTACCTTGCTTCTGAGTTGTGCTTGCAAAGGCAGCAGATTTTCCTGAAGTAAAGCTGTACAAGTATTCTTGGACCCATGTTCACTCAGGCTGTCACACTCCAGGGTCTGGCATCCACTCACTCTTCATGATGAAGTCACTGGGGCTAACATGTAATTTGTGTGTACTTCCTGCCCATTGCACCAACCCGCCATGCATGGATGTGGAGGGAAAGTGTGTGCACTGTAATGCTCTATCCCAAAAAAGACAGCAAATGAGAAATTTATTCAAGTCTCTAAACTCTGCAGTGCAGAAGGGCCAGAGTTGGAACGTGTATTTCTCATGACAGGCTGTCTGACAAGCTCATCAGTAGTTAGAGTGGCTGTGTAATGGGTGTCAGGCAAGAAAATATTATTGCCTAGGAAAAACACATGCACCCCCCCAATACACTGGAGTGCTTTGAAGTTTTCTCTTGAAAACAGAAAAATAAATGGTCTAGTACTAGGCAAGAGCCTCTTGATCCTGTTCAACATCCCCATGCCTTTAATAGGTCACTGCCCTGTTGTTAACTGTTCCAGTAAACCAGAGTCAGTGTCCTGGAATTCCTGGCATGCAGCACTTTTCTCTGTGTGAGAGGATGACTGTCAGATGCAGAGCTGGATTCCTGTCAGACCCTGTGTCAGATGAGCTTGGATTTCCCCAGATTTCTGTATTATTCCTTTTTCCCCTCCTGCAGCTGACATACATGGGTTTCAGCCGTGAGTCAGCAGAGCAAGCTTTGAAGGTCTTTAAAGGGAACATCCACGTGGCTTCCCAAACCCTTGCTCATTATGGGGGAGTTCTTCCCCCTTCACTGCTGCTGTCCTCAGAAGGATCCAGTCCATCAGAGGAATCCAGTTCTTCCAAGGACCTGCTCACAGAGTCCGCAGGTGAGAATGTTGCATCCAGCTGGGTGGGAAGGGGAGGCTGTTCTGGCTTTGGTAGGAAATAGTTAAGCAATTTCTGCTGAAATAATGGCATAGGGCTGCAGCAATATACCAGGTTGTTTTTATTGGGACCACAGTTACAGGAAGGGAGCTGTTGTTCCCTGCAGTGGCAGCCACAAAGGGACCAGAGGAGACAGGTACCAGCTGCAGGCAGGTGCAGCCCAGAAGAAAAGGTGACACTCAGGCTGTCCTGGGCAGGGCTAAGGAGTTTATTCCAGACCTGTGCTCTGCAGGTGCTGACCTGCCTCCATACTCCTTCATCATGTCCCTTACAGAATAGAACCATAATTGATAAATTTCCACTTAACAAAGAAGAGGCTTTCACATACTTTTTCTCTCATTATTTGTCAGAGCTGTAGTGATCCCTGCTGTATAATTAAAGGCTTTCCTACACCACATTTAAATAATAAGGAAAAATGGCCATCCTGCCTCTGTCCTTTGCAGAGTAATTGTACGAGGTGGTTGTGCAGGAAGGGGCTGGCAGAAACAGGGAGAGCACCAGCTTCTTTCATTGGTGAATTCACTGCTGCTGCTTTTTATTGGAAGGTTCCTCTAGTTCACCAACAGATGAAGACATGGAGACTGATGCAGTCAATGAAATCCTAGAGGATATTCCTGAGCATGAAGAGGATTATCTGGATTTAACACTCGAGGAGGAAGAGCAGATAATTCATGAATACTTATCCTATATACAAGTACCACAGCACTAAATCCCATTAAATCTACTTTAGTTATATGTATTTACCTTGTCAAATTGAGTTTGGATTATAAATGCACCTTCAGCTTATCTCTTACTAAGGGCCTTGAATTCCGTTAAACTATAGTTGGAATACTTAATTCCTGCTTATTTGTTACTCTGCTTAAAGCCTACATTTGTGATACATTGTAATTTTTTGTCATAGAAAAATAGAAACATTTATTTTCAGAAGAAAATTTAATAGAACTAAACTATATTTTTATTGTGAAGTAAGTTAACTCAGTAAAGAAGCATTTCTATACCATTTTAAAATACCAGCTTTAAAAGAAAAGCATGAGTTTGTAAATGAGAAACCTTAGCTCATGAGGCTGTAGAGGTATATCAGCTTTCCAACTTTTCTTCTGAAAGATTTCTAAGAGACATTAATGTATCTGTTGTGCATGAGTTTATACCGTGTTCTGCTTGTCCCTTCCTACAGGTGTTACACAGGCAATAAAGGTAACTCTATGCTGCTTCTGCCTTCGGTGAGAGACCTCTGTGCTTTGTTAAAAAAAGTGGGAGCTACCTGGCTGGGCCTGTCCTGGGACTGGGGGAGTGATGTACTGGAATTTCCTTTTATAACTAAATAGCCACTTTCCCCAAGCAGCTCTGTTTAACCTCCGCAGGTGTGTGGCTTAAGGTTGATGGATTTCCAGGGGATTACAGGATATTCTGCAATCAGCTGTTGAACAGAGCTTGGTTCAGGTGCTGTCTCAGTAGTTGCGTTCAGCTCCAGTGTCCTGAAGAAGCATTTGGGGGTTTCTGTGGTTTTATAGTATCCCATTTCCTGCCGTGTAAGCACTCCTCTGCGCCGGGAACAGATATTCCTCTGCCTGGCAGCTTTGCTTGGACGTGGTTTATTCGTTTTCCATGACTCCACGCTCTCGGTAGAGGGAGCCCAGGCCCCGTCTGGAGCCGGTGGGAGCAGGGAAGCGGCCGCGCTTTCCACTTGCAGCCAGAACATCAACCCTCCGTGTGGTGACAGCGTCGCCTTAGCCGGCACTTACCGGCCGGGAAATGAGGGCGTGAACTGTTGTGCGCTGCAGGGAGCAGGGCCGTGGCCTGCGGAATTACTGCTCAGCTCCAGCGCGGGCCCTGAACGTGCTGCAGCACAGGGCTGGGTTTTATACTGATTCCCTCAGCCAAACACAGCAAAAAACAGGCAGTGATTACACTGTTAGGAATTATTTGTATTTCATTCTTCTCTATCAAGGCAAGTGCTGTAAAAATTGCATGGTTTTGTATCTCTGCCCTGAAAGCTGAAGGATTTCCAAAGCCAGCAGTATGAGCTTCTGAGGGAAAACCAGCCCCAGCACCCATTATATCCTGTTTTCTTTACAGGCCAGCACTGAGGAACCCCTGGACAAAATGCAGAACAAAAACAGAATAGAGAAAATAATTTAGAATTGAAAACATACAAGTCACGGATGTAGTTTTAACAAGAAGGAGGTGGAAAAACAATTTTACTCCTCCCTTCCCAAACCTCCTGGCATTGGCTGCCAGCCCTGGGCATGCACTGAAGGCAGCATTGAGCTGCACATGCAGCAATTCTCCTCTTTGAAGTGGCTTGCACAGCAAACTGGCAACGGCAACTTCAGAAGGGAAGGTTTGTCCTTGGGGAATTTAAAATTAGCATCATAACATGCAGTGCTTGTCAGAGCAGCCATTCATCAATGATGTACCTCTGCCAGCGCAGTTGTAAGTGATCAGCAGAGCAGGAGGCAGTGGCTGAAAGCTGTAAGTTCATTTTGACCGTGCATTTGGAGGCACTGTGATATGTTTAGCTACTGGCAGAAGTGGTAATGACTCATTAATTCCACTTTTTGAGATCTCTCTCTGCTGGCTGCATGTGCAGCTGCTGTGTGCCCAGATAGGCTCTTGCGTCTCACGTATTGTGTGTGAAGTTTTAAACACAAAATACAGCCCAGGTGCTCTGGGGAACTCTGTCCAGCTCCTAAAGGCCTCCTACCTAGTGATGTCCTCAGAAGCAAAATACAAACAGTCAGCTGCATGGCAAGCCAGCACCAGCTCATAGACATGTGCCGCTGAGCCACAATGACCAGCCTGAGAGGTTTAATTGGAATTAAGTCTGCACAATGCAGATACCTCCCAAATTAGTATCTTGGTAGGCATTTCACAAAATTTAAATGCTGTTTCCTGCTAGATGTGGAATCCTGCCAGGTAAGAACTACCAAAGCTGCTCAGCAGGAGAGGAGAGCAGGGTCTGTGATGTGTCTGACCCACTAACACAGTGTTAAGGTGTCAGAACAGGAGGCTTTGGTGCCACCAGGGCAGTGCTGAGTCAGGGCTTGTAGCTCTTTGTCATCCCTGCTTTCCCTTAAGTCTGTGCTTTTGTGTCTGGTCCCTCCTTCCTCTGATAGGGGAACTGAGCTTTGGCACTTTGGTGCCTGGTGGGAGGCAGGATAGCTTCACACACACCCAACTCCAACCCCAGCATGGAGAGAAAGGCAAGAAATGTTCCCAAAAGTGTATGTAGGGGGTTTTCCCCCTATTCCATCCATTCTGAACTTCTGGGCTCTGCAGCCAGGCCACCCCCCCCCCCCATATATAAGACAAAAATAAAAACTAGACAGTCAGTTGTCTGGAGATGCCACATGTTTATTAATCCATTCTAAAAAAGGATTTCTGTAGTACAGAATAAATAAAGCCATAAAAATAAAAACATGTGTTAGATATTTTTGTACTGGTTCTACAAAGAGCTATATCTGCAAATAGAAAAATATAAGAACCCTTGTTAATTCATGGCTCAGTGGTTATCAGAGAAGAATGAACCTGGAAAAAGACTGGGAAAACTCTTGAATTTGACTGCTACTGGCAACCTAGCAAGACACAGCTTTAGGAGGAGGAAAGACAACACAAGGTCAGCAAACAGGTGACCTTGGCACAAAAGGGCTGAGGTTGAGCTTGCTCTGTGGCTCATGTTTTGTTAAAAAACCAATTAAATTAATTTCTGTCCTACTACTCCCAGCTCCCCAGAGAGATGTCCAGTCTGCTTTAAACTCCTGCTGCAGAGCCAAACCCTCCTGCATTGGCCTTGTCAGCCAACGACTGACCTGAAGGTCAGCTGTGAAGATGGAATTCAAGGTCACCTTTCACTGCAGGACACCTTTCACTGCCACACTGGGCTGAACAGGGGTTATGGGACAGCAGGAAAGGGAAAACATCTCATTAGACACTGGGCTGCCAGAGGTGGAACAACTCTGTGCCCCAGGGAACTGATGCCAGCAGTCTTAGGAAAAGTTCCTAATTGCACGTGCACAGTGGTACCTCACCTGAACCATGCTGCCTCCCGTCCTGACCCCAGAGCTGCTCAGCTGAGTCATCACAGCCACAGGCTCTGACCTGGGTCCATCTGGCAGCCACAGAGAATCCTGGCTCCTCACACAGACGTTCAGGCAAAGCCACTTCCCATCTCTTTCCAAGTTCTGGTTTACATGGACACAGTGGTGCAGAAAATAAAAGGTTCACCTTTGGTCACTGACATAAAGCCTGCTCTGGACAGTCACATCAGTTCAACAGCCTCATGTTCCCCATTCTCCTGCTGTATCATACAGCCAACTTTATTGTTGAAGAGACGAGACAGACTCCCCTTCTGGGAGCTCCTGCCCTGCACAGACCTCTCCTTCTTCAAGCGCCGCTTATTTCTCTTGCATATCCCCCGGATGTCCCAAATCCGCAGCGTGCCATCATGGGAAGCCGTGTAGAGCAGCTCGTTGTGGATCTGGAACAACAGGGTCACAGCACAATCAAACTGTCAAAAATCAGAGCAAACACAGCTTGATCCCGACACTTAAAGCCTGAGCTCCTTGCAAGAGCCAGTATAAATTATCACAAAAGCTGCTGAAGTGGCATGAGACATTACCAAGTCAGGACTCATTTCTCAGCCACTTCACAGAGCCATAAACAGCAAGACTTATTAATAACCCAGACCCTCTAGAAAAGCAATGGAGAACTAAACCCAATGTCAGAGCAGGCTGTGGCTGGGAATTTCTGCTGGAACTGTTTTCAGACTGCTGGTTTTGATGTGGAACTTAAGGAGGCACCAAAATCCTCATCAGTGGGCAGTGGGGGGCTCAGGAATGCTTCCTTTCTCACTTCCCTTCTTTTTTTGCACTAAATTATAGTGCAAATATAAATGTATAAATTCCTCCTT
This sequence comes from Vidua macroura, assembly GCF_024509145.1. Classification (NCBI taxonomy): domain Eukaryota; kingdom Metazoa; phylum Chordata; class Aves; order Passeriformes; family Viduidae; genus Vidua; species Vidua macroura. The sequence goes on from NC_071571.1 coordinate 6,232,069, forward strand.
CAAACTCCATTGTTCTTCAAAACCTGCAGTAATTTAACCTGGATTCACTGCTGCGGTTTCATTTCCTTTATGAACCATTTGCTGCTATTGGTAATGTTTCCAATTGCCCTTGTCCTGCCCTGGAAGCCAGACATCAGTCTTGGTGATCTTCCTGTTCCTGTGTCAGTCTGTCCACCCCATGGGTGCCCTGTGGTTGTCTGTCCATGCTGTGACAGTGAGCATCTCCTTGGCTTACATGAAGCACCACACCTCTCATCTAGCCCTCATTATTATACCTAAGATCATCTTAAGGTTGCCACTTCTCAGTCCTCTCTCTTCCCGGTTTTTTTTTGCCCCTGTACAGCTGGAAATTCAGTTACAAAGAAGAACACAAAGCCAAGCTTTGGTCTTGTCAATACTTGGGGCTGCCCAGGGTGGTTCTATCAGGTACTCCCCAAACACATCCAGATGTCCACCTGCTGCACAACAACTGCCCAGTACCAGGAGGTTGCAGTTTAAGATCATCCAGCCACTTGCTAATTCAGAAGAATATACAAGAGAAAACTGTATTTACAACTTCATGTGCTTGGGATCAAAAGGAATTTTATCTCCTCTCTTTTTCTTTTGACTGTCAGCCTGCCAGAATTACCAACAATGTTTCACATTGTTAATGAAAATCTTCATCCTGCACACAGCTTACACTGAGATTCCAATGCAGGGAGATGCAGATCCTTAGAGTGGCTGCCTCATCCATGGAAGTGTTCAAGGCCAGATTGGAAGGGGCCTTGAGCAACCTAGTCTAGTGGAAAATGTCCCTGCCCATGGCAAGGGGGGGTTGGAATGTGGTCCCTTCCAATGCAAACCCCTCTATGATTCCATGGTCTTTGCATGGCCAGCAAGGATTACTAATTCCTCCTGTTTTAACTATTAAAAGCCAGTCTCACTTGAGCCTAGACATTATGCAAACAACATTAACTTTCAGTTTGAAGCCAGTGGCAGAAACTCCTCCATTTTCCTGGCAGGATGTGGGTCAGATATCACTACTGAGCTGCTTCAGACCATTTGGGGATGCCATGCCCCCAGGTGGTTTGGGGGACAATGCTGTAATTATTCTGCCTGCATAAGGCAGGAACTTCTTTTCCCCTTTAGAGCACTGCAAACACTTATCATTAGTGTCCTGTAATGGAAAGGGTCTCATGAGGCTGGAGTCCATTCTGTGCCCCACACATCAGTTCATCTGTCTCAGTTCTCATGGCTGCTTATCCAACCTGACCTGAAAAAACCCCGATCCCAGACATGGGGCTGTCCCTGGGGACTCATTCCCTGGTTTCACTTGTCGTTATTATTATTAACAAGCTTTTCTAAAATTACATACAGAATATTCAAGTATTATGCTAGAACAACATCCAATCCAAGACACACAGAACAGTCAGCCACACCAGTTCCCACAAAACAAACGAGGTTGCAATCAAAAGGAAGAAACCCCACCAAGAAATCCCTTCCTGACCTGGATACAGTTGATGATGAACTTGTGTCCTCGGAAGATCTTCTGCAGGACTCCACTCCTGGAATTGAAAGCTCTTGCACAGGCATCACCACTTCCTGTGAACACTGACACACAAACCACACAGCACAGCCAGATGTGAGCAGCCACACGAGGACAGTTCATAAAAGTTCAAAAATACACCTAAAACCAGCTCATTTTGATTCTCTCCTCAAACAATCCAGATCATTTTGCTGACCCCAGCATGCTTCTTTTGAGTTGTATTTTTTGAAACACTGAACTGATTTAAACCTGAAGTTCCTACACACACCACCATTTCACTTTGCACATGTTTCAAGTATATATTTCTGCTCTTCTCTTCCTCAGCTATTTCCCTGCCCATAATAATTCTAAGCAGGCAATTTCTCTCAAGTCTGGTTTTAAGGATTTCCACTCAACCTTTCATTTGTTTTACCAGAGTTATTTACAGATTTCCATCCAATACTCCAGTGTTTCCATTACTTCTGCTGCTGCAGGAGGGGCAGGGCTGGGGTAACTAAATTGAGCATGACCAGGAATTTTGTCTATTCATCAGGTTTCCTTAGAGCACCTTACATGTTCAAAGAACAATTTCTCAACACATCAGGTTGAGATCACATCAGATCCCCAGACTGCTGCATTCAGGAATTTTAAGGCAGTGTTAATATTTAGATTTTGGACTTAGCAATATGCCCAAAAAGGAGCCCATTTGTGTGCTTTAAAGGTTACAGACTCTCCTGATAAACACTTCCCTTCAGTTAAGCCAAACTCCTCAAGTTTATCTAGACATAAGTATTTCAGAGCTGCAAAAAGCAATATATTCACTGCTCCCTGCATTTCATGTCTTTGCAAAAGCCACTAGTATGGAAAGATTTTTACAAAACTGGTGTGCCCGAAGCCAACAGATTCCTTATCTTTTGGGAGAAGTCAGGAACTGAATCTCTAAAGAGAGTTGAAAAAATTATCATGGTTGCAAATTCAGGACTACAGTAACAGATGAGAGAACTGACTATGTCCTGCCATGAGCTTTTTAAATTCAAATGAAACAGCAGGGAGCTGGGCACCTCCTGGGTGCACCTCCAAGAAACATCTGGATGTGGAAAATCAATGTCACTTTATATGGGCCACTATCATTCAATTTCCAGCAGAGTCCTAAAAAAGCAGCATGTCCCACTCTGCAAAGGAGAAGCAACAAAGTAAAGCAGGGAACAGGTACTGATTTTTTCCCAGTGAATGGAAATCACTTAATTCTGTTACAGACATGCAGAGAGGAGGAACCAATTAAGAGCTGTTTTCACTATGCAGCTGCCAGTTTACTTCAGCTGTTGCCATCAGAACTTTGCTTTTGACAGACATCCTTTATGTCCTTTGAACTGTCACTCTGGATTTAGGAAGTCTCCTTGCACCTCTGAATTTCAAAGAAGAGCTGTTGATCTAACCCAGATTTAGCATTTAAATACATACTTATATATACTACCTGTGAAATAAACAGCAACAACAAAATAAAACTAATTTTCATTTTTTACTTAATTTTCATAGACCCTTGGGAGAACAGTTTTGAAACATTCCCCTGGAGATTTTGCAACATGAAAAAAAATATAAACCACATTAAATTTTAAATGGCTGTGCACATACTGTAAGAGAAAAATAATCAACATATCATTAAATAAATTAGATTGAGAACCAGCTGTAATATTCCCCATGCTATTAATTATACAAGCAGGCTGAAGAAAGCAACTGGAAACACATTCTGATGATTTAATGCTTAGTTTTCACATCTTTCTGGACTCCCTGTATACTATAAAGTGATTTTAGAAACAAACATGTATTTTTCCTCTCTTTCTTCCACTCTATTTTCTTATTTAGACCACAAACCCTTTCAGGCAATGAGCCTTTGGGCTCTGATCAGAGAGAAAGCAGCACAATTGAGATCTTCTAACAGAAAATTACCACTTGATGGCTGAGATGTTTTTCATGTTCTTGCACTGGTGCAAATGTGACATAAACCATAACAAACATCATTTAAATAAATTTTTCCACATTTTTGAGAGACAGTTCTTTTCTGTCCCAGGTGAACAGATTGTATTTTAAGCTACACTAGTTCCAATACTGGTATACAGTTAACATGTCTTAATAATTCTAATTCTAACAAAATTATTAGATACTGTGGAAATAAGTGATGAATGCACCACAATAATGCAAGCAATCATAGTATATAAATTAATTCTTAGTAGGAAAAATTTTCCAGAGCTTTTTTTCCTACCCTTAAAGTGGAACAATTTGATACTCCCTGTTTGACACTTTTAGTATTTTTGTATTTGATTTAAAACAAGATCTTAAATAACTCTGTGAACTCTTCTATCACACTATCAGGATGTTCTTTGCAGGTCTGACTAAATGTAGCAATATTGTCTGCATTTTAATTCAAAAAAAGAGTGTTGTGGAAAAATAATATATGTGTATGACAGGGACAAGGTGGTAGAATGAGGGGGAAGAGAGAGCTGCAGAGCTGATGGAGGTGGCATCAGATAATGAAACCTTTGTTTGAGCTAAAACTTCCTTTTCTTTACAGTTTGGTCAAGTCTCTACAGGTTGCATGAAGAGTAGGATCAACTCTGAAAAACTGCAGTTCTGGAGGTGTCATTAATGAAGGAGACAGTCCCTGTCTCCCACCCAGACATGCATGTTCATCACAGGATCAGGCAAACATCAGCTTAGCACAGATCGCTCGCCTTTGGCTAGTCTTCACAAAATCAATGTTTTGGTTTGTGTCTTTTGTTGGGGAATGGCTGCAGGAGCAGGGCCATGGGTCGATGGAACAATTGTTTCAGCAATCCCCTGTTTAAGACCCCAGAACTGAGCACTGTGCCTGGCCTGGGAACAGCAAACATCACATGTACAGATAGCAAAGACAGCATATCCTTGAGATATGAGTTGTACAAGAACAGGATGTGAAACAAGATGAGCGATGAGACGTACCGAGCTGAAAGATGAAGAACTTGGCTGCAGCTGCAACCACAAGTAGGAGAAACATGTAACAATGACCCTTTATGAAATAACCAATGAGAGCTTGTTGCTGACTTTGCTTGTAGAAAGCTATATAAACTGACAAGATCTTTGAATAAACTGGAGCTTGCTTATCAATCATATTGATTGTGTGCTTGTCTTCCCTCACTGCCCACGGCAGTCTTTATAATTAAAAGGGGGGAAACACAGACACAAAATCATCAGTACTTTGTCTACCAGTGATCATCCCAGATTACAATTTATGGTTCATTTCCCTTGCTCTGCCTACATCTTGGAGCAATAATAAGTTGAAGGTGCAGTGTAGGTGCAGACCCCCTCCCCTTCCATTTCAGCCTTCTAGCCAACTGTGGAAACTGAAACCAGCAGAAATTACAACCTGCAGGTAGGGGAGAATGGGGTAATTCTGCCATAGAGGTGAGGAGAGCTGAAATAACCATAAATTCTGAATAAATATTTTACTGGAGAAAAGCAGTAATGTGGGACTCATGCTGAAAGGAAGACCAAAAACAAGGTTTCCTGGCTAAAATTCTACCTCTAGGCCTGGCTACATGCTAAGTTTCCAAACATAATTAAGAAATCAGTTCAGTTACTGGGTTATAAATGTAGTCAGGCAAGCATGGTGCCAGACAACTGCCACTAAACTGTGCAGGTACAACTCTGCTAACGTGCACCATCTTGCATCTGTCAGCTATTTATCACCATCACACTGAGGAGCTGCCAAAAGAGAGATCAAGGCCCAGATAGCAACCACTTATTTAGTGTGAGGTATTCACTTCAAAGCTGAAGTGAAGAAATCAAAATCAGGAAAGAACTGTGAATGTCTAAGTTAGCTTAAGAGAACCATGGCCATCTCCTTCAGGGTAGGAGAGGAGAGGAGAGAAGAGAAGTTCTTTTTTGGGAAGCAAGTGAAGGTACATCAAGTCAAATACCAGAAGCAGGATAAGACCAAAATGACACAGAGAGGTTCACTGATCAAAACAGAGGTGCTATCTAGCAACTCAAACCCAGACATGCAGAAGGAAAACCAGCACAGAGAAGGATTTAAAGAGGGAGGTTTGATGGTCAGCAATAGACACTGATGGACAGAAACTACTGTAAAAAGGAGGACTGAAAGTAGGAGAGCTGAGTCCTGAACATTAGTAAGGCAAGCACTGCTTGGCTACTGGAGGAAAGTGATTTGGGGAACAAATCCATGAATGATAACAGATAATTTCTACAGGTAAAGAACTTGTGGAAGATGAGTCTAGGAGATGGTCAGAACCTCAGCAGGAAGCCTAACAGTTAGAAAGGAGCAGTGAGCATCTGATGTGTGATTCTGGTTTAGGACAGGGTGTTACACAGAGCTTACAAGGCAGCAGAGAGAGGCACAGGGCTGTGTGTCCAGCAGCAGCACTTGCTGAGGTTAAACCACAGCTACACAAACAACCTCCAGACAGTTCAGGATTTAAGCCCCTTCCCTTGGTAACAGAAACAAAACAACTGCCTCTTCATTTGTGAGAAGAGGGAGGTGGAAAATGGAGGGCAGACCTAAGCTTGCCACACGGAGTGGTGCAACAGTTTGGTACTGAATGTAAACATGCCAGAGTTGAAAAAAACTGAAAACTTCACAAGTGTTCAAAATTATTCTCCATTAACAACCTTCAGTCAAACACAAACATTGAAAAGGAGATTGGAAGGGGCTGGAGAGCACAGGAAAGGCAACTTACAGATGCCAGCGTGGTATTTCAAAGTGCTAACGCTGTGTTTGTGAGCCTTGTAGGTCTGGATCCGCTCCCCAGTGTCTACAAACCAGCACTTCACCGTCCTGTCCGCGCTCCCCGAGTACAGGTGACGATTCACCAGCTGAGGGGAGAGAAAAACACATCAGCAATGGCTTCTCAGGTACCTTCATGAAAGAACTGCACTGAAGGAACCCATCCCAAGTCACATTTTCCAACTCAGAGAGCAACAAGCTGCACCTTGAAACAGAGGAGTGGTGAGCAAACCAACCTTCAGTTCTTCATAGTCGCATCTTCCATTGACTTCTGGGTCTTAAAAACAGCCCCAGCTTTCAGAACTTAAAAGTTTAGCCCATCTGCTTGTGCCAGCAGGCAGGATTCCAGGGAGCTTAACAATGCTAACCCTACATCCATAATCAGTTATATTACTAAAGCCTCAAAAAAAACCCCAGCAGTGTTGTTTCTGCAATGCATATTTGACAAGAACTCTTATCAGACTGGTACGTTTTAATTACCAAAAAAAAAAAAAAAAAAAAAAAATCAGAACAATTCTGGGTAACAAAAATTTTTTTAAAAGGTAAATTAAAATTAAAATCCTACACACCATAAACCAGGGTTTATATTTTGTTTGATCACTCTATACAAGGTCAGTATTCAGAAACACTAACTCTTCCTTGAAACTGTTCTGTATCTGCATTTCCACAAGACTTTTTAGACTGTTATTGAATGAATAAATAAGTAACTATCCTGACACAGGTTTTTAAACATCTTCAAGCAGATTGTCTTCTGCTGTGTGTTACCTCCCATTGCACCAGTCATCCTACACATTGTGAAAACTCACTGGTGTGGAGGATGGGGTTTGTTCCACATAGACAGGACAGAGAATGACAAAAGGAAGGATTGCAGCTGGGGAACAGAGACAGGGAGAAAATAACTGACCTGTGCAAGACTAGAAAACCAACCAGTTCACAATAAACAAACTACACAAAGGCTGGAAGCTCAGCAAGGAAAAATTCCATAGTGCATAGAAAAATCTGGCATTCTCTGTCTGTGTAAAGACATCAAACTGAAGGTTTTCACAGCCATTGTTATGTACAGCCCAACTCCTGCTGAAAGCAGCCAGTCACTCCAACACCCAGCTGTGGCTTGAGGGAAGTTTTATGTGCTTGCAGCAACCTTTGTATCAGAGGGATGGAGAGACAGGAGGGAGAACCCTGAGCCCCCACGAAGAAGTGGAATTTCCCCAAGGAGTAATGAATGGTACCTTGTTTGTCCACCAGACACACATATCAGAAGGTTTGAATGATCAGCAGTGCACAAACCCCTGATACTTCTCTGGTATCTCCAGGAAACCAGAAAATGACAATTCAACTTGTGGTTTTACTCATAGAGCACTTTAAAGGGTTGGTGTTCCTGACACCTTAGATTTGGTCCCCACTCTTTGCACACTCTGTATCTGTAAGGCTGGAATGTTATTCATGCTCTTCCATCTCCACTCCCCATCCAAAAAGGAATGACCCCACTCCCAAAAGGCATCAGAAATGAGCTTTGTACAAAACAGGATTGTGCTGTATTACGACTTGAAGCAAAAGGTATTTTAAGATATGAAGCACTGCAGAGATGGGACTGTGATAACCCACACAAGAAATGTGAGCAGGCAGACCAAGAGGCTCCCTTGCCACAGCTCCCACCAGCTCAGCTGGAGCAGGACATGCCATGCTTCCTCCCAGCAGAACCTGGCCCTCGGGAGAGATTCCATAGCTGAGCGCCAGGAGCTTGTAAAGCACAAACCACTGTAAAAAGCCAGCAGTACTTTGAAATGTCACTTCCTATTACTTTTAAGCTGTTTTAGCAACAGCATTAATGCTACATCTCCATGAGGAGAGAGAACGAATGGCCAGCAGCACTAACAAAACCAAGAACCACAAGTTAGCCTGAGGAAGGACTTTTAAATTTCCTGAATAGGCACAAAGAGCATTGTCATGTGCACCTGCTAAATGGAGAAGGTTGCTTTGAGTTGGGATCCTGCTGCATGGTTTGTGGCCAAGTTGTTGCATTTCTTTTTTAGATGTCTTGCTAGCAGCATCAACCCACCCGCTGAGCAAGGAAAAACACTAAATTATAACCTCCCCTAGGTAAATGCCATTCTGCATTAATGGTACATTAGGTTATACCACTTCATTTCTACATTTAAGTGGGTGTATCAATGAACAGGAGAGCTGCAGCTTGCCTAGATTTGCTAATTTGTTAGATACAAAAATGTTTCAAGTTATGTAGATTTATTCAGGTAATGTATAGCATTGGGATTTTAAGAGCCTTAGAATCATAGGATGGTTTGGGTTGGAAGGGACCTTAAAGATCATCTTGTTCAAAACCCCTGCCATGGGCAGGGACACCTTCCACTATCCCAGGTTGCTCCAAGCCCCTTCCAACCTGGCCTTGAACACTTCCAGGGATGGGGCAGTCAAAGCTTCTCCAGGGAACCTGTGCCAGTGCCTCAGCACCCCCACAGGAAAGAATTTCTTCCCTATCTAAATCTACCCTCTTTTAGTTTAAAGCCATTTCCCCTTGTCCCATCACTCCACAGCCTTGTCCAAAGTCCCTCCTCAGCTCTCTTGGAGCCCCTTTAGGCACTGGAAGGGGCTCTAAGGTCTCCCTGGAGCCTTCTCTTCTCCAAGCTGAACAATCCCAACTCTCTGTGATTGTCTCCATAGCAGAGGTGCTTCATCCCTCTGCATCATCTTTGCAACCTCCTCTGGACATGCTCCAACAAATCCATATCTTTCCTGTACTGAAGACTCTAGAGCTGGATGCAGCACTGGATAGGGCTGGCTTTCCAATGTCTGAGATCTGGTGAGGTGGTCGGCACAGCAACCATCTCAATTAAATTCAAAGCCTCTGTGCTGCCCCATGAAACACTTCCATGCACTTTCCTTCTTCCCCTCACCAATTTTAGCAGGTGAGCACAGTAGCACAGGATCCTCAGTCTTGCACAGGAAAGGAAATATTAACAGGTCAAACAATCTACCAGATGCCACAGACTGAGCCTGCAGCAAAGCCAAGAGCAAAACCCAGGGCAGGCTCTGACTGTCACACAGCCCCTCATTCCCACGGCATTTTTATAAAACAGCAGGAAATGGCTGTTAGTGAAGAAAGCCTTCAAGAGCTCTCAGCTCAGGCTGAAGTTGCAAATCAGATCTGTCTTTAATGATATGATAGGCATAATCTCATCTAAACTGATTCACATCTCCACAGCTAAGGGTAGCCCCCTTACAGTCACTGTGGTCTAGGGCACAATTCCTCTCATCCTGAGGCACATCTGAAACAGATCATGCCTTAAAACTCACTATTTCCCATCCCCAACAAGGACAACCTTCTCAGCTGCAGCCAGAACAACTCAGGTGAGATCACTCCTTCACTTGACTAAAGATAGGTCTAGCTTACAACTCCAGCCTAAGCTGCAACACTTCAGATATCTGCATTTAATCTGTATTTAAAATAATAATTATCATCACTTACTGTTCCCCCAGCAAAAACACCTTACAAGCTAGCCCCATACTCTGTGGTTTCAAAATGTTTAGCAGATACAGTTGCATATTCCAATCTGTGTCTGCCCAGAAAAGAGGTAACATTTCTAAAGCTGTATTTTCCTTGGCTGGCTTTTGAGCACTTGGTTCACTTTAGCCAACTGCTCAAAAAAGCTCCTGACCACAGAACACCATGACCAGGCAAGGACACCTGTAGCAGAGTGGACAACACAGAACAGATATGCAGCTCAGATACCAACCACAGAGTGGACATTTCAAACCCATGTAGCTTCAAAAACATTAAAAACCTGACAACAGTTTGTTGCCCAGTTCTAAAGCCTCAGCCAGACAGCAGAAAAAAAAGAAAACCACTGCATTGATATTCACAATTCTGGATTGTTAATTTTTCTCATGAGAAATTTTGCTTTGAACCAGATGAAACACTGACATGTGAATGGAGCAAATTTGTCTTAATCCTCAACCCAAAGTACTGGAGATGTAACTATTCCTTGAAAAAGTTCAGTCAAACTGCTTGTGAGTTGCAGAGTAATAAGTAGCAAAAGACTAGTTGTAAACACTTTAGTAGTTACAGGTCTCATTAAGAAAAAACCTTGGTTGTAGCCCACAAACACACCAGAATTTTAATCAAGAACAAATTATCACATCCAGGGTTGGTCTCTCAAGACAATCACAACCCTATTGCTTCACAAGTTTGGCTGAACTGCATAAATACAACAGCTTAAGCCAATTTCTACCTGTAAAAATGCCAAAATTATCTGCAAAAGAGCTGTTTAGCAGATATTTCAACCTTATAGGAGTGGACTTTGCCCTCACAATTAACCTTTGCTATGAGAAACAGTTTTTGGAGAGCCAAGGAGAGCCAATGGATGCTCCAAAGAGATTTGGACACATCCTTTTGCTGAGGGTCACTGCACTCAGACTGGCCCTCAGGAACTTCAGGATGAGTTCACATGAGCTCACATACCCCATCACCAGCTTATTCTTCTCGTGGCGGTCAGTGTTCCTACCATCTGGAATTTGAGTCTTCTGTTCACAGCCACTTCTAAGTCAAAAATCACCATGCTGGACCAATCTCAAGATACAACTATGTAAGCCTTGGGCCGAGTTAAGAGTTTCAGGATCCCATTCAAACCACATCCATTTTAACGAGCTAACAAACTCCCTGTGGGCAAGAAATTGTTGGGGGTTTTTTTTTGTTGTTTTTTTTTTTTTGTTTTTTTTTTTTTTTCCTGAGAATCCATCTAGAATGAGCTTTCTGGGCTGGCTGTTAAGAGAATGTTTTTCAACTTTTTTACTGCAGTGCAAAGTGATGGCCCCATGTTTTGTTCTTACAGGTGTTGTACACCTTCACATTCTGCTCATTCACATCTTCATCCTCTGATGCAACAAACACAAATTGCAAAAAATACGTGCACTTAATTTAACTGGTATGGCAAGAAGACATTTCTGTCCCTGTGATCACAACAATTCAGCACATAAACAGAGTTCAAGCAGTGGCTTTGTTCAAAGCACTCTTTTCTTCTAGGCAGCTTTAAAAGGCAACTGAAGGGAATGGTCCAAACAAAGGAATTTTTGCAGGAAAACCAGAAGCAAGTCCTTGCCCTCTTATGTTCATGTTCTTCAAAAGGGAGTTTTCTTGCAAGAATATTTGCAGCAGGATCCAAGCTAAATTCCAAGCTGGATCATTTCTCTCTGCCAGCTTTTAGCAGCACAATTTTGATAAATACTCAGAGGCAGAACAATCAGCAAAGGACAAAGCAATCCTTGTGAACAGTTTGCAAAGCTACTTAGGAGAGACATTTAGAAAAACACACACAAGTAAATATTTAAATCAGGGTTATTCAACCTATCACAGGCAGACACATTAATGAAAATGCATATTTGATTATTAATTACAAATACTGGTCTCTAGCCAGGCCTGAAATTTTAAGTGGAAGAATGAGCATGAGCTATGTGGTTACACTCAGCCCACCCTTGCTTTTTCCCATCACTTCCTATAAAATCTCATTATTGGCTCTTATATGAAGAGGGAGCTCCCAAAACAGCTGCTGTACTTTGTCTGCCAAGCCATCAACACACTGCAGGAGGAGGAGAGTGAAGAGTTCTGGCTGCTCCACTGCGAGTTACCTTGCCTGACTGGGAAAGTCAAGTAATCAATGCTGCCAAAGCACCTAACATGGACACAATTCCCACAGCAAATAGAAAGTCTCCCAGCAAAACCTCTCTCAGCCCAATTTAAATGGTGGAAGGAGGAGAAAAGCTGCATTATCACAAGCTGCAGAACTCCTTTGGCAGCAGAGCAGACACAGTGGGTTCAGCTGGTCTCCTTCACCAGACTGACCCCCAGAGAGCAGGATGAGCCTGGGGAATAGGGCAGCTCAGCCTCATCACTCCCCTGCCCAGAGCCACCAAGGACAGGGCACAAGGGAAAGCCCAAAGCTCACCAACACTTTCTGTTCTGCCATGCTAGATGAGGCTCCTCTACTACCTGGCAACAACACTTCAAAGGATCTTAGAGCAACAAGGGAATGCTCAAAATCTGAACCTGTCTGTGGCATCACCCCTCTGCTTTTCACACACCACCACTGCAGCAAGCAGGGTGGAAAACATGGGTGTGCTTTATGGCTATCTACCCAGAAAACTCCCTCAAGAAGCTCCAGGAATTTCCATTTACTGCTACAGCAACACTATTGGTGTTTACTGTAAAGTAATGGGAGATGACTGGAACAGGCCAGACCTAATTTGCAGCAGTTCAGAACATCCTGGGGCATTCCCATCAATAACAGCTTTTTAAAGTTGGGGAAAATATGGTCTCAATATCCAAATTTTTCCTGATCTGTGTCCAGGATGAGAAATCACACTGAGCATTTCTCAAACTTTTTGAAAGGTCATCCTCCCTTAGGGATCTTTATTTTAATAAATAAAATGAAAAGAAGTCTTCTTTTTTCTTTCCCTTTTTTTTTTTCTCCCCACACAAGCATTGTACCACCCAGAGAACAGGTAACTGCCTTCAATTGCTCAGCTCCTCCAGGACAGCAGAGTGAAAATCTGATGTAATTAGCAGCTCACTGCTGCACTGAAGAAAATGAATTCCTGTCAACAATTAAAACTTCTGGCTACTGTGGGCAACACACAACTACCTCCCAGTCCTTCCAGACCCAGGGTTTGAAAAATACCATCCCAGCTCATTGCCACAGATTCCAACATTGTCACTAAGAAGCCTGAGGCAAAAAAGGCCTCAAAAGCTTTCTGAGAACAAAACAAAAATAATAATAAAAAACACACCTCTATTCAGGAAGTTTCCTTTCTGTTGAAACATCTTTGTATAGATTCTGGTGATTGACCCCTTTCTAAAAGAATGAAAATACCATGTGGGCTGTGCTGAGTGGCAGCCAAGTGGAACAGAAGGGATAGTGTTGAACCCAGAAAGGCAGAGGGAGGAATTAGGAAAGATCAACAGCCTAAAGTTATTCAACAGCAGTGACTGCTTAAGCTGGGATAAGTTGGAGAGGCCTGGACACTAAATGCTCTCTGCAGGGGCTGTTTGTACCTCAGCTGGACCCTCCCAGCCCCAAACATTAACTGGTGATGAGAGAAGAGAGGGGCTACCAGTCACTCAAGAAGATTTGGCCAGGACTGCTGCCAACACAGTCTTGGCAGCAGCTGCAGTCTTGTGTACTCTGAATTGTTCAGGTTTTCCAAATAGATGTATTGGTTTTGCTTTTCTTCTCCCCTACAAGAAGTTCTGTTTGTTTAAAGCCATTGCTTAACTCTGTGCTCACAGGCATTGCTCATTCCTGAGCATTCAAAGGGCGTAATTGAATTTCCCAGGCTTCTGGGAGAGGGTCAAGCCAGCTTTGTGTAACAATTTTTGCAAGAACCCAATTAAATTAAAGCAAGCTCTGTTGTTGCCAATCTGTGCCTTGGAGAAGGGTTACAATTAAACAACAAAACATAGCGTGACGCTAAGGATGACACTAAGGACAGCAACAGATTTACTTCAGCATCCTCAGAGTACATTACCACAATATCATAAAAACAAGATTTAACACTGAGAATTTACCCAAGCAAGACAAACATTACTCCAGGGCAATATGATATTGTGTGGATTTTTTTTTTCTTTTTCTAAAAGTGAAGGAAAACAGAATTCCTTTAGTATTCCCAGGTTTTTAGTCTTCTAGTGTCAGCTGTGACTACCTTATTTAGAAACAAAGGCAAGTTTTATTAAACAGCTATTAAAGATACATCCTGTAGCCTCTGTAAGGGAAAAACACTTATGGACAACAAAAACAAACAGGGAGAGCAGGGAGAAAAACAACTGTCATTAACTTCAGTCAGACACATCCATGTATAAACATTTATGGCCTGAAACTGAGTGACTCTCTTTAAATACACTGTTAGCATTTTCCGGTAGATAATGAGCATAACTATGGATAACTATCGTTCCCCTCTTGCTTCATCTGCCTGACCTCCTCCTTTCCCCTGCAATGTTAACAAAGCTGGCAGCATTCAACAGAAAAATACTGCAAACAGAAAAACAGAGTATAGTTTTTCAGATCTCATTACATTTTTTCCCCTTTCTCCTCCATCATTTCCTGATTTCTCTCCCCTGTGCTCTGCTTCTCTTTTCTATTTTTCTTGCCTGTTTTCTTGTCTTGGCCATCTGTTTCTCCCTTTTTTCCTCACATCGTGTCTGTGTGGTCTTTAATGTAGGATTTCTTTCAGCTTTATGCTTTCCTGTTATGTTTTGCCCACAGTTTTGGATTGGGCTGTGGGTTGGGTTTTTTGAAGTTATCTGGTTTACTGAGTGTTTTTCCCCTCCCCTTTTTAAATTACCTGACCCTGTGTTACTTGCTCAGGTTATTTTCTTCAAAGTCTGGTGATCCTGACTACACGATCAGATGAACAGTGCTCTCAGCACACCTACCCATGAGTTCCATGACCTAGTGGAATTTAAAGAGATATTGAGCTAGAAGTTAGCCCAGGGCAGCCACTAGAAGCTAAAAAGAGATCACTAAGTGTTTCAGAGAAAGAGGGTTTTTCTCAAGACCAAAGAGCACTATTATTTTGCTATTAGACGAATAGTTAAGCTCACCATTTACAACCTGTCTCAGAAGAGCTTCTTTATGAATGAAAAGACAACTGAGACCCACACGAGTTAAGACACAGACGCCCAAAGGCCCTCGAGGAAGACTCTACCCTTACCTCTAAGCAAATTACTGATCCTTGGTGCTCTTTGAAGACTTTCAGCTGCTCTCCAGTGACAATATTCCAGGTCCTGATGGTGTAATCCGTGCTGCCAGAGAACAGCTCCCTGTTTGGTGCATCAAGTATAAGGCATAAGACGGCCCCAGTGTGTCCCAGCAGGGTCTGGTAGCAGCGCCCGCTGGACACCCACCAGACCTTCACAGTGCAGTCCGTGCTCCCTGTCACCAGCAGGTCCCTGCTCACTTTCTCCTCCTCCTCCTCTTCCTCTTCCTCTTCTTCCAGCACATCCCTGGAGGAATAGTGAGCTAGAGTCAGGACACAGTTGCGATGGCCCCGGAATTCCTGGATTTGTTTCTCCTTGTCCACGCTCCAGCAGCGGGCTGTCCTGTCATAGGAGCCACTGAAGAGATAGTCTTTAGCAACCAGGATTCTGCAAAAAATGAAGTTTGTGTACGTGAACAGGATTGTTCTTTCTTCATAACCATCTTTTGTCACTATTTCAGTGCCAAGTACCCCAAAGTATGAAACAGCAGCATGAACATAACATCTTTGGCATTTTTAAAAATCAAACACTTTCCTGTTTCTACTTTTAAAATTGAGATCGCTCATTCAGGTACATTGATGCAGATATTTTTATATTGTAGCATTGTAACTTTGTGCATTTTGTTTTGCTAAAATTCCTTCCAGCAAGGAATATGAACTTTCGTAAGTTATATATAATACCTAGAAGTTTGGTTTGTTGTTAGGTTTGTGTTTGTTGGGTTTTTTTAATTAGCTAATTCTTGTTAATTATTCATTAATATTTATTTATAAAAATTATTTTAAAACAGACCTGTAACAATAGCTTGGAATCAAAACAACAACAAAGCAACAAAACAACATTCCAGGAATCTGAACTGTAATTGACAGTGTGCAAAATAACCATCTTTCCGTCATCAAATAAGGAGAGTGCAAGAAAAAAAATACACTTAATTTCACTTAGCTCAGGATCTCAAAAAAGGTAAAGCATGAGCAGTCCACTTATTACATAACTGAAGAGCAAACCAAAGATTGCACCTCAGGAATTCAACTTCCTGGGCCTTCAAAATAATGAGTTGTAGCTGCACAAACATACAAAACCAGAAAAAACTCTACAGTTCATATTTCCAAACCAGAGATAGGAAACATCCATAACCTGTGCTCTTTGTCAGCTGAGCTTGGTCCTCTGGAACCTTTCAAACAGGCAACAAAGTCATATGAATGGGGAACACATTTCCCATTTGCTGATTCAAGCAGAAATAAGGCCTGTGCCAAAACACAGAACCAGCCTTCCTAACTATTTACAGAATCTCACTACACATCATATGTGTTTTGAGTTTAGAAAGGAACTAAAAAGCCCACACGCCCACCAGAAAAGAGATGTTAAAAAAATACCAATCTTTGACTGCTCTATTTGCCATTAATTAAATCCAGTCCAACTATTAATAGGCATTTTAAATGGAAAGACCAATCAGCCACACACAGTAAGTTTATTATTAAACTTCATTTGCCCAAACAGGAATAATAAAGAAAAATCCCTGACTTTATCCCTCTTGCTAACACAAAAGCTCAACAGGATGTTTTTAAACCTATTTATCAGCAGCATCTGTTATCAATTGGATCATTTCTTCTGGAATTTCATTCCTAGCCCTGGATTCCATTCCCCTGCTGTGTGCCTTTCATTTCTCTCCTATCTGTGTCAGCAGTGTTGCTAGAAAAACTAATCATTGCAGCACAGAACACGAACTCAGAGGTTTACACAGCCCCTTTTATGAGTGCAGTAATGGGGAACTGCAGGGAAATGATAAAGTGTGTGATAACAGATGACAGGAGCACGAGGGGAGAACCCCACCTGTTGACAATTGATGTGTGGCCTCGGTAAATGGCCAAGCACTGCCCGGTCACCACGTCCCACTTGCGAATGGTGTGGTCAGCACTGCACGTGAAGGCAGCCTCGTTCTCCAAGTGGCAAAAGGTGATGTAGCTTTCATGTCCTAGGAATAACAAAGGGAATCAGTCACTGTGCACACAGGAAGGACAGACTAGTCCAGCTCTTCACCTTAACCAAAATAAAAATACAAACAAATGTACCAAAACTCCAGTTTTAAATGCACTGCTGTGCTTTTCACGTTTAAAGATTTGTGTAAAACACAACCATTTCAAGTCACAGCAGAAAACTTCACTGATGTCAGGATTAAGTGAAAGAGTAGAACAGTACAGTTCCACCAAGCAGGTAAATCAAACAGTATTATAAAAATGTAATGAGATAGACTAATATCAAGATAATAAAACTCAGACTAATGAAGTTTGAAACCAGTAAAAAAACTAGCTTATTTTTTAATTAAAAAATGCTTTTGCTTCCTTCTTCTGAAAGCAGGGAGAAAAAGGCAGCATTTCAACCCAGCCCATTGACTGACAGGACACAAACAGTCATAAATCAAAGCGTGAAACTCTGAAAAAATTACCTGAGTCTTACCAGCAAGTTTAATTTGTCCAGGCAGAACAAAAAGCAAACAAAAAAAACATACCAGGTAAATAGTCAGCCAATACTTTCCCCCACATGACTAAACCCCACAATTTTCTAAAGTATACATTTAAGGAAAAGAAAGGGAGGGAGGGAGGATTAGAGCACAATTGTTTACACAATATGTAGAGTACACAGCAATTCTACAGTTACAATAAAAACAGACACAGCCACTGCTTTAAAAATGTCACACTGACAAACAAGGCAATACCAAAAAAGAGGAATCAATATTACCACCTCAAGCTTTTGTTGCTGCTTAGCAAGATGTGTCATTTTTCTATTGCAATATTAAATGCACCACATGTAAAAATCACCTTAGGATACAAGTCCCAGCTTCATCCAAGATCTCTTGTGTGAAATTGCTGTCACCTATCTAATCATTGGACTACTGTTACCTTGCACTCTTCTGTTTTAACATTTGGACTAAGCTTTTAGGAGCAGAACTGTTTCCACCTAAGTCACTATTACAAGAGTGACAGTTATGGCTGAAGTTGGTGGGCCCTACTGTGACTTAAATACTATTATTTGAGGAAAAAAAATAAATGAAAGAAGGACAGTTGTAATTAAAGAGACACAGATGGACAAAGGTATTAGAAAAACAACATCATAAAATAAAGAGATGGTAAAAAAAAACTGAGGGAAAGCAGACTACCCAGTAAAATACTGTTTCACTGACTGCAAAAAACAGATTTCAGTACAATTCCTGAAGTTCAAAAGCCATGTTGCAGTTCAAAAGCAAACTTGAATCCATGTTACAAACATATGGCTTGTTTCCTCTTAGACAAATTCATCAGATGCCAAAAATTAAACAGATCACCAGGGCTATAAGCAAAACTCCACTCCTTCTCCCATATTTGTGAAACTTTTTGCAAAGCAGCCTGAACAAATCAGGTTTCAATCACTGGGATTTTTCTCACAGCATCATGTAATCCAGCTCTGAGATCAAAACAGCATCTTGGTTACTGCACCAAAGTCTGCCAGGCAGATTTTAACCATCAGTAATACTCGACCCACACACAGGGTGCCAAAACCCCATGTGGCAGACAAGTTCTGGTGCTGGTCTGGCCAAAAGCAGCCACCACACGAGTCTGCTGGTTGTGCTGTGGTGGAGCTTCGAACTGCATTAGAGATACAGGTTTATCAGTAATTATAGCTTGTAAAATTAAAATTGACACGACAACTGCGTGCGTGCATAATTATAAAATACATTCAATTATCTGATTCGACTAACAGTTCTCAAACCACCCAGCCCAATCTTCCTCAGAGTTTACCCCAGACACTGATTATGGCAGATTCCATAATAATGAATGCTATCCAATACATTTCTCTTTCTAGTTTAAAGGGATTTCTAAGCCTAAAGCAAATGCAGCAAGTTTTCCAGAAGTTAGAACCATGGCAGGATGTGGGGAAAAAAGACAATACTCCATAGTGAAAAACAAGCAAGCAAGCAAACAAACAACAAGGAAATAACAGCAATGTGATTTCTTCTTTGGAAGAAAAAAACATTAGAAATTCCAAATTTAACAGCTTCCTTTTTTTTTTTTTCTTTTGTATGAAAAGAACATGAGTGGGAATACAAACATCTTTAACCCATATCTAGACTCTTGCATGTCCACTGTCTACAGTTTTTCTTTTCTTTTCAATTACTGACATTCCAGTCTAAGGATAATAATTTTTTTTAAGATGCAAAATGAACTTAAATTGAAAAAGCCCAGCAATTAACATTTCTGTGCATCAGATGAGGAGGGAAAACAGAAGTAACCTATTTAGCAAGGTTCCTTTCCAGGCTTCTGGGTCAAGAGGTTCTAAATAAACACCACCTGGAAATGAGATGATTAAAAGGACCAAAAAAAAAAAAGAAAAAAAAAAAAAAAAAAAAAAAAAAAGCCAATTTTTTTTTTCCACGGGGTAAAGCTGGGCTTGCAGAAAATGACATAGGTCAAACAACTTCACACACCCTGAGATAAAAGCATCTGTGCATTTGGTAACCTGTTTTGGGTTGAAACAGCTCCTGCTTAACGCTGCTGTAATAAACACCAAAACAAGCGTGATTTTGGCTGCCCGGCAGGGACTGAAAGAGACCAGAACACGCTGTGTGGCTTATGCCATCCTTCAGACCCAAAGCCCAGGCGAAAAGCAGCTGCCGTACCTTGGAAGTGCCCGTGGCACTGGCTGTCAGCGGTGCTCCAGAGCCGCGCCGTGCCGTCCTCGCTGCCCGTGAGCAGCCGCTGCCCGTCGGGGCTCAGGCTCAGCCAGTTGATGCCGCCTTGGTGATCCGTGCAGACCTTCACGGCCGAGCCGCTGTTCCCCATCCCGGCGCGGATCACGGGCGCTTTGCAGCCCGCGGACCGCGCTCCGCACCTCCGGCCGTGCCCCACAGACCGACTCCTGCCATTACCTCAACTCCCAAACATCAGCACGGCAGTCCGGGCTCCTGCACAGAGACACAAAGGGGGAACGGGGGAGAGCGCGTTAAAGCATTTCATCTCCCCATGGCTGCATCGCTTCCTCAGCCAGCGTGAGCTGAAGCCACTGAGCGCCCGTTTCCCCGCGGGATCCCAAGCCCCACGGCGGCAGATGGGCGCACACGCTGCCCGCTGTGCCCTCTCCACGGGCATCGGGGCACATCCAGCCTCCTGGGGAGACTGAGCCCGGGCGGCGGTACCGCTACCTGGTGCCCTCGCCGAGGCTGCTGCTTTTTAAGCAATCTTAGGGCTGACTTTGGGCACGCCGAGGAGGCGACGCCTCCGAGAGGGGAGCTTGGGCTCAGGCGGCCCCCAAAGCCCCGGGCTGCCGCCATCCCTCCCGCACGGTCCCTCGGCATCTCGGCACTCACCGCCCTGCGCACGGCTCCGGCGGAGCGATCCCGCACTCGCGCTCCGGGCAGGGGGAACCTCCTCCCGCCGGGGCACCGGAGCCACCGCCGGGCCGAGCACAGGGTCCCCCCGACCGCCTCCGCCCTGTGGGGAGGCGGGAAGGGCTCCCGCCGTGCCCCCTCAGCCCACCCCCGGGCGGGGCGGGCCCTCACCCCCCACCCCAGCCCTGCCTCCATTACCTCCCGCTCCACGTTCCAGCCGCTTTCCCCCGCGGCGGCCGCCTCGCCCCGCCCGCGCAGCTTCCCCGGTGTTGCCGCTCTGCGCCTCGTCCTCCGCTCCAGAGGTGCCCGGCAGCGCTGCCCCTCCGGGACGGCCTCCGCCCGCAGCGACCCCCTCTTCCCGGGGCAGCGGCCTCCCCGCCTCCCCGGGGCTGCAGCCGCCCCTACTGCAGCTCAGTCTCCCGGCGGGGTGGGAGGGTCTCTCCCGGCTGGGGTCTCGTTAACAGCCTCACTGTAGCCAGAGCAGCCCGACAGCACCCCGGCATCCGCGTCGGAGCCCCCGGGCTCGCCCCGGGGGAGGCAGCGCTTCCTGCGGCACCTTCGCCCCTCAGGACGCCCGAGGGCAGCGGCATTTCCTTCCTGGCTTCTCCGGTGCCTCCCGGGGGACGCAGAGGCTTGTGCTGGCAGCTGGGTTGAGGGAAGCCATCGCCTTTTGTTCCCCTTCTGGCCTCTCTCCCTGGGCGAGCTCCTGCCACGTTTCTCCTCAGGAGCCCCCCAACAGGAGCCCCAAACCCGCTGTCCCGCTTTGCCCCGATCCAAAGGTTTTAGGGCTCTTTCTAATCAGTGCAGTCCCTTGCCCTTCCACCCCCTGCATGCTGTGGGCACGGCTTTGGTGGTGGGCCCCAGCTTTGTGCTGCCACAGACCACCTGGCCGAGGGCTCTGACAACATGGGCTACAGGGTTCTGTCCCAGCGTGGTGTAATTAAATGTAGGAAGGCTAAATCTCCTGGGCAAAGTAATGTGGAGAGGCTGAGAGCTCCCAGCAAGGCAACAGCAGGGTCCAACGTGGATCCCCCCTCAACAAGAAAAGGGAGCTGCTGCTAAATTGTAGCTAAAAACATGCTGGCAGGGATATGATAGATAAATCACAAAACTTACTCTCCTACCTTCTGCCCCATTGGATCAGAAAAGCACATTTTTGTGTCAAACCCCCAGCCCCCTGGCTCCATTTCACACCCTTGGTGCAGTATCGGGGTTCAGCAGGCGCTCGCTGACATTAAGGAGGCTCCAGCCCTGCTCTGGCACGAGGTGCCCCAGCGTGTGGGGGGACAGAAATGCGTGCGTTCAATGGATAATTCCCGGGATGTGCTATTTTGCACAGCGCCTTCTGGCAAAGGCTAAACAGGACTAATATGTCACACCCAATGTAAACAAGGAGGTGATCCCGATTCAGCTGCCAGTTATAGCCATGCAGCCATGGAGAAACTTGCCAGACGGAGCTGTCGGGCTGCAAATTTGGGTTTTGTGAGGGTCAGGTCGAGCCCTGTGGTTTATGGGCCCAAGCCAGCTCTTTTCTGAAGACAAACGTTTCCACACAGCCCTTGTGCATTCGAGAAATGACCGAGAAGTTCTGGTGTGAGATGTAAATTCTGTATTTCTTCCCTCTGAAAATCCCATTATCCGTGAAAAGATATTTTTTTGGACATAGAGGCCTGGGAATCGAGTGCTCTCAGGGAGTGTCCCTCGCCATCTGCTCCTACATCTGTCAAATCCACTCACAAACCTCTGCCCAGAGTCCTTGCTTGGGAAACTGTAGGATAGATTAGCACTCTGTTTTATTTTCCTGTGTTTCTATGGTGTGAATAAAAGGAAAAACTCAGAGGGAAGGGATACTTTGTTAGGTTTGAAGCAGGTCTGCACATTTTAAATGCACACAGTTTAAATCTCAAGGGGAGGCTGAGCTAGAGGGGAAACCCTTGGCCACAGCTCAGCCATGCATTAGCTGTGGGAGCAGAGGGTGTGCTGTTCCTCCCCTTGCTCTTTTTAAAGTCTTTTCAAGGTTTTATATTATTATTTCAAATTAATATTTCCCTCCTGTGGTGACTAATGAAAACATCTGAGCTTTTGAATATTTTCATGAATATTTATTCATTTCAATGAGGGCTTTTAAAAATCTTTTTTCAGTTGGTTTTATCTGCCTGAATTTTAGGTAAGTTTTCTTTCTTGTATTTGTGTTCTTGTGGTGGGTTTTTAATTGTAAGACAATGAAGAAAGTAAAAGAAAGTTACCTGCTGCTTGATTTTGCTCCTCAGGGCCAAAATCCTGCAGTTAATTCTCCTTCTTTCAGACATATGTGTACATACACAGATGCATGAGCTGCTCCTAGAACATCCAGGCAATAAAAAAACCTTAAGAAAGCTTCTAGATGTTTATGGCTGGATTCATAATACACGATTTGCAGTATCCAGTGGCTGTTGCTAAGTTTGGAGCCAAGTTTAGAGTCTTTAGGCAGTTATCAGAAGCAAAGGAAGGATGCAGAGTTTAGATCAGCTACACTGTATTTTGGAAGGGGAGAGGGATGCCTGTGCCCTTCACCATGGATTATGAAGGTTCCAAATTCTCCGCAATTAAGTAGAACAAATTGAGACTTTTATCTTCAAATCATACCTTCATTCCACCAAAGGGTCAACCTGTTCTCACATCTCTGACCCAGCAACAACACAGTACAGGAAGACACTTTAGTTTCCACACACAGAAGACAGTAATGATCAGGTGCAAAATCCTCTGTGAACAACTTCATCCCAAATTATCTGTGCTTAGACTCACTTGCCAGACCTTCAGAAACACAGCATAGGCTCCCAGGCCTTAGCAGTATTTACATCACTATCTGCACTGATATAAATGCTGAAGAACATTTCCTTTGAAAATATTTCAATAATGCTGCAAATGCATCCAATAATTTTATTGCTGCTGTTTGTGGAGGAAGGAACACACGCAGCTCCTCCATGTCCACCTCCCCCTCCTGGGCCCTTGGGTATCTGGATGGGCTGCAATGGTCTTTGATGGACAACAAAGGTTCTTTGTTCTGTCAAAGAAGCAGAGCCAATAACACCCCAAAGAAGTCAGCACAGAGAGCTCGACCAAAAACAAAAGAATAAAGTGTGCAGCAATGCAAATTGTCTTTCTTAGAGAATTAACCCCTTCTATCATCCCAGCCCCTCCTCCTTCTCTAAAGAAGGGCCTTTCCAGCTGCCAGGGTCTTTTCTCTTTCATCTATTGCTCTGCTTCAGGCTGTCAACCTCAATCACTTTCAAAACTGCTGATAATTAAGTATTACCTCTTCCTTCACTTTGGAAAATTGCAAAAGCTAACTAACTCTCTTAAAACTACTGTCAGGGACCTGGAATATTTATAGTGGCACATCCTGCATGGACATCCAGCTTTGGTTGGTTTTTTTGATTCAACCACATCATTTTCGTTTGAGAACTACAAACAAAAGCATGTTACATGGTGTCTCCAGAGGCAAGCTCCTTCACTGAGCAAACTAAGAAAATTTCCCTGCTAAAGTTAAATTTGATTTAACAATCAATCCAGTTACACTGGTACAATGTAAATAAAATTTAACCTTAAATGGATTTAAATGTAGCTTCTACTGGTTTGATTTAATCCAAAATATTATCAACATCTAAGTGGTTTCACTTTGCAGTAGAAGTTGACATTGGTGAAGGCAAATTAAGTTTACATGGGTTCAGTTATCACCATGGAGGAGATGCAGCCTTACTCTGAAGTGAGGATGGAAGGGCAGTCTGCAGACTTTCAGACTGCAGACCCAAGATGCACAGCTGAACTCAGCATTGCAGCTCCTTCTGACCCCTCTGCAACTGGCCTCTTTTACAGGCAATACAGTTCTTTCCCTCCCTCTTAAAATGCAGCTTAAAATACCCCAGAGAAATTGAGATTTTTGGAGTTCACTTAAGTTAACAAAATGAATTAAGCATTTATATTTTAGCTTGTAGAGTTACGTGTTGAATTTTAACCTTTTACTTAAGAAACCTCTGCCATGGTACAAAGGGCATAGGAAAATGCACATTTCTGAAGCTTCTTGCATAAAGAACAATACCGGAGGGGACCGAGGATGCAAAGAACCCAGATAAAGAACCCCTGTCTCTAAGCCCATCAAGACTGACAGACGTACTCAGATAAGCACCAAAGGACCAAAAGCGCACGCGCAGAGAGGAAAAGTTCAAAAGTTCAGTAACGAGGAAGACTAAAATCTTCAGCCTCAGAAGACCCCCGAGACCCCCGTGCGACCACCACAGCAAGCCACGCGTGCCCAGAAGGGCGTGGACCTATTTAGCATGAGAGGCGAGGATAGGCGGGGCCAGGGGTTGAATATGCATGGAAAAAGTTGTGTAATGTGTTGCATATGGAACACCTTTGGGAATAAAGGTGTGGGTCAGACGGAGGCTCGGGGCACAAGTTTTTAGAGAGCTATTTCACCTGTGCCGGGCGCCGACAATACATACCCACTTCATAACTGCACCAGGTTGTGGAGTCTATTTATTTATTCCGCATATCGCTTCACTAGGGTGCTCAGAAATCTAGTTTGGGTATAAACATTTAGCAAATTCCCCTACAGGACAAAAGATGCTTGGAAACTGTCATTTACACTACAGTCTCCCATAATTATATGTAACATTCTTTTGGTTTTTAACCAGATCTGAAACTGTATTTCCAAAACATTAATTTCCGAAAATACCCATGTACACTCCTGCTCCCCACTACTGCTTCACCTGGGTGCCCCTAATCAATGCCAGGAGTCTGAAAGCCTGGGATCTGGAGAATCAGCTGGTATCCAATGACCTAATGAATGGTTAGGTGACAGTAATGTTGCACAAATGGGCTCTTAGTAGCTGACTCCAATGTCAGGCCCTGGTAGCAATGGGAATTTAGCTGTGAACTTGGAGTAGGCAGAGAGAGGGCTGCATTAACTTTCTGCTGTGATGAAGCAATGGCTTAAAAGCACTGCTGCAAAGGCATCTTATCTCCCTGGCTAAGAAAGCAGCTGCAATTTCCTAGAAATTTTTGAGCTGTGACATGCCAGGAAGTGTAAGATCTCATGGCAGCTGTTTCAAAGATCACTGTAAATAGGTTTCTCCCCACACAGTCTGTAGATGACGAGGCCCTTCCATCATGTCACAGCATAGTGGGAACTTTACTGAATAATTGAAATCACAAATATTTACAAAATTACAAAATAATAGTCAAAAGCTCATTTTACCCTGTTCACTACTTTGATGGGAGCCCTGCTGTTTCTTCCAGACGGTAAGTTGGCCTTTTGCCCAGACCATATATCTCTTATGACAGGCTCCTTAAGGACCAAATCTAAGTGGAAGCCAAAAGAAATATATCTTACTAAGTGACACAAGGGTAACTTTCTGAGTCTGATTCTGAGCCCATTTTAACTGCTTTTGCATGGATACAACTCTGCTGGCTTTAACTGCATTAATCCAGATTTGTACTGATGCAAGCAGAGAGCCCCAGTGCCTTTGACATTGGTACAAAAACAAATTTCCAAAAATGCTGAAGCTGCAGCCAGTGACCCAGGCAGTATTTTAACAATTGCATTCACATCTGGCCTCTGGAAGATTTCTCAGTTGTTTGTCTGCCTCATTATTAGCAGAGCCAAACCTTGGGTAAGGGGGGAGCAGTCACGATCTCTTACACCTCATTGTTGCTGAGAAAGTTATAGGAACAACTGATACCAAACCCACTGACCACAGAATAATCTTCTGCAGCCTTCACTGAGCTTTGTATGAGGCTTTCAGGGCCAGACTGCCCCTGTTTCTGACACAGCTGCCACAAGAAGTGCACAGCTCTTCCAGGAGTCTGAGAAAGGCTGGGAAAGTCTTAGATGGGTGTACTTGATGGGAGCAGTAAAGGGATTCCTACCCTTTGACATTTGACATTCCAAGGGATGTCAAAGCTTCTGCCTTGCTCTATGCCTCTGCATTGGCATGTTTACAGCCAATGCTATTCTTCATTTCCTCCACCAAAAATGAGAGTGGTCCTTGGTAAAGAGAAGGACACCAGGGTGAACATTCAGCCCACCATGAGGTTTACAAGCACCTCCAAAGCTTGAACTGCTCAGCTGTAATATCTCAAGCTGGATTTGTAGAGAAAATATTCTCATGATGCACCTATTCTTTTTTGGAACTTCATGTTCTTTTGTTCATTTCTCACCTCACAGGATACATGGCTTTTCCTTCTCAAACACTCTCACCCTTAGGACTGGATTTTACTTCTGCCTGATCTAACATAGGTTTGCTCAGGGAAGCTGTGCTGTCGCAACCTCCACCTCTGTTTGTGTGAGTTTGGGCTCACCAGTGGGCACAGTCTGTCTCTCATGTTCCCCTTGGGCTGAACAGAACTGGGATAGCAGCAGCATCCCAGTGGCCCACAGTGGCAGTGCCTGGCAAAATCCTATGGAAATCAATGGCACAATCCAAGAGCAAAACACAGATTGTGACTGATGATGTATTGAGGGGGGACATAAAGGAAGCCTGATGCCAGCATTACAAATCAGGTGTCAGGATGTCACCTCACTCCTCAAACATATCTCCTGGTGAATAAATCTTTCTTTGTGTCTGCTCTCCTTTTTATCTCCCCGCTGAGTTCCCAGTAGTGTTCATCCCACTCTTGTTTTGGAAAGGCACCCTAACTGGAGTCCTCTCTTGCTGAGAGGAGAGATTGCAATTTAGCTGGTCTGTAACCGTCTGTTTCCATTCATTCCTGAGGTTTTCCAGCTGCCCACGAAAACAATGCACTGATACAGTCTGTGCAGACTTGAACCACGTCCAGAACAAAGGGTTAGGTGGGGCTGGGAGATTCGGGGAGTGTTCTTTGTCCTGGAAAATGGAGCAGATACTGGCATGACATGGTCAGAAAGATGATGGTGAAGGAGCAATCTGCTGATACCCCAACCCACACATGGTCCAGCACCAGGCTTCAGGTTCAAGCATCCAGCTCCTTGCTGAGCAAGTGTCAGAAGTACCAAACTCAGGCATCTAAGCACTGGGAGGAAAAACAAACTGAATTCCAAGGGGGGCTGATGCTGCACTTTCACGGATATAGAGTAGACGGATTTCATCAGAAAGGTTGTAATATTTCATTTTTCAGTTAAACTCTCTCCCTCTCCTTTTATCTTCCCTTCATTTTCGCAGAGGAATAAAGTGAGTAATAAAAATTGCTAACAGCAGAACTTCATGATTTATACCACCAGATCTCAGGCAGAACTCCCTGTTGAGTTTGAGGGAATGGCCTGATTAAACATTGATGCCACAATATGGTCTGTCTTAGCAACAACACTCACAAGTGAAATTCATTGAGGGTATAAACCGTGACATTTAAAATGCCTGTTGGGTTAAACTTGACCAAAAAAAAAAAAAATAATGGTTGTGCGTGACTCTGGAAAATAAAGGCAATTGCCGTGCCACTTTATGGAATATTGTGTGTAAATCACTGAAGCTATTTCATCTTCTGCTGCCTTTTTCCAGACCTCAAGAGGTTAACTTCTTCCCAGAGCCATTCTCTGGGGGGGAAATAAGAACCACGTGCGTGTGCCACAGAGCTGTGTCTGGTCTGGGGATGCGGGTGATCCGGGTTTTGTGTTGTTTGCCTGAGAGACCCGCTGGGGAGAATAATGAGGGGGTTCAAAAGAGGAATATTCTTCCTGCCAGAAGTGGTCATTTAACTAGACCTTCACTTATTTGTTGGAGGAGATTACTCACGGGGTCACCTGGCAAAAATGACTGGAAGTTAGGAAAGAAAGGGCCTCCTGCCAACTATTTAAGAGAAAGAGAGAGAGAAATGAAGAAGAAACGGGAGAAAGAGCAGTGAGTTGGCTGCAGGGAAAGGGACATTTTGTGACTCAGAGAAGAAGCCAAGAAGTAAGACTGTAAAGGGAGAGAGAGAGGGCCCTGGGCTCCTTAGAAGGCTTGGTGCTACATTCTGGTGGCATTCAAGAATAAATTGGCACAGACAAAAGTCACAGGCACTTACACATGGCTTGTGAAGCCCTAGCAGCAGAGGTGGAGCTCTGGGAAAGGGTGAACAAAAGGCACCAGAGTGCCCTGGGGCTCAGCTCTGGTCTGGAGCTGTAGGGCAGCTGGGCTCCCCCATTCCACCTCCAAAGAGGGACAAGGAGAGCCTGTGCTAAGAAACCAAGGCCAGGAGGCTCAGCCAAGTCACCCATGGGTTGTTAGTTGTCCTCTGTGCCCAAAGGGGTGCTTTGGGAAGCTGTGTCTGAGATACCCCCATAAATCTCAGCCTGGACTGTTGTCACACCAGTGGGGACCTTCTGGGGGTCTGAGGCAGGGTGGACTCACACGGAATTTGCCCTTGATCATGCCAACAAAGGAAGCTGTCGCAAGGCAGCAGCAATGCACCCACTGAGATCCAAGGACAAAGGAAATGCACAGAACCAGCACAGCTCCCTGCTGCTCACACCACTTCAGGAAAACATCTGCTCACCCAGAATAAAATCCCTCCCCTGTTCTAAGCAGATCAGTTCCCTCTGAAATAGCAATAGGAGCTGCTGCATCTGCTCACACCATGGCCAGGCTTCAGCCCCAGGAGGATAAGGCCTTGGTTCAATTAGGCTGAGCTGCCTGCTTTATCTTACATTCTCCTGTGAGTAACTTTTCTTATTGCACCTCTTTACACAAGCACCAAACCCCAAGCAGGCAGAAAAGACGTCCAAAATGCAGAAGAATTATGACAGAGGCTCCAGCATCATGGGGTTTTGGAAAGGTTATTCATTTAGCAAAGAAGTAACTGTGCAAATCAGACTCTCTGGCAGCATTTGTGTGATGATAATAATGTTGATTAAGTGTTTGAGCCTTGGGATACACTGGGAAAGGCACTAGGACCTAGGAAATAACCATCCCCTGCTTTTGGAAGGCAGCTGAGGGCTCTTCCTGTTCTGCTCTGTGAGTGATCCATCTCTTCTCACAGATCTGTTCATTTTGGATGCAATTGCTCAAAATATGCATTACTTATGGTCATAGAGATATATACTAAAGGGACCAGCAGTTGTGCTGTTAACCCTTGGGCTCCCTGTTAGGCTGAGCCATGCAATGAGGAAAAGATTCAGAGCCCAGTTCTACAACTGACTTCAGTTAAGTCAAATCAGTTGCATTAGCTAAGGTCATTAACTTAGGGAATATACTTTTCCTCTCCCCACTCTAAATTTGCTTTGGTGTCCATTACTCTTTGTTAATGAGTATTACTCTTTGTTAATGAGTTAATGCTTTCTACTCTGATTTTTGTGTTGGTGAAGAAAAAGAGAAGCTGATTAGACAAATGACTTTGACTCACTTCCAGCCTTAAATTTGACATACTGTTTTCATCTAATCAGCACTCTACAAGGGTGTCAGCAAATATCTGATGTTTAAAGCATGGAGATGGATTCTCAGGGAGTTGCAAAGGCACAGAAGTGACAGAAGAAAAGAATTAGGACAGAAGAAATGCTATTTACCTCAGTCGGCTGTTCTGGGACTTTCCTCCACCCCTTCTCCAAACATGAATTTCACAACTAAACCACTGAAAAGATAAAAACAATAGCTACTTTCCAGAGGCACTACTGAAATATGCAGCCTTGGAGCACTTGAACAGGAAGGGAAATGTGAAGAGTGACTTTTAACCATCTAGGAACATGTGTGTGCTGTGGGCCAGCTATTCAGCTGCGGTAAATTGGTGCAGTCATGCTAAATAAATGTGATTGAACTCTCTGGCTTGCTTGATGAGCCAGTTCTGCACCAGGCTCCTAAAGCAGCCGGTGTCCCTCTGGGACAGGCTGCAGGAGCCAAGGCACAGCTCTGGGCCTGCCCTAATTCCCACTAATTGCACTGAGTGCCTTCAGTGCTGGGTACTCACCCTGTGCTGCCAGGAAATCAGAGCGTCCCCATCACTGCTGCACCCAGCAGAAGGCAAGAACACCAAAGGGCTGGGAATGACAACTCCTGACACAGTTTTGGGTCTTTGCCATACAAGCTAAAATGCTCCACTGTGTCAAGAGGTGATTTGAACCTTAATGGAAAAATCACTGATTAGAATGTTTTTATTATTGTTGTTGTTACTATTATTCATACTATTGTTATTCTGTCTTACTTGGGAGGTTGGGGAAGGAAAAACTCCTGCAAGAAATCAGTGCAAGCTTTTGAGAAACTGGTAACCTCTGTCCTCCCTTGGAGCTTCCATCATCTTGATGGCAAGTTTGTGCTGAGGAGTCAAATACCAAATTAAAAGAAAAAAAGAAAAAAAAAATAAACAAAGAACTAGAACAAGGGAAACTCTGTCTGGTACTTCTTTCCAGCCAAAGAACCCTTTAACAGCAAGCTATTAGACAAATCCCAGACCTGGGGGGGTTGTTACAGAAATTTGGGATTCCTACCAGAATTTTTTTTTGTGTGTTTCCAAACCTGTATTGTCTAATGCAGCTGACAAGAAGAATCATTCAATATAAGCAGAAGTATTTCCAGTGTTGTGGAAGCCCCTGGTTCTGATGGGGTGTGCGATGTTTAATTGTCAAGGAAGTTATTAAATATCATTTATTAATAAGTTCTAAGAAAAGAAGTCTCAAACCTTTGAAAGGCTGATTGTCAACTCTATAGAGAGACCTGAACACAAATGATAAATTCCAGAAGTCAAAATTGTGTTTGCCTGGGTTTTTTCCTCTCTTTTCAGAAGGGAGATGACAAATTAATTTGGCCCCAACCCTCACTGAAAAAGAAAGAGGCTCTATTATTTTCAGAAGAATCATTTTGAAGGGCAAGTCAATAACAGCAAGACTCACACAAAATAAAACCTTTGAAATCCTATTATTATTATTATTATTATTACTACTATTATTATTATTGGTTCATATGACTCAAATGTTATTGTTTTCTTGCATTACCAGCCAAGAAAACCAAAGACAACCACACAAAGTATTGCACATCTCAGCAGTTTTGATTCCCGCTTACACTGCTGGAGCAGCTGTTGCACTCACAGAGTTTAGCAGGTCAGCTCTGTGTGTGGAGTGGCCCACACTGTGCTTTGTCTTCCTGATTTAAGAGCAGGATTTCTGTACAGCCTGCCCTGCAGAACTTAAGGAGGCTCATAGTGTTAGGGGTGTTTCCGTGTCAGAGAGGGCTCAGTTGTGCGCAGGTGCCTTATGGCTTCTGTAGCACTGGTTCATGTGCATGTAAGGGACTGGTTTTAGTGTGGTGACCACCTTCAGCAAAGCATGCAGGGAAGAGGTCTGTCACATGAACAGTCTTTTGCTATTTCTCTCTAAGCTCTTGGTTTCCAACAGCACAAAAAAAAAAAGAAAAAAAAAGAAAAAAAAAAGAAAAAAAAGCAAGGGTAAGGTCAGCTGAAACCACAGAGTTTTGCCCATCTATGAGTCAGGATCATTCACCCACCTCCTCACCACCACAATCACAGGGCAGCAATGTCAAAGCTTAAAAGCACCTCTCCCAAAACATGAACAAACCTGTGCTGGCCATGAGCCTTGCCCGGTGTGGTGTCTTGCAGGGAAGGAGTTGCACTGCTTGCTTACCCCATCACAGATGATGAGCAGCACTGGTGGTCACCAGTAAATACTTACATGAGAAAAGAGCTTAGTTTATATCAGGCTAAACAAACTGAGTGGCAGCATACCAGAATTGCTGCAATGAGTTAACCAAATATTTTTTAAATTGCATTTTTTTCCATGGAGTAGCAAGGACTGATCCTTCACCATCCCAAACTCCCTAGCAGGAGCACATGAAACCATTCTGACTGAGAGGCAGCATTCAGTGCTTTTTGGATTGTGTGAGTGCAGGTGCAAATGCCTACAGGACATGTGGATTTACTGCAATCCACTAGAGATCATCATATTCAAAGCAGGAATTTACATTAACAATTTCTGTACGATTTCATGTTTACTTCACGGACAATTTGACTGAATACACTGGTACATTCCTCCATATGTTCGCATGCTTAAACCAGGACAGCTTGTCTTGATTACAAACTGTCTCATCCTGAATCATGTAAAGATGGTCAGCTGCCCATGGAAAACCTGGTACACCACTTGCTCTTTCTTCAGTGCTCCATGGAAAATTAATATTTGTGTTATTTCGATCCTTTTCCACTCTTTTCCATGTGTGTTTGGTTTCTGTCACAGCCACCAGTAAATGTGGCAATAGCTCAAATTGTGTGGGATGTTATTGCACCTCCTCTTCTGATTGAAGGGTGACTCTTGGAAGAAAAAAAGGACGCCAAGCTACATGAGCCTCAACCATTGAAGGTTGATTTAACTGAGCTTAACCTCTCCAATAAACCAGATTATTTAAAATTAAAACCCCCAAAAAATCACCATTTGCAATGTTGATGATGCTGATAGCATTACGCAGATATTATCTGGTTCAGGTCTTGTTAACTATAGCAGATTTAATCCTGGACAAGGGTTTGAGCCCATGGATAGGAAAAATTTAAAGACCAAATGTGTTTTCACCCAAGTTGATTTTCCTTTGACTTCAATACAACGTTGAAGAAAATGTGGAAAGACAAGAAAGTGAAAACCAAACTAGATGAAGCATAGGAGCCAGAATATATGTCAATGGTCCTGAGTATCATAGAATCACAGAATGACTGAGGTTGGAAGGAATCACTCGAGGTCATCTGGTCCAACCTTCCTGCTCAAGCAGGGTCCTCTGGCACACATTACTCAGGACTGTGTCCAAAGAGCTTTTGAATATCTCCAAGGAAGGAGCTTCCACAACCTCTCTGGGCAACCTCTTCCAGAGCCCAGTCACTGTGTTCTCTCTACATTTTTACCCTGCCATTGCTTAAACAATGACCAGGGGTCTTCTCATGGTGCCAGACTTTGGAGAGACCTTTTGAAGCTCTTCATTTCCTTTCTGTACTCAGTCAAAGAGGTCACTGTTGAGCCAGACTTTCTACTTAAATAGGTAATAAAACAGCTCTAGCAGACACCAAGGAGTGAATTCATTTCTACCAGGTCCAGAGAGGTGTCTCTGGAGGAGGAGAGAAAAAATCATGGGAAGGTGTGAACGTGGGGCAGCCTCGATAGCAGGATAACACCTCTTCCATTCTGCAGGGAAGGGAGGTGGCTGTGCAGCCCTTTCACCTCTGTAAGCACTGAGGAGAGATTCATTTGAACATGACAACATCACACATGCCAACAGTGGATCAGTAGGCACTTTCCTCCTTACCTTCACCATATGTACATGTACCAAGTAGTATTGCAAGGCAAAAGCACTGCAGTTCCTCAGATATCTTCCAAGGATTCATTTGAAAGAGATATCCCATCACATTTGCACATTATCCAGCTACAAAGAAAGGACGTTCGTGTGTGCAGGCATTCTGGCAGGAGCTATTTGCTTTGGGGCCAGATGTAATTCAAAGTTATTCTGAATATTACACTGCAGCAGCTTAGCCAAGCACAGTAACGCTGATTATTAGGGTTTTCCTGGTTTTCCAGATGGAGCTGATTCCATTTAGTTCTCTCTCTTGTAATTAATAACTTGTCCCTTTTGTTCATTTTGAATCTTTGTTTCATCTTCAGCATTTTGTGGAACAGTTTCCAATTTCCTTAATCCATGGCTTGCCTCCTCGGTTCACGTAGCAGAGCTCATTCAGCCATACAGTTTAACGATGTGCAGCTCAAACCTCTGCTGCACAATCTGACATCCACTTCACATCGAGCTGGTTTTTTTGTCATTTATCTTTTATACGCTATAAACTCACAAATCATAGCATTTCATACTAGAGCAATGTCAATAATCTCTTTTTTTTTTTTTTTAGGGGAAAAAACCACCAACGAGCCACTAGCAAGCATATGGGATCTGTACGTTCTGTCCTTTGAACAAGTGCAGATTTAGCAAGGAGGGGGAGGGAAAAGGAAGAGAACGAGAGCCACATCCCCCCACTGCCAACGCAATGCATGTTCCTGCAGCATCACTGTTTGGATTAGGCCCGTGGCCACCCTACTTAGGTTTCAAATAAGCAAAAAATAGATGGAATTCAATTCCCTGCTGCCAGTTTTTAGCGAGATTAGTCTTGTGCACACAGAGGAATTTTTTAAATAGCCTTCACATGGGACCAGCTCTTTGCATTGAGAGTATGCTCATAAATGGGATATCAGATGTCAATAAATGATGAGTGTTTACTCTGTAGGCATATTACAGACTTGTGTAAAATGTGCTATAGGTAGCGAAACACTCGCTGGTTACAAACAGGGTTCCACACAACAGCACAGATTAACCAGATTCTGTTTTTTGTGCTTTTAACTCCTAGCACAATGCATGGCTCAGTCCAGGACTGGGATCCTAAGTATACTTCCACAATTTAAGCAGCAAATATGAATCTACTAGAGGATATAAACAAATAATTAGTTTGAAGTGTGTAGATGAAGTGGGCTTGCATACAGTGGCTGGATGCTGGAGTCAGCCTGTACAGCTATGTGTACGTGCACAGTCCCACGCTTCCACTGAGGATGGGCAGGGATGTCAGTGGGTCCCTCTAATGCTGCTCTGCACGCAGGGGAGTTGAACCACTGACCACTGGAAGCCATACAGCAGAGTATCTCTATGTCACAGCTCTGACCCCAACATCAGTGGCACAGTCACCTCCCCTGGCTGTGTGCACTGAGTGTTGAGAAACCCAGATGTGGGGGTGTCTGGGCTTATGCTGTTGTTC
Organism: Vidua macroura; assembly: GCF_024509145.1. Classification (NCBI taxonomy): domain Eukaryota; kingdom Metazoa; phylum Chordata; class Aves; order Passeriformes; family Viduidae; genus Vidua; species Vidua macroura. The sequence continues at coordinate 6,267,173 of NC_071571.1, forward strand.
CCAGGGGAATGTGGGTGGATGGTTGTTCTCTGTTTTCTTTTCTTTTGTCCCCCAAATACTTGGAGCATCTGGGACTGCAGTTATTGTATATTTTAAAGCCTTTGTTTCTTTATCCTTCATGCTGCACTGTGACATTGAATGCATTTCAAATGAATGAAAAGCCTCCATTAAAGCTCATCACAATTCAATGCTTGTCTTTCTCTGGGACCACTTTGGGGTTTTTTTAACAGATTAATGTCCAGGAGGTCACAACAGAGAGCACTGCATATGACTGAATATTAACTTTTAATAGAGTGCATTTTGCTCAGGAGCCGATTACAGCCTTCATGAGGCAAGAGCAACACTAATCCTGGAAGGACTCCTAAAATCTTTCATAAGCTGCATCTAATTAAAAGAGAATGGAATACGCAGGAGTTGATGCACGAGTTGTACATTTGTGCATCCCACTCAATGAATGAATCACTTCCCTGCCTTCTCTGACACAGAAATACCTTGCAACCCATTAAAGATCTTAAAAATTTTTACAGCTGTAATGGACCATGTCACCACAAGCCACGCAGGACATGGCCACTGAAGTCCAGAGCTGAGCTGGTGTAACTGTAAGTGCTGCTGTGATGATTTGCATGGAGGATACATCGAGACAACAGGCTGTCTACAAGAGGATGTGATTGTCTGTATCACTGCTAAGGCAGACATCACCCAAATTCCTGTTAAATTCACAAGGTGGAATTTTTTTTGCATTTCCATACTCCCTCATAACACATATACAGCATATGTGCAGCCAGAGCAAATCTCAATTGATGCAACTCTACTGACAGTGTCACTTCCTCACAGGAACAGCACATGTCCTCACACAGGCCCAGTTGTTACCAGTTACCCCAATCCTGGTACTGGTAGAGAGCCACAGGGAGCCGAGATCCAAGTGGATGAGTGTGAGTTGGTGGAATGGCAGGCAGATCCAGTGTCAGACTGGGATGCAGCATGGGACCAACCAGCCCCTGGCACAAAGCACCCTGCTCCTCCCCATCGCTCAGGGAAGGGCTGATTCCCATGGCAGACCTGCAAAGCAGAGCAGCCCCGAGGGCACACACATCTCTGTCAGCCTCACTCAGGTCCCTTAGGAGGGCTGGGGCTGGGGTTAGATCAGCAGCCTTCCCACTGGATTAACACAGAGCTTTGCAGCTCTGCCGGCACCATGCCTGCGCCTGTCAGGATCTATCAGACAGCCAAGGCTTAACAGCTAATAGAGTAACAGAGTGAAGAGAATAAAATTACCCCTTTCTGAAATAGCCAGAAACACCCTAGCTAATGCTGAACACAGCTTGTGATTTTACAGAAGGGAGGCTGCTGCACTATCGGGGGCTGCATGCCAGGGGAAGTGCCCAGGCTGCAGTGGACAGTCCATAAGTGAAGGGGCAGAGTGGTTCCCATCCCAATTGCCAACCATGGAATAGGGTTCAGGGGCACCGAAACAACTGGGATGGAGCAGGAACACTGAAGGGGCAGGAAGATGGAAAGAGGGTTGTGAAATAAATGGCAGTGCAGTGGCTGTTTTCCCTTGCTGCTGATCCCTCAAAATGTTGTTGTCATGAAGGGTTGGGAACAAAGAGAAGGTTGCTCAGGTTTTGTGCCTTCAGGCTTGGGGGTTTTTAAATATATATTTTTAATGTGTACTGATCTAAAGTTAAAGTAACTCAGGATGAATGGTTGCTTTCACCTCTTTATCAAGACCAGCATGTCATGCTCAGACAGACCCCACAAGTCGCTCAGCTCCTGCTGTGACCCTCACGTGTGTCCTCACATGGCTCCCAATGGCTCCTTCTGTGCTCCCCACCGTGTGTGCATCCACGTGACTCCCTGCAGGCACTAGGAGTCAGCTGGGGCCATCACATGGTGGCCCTGGTCGGGGCAGAGGGAACATGTGTCAGACCACAACCGCAATGGCAGGCATGTTCCTACGTCTGTGCATCACCACCAGTTCTGGCCCATCCTCCCATGGCCTCCTTATAAACCACTGCAGAATAAGAAAGCAAACACACGGCGTTTAAATCAAGCTTAGAAAGATTACGAGCCTCTTCTCTCATGTACTCATGGTAGTTATATAAAAAAAAAAAAAAAGTGCTTGGAGCCAACAGCTGGTGTTTAACAATTTATTCCAGGGGTCAGTGAGTGGGGAGGAGGGTGATGCTCAGTCTCAGCGGGCCATGGCTGGCAGGGTGAAGGCTCAGCTAGAAGTAGTTGACGACTCTCCTGATGGACTGCACGCTGGCGCTGCGCGCCTGCCACTCGTTGAAGCTGCTGAACTCGCCGCGCTCCACCACGTACATGCGTCCTCGGTAGTTGGGCTCCTCGTAGAGCACCCACCTGGGCACAAAGGGGGGGTCACCTGGGCCCCAGCACCGTGGCACAAAGGGGGGTCACCTGGGCCCCAGCACCGTGCTCGTGCAAAGTGGCCGCTCTGAGGGGCTGCATTCAGGCACCGCTGTATTGCAAACCCCCAGGGCCTGATTCCCAGTCCCACCCCACACAGGGAAATGCTCCTGGTGGAGTTCACTGTGGGCGCTTCCCCCCGCTCCCCCCAGCATGGCCTGGCAAACACCCAAAGCCAAATTGGACCTTGCCCTTGGAAGATGTTTTGGGTTACACCAGCAATAAAACCTAGGCCCAAGGGCTCCCTGCTTTGCATTTCTGTAGGAATGGATGTGTCTGAGCTTCACCATGTGCAACAGAAACCATTTAATAGCATTTGATAGTGCTAAAGAAGGATATGAGTCCCCTCAGCCCCTGCATAAACCCCTTTTTTAGGGACTGTAAGGAGAAACATGCAATGCTTGATGGATGTTTTGCCTCTTTGAACTGATTCATTAGCTATGATGGGAACCATATTTAGTAATTTCTCTCTTCGTTAATAATTCCTAATGGCCTCTTTATGCTTTCCAACAGAGAGCAGGGCTTGGTTTGGTTATCTTTACTTTCTCTCTCCATCCAGAGTTAATGACAACTTTCCCTTGTAATGCAGTCAAATGGATACAACATTCAATAACCTTGGTGACTTTGGCATGCCTGACTTCCTCACCTGGCTTGGCTACATCCTCCATCACCCTGGCTTGTGACATGTCTTTCTCCATTTGAAGGTCAAGTCAGGAGCAATTCGGATGGTCAAGAAGGACAGTTTTTCTGCTTTTCTCTCCCTTCACTTCACATGATCTTACTGTGGCCACAAGTGTCACCCCTGTCCTCTATGTGAGTCTCCCATGCTTCTTAGCCAAATTTTGCCATTGCTCTGACAGTTTTACACTCAGGTTACCACCCTGTCATTGCTGAGCTGCTCATCTCTGCCTCTTTCCTCTCATCCCCATATTTTTTAAGATTTTATGAGGATCTCTGCTGCTTTTCCCATCTATTTGCTCAGCAATGACAGCAAAGCAGAAATGTAATCCTCCAAATAATTTGTTTTCTGTGGTCTGTCTTTGCAGGAATTCAGCTGGGACATTGGGGTTGGGACCTACTGTATGTGGGATTTCCAGGGAGAAACTTCTTCAAGAATTTCTTCAAGAGGGGTCAAAGACTGCTGGGCCTTAAGGGTCAGACAACTGCTGGTGAACTCAGATCAGTCTAACCCAAAGCAAAAAGCTGGAGGCTTAGGAAAAATTGTTTATAAAACCAGCCACCCACAGGCATTATTTAAAAAACAAAACAAGAAGAGTTTGGGGTATTTATCCAAGGCACCTTACAGGTTCCTTGACATACTTGTTTTGTGTTTCTGAGACGACATGAAGTGGGACTGTGGTGGTCCCTTCTCCCAGATCCCTGTGCAGGAGCAGGAGCAGGACCAGCATGTGGACACCAGCATGGAATACTGTGCCTTGGTTTTGTGAAAGAGCATCCTGTAGTATCAGAGCCCTGTGTGTGGCATCACTGACACGTGGTTCCTGCAAACAAACAACCTCATTCTCTGGCACTTGTTGCAGCCAATTTATATCCAAACTGGAATTACAAAATCATCCTCAGCCTTTTGCTTTGATTCTCACTTTGCAGCACGTGGGGAAGGCTGCCCACTGCTCACCTGTGGGTGTAGTGTACCCCCACCACATATCCCGGTGTGCAGTGACAGAAAGCATTCCCAGCTTAATTAACAACAATTTATAACATTTTCCTCCTCTTTCTTTTCAGCTTTTCTGCTCTAGGACATTTTTCAACAATGGGTGGACCCAGGAGAATAGAGAAGGGGGAAGAGCAGACCCTCACAGTCACTGTCTTTACCAAGATTTCTTTCCAGACACATGGTTGATGTGTCTGCACCATTACGTGGAGGGAATGGGACAGGCTTTGGTGTAGGTAGAAGCAGACTGAGTGACCTGGTGTGGTGATAAGAACCCCAACTTGACTTGTCCCTCTGCTTAGGGGAAGGCTGAAAAAACCCAAAAACCAAAGGAATAAAAGGAATAGCAGAAAGATGGGAGTGAAGTGTGTTGGCAGCGTAAGGTGATGAGTGAAGGACTGTATGGCTTACTTAGCTGTTCCTTTATTGCCTAAAATTTACGTTCTCTGAGACCATCAGCAAGAGGGGAAATCAAGTCAGTCAGGAGCCCAGAAAAAAAAAAAAAGAGATGATCTTGTCCTCAAGCCCAGCATGGGAGAGCTGATCCAGGCACAAAGCACACAGCCCTCAAACATCTCAGTGCTGTGTTTCATTAGCACATAATCCCAGCGGACATGGGAATAAAATGCTCATGGAAACAACTCAAACTCTGTAAGCCAACACTGGCTGCTCAAACTGAAAAATGAGGAGGGGAATGCTGTAGCATCAGCCTGAACCAAACAGGAGGCCTTCAGTGGAGCTCAAAGTCACTTGTTCTCCATGTAGGACTTGAGCAGTGCCACGGGCAGGTATCACCTTTGCTGAGAAATATGTGATGTTCATTGGGCAGCAGCATTTGGGTACCTGTTCTGCTTTGTATTTCACAACCTGACTGCAGAACAGCTACCAAACACTCATGAATGCTTCAGCAGAATAAATGGTTGGTCTGGTTCCTTCAAGTTATTCCACTGTAGTGTAGAAAAGCTCTTTTTGGGGTATTCTCTCCTGGGTCGCCAAACAAATTCAGCTTTTTAAAATTGCTATTTCTAGGCCATCCTCTGTGGAGTGGCTGAGGCACAAAGGAGGACAAGAACTACACATCTTCATCTAAAATCAGATGATACCATATGTGATACTGAAGCTGGCTCTGCCCGTGGGACGGGCGAAGCCACTCACCACAAACCTGCAACAGCCTCCGAGGAGGCGGTGACACCTCAGAACTGCTCCAAAATAGCAATTCATTGCCAGCGTGCCTTAAACAGCTTTACCATCATCCTTTCTGGCTCTGGGGGGTAGCAACTGCCCGCCCCAGAAAGGCAGCAGGGAAGATGCTGGACCCCCTCAGGCTCACCATGCACCATGCCAAAGGCCAGTGTTTGTCTCCATTGCCATGTTTCCAGATGATCCATCATCACTTCCCGCGGGCACAGCCACCTCCACAAAGCGCAGGCAGCAACTTTTTATCAGCACATGACACCATCCATGGATTTTGAAATGGAAACAAATATTTCTGTATCCAACAGATGTCGCGTTGTGGGAATTGAGGGTGAAAATCACAGAGCGAGACCGTGGCTGAAACTCCCTTTGTCTCCACTGACCCCATCTCCTCTGCTCCCAGACATCCAAGGATGAGTCCTGGGACAGCTTTGCCAGGTTATGCCCAGCACCATCTACACCTGCAGCACCTCTGGAGGCACCTGGATTTAGAAGGTCCATCCAAAGGAGAAAAGTGGTGCTTTAGGGTCCCTTTCCCTGCTCTCACCTCTCTGCAGTGGTATCTCATCCTTGCCTCTCTCCTTCTGCAGCCCGGGACAGCAGGTCCCTCTGCATTGTCCTGCCTTTAATTGCCTTTACAGACCTTTCCAAGCATGTCCAACACTGATCTTCCCAGGATCTGAATGTAATGCTACAAACCTCAGTGAGTTTCCTCACCACGCTCCTCTCCGTGCTTTATCTTTTTCCATTTTTTCCTCACTATTCATAGACCTTGAGAAGTCCTGTAATGTTAACACAAACAATCCAGACTCCCATGTGAGGGAGAGCAAGCTTTGTGCCCTTTATATATTTTGTAGGTGAGGGGGAAAATCAATCTGAAAAATTCAAGTGCTTCAAGTTTCTGGGCAGCTTCCCAATTTCTCAAGCTCCAGGCTCTGCTACAGAGACCCAAGCAGTAAATTGGCCCTAAAGCTCTTGCCAGAGTACTCACAGGCTCCCTCTTGGCTTTGTGGTGTTGGTGCTCAATTGCTCAGCACTAACAGGGTCCCTGGTGGGCTCCAGCCATTTCTTCCCATCAGGAGTGGGTAGCTCTGCTCCTTAATGAACTGCCATTGCCTAATCATAAGCCTGGATTTTTGGAAGAGGAGAAGCCTTGGTTGGATCAGAAAGGCTCCTGCAGGACACTTGCTGCTGTCAGGATGTCTTGAGCTTGCATGGCAACAACCTTTCCCTATTCTTAGAAAAAAAAAAAAGGACACAAAGGGTCCAGCATCTCACACCAGGCGTCTGTGAGCTGCACAACATCCAGTCCAGGACAGGTGAAGAACAAGGTATCTGTGCTCCCTCCTCTGCAGAGGCTTCCCTCTGCCCCAGGGCCTCCCTCCAGCCACCCTCTGCCTGTTTCTGGGAAGGTGTTGTGGCATTCCCCAGCTCCCAGCACGCTTGCAGTGAAAACACAATTGTCAGACAGAGGAAAGGGGAGACAGGCAGAGAACAACCTGTCTGACAATAAGAGGGAAAAAAAAAAAAAACATAAAAAGGACCAACACCACTGAGAAAATACAAACTGCCACCAAACATCAAGGAAAAGGCAAAACTGACATCCTGCCCAGGCCTTCAGGAGCATCTGCAGGGGCAGGAGGGAGGGGCTGAGCCTCAGTCTGGGCATCACCACTGTCAGCCCTGTCTTTCAGAGACAGGATTTAATGTAAAGGGGAGGTGCTGCTGCCTCAGTTTTGCCATCATAGGAAAAGGTGTGGTGAAGCCACTTGCAAAGCAAAAGCCCTGACGTGCATCACCTGGAGCCATCCATCCAACCTCCCTGAGAGCTTCAGCACGGATTGAAAGAGGTGTGGAAGGCAGAAGGCAGGCAGGCAGAGGGAAGGGAGGGAAGGGAGGGAAGGGAGGGAGGTGGTTTTAGGCTTCTCATTTCATACACCTTAAAAAGGTGTCTCGGAGTTCTTGTAACTCGTGCTCAGCTGCCACCCTCCAAAAGTCAGACCCCTTTGAAGCAGCTCGCAGTGGGCAGGCACCAACATTCACCTTTAACCAAAGGCTTAACAAACATTTTTAGGCTTTCACCAAGTGTCCCCAGCACTGACAGGGTTTTCTATGAGGGAGGAGTGTCTGCAGCCCCCTGTCCCTTGCAGTGCCCAGGACACGTGGAATTACTTACGCGCCGTCGCCGTACACTTTGAGGGCATTGATGCAGGCCTTGTCCCAGCCTTGTCCCTGCAGGAAGGAGCAATCTTCTGTCAGCTCCAGGCTGGGACCCCTAAAATGGCTCCCCTCGAATATTTCAATCCTGTAATGCTCGCCGTGCTGGGGACAAAGGGATTGGAGTCAACAGCAACACCAGAAAAGCGCAACAAATTATTTCTCTGGCTTTTACAAGACAAAGAGGGAGACAGAAGGGTGCTTTGGAAGGGGAATGTGAAGAGCAATCCAAGACCACTGGTGCCAGCGTGAACAGAGCACGCACAAACTCATGCTGCCTGCCAGCACACCAACCATGGAGCAGCCAAAAATCCCTCAAACCTGTGCCTGGCTGCACCTTCCTGCACTGCTGTCCACATGCTGTCAACATGCTAACACATCGTGGGGTGCCAGTGCTCGGGCACACACAGCCCCTCTTCCATCTGCAGATCCCCCCCACCAGCCCACAAACCCTCCATCCCAAATGCAGCATCAGCTGCGGCCCCGACACTCTGCACACCCAAACAGGAAAAAAGAAACATATCCTGAGTGTACAAAGATGTTGGACTATTCCCCTAAACTAATTGGTATTCCCTCCAGTTTCATGCATAGCTGCTGTTCCTGGTGAGAGATGTTGTGCCTTTCTTTTAGGAAAATAAAAACAGGGGGGAGAAAAGGAAACTTTCCCACCATCATCCTTGCTGCGTGAGCCCTTGATGGTCACGTGTCACAAATTACTCTGGGGAGATCTCTGCAGCCTGTGGCAGAGCTATGTGGGACAGAGCGAGCTCAAAGGATATTTTTAAGCCAAATTCAAAGAATACCTAAACGCATTTTTCAAATAAACAACGTCAGCACGCAAGAAGGCCGGGCTGCCATGCCAAGCCCCACAGCAGGGAGCCGCCACGCGGACACCGTGCCTGAGCAAACATTCCTCCGGGAATCTGCGCTGCACAAACGCCTCGAGGCCCTCGCTGGCATCTCACAGGGAAAATCTTGGGCCAGGAAAGGAGGAGCACATCCTTGTGCTGGCCAGGGTCCACAGCTTGGGCCAGAGCATCCCTCCATGTATGGATCATGGAGGTGCTTTAGGAATGTTGTTACAGTCCTGAAACAGACCCACTGCTGTGCCAAAAGTGTTTCGGGGCCAGTGAGAAATCCCACCAGCTCCAGCTGGGCTCATTATTGCCCTGGAGGCTGTCAATGGTAGGAGAATCAATGGAAAGACCCAACCCATACTAATTTTTCTTTGCTACTTTTTAATCTTTCTATTTAAACCTTCCTCTGGACAGTGCTTTTAAAAGCTTGATAAGGGGAAGGGAAAATAATGTGTTTAGTTTAGGATTATCAGAGTCAGAGGGTGGTTTGCAACAGCAGAGAATTCAACTCAAATTTACTAGGCACAGCCCTATGGTCTGGTTGGAAAGCCCTTGGGCTGCCCTCTCCCCCTTTGGGTGTGTGGGGAGATGGAGCAGCTGCAGCTCAAACTTGCCTTGGGCAATGAATCTCCTTCTGAATCCTCCCGTGAATATCTCACAGCAGCTTACATTAAAAGGAAAAGCACATGGTACCAGCAGGATTTTGCCACTGGAAAACCACAGGAATATCTCATCCTCTTAAAGGCACTGCATTTCACTGTGAGAGGAAGAAGATGCATCTTCCTCCTGTCTGGGGACACAGGAAACTGTCCCAGCTTTGTGGCCCGCACAGACCGCTCTGAATGGGGACAAACCCACCCAGGAAACTCCTTCCTGCTCAATGGGACACCCTGTTTCTAAAGAGCACACATTTTTATGGCACTTATTCGCAGGGCTCCTGTGACCAGGATAAACTAAACCCAGCTGGGAGAGCCAACGCCAGCAGCATCCCACTCACCATCCCGATGGGCCGGCAGGAGCCCAGGTGGTCGCTGCGTCCATTCCAGCGGTAGAAGTCGGGATACTCGCCGTGCTCCAGGATGTACTGCTGCCCTCGGAAGTCAGGATGGTCAAAGCAGACCCAAGCTCCACTCTGGACGCAGATGGAGTTGACCCGGTTGAGGAAACCTTGGTCCTGGAAGCTGTTGCAGCTGCCACAGACATCCAGCTTCCTGCCTGTGAAGCATTTGCCTTCGTAGAAAGTGATCTGGGGGGAGGAGGAGAAAGGGCCCACGTTGAGGAGCAGGGACACGGCCAGACTCCCATTCCAAGCAGATGGGAATCTCCTGCAGATGCATCATTTCAGGGTGGTTTGGGTTATTTTAGCTGCTTTCCAGCAAAAGGAGCACGGCATCGCTGGCATTTTTTCCTAAGAAGTGTATTTGTTTTTCTGGGAACGCAGAGCGTCCCGCATTTATGACACTTCTCACCACCTCGTGCTCACTCTCACATATTTCCAGCAGGAATGTTTAAACAGGAAATTCAGCTCCTGAAATGCAGCTCCTTCTGCCGCACCCTCCCCATCCCTGCTACCAAATTTGCTCCCGGGATCACCACTCACACCACGTCTGCTGGCTCTATTATCCTCATCGCCTCCTTCCACCCGGAGGATGCTCGGGCTCTCCGGCCCCAGGCTGTAAAGGGAAGCGGTTGGGTCGTTACTTACTTTTCCTGAGTATTGAGACATTTTCTGCTGGCCTTTCTCCAAGACCAAGAGCGGGAGCCAGAGCAGAACCGCGGTGCACAGATCACTGGACACCCCACTATATAGGGGCCGGCGGGGGGGGCCGGGCCGGGGCTGGTGCCGCCAGGGCTTTTTAACAAAGCCGCGGGAACCGGGGGCTTTGCCTTTCCTGCTTCGTAGGCAGAACCGCCGGTAACGGGGCCTGCTGAGTCCGGGCTTTTGATTTTGGGCAGATGATCTGACAAAAGATTTGCTTGGCAGGGCTTTGGTCGATTAGCAGTGCACATTTACTGCTCCTTTTTGGAGGACTTTTTTTTTTTTTTTTTACCTTTTTTAATCTTTATTTCTATTTCTCTTCTTCTATTTCTTTACTTCCCCCCTCTGTTTTCCCCTATTTTTTTCTTTTCTTCCATCCTTTTTCCTCAGAACAGATAACAAGTAAATGAGGAAACAGCAGCATCTCTAAGCATAGCACTTAATTTCTCTATGTCAGGTTTGCTTTTTCCCAGCTTCTTCCCACCTATTGCAGTGTGGCAGCCAAGAAAGAGTGTCCTTGAAAACTCCCCACCAACAAACATTGCACTCCATCTGTCAAACCAATGGTTTCTCATTCAACCTTTGAACCTCTCTAAATGGCATCTCCAAAAGCCAAGGACCTGGTCCCCTCCAAAGCACAAAGGTTGGGCTCACAAACCCACTGATGTTACTCACGAGCATCATTCTCAGGAATCTTTTGATCTTCCAGCACTGAAGCCCTGACTCACAGCTGTAAGTCAGAATTAGAGGAACTTTTGGACCGTAAAGTTACCATGTTAAAGTAATTTACATTGCAACTATATGGGACCATAAAGTCCTCATTTGTGTTATAAGAATATCCAGAGATTTTAACTGTCATATTCCCAGGGCAAACAGCAAAGGAAGTTCCCAGCCCATAAACCCCATCAGTTCATACTAACGAGCCAGGCTAGGAAGAGGTAAAGGCAGATGTATGGGGGTGGCCCATGGACCAGCATGCAGAGACGTACCATGGGGTCACATTAAAAGGAGATTTGTGCTTTTATGCTTTTTAATAGTTCTGGAAGAGACTTCACACACAGCTCCTGCTCATTGAATCCTCCTCCTCACTCACTGGCCCCCCATCATCTCTCCTTGCTGCTGCCTCCCTCCCTGGACCATCAGGCACACTCTTAAGTCCAAACCCTAAAACCTCCTTTCCTGGCAGACTGCTCCCATCCTCAGGCATGCCAGCAGCCTGGCTCAGCAGCCCCACTCTGCTGCCTCGGCTCACTGCTTCATCTCAAGATTAAAGACTGCTTCAGGAGAAAGGATGTCATTATTAGGGCTCAAACGTGCACCACCCTTTCGATTAAGATGTAAAAGTTAATAAGCACGTGTGCAGACACACGTAGGCTGAGCCAGAGGAGGTCGCTGACTGGGATGCACTGGAGGAGGAAGGAGAGAGGTGGCACTTTGTGCTGGGAGAGGAAACACATCCTCCAGCTGAGGCAGGCAAACCTGCCCTGGCATCGCAGGAACACGGCTCTCACGTATGTGTTGTGCTGTGAGGGAGGAAACAATGAAAAAACCCTCATCTGATTAAAAAAAAAAACCAACCCTGCCCAAAACTTCTTTGAAACGCCAGTGCTAATTTTAAGGTGTTAAATTAATCACCAGATGGTGCAGGGAAAACTAACAGCATGCAGAAAGTCCCACTTGGAAGAGCTGCAGACAAGACGGGGGACATTAATGTTGTTCCCAAAAAACAGACATTCCCTGTGGCCTTGCAGCCAGTGCCCTGGAAGGGAAGGAGAAGTGTCCCTCTTCTGAGTCACGGCTGGGAGCACGAGGACAATGGGGTGGCACCGTTGCTGGCACTGGGACCCAACTCTGCATCCACTGGGGTCGTAGCTCACACACTCTTCACATTGGCCATGAGCTGTTGGGTGCCTGGAGAGGAAAACCCGTGGCATCCATGGCAAACTGCCCCAAAGCACCCGGGAAAGCAAATACTCCCCCAGGAGATTTTTATGGAACCACAAAAGCCCGGTTTCCTCTGGCTCTGTCTCATGAGGGGATTTTCCTGTTTCTCTTAAAGTCTGATTTTTAATTCAATGTGCAAGAGCTTGATGAATCTGAGACTTGTGCCCAGCTGTCAGATTTCTTAGAAATTGTCCAACAGGTTCAAAAGCTATTTCAAGAGAGATGGAAAGAGGTTGTGGCAATTTTATCCTCATTTCTTTGACAAACCACATTAAAGATATGAAATAAGAAAGGACTCATCTCTAGATAAAAGCAAATTGATGGGGAAAAAAGAATATGGAAGAATGGCAAATGATAATTCCTGGACAAAGCCCCTTAACTCCTTGCCAAAGATGGAAAGGTTGCCAATGGAAGAGAGAGAAGAGCAGCCTGAGGAGCCTGTGGCTGCTAACAGCATTTCAGGCAAGTGATGCTGGGGCTGACCTTGTGTAAGAGTCCGTCTGAAGCCCCTCATTTTCCATTCTGCCTTCCGATTGCCACGAGAAAGAATCCCTTCCCCCACTGCAGTTCCGGCTTAGAACAGGACACAGCACAGGTGGGACCACTGAACCGTCATGCTGGCTGTTCCGAACAAGGCCTGGCAAGAACTTGGCAAGGAGTTGGCAAGGACTTGGCAAAGACCTGACATGGACCCAGCACGGGACAGCCTGATGCGCGGCCTGCTTCTAATCTCCGTTCTTAAGCCAAATGAACTTTTGGGGTGACTCCTGTGGTCCTTCATTGAAGACCCCTCATCTGCCTCGTTACCACTGTGACAAACAAAGAATGAGAACCCTCCTCCTAAGGACTGAGACCCCTACTATAGGGGGGAGGGGAAATTGGTGGTCTGACCACTAATGACATGACCTGTTTCCCTTCAGTAATTTTAATGGACTTATTCTTCATTGTATTCGTCTTGCTTCGGTGGTTTCTGTGGACTCACCTGTTCCCTCGGGGCAATTACAATGGACTTTCATTGTTACACTTGTTCCCCCCCTCTTTCCTCTGTGGACTGTAACTGGAGCCCCGAGTCGACCAGAACTTCGAAGACTTCCCTGACACGACAGACGGATCCCCATCGTCCGGAGCACTGAGGATCTCGCCTGTGTTGGTAGCTATTCCCATAGCCCTCTTCTCTCTCTCTCTCTATCCTTCTATCTCCTTTCTGATCCCCACTATCGCATTTACTGTTTTGGCCCCTAATAAAGGTGCATTTGTTGTGATTAACTGATAGTCCCTCGTTGTTTGCCTTGGTTGCACTTTTGGGATCAGTGAAAAGAACCATCACGACACCCCGCAATAAGCGGATCGTGACACCTCGCCTCCTCCTCATGCCCAGGTCCATCTGGCCATGAGCCCCACAGCCAAAGGGCTGTGGGCAGCCTTCATCCACTGTGGCTGCTTAAAGGATGAAACATTGGAAATGAACTTGTAAGTTTGAGTATTTGGCTTCAACAGCCAAAACCCAAAAATCTGAGATTCTTTTGTGGGTTTGGTTTACAGGGAGGAATTGGGTTGGATGTCCACAAGGGCAGCTCCAGGCTGTGCTGTCTCTGCTGGCCTTGGCTGCCACAAGGCTGAGGAGTGAAATGGTGAGAGACAATTTGCTCTCCAAATTGTCCAGGCCAGAGCCAGGGGAGCTGAGCAGGGTGTGACTCCTGGAGGTGAATCTTTGGGAGTGACCTCACGTATGTGAATGGAATATTCTCTGTCAGAGGCTTAGCAGGATTAGCATTCTGCTCACAGGTACCTCCTACAGCTGGCACAGCCTTACACAAATAACCAGTAGTGGAGCAGCAGCCAAGGAGTTGCTCCACATCCTCTGAAAGTGCCACGCTTCAGCTTCTGGAGGAGCCTGTAATATTTGCAAAGCAGTGTAAGACCTGGCACGGAAAAACTCTAGCTCAGGGCTTTCAAAACACCACCTTACTTTGAAAAGCTCATAGATTTTTCACATACCTCAGTATGAGATACTTTGAGCTCATTAAATATGAAACAACCATGGGTCTTGCTCCTTCCCACAGAAAATTTTTTGGCTTGCTGCAGGGAATGATGAGCACATCCTGTGGGACTCCTCAGAGCAGCAACAGACCTGAGTGAGAAACCATCTCATGGCTCAAAGAAGAGTTTCTGTGTGAAATACACGTTGCTTGTCTAAGACCTGGCCCGCCTCAGAGCAGCTGCCAAAAGTACCAATTCCTGCTGGTGATGTACCCACTCCCTGTACCGGAGTGCACGACGTGCTGCCTCCCAGAGCGGCCAGGGGTACTGGGGACACAGACCGCAGAACATCTCTGCAAAACATTCAACCCACACCCTCACTGGCAGAATACATCTCTTATTGCTGGAAATGGGAATCAGCTGCCAGGCAATGGTTTTGGGTTCATTGTGTTGCCTTCAGCATGGATGCACTACGACAAAAATCTCTGGATAACCTCTGCCAAGGGTGGTCATCTCACACCCTGACCCACCACCCATCCCATGTCAGCAACACCTCGTGTCACCCATGTGGGGTAAGGACTCCGAAAAGCCTCCTCAGATTCAGCAAATCCTGTTACAAAATGATGGATCTGGCCAGGTTCCTATTAGGAAAAACAGCTCCTCACCTTGGAGAGGGGACCTGCTGGTCAGGTTTAGCCAATTACAGTCTCATTTCCAGTAATATTCTGTCCAGGTATCATCACACATCTCAGCATCTGACTGAGATGGGACCTGGACTTCATTTGGAAAGCATCAGAAAGCCTGGGGGGAGAAATCCTTTCAGTTTTCACTGTATTTCAAAAAAAGTAAAAGTTACAGTAGGGAAACAGGATATCCAAGGAAAACTTGGATGCTGAGGACACCCATCACCCACACCAGTTTAGCCACATTTCTGCATACTCACAATAGCTGAAGGGATCTGTGCAAAGGTTTTCACTCCCCTTCCCCACTTGTCAAAGGGGAGCAATTTTGACCTTGTTAGATGAAGTTGTGAAGATTAGCCAGTATTAGCAACATGCTCTGAAGATGAGCAGTCCTGATTACATAAGGGCTAATTAGAAGCTGTTGATTTCTCCTTCTGGAGAGGCTCAGCAGTGTTAATTAGCAGGATAAGCCCAGCAAGCCTGGGCACACACCTGGGACATCTGCACCTTGTCCAGATACGACAGCACAGCTACTGCAGACACACAGGAACAACGAAAACACTTTTCCAGCTTTTTTTCTTCTCCAGCATGGACTCACCAACCCTTTAGAGAAGCTGGGAAGAAGCATTACAAAGAAGGCCCCACAGACCCAGCGGTGACTCCCCAAACTCCCTGTCATGGAGTTAACCAGGCAGGGACAAACTTTGTTAGGCACAGAAACAACAGGGAAAAGAAGGTTCCATTTAGCACCTGCAGTCCACCCTCCCCCTGCTGAGCTCACCTGCCCCACTGCCTTACTCATCTTCAGCATTTCCAGGCACAGCAGGCTGGGAGATGGGCAGCTCCAGCCCTGGGTCTCAGGATTATTGACACAGCAAAGCGAGGAGCTGGACAGGGGCACAAACAAGGCAGGAGTCACTTCCAAACCAGGGCGTTACAAATCCACACAAGTCAACGAGAACTTAACATGACTTAGAGTAGTTGATCTTCACAGAATGGTTGGGGTCAGCCAGGACCCCTGGAGGACACCTGGGCCAAGCCCTGTTCAAGCAGAGTCACCCAGAGCTGGTTGCTTGGGACCATGTCCAAGTGGCTTTTGAGTATGTGCAAGGTGGGAAACTGGTGGACTGTGCTCAACCTCACAGTGCAAAAATTTTGCTCATTTCCTCAAAAGGAAAAGGATCTTTGCACTCTCACCTTTGCAAATGATCATCCCTTAAGAGTAAGACTATTAAGTCTATATAATTCTTTTCCTAGACTGGATCTGATAACTTTTACAAGGCTGTATAAATTCATCAACTCCAGGAAAGCAGCCGTTTGCTACAAAGCAGTATTTTGTTTCTGTACAAAACAGGACTTCCACAATTGCCCATCCCCACTTTCAGGGTTCTCAAGGTGAAGAACCCAACCTGTGCCAGTTCAGTATGAGGAAGCACAAGGCTGCCCCAGCCTCTGTTAGACTCCAGCTACTGAAGGTGCCACCCTGAGAAGCCAAGTGAAATCTGTGTACAGCCAAGGATGAGGAGGAATTCACTGATCACGCTTGACTACACATTTCAGCAGAAGTGCAAGACTATTGCACATGGCTGGTCTTTAGATCTTATTAGCAGAGAAAGGCTTAGATGATTGGAAGAATTTCAATTTTTTACTGGATGAATCAGAAAGAGGAGGAAGGGAATTACATGTGGATGAGTTCAGTTCTTCAGCTGTTATGGAAAATGCAAGAGCACTACACATCTCTCAGTACTGAGTAAATGAATTGTTTGGGCTGGAAGGGACCCAAAAGCCCATCCAGTTCCAACCCCCCTGCCACGGGCAGGTTCACCTTCCACTAGACCAGGTTGCTCAGAGCCCCATCCAACCTGGCTTTGTGGAGCATCCATAAACTCTGGGCAGCCTGTTCCAGTGTATCACTGCCCTGAAGAATTTCTTCCTATTAACTGTAAAACTACTGTCTTGCAGTTTGAAGCCATTGCCCCATGTCCTGTCAATACATGGCCTTGTGAAATGTCCCTTTCAAGTCTCAGAAACTCCCACCACAAATCATCCAGAGAATCTGCACTTGCCTTTAAGCCCTTCTGAAAGCCTCACCACTGGAAGGCAGGACCTCAGTTATCCCACACTGTTGAACTGCACATGCCCTCACACATCTCCTTTAAAACTCTTAGCAGCTGGCACGCCTCAAGAAGCAATGCAGTAGCTATTATGGGGGTTAGACTGATGCCAACACACCTACAGCCAGAGTCTGACAAAAAAATGGAGAAGATGTGGTCACTGAGGTTTGTGTTACTCCAGAATTTCCACCCTGTGACGCAGAACACAAGACACTGTGTCCATGATGCCACAGCCTCAGGTCATGCAACAGCTCATCAGTCCTGGGGATCAGGCACTGAAGGACACACTGACTGACACACCCTGTGCTGTGCTCCCCAGGCCATGCTCTGCATCCTCAGCCATTCCACTGCCAGCCAAGCAACCCTCGCTGCAATGCTGCAGGTTCTTGGGCAGGGAACAGCCCAGCTCAGTCTGGTTCCAAAATCAAAGCATGATCGTTTCCCCGAACAAGCTCTCTGCTGAACTCCAGCAATCCATCATGCATAACAATCATCCAGCTACTCAACCTGTGCTTGGCACAAGGTGTGAGAATTCATGGAATATGGGGGTTTTTTTTACCACTTAATCTCATGATGACAAAAGAAAATACCAAGCTTTCCAACATACCATTTGAGAGGTTCAGACCATTTTTGTATCATATGAGGGAACAACTGCACATAGAAAATAAAGGAGCAAAATGCTTCACTTGTATCTTTTAGCACAGACTGGAAGGTAAAAGGTAATTCTGATTGCAAAAACACTCCAACTTTTCCTTTCTATCTACTCCTGTCAGAAATTTAAGTTTTCAAAAGAACACAAAAATGCAGACAAAACACTTCATTTAATTAACTGTTCCCCAAATCAGCCCTGCTTTTTTACTGTTTTGGGATTTGTTCTGCTTTTCAATACAAAGTAGGTCAACTGCAAATTTTTAAAATATATAGTTGTAAGTAGTTTGTTTCCAGGCTTGGGAGATTATGGTTTACTAAGCCTCCAGTCCAAAAGCCAAGGAAAAGCCTGAAGTTGGTCAGGGAAAGCTGTGCAGGAGCCCTGAACTCTGCACAGCCAGGCAGCAGGAGGCTGCTCACCTCCACCAGGAGCACAGAATTCACACAAACAGCCCACACTCATTTGTTCAGGACGTGCAATTTATTTTAAATGACATTTTTGTTCTCTTAACAAGTCTACGCTTGTGACCTGGATAAATCCACTCCATCCTGACAGCACTGCCAGTCACAAGTCTGCGTGAACAGTCCGTAGCGCAGGAACTCGGGGCGGCTCTGCTCACCCTTTACTCAACGGTTACAGAGGAAAAACACAGAGCAGGTTCTGACTGAAACCCAGGACTTCCCTTCCAAATAAAGCTGGCACTTGTCTCTCCTTCCCGTGACCGGGCACAAAGCAAAGCAGAGCTGCTTGGCCAGCCTGGAGTTCCAGTAGCAAAAACGTTTGGGATCATTCGCAAACAACTTCCCGAGCAATAGTCAAACAATCCATTGGCTCCAAGGATCTCACGCCTCCTCTTAAGGTCAGCAGGTGAACATTTTTCACAAAGAAAAAAAAAAACAAAAATCCTTGATATGGAGTAATCAACGAAAAATTATAAACAGAACATTTAAGGTTTGCAGCTATTTTATTTACAAGTATACATTTAACACAAAGAAACACTGATATCCAAGCCTAGTTAATAGTAGTGTAACAATATGCATCATTTTGATGATTATTCTAACCAACAAACTACACTGAAAAATTAATGCCAGTAAAATTCTTGGTCATAATATTAAGAAATACAATATATAAATTGAAAATATGATTGCTTAAAATTTGAAGATGGAAGTGAAGCCATTTGCACAGGAGTCAGAGTTTAACATAATCTGAAGGGAAAGGCTCCAAACCAACTGTTTATCTTTCAGGTTAACAGAAGAAAAAAAAATTGAAAAAAAAAAAAAGGAAAAACAAACAAAAAAAAGAAGCATAGTTTATCCTTAAAGATAATGGGCAGTTTTGCTTCTTCAGGTAGAATGTATTCCCAGTGTTTTCAGGTTCTGCAGTGGAATTACATTACTGAGCATGAAGACTTCCCTTGTGAAGCTGCCCCATCGATTTTTTCTGCCTCCAAAATTATCCTCTTAAAAACATCAACGGCAGTCTGCAAAGAGAGAGCACACATTTAGGAGGGAAGGCGGGACTGCCCACTTACTGAAAGAATAACTAAAAAACGTTAGCAGTTTTACCAACTACATCAGCAGATAAACGCACATCCAATGCTTATTCCGAAAGTGAGGAGGGCAAACGCAGTAATTTGAGTTTCAAAGGGAAGTGTAAACCCCCATCCACAGCAATCCTCTTCAGGGAGGGCAGGCACAAACTGAGCCAGATTCACAACAGAGCTAATAACTGTAATCACCTTACTTTGCATGGCGAGCCTGTCCTGAGCGACTGACAGCACAGAAGGTTTGGATGCTGTGCTGCTTTGGAGAATAAACCAATCAGTTTGCCCTCAGTAATCTTTAAGATAATGAATAATTTCAGAAGGCAGCAGATTTTTTAGCTCTCAACACTGACTTTCCACAGCTCAGTATGAGGGGTGACTTTACTACTCTTGATTTTCTCACTGTCCCTGTGAGTAAGATCCGTATTAGACACGGTGCAAGGACACTAGCAGAAAGCACAAGCTGAACTGTCACCAATATTAAGCAATATCCTCTGATAAAGTCCTCCTGAGAGAAAAGGGGTTACATTTTAAATAGACTGAACTGCATGACTAGAGCTTCAGTGTGTGAATCTTCAGCTTGGAAATGGTCTCCTGACCATCTCAGACTGACATTTGATCCAACCTCTCGCCATCCACTTATGGAATTCCAGGCACAGGAAAGAATATTCATGATATAAAAGCAGTCATGCTAGAAAGAGGATAAAAAGGGGGTTTTGTTGGTTTTAATCAGCAGGCTGAAGAGCACCCTGTGATTTATGGCTACATATTCTGATTTAACAGATGTTTTTCCACCTCCACAAGATATAATTCTTAACTGGATCACTTCCAAATTAATCTCATTGACTGAAGCCCCACAGCAATCTTAACAAGATTAGACTTAAAGTTTCCTACATTTATATTGTTTGTGCACAGTATAATTCTGGAACTATTTAAAGTACTTCACCAGCTGGAAAATAGGGTATTTCTCCATATAATGCCATATAATAGAGTCTCCTGGAATCCCAACAGAACCTGACAGAAGAGGCTCGTTTAGTTCAGTAATGATACAACATATTTCCTGAGCAAATTAAGACTTTAGGAGAACTATGGCCAGGACTGCAGTTGCTATCAAACTGCTTCCACTAATGAAGAGCTTCCCTTAATCAAAACCTGGTGATACACTGATTTACAAATATACTGCACCACTGTTTCCTTAGAGTTGAAATTTTCAATGGTTTCATTTTCATACATGAAATCTTTTTGCCCACGTTTCACAGCACCCATTAAAAAACCTACACAACTTACTCTGTCAACCAAAAAGCTGCACATTCTCTAAGATGAGCTGTTTGAAGCACTAAGATGTAGGAGTTCACAGGGTTTGTTAATTCATTTCACAGAAAATACGTATTCACTGGGAAGGTTTAATTACTGTCCTACAGCAAACGCCTTAGAATTTGTAATTCAGCTCAAATGTGCTGAAGAGTTTTAGACTGAGCCTTTAAACAACACAGGAAGATGTTTTGTGACAAGGAATAAAGGATGCAGCCAGACTTTATATGCATCTGCCTCCATATGTCCAATTATGGAATATGGGTTACACCTAGCCCACTGGAAGCCATCTGGCTTTTCCCTCTACATTTCTCCCTGAGCAAACAAAAAAGATGCCAGCCTGGGCAACACCTGCTGCCCACAGAGCCCAGCAGTGAGCAGGGGACACCAGAGGCTCAGCTGCTGCTGCAGATGTGCCCTCGGTGTGAGCAGGATGGCAGCTCAGGAGGCAGATTCCCTGCATGGGTAGGGAGTTGGGAATGTGCTGCCAGGAGGCAGCAGGAAGGTGCAACCACCCAAATCCAGCCTGCAGTGCTGGAGTCACCCTTTGGCAACTGTTTTATTATTTCAAAGAGGAAACTCTCAGCTGCTCACACTACTGGTTTATCCTAGCACAGAACTGGGCACAGGAATTTGAATAATAGCCAGGTAAAAGAGGGTTGTTTCCCCCATCCCTTGCCAGTTCAAACATGCCAGATCCCTGGATTCCAAACTACTCTGAAGCATTTACTCAGCAGAGTATCTTCTGAGCTCCAAGACGAAGCTGCCCTTGAAAAAAGCACAACCAAGCAATTGCTTTTTAAGAGAGCTCCATTTTGGTAAGAAGCAAATTTTTTTGCTACTTCCTTGCTCCTTTTGCAATTTACCTAATGCATTTTGCATAACTGGATGAACACAATTTAGTTGTTTGTTACTACCTAAATTCTTCTAGCTTCACCTGGGAAGTAGAAGTTGGCTTCCAGCTTCACTTGGGTTTAAGACCACTTTGGATTCTGGCTGTATTTCCAAGAGTGATGTTATTGCACTGGCATTAAGATGAAGCATTCTACCACAGCCTAGGTGACACTGTGTAGGGAATTCCACAAGAAAGGACTTGAAATTCCTGAAGTTAGCCAAAGCAGTGCACGTCTGGTAATAATTAAGCAGCTTGAGATGACATGACAGTAACAGCCCAGCAGTCATCTCAGAGAAGTCTTTTCCATTAAGTGTCAGGATTGCCTTCCCAAAGCCCAGGGATTTCCCTTGATGACTGATGTGCTGGTGATATGGAGGCTCCTCCCAAAGTCCTGCCAGGTCACCCAGCTCTGGAGGAGCTGGCACATACTCAAGTCTATCTGACCTTGAGAACTCCTGCCAGCCACGATCATTTATCATCACTGCAGCTTTAATCTTTGCCTCTCTCACTTTCCATCTACTCCAAGTCATGCCACTTCTGGGACATGTTATCTTTTGATAACTCTTGGCAGAATAGGCATAGTTTGTTTAAGTTAATCTATAGAACTATTTTAATTGCCCAGTACAATTGAGTTATGCTCCTTGAACTCTCACAGATGCTCCAAAAAGGATTTTCTGGGGGGCTGGGGGAGGCAAAGCAGGAAGACAGAAAAGGGGGAGAAGAGCCTTTGCTATCAGGGACACCCCCTCTCCTCACCACTGTGAAGAACATCATGTACACAACCAATCTCAGAGCACCACACCAGAAATTGTCACATTTCTGCTCCAAATCCTCCAAATACAGATGGGCTTGTTTTCAGAGAGAATTAACAGATATATGCCTAGTCAAGAAGCTTTGAACTCTGTGCTCAAGTTCCAAATCCCTCATCCAGTTTAGCTGATGCCTTAAGCATAAACCAGCTTTCTGTTAAGCAAGCAGAAGCTGAACACTTTTGGAAGGAATTTGGAATTAATCTGGATAGTCAAGTTACATTTACAGTACCAAGCCAGTACAGGTGATTATTTGGATGAACTTCAATGCAGAAAGTGCCAACAGACTTCTTTTTCCAGTAATGTTGGCTTACGTAAAGTGAACACTCAGTACCAGGAAAATGACAACACAGCTTGTTACCACATTCAAAACAAACCCTTTCCCCTGCCCCCAGACTAGACACAGTTTTGGAGGAAGAGAAGATGCCCTGTCCTGACAGAAGTCTATGTATCAGCTCTTCCGATTCTGTCAGGTTAGGATTTGGAGGAGAAAACCTAAATGAGTTCAGAAGTGCTCCTGGTCCAACTCACAGGCAGGGACATTACAATGCCTGGTGTCTCCTCTTCCCCCAGCACCCCACAGCTCCAGACTCCACACTTGGCTCTCAAAACTCAATCTTCCACCTCTTCAGAGCTGGAGATGTGTGAGAAGACTGAGGCAGCTGTGCCAGTGTTGGGCTCCTTCACACTTTATTCCACACATCCCAAGCCTCCAAAGGAAACAACTGTACCACAGAGCCTGAAGGATGGTCACATGCTGCAGGCATCCATCTCAGAAGTGACATCTGATCTGCCAGACTTCTGAAGATGGACAAATTTACCAAGTGTATTATATAGCAGGCATGAAGCAGGA
Source organism: Vidua macroura (assembly GCF_024509145.1). Lineage (NCBI taxonomy): Eukaryota > Metazoa > Chordata > Aves > Passeriformes > Viduidae > Vidua > Vidua macroura. The sequence continues at coordinate 6,290,083 of NC_071571.1, forward strand.
ATTGTGTTCAGGCACCTGCCTCTAACAACCTGCTGGTAAATCCAGAGGGATGGAATTTACAGCAACCTGTGATCACGATTCTGAAGGGTCCTGCAGAAAGGAAGACCTTTGACAGCCAGAATGCACAGGACTTTTGAATTCTTTTGGTGGGATTTGTACAGGATTTTGAAAATCTGACATCTAATTGCCATTTTGATTTCCCTGAAGGGTACCACATTTGATATATAAACTCCAGCTGGCAGCTTAATACAGGAGCACAAATACGTGGCAGTACAGGGGATTTTGCCCGTGCAGCAAGTTAACACACAGGACATACCAAGTGTCCTACAAAGCTTGTAGCTTCTTTACATAAATAAACATGACTTTTTTCTTCTTGGTTCAAGAGCAATACAAACTCTAGAAAAGTTATCAATAAGATATTCTTCTGCTGGATATGAATTGCTGTGGTGCTGCACATTGTGAACATATGCCAAATGAAAAAGAGCACAGGCAACTGCTTTGCCTAATCCAGAAGTTATTTAAAATAAAGGGGTGGAGAAAAAGATCAGACATTTTTAACAGGTTTGTTATTTACACTGTCAATTTAATTTCCTTTGGTATGCATTTGAAGCTCTCTAGCATACAGAGAAATTTCATGCTTCCATCATCCCAGTTTTGACAAGGTTAATGCAAGCCTTAGCCAGAAACAGAAATCCTGATAAACTAACTCCAAGTGTTCTATATCTGGTGGCAAAATATAATCCAAGTTTTTCTCTCAGGGAAAAAAATCCAACTTTACTCAATAACTTGCAGAATTGTTGACCATAAACATCAGACAAAATGATCATTGCACCATTAGAGAGACTGAGCCTGCCCTGCACCTTAAAACACAAGGTTCATCCTCTTACACCAACTCACTGCTCTGGCAGCAGTGACTCCTGTTTAAGGTAACAGACCCTCTCCCACCCACCCTGTGGATGTGAGTTTTAATTTGTCACTGAGTGTTCTGATATGTTCAGTGAAGCTGAACTTTCAGTTCTTCACTTCCTCCTCCCATTGACAGTTGCAGGGAAAAACTTGTGTACATAAACCTGAGTGCAGACAGCCGTTCTGCTTCCATCTACACAAAATATCTATACAGTGCATGCAAATATTTTAGCTTCCCTTATTGAGTGAAACTCTGAGTCATCCATTACATTGCTATTTGAATAAAGTGACTCTTGAATCCATTACCTGATTTTCTTTAGCAGAAGATTCCAAGAAAGCTGCATTCCAGGATTCTGCTAAAGCTTTCCCTTCTTCATAGCTGATCACCCTGATCAGAGAAAGAAAAATGTGATTCTTATAACTTGCAGAAGAATTGGAATCTGATATGTCAAGAAATACCTCAGGAGTACCACCAAAGCACTTAGGTGCATTGTCATAGGAATCTTGTGAAGTCTGATCCAAAGCATTTGCTTTTGGCTGCTGTCAAATGCACTTCTGGGCCACGTAAAACTGCTCTGTGACCCAGAACAGCAGTTGTCCCAAAGTATTGCTTTGTTTTCATAATCTGTAATATCATCTGGTATTGCTGCTGTGACAAATACACTTCTGTTACTTACTTTGAAAAAATCCCAGAGTGTTAAATGACTGTCCCTGGAACCTCACAGCAAAAATCAACATTACAACAGAAGTTCATGGTTTGTAGTTCACATTCTGGACACAAGTCCCTTGCCAGTAACTCATTTTAACCTCCAATCTGATTTTAGCTCTGGAAAGCCAAGAACAAACCCAGCGCGTTGCAGCCACAGGAATGCGGGCTGCTGCCTTGCATTTCTCACATTCTGGAGTTCACATACCGTTCCATATGCAGGTCTTTTTTATTTCCAACCAGCATAATGGGTATTCTGTGAAAGAAAGTTCAGAACTTCAGAACAGTTACAGTATACTGAACAAAGCACTAGCAACATGCCTGCAATGAAATGAGATGAAAGTGTCACTACTTACTGGACTTTTCCCACCATATCCAATAACTTGCCATGGATAACTTTTATCACTTCAAAACTGCAAAATAAAGGGATGAAGTCACACATGCACTCTGATGTTTATCCTCAATACCCAATACACAAGCAATTAAATGCATATGTAGGTTGTGTTTAAAACTTACTCTATGTATGCACAACTACACAGATGCTGAAAGTCTTACCCGTTTGTGTAACAACAGCAAACTGGTCCCAGCAGCAGCAGAGACCAGCCTGAGCCTACCCTTACAGCCTCCCCAGTTATGGTATTTGCAGAAATAAATAACATTACCCTGGACTGATGCATCTAACACAGAATCATTCCAAGTCCCTCCCACCTCTCATCTGGTTTGTATATGCAGTGAGAAATTTAACTGCTGCAGTCCAACAACCCTGGATGAGTATGTCAAATTAAAGCAAATTGGAAGAAAAAGTAATTAGTTAGGCAAGCTCCATCATTGTTTTTAACAAATATTCAGTTCATATATAATGAAGTTTTATTTATGTAAAAGCCAAAAGGAGACAAAATTCTAATTTTCTGTGGAAAGTGAGTAAACTGATCTGCAAGATGGCAGTAAAAGAGTGATTATGCAAATACTCTTTGTCTGTTCCCCTACCACGTAGGTGAAGTTTGGATGACAGGAGGTAAGAAGCAGTACTGTAGAATATCAAGTCAAAAACCTCACTAACAAAATCCACTGCATTTGATATTCAGTACTTTTGAGAACAAGCTATAAACGGGGTTGAAGAGCAGATGTTGCACTCCTCTGGTTACACTATGGAAAAAATGCTGGTACATGAAGTGCACAATTTGGATTTAAGAGAGACTTAGGCTCAGGGATGAGACACACAACTGGACAACAGAAAAGGGACCAAAACCTTTTCAGTTTCCAAGGTTGCTAGCTGCAGGCAGTGTCTTGACTTGCACTGCATTTCAATTAGAATTGAAACTCTTAAAAATAGAGCAGCACTCAAACACACTTCCAGCTCAGAGCAATCAAAGACCTGGTGCCTAAAAACACCATTCAAAGCAATAAAACCTCTCCCTTCTAGAACAATAAACTCTACCACATTTAAGATGGATTTTCTGTCAAGCAGGTCAATTTGTCTGACTCCAGCAATAATATCTGAGACTGTGTGGAACACAATGCTTCTCCATGCTCAGCTAATAGTTTCAGTGTATCCTATGGAGAAAATGAGTTCTTTGTAAACAGAAGCATGAGTTACTCTGGCACGAATTGCTACTGGTAACTCAAGAAGGATACTACAGATTACACTGTGGAAAACGTGGAATCAATGAAAAATGTGAAATCAATGAAAGGACTTTAGGGACATAAGGAGCTTATGCTGAAAGAGTATTAAGGAAATTCTAGACTTGAGAACTCATCTTGGATGTTCATAATTATTAAGAAAATAAGAGTTAAATGGAGCTTGGCTGTTATAGAGTCAAAAGGCATCACTACACACAGAACTATGTGACTCTGCAAACTGAAAGAATAAAAATGCTACCAAAAAACCCATCTGCTACAGACCACAAAACTGTTTCTCAATCTGAAGCAATGGGAAAAATCTTAGCACCCTACCCACAGGCTAACTGAATCCCTAGAACAGTACAGTCACTGTTTCCTTTCCCCTATTAGGTGTGTTGTTTCCAGCTAAGCCAGAAAATCAGCACAGCACCCTGGCGAGTCCCTGCCTGAGGCTCCCCTGTACAATGCTGCCAGGTGCTCTTGAACCTGGGCTCTCCATGGCCCCACTTTGGGAACCATCTGCTTGTCTGAGATTGTTCACAACCTTCCTTTTTTAGTGAAAATACTACAAATAAAAAGCTGATCCTTGTTAACAGACCAAGGTGGAAACCACAGGAGAAGTGCTATTTAAACTCCAACACAATTCTGACACAGAAACAAGTTGCTAAGAACTGCCAGGAATGAAACTTGACCAATTAATGTTCTAGAAAGCTTTCCAAATTAATAATGTTGAAATGAGCAAGGACAAAAAGGAACAAGGAGTGACCAATGTAAAAATAGCACCATCACATCAAGCTGTGAAACTGTGAGATTTGGAGACTAAGAGGTCCCTTCCAGTTCTGTCAAGCAAATGGGTTACAGAAAACAGCTCAATGTGTGAAATACAAAAAAAAAAAAAAAAAAATCCCCTTACTAACTGTCAGATAAATGTGTTACACAAAATCATGGAACTTAGCAAGATACAAAATTGGAATTTAATTAAGCTGAACTAGAGCAAAAGCCTCCCAGTAACCTTGCTGCTGAGAGCCTGGACATATAAAAAATGTAGGGCATTAGCTTTCATTCAAGTCCTATTTAAACTTCCCACTGGAGGTTAGCAGAGTAGCTGATAACTTTAAAAAGAGCATTTCTATTAAGTCTGCTGTCAAAGCTCTCACCCAGCTGGATCAATATTTGGATCAATATACAAGTTTGACAGAAGTCAGGACAGATGATGACTGATCTCATTGTCTGGGCAAGTCATAGAAGCTACCAGAGTACTGTGGAAGACCTTTCCTATCACCTAAACACTGTCTTGATAAAGAACATAAGGAATTGAACAAGACAGGATCATGGACACTTTGAAATTTTAAGGAAGAAACAACAACAACAATAAAAACTTGGAATAAACTCATCAAGATTAAAAACTGATGAAAAGACATCTGACCTACAGCCTTAACCTAGTCTGTCTTGTATTTTTACCATAACTCGGTTTAACTGATTGAATGCTACCACAGAATACATGTTCTTCACATTTCTTCACCTGGTGAGCTCAAGACATCATGAAGGAACAACTGGAATGGCTGAGAAAGAACACATCCTTCAGCTGCCAAACGGGGAACAGCACAGGTTGCAGGATCCCCTGAATGATGGACAATGGTTTCAGTCAAAGGCACTTCTGTCCTCACAGAACCCATTTATCAGTGAACTTTTTTGTATTTGTTTTAGGAGTGGAGCATTGGCTACTTAGGCAGAGAATACTGACTCCGATTTCATACAAGTTACCCAGCACCAACAACTGAACCTCTCACAAAAAACCCAGACCCAGAGAGAGATGGGTAGTTCAGTATCTCTAGACAGACATAAAAGCCTAACATGTGCTTGCCCTTCTCTACTTCACAACTGAAGATGAAAACCAAGAATGAAGAACTGTGAAATCTGTTCAACATTAAAGACCTTGCAAACAGCAGAAGTTTATAACCCGACTATATCCTTCCTTTGAGAAGGAAAAAGAGCCAACAGGCAAGTTGCTTTACCTGTATTTTATGACAGCCTGTCAAAGAGCTTGAAATGACCAGTTTTGTTTGAATCAGAGGAAAATATATTAAACACCTCAGCACTTGTAAAAAGCTCATCAACTGCCTTGAAGTAGAAGGGAAACACCAACTTCTCCTGTACTTGATGAGACTGAAAGGTCTAAAGTCTTAATCACTTTCTTCAAACAAAAATTTCAGAAAATTTCAGCTGACCCAATAAAGATGTTGTACAACATTAGAAAATCAACACCTACTCAAGGATAAGCAGTATTTAAACAAAGCAAGATGACCAGAGGAAGGGAGGAAATAACAGAAGATGACAAAGCCACACAAAGCTTTGTGTGTCTCACATGACTCCAGGTATGATGGACTCTGGATAGGCAACAGCAAGGACAATAGGGACACTCTGGGACAACCTCCAGGGAGGATTATTTGCTGCAGCATGCCAAGAGAGGGTTTACAGTCCAAAAGCCATCTATTGCTGTTTATATGAGTATTTCTGTGGTTAATCAGGACAGTTCAAAACAAGAAGTCAAAGGAATTTCAGTACTGTAAGATGATACAAGGCTGAAGGAATGATCTAGCAACTAACTGGTACTTCACATAAATGTACAGTGCCCTTCAGCTTTGTATTTATGGCTGCCTTTCTATCTGATACAAGAGCAATGAACTCATTTCTGAAATGATCCTTTGTACTACTTACACCTCAAAACAATGCAGTTTAACAATCTCATTTCTTACATGGTACCTTGCACATTAGTCTGCAAAGTGTCTGTGACATTTGGGTCTGAGGGGACATTTTTGAAAAAAAGCCTTAATATTCACTCCTACTATACTTCTAAAGGAGAAAGATTAATTGAAATAATCACACAAAATACAGCAGAGGCAGGAGCTAAACCCAGAAAATATTTAAAGAGAGGAACACAAACAGATTTTATTACCTTTTTATTGATGTGACTGAATAAACAAGAATGTAGCCATTGATGTCTATGGAGTACGTCTGAGGAAATATGGAGTATTCATCCTGTGGAAGGAATATTGCATTTAAAATTAAAGGTGCCACAGTTCAGACCTTGATGCCATTAGATCACCATAAGGTAAGTTGGTAGTATCTCTAAGACATTTTGTGTAGGTAGTACTTTCAGAATTTTTTCATCATAACATCACAAGAAGCATCTTTACCAAACCTAGTGAAGGCTAAAAGTCCATCTGTATACTCTACAATTTAATCTACAGCTTTTATGGTTTATTCCTTCTAAGACTATGGATGAGCTGAAGCTCTTCCCAATCCTCTTATCCTGCTTAATTATCTGTTTGTATTAGTACAAAACATCCACTCTGTCCCACCACTAATTAGCAATTATGCCTCTTATCTTGCTGGTGATACATTTCAAAATCTTAATTTCAACAGCTGACAACAGGATCTAGCAGTTGGTAATTTCAAATTACACTGATCACTTCTAAATTACCTAAGGAATCTGGTAGGAAGTGAATAACATCCTAACTTATGCTTATCAAATGCAAAAAATACAGTTATTAGTTGCTTTCTGACAACTTTAAGTTTACATTATAGGACAAGTGTTTACATAAATAGAAAACCAGACAAAACCAACCAGAAACTCACTCAGTGAATTTATTACCCCTCTAGAAAAGGGGCAAACAAAACAGACTGATATATTGCAGGCAATGCAACATAAATATTACGAATCCCAAGTCAAAAACCTGTTCCAACAGATTTTCCCAGGAAATATTTCCATTTTGACAAGAGCCATACTTCCTATTGCATGAGTTCTCAAATTGTTAAACCTATGCTTTTGAAGATGTTATATTTAGCTGAAGATCAAATAAACTCTCTCTTATTGTCATGGCTGAACAGATGGAGCGGTGCAACCACATAGCTTAAATCTAAGACACCCAAAAGGAATCAAACTTCCCTCACTGGCAGAAGAGGAAAAACTCTTTATAAATCAACTTCAGAGATCCAGCCAAAAAAAGTTTGAAAGAATAAAACTTGGCAAAAGCTGCCCTTATTTGCTTTTATTGCTACACACTGAGGGCAGCCCTCCCCCATCTTCTCTGAAATGCCAAAGTGCCACTCCAGTTGGATGTGAAATCCCAAAGTCAATACTCAGAAGGGATTTGAGCTAAGTCTGTGTAAAAAAAGGTGAAAGTGCAACTCTGTAGTGGCTTGACTTTACCTGGAAATTCCCAGGACTGCCCCAGCTGGAATTTGGGGTTAGGTAAGATTTCCTTTTACACCCCTCTTTTGTGACTCTGTATCAAGACCCGTGCTGGACTGAATTGCACAAAGCTCAGTAAATAACCAGGGAAGTAAAGAGGCACAGGACAGAGAATGAACACCAAGAAAAATAAGTGCCATAATCTCAACTGTTCCTAATTAATGACTTTATTTTTAGCTTGTTAGGAGATGGAATGAAAGCTGCTATGCTCACTGCAACTTACGGGTCAAAATAAGAAATCTGTCAAGTGATAAAACAACATTGCTACAACTTTTCAAGCCGTAGCTAGGTTTTCAAAAGTATTTAACAAATCTGCAATACCATTCTTGCTGTATACACGAGGACTCCCTATGGGCCATTAAGCAAGACAGACTTGAGAAAGAAATCTGTCCAAGCCACACCTTCCATAACCCAACATCATCTCCCCCCTCTAACCAGAAATCAAAATTCAAATGGTTCCATGAAAAATTAAAACTGAAAATAACCACAGGCTGGGAAAGAAGCTATTTAGGTTCCACAGTACTGTATAACACTAAATCAATCCTCAGAAATAGAGATATGTTAGTGGTGAGTCACACTGCCTTCCCAGAAGGCAGTTTCCTCCTCAAAGAGGAATTTTTCTTTTATCACTACACTACACAATCAGAGCTGTAATGCATGTGCATTTACAGTGGCACTGAGTGACACCTATGGAGCTTGTTCTGCTGCTCACATTCCTCAGCCTGCCCCTCTCTCACCCTCTCCTCTGCAGAGCATTCCCCATCCAGCAATCCTGTGGCCACTGTTGTGCTCAGACACCTCTGAGTGATTACACATGCTGCTGATGAGCACCAAGGGCTGACACCACATAAATACAGCATGGCTATTCCCCAGTCACACAGCTCTCTTCCAGGAAAGCAATCAAACATACCTAGAAAGTTACAACCCCTCTGAACAGTCTCCCAGCTATGAGCAGGTATCCTGCAGCTTTAAAGCCTTAAGTACTGGCAGCATATTTTACAAGACTAACATTGTTTAACACTACTCATAGTTTGGAAAAACCCAAAGGCATAGGATGAGATCATGGAAGGCAAGAGCACATAAGCAAAAAAAAAAAAAAAAAATACAGGGGTCTAATTAGTGGTCCCTGATGAGTTTTTCCCCTCATATGGAGTCTCTCAAAAGACACGGCACTCTCATGCATGGGTTCAGCCAAGCAGCAGTGTGTGATGAACCCCTGTACCTGTAAATAATGAACACCTGCACTTCCCAGAGCTCCCCAGCACGCTGCAGGACACGTGCTCACTGTCTCCTCACTCCCTGTCATTATGTGGAGCTCGGATGCACACGTGAACCATCACGTTAAAACACAGACAAACTGCAGCAGTTCATTGTTAACTCAGTAAGTGCCACCTACATGAATCTGTGTGCTGCCCATGACTGCTCCATGGATACAAGTCATGGTGGTGTAGCTGGAGCAGACAAATACGAAAAAGCCATGAAAAATTTCCCCATGGTTTACTGGAGCACCATTTTTCATCTAAAGCAAGACTGCTCATTTACTCTGTAAATAGCACACAAGCTACTGATGAACTTTTGGGCCATCAGAGTTGAGGTAGTTTCCTCTTCCCTTTTTTAGGTACTTATTCAATAGATAGTGAAAAAAAAAAAAAAATCAACCCAGTAACAAAACAATAAACCAAAACCTTTCAATAAACACTATAGAAAAAGTTCTTTAGTGACTAAACAAGAAGTCAGTATCATTTTAAAGTTAACTTTCACCTCTGAATGCACAGTCACTATGAACTTAGCTCAACAGAAATATCAATACCTGTTGTCATAACTCAGAAAAAAGATTCAAAGAAAGATAACTTACCTGGCCAGCAGTGTCAACCAGCTGAAGATGATATTCTTGGCCATTCACTGTGATCAGTTTTGTAAAAGCTAGAACAAGAAATACATAAACAGGTCAGAATTACACACAAGAAAGAGATCAGAAGTCACTCATCTGTGCTATCATCAGCCAAAGCATGAAGAAAAGACTCCAGTTACAGGTTTTTAATGAGCAATAAAAGGCTTATCAGATACTGTTCTTATAACTAGTCTATTGCAGCTAGCAAAACTCAGAAATTGAATTTAAGAACTCAGATGTCAGATGATTCTCACTCTGGATACAGCAGTGTATTCTTTGCTCTCTTAAGTAAAAGAGGGAATAAGAGGAATAAAAAGGGGGATTTACATGCATTTCTCAAAATCCAGACAATCGTAATTTAACACAAGACACATAAATTCAACTGGCATCAAAGCTAAGTTTTAACTTATTATTGGGTCTTCTCCTTGCTTTCCAGACAGTTTAGCAAGATTAATTTCCTAAATGTAAATACCATGAAGTAAGTGATCTAGATTGAAGAAAGGAAAAATCTTTGGGGGCTAAAACACACAGAACTTATGATTATATTAAACCCAAATGATGACAATTAGCTAAGTTCACTATGTTGCTTTCACATTTGCTGTAGCTACCAGCCTATGCAGTCCCCAGCCACAAAGTACAGTCAGTCCCTGAAAGTGATGAGAATTGCTGCTCTTCCTTGGATTCATGAAATGCCAACGTACTGTGAGCAGAGGAATCTTACCCAGTGTTTGTGTTATGCAACAGCAAAAGCAAACAGTGCCACAGCTCCTGCAGGAATAATGTCCCAACCAGAGCACACAAACCTGGCTCTGGAAGTCTCGTATGGCCTTTGAGACACACTCCAGAGACCATTGCTGGACAGTACTGATACACTGAGTAATGTCTGTGTTATCCTCTAGTTGGGGTGGTTTTCCCAACTAGTAACAGTCCTCAGAAACCTCATCTGCCACCGCAGTGATGAGCAGGGAAACAGAGTCAGATGAACAGGTCACTTAGGTGAGCTGAGTTGACCAACAGCTTCCCAAAGCTGCACAGCTGAACGTTCCTGACCCCACTGGGCAGTCCCTGCCCACGCCTGAAGTAGATGGAGTTGGCCAACTTTCCTCCTCCCAGCCAAAGCTTGTTGCTCTGTCAAGTCCCTACAATGTGAGCATTATCTTGAATAAGTGGGCTGAAATAGCTGAAACTGGAGGTTTCAACCCACCTAATAAATCCAATCCCTGAAAAAAAGGAGCAATTCAAACAGCAAAGACAACCTAACAGTGTCTAAATCAACAGTGTATAGTGTACCTATAGTTTCCACTACAAAATCAGCAAATGACATTTGAAATGGAGCCTCGAAGAGAGCTCCTGCCTTACCCTGGTTATTCCCTAAGAAAGTTGCTTTAGCACATGGGCTGCCCTCAGATCAGTGTGGATGATGTTGTTATTGCTGCAAATAGCTAAAAGTTTTAGGTTATGAAACACAGATCCACAATGGCTCTTTGCCTTGGATGAATGCTGTGATGGGGACAAGCTGTTTGAACAGATATTAGCAGGCAGTGTTGCTATATACAATATTAGCAGGCAGTGTTGCTATATACAATATCGCTGCTTGGAGTCAGAGCGTAAACAGACTCCTCTGGAGACACACTGCATTTACAGGTGTGCAAGTAACAGCCTCTCCAGTCTCTTGACACTTCACATACACATCAAAGCATCTGCAGTCAAAGTAACTTCAAGGGCATCATGAAGTTGATATTTAAAAAGGGACAGACAGCAGTTTTTTCAGACTATTCTAGAAGCCTAGAAGAGACACAGCAATGATGTCATCATTGTCATTACTGGAAGCAGAGTGTGACAGAGACAGGAGAAGGGAAACAGTGAAGGAGTCAGCACAGCCGGGTGAGGAGAGCTGTTAGTACAGTGCAGAGCCTTGCAGCACTAAGCACAGCCCACGATGTGAAGACAAATCTGCTTCAATGAAGTCACAACTAATGACTTCCATTTCTTTGCTGAAGCTTTTAAAAACCATTCCTAGTTAAAAATTTAATTTGGTGAAAAGCCTGGTCCCCTTGATCCAGCCCAAGTGTTCACTTCCAATTCCATCACCTATCTTTGTAGGACTTCTGCTGTGCTTGTGCACAAGATAAACAACAGTACAATCCCTGCACAATTTGGCACTTCCTGGTAGACCAAGGACACTTTTCAGCAGACCTGACCTGACATTAAATCATAACGTGAGCATCTCCAAAGCACTGCTCATCAACTAGAATATGGATTTTAGAACAGGACATTCTTACACCTTGCAACACATAACTCCAGTGATCATCACTACCTGAAGATCAAGCACATTGCAATTAGACCAGCATGAATGAAATTATTTGCTTGTGCAACTCAATGACAGCTGCTGTGGAAACAAGCCATTATGCTAAAAAACAAAATCCCAAACAGTAACAGGCAAAGAAATGCAGGCCTTTAGATCAATAGTGATACTGAAGAAAGGTACAAGAGTGCTATAACATCATTGCCATAATATGGCTGGTAGCTAAATACAATCACCTCACAAACTTTTCTTGCTTACCACCTCCTGCATGTCTTTCTACTTGCCTGCCATTCCAAAGTCAATGCTTGCCACTAATCTACCAGGACACCTTTCACAACACTGAAATGTGCCATGCAAGAGAACTATTTTTAGTTTTCCTCAGAAACCTCACTGGCGCCCATTAGAAGGCTGCTCACCAGCAGCTCCAGAGAAGTACAGTTCACCCTTCCAGTGCAGGTTTCCAAGGCATGTGTAGAAGTTGAGCCTTGAAGATTCTCTCCCAGACTCATCTAAACCTACAGGTGCCCCCTCCACTACTAGTAGGGGTCCTCCAGCCCTCTGCCTCTTTCTAATATGCTTCTACTCACATTTGTATTAAAAAACATGGGATGGAGGTAGGAAGCATGGGGCAAGATGTTTCTTTCCTTAGGGAGCTAGTGAGCCTATTTAGGGGAGAAAGGAAGACCACAGAGCTGTGAAATGGTACTAGAAGACCCTCTAAAACTGCAACAAAAATCAAAAAGCAGCCAGGCAGGCTTTGGAGGACACATTTGAGACCTGGGCAGTCAAGTAATCTTACTTGCAACACAAGACATCCCTGCAAAGATGGTGTGGGTGGAGTTAAGTGCACATCTTCATTATCTGTTCCTTCTGACCTATTTGAGTTTCAAATTCAGGTTCTAGTTTTCATTCCTGTAAAACTGCTGCATTTTAATTTGCACTGGTCTTAGTTCATGTGAGCTGATCTACCTGCAGAGCCCCACCCAGCCCAGTGTCCACAAAGACCCTCTGCACAAACTCCTGTTCTCCAAGGATCTTTCTTTCCAACATTCCTTCAAAGTAGCAGTTCCACTCGTTTCTCAACGTGGCTGTGTCAAGAACAGCCACCCACTGCGATGTCACTCCCGCTGAATGTTGGGATAGTCAGACAGGGAGAGTCTCTTTCCTGAAGCAATTATCTCTCACCTCCACTGCTGTCACAAAAGGATACAAGTTACTCTTCCTGACACAGAAGTTTGGTACAAGCAACTGAATTCAACATGCTCCTTAACTGTAATAAATAAACTTTTCTGGTGCTAATGTAATATAAGCAAAAGAAAACGTAGCAGTGAAGTTGTCCTAACCTTCATAAACAATAAGCAAAATCTGATGCACCTTATTTTCCCTTTATCACTGCCAAAGGCAGAGATTTTCATACTTAAAATTTATACAATATTAGGTCTTACTCCTATTGCTCAAGGTTTATAAACTATACAACTTGTTCCTGTAAGAGCTTGAATACAGCTTGTCTTACATACAATTTAGCTTTGCTGTCAACATTTTGTGCAAATTTTATTATTTGAGGACAAAAATTATAAAGACTACATTACCAGCAGTACTGCTGCTTTCTACTGCTTTCTACTCTTTCTTCACTGCTGGTAGAATACTTTATTAACAATTTTCTGGAGACAAAACAGAAATCACACAGGTCAGACTATCCTTTCCCATGTACGCTTTTCATATCCAAGTTTAGTTACATGTGTAGACCCAACCACCAGATGAAACTGAAAAGGTTTTACAGCTTATCATAATGCCCTGGAAAAACCCAACATTCTCCAGAACTGTCCCTAGTATAAGAACCTGGACTTTTCAACCTTTTTTGCCAACACTGTCCACCAAATGTGAAATCACGAGCTAGGAAAAGTCTAAGAGTTGCTCAGGTACTTTGCATCTTATGACCCTACACAGAATCAGAAACACAGCTGGGAGTGTCCAAAGACTTCACTGAACAAATACTTCTGTTTAGAGAAAAAAAAAAAGTATTACATTCTTAAGTCAAAAGAATTATTTTTTACTTAGTTCATCAAAACTAGTTTCATATATGTCATAAAAAATGTTCAATAAGTTTTAAATTTTAGTGTTAAATTACAATGTGTTCTCTCGTCTGTTCTTCACAGAAGCATTTTTAAGACATTTTATCTATCAGGCCTTCTGGGACTTAAAGATGGGACAGATTTCCCACTGTTTTGAGCCCCAGGGCATAACTTTTATCTTTTCAGCCTTTACTTCCCAGCAATGTTTTCTGATGTCAGAAGGACCCTTCAATTCTCTACCTTTCAGAAAGCAAATTCCTCCAGCCATGCCACAGGATCACAAGACTTACACCAAATGAATAATGTTTATTTCCCAAACAAGAAAGAAATCAAGTGAAAAGTTAAGGCTTTTCAAGATGCCCTCTCCCAGTAAAGTCTTCATGGCCAGGACATGCTCAATGCTTAGAATTCAGATCAAGCAAACAGTGCAGACTAAGAGAGTCAAATAAGAGCAAAATTCATCTACAGTGTATTTTTGTATAGTTCAGAAATGCTGAAGTTGTGAGACACACAACTACAGAGTTACAAACAGCAGCTACAGAGAACAGGAAAAGGATGAAACAAGACAAATCTTGTACCAATGTGTCAAAATCCTAAAACAAGACACAGATTCAGGATTTTGTAGAGACTTTGACTCCATGTCTCTCAGTCTTTATTCATTCACATGCAGCCGCATAAAACTAAAAGATAACTTTAAATAATTTGCATTTATATGGCACAGTGAAAAATAACCTGCCCCAACTGAATTAAGATTATTAAGAAACTTAAACACCAGTATTTTGCTAGCAGCTTTAATTCAAGACATACCTGACTTATAATTCAAACAAAGTAAAAAAGGATTATGGAAAGTGTTAGTATTAATATCTGTACAAGAGCTACATTAAGACCAAGGGCCAAATTATCCACTTTGACTTGCTAAAGCAAATTTAGAGTTTCTCAAAAAGTAGGATTTGAATTTTAGTTCTAAGCAATAAAGTAAAATATCCTGATAGCTACTGATTTGTAATTATATACCACATATATATATATTAAAAAAACCCTTGTTTTGCTGATTGCTTCATTCAAACTTCAGGAGTATCACATAGGCTTAACATCCTACTGCAGAAGTTCAAAACACTAAAAACATGTGCTACACCACTGCAGAAGTCATTAAAATACAAGAACCCAAGGGCTACGATCATGAAACCACTTTTATTTGCCACATGACTAAAGTAAGCCAACATGATCAAGTTACTCAGCCCAGCACTGCAGTTGTTCAAGTACTTTATGGCCACTGTGAGCTCAGAAAGAGGTGGCTGGATTGTAATGAATGCCAGGTAACCTCTGAAATTACTTTTTCCTCTTGGCAGCATTTTTAACATTAGTGTCTTTACTCACCTGCTATGCCAGCTACTCACAAAGGTGCTAAAATTATTTTTAAAAGAACTGCTAAGAGGAAAAAAACCACTTGAGAAGTCAAATACCCAGTCTTTGCAGCAAGCTGATTGTGTGGCAGCCTTGTTATCCAGCTGCTGGAAAGGAGTAATTGAAAAGATTATCAAGCTATCATAGCCCCATAGCCTACCTTCTAAGTGGTTTAATCCTGATGGGTATTGCTGGCTTCCTGTTCATCTGGACATACTGACCTTATGTGAGACTCTGGAATACTTGTATTTGGTGGCACATTTTCATATAGCATGATGTAAGAAATTTAAAGTGCCACAAGTACATTAAGGGAAGTAGATACTCAACAACACACATAAAATACAAGAAGGTGCATTTTGGCCAGATTTATTAGGTGTATCTTCATTTAAAGTTAAAAGTTTAGCTGTTTGGAGAAATATGCACACAGTGATTTCCATGCTGCAGCAATCAAGTTTGTTTGGTACAGAAGAGGAGCTTGGCAGTTATTTACTTACTGTTCTCTATGGTTGGATCATATGAATCAACAAACTGTCCTTCCACAAACTGGATCGTCAGTGAAGATTTTCCTGTAAATCAAAGGAAAGAAAAATCCAGAATGAAACAAAGTCTTCTGGTTGTTATCACTTCATTGGTTACCAGTAGATACACCAATTTTCTATCTATCCAATATGAGCTCCATGTGGTTCATTTAAACTATCTATACATGACAACTGACCTATTTTTAATTTGTCTATTTCTAGTAACTGGGTCTCCTGAACATATAAAAAGCAGTGCAAAAGCTACTCGGCATGTGTTCTGCTTTTGTTTTAACAGGGCATAATTTAAATGGCTCCTCCAGTTTAAAACAAATCTAAAAGCAGCAGTGCACAATCCTCATAGAACTAAATTTAACAAACCGATATACTTGGAACGTTTTTCTGTCAAGAAGCAAGTAAAATTCAAAATAATTTTCAGTAACCACAGAGAAAACTTGGATAGAATTAGCCAAATTTGGTTTTACTAGGAGACTGGACAGATTTCCCACGACAAAAGGATGATCTCAAAATTCTTGAGACCAATATACTCTCCTATTAATCCTCCTACTGCCACATCACAACAGACCAGTGGATGCTGCATTTTAAGCAGTGACTGAAGTGGCATAATTGGTTTTTTCTTTAGAACAATTTAACTGCTACTTTAGAAGACAACATTCCCCATTTCACTTAAAGAGCAATGCAAAGCGCTGAACTTAGTAGCAGACCAAAAAAATGAGAACTCGTTTAGTCTTGAAATATTTTACAAGATGGTGAATCACATACATTGACCATAAAAAGCACCTTTAAAGCTTTGCAGCTGAAGATTTCTCAAAGCATTACTGAAGCCTTAACACAATTTCCATTGCAGCACATCATCTACATTTGGGAATCTCCTAGATCCTATTACATTATGTTTACTGGACAAATACCCTCTCACAAAGATTGCCAAGCGCATTAGCTGCTTTTGGACACGAGCACATTCTTCACGCTCCTTTATACTCTTTTCATCGTCAAGAAGCACAAATAAAATACAACCTCAAGTTAAAATTTTGACTCAAAACCACCCAACTCAGTGGAAACCTCTCAATGACCTCTTAAGTAACCAACATTGTGGTGGAAATATACAGTATCATTGTTTACAAGAATAAATTGCTTTGGGTAAAAAACTGCCTACTTCCAGAACTCAGAAAATGCTCTTTCCTAAGCATTCCTTCAGGAGATATTAAAAAAAACCAGTCTTCTGTTTCATTCTCTGCCATGCTTACCCCTTTGCTGTCTCCTATCAATCATGACCGTTTATTCAAGAAACAATGCTAAAAAAACTTCCAGACAAACCCCATGAAGACCAACCAAGATATTATCAAGTTGCTTTTTCTAAAATCAAGTTCTTAAGATACCATTTCCTGGTCTTATCTTCAAGCATGAAGGTGTCATGCTCACAATGCATGACTGGACAGAAGACATTTCACTTTAAACTGCTGCTCCAGCAAGGCACATACACCCCACCCCCAAATCATCCTAATAAAGTCAGATTAAGGATTGAAACTGTGCCTCCGAGGAACTTTCTGAAACTGTGTATTTTGGACATCATTTAGAAAGTGAGCAAACTTTCAAGCTATTTCTCCCTTAGTTATAAACTTATGAAGTTGCTACCCAGAGTTCATGCTCCCAGATTCCTTGCCAATACCAGCACATTAAGCACTCCATTTAAAAAAAAAGGTTAACTACCCTTATATTAGGCTGTTAGATCTCCAAGGTAAGGGAGTTAAGTTCAGTAAAGATCATAACTGAACTTTTTTCCTCCTAAGAAGGATTTTGAACTAACTGAAAGACTTGACTGCTGCCGTCTGTCTGTGCTAAGCCTGGAAATTGAATAGCAGAAAGAAGCCGGAGCCAACAGAAAATGCTGCATTTCACACCCAGCTGTATTAATTACTGCTTTCCTCCTAACAGTGAAAGAAGAGGAAACAGATAAAACCAGTGTTCTAACACTCTCCTCCTAAATTCCTCCAAGCTTTATAACAAGCCTTCCAGTAATGATGTGTTCATGTTTGTGAGAGCAAGCCTGCTTTCTTCCAGGAGGCACAGGGAAACTCTCCAGTCTGGGATTCAGCACCCACCCCCTTGGGGAAGTGCAGGCAACTGTATCCCACTAAATCAAGGCTTCCATGGACATGAGAAATCTAAACCCTGAGGTATTAACACCCTGCTGCCCACGTGTCTCAGCCCATGACCAAGCAGCAGGCAGAACCCTGTGACCAACAGCTTGGCTTGAACTTTGTCCCACAGGTTTTATTCCAGGTCTCTGACCTATGCTCATGGACAGAGCGGAAAAATCAAGCTGACAATTTAGCTCCTATCTGCTCTTGCCCCAGAAAGATCAGGCAAGGATTGCAACACAAACACAACATCTGTGAGGCCAAGGGACCGCACACAACCGCGCCTGCCGATGTGCCAGCTCCATCTCGGAGCACAGCAGGGAAGACACGGCTGTCTGCATGTGCAGGCACCACGGGCACACTTCAGCCTCAGCAGCACCAGGGAGTCTGACACCAGCAGCAAAGGCTTGATTAGCTGATTACTCAAGGGTGCACACCTCAAAGAGACTCAGCTCTAATGTATTCTCGTTTGGAATGCAGCCACGCATTTTTGCAGTTTGCTAAGATTCTCCTTGTAGCATCCTCCATGCTGGTAAATTCAACATATCCACTGTATTCAAGTTTTAGGAAAATAAACATCCACATCCACTGAGACCAAAAGGAGAAGTGATAGGAGTTGAAGCAAGGCTGGAAGCTGGGTGCAGAGCCTTGCTACGGTAGCACCAGATGCTCCATGGCAGAGTTGTAAGCAAAATCCTCTAAGTTTACTGTCTCTCCCTCTCCCTGAAGGAACAGGGCAGAAGAGAAGGGCTGCAAGAAATGGGTTTCATGAGTGTTTAGAATACAAGTCCTAGGTAACTGAAAACATAGTTCAAGTTGTCCAGAAGTACCCAAAGTGTATTTGCATACACAATTCATTATTTATGGTATTATTTGAGAGCGGTAAAGACAAGAGTCTTCCACTGTCAAAACAGAAAAGGAGCAGACTTTCAGACAGAAAGCCAGTTCAAAAACTAAAGCTGTCGTGTTTCTGCTCAAACACTAGACCACTTGCACCATAAAGCAGAACATCCCATAAACACTCTGACTAGTGCAATCATAGCACATCAATTTCAAATGCTATTGCAATTGTCAAGGCAAAACAATTGCCAAATTGTGTTTTACTCATCCTTTTACTACTTGGACAAGAGCTGTGGTATTTATAATCTAGCCTTAAAATTCAAGCTTTACAATACTAGGCAGTTTAACAAGCAGATGAGTAACAGAGCCTGGGTGGGCTTGGGGACAGCTGGCCTCCCCAAAGAGGTCATGTCCCTCTTCTGTGCACCACCACCTGCCTGCTGTCCCCACCTCACACCCTGTTCTCCTTGCAACAGGCACAGGGAAAGCCCAGATTAAACTCTCATGGGCAGCCAACTTCTCCCCAAATCCAGGAGACAAAAATGATGCAACCAGGCAGCGAGTAAGTCAAACAACAGCTCCACAAGCAGGGCATTGTGCAAGCGGGGCTGCACAGCTGCCCTCGGACGTGGCACGGCCACGGGCAGCACAGTGCAGCTTATCTCAACAGGAAGGGTTTCTCAATCCTACAACTGCCCACACAAGCCATCAGTAAACAGTTTGTCCTGCTCAAGAACAACAACTACTGAAGAGCTGCAGTTCTGTTGGCAGTGTAGATGCAGTTTCCTTAACCCATCTTTTGCTATTAAAATGCACAGTTATGTAATTTGCATGGTCATTAAATATTTAACAGCTGGCAGCATCTCATCTACTCCTACCACAAGACTAGCACCTTACCTAAGCTAGTCTCTAGACCAACTTAGTAACTACACTTACCTAGTTAGTCTCCTTAGACTCTCCTTAGGTCTACCCAGTCTTGCTTACAGAACAAACTACTTTAGGCTTTGTCACAAAAAGCACTCAACAATTTTCATAATGAAATGTTGTCAGTCACATCAAATTAGGTAAATCTGGCTGCATACTCAACTTACTACACTCCACAGAGATGAAGTTTTCATACCAAAAGATACACTTGATTTAACTTGAATGTTGGTATCTTTATTTTCTTTCATTCACAATACCAATATGCACAAAATGGAGACACTGCCATTTCCATAGTGCAGATTCTCAATCCTCAGAGCACAGAGTGGGACTGAACGACTTCCTGGAGCCAATGGAGGTTGACTGGGTAGCAAAGAGGATTACAGCATCCCTCTTTGACAAAGATAGTCTGCAATCTTGTGAGACTATCTCAGAACCCATCACTAGCTCATCATTCATCTCAGACCACATCATTAGCAACTTTCTAGAGTTAATTAAGATACCCCGCCCAGGTACTAATTATGGCTGTGTAGTTCCTGTTTTGCTGATCATTGCTTTGTATTTGGTGAATTAGTCTAATGACTATAAAAATGATACATCTGGGTCAATAAAGAATTCTGTTTCTAAATCTCTGGAGACAGCAATACAATGAGCAGTTTGTTTTTTACTCAAATGCAACTTAATTCTTCTATTAGACTTCTAATTGTGAGGAATTATATAAATAGCTACATTGAGCTGTAGTTTTATATGTTTTTGTAGTGATTTCCTTGTGATATCAGCATTACAGTAGCAGGATTAAAAAAATACTTTCTGATGCTTAGAGACAAAACTCTCCCTCAATTCCTGACTTGCTCATGATACTCGTGCTTGATTTGCAACAGAGTGGTGGCACTCCTCTCTCAAATGCTCTCTGAGCTTTCTGGAGGACAGACTAAAGGTTGTAATTCTGAGGGAGTGAAAGTTGGAGGACCTCGATGACACATCTTTTGGTAAAGTGATAAGGAGCTTCAAACACTGCAGAATCCTTTATGACAAACCGAAGAGCAGATCAGCTTTTCAGGACAACAAAAGTTCTCCTTTAACTTCTTTGGCACTCTGTCTTGTTGCTACAACTGTTCCCTACCTTCTCCTGCTCTATTTTTTTTTTTAATTAGCATATAAGGAAATACATTTGAAGTCTAAGGCAAGGTTTTGTAGCAAGAACTACTTCTGCTGTAAAAGAGGAGTCTGTAACACCCAAGAGCATGAGCCTGCTGGTAGATGCTGGTTTCCCTTCCATCTGCATTGCACAATCTTCCTGAGGTTTATCAAAGGTATTCCTCTGCAAGCCAGAGGAAATATGAGAGCAGTCATTGAGAAACAAAGCCACATGGCTTCCTTTATTTTCTTCAGATTTCAAAGCAATCGGTCACGCTTACAGGAGTAGCTCCAGGCCCTTGCTAGGTCGGCAGCAATGAGCCTTCTGAACACAAGCCAAGAGTCCTAATGCTATCTAGATCATATTTCCTGTAAAGAAAGCAAGAAGAGAGCATGTGCTTTACTCCCTGATATTTAGCAGCAGGCTCGTTCCATCCTACAGCAGTGCTCATCTCTCAATGCTCACTTAAACTGTGTTGCAATGTATTACATGTCCAAGCAAGTATGTAGAGAAAAAAATCCATTGCATTCCTGCAACGGCTTCTACTTCCAGGCAGTCCATTTTGTCTCCAATAAAGTCAGTAACCACAGCAAAGGATTGTCAAAAGAAATCTTTTAGTTATTTTAACATAGAGTCCAGTTACCTCTGCTTGTTACTTGCTGGCAGAAAAGCAGCAGGCTGCAGCTTTCCTCCTGTTTCCCTTTTAATAAGTTAAATGAATTTTAATTCCATGTGTTTACTGTCAGTTGTCAAAGATGGGAAAAGCTGTTACAAAACTTCCAAAAAAACCCCAAAACAACAACCCCTGTGGCATATACCTCACCAGGCCATGGAATGCATGCATGCATACCTGGCTGCATTGAAGATGCTTTAAACAGGTCAGGGGAACTGCATCCTGGTGTTCCTTAACTGCAAAGGAAATTCAGATGTTCCTACCCCAGACAGTCAACCTGTATTTCTAAGATAAATACCATTCTCTGTATTTCTTCAGACTTCCTGCAGAAACTGTGCATCTCTGCAGCACCTGCCCACAGCACAAGGCTTAAAATATTTCAGGTGGCAGCAGAAATTCAATGGCATTGGTAGGTGGGCAGTGAGCAATTGTGTTGTGCATCACTTGTATATTTTTTTACCATTACTATCATTTACCTTTCCTTTTCTGTCCTATTAAAATGGAATTGGGATAAAGACAGTTTACCTTTTTCCCCAACTGTGTCCCCAGTCCCACTCTGGGAGGTGAATGAATGGCTGTGTGGTGTTCAGCTGCCCAATGAGTTAAACCCTAACAACTTCTAAAGGGAAGTTTATTAAGCCTAAAGATCAGACCCTAACATTCCAGTTTATGACACACCTAAATGTAAAGAGCCTGAAATTTGTACTGACTTCCTCTCCAAAGAGGCAAAATTCAACTTCTACTGCTGAGTAGAATCAAAGTCCTTTCTCCCTATACACACACTTCAAGCAGCTCATTAGGTGTTTGAATAAACTTGACCTTTCTGGATCATCGGGTATATACGACATGAAATGAAATGTCTTTGAAAGATCCTTTCAGGAACTGCCATTGTTTCATCATTAAATCAGTTTTAAATGCTATGTCATTAGAAATAACACATCTCTCTTGCTTTAATGCATTCCATGCATTCCCCTTTTCTATCTTCAATGTTTTAGTTTCCGCACAAGGGATCAAACTCTCAAATTCCAGTCACTTCTTTCTTGTGGCTAAAGATTTCTGGGAACTACAACCTAAACTGCCATTCTTTCTTCAAGTGGATCCTTCCAGCTGCAGTCACAGCACCAGCTCTCCATCCTCTGCACAGACACTGCATGTTAAACTTTTAAGTTCTTTAGAAAACAGGATGAACCCTTCCTTCCACAAATCTCACTTGCATTTTCAGACCAGTAAGAGAGAAAGAGAAGCCTTACCAAGATGAAAGACGTTCCACTGACATTCAGGTCTTCCCTAAAAAGGACCTTAAGGACTGGAGCCATAGGATTCACAGTTGCCAACACTGTGGCCACCAAGTGATACATCAATCACTGCTTACAGCCACCACCAAGCAGAGGGCCAAGTCTTTGAAAACATCCTAAACCTTTCCTGGCATAATTTAAAAACACAAGTCTAGGAACATGACCCTGAGCATACTGTAACACCAAGTAGCACCAAAAGCAGCTAAAATGGGTGAGGAATAGACCATCTTGGCAGTACTACTGAAATGCATATGACCAGAGGGCCCCAGGATCTTCCTGGAATTGCAAGAACAATAGTAAGAGATGTATTTCTCTTTTCCTTGTTATGAGATGGCAGAAGACAAGTACCTGACAAAATCCTGACAGGACAATAGTGGCAATATTCCCTCTCTTGGTAACATCATCCAATCAAATTATGTGATGCACATTCTGTAACTATTGCTAAGAAGTTTCGGCCTTACTCTGAAGGGAAGTTCACAGAGCTCTCCACAAACTGTAGCAAAAGCTGGAAGGTACAACTGATTTGTACCCCCAAGAGCAGGCCCTTGCACAGCATATTATAATAATACAAAAATCAAACTGCATAATAACCACTAGAAGATCTCGGCAACAACAGACAGCTCCACTCTGCAGCAGTGTGCAACTGCTAGGTGGTCAGTCAATGTTTCAGGCTCTTTGTGTCACCGCTGATGGTCCAAGCTCTGACAAACCCAATGCCAGCAATGCACGTGGCCAATAAACCCTGACACTCATGGACAGCTGCTACCAGCACCCAGTATCAGCAGACAGCACCATTCACCTGCTATTCCTACACGGGGGAAGTCCCCAAGGCTGCATGAAGCATCAGGCACTGCAGTACCAACCCTGCAATACCAAAATCTCTTAGCACAGGACAGGGAAGGTGGTCTTTGGGGATACTGACGAAGAGTTGTGTTGACTCCTTCTTCCTCCAGCAGAGCAAGACATGGTCAACTCCATCACATCTCTGTCCACAACTGGTGGACACAGAGTTTTGATTCATGTTCATATTGTTGAGCCTTGACTATTTTTCGTGTGCTAACCCAGTGGCTCTATACATAACCACACCAATATAAAATAAACCAGTGTGTGCCTGAACTGTTCCTTCCTCTACACAACTCTCTCCCCACCACCAGGTTCTGATGGCTTTTTGTTGTTACTGTTGTCTCTTCTCCATTTCAGCTCTAGATCTTCTCTGAATTAACTGCATAGGCACCTTCCATGTTACTTCTGCTGATCACAGGAAGCTCCTCCCCTCTATTTATCAGGGTTGAAAAAAGCCACAATCTGTTAAATGCCATCTTCACAGCCTTGCACTTTAACGAGCTGGAGTTAGTCATCAACCCCTCCCCACCAACGCTGGCTGCAAGCCTCCTGCATTTACACACTTACCCATCTACCCAAGAGTAGCTGCTGAATACAGAGGACAATCCATCAACAGGAAGGGAGGTTTAAAGTAATAATATACCAAAATCTCTGCCTGACACCCATGGGTAAAACAGCAGGGCAAAAATAAGACTCCAGGGTAAGAATAACACCACGCAGAATACCAGAAGAATCATTGGAGCCCCCAACCTTGGGAAATGTTAAGGGAATTTAAGCCAAAGATCTGGCAGATATGACATGACATAGCTGATTTTGCCACAGGGCAGAGAAGACAGAATAGGTAACCCTTGTTTGCTGTATCTTACTATCAAGTTCTTGCCTGCCATGACAGCCAGCTGGTTTTCTTACCTTCCTAACCAGCACATATCCATCTGTTGGCTCAATAGGTACTTCAAATCAAGAGGTTTTGGATAAGAATCATACTTTCCTATTCTCAGTTTTCATATTATGTAGTACTAAAAGGTCACAATACAAAATTCTAACCTCTGCAGGGAAGAAGAAAAACACAGAACAAATAAAAAAAACCTCACCACTGCCATCTCATTCCCACCCTCCCTCAACCCCCCTGAAAGTATCCCAGGAGGATAAATGAGGATGACACCTGCAACTTGAAAATAAATTATTTTTCCATTTTTTCACAAGTCAAGCATCTTCCAGACAGTCCTGCTCCAGCACCTGAGGAAGCCTTTGCAAATACAAGCTGGATACTTCACTTCCCAGTGCTCCACTAGCACAACCACATGGCTTGGACAAGCAGCTGAGTATTGAACTACAGCTTAAGACAACCTAAAGTCAGGTCAGGCTTCAGGAGACACAGAAGAACATTCTATTTGTCTGTCTGCACATCAACCCATCAGTTCTGCAAGTTTCATGTTAGCTCCTCCTCTGTCCTACTACCACACTTGCGGATAAAAGCGATAAAAATGTGCAGCTGTAGAAGAATAAACAGAAAAAAGGCTTAGGTGCCCTAAGACTCCTATACATTCTGTATAAGGAACAAGATTTTGAAACATTCAGACAACTTATTCTTCCTACCTTCACTGCTCAGAAAAACTTGCATTACCTTCCAACTGAACCATTTTTATACTTGAGTTTAGCAACCTCAAAAGGTTTATGAAGAGTTTTGATGGGTTTTTTTTCTCAAAATATGAAGGTAGAAACAGCACAACCAACACCTTCCTTTAGACTTTATTCACCAGGGTCAAACCATACAAAAGAAGTAAACACCATTTCCAAAAAAACAATGAGGAACAAGGTACTTCAGCACACTAAGAAACATGGTGCTTGTTTATATGCACATTTCAAAGCAGAAACTTCCAGTTCTAATTAAAAAATGCTAATTTTGAGACAGATTTCAGAAGACCAAAAATTTGTTATTGATGGAATAACAAGCCTTGAAGCAAAATACACTTTACTGCATTAATGTCAAGTGCTTGATTGTTTTGACAGTTTGTAGGGCAGATTTAATGGAGTTTTCCTACATATTATGCATCCCAGCTCTTTTGCATACAGCAAGAGTACCTTTAAAGGAGGTCATGCATATTGAATGAAGTTTTGGCAATACAATCTGACAAGTTGTTGAAGCTAGACAGATGTATCCCACTAACTCTGGAGACAACGTTGTCAAGAGACACTTTCATATCCTAATTTTGTATTACACTTGCACATGTTTACATCCACACACTGAGGACCACTTATATATTCCATCTTTATCCAAATTAAAATTAATTTAACTCTATACCCCACAGAACACAAATAACTAGGTTTGGCACATATGATGTTCTCGTTCCTGTAATCTAGAACACCCAACAACACTGACAACCATCCCAGAAATAATGACTCCTCAATCTTTGAGATTTTAGTGTCATATTTTAAAATAGTGTTGAAAGAAAAAAATTGCCGTTTAAAGCATAAGCCATCAGGGAATTGCGATTTTTGCAGCTGATACCTATTTAACATAGACCACAACTTTCCTGAACTAATCCTCCAAGTGTCACACAGGATCTTTCATTCCTTAAAAGCCTTTCAGAAATCATGCACTTAGTCTTATGCCTCATAACCTTTTGCCATTACCCACAAACTCCTGATGATTCCACCCAAATCAAGCTGCTGTACATTTCCTCCTTTTGTTCTAGCCTCAAGTTCTCTAATTCACATAAGAAGTCCCATAAGAAATTCTAGCAGACTTCCCTTTTGCAGGAGGCCCAAAGGCTCAAGCTGGTGTTCTGCTTGTCCTAACGTCATCTTGTGGAATATTGTGCTTCATAATCCAAAATCCACATTTTCAGAACCTGTGTCATCTGTTTGTAGCAATGCTTCATTCACCACTGTCTCATCCATACATCCTTCATACAGCTATTCTTAAAATGTATGTGCCCAGCAATCAACATGTGTATGGTAAACTGAGGAAGAACCAGAGCACTTCAACAATGAAGTAGCTGTCATTCATCCCCAGGCTTCAAGTGCTGATAAACACAACCAAAGGAGGAGTCAGCCAGGTTGAGAGGTCAATTTGCAAGAAACAGATACTTTGAAAGGTATCCTACCAAAGACAGAAGACCACACTGAAAAGCAACACAGTTTAGATTTGTTTCCACTGGCTTTCCACCTAGGCAGGAAATCAGTGACTCTAAATGCTTTTCACTTCCTTGGACAGGTTGTAGACAAGTGGGAAGTTCTCCGACAAGCCTCATATCCCAAATAACAATCAATAGGACAAGAGAAAACAGTTGTTCCAGGAGAGGTTGAGATTAGAAGACAGGAAAAAATTGTTCACAGAAAGCGTTGTCAAGCATTGGAACAGGCTGTCCAGGGAACCAATTGAGTCAACAGCCCTGCAGGTATTTAAAAGGTACGTGGATATGGTTTAGGGGTGGCATGGCAGTGCTGGGTTAAGGGTTGGATTCCATGTTCTTACAGGTCTTTTCCAGAAGCTTTGGCTTTGCTCCATTGCAACATCTTTACCAGCATGTGTTTCCAGAAAATTCCAGATTGTATCACTTGTGGCATCATCTGAACTTAAAGACTTTTGGAACAAGGTTTAGGTTTACCCCAGGTCAAACATTTTTTTCCTCAATTCTGCGTGAATTGATTAGATTTGACTACAGAAGTTTATTTAAAAAAGAACCTTGAAGAACTCGATTTCTCCATGGCTCCCTAGCACACACACCACCTGCACAAGGCCATCTTTTTCCATCAAGACTACGAGTCCAGTTCAAAAGTTCCAGCGATGAAAGTTGACCAAAAGGCACCCATGCCTATCTCAGGTGGTGAAGGAAAACACTTAGAGATGTGGTTCCACAACAAGTCTGACTGAAGAAAAGTCTGCACAGCCACAAAGAGCCTATACCACCCTCCCCCAAAAGCCTGTGCTCCTGACCCCATTCCCTCTGTCAGGGTTGCAGTCACTGAGCTGACCAGCTGAAAGATACAACTTTCCCTTCTGGTTGCTTTACTTTTTTAAATAAATCAATCCCCTGGGCTGGTGGACAGCCTTCCATCACATCAGGGCCAGCACCTGGGTGGGGGTAGCAAGGTCCAACTTCAAGCCACAGTGCAGGATTAGCCCAACTTGGGCCAAGAGGTGCCCCACCCTACAGAGTTCATTTGCATCTGCCTTCATGATGTGGCAATTAAAAAAGAAAGTGGCTTGGATGTTTCTTGAGAAAAGCTGCACCTGAAAGCCTGTTTTGACACTTTGTTCAAAAATTGCCTCAGTTTACTTC
The DNA here is from genome assembly GCF_024509145.1 of Vidua macroura. Classification (NCBI taxonomy): domain Eukaryota; kingdom Metazoa; phylum Chordata; class Aves; order Passeriformes; family Viduidae; genus Vidua; species Vidua macroura. Next base: position 6,317,912 of record NC_071571.1, read on the forward strand.
CTTGTGACAAGTTCAATACAAGCAACTTTACCCCACAAAAAACCCAATTCAGCATCCACTATACTCTGTATTTCTCCAAAAGGAAATGCAACCTGTAATGGTCCATATTAATATGCTTTTAGCAAACTTAATAATCTGAAATCTTGTTAAAAGGTCTGCTAGGCAACATAAAACATGGATTTTGTCCACACTTCCCTCTTCCTCCATCCCAATACCCTCATTAACAGGAGAGCTGCCCTCAACGGGCAGGAACCACCGTGTAATGCCAATGTCCTGACCAGGACTGGAAGAGAGAAATTTTAAGGAATAACCATCCCCCAAACTCAGGAAGCAGATTTTGTTTTCTCACATTATAAAATTCACAACAAATCTGCCGTTCACTTCAAATACAGACCTTGGAAAACAAAAGGGAACCTCTCAAACCCTTAAGGAGATCAATTCATGACTGACAAGGGCCACTTCGTGTTTTTACGCACCACGCTTCACGTCTGCAGCTTCTGATTTAGGAAAATTTGAGATGACACCAGCCAATTGACTCATGCAGGATTCACAGAGCCTGAGTGCATTATGAACATCCCACAGAGAAGCTGTTTCGATTTTGGATGGAATACACAATTAAGTTGAGCAGTTTTTAAAGCACACCCTTGGATGTCACCTTCAGGAGAGCTACAGGAAATTAATCATAATGGCATTTATCACTTTTTAGCCTGCTCTTCTAATCCCGGCTGCGTGGTCACGCCAAGTTTCCGCAGCAGCCTGTACCGCAGAGGTGGCTGCCTGAGCCAGAACCTACACTTCAGGCAGTGTAGTATATCTAAATGAAGAGCTCCAACTTTATATAGCTTATAAATTACAGGACCTACATTTCATTTGGCTTTTCCGGTCGACGTTAACTTCAAGTTGTGTAATCAAACACCAAAACACCCCCACACATACAAGCAAAACGTGCAAGTGTTACCATTGATAGATCAGAGTAGGCAATTTAAGAGTTAATCCTCGAGCAGTGTCCTCAAATAACCCTACGGTGGGTTGATATTACAGCTGAACATGCTGCCTCTAGTGCTTCCAGCTACTGCTATCAAACGCTCTGTAGCAACTTCCCCTGCTGCAGCCACTATCACAGTCACTAACAACACCGAAATGCAATTAAAGCTGGCATTTCCAGCCTCATCCCGCTCCCCTGGGAGCTGCAACCTTTCCTCCTCGCAGCATTGCCGCACCCTGGCAGAGCCAACTGCGGCCCTGGCGAGGGAGGGGCTGTGGAAGTCATCTTGGCACTTTACAAGGGACAGCAAAATGCTAACCTTCCGTATCAGCTGGCTCCCGAAGCGCTCAATTTTCCTGTTAAATCTCAGGCTTTCCCATGTTGTGGACACAGCCGATTGTGTAAACCAAATTACAGCACACGACAGCGGTAATTTCTCCATTCCTCCTCTGTTGACATTTACACGGGCAATTTATCGCCTGCTAAAATTACCACTTCCCCCATCCAATCCCAGAGGGATCCCTGCTCGGGGCGGAACGCTGCTGTGCGAGCAGATGCCATCTTTCAGACACGAACAGCAAAGCCTCAGCTCCATTTTACAGTGCAAACCTCCTAATATTCAAACAACTCGTGTTTTCAAACTACATTCTGCCATAACAATTATCTTTACTATTTACAGGTCCATATTGAAGTTACTGCTTTTTCTGCCCTTCTTGCTTTTCAAGCAAAGTGGAAGGGGCAGAGGCATTTTTTTAGCTGAATACAATCATCTGGAAGCCTTTCCATACAAATCTAACCCTGACTGGTCATTTTGTTCCATCACAGGTTTTTTTTTGATACCTGCATGCCGCAGTCAGACCATGACTACTTCTGCCTGCAGCATGGTGTGCTCTACACCTACACACACAAAAGAAGTTGATTTATTTGTCCGGGGAAGAAAATAGGTAAGTTCCCTAATATTAACTGGATTTTGCCCTCAGAGCCATAAACTGCCCAGGAGAGCATTTTCAGATGACCAGTCCAAACATGTAAAATTTAGAAAGAGAATTCCTGTTTCTGCAAGTACATCTGTAAAACCACCAGCACAACTTAGACAAACAGCAGGAAAGACATCAGGCTGAGATAAAGACCTACAACTGAAGCAGTTGATTCAAACAATACCTTCCTGCTTATCTTAAATCCATCCGTTCAATATAATACAGAGAATCCCATTAATAAGGTACTTTACAAGATCATCTAAGAAACTTCTTCTTTCCTACAGGCATTTGTGGTCTGAATTTGTACATTTGTTCTATAAACAGAAAGAGAATGAAACTGAGCACAAAGCATTTTTGGCGACTCTACCCTGCTTTTTAGAGAGGCTGTTACTCTAAAAAGATTCAGAAAATCTTAAGTCCTGCTTGATTTATTTCCAAGCAAATCCATTATTTCCAATTATATTTGGGATATTAAGTTATGACCAAAATACAATTATGAAGATTCTTTTTAGTGAAGGCAGTAACTTTATAAAATTTTATGCTTCATCATGCACAAGGCAGATTTCTTCCAGAATCAAATCTCAAATAGCTGATCCACCCTGGTCACTTCCCAACTAACAGTAATGGAAGTCAAGTTCCTCTGCTGTGAAACTCAGATCTTGGGACAAAATCCATCTGATTTTGACTCAGAATCTTGCTGAGACAAGCACACTTACATAATGGAATTTAACTTACTTAGACCAATTTAAGCCTGAACAAAACCCAACAGAGACATTCTTGCGTGATTTTGTCTCGTGTCATGCCACGACCTGCACACTACATCCACAGATAGTCAGTCTTCTTCACCAAAAAACAACTCCTGAAGCTCCTGGCAAATACTCTGTCTGCATCTCAGAAAGTATGACTACCTGGGAATTCATAAGGCTTCCACTGTGATCTCTCCCATCAGCAAAGAATAAGAGTTTCACATATGAAAGGCTTGATGGTGGTGTTGAAAGATAGAGGGAGTGTATTCAAACAAGCAGACTCCTGAATTTTCTATTCTGAGAACTATTATACCAGAATACCACTCCCAACATCTAGTTTACCTGACAACAGCACCGGGATAAGATTAAAATTTAATGTAAATAAAATAAACAAGGCCTTAGCACGAATCCAGTAGAATTTTCAGACCCTGTTTCACAAATCTCCAGGGAGGACGTGCCCACCCTTCAGTGCACACACTCATAACCTGAGAGACCCACGGCGTTGTTGAATCAACAGCTGTAGGGAAAAGCTCACTGCTTGACATATATCATCAAAACCTGGTTATTTCAGCAGCTGACAGAGAGACACATGGGAAAAAGAGCTCCTCATTTTATGACACCTTAATCTCAAACACTGTAGTTACAGGGGGAGCATCCAACTTCCCAGAGCAGGTCACCTAAGCATTTAGGGCCAACCTATGAAACTGTAAGCATTTTACAACTCACCAAAGTTAACCTCCCTCATTCCAGGGTCAAGATTAATGTTAATAGAAAAACAATGCCGTTCCCTAACTACACAAGGAAATGTAGAAAGCATTTCCTTCCAGTCCTTCAGATTCTGGAATTATTCCCCACTTTAATGAGCATTACCTCTATACAATGCAGCATTTCCTCCAAAAGAAACGTACTTCCTTTTCTACCACCCAAACACTTGTCCTAAAATGAGATTATATCCTTTCTTACCCAGGGTTCAAGTGATATCCTTGCCATCATAATACAAAGCAAGACTTAATTAAAAGTTTCCCTGAAGCCAAACTCAGTCCCCATCCTACTACACTTTAGGAGGCATATTTGGGGAAGCAGAGGACAGTTTAAATCTCACAGGTTAACCTTCCTGCTTTTCTAACAGCTTTACAAGATGGAAGTAGGACCTCAATGGCCCATTCCTACTGCTTGAACTTCTACCTAAGTATTTGCTGAGAAATTTAATGACAATGAAAGGAAAATTCCAGTAAACCAGATTTTTCCCCCCCACTCTTAATTCTATGTTCCTACAACTTGTAGCTCTCCTAATAAAATTGGTCTTGTCCTATCAAGGCCAATTCCACACTAGTCCCAGAAAATTTAGTTAAAGAAGTTCAGCAGTAGGTCTTCACAGTTAGGTAGCATTTTGGCCATCCTTTTCACGAGTAGCATTGCTCACATCACCACCCAAACTAACATTATACTACTTCTGTTTCTCCTCAACTGGTCCTATACCCTATTAATATCTGATTTCCCGACTACTGCTTGTCAGTGTCAACAGATGAAGGACCAAAGCTCAACAGTACACCCAGTCCCCACCACAGACTGCCAAAGGACAGAATTTCAAGCATTCCCCCTTCCCACTTACACTGCCCATTGCTTTGCTCCCACCAGTGCTCAAAGAAGAAAACATAACACACAAGACAATGAACACACTGCAACAAGTGATGTCATATGGACTGTGCAAACTGATCAATCTACTCCTCACTGTTCTGTTTATGGGCTGGACAAATTCATCAATCCTTTTAACACCAACCTGGCTGCAGCTATGCACAAAATGCAAGAAAAAGCCCTCCTTATTTAGCCCTTTTTTATATTAAAAAAAGCTTTTTTAAAGGGTTCTTTATGCTGTGTGCCATGTAAGACAAATTACTGATATAGCCACTGCTTTCAATGTAAAAACCTCATTTATATCAGAGTAGTATCTCTCTGTAACATCTTTTTTTTCCCCGACCACACATTATCTTCCACACTGATCTATGCTTTTAAGTTTGATCGATTAGCACCGGCTGTACTACAGCTTGTTTCCCCCCCTGCTTCAAGAAACATCTGACATCGTTCTCCACCAAAGACAGTGAATGCAGGATCACACTTTTTATACGGAACAAACCCCTCTATCAGCTGCTATAGACTCGTGCTGGACGCTTCCAGGAAGTTCGTCCCAGCGGATGAGCCCGTGCTGGATTGTCCCAGCAGCGCCGTGCTGGGGACAGCCCGGAGCCGAGGCGGCCCCTCGGGAACAGCGGCTGCGCTGCTGCCGCCGCACCAGCACCTCCACGGGGGCAGAAACAGGCCAGGCACGGGCAACGCACCCGCCTGGCCTCCCCAGCACTTCAGACTGGCTCTAAATCACAGAACCACCGAGGCTCGAAAAGCGCTCTGAGGTCGACCAGGGAGGGACCCAACATCACCGTGTCAACCACGGCACTGAGTGCCACGTCCAGTCTGCTTAAACAGCTCCAGGGACGGTGGCTCCACCACCTCCCTGGGCTGCCCATTCCAGCGTCCGATCACTCTTTCTGAGAATAAATTCTTCCTGGTGTCCAACCCAAACCTCCCCCGGTACAGCTGAAGACCATGTCCTATCGCTGGTTGCCTGGGAGCAGAGCCCGACTCTCGCACCTGGCTGTACCCTCCTGTCAGGGACTTGTGGAGAGCGACGAGGCCTCTCCTGAGCCTCCTTTTCTGCGGGCTGAGCTCCCCCGGCCGCTCCTCACAGGACAAGCGCTCCAGACCCTTCCCCAGCTCCGCTGCCCTTCTCCGGGCTCGCTCCATATGGAGCGCGGGGCGGAGCTGGACCTCAGCACAGCTAAGCCGGCGGGGAAGGAACCCCCTCCGCAGCTCCCCCGAGCCCGCTTCTCCGGGCTGCGTTCGGGGAGTGCGGGGGGCGAAACTTCCTATTAAGGGCACGGCGGCCGCGGGCCCGCAGCTCTGCGGCGCCGCCATGGCGGGGCCTCCCTCGCTCCCTCCCTCGGGCCGCGGCTGCGCGCTCGGGGCGGCGGGAAGCGCCGCTGCCTCCGCTGCACCTGCCGCCGCCGCCGCGGGGGAGGGCGATGCGGCGGCACCCGGGGCGCCCCGCCCGCAACCCCCCGCCGCGAAACCCGCGCCGCGCTCACCCACGCTCCGGTAGCCCAGGATCGCGATCTTGCGGGACTTGGACGGCGGCATCTTCTCCCCCGCCCGGCCCCGAACCACATCAAGGGCGGCGGCTGCGGCGGAGGGCGGCGGCGGGCGGCTGTGGGGGCGCGGGGCGCGACGCCAGCGACATGCGGGGGGCGCGGGGGGAGCGGCGGCGGCCGGAGCGCGCTCGGGACGCGCGGCGCTGGCAGCGGCGGGGCCGCACCACGTGACCGCCGCCGCCGCGCGCCGGCCCCGCGTACGCACCTGCGCGTCACAGGAAAAAACTCCCTGCGTCACCCCCGCCCGGCGCGCGCCGATTGGCCGGCGCGGCGGCGGCGGCGGGCGGGGATTGGCCGGGGAGCGGCAACGGCGGCGTTCGAAGGGGAGGGGGCGGGGCCGGGCGGGCAAGGGCGAGCGGGGACGAGGGCGGGGGGGGGAGAGGCGCGCGCCAAGGCCCCGCGCGCGTGCGCGCGCAGCGTGAGGCGGTTGGTGCGTCCCGCGCGCGCTGCCCGGCCCCGGCCCCGTCCCCGAGCTCCCTCACCTTGGTCATCCTGTCCCTGTCCCGTCCCCGAGCTCCCTCACCTTGGTCATCCTGTCCCTGTCCTGTCCCCGAGCTCCCTCACCTTGGTCATCCTGTCCCTGTCCCGTCCCCGAGCTCCCTCACCTTGCTCATCCTGTCCCTGTCCCGTTCCCGAGCTCCCTCACCTTGCTCATCCTGTCCCGTCCCCGAGCTCCCTCACCTTGCTCATCCTGTCCCTGTCCCGTTCCCGAGCTCCCTCACCTTGCTCATCCTGTCCCTGTCCCGTCCCCGAGCTCCCTCACCTTGGTCATCCTGTCCCTGTCCCGTCCCCGAGCTCCCTCACCTTGCTCATCCTGTCCCGGTCACTGTCCCTCTCCTGGTCTCTATCCCCGTCCCAGTCCCGTCCCCGAGCTCCGTCACCTTGGTCATCCTGTCCCTGTCCCTGTCCCTATCCCCATCCCTATGCCTGTCTCAGTCCCGTTCCCAGACCCGGCCCAATCCCGTCCCTATCCCCGTCCCGGTCTCCTTCCCCATCCCCATCTCAGTCCCTATCCCCGTGCACATCCCTGTTCCTATCCCTGTCCCCGTCCCTGTTCCCGTCCCTGTCCCCATCCCAGTCCCGTCCCCCGCCCCTGCCCAATCCCGTTCCTCTCCCCATCCCTGTCTCCATCCCAGTCCCCGTCTCCTTCCCCATGCCCGTGGCCATCCCCGTTCCTCTCCCCATCGCAGGGGCTCCTCCCCGGGCACTGGGATCTGGCGCTGCCCCTGCCGTGTCCCCGCAGGCTCCAGGGTCCCGTGCCGGGAAGGGCCGCTCGGCCGGCCTTGTTTGAATTTGTTTGAATTTGTTTGAATTTATCTCGCTGCCTCTTCAGAGCGTTCCCCGTGCGCGCAGATGATTTATGGAGAAACGTCGGGTACCAGCGTCGATATAAAGTGTTGGGAATTGCATGGAAGGGAAGGCGGCGTTTGGGAGCTTGGGAATGGTTAACTGTGAGATCCAAGGGGTGGGGAGTTTTCCGCTGTGAAAAGAGGGCTGCGTGTACTGGTGGTGGCTGCAACACTTGATGGATGCAGAATTTAAGGGAGAAAGACAGGAAAGTCATATTCCCCCTTCTACACTTTGAACAAACTTCTACATTTTGAACACTTTGGATTAATACAAACCCTTTACACATTTTCTTGAAAAATGAATGTTAGAATGATTCTTTTTTTTAATGTGCATCTTTTTGGGGAACACTGATACCTAACACACAATTATGCCAGGGTACAACAAACCACACTAGCAGCTGGATGATGTTGAGTGACATGGATTGGCTTCTCCCTGATCTCACCCATCCACTCCCACATATTCATCTAACCTGGTGAGAGGGTGGGGAACTAAAGCAAAAGAAAGCCATTTGTACACAAAAGTGATTTACTTCTGGAGGAGCAGACAGGCTTTTGGGAGATGCCTGCATTTTTTGGGATAGTCTAATTATACCCTTCATCTTCTGGATTATGGGATTTTACAGGACAAGTGCTGGTGACCAGTTAAACAGCAGGAATAACAGCTTTCAGTGAATAGGTCCATGATGGAAGGATAGTTTTTTCTTGAGGAAACATGGGGGGTTTGTACTTTCTCAGTGATGGCTGTGGTGATACAACTCTGCATGCTCATTCTCTGTGTCCAGCCTTGTTTTTTTCCACTCACTACAGCAGATTCCCACCTCATCACAGCCCTCGAGCATCATCCCATATGGATTGGTGGGATTTGGGGAGTCTGCAAAAAAGCAGCAGCCTGTGGAAATGCAGCATTTGTGAACAGGGATCCTGTTCACAGCTCCCTGAGAGGTGCAGAGGGACAGCCCTGCCTCATGTACAGCACCAGATTCCTCTTTGTCTCGTGTCTTGTAACAGACAAATGGTTTCTGAAGCACATGAGGACTGCAGTAGCCATGATCCTGCAGGACCAACCCTTGGAGCTGTGCCATCATCTTTACATTCACTCCCTCTGGAACCATGCCATGGTCCAAAATCTGGGCTTTTTACTGAGCCAGAAGACTCAGAGGACTGAGATAAGAATTACCTTCCAATGTCATACATGGATTTGGAAAAATAGCTGACATTTGTGGTAGTTATGCTTTCAATTTCCATCTCCTTACAGTTCTTATTACTTGCCTGTCATATTTTGGCACTGGGCTTTTTACTCTGGTGAAACCTAACTTGTATTTTCAGGATATATATCCATATCCATCCACATGGTCAGAGTGGTAAGAATCAGCATTTTTTTCATTTGTAGGAGTTTCTGGTTTTGTTCCTTCCACTTCTTTTGATTAGGTCTCTTCCCTTACACTCTTTTTCTTATCCCACTGTCCTTTTGGAGCTGTGTCTATTTATTTATCTGGTTTCTGTTAACTTGCCCCTGGCTCAGTCTGTGCTTGTTTAGGGGAGTTCACTACTGCAGGGTTTCTGTTCCTCCCCCTTTATTCGCTTTATTGCCTCAAATTGCAATGGAGTTGTCTCACCTTAGGATGCTTGTCAACAGCAAAACAGAACTCATCCATTCTGGGCATGGGTTTATTTTGAAGAAAAATCTTTAACTTCCTTTTCTTCCACCGTTCCTTTGGAGGGAATTGGATAATAATCCTCCCTCCAGCAGGATCCTGTAAGTGCTTCATTTTGTCTTGGCTGGGATGCTGGGAATACAGGGAAATACAGAGCTTTCAGGGGAGTTTGTTGTTTTTCCATGCTCTAGGGCTGGATGACACTGCTGATGGCCTTTGGCAGCACTCTGGGACACTGCTACTCAAGAGGCAGCAGCTTAAGCAGAGGTGAGAGGATCTGGACTGTGGTAAGGCTGTTACTACATTTCTCCTGCCCAGCTGAAGTCTAAACACTTCTGGAGTGCTTTGAGCAGAGGGACAGCACACCTTTGGCTGTGAATGTCTAATCTAGGCATTGTGCATTATCTGAAATCTTATTGTTGATATATTTGGGGCTGAACAGCCTCACACACCAAGTACCCCTTTGCTGAAATCCTCTTCCCCTGTAGCAATCCAGGTGTGACGCTCAGCTTGTCTTTTCCCAGGGCAGCATTCCATAGCATTGGCTGCAATAGGAATTAGGGTCGTGCCTGTACATTCCCTGCTCCTGCTGCAGCCTCCTCACGTCTGCAGTGTTTGCACATTGAGCTCCAAAGCAGTTCAGAGAACTGTGGGACAAGTGACGTACCCCGTGTGCCTCTGCACTGGCCGTGCTCCAGGCCTTCTCCCTGTCTCCCTCTGCCAGGTACTCCCTCATCAAACCCAGCCTTGGGATCAGGTCAGATGATGAATGACATTAATGTTACTATAAACTGTTTTCTCAAAGAAAGCAACACATCGGATGTGGTTCTGAAAGACAAGATTCCAAGGGGGAAAACAGCAAGCAGGGCTGGAGTGAGTGTCTGTGGGGAGATCAGGATGCTGAGGGAGGCAGGACAAACACTGCATGTTGCCTGTATCTACTTTTGTTGCCTGCATCTACTTTTTCTGATGGAGAAAGAACCACGATAGATTTCATGTAGTAAAGGTAACTCAACAGCCAAGTATTTTTACACTAACCCAGTACATGCAAACCCACAGCCATCCCACTACTCAGCTCCCAAATGCAGAACAGCTCTGACTTGCACCTTCAATTCCTGCAGCAGCAATTACCAGCACCATTACCTGCTCTGTCCTTCTGCAAAGCAGGGCCTTCCCAAGGAGTGATTTGAAGTGTGTCCAGTGTTTGCACTGGGCGTGCTTCCACAGGCACAGCACAGCCCTTGCTGCCTGCAGAGGTTACAAAGTACATTCAGTTCAGCCTTGCACTTGTTGCTGCTCCCTCCTGCCTTTTCACAGTGATTCTATTTTGCAATATTCAGATAGAAACGCTGGCAAAAAGTTAGTAGAAGGAAATTAAGGGACTAATTCAGTTCAGAGGGGCTGCTGACACCATGGACTGGTGCCCTACAGGTCCTGGTGTGCAGTTGGCAGGGACACACATTCCATAGGGTTTTTTCTAAAGGAAAGAGTTTGATGTGTAAGTACAGGTCACCTCCTGCCCATTCACTACAGCAGGAACAGGTCTGACTGCAACCAGAAAACAAATGAGTACCAAGAAAGTGACTTTCAAAACCACATTTAAATTAAGTGCTGAAGTGAAGAGTAAAGAGCAGTGTCTGCAGAACATTCTTTTTGCATAAATGCATTATGTGGGTACAAGGGTTGCATTAAATTATCCGGAATGGCATTTTCCTCTGGAAATTACCCTTAATAAGTGTTCAATATGGGTGAAAGTTCACAGAAACTTTAGAAGTAAACTGGTTACTTCTAAAGCTGCCTGGAGAGCTCAGTGGAAGCAGTTACAGGGCCTGCTGTGAGACAGGATTGAGCATGTGTGGTTTCACTTCTAGTTGGACCAAAACTGAAAAACTCCAATTTACCCTATGCTCCCTCCAAAAATGGCAAGAAGTGTTCTCCACATGCAGTCTTGGAACTGCTTCAGTCAGATTCCTCCTGTCTGCCATGAGGACGAGTGCTCAGGCCCTGGAAATCAAGGCTTGTTCTTCCAGTTTTACTCCAACATTCCCAGCACAAGAGCATCCCTTAATAAAAGTTAATCTTTTATTAGGCCTTAGATACACAACAATTGAATTCACTTCCTAGCAAACAGCAAATACCATCTGATCTCAGACCCTTTACCTAAAGGATTCCAGAAGTAAAACAGGAAAATGTTTTTCATACATGTCAGCAAAGGGTGATTTCTCCTCAGTTCAGAGCATCTCTAGGTACTGAAAAATACTGAGGGCTGAAGTCTACTAAGAAACATTTTCTTACACCTAAGCAGTTAAAAATATCCAGAGTAGGTAAAAGCCCTTCAGAATAATTATCTTTCACAGACATCTCTTGCTGTGCAAGGAAATGCACAGGAAAGCAAAGGCATCAATCACATGTTATTACAGTCCTGCTGGTTAAAATAGAAACCATTTCTTCACCTGCACTACTGTACAGGCTCTCAGGAGTCACAGGGGACATTTACTGACCCCTCCATCTGCAGCACGGTTGTGTCTGTGACAAGAAAAGGAGCTTCTGGAGCTATTGCTGTAGTCTCAGATCTGCAGGTACTGCCTGCTGCCTGTCCAGAGGGGAGAATGCACAAGAACTGGAGTCTAATGACATTTTATTAATTCTTTTTCATGGCTGAGACCTCAAATGAGCAACGTGAAGAGCCCTGGCTGAAGCTTTAGTTACACTATCCCTTTAATCTGGAACATGCCGCAGCGCTGCTGAGTCACCCCTCCTCTCCCCACCCTCATTTACTTACTCCTGTCCCTCCCTTATGCTGGAACAAGCATTTTTCTAGCTCTGTAGAAAACTGATCTGTATTAAAAATGACATGATTTCTTTAGCTTTGTTTACTGCATCAGCACTGGCACTTGTGCCAGCACAAGCAGAGTGTATTTTGATGGCACTGCTATTTATTTGTGCTGGTGGGGTCACATCACAGTTCTGTCACTCACAAATGCAGACTTCAGAGCTGAATTCCAGAAAGAAAGGGTGGAAAGTCTCTAAACACAGTTTTGTACCACTGAGGAAGCTGTTCTCTAGTTTTACTAGTCCTGTGTCCACAACATGTACAACAGCAGTTGTAATAATGTGAAAATGGGAAGCTTGTATGTGGCTATCTGAAAACTGCAAATTCATTCTGGCTTTCTGCACACTGCAGCACGCAGGCAGGCCCACAGCATCTGCATGAACAGGGACAGAGGAATTTGTGCTATAAAATAGATATAAAAAAAATACCAGTGGTTCAACCCTTATCTTTAAAAATACCTTGACCAGAGGGCCGAAGAATGTGTTCATGCAGACGAGTGATAGAGAGATGTCAGGATGCTTTTGGGCACCTCCCTGCCACCCCATCTCCCAGAGGAGGCTGCAGTGCCTGTGCTGGAGCAGAACCTTGCTTCCACAAAGCTGCATCCATGTGGTTTGTGTGGCATTTGCAGGTAGCATTACTGCCCACTTACCCTTAATCAGTTTCCTACCACAGGTTCTCCCCTCCACCCACCCTACGAGAAATGAGAGCCACTATTTGTAGTTTGAATCACTCCATCTCCCACACGAGGATAATCAGAGCTGGGCTGGTGTCAGCTCTGAAGGCAGCAACCAGCACCAAGTTGCTGCTCTTAGGACAAAGCAGCTGCTCCAGTTCAATACCACCTGGAATTGCAGGGAACAGAGTCAATATTTACCCAGTCAGAAAAGGTGCTGGAGGAGACTTGACAATGTTTTTCACAAGGTAAGAAAGTGGAAGAAAATCTAAGTGAACAGTTTCCATCATGTACTACAGGAATATTTTTAGTCATGAAAAATACCTGTAAGAAGGAAGTTTTCACACATTTAGTTCAAAATTTAAATTCACGTAGAAAGGGGAAAAGTTCTGAAGAAAGCTTTTCATTACTATTATTACTATAATATTTACATTTTATAAGCAAACTGAAAACTGTTCACCTTTTACCTCCATGTTTATGAATGAAAAAATAATGTATCCCTTTCCTGCATTATTCCAGTGCAGTATTCAGGCTGAAAAAATGGTACAGAAGTCCTACCTACAGTATTCCATCAGCATAAGCCACCTTGAAATCCAGAGGAAAATAAGAATGCTCCTGGTTTACACTAATCCCAATGCATGTACATTCATACCTGCGAAAGAACTTGGCACGAACTGCTAAAACCAAACTGATGTTGTAGGGTTTAATTTCTTCCATCTACAAGAATCTACAATTATAAAAGTCTCATCTTCAAACTTTACAGTACATTTACATTAGCAAATACCCCACGGCTTTCCTCACTCCTCCACTTCTGTACAAATCATATACAATAAAAAGTTTCGGGTTTTCATTGTACAAACATCATTTTACACTTTAATACAGGTGAAAATATTGTCCTCTGGCACCTCATTTCCTCCATGGTGCCTGTGTATGACAGGACAGAGCACTTTCAATCCACGCTTCCAAAATCTTCAGCTCAAGTAACACAGACTGGTGAACAGGGCACAGCTTCTGCAACTCCAAAGTTTTAAATAATGAGAAAAATCTCCCACTTGTTTGTATAACAATCAACAGTTTATTAATGGATATGGTGAAATTTTAGCTATCCACCAAAGATGTGTAAAAAATTGTCATGAAAGTAAAAATAAATAAAGCTGTTTTTAAATCAGTCTTGTTTTACATTTCAGTTCAGAATGCAACATTGAACACAAAACTGTCATTGAAGTTTTAAAGAAGTCTACTGATACCCAAATTACAGCTTTTATGACAAATCTAATGAGAACTGAAACTGATTTGGTTTTAGGTTTAAAGACTTTCACATTCAAATACAGTGTCTCGTTTAGCACAACACTTCCTTTGACAGTGATGGGCAACAGTGATGACATATTGCTGTATTTTGACATAAGGCACTATGATATGAATATGCCATACACTTGCCTTATGTCACATATATCCATTGCTGACCAGTGACTTCTGTCAAATACAAAATGAAAAAGTTTCAGAATACAGTGCATTTTAATGAAGGACATCATGTGAAGTCTTCCAGCAAATGTTTTGAAGACATTTTGAAATACGAGCCTACATTTTAACATAAGCTTTTGTCATGCTGCTTTTTTTGCGACATCACTGGGGGGAAGAGACTCATCATCCATCACTAAGTCCCAAAACACATCCTCAGCCATCCTGCTCTGTTCCATTGCAGTCACTGCTCTTGAGACAAACGACCCAGAAACTCTGTTCAAGTTCTCCTACAAATGTTTACATTCACAGCAGTCATTCGCTCTCGTTCTCCTTTTGTTTGGCACCTGGGAACAGAAGAGGAAAGCAGCTGTCATTTCCTTGGCTACACAGAACTCATTTCAATTGCTGCAACTTTCCCTGATCACATTCAGAGTACTGAATACAGCATTTATAAAGAATAAACTGCAGGATTGCTAAATGTCAATGTGAGACAGAGCGAAGGAGGCTCGAGACCATCACTGCTTTAATTTCATTGCTAAGTTTAAGTAACCCTTCTGGGAAGTTACTCCAAATGCCTTTGAAGATTCTCCCCAGCACATAAAAAAAATTTGTTTAAAAACTCCCAACTAAAAACCCACAGCCCAAACCTGTCCCTCAGCTTAGAGCCAAGCTTAATCATCGTAACAGCCCCCAGAAAATGAGTCCTGCTTGAGCACAAACGATGTAAGAATTTAGTTTAACTACACTTTGTTGATAGACTCATTTTTCCTGGCTCAGAGGCAGATTTTGCTTACAGCAGGGATCTGAGAGACCTGTCCAGCAGGACTGTGCAGCATCTCACCTCTTCTCCAGGTACTCAAACATACTGGGCAATGAGTGAACACTGTGGTGAGCTTGGATTCAGCATCCAACTCTACAGAATAACAATCTTTTGCCAGAAACCTGGAGTTGCTACTTGCATGTATAATCAAACACTGAAAGATTCATTAAATGCATCCAGTTTTCACATAACAACTGTTAATTTTTTCCCAAACACAGGCTGGTCTCAATTCCTGCCAGTCAATAAATTTTCCTTTCCAGTCTGTGAAGAGAACTAGACAAGTGATTTATCTGGTGTTCTTAGGAGCAAAGTCATACTTCATACTCTACAAATCAGATTTACATGGCAGATATCCTCCCTGCATGAGACAAATTCTAGTCTAAAATTGGGCAGTTGCCTGTGGAAATGCAATCTGATACTTAACTGCTCCCCAAAAAACCTTCCCTCACCCCCTCTCTTCCAGTGGCATAGTCCTGCCCTCTCTGTTGCTCTAACCCCTGTCCTCAGTACCAGACTGTTCTGTGGGCAGGTTCAGTGTGCCAGGCTGACTGAACTGCAGCTTTTTTTGCTGGCTCAGTTTCCTGTTAGCTCAGTGAGTTACAGCAGCTCAGGGATCTCCCATTGCAATAATTCCAGAGCACTTTTAGCTCAGCTTAGAGTTCCAACATAGATGTCCATGTAACTCCAGTACAACAAAGCTCTTGGTTTGTCAGCACCCAAATGCATCTTTTCTGTCTCAACTTTGCACCATTAGCACTAAAATCTGCTCTCCTGGAGTCCTGCTACCCTCCAGTCATGGATGAAACTCCCTCCTCTGCCTGGAGAGGCACTGGCTGCTTGTCTTTACACCTCTCTCTTCTTTCTCCAGGCAAGGATTCCATTTGACCCAGACCTCTGGGCTGATTTCTCATCCATGCTTTCACAGAGAGCTGGGTTCCTTGCTCTGCTCTTGCTCTTCCAGGTCATTAAAAGGAACCAGATGTACTGACACAACACCTCCAGCTCTAAGGCTGATGGCTTCTCTTCAGAACAGAAACATTTCTATTTAAACAAGGCACATTACCTTTTTTTTTTTATGTCTACAGAGGAAAAAATACTTCTATGTAATTATGTTATCCATCATCTTTTCTGTTAGGCAAGAAATTAAGAAATTTCAGTTAAGCTCACATATTGACTTTTTCTTTTTTTGAAGGATGTATCTGGCTCTATTTGTCTGATTTTTTGAGGCAAAATAGTAATAATCCTCAAGACATTTTACCTTACTCACAGAGCCAAAACAGGGCTTTGCTTTAGTTCTTGTGACACTGAAGTAACTTATGAGGTTGAAATGAAATTACAATTAAGAACATAAAGCAGTTAAGAATTAAGCAATTAAGAAATTGGGCAAAATTTAAAACCAAAACCAATCTAAAACCAGCCAAACCAAGATAAAAGTAGCAGAAATAAACCTATTGCTGGATACTTTTGTTAAAATGAACCTGGTCATGTTTAGATTGATCACTAGAGATTTAACCTGATCACAAGAGTTTCATACTGGAAGAGTTCTGGTGGGCTGAGGGGCCATCTCTGACTTAAGTTATGCCAGCCAAGCATAGCTGGACAACAGCAAGGCTGCAAGAAGTGATTTTTTAGTGGAAAACACAGCTGTGGCCAGAGTACAGAAACTCAGAAGGTGGGAAAGGTGCCCTGTTGTAGATGTTGTGTATACATTCAGCTTCATCCACTTAAAACATTAATCAAGACTTTTTTTTCTCCTAGAAAAGAAATATGAACAGCAGGGACATTTATGAAGCTTCTGCATGCCCTCCTCAGTGAACAGGAGACTGACAGTTAATATTCTGTCAGCATTTTCCTGAAATTACTTGTGTATTTAAGAACTATAGTCAGTTACAAAAGCTGAAAATCAGACATTTATCACTGTGAAATAACTGAAACCCAGCAGGGTGTGCACACCCCAAGGGCAGATCCATACCTGCAGGTGTGAGTACCAGAGCTTGTAGGATGTCAGACAGGGAGATGATACCCACAATGCTATCAGCTTCATTCACTACCACCAAACGATGAACCTGCCAGCAGGGAGAAGAGTCTGAGATATATTGACCCGATTTAAAGTAGGCAAAACAAAGAAAAACAAACAAACAAACAAACAAAACCCCTAAAGTAAAGCAGTATGAAGACAAGTAGGAAAAAAACAACCCAAAATGGTTCAAAATGTGAGGAATAGCAATTCTCTCACAGCAACACCAACATGCTTGCCCTACATAAATGAAAGTAGTGCATGTTAAACAGGCACACAGCTAGCTGGCATGGCAACAGAATCCGATGTGAAGTGACAGGTAAGTCGAGATCTAGATCTTGAAAATACTTCTGCTCTCAAAATCTGGCACTCACATCAAAGACTTTTCCCCAAGTTACAGTCTCTGCCCAGCTCAGCCTGTGGTCTCCAGAAGATTAGATACAGTAATAAAATGAGGATTCCTTCTGAAAAATACTTCCTCAGCAGAGAGACACAACACTAAAATGTGTTGTATTTTGGCACCTCTGACTTGGTTTTAAGTTAATTTTTATCATAGGGATACGAAATGGAAAGTGAGTGCCAGCTTGGTTTTAAAACAATTTGTTTTAAACAGACTGTTTAAGACAGAAAAAGGATTCAATTTATCTGTGCAAATAAACACAAGGACACAACTTGGAAGAAAGATTTATCAACAGTAAGACCATATTTTCAAACAACAATCTTATCCATACAAACCTCTTCTATGGAACATTTTACACCAAAAAACTTTTGTCCTAACTGTAGGGAAATTAGGTGGATACTCCTGTATCCTGAAGCTTATTTGCCAGAACAAACTGAGAAAAGCCACTGCAGACCCAGGGAAGTGTCTGTCCAAAGTTCAGAGCCTACTACATATGTTTACTTTTACCCAAGTGAATTATCTCTCTTCACTATTAAGTTGAGAGAAAATATTTTATTTTTGATAAAACTATTTAGGTTTATTTATTTCTGCATATGCACATGTTTAATAATTTTATTCCTCCCTCAGTGTAATTAATTCAAGAAAAATGGACAACGTTTCATTTGTTTAATTGCTTATAAGATCAAGCAGTTGTCTGGCAGCTAAAAATAGCTGTGTAGTAGTTTTGACTGACTCATTTTTACATGTAAGCTCACTGTGTTTAGACTGAACGAGAGGGTAGGAGTTGTTCTTCAAACACAAATGTCTAAAGCTTCTTAAGATAGTAATAAAATAATCCAAGTTTGAAATCTGTGTATCAGGAATGCTAAAATTATTCAAATCAGGAGGAAGCTCAAGCAAATGCAGAAAGTTACAAGTAGAAATTGCCTAACGAGGTTCTAAGGGCTTGTTAACAAAGTGCAAGTTTTCCTCATATCAAGTATATGCCTGGTTACAACCCTAAAAAAAAAAATCTTGTAATTGATGAAGTTAAAGCATCTAAACGGAGCTGATCACACCTCAGAAACCACTGAAACTGAGAATATTGATTTTCTTCTGCAGAGAAGCCTTACAAGGGAGGAAGACCTACAAACTCATTCACCTCTGCATGAAAGGAAGTTCCCAGTAGTAACAAACAAGATAAACAGCACCAAAAGAATGGACAGCACACAGATAAAAAATTTACAAGAGTAGTTAGTGAAGGCTTCTTCACAAGAATTTACTTTATGGCCCTGTTTGACTGCATTTCTATGAGAGCAGTGCAGGATTCCATCATGCATCAAAACAGGTTGCACCCAGTGCATTTCCTGAGCCAAGCTATAAACTGGAGTTTAACAAATGATTTGTTTGCAAAACTTATGACAGGCTTGGAAGAAACTTGGGAAAGCTTTGCATTCAGTTTAGTTAATGTCATAAAACAGAAATGCAAATAACTGAATATCATAACAGGTATGCTGTGCAATATTTTGCACACCCCTATAAGCATCTAAAACTTGAGTCTATAGAGCAGACTGAGTTAAATATTAATTATTTTAAAAATTATATGGTTTTAAATGATTTAATAATACAATAATAAATATTATATTATTAAATATAATCATTCAAACATAATTATTAAAAAATACTTTCACCAAGTAATCAAAACAATTTAAAGAGGATAAAATTGTACTGTTTATCAGTTTCATAACACAAATTATAACTTATTATGCAGAGACTCACCTCAGCCTTCACTATTCTATCCACAATGGTCTCCAGTGTTTCCAGCATACTACACTTTACAACACCTTCAAAATACTGAGAGCGGTGCTGTAGGGCTTGTGTCACTGTGATATCTAAGTTATTATACGTTTTTTCAGCAGCAAGATTCTGCAAAAAAACAAACCCAGGCCACATCAGAGAGCTCAGTACTTAGTAACAAAGTACTCAATACAGTAAATATTTTGGCATCAAGCAGATAGGCATTTCTGGTCTAAGCTGAGTGCATTCCAAGTAACACATTAAACAAAGCAGATGCTCTTCAGCTTCACATTCTGGGAACTGTCAAGCACAATGATGCTGAACACCATCTGACACCCTGGGTTAACTGACAAAACTGGAGATATGCATTAGGCCAGTGAAAATCTTACTTTGTATCTCTTCTTTGGCTTGGTGTCACTCATCCTGCTTTTGCCAGGAGCAGCACATGTGAAGGTGAAGCTCTTCAGGTTTCACACCACACAGAATATACAATTTTTTCTTTGTTTTTCATAGGGCTGGGGAAGACACCAACTGTTCTGAACACCACCCACAGAGTAGATGTTAGTGGCTGAGAGCTAAATGGAGAGCAAATTTATTCTTCACCTTTCTAATTTGTGGGCTCAAACTCCCTCTCCTGGACTCTCCTGGTGCTGTCATTCAATGACAATTTGTGTGTCTGGGTGTATTTTAATAGGTACTATAAGAATAATAACAATGAAACACCATCCCCATCACTAAAAGGAAGAGATTAAAAGAATTTGAAAGCTGACATTTTAAACTTTCATTCGAAGAACAGGATCATGCCTGCAGTGAGAGGACTCTGTCCAGACCTGCAAAAGCTTTCTGTAGGTAAGATCATTGTGGTATTTTAGTAGTGTTGGGACACCCTGGCCTACTGATTTTGCTGCTGAGGCACTGAAGGAAGAACAAAGTCAGAGCTTTTAAATGAAAGCACTGAACCAAGCAATAAAATTAAATTAATTTTTGGCTAGAAGATACTCAGGTCAAGTTTTTTGATTGAATTACACCAAACGTGACAAGGCAGGTTCAAGGTGATCATGAAGATAAAAACAATTTTAGTTAATTAATTTAACCAGGTCCTAATGAAGGACACTGAGAGGACATAAAAAGCCTCTGCAAACTGAAGTCACCCTCCACACAATAACTGGTGCAATATAAAGCTATTCCTATACATCATTCCATTCCCAGCTTTCCCCAATCAAGAACCTGAAAATTAATTCAGGACTCTTAAAATGAAAGAAATGTATCAACTTAGCCAGCTGCATACACAGGCATAGCTTCAACCACCAAGCAAGGACAGGAGCCACATGGTTAAAAATCACCATCTTGGAAATTCTATGTTTAATGGAAGATCAGATCCATACACTTCAGATTATAATTTTTTTCCTTCTTTTAAAGCTGAAGATCAGGTTGAAGCAGCCTGATAAAATCTGGAAGCTCAGAGGTGATCATCTTTTAAGAACAGAATCTTTTTCCCCCAACTTAATAAGCAAACTAGGACATGTGAGGAAAATCCCAGATAATCAATAGATGCCCTAACTCCTTCTCATGTTACTAGCTGGGTGCAAAGAGCTAGCAAAAAATTATATCCTAAAGATTATATTTTTGTGGTATATTTTTTCCCAGATAAATGATCCAACATCTCTAAAAATCCTATTTGTTGCCTCATCACTTAAAATGAGAAAAGTGAAAAACATAAGGAGCCCTCTTCCTTTTGGTGTCTTTCTGAAGAATGGGAAATGAAGGAAATACGTCCTGCCTCAAAATCTAACACAGTTACAAAACAAACTGAAACAATGAATCCACCAACTGGGACATTTCATTGTCTTTGACACATCAGGTCATTCTCTCTCCAGCTACTGCCTCTTCCCTGACAAGCTTTTATGGCAGAACAGGACCTTACACATAGAGAATCCCAAATAATGAAGACAAATGACTAGAAATAACAGGCAAGAGTGGTGACATCACAGAATTTTCAGTATTAAGAACAATGTTTGCAGCCAGAGATATTTATAAGCTTAAAGTATTTCCACTTGGGACTATTCTCCATTTTACTGAAGGCCTTCTAGGCAGTGTTTCAGACATCTGGACAACCTGGGCAGTGAAACCTCTAGAAAACACTGTATTGTCAGATGCTGCCATTAGAAAGCAGGTGCATACGGCTGGGAGGGGACAGGGATAAAAATATTTTTTTTTTCCAAGTTTCTGGAAACCATGAGAATAGAAAAGCCCTTGCTCTCAGAGGCTGGTAAATCATGGCATGAATCTGAGTATGCAACTGGAATCTTGCGGGAAATCCAGAAACAGAGTCCTGGATTAGATCTAAAGCAGAAGGAATATAGATGCAAGACTCTGGACTCAGAGACGCAGAAGAATGGGCCAAGGAGTTTTTACATCACTGAGGAGGTCAAGCTGTACAAAGTACTCAGACTGCACAAAGAAATCTGCATTCTCCTGAGAACAGACTGGAGTGGCAGCAGCTGGAAAAAGGAAGTCCTCACTCAGAAGAGAAACCAAGAAGAACAGAACAGTTCAGCTGAAAGGGACCTACAATGATCACCTGGTCCCAGTGCCTGACACTCCAGGAGGAGCAGAAGCTGAGGCATTTTATCCAGGGCACTGCCCAAGTGCCTCTTGAGCACTGATAGCCTTGGGCATCGCCCACCTCTCTGGGAAGCCTGTTCAGTGTTCAGCCACCTCCTGGCAAAGAAATGCTTCCTAAAGCCCCATCTGAACCCCTGCAGGGTGGCCTTGGACCATTGCCACATGTCCTGTCACTGGATCCCAGGGAGAAGAGCTCAGCACCTCATTCTCCATTTCTCCTCCTCAGGAAGCCCCAGGAGCAATGAGCCCGTCACCCCTCAGCCTCCTTTTCCCCACACCAGACAAAGCCAGAGTCCTTAGCTATTCCTCACAGAATATTCCTTCCAGCCTTTTCACCAGCTTTGATCCCCTACTCTGAATTATGCCCAGCCAGATCTTAATTTGGGTAACATCCAGAGCAATAAAAGCCTGTGTGCAAATAGCACTACTAAGGATAGTAGTAGTAATAAATAAATAAATAAATAAATAAAAGTAGTAAATAAAAAAAAAAAAATTATGTGCAGGGTGAATTGATCTATTTCATTCCGTTTGTTAATTACAGCCAAAGGAACAAAATAAAACTGTCATATTAACAAATTAATTTAAAAATGCTTACTACATATAACATATTTAATAGAATTTAAGAGATATACTTACTATTACATCAAATTTGGAATAAATATCTACAACTTTTCCTAAAAAGAAAGAAAAACAAAAGTTAACAAAGTGCTTAAAATACAGTATCAGTTTTCTTGCTTCCAGCTTTCACCTGCTACTATTACAAGAAAGAAATGATAGGTCAAGAAGGAAAGACTGAAAAATAAAAAAAACTCAAACAACCTATCAAATAATAAAATTCTTCCAAGCCCATCAACCTACATTTTGCATAAGTATTTCTTTATATTCCCTTTCTTCCCCTACACCTTTTAAATTATTTTTTTTACTCTTTCTTGTGCTTTCCCCTCCTTCCCAGCATCAGCCCAGGGCTCAGCAGCATTTCCCCTCCCTGTTGTACCCACCTGACTCATCCACCACAGGCAATGCCGATATCCTTCGCTCTACAAATATATTCAAGGCTTTAATGATAGGAGTGTCTGGATGTATGAAGGCAATGTTGTGGTAAGTTCCTATTCCAAGTTCATCCAGGTTCTTCTTCATAAAGGCAGGCTTTGGCATCTCTGACATCTAGGGGAGTCAGAAGGAATGGATTTACACTGACATTCACTCATCCATCTGCAGACTCCAAGTGATGGTTACATGTCACTGCAGTTTCCTGATACCAGATTAATACAAAACCCAAACAGCCTAAGGGGCTTCTGTTCAAAGCAGCTCTAAATTAAGATAATGTAACTGGGATTTTTGCTCCATTTTTTCTCTAGTAACACATCACTAAAAGCTGTAGATCCTATGCTATGTTGTTCCCACTAAAACTGGAGAGAGAAGACAGGAAACATTAATCTGAATATTTATTCTGAACTCTTGTTGCTTTGTTTGGCCTCCTGTTCATTGCTGTGACTAACATTACTACAGAGTAATGACAATCTCATCTCTGGGAGACAACTCATTTTTCTTTTCATGTAAACAAACTCCTGAAGCTGAAGAGATGTTCCAGAAACAACAGCCAATTACACCAATAGAAAAGTCCTTGGTGTTTTAAAGGAGAAAAACAAAGTAAAGGTAAAACAGAGGCCTTATATCAAGCTTTAATTTCCCTGTTACCAATAAAAGATACACAAAGACACAATGAATTTGGAAATTTATTATGAAATTTCTGCACTAAGACTTTAATTACTTAATTATATCAGATGTCTACTGTGGGGAAAAAAATCAGTTAAGCACAGCATAGCTTTAAATACTTACAAAAAGCTGGAGGAACTTGAGGATTCTTTTATGGGTAAGTATATAAAGTGCATTTCCACTGACTGGATCTATAACTGGCAATCTGTGGATTTTGTTTTTGATCAACGAATATACAGCATCAAAAAGGCTGAGGAGAAAAACATTTTATTTTTTAATGAATTCTAGCTAACAACAAGTAAAGCCAAATTATATATATGCACACATTTATAAACTCACATGAAGTCTATGTGATTATTTGCATTATAATTATTTGCATTGTAATTATTTGCATTATCTTTAATGCTATAAAAACAGAAGTTGAGTGATTTCAAATTAACTTTTGCAGCTTTTTGCTTTGCAACACATGAACAACTATATGCTCATGGAAATCTAAATCCATTAAGAAAATGTGATGGAAAGTTCATTTTGTGGTATAAAGTATAGAAAAAAATTTCTTCACAAGTGTCAATTGTTTTTCCAGCAAGTGCTGTGCTTGCAGTATCCCTGCACTCAGAATGGGTCTTTCTGTTAAGAGACAAAACTGTGAAAAATGGAGTTCCTGCACTTAATGAATCCCAAATTTCTGTAACATTTTCTACAAAGGGCATTTTTATGGCAACATGCATATATGCAAGTATCTCCAAACAATTATCTAATAATTTCACTGAATTATCACTGGGGATTGGCAAAAATTATCCTTAGGAGATCTAAAACATTCCCATGCACTGCAGACTAGGATTTAGCAACACTCCAACCTGTGCAAGTCTGCTCTTCTTGCAAGTGACACTTTTTATTTTTTCCTTTGGTGTAGTAAGATCATGATAAAGCAGCTGACCAGCAACTGCAATAAATTATCAAGTAAAAAAGTTGATAAAGCTCTGATAAAAACCAACTTGCTGAAGCAGTCTTCTTCCCATACACAAGCTGTGTGTTCTGAGTCCATCACAGGGATAAAATAGCCCCACTTGATGTACACAGAGCCAAGATTCCCCCACTGCTGCAGATCCCACTCCTGCAGTAAGTGTTTAACAATTCCTAAGTGCTGCAGTCTGACTGCCCCAGAACCCAAGCCCATCTCTGGAACAGGTCTGAAGCTGACTTGCTGTAACCTTTTATAAAAGTTTTACTGCATCTTCTTTATGGCAAAGCTTCTCATGCTGCACTCTGACTGAAAACAATTATGGCTATTTTGTTGTCTTAACCATATCATTTGCAACCTGCCACCATTCAAAATACATCCCCCATGACTGAACTGAATGACTTATTCTTGACTAAATGGCAATTCCACTGAGGATACAGCATATCATTACTTCAGTGTAATCACTGGAGCTCCCTTCACCAGGGCACAAACAATCCTGGTCCACAAACTGAAAGCAAGAACCAGAACTTCACCCTCCAGTTCAGCAATTAAGCAGTACTCAAGATTTAAGAGATCAACTAAATCTCCCTCTCAAGTTATTTAGTAAATAAGGCATAATGACAGTTTAAAAACAATTTCTTTCATCTTCCATCAAGAAGAAAAGGACAGTCATTTATATTTTAAGAAACAGAGCCTTAGAGCAGAGCAGAACAAGCCACAGAGATATTGTCTTTCCTTTAGTTAAGGGAAGTTACTTGCCTTGAAAAGGACTTTTAAGTTTTCAATCACTGTGACTGCTTAGAACAAGACAGCTGAAGGGCTCTAATTTTTTTTGATTCTCACAAAATAAAGATGACCTGCAGGCTAGCTTGAAGGGTCATCTTATTGCCTGTTTTGCATTTTTATTTTGACCCATGGCTCATTTACCAGAACAGTTATGCTGATAAACCACAAAAGTTCAATTTAAAATTCCCTTCTTAGGATAACCAAAGAAGTCTTCACTCACAATAAAAAAAAGCTCTCACCCCCTTCCTGATTATATTAGAGGACAGTACTTTATTGCACTGTTGTTTACCAAACAAATTGTTTCTTCTTACATATAAAGAGGCCTTAAATTCAGAGTTGAGACGGCGTTAGCGTATTTCAAGTTAAGCAGAGTGAACAGTGAAATCCTACCTTGCATCTGGGGAGATGTTCACTAAAGGTTTAAAAGTCTCTTGTAAATAAAGCTCTGTGGTTAGAAAATTAATAGACTGTTACCACTTCAAACAAAAACATCAGCTTTTTTATGAAAGCATTTCATGAATTCATTCATACAAAATTAAGTGGCACACAGCAATTTACAGTTAGTTATTCTACCATTTATGCACAGTGCTCTATATTGACATTAAAATGACATAAAATTTAAAAGCAGGACTAAGCTTGATACCAGCAGAGGTCACTGCAACTACAACAAATAATTCTTTTACTCATGCTGGTTCTGTGCTGCACACAGATACCTCCATGTATCATTCCATGGGACACAGACTACTTTTTACATGGAGCTGCCTCCCTGCATTCAGCACCTCTGGTCACACCCACAATTTTGCAGGAATTTCTGGCTGCAGTCTGCAGCTCACTCGGGCACAGCTCTACTCATTCCCACTCCACATATGCCTCCCCCCACTGGCTTTTTTTTCTTTCTTAAAGAGCCATGAATGAGGGGCAAAGTGTTACACACCCAGATCACCAGTCCATAGCTGTTTCAGATAGAAAAATAAAGAACAGGAGCCCAAAGAGAAGCTTTTACTATTTCTGCTTTCATCTAAAAATATGTGGAGAGAATTCTATGATGAATTCAAAATCCACTATACTGAAAAATATCAGAATCTATTAAATTATCAACCAAGTAGTAAATATTCTTACCCCTCCAGGTTTCTATCTTGTGCTCCTCCAATTCATAAATCTGAACCTAAAAGGAGTAGATTGAAGTTCAACTTGAAGTAATTTAATTTTAAATCTATCATTAACATTGTAAGATTCTGAATAATTTCCTTTGATTTCACTGCCAAAAATGTAATAGAATAAGAATAGCCCAACACAACATTTCTTGTAACAAGGAGAAAGGGTGCAATCCTGCCCCTAATGCAGAGTACAATCCTGGATTTATCATTTCAGGGGACAGGAAAGCCTTTTACTGGCCTAGGTTTGCAGCCCAGGTCTTTTCTGGACTCAAAGACATCACCTCAGTCATTTGTACCACCTTCAAACAACCATCCAGGGTAAACACCCGGGGATTCCTCACACACCCACACCAGTAAAAAGCTTACCCTGATCACCTGACTTCTTAATGCCAACAGAATAAAGTTACCTGATCACTAACAAGCAAGAGCACTTCTTTAGGGAGAAACCAGCTGGATGTTCCTCATCACTCAGTGGTGGATATTATCTAGCACATGAGGAGCAATGTGCTTCATACTGTATGTCCTGAGGCTTTCAGGAAGAATGACTAAAATACTTTTAAAAATGTATTTTCTGCATAATTTCACCTACTAAAACTAGAACATTCCCTGATGGAACATTCATTTATTTATTTTTCTTACAGAAGACTGCATCAGTCACTTAAGTCAGATATTGTCCCTCCTCAGCTTCTCCTATTTACTGCTGCCAGTTTAAGCAGAACCTATGAACATGACCTTAGACAATGTAAATGAGTGAGAACTCATTAGGTAAAGTCTCATGGAAAAATCAGTAATATTGATGTAGAGGGTGATTACAACACAGAAACAATTTTAAATAAGCTACCAGTGTGCAAGCACTTTTCATTTGTTCCTCCCCCCACTCCCTGTCAGTCCCCATGGAGAAAAAAAGAATTCTTTAACATGAAGAAAGGACAGTGCACCACACTACTAGCATCTGATGAGAATTTCACTATCAATTTTAAAAAGTAACATGAGCTTTGAGAAGGCAACTACATCACATGTCTGCTCCATCCAACTGTTCTTGATTTTTTAGCTAGTAAAACATAGTACATATGTTTTAATTGGTTGGGGGGGAATTGTGATTTGACAGGAACAAGAAAGGGATGTAAATGTTTGTATGAACATGCAAGCTAGAGAATTTCATCAACTGACTGCCAATAGGAATTTCAAATTACAGTTAATTGAAGTCAACAGATTTCCAACTGATTGTGCAATTCAGCCATGTAACTAAAATATTTGCATATATTTAACTAGTTTAACTTGTTTATTCTATACCATCAGTCCAAGAGCAGTAATTTTTTACAGCATCCAAGCCTCTGTAAGTTGCCATGCACAGACTTAAATAATAATGACAATCATCATAAACCTTTCAGTTTGGTATATCAGTCTCTGTACTGTACAGCAAATTATCAAATTATAGCTTATAATCATACTTACCATAGGAGACTTATAGTATCTATGTAGTATGTTAATGAAATCTGTAATTGTTAACATTCCTGTAACAAGCAATACATAAAAAAGGTCTTTAGACATATACTTAACATATAGGACTTTCAGCTATTTTCTCAATTTATATTCACAATATATAATATGATAAATGTTAAATCCATGTAAAATACTACTGGTATTGGACTATTTAACAGTAGGATTTCAAAACCATGTCTATTCACTTTCACACTGACACAGTGCTTCAGAATAAAAACACATCTGAAGTAATATTCAGTATTATAACCCATGTGCTTCTCCTCACTTTCAATCTGACTCAAAAAAACTCTTGAATTCAGACCACATCCACCCCCAAAAGCATGGAAGGAAAAGAGGGGGTTTAGAACATCTTTCAAAGTTGAGAATTATTCTTGCCTTTCATTTTCATTTTGAATAAGACACATTCTCATTATGTATTTGCCAAGTCAGGCAGACTCCTAGACTCAAATGAAGGAACAGTATAATACATTTTTCTTGACTATTACTTATTACAGAACTTCATTCAATCATTTCCATGGTAATCTTCAATGCCTGTATGGAAATGTGACTTTTCAAAAGAAAAAAAATAGCACATCCATTGTGTATATATATTTTAAGCACCAACACCAAGCTATGTAATATAATATTGATGATTAGTTTAGTTACCTGAAAATATTAATCTTTTTTGAGCTTTCAAGTTCTAGATTTGAGAAGATGCAATTGCTCCACTGTTTACTACTCTTACATCTAAACTGAAGAAACTAAGAAATGGGGAAGGGGAAAAATTAATCTGGAGGTCAGCTTTAAATCAGTAGAGCTTAGTTACAGACAGAACATGAAATTAAATCAAATGAAAATAAAAACCACAGCACTCCTATGGTGTACTGCAAGACTGCTCCTCCCCACTTGGATTTAGAGTATTTTAACAAATGCTTTATTAAGTATCTACCATTCATTTCCAGGAATCCTCAATGTTCCAGGTCACAAGAAATACATATAATTCTATTTGTCACTGCCACTGTGACCTCATTTTCTAACTGAAAGAAAGATCTAGTTTTGGAAGATTATTGTTGTGATAATTAATGACATGATGTTAAAAAAAGCCATACACAGATCTAATGTTTTTCACCCAACATGGGACATCTCTGTAGCTTCAGTTCTGGTTTTAGAGATCCTCACTGCACCTCACTGAGCACAGGCAGAAACAGCCTCGTACTGCACTTATTCCAGGATACTGGAATATTAAATTATTCTCTTTATAGCTCCTGTTTTCAAATTTTCCTTTCTGTGACCATTGCCTCTATTTTTAAATACACAGTGAAGTGCACATCTTAGAGACTGAACTTCAGAAGGTTGGGACCTAAAAGAAGCATCATTCTCAATGCACAGCAATGCTGTGACAGCTGGCACCATTTCACTCCTCACAAGGAGGGAAAAGAAACTCTCTTTGCCAGTATTTCTCTAGGATGATATGTGATGGCCAGGCTCAGATCACCCTTCTGAAACAATAAAGCACCTTGGAAATTCAGGTAATCCTGAAAAATGTCAGAACTACTTACCTACAAAACTCTGTTTTTTACTCTCCCACAGTGGAGCTGCTCTCACACCATTTGCCACCAAGGCAAAAAATGCTTTCTTTACCTGGAAAAAAAACCCAAAAAAACCCAAAATAAACAAATTTCAAATTTTTGCCTTGATTTAGCATACCAGACAGCAAGAGAAGAAGGTTTCCCCTTTCACCAGGAAAAAACCCAAAAGCAGTATAATGGGTAGCTGGCATTCAAAACAGAACAGAAACCAAAATGCCAAACAAAAACCTTCAGCCTTTAACTTTTAAAATGGTTAAAAAGCTAGAGAAAGCTTAGCAAAACCAGATATGTTTTTCTTTCATTTTGTGAATGTTCTAAATGAAACCTCTGATATATGCATAAACTAGAGAGGGCCTTAAGTTTAACACATGAAGACTATGCTACCTTCTAATCAATATTTACTGCAGCAAGTTGTTAAAAATATGAGATTGAAACAACAGCAGTTCCATGTCCCCTACAGCTTTTAGACATCTGATTTATATATTTTTTTTTAAAGTTTGATTATTCTAAATATGACTGAAAGTTAAAATAATTATCTAGCCTGTTTTGGTGCTAAAGAAATCAGTCAAGTACTTCAATTTTTAAATTAATTAATCCTCTCCAGAATCAGAGGTTACGAGGTCATGGTGTCATTCTGGAAAGAAACACATTCTCTGAAAATGAAGGACTCGGGCACTGGTGCCCCTCAAAATCCTGATCTGGTGATGTGCTGGAGTGTGACATCCTTCCTGTCCTGCCCACACCCCCAAATAGTCTTTCTATGGAAAACACAATACAGCAGTGATGGTTCTTGCCCAGGTCTTGACCTGGCACAAAACCAGGACCAAACCAATCTTTATTTCTGTGTCCATAAAATTTGTCCTTGGTCCAATAACGCAGAATTGCAATTGCTGGATGACTGCAGTCTGAACAGATCCTGATTTCACATCACTATCTGAAAGGTCTACTTTAAATTATGTGTCAAGGGCATCCTCCCCACATCAGATTAATAGGAATAAAAGGACTTCACAGTCAATGGAATCAGCATCCAATAAAGTAGTGGCAAAGGATGTATCCTTCTTTGTATTTCTTGCTACATCTATGCAGCCTGACTGCTTCCTCCCTGATCATGAGAAGCAAATCCACTCCCATCAGCAGATGGCAGATCTCAAAGCTGCCTCCTGACTTTGGAGATCCCATATCACCAATGAACAGGAATAACCATCAGCCATCATCCCTTAACTGCACTGAAACTGAAAAAGCCACATGGGGAAAAACAACAACAAAACCCCAGGGCAACAAGTAAGACTAAAACCACAGGATTTATCTAGAAAATTATTAAACAGAAAGGTGCCAGAGGTGTTTAGCCACCCTGCTGATACAAGGAGGAGTCAGCCTAAACAAATATTACCAAATCCATCACAAGAGCATCCTAACTCATGAGGAAACCACAAAGAAACCCCCATGGCAAGATACATGAAGTGCTCCCACATAACTGCATCACACTTTGAGTAAATGCAGCAAAGGCAGGGAGCTATTTGGGGCACAGATACGAGACAGATGAGAGTGCACAGACCAGCTCCAGCCTGGGGCAAAATAAGTTCTAACCATTCTTCATCAAAAAAAGGGGAAAGCACCTCACACTGCCTGAAACCCCGAGCCTTCAGCTTTGCTATCTTTCCCCAGCAAGAGCCATCACAAAGGTCACAGTCACTGCCAGCTCATGTCCCCAGTCTTTCACAAGAGAAAAAGATGCTCAAGGCAGGATCAGAGCCAGAAGGGCACAGCTAACCTATTGAGGCCAGGGGGAAAATAGCTTTCTCCCAGATAGCAATCAATCATGCAACACAACTCCTCCAGCAAGTTTACAAATCCTGTAATTGATAACCTGGAAGAGAAGCATGCCCCTGGCAGAAAACATGTGGAAAGCCAACTACAGCACTTCAGGCAGCCTCCAAATTCCTGCTACTCCTTATTTCCCAGACACAGCACAGCAAAGAACACCAGCTAGCACCATGCTCAGGTGGGTGAGACAGCAAGGCTGTCTTTTAGATTCGGAAAAGACACTTCCAGAGAGAGAGTTCCAAAGATATACTACTCAAGATGCTGAGCTTGTAGACAATCTAGAAGGAAAAGAAAGGATTCTTCAAAGGATAAGTTCTTGCCCTGATCCTGCTGTTTGATTTACTTACAAGTTATTTGCCTCCAAGAATCGCAAGAATCTTCAGTTAAATGCCATCTTGTTTAGCTTTAAAAGACATGTTTTAGAAAATCTGAACAGATACAGCTACTAAGACAGTTCATAATTAAATCCTTCATAATAGACAAGGATTTTAGCTTAAGCATTAGAATATTAAACATTAAACTCAACCCCCTGGGCTGTCCTCCTAGATCACAGCTCAAGTGACATTGCTATTGTTGCCTTCAGTTGTACTGTAGAAAGTGTTACATGGTCACCTTTTAAATAAAGTAATAATGTCATCAAGTTCTTATTGTTAATACTTCTCTCTTATTTAAGTAAGGTAATTACAAAGCAAAAACCCATCTTAATTCTTATTTGCTAAAAGTGCTTGCTAGTGCAAACATATACTCATCCACTCACACTTCCCTGCAGTTTCTGTGGTTGACCAATTTCAGTTGCCCAAAGTACTGCCTGGTGGCCAGCCAAAGCACAGGGGTGTGGACCTGGGCTTCTGTCCAGCACTTTTAGATGTTTCAGTGATGTTCATGCAGAAAATACCCACAAGGACCTTGCCTTCTGATGATATACAGCCAGCAGCCTTTGAAGATCTCCAGCATGTCCCATCTTTGGACCTCCAACAGCGTCGTTAATTCTCGACCCCACAGTGCTGGACTGGCCTGACCTTCACAAACCCATTGTTCAGCAGCCAGAGCCCATAGATTGTTGCTGTCCAACACCATGTACAGACACTCTTTAAACAAAGCACTTTTGTTCTCATTAACCATGTCCTAACACACACAGTGAACCACTAAAAATGGGAATTATCCGCCCAAATTTAGTGGTTGTTCAGACATTTCCCCTGACCTTGCATATTCACCCTGACTTCACAGTCAGCTGGGGCACGACTCACCAGCCTTCCACAGGGATTAAGTTGCATCCCACAGATGCCATCTCCCCCCCACTAAGATGTCTAGACATTTACAATTAGAAGAGCAATCCTACTTTGTGTGACTGTACTCTCCAAGATTCTGCCCTTTAAGTAGAAGAGTCACATTTCAGCAAAAGAACATGGCAGCTAAATCGTAGATATATCACAGATCACCTCAACAGCAGCTGCTATTCCACTACACTGAGCACAACAGGAACAAGCTTTTCCTACTACAGGAACTCATTACACTGTGAATATGCTGAATAGAAGAACAGACTGATTGATTTAGGTTAGACACAGCCTCTGGAGGTCACTGTTTCTGCACACCATTCAAACATTTCCACTGCAAGTCCGAAGGAGGACAAA
The DNA here is from genome assembly GCF_024509145.1 of Vidua macroura. Lineage (NCBI taxonomy): Eukaryota > Metazoa > Chordata > Aves > Passeriformes > Viduidae > Vidua > Vidua macroura. The sequence continues at coordinate 6,350,581 of NC_071571.1, forward strand.
GCCTCTTCCAACACAACAGTCATTACCAAGAAAGCAAGAGACCCATACATAAAAGTCCTGTTTTTCAGGTAGAATGTTTGGAAAATCTCGTCCCTTGCAGTTAGTGAGCTCCTAAAATATCTGGATTACTGGGCAGTGAAACCTGGAACAGTGGTAGAAGATTTCACCAGACTGCAGAATAAGTTTTTCCTCACTGCTGGGAAACACTGGAAGGGACACTCCTTCTTACCAGATACCAAGGATTTTACAAGCCCTTGCAGAAATGGTCTCCTCAGTAAACATCTTTGAATGGGGGAACCACCTGAAAGGAAAACTGAGGATGAGCTCCTTTCCAAAAATTCAGTGTTTTTACAACACACACATTTGTTTTATCTAACACTGTGTTATGGAAACTGTAACTATGTCCATAAGTAACCAGTGGTTTCAGACTTGTCTTCCAGTTCTGCCCCTTAAGGCAAGGAGGCTGACTGCTGCTGTTGAAATATTTGACTTCATTTGCCTTGCAAAAAGGTTCCTGTCCTTGACAAATGGTTGTGAGCAAAGAGCTGTCACAGTTCCTGGTGCTAAAGAGTCAGAGCTGAGCAGAGAATCCTACTGAGCTGAAAAACACAACTCAGCACCACTGCCTCGTGACAAAATTCACTGAAAAGGCTCAAAGGTGACAGAAGTAAGAAACAAAGGCATGGGACACCTTCAGATATGCCAGTACCAAGCAAGAGGATGATGCAAATCATTGTCCAGGAGCATGGACAGCATTCAAAGATCTGCCAGAACTTCTGTGGTGTGGCTGCCATCAAAGGGCAGGACGAAGTGTTTCACTGGATAAGCCAGCATCAGCCACTTGCCTGGAAAGCCCCTAATGCAACCCCAGGAAATGTCTATTTTAGCAGATCAGAATAGAAAGGAAGAAGCTCCTTCTTACGCTCCTTGACACAGAGCTCCCATAAAAGCAGTACTAGAACCAGCTGATCCCTGACATTTTTATCATCTCTGATTCCTGATGGATGGATGTTCTAAAGTGATGTAGAACATTCACCATTTTCACTAGGTAAATTGACAAATTACCAGCTTATTTTTATTCCCAACTATTTTTAAGGAGTACAAAACTAGAGAGGACAAATACCTCCAAAAATACACATGCAGACTGCAGTCCCTGAGAAACAACCACCCTTCCTACCATAACAAAATACAAAGTTTGACATATAGTTGAAAGGAATTTACAAGAGGAGGGCATGCAGTCTTAGCAGACTTGGTAGGAATAGCTGAAGAACTAAAGGAGAAGGTTGGATTTCACCAATTCACTCAAATGTTTTAAGTACCAAAGCATGGAGGGGCTTCTCAATGGCTTCCCCTTGCAAAGGGGGAAAGTTTTATACTTTCAAAGGAAAACAGCATTATCTCCATCTTCAAAACATGAGCAAATGTGGCAAAGTCACTCCAGACACAGACTTTAAGAGCGTGAAGGTGGAAGAAAAAGTTACTCTGAGAATTCCTTCTTAAGAGGCCAAACACTCTCTTTTCAATAGTTCTTACCAAGTAAGAAGACACACAGGTCTCTGCTGTAACAGGAAAATCATCAGAGTTCTGCTGCAACCTTTGTACAGCATAAAACCTGGGCAACCCACACTTTATTCCTGTGGTTCAAGTGTTTATGAGCCAAGACTCCTGAATGAGGCAACAGTTTCTAGCCAGACATAAGCAGGACTGTGTTTCTTTGAGTAGCATGGCAAATTCTCTGGCTGCTCAAATCTTAGCAAGTCTCCAAGAGAGGAAAAGGAACAAACTACTGCAGGTAAAGCTGATGGTCTTGCTCCATACGACAGGTGTGTAACACATCTCCCCTGCTACTCCCTCACATCACCAGGATTTCAGGCAGTGCTTCCTCTGCACGAGGCTGCCACCTGAACAAAGCCCATGAAATATTATTTGGGAACATGTTATGAACATACTACTAAGTTGAAAAGACAAATTTGCCATAGAGTTCTGTAGACAGCCTTCTTCTTCCCTGCTGCTGGCATCACCTTCAAAGGACTTTTTCCTATGAGCTAAGTTGGAATACTCCTGCATTCATCCCCAGATCCCACAATTATCATCCTGATAATACAAAATCAGTACAAGCTAAATATTCTCCAAGTCCATAATGCACTTTCACTTTGAAGTAATTCACACTGGGAAGCACATTTAACTCGCAATTTCTTTTTTTTTTTTTTTCCCTTCAAATGAAGTTGTAATGCTCAATCCAGACATCTCTAAGTTACAGAGAACTACAGTCCTGTAAAGGAGCTATTTTGAAAAGTTTAAAATCTCTCTTTTGGTGCATTTATATAATTCAGTGTTTTTACAAACTGATTTGTAAAAAAACAGCATGAAGAACACAACCAACCATCCCAGCATTGTGACTGCTGCATTGTAATTCATTTTCCAATTATTTTTTCTTTGGTCTATGAATTTATTAGAAGCATTTCCTCCTCAAAGGACTATGCTATCAAACAAAGAGGTTACTTAAGGACAATAAAGACTTTTGTCAAGGGACAAGCACTCTTGGACCATATCAAGTAGAATTTCCTCCTTTACCTTACCAAGTAAATTGGAGAAACATTGGACAAACCTGTTATTAACTGGGCAGCTACATTTGCTTCAACATCTGAAAAACCCCAACCAATAAACATTCACAATCAGGTCCTCTAGCTCAGGTTGAATTTTGGAAAGCTTGTATGAAACCAGACCAAAATTCATTTATCTTTTGCAGGTGATGGAAAGAGAGCACTCCTGGGTAGCTCCATGCATTTCTTATCACCACAGCTGAATAAAATGTAAGATGTGATGGTTTAATACCCTTCAGGGCCAAGCCAAATCCCAGAAGTAACAGGTAGAGTCTTATCCCCAAGTTAAAACCATGCACATATTCTAGATTTCTCCCCTGGGAGCAGGTGCCATGTCCACATGCAGAATTCCTCCCTACATGACATGCCTGCAGAAAGGTCCCAGTCCAGCCACAGGCACCAAACCAAGTCCTGCACTGATGCTCTGTGTCAATGTGTCCAACCTGGAGCTCCCTGCTGTCAGATTTCACACCACAATGGGCCAAGGGGAACATCAGGTAAATCTGACAGGCAGAGCCAGTGGGATCAGCTGCATGGGGAAGGGCACAGAAATTCCTTCACAGATTGAGATCTTATCCAAAAAGTGGTGATGGGGCAGAGAAGGCAGGAAGAATGATACGTAACTTTCACTTAGCCAACCACAAACACCTTACCTGCAACCTGTGTAGAAATTTCCATTTAAGTGACACTATCATTCCTCCAGTATCCACAGATTAGTGCTTCCTATTGATTTTGAGAGCTGCAGGATTAAACTCCTATGCTTGTATACCAGCAATAGGAGAAGCTCTGAAAAAACACCACAGTCTTCCCATATTATGCTACTGATTCCAGCCTGATCTCAATGAAGGGAGCTTTTATGTGGCTGCTCCACTGCCTCACCCACATGCTGGTTAGAAGCTAAATTAGATGATTCTCTTACAGTTCTGTGGGCAGGGTAAGCAAGGAGGGGTATTCACACTCCTCAGAATTGCAGACAGCAGCAGCTTCATCAAGGAGAAACCTCAAAGCCAACTAAGGAAGAGACAGTCAGTCCTTTTGTAAAGCTGTGTGACAGCAGACCCAGAGTCTGCTGTGTGGCTCTGGGAGCAAACCATTGTGGAGCATTATTCCTGGAAGCCTGATTTATCTCATTACCGTGGAGAGAGGCAACACCCCAGTCAAGAATGACCTGGAGAGAATCAGAATAATAAATCCATTTACTAAATAGAGTCAGCACAAGGAAGAGAAATATAAATCCTCCTCCATTCTTCTAATGTTGAATCCACTGCATGCTCTGTAGAAGTTACAAGGTATACTTACTGCCAGCTCGTCAAATCACTAAAGTTTCCAGAACATTGTTTAAAATATTTTTTTTAGTTATGTGATAGAAAATTATTTGATTTCTTACTAGAGTGACAGGTTCTGACAAAAGCCTACATTGGTGATAACAACACTTGGTCCATTAACAACTTAGGTAATTTCATTAAACAGACAGGTTAAATAATTTAACCAAGTTACGCAAAGATTTCTTCTGCATACAGAAGGAAATGAAAGTGTCTTTAGGATTCTGAAAGCTTATTCTGATGACTGTTTCCACATAAACATTATTTTTATTAGTCTATGAAGAAGTGCTGGACAAATGCTTTAAAAACATTTTCAAGGTCATGGTGAGCAAAAGCTACATATGTTTTATTATTAAAACCTAAATTTGCTTGTAACAGGTAAGAACATGATTTAGTCAAAGATTAGATAGAGCTTTTGACCCAAAGAGAGCTTATGCAAATTCCACAAGACCCAGCCACTACATTTGCTAGCAGATTATTCTTGGGACTGCAGATTGCTGCTTGATACAAAGTAGGGAAGCCCCCATCTAATATTCACCTTCCACACTGCTCTTCAAGGGTTAATTGCTCTGTGCTAGAAAACAAGCTAATCCTTCTCATCTTTGTGTAGTCTGGGCAAAGCCACAACAAATTAATACATTTCTTTCAAGGTCAGACAAAAATCTGGCCTTAAGAAAGCTTTTGGAGTTAAGCTTCAGAGATTGCTATAAGCTAGGTAAGAGGCATTTCCTTAAAAAATGCTAATACAGTTCAGGATGGGGTGGGGAATGCATTGGCCTCTAAAAAAACCAGATGCATGCAGCAACAAGGAAAAACTGTAATCACATTAGATAGACAAAGTAACCTGGCAGACAGAATGTCAACAAAGTGTTGTATTTCATTAATTTTTATTTTATACAGGAATTGTTTTGTTTACCATCAAAGGAAAAGATCAGATTGCTGTGTCACTGTACGTACCTGATACAGGTCAAAACCAACAAAAAGAAAGGCAAGGCAGCCCTGGGTGTCCCCTCCTTCCCCCAGATCATCTACACACCAAATGACAGTCAGTGCTCACATGCTGTGCTGAAGACACAAGCTGGTGACCAATTAATCTGAATCCAGCTCAGTGATTTCCTGTAGTCTCATAAAGACAATCCAGAGCCATTTATATTTAGCATAATTAGAATGAGGAAGAACAGTAAGTTAATGCTTAGAGCAGCCCTTCAAGGGATAACCTCCCTAACCTTTTCTAGGGGCTGTGAAGGGTTTATCCTCCTGTTTACATCTCAGGGGATGTGTAAAAGATGAGAAAGTTTATCCACTGTGAGCTGTACACTGCTGCAACTTGCCCAATTTCCCCATAATCCACAGAGTCAAATTTCCAGACTTCACAGGAAAGCTCATAACATCTAATTGTCTCCTGAGTCCCTTCCTGGTCAGATCAGACTTTTTGAAGTTGCTTTCATGTGTGCCAAACAAAGACAGTATCTTCCCTGGGAAAAGCCAAAGGCAGCAGCTTGTCACAAACAAGGAGCACTCGTGGGTCACAGGCAGGGAAAGGCACAGCCATGAAGCTCAATATGATTCTATAAATATTTATGAGGAGTAAATAAGTATTAATAAACTGAAAAGGTGAAAGAACAGTCCACAGTCAGCCTAAATCAAGAAAAATGTGCCAGCATGCATTTTCCCAGGCAACATCTGCCACTTCCAGGGTTCAGTATGGGCCAGGCACCACTCCAGGCAGGCAGACCAGATGCAGATCCTGTTTTGGGGAAGCTCTAGGTGAAACCTCACTGAGGCAAACTGAGCTGTGCTACTTGGCCTCAGGCAGGTAAACAGAGCAGGGCTCAGCACACTGCTTTTATTTAGTGTGGATGCTGTGTGCCAAGGGGAACCTTGTCCTGCTGAAGCACAGCTCTCCTGCACCACAGGAGCTGATGCCCAACAGAGGTGCAAGAGCCACAGCTGTGACAGCCACATGCAGGTGACAGATGAGACACACCTGTGACATTCACATTCTCTGTCTGGACAGAGAGACATCATTCTGTCTCTCAGGAGAAGCACAGAGAGAAGAAGAGAAAACAATCTCTATCTCTGCTCCTTTGTTTTCCCCATGTGGAATGTGGTGTGGAGATTGTTCACCTGCAGTGATTGCTGGGTTGGATGCTGGTGAAGGTTGTTTGGGGTCAGTGACCAATGGGATCCAGCTGTGGCTCGGGCTCTCAGCAGAGAGTCATGAGTTTGTTTGTTAGTTGATAGGTAAGTAAGAAGTAAGTATGTAGAATAGTATAGTCTCTCTTTAAATAGTATGTTAATGTAATACAGTATAGTTTTAATAAAGCTATCCCTCAGCCTTCTGATCTGGAGCCAGACATCAGCATTTCTTTCCTGATCCGGGGTCCGCTGCATTTTTTACTGCACACAGCACACGTGTGCCCTGCACACTCCAGCACACAGGGCTGTGCCAGCACTGGGAGCTGCTGCAACCAAGCTCCCCATGCCTTCTGACTGACACACAAGCAGGGCTGAAGAGGCTCTCAGCCCTTTCCTGCTCTTTATTAGCTGCTATTTCTGCTATTTAAAGCCTTCCTTCTATTTCCAGGGTAAAGGCACCTCACCATCCCCTCTCTCAGGGCTAAAACAAGATTGCCCTTGAAACTTCATACTAATTCCCTCACAGACACTGAGACTAAATATTTACTTTTATGAAATCAATGTTGCTTCAGTGGTATGACTGGTGCCCTGTTATATAAGGGTAACATCTCCAATTTTCCCACAACTAGCAACAGGTTTAGAATACTTTCCAAAGTATCTCACGAATAATTTTCCAGGGTAGAAACATGTGATGTGAGCTGTGATGGCTGACCAGCAGAGGGAGTCGGGATACTACTGCCAAACAAAAATCCAAAATCCAGAATCTTTCAAAGGATGCCATGAGAACACAACCCAGCTCCATTTTTTCTTCTTCCTCCACTGATGATTACTAACTTACATTAAGGGAGGCAAGAAGTGACCTCCTAAATTGTGTGTTTTAGTTCTAATATTATTAAAAACCTGAATTCAAATCACTGAAGAACTTTTTCAAGGCACTAAGTCTTCTTTTTTTCGGTGGGTGTTTTTGGTTTGTTTTTACAGTTTTTATATCAGGTGAAACACGGATGTGGGTAGGAAAGAAACAGACCCAGGAAAGACAAATATCCATTTGAGAAAATTCATGGACATGTTTCAGAGCTGTGTTTTCAAAGTACAAACTGATACAAAGTCCTGAGCTACTGGACAATAAGTAACTTATACCTTAAAAACTAAAATGCAAGGAACAGTTTAGAAGTTTTATTTGACCATCCTTATTGGGCTAATTCTCCATCATGTACTTATTCTGCTGTTTTGGGCAAATAAAAAAAGCTATTCTATTTTCATATTCCATACATATTTGTGCACCAGCCACACCAATTTAACTGAATGACCATAATGTGTTTTGAGGACACTGATGGTGGCACAGGAACACAGGGTGCCAGGTAAAGAACTAAAGAGAAGTACTGAACAGAAGTATTTAAAAGACCTTCTAACAATGTAGGCCTGGTAAGCATTCAGTTCTCCCTTTTTAGTGTTTTCTTAAATAGTTCTGCAAAATCTGCTAAGTTGGAAGCTAGTGCCCATGCTGAAAGAGGACTCCTGCTTTACAGTATTACAACTTTATAAATTAAAAGTAATGCATTAAATGTAATAATGCAAAGTCAAAAAAATGCAGTTTAGAGGGAAAAAAAAAAGCTCCTCACCAGCAACACAAACTCAAGATTTGGTCCATATTTATTGTATACTAGAGCCTGAATGAGCAACTCCAGACTTCCCTTCTGCCACCGCTGCTTTCAAATACCTGGAGAAGCAGACTGAGAATATGACTCCATGATCACAGACCTTGTTCTCCTCTAGCTGCAATCCATGACAATCATTAGTGATGCCAAGTACGACAGGGATTTTGGTGAAGTGCTGGTGGAAGGTTTTCCATCACCATTAGGTTACCTGTTCTCCTTTATGGTGAAAACTCACGAGGCTCACTCACTCCCCAGTTTCCCCAGGTTTTACCTCACACTGGCTCACCACCTGAAGAGGAAACTCTCACTTCTTGACATTAATAGCATTTCCTCAACACAGCTCCAGCAATGAAAATTGGTATCTGGCATGATGTCATTCATCAAGAGACCTGGAGACTCCAAAAGGAATCAGTGGCCTGCCCCAATGGCCTCAAGATGAACTGGTAAATGGAATAAAGAACAATCATCTCTCTAATTGCAACAGTGACCACGCTCAAGCCTTTGACCAAGGTCACAGTGCAGGCTGTGGGTCATGGCCACTGCAGATACCAACTCCCAGCACAGTGTGAGGAAAAAAATATCTTCTGGAATGAAAAGGAGGCCAACAATCTTTGAGAAGAGCTGAAAGACTGACACTGAACCCCATCATCCTAAATCTGATTTTTCAGGTCAAAGAGGTCTAAACTTTTTACTCAAGAGCTGACAGTCATCCTCTCTTTCAGGCAGAAGAAAGGAAACACTGCAGAACTTTCTGCCCTCTAAGATGGTGAAAAAGTTAATGTAGATTTTCCACCTTTCAGACCACAGCACTCAATCCAGCACTATATACAATTATCTGATACACAAGATGGTTCTGTGAACGTTTTAGGACTGAGTATCTGTTACATGGCTGCCTCTGATGTGGAGAGCTGAGGTCTGAGTAGTATATTTCAGACCAAAATTACTAAATGGGCTTAGTTAAGTCAGAATTTGAGCATCTTTACAAGAAAAAACACAGTGAAACAGGAAAAAAAAAAAAAAAAAGCACGCAAAAAAATACCAATTGCAAAATCCAGAAAACAAAGAAAGCCACAGCTTTCTACCACACTGCAGAACAGATTAGTCTGTTTCTATAGCAGGCAGCTAATGCCTTCTTCTGGCAAACAAACTCTTCCGACAGAGCCAAGAGTCTAGCAGATGATTTACTGATTAAATGTAAAATGAGAAGCTGAAAACAAAAATTTTCTGGAGAATGTAATAATTTGCATAATTAAGCCATCCATTTGAGTCCTAAACTGTCTTATCAGTATAGCAGGAACAGGCTCATAGCACCTGAGTACTCTTTAGCTGTTGCACAAGGATCTTACACCAAATGTCTTTATGAAGATTCAGGTGACCATGAAGAAGCCAATATAAATTTGGGCTCATCTGAAATTTTTGTTTTTAGATAGAAATTTCAACTGCAAACCAAATTACATCCCCTCTTTTTGTACTGCTAGGATGTCTTCCCCCAACTCCTGCTCTGGCATAACATGAAAGACACAGTGGAAACAATATAGTTTTGTACAGTTAAAGCACAGCACAATGGCAGGACTTCTCCTCAAGAGATCAAATTTCATTTAACACTCAGGAAACACTCATTAAAAAAAAATGAACTGCAAGCAAAGGCAGACTGAAAGGAGAATACTCACTTGTAGCGTAGTGTCGAAAACAACAAGCTTAGAGCTTGTTGGAACAATGTCATAACACTTGTGTGACCTCATGAATCGCACATAAATGTCACTTTCCGATTCTTCAAGTGCTGCAAGTAAAAACATTGTGTTGTTTTATTTAAGTAACCTTAAAAAAAAGAGTAGTAAAAAAACATGCCAAATCAACTGAACACCACTTGTGCAGAAGGACAACCCTAAAGGAAAACTCAAATTCAGACTTTCAGATCTGGGCAGACAGTCACAGGTTTGGACTTTGCATTTCACACTCATCTTTCCTTTCAGATTAAATGTAACAAAGACAAAATGCGCTGTTCTTCTTTGATGAGAAAGGACCTCCATGCTGAAGAGTACATTCTTAAAAAATCTCTTATTTTGTTTTCCCTAACTGCAGCCTACTGGAACATGCATCTCAACACTATTATAAACAGAGGAAGACAGTTTGAAACTTAAGTAGTGTTGAGCTTCACTAACTCAAACTCCTCAAATTAGTATTTATTGAATCTTTACCACTACCTGTTTCACTTTTCACATAGTAATTTTCTAAAGAGGCAGCAGGAAAGTTCTGTAATCAGCTTCATTTTCTTCAGGCTACACAGAGCATTACAACTCCAAAACTTCATTTATAAAACCAGGATCCATGTGGCTGGAATGGTTTTAGTGCTGCATGTCTGTAGCAAGGACATGCAATCCCATCCATATTACCTTAAATTTCTTTTGCATTTGTTCAGATGCATGTGCATACGACCCTCAGGTCTGCTCAGTTACATTAACTTTTTTCTTTTTTAAGCAGTTTGGCTCTCCATTCTTTCCAGCAGGTACCTAGAACTTGGTCAAGGATAATCCCTCCATCAGAGATGTACCCTTTAGACCCTGTAATAATTCCACAGAAACTTGGACATATATTACACTTTTGAAGAGCACAATAAAAAAAGACAACAAATTTAAAAATCCCCTTGAAATACCTACTGACCATTAAAGAACTTCATAGTAGGGAGTTAAAAATTCAAAATACTCATTTGCTAGATTTGCTCAAAATCAGTTATCTTGCTCTGGATAAATTGTCATTTCCACCAAATGGCTCAGCACAGCCTTTTTTAGTCCAAATTTACAGAAGCAAAGCTGGATCTCCCCTGCAAGTAGTTGCTCCAGGATCCAGCATCTTCTACACACTGAACAAGTCCTACATTTTCTACTCCCATTATTCTTAAAATAAATAAATAATCAATAAATCTGGTCTTTAGAAAGTTATGGTTGCTTCTACAATCCTAAGTGCAGTCCCAAGAGCCCTTATTTACTTCAATCTCAAGTTTGTAGACAACTAAGATCCTATAGGCAGAAACAAGCATAGGAACACCTCAGATTCCACCAGAACAGTGGAATCACCATCCCTGGACACATTTAAAAAATGTGTGGATGTGGTACTTGGGGACATGGGATGGTGAACACAGTGTTATCAACTGGACTTGATGATCTTAAGAGTTTTTTTCCAACCTAAATGATTCAATGATTCTATAAACCATGAAACAACCAGCTGAAAAAAATTAACACTCTCAGAGCACATCATGGCTCCACAGAGTCTTGCCAACTCACTAACAATTTTTAAATGTATGAGGATAAGCACAATAACCGTGAGCCAGAACAATTCAATCAGGGGAGGCTGTTCATGGCAGCCACAACCAGGAACTCTTATCAGCACAGTGAAGGTGTGCCCATAAACCCTCCTCTCACTTAACACACATTCCCACCCTCCAAACACAACTTCAACTGGACCTGAACAATCCTCACCCAGAGGCAAAGGAATGGTTAGATGCTATCTCAAAGGAAAGGGAATGGTTAGGCAAAGGAATGGTTAGATGCTGCTGTCTTCCAGTTCAGGGGAGACACCACAAAGGGACTGCTTCCCTTTAATTTTAACTGGAAAGTTACAATTAAAAATATTCAGAAGCATCTGTGAAATAGCTAGGAAACTCTAGCAGGATCTGGACAAGATCCAATTGTCCAGCTGTAACTAAGGTTTATTTCTAGAGAAGATCCTTATACTGTAAATAAGTACAATGCACCACTGTATTAGTTACTAACTAATGTAACTAATGCAGTAACTTATTAGTTACTAACTAAAACATGCAAAACATCAGCAGCACTGATTTAACTCTCATGTCCTCCACAACTCCTTACCTGTTGGAAAGGGTATTTAAGACCTTCTAACACCTTCAGCTACCTGGGAATACTCAACAGCTGCCACAGCCCAATTCTTTGTACAGGTATTGTGTATTATGTATATATTATGTACATACACAGCTGTTCAATGGAGAAAAAGGTCTCCCAAACCTAAGGCTCAGCACATCTCAGGGATGCACTCACACCCATCTTTCCTGCACAGGGCAAAATCCTCTTTACAGTTTCTCTCCCCTTCCAGAGGACAAACCTCCTGCTTTGGTTTGTATCCAAGCACCACTGTGCTGCAAATATAAGTGATCAAGTAAGAACACCCTCATCTCCAAGAGGATATTTCTACTTTTATTACCTACTTAGTTTCTTATTCCAGTCTTATTTGTTTTCCCAGTAACTGTCCCTTAATTCTGAAGCCTCTGCAGCACCTGCCAAGCAATACTTCCTTTGGATGGACATGGATAGATCCCTCCTGGCCTGACTTACAACCTCCTCAGTCTCTGCACATCATCTCTGACCTGCACCCAAGATCATCTGCCCAACATGCAGGAGCTGTGAGCACAGAAGTGCCTCCAGCCAAACCTCAGCTCTCTACAGCTCATCATCTGGAAATCAGCTGGCTCACAGAGCAGATTCCCAGCAGGAGGCATCTGAATCTATGGCAGGACTGGGGAGGACAAGAACCTACTAAAAAGTAGCTGAATGAGTATTTCTGCACACTGATGCAGGCTTATCTCCTGAAGATTCATCTGGAAGTTATTTTGCAAGTGGACATTGCCCATGTGCACCCCCTTTCCCCAAGACACAGGTGAAGGCAAAAATATCCAAATTCCCAGTGCTGTTTTTTGTGATTTTTAATAAAAAAGAAAGAGAAGTCACCTGGAAGGTTACAAATAAACCCTGTCAGACAGTTTAACACCTGAAGTTGAGCACCTTGTCATACAGGCTTTCACAGAGTAAATTCTCTGCATTGGCATTTTATTTGTTCCTAAAGAGTAGAAGATCAATCTATTTCTATTTCTGCCACTCGGCTCCTCAATCTTATTCACCAAAATGATTTTTACTTTCTTCCTTTCTCCCACCCTTCACTTAACATGAGACATGCTTCTGGTTTTTATTTCAGCCAGTAGATGTTATTTACAAGCACATCATAGCTTTTTTTTTTTTTTTTTTTGACAGATTAATTATTCAACAATACTGACTCAGAGATTGCAGTGGGACTCAGTACTAAGCATAATTCTTTATTCAAAGAGCTCTAAGGTAGAACTACCATCTGAATACTCAGGAATGACACAGAAACTTCTGCAGCATTGCTGCAGCCATTTCCTCTGAGATCTACTGAACAGATGCCTTCAGTTCCATTCATGCCTTTGCCACCAGGCAGGGTGCTTTCCTCTCAGAATTTCAAGACCTTCAAAAGCAGAAAAAAAGAAGAGGGAAAAAAAACAGAAAAAAAAAAAAGAAGTGCCTGCAGATGGAGAATAGGAATATAATGTCAACACTTATGGAAAAGCTTCCAAACACTGCAACATAAAAACCTAGAGGAAGTTCCTCAGAAGTGTCTATTGCAAGCCACAGGCTGCATTTCTGGGCTGTGCTCTTACTGGGATGCCCCAACAAGATCCTGGACCACACGTGCTTCCTCATCTCCACAATACAACAGCAGGACCTTTCCTATTATATTTTATGTTTCAGCTGTATTATGCTCCTGGTATCCAGTCATATTTCAAGTTCACTCATTGGTTCCAGGAGTATTTGAAAGAAAGACACAGGTTCCACTGAGGCTGTGTTCTCTCACCTTCTTTAAAGTGTTAATTCCACCACAACCATGGCACGGCAGCTCTCCACAGCACCTCTGTTCTCATGGTTAGATTGAGGGCTGGGACCTCTGGCAACTCTCAGTCATTTGAAGAACTCAAAGTTATGAACCTAAACCTTGTTACTAACCTAAACAACTGTTAGTATAACTGATTTCTCAAAGGTTCATATGAAATTAATGGCCAAATTTTTAAAAGGCCCTTTAAAAAGTAAGGGAAAACAGCAGAGAGCACTATATAAAATTTACACTCAGCTAACTGCCTAGCCTGGTGAACAGCTTGGAGGAAGACAGAAACCACAAATATATGCAGTAATTGCACCATGCCTGATTTATTAATAAGAATCAGTATGGAATCTGTACAACTTGAAAGGCTTAAGAGCTCTCTTCGAGCAGCAGGAGCTGAACTAAGCACTCCCAGCACTACTTTTCACCTTGACTACTATTGGCATAATCATCTCCCCTCAGCCAGATCCAACGGATAAAAGGAAATGGGGAAGTAGAAATGTAGTTTTGTGATGTTCTCACTTGTACTAAACAACCTGGTTAGGGGAAAATACATTTTATTTTCTGTTACTGCACACATAAATATCTGCACTTCAGGGCACTCCAAGCCATACCTCTACATTGAAAGTCACATGATATGCTGAATATCACATTTCAGATGCCAGAGGATGAAAATATTAAAGACCAGATTTTTTTTCATCACAATATTTACTATGGAACTGATCCAACAGCAATACATTAAGTCAAATTTATCAGTGTATTTACACTGATAAACTTTATTGAAAGGTGCTATGCCAAAGTACTCTATACTATATTCTTATATGTATATATAAATCCACACACATATTTATGTATCTCCTGCCCTTTCCTTACACTAGAAGCTACCCAGGACAATGACAGCACCCACAGCAAAGATCAGCTTAGCTGTGCCAAGTGCTGCCAGAAGACATCAGGGTGAGCAATCACTTCAATAAGCCAGGACAAGTTACTCTCTCTCCCTCCTGTTACAGATAACCCTTGGCAGAGAATGTAACAGGTAAAAGACATCATTAACCTTGTAAATTGTTCTTCTGACTGCAGTTTTATCTGAAAGCTGTCACCAAAACTGGCTTTAAAGTTTCTGATAACTCCTGGTCTGAATTTACTGAAGGAGTTCCTTAATATCCTTGAAAACCTCCCACACAGCTTTCCCAGTGCTGGAGATTGTAGGAGTTCCAGCATAAGCCACTAACATAACACAGATCTGGAAAAGGGCATCCACAATGGATGCAGTTCATCCACGCCAAGAGCAACAGTGACACCACTCAGAAGGAACCATCAACTACTGCTCACCACCAGGCCCTGGAACACAGCTTTCAAGGGAAATAGAGGCATCTGAACGAAGCAGGGTTTCAAGAATAATGTTCTGGGAATCAAATGTCCAGGTAGGATTTGATCAGCATTCCTCAGCAAAGGGACAGACAGGAACAGATCCTGCAGAGGGATTCCATAGTTACTGTGCACAGGATATTGCTGTGATCATGAGCAACAGCTTTACTTCAACCTACCTTCTGCAAGACAAATATTTAGCAGATTTTAGCCAGGCTTGAATGCTTGACAAATTAAAATGTACATGGTATATCCAGTGAAAAGCTTGGGAACCAAGGAGCTGGCAGAGAAATGCAAGAAAACTGCAATTTTGTACAGAATAACACAGTAAGGGGGCACAACTGCTCAGTCTGCTGAGCTGTCTGCTAAAGAGCCAAGAACATTGGACAAGAAACCAGATACCAGAAGTTGAATCAATGTCAGACTTGGTAGGAAGGGAATACTAACATAATTTAAGAAGGGAAAGCACAGGAGAAAAGAAGCACTGTTGTTGTGCTGTATCATTTGATTTCTGTTTATTCATGAGGAAACTTTTCTCAGAAAAAGAAAAAAAACACCACCAAAATAACCACCCATGTAATCAGCCACAGAGTAAGACTAAGTGGTAAAAGAAGACAGAAAAAAAGCAGGAAGAGATGGTAACAAGAATACCTATTCCATATGGCAGGAGATAAATCACAGAACTAGAGAATATCCTGACATGGAAGGGACCCGTAAGGATCAGAGCCCAGCTCTTGGCTCTACACAGAACAACCCCAGAAGTTTTAGAACATGCTTGACAAAACTTTGCTGCAGAGATGGCAGCCAAGACTAGCAAGGTACTACTTCCAGTTATACAGGGGAAAAAACAAACAGGTTTACAGTCCAATGTATAGGAAATAATATGATGACAGTGATAGAAGTTGACAACTCCATCACAAGCTGAAAGGCTTTTGAATGCAAGGAACAGGAAGAAAGGATGTAGAGACAGAAACAAGAATTTATTTTTCTTTCAGAGAACTGCAAAGAGCTTTAAAATATTCTGGAAGACCACACATTGAAGTTACACAGTAGCATTATTCATGCAGCCACGGGCTATAGGGCATGGATGTTGCAGATTGAACATTTCCCACCCTCATCTAAAGGAATGCCTGAGCTGGCAGATAAAGATTACAGCAAGTTTACAGATGTAAGAAACTCTGATACAAAGAAGTGATAGGAAATGTATCTAGAGATCAGTATCAGGAGCTTCTTCAGTGTTCCAAGACTAATTCAATTGTTTATCAGAGCATGGATATATGATGTGTTAGAAGAAAAGGATTTTAAAAAGAAGTGTGAGCACACAGGAACAACAATAGAGTTAGTGAGCTCTCCCTTGCTAACTGCACCTCATCCTGCAAATAGGAAGAGGGTCTAGAGGCACAGAAGGTAAGAGAGAACAGGTACATGAACAGATAAGTAACAGTGATTAGAGAAGTAAATGTGCTGTCTTGTTGCTTAGGTCTTCAGACAAAGGTTAATCCTTCTAATAACAGTAACAAGCTAAAAGAAATCAGAACACATCTTTAAGAACTATACTCAGAATTGCTTAAGACACTTTCAAACATAACCTTCGCTACTGTGCGCATCTACTTTTTTTTTTTTTGCACACATTTCCATGTGTTTTCTGAATTCTAGAGTCAGTGCAACTGTTCAGTCACTTTGGATCACCAAGGTAATTGAGATGTTTTCTCCCCTTGTCACAAGGAGTTGCTTCATGCAGAGACAGCAGTTTATTATGTGTGCAAACAGGAGTCACCCTAGCTAAAAGCAACCATTCCTGAACTCTGCAAGTTCATGAAGGAGAAGATATACTACCAGTCTATAGGAAAGCCAAACAAATTCAAACCCAGTCAGAATTCTTAGGAGTGTATTGAAGCAAGTTATTAAAACCAGGATATTTGTAAGCACCTACAAAGGCAACTCATCAAAAGCAAAGAAAAAAGTCAACACATCTCTGTCAGGAACAGTTCAGACCGACTAATTTTTACCCAGAATAAAATTATCAACTGGATGAAAAAGAAGGAAGACACAAAAATAATATTAAAAAATCACAGCATGCTTGAGACACTAATTTTAAAGCAAGCATGAATATCACTGCATGAGGAGAAGACAGAGTAGAGTTACCCCATGGCAGCTGCCTAACAAGCAATCCCATCTGCAGCAAAACTGGTAATATGCTTTTTGTTCCAGTGGGTTTGCTGGATACTGGATGACAACTGTGTGTTCTTAACAAGACATGGACTCCAGTTCAAACTCTTCCCCAAGCTGGAACATTTGCAAGGCCCACCTCATGCAAATCAGGTAGTGCAGAAGGGCACTATGGCAGGACTGGGGAGTGCAGGACTTTACATTTCTACAACTCACCCTGGAAGTGTTTTTACCAGTAGTTTGATACTTCCCATTACAACAGAGTATCAGGGGATCAAGACTTCATTTTATCCAACATTCTCTTTAGTGATCTTCAAAACAGGAACAGACCACACTTCAAAGAGCTTGCAGTAAGAGTTTGAAATGGTTGCAAGACTTAAAACTTCACAATATCTTCAAACTGAATTTAGAAGTGGATTTGAGATAATACAATTTTTTCAGGAAATACCAAAATCTGAAAGAAACACTCAACTGGAAGAGTGCAAATTATGGAGTAACTAAACACCACCACTACTGAGAGAGAAGTACCTTGTTATTAACTTAATTTGCTACAGCAGAAGTAAAGAAGAAAAGGCAGTTTGCTTAAACAGAACAATAGGCAAACAAAAAAACCACCACAGTTGCTGGAGAGCTATTAATGCATTCCACAAGCTGGTTAGACAGAACAAAGCAACCTTAGGACACTGTACAACTTCCATCCTTAAAGGTCCTAAACGTGGAATGAGACAAATTTTTCAAAAGCACATCCTGTTTAGAACAAAATACTTAATAATTCTTGACAATACTTCAAAAGATCCTCTTTTCTGGTTTTGAGGTTTAGATACCTACATGTCTTCAAATTCCAGCAGTACCTAACTAAGACTTCTAATAGAAAACTGATAC
This sequence comes from Vidua macroura, assembly GCF_024509145.1. Lineage (NCBI taxonomy): Eukaryota > Metazoa > Chordata > Aves > Passeriformes > Viduidae > Vidua > Vidua macroura. The sequence continues at coordinate 6,368,404 of NC_071571.1, forward strand.
AAACAGTTGTTTGAAACAATGAAAGGTTTGGATTGCAGTCTTACATTCACAGCACGCTTCAAAATCCTGCCCTGAATTTTGTTCCTCTTTATTGATGTTAGTTAAGTCCTGGTAACTGGGCTAAGTTAACACTTCTGTTTTACTGTAGCTCTCCACTGGCAGTGTGGATAAGCAAATGATTATTGTGAGATTTGAGACAAGACAAAAAAAAAAAAAAAAAAAGAGATGGGCAGCTTAAGAAACTCCACATTCCTGAGCTAATCATAGTAACTCTAAAGTTCCTTGTCCAGGCAGGCAGGCAGAGAAACTTATTTGTGTACAAGCAAGAGCTGCCTTGTTTAGGACCTAACTGGTAAACAGTATCATAAGCCCAACTGAATCCTTTTGAAAAATACTTTTGAAACAGCTCTGTATCTCTTAAATCAACTGCTGGTCAAAGGTCTGTACTTTGAGAAAAGCATCACTGTGGTTTTGTGAATAAAGGTAGCAACTTCAGCCTGCAACCTTAACGCTGCTAGGATTTCACCACAACAAAGAATAAGCTGACCTGAAGAATTTTCTAAACCATGTTCAAGATTTTCCCTTGACAACAGGCACTACCATTTTTCCCCTAAGCATCCCAAACAAAGATCTAAATTAAGATGTCGCCTGTCTGGAATGTGGGCCTGCTCTTCAAGATTGCGAGACACGAAACGCAAGAAACTAAAAATGGTATTAAACTTCTGAATATTAATATCAGCAACCACTCTGTGCAGAGTTGGATTCAAGGGAAGTCTAAGGTATGTGATTAATGAGAGAATAAACCAGCCTGTATCTCTGCTGCAAGATTAGTAAACAATTTGAATTTTTGCTGTATCTTTAAAATAAGCCCAAGTCTCACTAGATACACAGTTTGCACAAACCTTTAGAAAAGAAATAGTCATTTAAGTCTTCTAGGAATTAGTTTAAGATCAAACCTAAACATGCAGCTTAACCAAACCACAACAAGCATTTTCAAAATGAGCACACAGCATCTTCACAAGCTGCAGCCATATCCCTACTGAACAGGGCAAATATTTAATCTGGAGGCAATCTTCCACTGAAGACTAAACCCAAAGGATCAATGCTTTAAGGGAGAAATATTTTTTTTAAGACGTCAGCCATAAGGACTTTGGACTATGTCTGCTGGAGAAACAGTTTTGTGAGGTTTAATAAATTGCTGGTCTCAAATCCTGAATAATTACTTACAACACCTTAAGTTGAAGCTTTTAATAATTAGTTATTTACATTTTCATTTCTCTCTAGTTTGCCCTTGTACATTTCTTCTCCTTCCCTCCCTATGCATGCCAACACCTTCTAAACAGCTATTACTGGCATTTCTTATAAAAATTTATGAATCTGTATGCATACTTTAATAGACTATCAAGTGTTCTGTTCCAATATACCACTTAGGAGATTTACCTACAGCAGATGTAGCTTGAAGCTACACAGAAAAAGAACTAAGAGCTCTGTAACTCAAGCTGGTGACATCCAACACACATTCAATGTATTCAGAAACAGTTTTCTGGAACCCATTTTACAGATATTATTGATTTTTTTTTTCTCTATACCACAGATAAACTGCAACTCTTCCCAAAACTGACCTTCCTCTGAGCTGACTTGATGTCTATACAGAGTAGCACTGGAGTTTTTGAGGGGCTCTTTTTGCCTTATTTTTTTCCCCAGGAACTGACTCAAAATTATACGAGGGAAATCCAAGCAAGACTGTGGCAGGAGAGATCCATGCAATTGCTTGTGCAGAGCAGAGCATTCACCTTCTGCACTCTGGCATTCAGAGACTTCTATCAAAGGCAGCCACACAATCCCCTGCTGTGAGTGATCACGCTCCATCCTGAACTGAGCCAAAGCATCAAATCTATCCTACAACCCATCCTACAGTACCTATGCTGGAAGTTAGAATACTGTTATAGGAACAGTTTATTCTTGTGCCAATGTTGCTCTTCATTTAATTTCCCTCCCTGGTGTTTACTCCCTTCCCATCCCTTCTAGGATATTTTCATAGATCCAGTGTTATCACATTCCTTCTTGGTTTTCCTTTTACTGAGTTAAATGAGCAAAGCCTTATGGTTTCCTCATAAATGGCCTTTTTCTATGGCCATCTCAGTTTGCTCCCTTCTCCAGCAGCTCAGACATCTTTTTTCTCTCTGTCTTTACATCAGTAGAAATTCAAAATAAACAGCAGAAAAGAATGCCACAGTGTGAGGGACTGGTAGGAAAAACAACCCTTTTTCATTGTATTTCTTAAAATGCCCAGCTAAATAATGAAATACTCTGTCACAATACAAAGAGAAAAGCAAAATAATATAATAATATCGTAAAAAAATCCAATCAAACAAAAAAAAAAAAAAAAACCAAAAAAAAAAAAAAAAAACCAAAAAAAACCAAAAAAAAAACCACCAACACAACTTAAAAAACACCCTAAAAAGACAAAAAGAAAATCACATCAAAAGTAAAACCAGTGGTCTATAGCACAGGAAAATTGCTTTTAGACAAAATGTAGGAGTACCATTAACCTCTGCCACAGTCAAAATTGGTAAAATCACCCAACTGGTTCACTGAAAAAGTAAAATCCACAAAAAAATCAGCAGAGGAGGAAAGAACCTAAAACCAAGTTAACTGTATTCAAACAGTACTCAGAAGCTACCTTGAAGATAGCCACAACATACTCCAAAACCTTTTAGATGAGGTCCACTCTTAGAAGGACAAGGTTGTTTAAGCTTTCCAAAGTTCCACCTAGATGCCAAGCTGGATGCCTAAAAGACAAATTCGACTTTGCCTTAATATAGTTAGGCTTGTATTAAACTGCTTTGGCTTTATGTTAATCCCAGCCATTAGTGCAACCCTTCCACAAAAGGGTTTTCCCCTGAATTACCAGATTTTCCATTTGTCAGTCTTCTGTACTCATAGAAGAGCTACAGGAAAGCCCACCACAAACAGGCAGCCAAGGCAAACTCAGTATGGAGAGGAACATTTTGTTTCAAGATACAAGAACTGCTCTGAAAAATGCCATCAGCTCCTGTACTTACTCTGGAAATGCTGCATTTCTTTGTGTTTCAGACTTAACTACTTCCCCAAACCCATGCAATGCTAATAGAGTTGTACATTCTGGAAGCTAAAAATATTCAAATCAACGAAGTACCTGCAGACAGATCATTGCTACCCAAAGATCAAGATCCTAAACAGCAGAACTGGTGTGAGTGTCATGAGTTCAGGCTCCAAACACTGTGATCATGCACCCTTCAAGTTATCAAAACCACAGTGCACACTACAAAACGTCCTATCTTACAGAACAGCCACATCTGCTGCAGATGATTAATAAGCAGAAATATTTATGATTGTTTAGCAACAGTTAGATTGAGCCAACTGATGCAAATATTCTGCTGTCATTCCTGTCACACTGGCATTACTTCAGTTCAAACCAAGACACCTCCATGCACAACTCAGCCATGCCCCAAGGCAGTAGGTTTTCCAAGAGCACTGACCTGATCAGCCCAGTTTAACAGCAGAAGATATCAAACCACCAAGACAGTCATCCCGTTTCATCTGTACTGTCCTGCCTATGAATGTGCAGGGCATTAAAGAAGTCTATTGGATAGAACATTGGAGACCATCCCCTAAGAAGTTTTTCTTAAGGGAAGGACTCTGTAGTCACCCTCCTCCATCCCGGTAATGCTCAGCAAAGCACTCACAGACCAATAACAAACAGCATTTTGGAGTCACCTACAAAGCCACACTGACTTTGTCACACCTTCCACGTCTATCCTTGTCCAAGCACAAGACACTGTGAACTCAATAACTCTAAACCAGGAAATGGAGATGATATTGGCCAAAGTCCTTGACCTCCCATCAAGCAGTGGTTTACCGGCTGTGATAGCCCCACTGCCAAACCAAGCAGCTTCTGGACAAAGGAGGTTCTGCAGGGAAGCTCTTCACAGAGTTGATGTTGTCCCTCTGGTGCACACAAAAGTGGCAGCACCAGCAGGAGTGGCTGGTAAAGGTGACTGTAAATCAGTCCTTGTCCATCAGACACTAACACACCTGCACAACCTGAAGCAGCAGTGTCATTCAGGTTTAAGAGAACACCTTTTTGTCCCAGTATTTCTCGGAGTAGCTGCTGGCCAAGAATGGCTTTCACTTGGAAGATAATGTCTGCAAATTATGCAGGTGCAACTCTGGGCAGGATACAATGGGCCCCAACACTTCCTGTAAAACTGTTCTCAGTTCTCTGCAGCTTTGCCAAAGCAATTACATGGAATTGCTGCCATGGTAAGCCTTTTCTAGGAAGTCTCAGCCACTTGTTTCCATAAAGAAGTCAGGGAAAATACATATTTTGACCACATTAAAATTTTAAGAAAAAGAAGCTCTTGCATCCCTCAAGACCCAAAGCAGAGTTTTGAAGCATGTCCTATGTGTCTTTTGCTGTACTAAAATATCACTTCCCAGATGGGTAAAGCTTAAAAATTTTTGCTTCCTGAGAAAGACTGCAAACTTTAGCTGCTAAATGGGTTATTTCCTAGTCAAGACAGAGTAGGGCTTTGCTCACTGTAAGGCTAAATACCATGTTAAGAATAAGACAGTTGTATCCTCTGCAGGAGTAGGAAAACAGGACTGTTTGGACACAGTGAGCACTGGGCTGACATGAACCCCTTGCAATACTTGCACAGGATAAAGACTCACGTGTGGATTACAGGAACAACCCTCACTGAAGACAACAAAACTTCCAACATCTTCTCTTGCACTGCTCAATGAAGTTTTATACTTTTCATTATGTATCACTTTATACTTAATTTTCATCTTTAAAATATGTGGATGGAAGTTTTCTGGGGGGAAAAGAATCATGTATGGCGTTCCTATATAGCCAACTGGAAGGCAAAGGACAAGGGTACCTAGAACAGTGTAGTACTTGATCATGATTTCTTGCATAAATAATAAAGCTGAACATCTGAATACTCCAGATGTGTTGTTCTTTAACAACTTGGAAAGTACATCACAGGCAAGATTGTATGAAATCTATTAATAACAATTATCATCTCTGCTCAACAACTCCTTACTATGTTTGCTCAGAATTCTAAGCTATGTAAAATTTAATACAAAACATCCCCTTATCACTATCACCATGTCCCTTGGTATCTCAAAGCACATCTTGTGGGCAAAATACAGTGCCAGAGAACATCAGCTTTAACAATCACATAATGAATGTTTATTAGAAATTAATTACAGTTGCAAAACAATGGCTTAACTTTACCATCTCCTAACCCAAGCACTTGATCCTTCAGTCTTAAGAAGGAAACAAAACCCAACCTGCCTATTAACGTGCATTTTATTACAAGCTTCTTTTAATTATTTTTGGCCCCAGAGTGACATCTGTTTTCATACCTCAGTTCAGATATTCACTTGACAGAGGGAGGCTGGCAGGCAGGAAGAGTTCAAGAAACTAATTTTAATAAGAGGCAGTAAGAAAACCCGCAGAGCAGGGAAGGAATGACCCCAGACACAACAGCAGTGGAGATGCAATTACTTGTGAAAGTCTATTTAAGGAGACAGCCAGAAAGAGCAGGTAACAGAAGAGATGCATGATACAGAGAGAGTGAGATGAAGGCCAGAGCACTACTAGGAGAGATTCCACTCTAATGCAAACTGTTTATCCAATGTTTAAAAGCTGCTTCGTGCAACAATCCAGAGGAGTAGAGTGCTCAAGAGGGAGCACGTCGGTCCCATGACGCTGATGCTGCAACTGCTGCACACACTCCGCAGAATTCCCTTTTTCCAGACTAGGAATTGAGCACAGACACAGCAGAACCCTGCAATTAAATGAACTCACTCTGCAGAAAACACCTCCAATAGGGGTTTGCAGATGCTACAGAAAAGTAGCTAGTTTTGCTTTCAGCAGCCTCCACTTCATTACTCAAGGTGAGCAGAAGGAAGAGAATAACATGGATGAGAGACAACACTGCAACAAAACTGGTTTCCAAAATAACATGCTAAAACTAAACCCACTGAATCAATATTCCTGACAGGTATCCGTTTGCTACTTAACTTAAGTTTCTCCTCTCAGAGCACAGGTAGATGTTGGAACACAACCATTTATGGAATTCCAGCATAACAAAATAAAGCTTGTCAGTGTAAATCATTAACTGAAGTCCCTTTTCATGTTAGATCTTCAGAATAATTTCTCCATGTCCTTTTCCAGGCTCATCATATCATCCATAAAAGACCACTCCTGACACTGATCAGAAGTAGAACTAATCTTACTACAGAAACATTACTGCACATACACTAGAGCTAAAAAGGAAAATCCATGTGTATGAAGATAACCAGTTTTTGATCATTTATTACATTCATGAGAGGCCTCTCAGCACTGTATTTCAGGCTACAATGAAAAACTCCACACCCATCAACAGGTAGCTCTCACACTTTTTGAGGAAATGTAGGTAGGTCATTCCCATCCAAAGAAATACTGAGCAGGATGAGGTCATTACTCAAAATTTTCTGTTTATTTTTAAGCTGAGCATTCTTCAGTTAAAAAGAGACTCTGGACTTCTTACATGGGAGTTTTTCCTTTCCTGCTCTGACTGCTGCTTGGAGGAAGGTCCTTTAGGGAGCCCTAAATAAAATAAGTATCCCTGGCCTATGCAATCCTTCTCCTCTGTGCACATACTGAGCCTACAGCCTGTTCCAGCTGTGGTGCCCTGGTGCTATTTAACATCACCTCACTCACATTTAGACTTACACATCACAAAAGCAACATAATGAAGCCAGTCCCAGACAGAACCAGTGCCCCACCAGGAAGAAGTTACACTCATCTTAGAGAGTTCAGCCAGATATATGAAGATGTTTTAGGCTAAAAGCATGACCAGCACTTCTCTCTGCAACAACAGCATCCTATCTAACACTGTCCATGCTAATTAAGTACAAAATAGCTCATATACATTCTTTTTACAAAATGAAAATTAAAATTGCTCTTCACTTGACACCACTGTTTTATTTAGAAGTCACACCATCAGGTCAGACTGTGCATATTTCATTAGAGTACTACATAAATCATAAATCTTTCTAGCACCTTTTTTTCAATTCACCCTCTTAATTAGATTCTAAATTAAATTAATGCCTTCTGTGCTTTCACATTCTCATTTGTGTAACCTTTGAGGAGAGGGACTAACAAATCCACTTCACATACTGGATGGCATTCAGCACACACATTAAGCCTCATTTTTCAGCTCTTATTATTAAGCTCCCTGTTTCAACAGAACTGCAGCATAATTTGATACACAAGATAGTTAGCAACTGTTGATGGATACAGAACTGGAAAGCTCACAAGAGCAAGTACTCCAAAGCACAGACAGTCAGGAAAGCAGTTCTAAAACAAGTTTCAAATTTCTCATTCAACCCACAATTTTAATCATCAGCAGAGAAACTTAAAGTGTGACAAAAGATCATCAGACACAGTTTGGCTACAGCCACTTCATGAAACCTTATCAAGACTTCAGAGGTGTTTCTCAACTTCTGAGCACCCACCTGCTATCCAACAACAAAGTGAACGTTTCAGATGTCTTTTACTCTCCCACCCCCAACATTAGCACAAATACAAAGACAGCAACCAGTGCAAAAATTTAGGTCATAAAACAGGTACTGCAACTAAGCTGCTGCATTGCCAGCTGCATCTCAATTTTCTATGGTTCTCTTTCCCTGGGCTCTGTCATACACAAGCACTCTGGGCAGCAGGTTTTGGTCTCTCACACTCACTTTTACTCACACCCCAGGTTCTGAATCCAGCACTCTACCCGCTTTATGCCTGGCTTTAAAATTAGACCTAAAGGCAGGTTCTCATTTAGTCTGAAAGGCTAATAAGGTGAGTGCTTTCTTTCAAAACCCACACCCTACTTTAAACTTGCTATTAGCCATGATCTTTTGACAGGCCCCTGAACTCCTCTCACCCTCCCAGCATGAGCATTCACAAAGCCTGAACTTTAGAGCTAAATGAATTAGGAGATGAAGCAAAACAGGAGCTTGAAAAACATAAAAAAATATTTTGAACTACTAAATTTCCTAAATAATTCGAATAATTTTATTGCAGGGTTTTAGAAGACACACAGATCTTCACCCTTATCAAGTGTCTCCACATAACTCCACATTACACTTTTAAAAGTGCAAAGGTGTTTCAAAACGGAAGGTTTGTAATTTCAGATTTTTTTAGCCTAGAGATCCTTTTCATATACCTAAATTTGTAAGATATTTTAAATAGATTTTGAAATGGCTTAACAATTAATTATTAAGCAGGTTTTATGAACCTGTATCTCACAGTAGCAAGCTTTAATGTAAAAATAAATAGGTAAATTGATACATTTCTACCTCTCCATAAGCATAACATGAATGCCTAACTAAAAAAACAGTGTGAGGAAAAAAAAAACCCCTACAAGTTAGCAACAGATCCCCTGCACCAAATACTCATACTTAAGCATGTTCAAGATGCACAAAGGGACAAGCATTTCATTGCAATTCAAACTCTGTCTGGACTCCAAAAAAAAAAAAAAAAAAGCAACTCAAAGAATGCAATTGTTAAGAGCTTCCTTTTCTCACACACAGAAAGATTAAAATAAAAGGTGTTACTTTTCCAGACCAGTCCCACAACTGCAGGCAAACATGCTAGTAACCAAGAAGCTGCCTTATTAGCATACCAGCTTCGATATATCTTCTCACAGAATGACTCAGCCTGCTATTCTCAAAGTTTTCCTTAAATATTTGCCCTACATTTTACAATAAGAGTTACCAACTACAGAAAAACACATCCCATGAAGTCTTAGCCACTTCACAATGCTGAGCACAGAGATTAAGCCATGCGTCCACATTTGCATCCACTAAGCTAATCCTTTCTGAAAATGAAAGCTCGAGATATTTCAGCACGGATCTTTCAGAGGTGAAGTGGCTGCTTGGCGCAAGTTGGAGGAAAAAGAAAAAAACATCCATGCTTTCCCACAGCACGGTTTAGTTCCTGCGAGAGGGAAAAACTTGCCAGGAGTTGCCCTGCGAAAGCACAGCACACTCCGTCAGAACTGCAGCTCTTCAGAGCACAGCAAAGAACAACCACAGAGCGCAGCCACATAAGGAAAATTCAGTGTACAGCTGCCGCTTTGAACAGATGTAGGTGCTGCCATAAGGAGTGGAAGCTTTACTTGAAAGAGCTTTCCATCACTGCTCTCAAAGTCTATATTTGGTATCGCAGACGTATTCGAGGAGAACGGGTTTTTTACGGGGAGGAGGAGGAGGGGGTGCCGTGAAGGCTGCGTTCCCCCGGAGCGGGACCCGGCCGGCGGCAGCGGCGGATGGGGCACGGCCCGGCGGCGGCACCGGCACGAGGGCGCCGCAGCGGGATCGGCACCGGGACAAAAGCTCCGCAGCGGGATCGGCACCGGGACAAAAAAGCTCCACAGCGGGATCGGGCTGGCTCCGCGGCCGGCGAGGCTGCGACCCGCCCCGCAAGGACACGGCCCGGGCACGGCGCATCCCCCGCTCCCCGCCGGGGATCCCCCGCTCCCGCGTCCCCGCCCGGACCCCGCCGGCCGCGTGGGTGTCCCCGGCCCGCCCCCGGCCCCCGTGGATTTTTACCTTCATCTTCGAGCTCTAGTTTCTCCAGCATCCCTTCGGAGGCGGCCGGGAGCTGCAAGGGAGCCGGAGCCGCTGCCGCCGCCTGCGGGAGGGAAGAGAGGAGAAGGAGATGAGCATCCAGGCGCGGACTCACCGGCCCCGCGGCGGCATCGGGTCGGGAGTGGCAGCGCGGAGCGGGCGGAGGGGAGGGAAGGCGGGACGGCGGCAGCTGCCCCTCGGCCTCCGCACACGCTGCCGCTCGCACACACCGCGGGGGGAGGAACCGGGAGGAGGAACCTGGGCTCGCCCTCCCCCAGCCCGTGAACCCCCGGGCTCGCTCGGGCTCCCCGGCCGTGCCTCCTGCGGGCGCCGCCTCTTCGCCGCTCGGCGGGAGCGGCTCCCCGGGCGCCCGTTCGCAGGACGGCGCTTCCCGCCACGCCTCGCCGCTCCCCCCTCCCCCCGGCGGAGCGGTTGGTACGTTCCGTTTTGCTGCAGTCGAGCCCGTTGGTCAGCGGCGGGAGGGGGAGGGAGCTACCACTTCCGCGCGGAAAAGGGAGGAGGAGGGGGGGAGGTTAGTGCCCTGAGAGCTCTGCCGGGGCAGCCGCTTCTCGCAGCCTGTTCCGCAGCCTCGGTTGTTCTCTGGGCTGCCCTGGATTAGAGCGCTGCGACTGAAGGTGGACCGGGGGAAACCCTTCGCTTCCCCCGCCAGCGGAGTTTGGTACGCTCCCGAGCGTTCACCTGCGAGGCAGCGGCGGGGAAGCGGAAGATTCCACTGCGCCCCGGGGGGTGTACGGGTGTCGAGGGGGTTTCCCCGGTGTGTGCCGGGAGCTCCCGCAGTGCACCGAGCCGCTATCCCGGCCGCGGGGTGCCCTTTGTCCCGGGATACCCGCTCTGTCCTGGGTACCGCCATCCCGCGGTGCCCTCTGTGCCGGGATACCCCCTCTATCCCGGGGTGTCCTCTGTCGCGATACCCGCTCTGTCTCGGGATGTCTTCTACGTCGGGATACCCTCTGTATCCCGGGGTGTTCCCTATTTCGGGACACTCGCTCTGTCCCGAGGTGCCCTCTATGCCGGGGTACCCCTCTGGGCACGGGCGCGCTGGTTGCCGTGTAAAACAATTCCAGATTAAGTTACAACTCGAGATTAGCCCGAATGTCGGCGTCCCCCGGGAAAGCGGCGCGGCTCTGCCGTCCCAGAGCAGCGCTGAAGGACGGGGCTCGCACCACGGGGCGCTCCAGTTTGCGAGGGATGGGGTTTACCGCATCAGAGCCCCTAAGCCAGGCTGCAGCAGAAGCGAGGGAAATAAGGAAATATTCGAAATAGATTCGTCATGTGCATTTATTTTGACAGTGAGGTGTGGTAAGCTTTAGCTGGGCTTCCTTAGCTGAAATGCGCAGGTCCCCGCTGGCTGCTTAGGAAGCTCAGCCGGACCGGTTCAGACACGGATGCTGCAGAAGGGGATAAAGGGATTATTTCTTTGGCAGTGGCAGCAGACGCACATGGATGGCGCTCCAAAGGAGTCACAGGAGTCATCAAGGAACATTTTAAACCTACTGGTCCCAAGGGGAAGCTCAGGCTTCAAAAGTTCAGCAAGCCCTTCAAGGAGGTTAGACCTAGCAGAGCACAGTAATGTGCATAAAACGTAGGGAAATATGAAATATAATGAGACTAAAACTATGATAGGGGAGAGAGCCAAAATTTACGGGAAAACAGAAAGATGTCTTGTAATTTCTCAAGTCCAGCAAAGCTTCAAGCAAGGAAACAAACTGCTGGTGACAGCTTTTTTCTTTTCCCAAGCTACCTCTTTCTAAGGACTCTTTTAAGGATATATGAGGAAGTCAACAGCAGCCAGTTCTTCTTTACTGTAAAGATCATTTGAAAAGAAAACTCTAAAATATTTCATTCATAGGTGTATTTTTAAGGATTCCAGTAAATGTTTGAACTGACCAGTCATACAAGATACCAAAGCAGCTCATATTAATTTATAATATTTTCAGCCTACTAATCAAAACGCTTTGGAAGTTTTTAATTTCTTCTGGGTGCTAGCTTTAAAAGCTCTAAATTATTTATCTTCCTTATCGTGTACCTTGATACTGATAAGAGTTTTTAATCTTTTCTTAATCAAAGGCAGAGAAGAAGATGACATATCTGATTGGAAATAACTGCCATGATTTTGTTTCTTTTTATTTTAATTTACTCCCCGTAGTTATCTAGTGAGCACCAGCCACGAGGAAATACAACTCCGAGGTTTTTGTAGCTGGAAGTGACACTGAGACTTGAAAGGTGTGCATTGAATTTCACTGCTACAAAACATGATATGTTTATAAGAAGTCAGTTAAGTCTATTTCATGCTACGAACCCCAGAGCTCACTGCAAGATCAGGGTTTTACAGTGGCAGAACCTACATCCAGACCAAGAGTACTATGAGAAACTCAGGATAATAAAAAGGCAGTAATTTAATATACAGCAGAGATTTGTAATGGAAACATGTGCCATGCACACTGCTCAAAAAAGAAACCCAAAGGAAATGGAGAACTAAAGGCTGAAACCCCATCCTTCAATGTGCCTGCAGTCTCACGATTTGTTTAAACCAATTTTGGAACAAGCTGCTGATCATGGCGTTCCTTTTGCTCCTCGCTTTGCATTCTGGCTCCTTTTGGCTTGTGGGCAACACAGTGAGTCAGAACAGGAAACTGATGCAGCTGAAAACCAAAGGGGCTAAAAGAAAAGATTGGGTTTTATCCAGATCAGCTCCTGATCCAAGTCACTGTTTAGTTGTATCAGGACTGGCACAGGAATTGTTCAGGGCAGGATTGACAGTGGGACCACACTTTCTGGGAACAACCCACTCTTAAGTCAGCCTAAATCATGGTCAAAACACTGTCCTGTTCATTGTGGACAGGATTTGACAAATTAAAAGACATTTTTAACAGTATTGTCTGTCTACAAACTCCTTCTGTCATTTTACAGCAGGATTACTGGCTGAAGATAAAGAAAAAATATTTCTTGAAAAGGAACTGTAATTTCCAAGAGGGTGATATTAAATCTTGTAACATTTCCTATCTCTTTTTTGTGACTATTTGTTTATTTGTTCTACTTCCACAGAAGGTTTCCCTGAATTATAACCAAGGGATTTATCCAAATTATGCTTCAAAAGTTTGCTCTCAGAGTGTGTCAGGTAAGCCAGTTTAACTGTTTGAGACACCCAATGTGACAGAACAGTACACACTTGTATCCTAAATATTGCCAGGTGACATAAATGCCAGAGAGAAAAGTTTAGAAGAGAAACATGCACAAACCCAAAACTGCCTGAGTACATTTCTTCTTTGCCACATTTTTACAGGAAAATTATTTATGCCAAAAAACCTAGACCTACAACATGGCCTTAATACAGCAGTGGCATCAATCTTTGTAGACACAAAGTAAAACAATTCATGGCTGATACAACAGCAAAAGTCACAAAAGTAGATGTAAACAAAAGAGATTTTAGGATTTCTGGGAAGGCTGGTATGTAAATTTTAATAGGTAACTGCTTACTTTGTCTCTGGCTGTTTTCTTTAGCTTCCCAGGGTAAAGGGAGTGAGGAATGACTAATAGTCTGTGGAAGTAAAATCAGTCCTGTAAATTATAGATGCACTTACAATGAATACATTAAAGTTTATCTGATAATCTATGTTTCTTTTTTCTGATAATCTAGGAGTCCTTTCAGTCCTGTGTCCTACTGAAGGAATCCCATCCGTTTCATAAGAACATGCAAAGTATTTAAGTCATAGGGATGGTTCAGGGATGTGAACAACAGCTAACATCAGCAGAAAATAATTTTTTGTATAGTTTCCTGCCGTCTTGCCTTACAGTCTTTGGTGTAAGTTTGATTCTGAGATGTGCAAGAGGCATTTTAAACAGATATAGGAAAGAAGGATCATCAGTAACAGTCAAGGTGTGCAACCAAAGCCAAAGCACTCTCAGCCTCTCTAATGATTCACCCAGATTGTCTGGGTGAAACGACTGCTAAAGGTCACAACAATATTCTCAAGGAAGGTACTAAGATTTCTTTATCTAACTGGAAGGGTTTAAGAGAGGGTTTCACAGAGGTCTGTGTTCTGTCTGACATCATTCAGTGTTTCCACTGATGACTCAAGGAAGAAATAATGAATAACCTGACCACATTTTCAAATGACTCAAAGGGGCTCAATGGTAAAAGAAGCTGCTCTTTTAGGGACAGCCCTAGAACTTAAAATAATCTTGAGAATTGCTGCAGTGCTTTGAAAAATAGGATGCACTTTGATATGGGTAAGAAGAGTGTGTTATACAATAATCAAATTCAAAAATAAAATGGGAAAGGATTCACTTCCAGCAGTCATGCAAAAAGACCTGGGAGTGAAACTAAATGTGAGACTACAATGTCAGTTTCTTGGAAATTAAAAAAAAAAAAAATCACACTGTTTACAAATGTGTTATAGGTAAGACATGGAGCATCTGTGCTACACATTCCCTGGTTAGATGCCAGCTGGGATATTGCATTCAGTTTTAGGGATTAAACTCAAGAATGAACTAAAAGAGTCTAAAAAGGGGGAACAGTAATGATCTATGCATTCAGAAAACATGACCTGTAAAGAAGAAGTTAAAAACTTCCCAGTTTCTTCATCTACAAAGGGAAAAAAATCCAAACAAAAAAAACACACAAAAACAACCTCCCCTCCCAAATAACCCAAACTAAAACAAACAAAAAAACCCACCAAAAACCCAAAGAAACAAACAATCCCCCCCCCCCCCAAAAAAAAAAAACCTCCAAAAACCACAACACCAGAAAAAGAAGACTGAAGGAAAATACCTCAACAATCTCCAAACATGATGTGTTTTTGCAAGAAGAAAAGTGGTTAACTATCTTCTGGGTCCACTGGTTATGGGATGAGAAGTTACCTACTTAGCCTTTAAAGAATTCTTAGGTCAGACTTTGGGAGAACTTTCTGAGTGTAACAGAAGTGAAGCACCAGCACATTTTTCTGAAAAAAAATCTAAAATCTCCATCACATGAGGTTTTAGCAATGGATTAAAAAAACCCCATTTGTTCATTATTATTTCCATATAGTTGATTGTGTTGGTGGGGGAAAATGAATTTTTAATGTCCCTTCCAGACTTGGTGTTTTTTTTTTTAGTTTCTATTTTTGTCCAATCTTTGGAAGAATATATATAGTCTTAGTATGGTAATTCAATTAGAATTCTTTTTATGTATGTTATGCACAAAACCCAGTTTTGTACATAAACTTTCCCCCTCCCTTCAAACAAGTAGCCTTAATTCTGAAATAGAAATATTCTAAAACAAATATTGTCTGAGTAATAATAAAGATTACATATTAGTCTTTGGCGACAGGGTAGGAATAGAAAGAACAACCTAAAAAAAGAAATCCTGCTGCAAATCACAAGTCTGTGCAGAGCAGACTTACTCAGGCATTGCAACAAAAATGTTACCTGTGCTTTATTTAAAAATAGGCATTTCCAGGTAAATTCAAGGCTGCCTTTCTCTTTCCTGATGGCTTTAATATGGATATGCTGGGGTGCCACCTGCACAGCCCAGCAGTAAAACTGAATGCCCTTCCCAGCACTTCAGAAAGGAAAAAAAAAAAAAAAAAAGGCTACTTACCTTATAAAACCTAATGGATTGAAGAGCAGCAGAAGGAATTCCCATCTAAATGCAAATCAAGGCAAAGCCATTTTGAATGCAAGAGTAAACTACATTTTCCCACCATTTGCTACTGCTCCCTACTACAATTACAGTTCTACACAACTGAAGTAGTTAACAACTCTTCTCCTGATGAGCTGTCAAAGAACAACTTACAATTTTTCCCAAATGTATGTCATAGAAATGTTCATTCCCTTGCAATCTGTGTAAAATTAATTTAGAACACTTCCTGCTTATTTTTGCTTTAATGTAGTCTGGTTTGTGAAGTGGAAAAGGACAAGTTACCAGGAAAAAAAAAAAAAAAAGGGTTTCATCTGCTGGTTAAACTGTAAATTAAACTCCTAAGTGTGGTAACTGATACCAGTGGGTTTAGGACAGCTGAGAGCACTGGAATCAGTGAGGCTGAGGTCAGGATCCCAGCTTGGATCCCTTCTGTATCTGAAAGTGCCACCTGTGTGCTGCAAAGGCTGACAGGGTGGCCGTCCCTCAGTCTGTCGGGTGTTTGAGGACACGGTTCTGGTCTCACCTCAAAAACCTCAAAAACCTCGGGGTGACCAGAGCAGCTGAGCAGGAACTGCAGTTTCTACCATTATTCTAAGGAAACTCTTGCTCCAAGCACCAAACAAACCAGTAAGGAAGGGGATGCCTCATACAAAATACTGGATTAGAGTTTTTATTTCCCATATCCAGACGGAATGTAAGAAAAAATGCTTTTGTCTTAAAAGGCTTTTGAAATACCCAGTGCTGTAATCATGTCTGTGCCCAGCATGTGTAAATGAAGGTGGTGGCAGTTTTTACAATTTGTTTAGAACAGAGTAACCAAGCCCCACAAAAAAGCCTGGTACTGACAGTGTTCCCCACCAAGTCCTTATTGGATTAATCTGGGTGCTCTGTCCCTAACCTGAGAGGCCCTCAATGAATTAGGGACACAACTGTCCCACAGCAAGTTTGAAAGTGAGGGAGTATCTATTCTAAATGTATTTCCAGTATGTACAGTGAGGCTGAAGAAACTAATGATTGATTTCATTTCAAAACAGCTCATACAGAACTCTACCCTGGAAGGATTTTTTTACTTCATCCCAATATCATCAGAATATGACTCGCCCAGTGGTCCTAAGCAGGAGTCTTGTGGCATGAAATACAGAACAACTGCATATTGCTTTTACATTTTATAACTTGTAACCAGCCTCCTGCTACAGATATCCTTCCACATAACAGCTACGATGTTAATTACTTTACAGAGTTAATTATTAGTGATAAGCAGTTGGGGATCTTTAGTAGATCAAATGGATAACATAAATGTAACAACAATAAATTTTAGCCAAGTCCTAAATAAATAACAAAAATTAAAACAAAACAAAACAAAAAAACCCAAAACAAAACAGAACCCAAACCAAAAAAAAACCAAACCAAACCAAAACAAAACAAAACCCCAGAAAAATGGAGTGCATGCTGCACTAGGAAAGATGATAAAATGGACAATCTTCATTTCTACTAAATCCTCACTGCAATACTGAATATTGGAATCTTCTTACCCTGGAGATGCATGAAAAAAATGTGCAGAGAGATTTCACATTTTTAGTGGTGAGCCCTTCCTAAATATTTCTGTATGGAAATGAACTTGAAGTTTAATCCCAGTGAGTTTTGTTCCTGACTTAATTGAGAAACACTAGATTTACAGAACTTTTGATCTAACAGCAGAAACAAAGAACCTGTGTTGCACACAGTGTCCTCCAACTCCTCAGTTTAAGGCAAAGAAAAATGGTCCCAATGACAGAAGAGTTAAGCACTTCTGAAAAATAAACTTCAAAGAAAGTAAAATATGAAGGAATAGACTAGATCCCAAGCTAAACTCCTAGAGAGAAATCAAGGCAGGAGTAGAAAAGAGGCAGGATTTGTTTACATAACCTCTAATCTGGAGCTGTGTCTGATCCTGTATCACTCTGCTACTCAGATAAGGTGGAGTTTAGAGTCAAGAATATCAGAGGCATTCTCTAGACAAGCCCTTGTGGCCAACATTCCTTCCTCAGATTACTCAATGTTGAGTATAGGTGGAGTCCAAACCAAAATTATCAGTGTGACACGTTATTAATCAAACAGCCCAACAATTTAAATTCTGTCCTTTTGAACAACTTTCAAAGAAGTCAAGTACTTGTGAGGAACTAACCGGAGTTTGTTATGAATACAGATGTTACAAGTGTTCTACCTGACTGCAAACACAGGGATGCCACTTAGTTTTAATCTCTTCCAGAGTTTTTAAGTGTTCTTTTCTTAAATATTTGTTATTGTATATGATCAAAAAGATGTACTTCAGCTGCTTTTACACATATGCTGGAGTGCTCCTTAGGTTCTTTGAAATAGGACCAACCTCTCATCACACTCAGGGGCTCAGTTAAGAGCAAGAGGGAATTATTGCTGGAGAGAGCTGCAGCAATCAGCTACTAAGCATGATTATGGTAGATATTTTCTTGTGAAAAATGTACATTAAAAAAAAAAAAAGCAAACAGAACAGATTAAGATACTACTAATGGTAAAACACAGGTAAACATTCACTAATTTAAAGTGAATGGGAAAGAAGAAAGAGAGCCCACATCGATGAGTGTCTTCATTTGCTGGCACTGAATACAGGATTATTCGTGTTACTTAAAGTTATGCACTTACTTAAGTACTTTAGCTGGATTGAGGCCAGAGTACTGATGAGTAATCTGCAGAACCAAGGCCACTGAGAATAACAAATGAAAAAAAAATACTCATAGCCAAATCTGATTTAAATAAACACATTTACTATCTACCATTTTGCTTTCTTCATCTCAGTGTTATATTTCAAAGCTCAGTCATGAGTAGTGACTTCACTGAGAGAACACTTATTACACCAGTGATAATATCACTTTCAGTGATATTTTTTAAACTTAAAATGAAACATGTTTCCCCTAAAAAAAGCCTGAAATTAGTTGATATTACACTTAAGGCTTGAGGAAACATCACAAAATTCTAGTAACCAAATTGCAGTCTATCATCAAAATGTAATTTCAGAATCACAGAATGGTTTGGGAAGGGACCTTAAAGATAATTTTATTCCAACCCCCTACCCTAGTCAGGGACACCTTCCGCTAGACCAGGCTGGCTCAGAGCTCCATCCAACTTGGCCTTGAACACTTTCAGAGATGGGGAGTCCAAGCCCAGTGCCTCACCACCCTTACAGTAAAAAAAATTCTTCCTAAAATCTATTCCAAACCTTCCCTCCTTCAGCTCAAGACCCCCTATCCAATCACTACATGCCATTGTGAAGAGATTCTCTCCAGCTTTCTTGGAGCCCCTTAAGGCACTTGAAGGTGCTCTGAGGTCTCCCTGAAGCTCTCTCCTGTCCATCCTGAGCAGCCCCAGCTCTCCCAGCCCGTCACTTTCACCACCATCAGCAGTTCTGAAAGGCTGACATCAGATCCGTCGAACCCGGGCACCAGATGTAGGGCAGAGTCACAAAGGTGCTTTTCTGAGAAACTCAGACAACCTTCAGCTCAGAGCTGAGTCATCCACAACCTCAATAAAACTTCAAGAAACTGGCACAGACCTGGCCTGAACAAATACCTCCTCTGTGGCACGAGCTGCTGTGCCACAAGGTGCAGGTGACTGCAGCTAAACAGAAAAGGAGCAGCTGCTACAGGTGGCCACTTTCTGCAGTGCTCATCACGCTCAGGATCCCAGGAGGGCTCCAGAAGGAGCTTTTGGAAGCTCTCTCAAAGAGGCAGGCAAAGATAACGATGTATTTTTTCACTGCAGTTCTAGGAGGACTTTGAACACTGAGGAGAACTTCCTTGTAGCACTTGGGGCTTGTGTGTTTGCATTAGATTTCAAGCCCACCCCACAGTGACAAACTCGAGGCATGGGTGCTACCAGGGGCCCCACTCAGGCTTGTGAGGGCTCTTATCTCACTGTAGCTGCTATTATGCACAAACAAACCAATATATTAATAAACTCCAACACAGAGACTACGGTTGACCTGTAATCTCCAAGTAAATTAATTTTTGACTAAAAGCTGTTTTTCAGATGGCAGTAAATGTGCATAGCTTGAGGAACATAACCCTTTTCCTGAATTCATTCCAGATGTACTGCTGATCACTCCAGGCCTTGTTTTTGTGTGCTGCTTCTTTTTTTATTGTTATGCACAAAAGAAATCTGCAATGACAGCAACATGCAATGGGTATCTTCCTTCTGCCATGCTTGTTTTCCCTTTTCACAGCCTCTTAAGTTCATCCTTCCCTCGTTCCAGGTACACTGCCAGTGAAAGCAGACTGTGCTCAGTGCTGGTTCTGTGGTTTGACACCCTCTGGAAGGACTGGAACAAAGGCTCTGCTGAGCAAGAAGCGTATCAAACACATGAGCTCAATGTTTCATGCCTACAAACAAGATCACAAAGGGACATGCAAATAGTGGTAAGGCTTTTCCCTGTATTCCAGGAAGTGGAATTGAAAAAAAAATGAAATTAGCTCCACACTAAGGACTGGGGATACACCTCCAGCAAGCCATCCACCATGCTCACGTTCCTGCAGAGCTGCTAGAGATGCAGATACGAAGGTGCATTCATGGGCACTGGGTGCTTTCAGTGTGGAAATGGCAAATGCTGGCTTCACTGCACCTAACCTTAGATGCAGATTGAGTCTGTAGTTAAATGTCTGAGAAGAGCTGAAATAATTTCTTGACATGCCTCCCTGGGGCTCAGAAGAGCAGCTGACTTCACAGTGATCTTTTGTGTAAATCCTGATGTGCTCTGAAAACATGAGGCCTTCCTGGCCCCAGTACAGCCTGCAGCATGAAAGCCTGTTGCTACAAACTTTAAACACAACAGATTCTATCTATGGTTAGCTTATCTTAAGCCACTTGCAGCTCCTGTTCAAAAAATATCTGAGTTATGCAGAACTTTTTAATGTATTTATCACTATAACATTTCTGACTTAGAGCAGTGTAGCCCCACTTTTTTTATAAATGGGAAACTGAGGCACTGAGAGACCAAGTGACTTAGGGCTGCACCAGTGATCTCTGATGGGGCAGATGGCTGCAGCCAGGTCTCTCTGATCAGCTACTGGCACTATTTTTCTCCTCTTCAAAATCTTGCTTTCCTTAATGACTCTGCAACTAAAACATTCATTGAATTCCATTTTTTCCCCTAAAATAGCAACAGCCAAATCCTTGAGGGCATGAAAAAAAAACAAACATCTATATCTTCATCATGTAACCTCTGTACCCATAAAATCTTTGATGATAGAAGCAACTACTTAATGACCAGTTCATATTGTACCATAGCCATGCCCTCATGGCACACTCCAGGAAAGAAAGTTGTGCACTTTCTGTGGCAATGATTTTGTATCAAGAGTTGTGTGGCAGCAATGAGAGAAATGATTGTCTCTCTGTAGTCAGCACAGGTGAGGTCACACCAGTTCTGAGCCCATCACAAGAAAGACATTGAGGGGCTGGAGCCTGTCCAGAGAAGGGCAGTGGAGCTGGAGAAAGCTCTAGAGAGTGAATTCTATTAGCAGCAGCTGAGGGAGCTGGGGGTGGTTAGCCTGGAGACAAGGAGGCTCCAGGGGAGACCTTATCACTCTCTACAGCTCCCTGACAGGAGGGTGCAGCCATGTGGGGTCAGGCTCTGCTCCCAGGCAACAGCCACAGGACAAGAGGCCACAGCCTCAAGGTGCATGAGGGGAGGTTCAGTTTAGACATCAGGAGGAATTTCTCCATGGTAATGGTTGTTAAACATTGGAATGGAGGCC
The DNA here is from genome assembly GCF_024509145.1 of Vidua macroura. Lineage (NCBI taxonomy): Eukaryota > Metazoa > Chordata > Aves > Passeriformes > Viduidae > Vidua > Vidua macroura. Next base: position 6,389,470 of record NC_071571.1, read on the forward strand.
CAAGGAGGTGGCAGAGTCACCATCCCTGGAGGTGTTCAAGAAATGAGTGGATGTGGCACTCAGTGATCAGTGAAAGATCAATGATCTTAGAGGTCTTTTCCAGCCTGAATGATTCTGTGTTTCTGCATTCCTCACAGTGCTTCCTAAGAGATCAGCTTTGGCAGTGTCCTGTTCCTGTGTGCAGAATGTCTGTTGGGATTTACTTTTGTGCAGTTCTTTCTGGCAGGCTCAAGGGAAAGGGGTAGGAAAGGGGTCAGGTGTCTTCTCTCATAAGCCATGTCTCCATCAGTAGCTGTTCCCATTTGCACAAAGAGCTCCATCCATTCACACACCATGAATGTTTCCAAGTAAATACAATCCTGACACCCAAAGAAATGCCAGACACACAACAGCAGGCAGAGAGCAATCTTCCAGCTGCTGCCCTCCCTGCCACTCACTCAGCAGCAATTTTCCATTGTCACCAAGAGCTTCTCCTCTCCTCTCCTCTCCTCTCCTCTCCTCTCCTCTCCTCTCCTCTCCTCTCCTCTCCTCTCCTCTCCTCTCCTCTCCTCTCCTCTCCTCTCCTCTCCTCTCCTCTCCTCTCCTCTCCTCTCCTCTCCTCTCCTCTCCTCTCCTCTCCTCTCCTCTCCTCTCCTCTCCTCTCCTCTCCTCTCCCCTCCCCTCCCCTCCCCTCCTCTCCTCTATTTTTTTGAACCTTTAATATTTTCCTCAACTCTTTTTTTCATTCTCTGTCCTTCAGCTTCCTTTCTTATATTCAGTACCTGCTGTTGTCATTTAAAAATATTTTAATAGACCATAAAAATTGCACAAAGACCCTGATCCAGCAAAGTGACTTGACACACACAGCTTTAAGTGCTCCAGCACTGTTGACTCCAACAGAGCTACCACTGTGCTTAAATCCAACCACACATTTAAGTGTTTTCCTGGATCAAGGCCATCACCACACTGTCATCAGCCAGAACAAAACAGCACCTGAAATTCAGCAACATAAATACATAGCAACCCCAACCAAAGCCAGTGCTGTAACCTTCAGGTTACCTCTCCTCAGTGCCTCCTGGCATTGCTAACTCTGTTATGGCTACACTTAGAATCTCTTCTGCAAGCGTCCACTGGAAGTGGTGTTTAGGAACAACCCTGCTTAAGCCAAGGCTTTCTTGCAGTTTTAGAATTTGCCAGGCCTGTTTTGCTAGATCAGGCTTTTGGACAATAAGGTCCCCAGGGCAAAAAGCATGTTTATTTTTCTGCTTGAATCATATGTGCTCATATACCACAAAATAGCAGTTAGTAACTTTCTGTTCACAGGTACAAGGAAGAAGATTCTTTGCATACCACAGATGACCTGATCTGTGCAATTTTAAGTGAAAAAGTATGATAGAACAAAATTTCAAAAGTCCAAGGTATTAACCTTAGCACTGGCATTTTACTGTAACCCTAAATATGCAAAAAGACTAAAGTAATCTCTCCCCTCCTGAATTCTGCTCCCTCCCTTTCTTTTGCTAACCTTCTGCCTCCATTACTTTTTCTCTTTTATTCTCTGTTGATTACTTCCCTGGTTTACACTTCAGCTTATGAGTTCCATGTGGTTGGAGCCTTGTCCTTTGTTAATCATAAAATAAGATTTTGTACACCTTGGGCCCAGTACAAATCATTATTGTCTTCCTATAAATGTCTTCCACATGGCCCCACCCTCGGTTCCAGCTGAGAACTGAGCTGCTGTTGTGAACAAGCTCAAAGAATAAATATTTTGCATTGATTTCACCAGCACAATGGAAACATTTTTCCAGGCTGCTGCCAAGATGGTATCTAGTCCTCCTCTGACTCAGCAGCCCATGCAGCTGACTTTCAAATGGCCAAACTTGATTGTAATCTTAAAAGAAAAAAAAAAAAAAAACAAAACACCACCAAAAAAACCACAACAACCATTTGCATTTTTAAAGAGCTGTATTGCTCTCCTCTTGCACAAGCAGGTAGTGACACTAGAAAATGTGAAAGCTGGGAGAAAGAAGCCAAACAGGAGTGAGCCCTTTTTGGGATGTCCCCTTTTATGTCTTCCAACCTCACCAGTTTATTTCATCCAGTCAGAGAAAGGGCTTGGGCAATGTTATGAGGAAGTGAGAAAGGAAAATGACTGCTTTACACAGAAAATTTCCTCCTGGTATCAACCAGACTTTTACATTCTGTAAAGCTCTGGTGGCCATTAAAGATAGTGTATCTAAAATTAAAATTTAGACAAAACTGGGTTAAGAGAGATGAAGATGGCTAGGAATTCTAAGAGGTCCCTTCCATAAGAATGTTTTCCTTATTCTTATGTCACTTTCCCTCTAATCCAATCCAGAAGCAGGAAAGGTGCAACCAAACAGGTTCAAAGCTGTTTATCTCTCCTCCATTCTCATGGGAAAGCTTTGCTCTATAATCCCTACTGCTCTGTGAATAAACAGCCCTGATGGTGAACAATTTTAGTGTTCCAAAATTGTCCAGATACAGCTGGTAAGAAACTGTCAGTGACCCTGCATGAAACTGCAGCTTTATATTAAATCACAGAGTAGGCATCCAGCTTCTAATCACTGATGGAGGTTACTCTTACCAGAAGTTCTGATATTCCAAGCAGAATAACAGGATGCTTATTAAATTCACAAGTCTAAAATTCAAAATAAACCATGCCATGAGAAATCAGTTCAATGGGTAAAATGAGGCTGTCCCTCCAGCACCCTCTTACATCATGGTACTTAACCAAAAGATATCTATTTATACAGACACACGAGGCCAGATTCTTAGGTTTAGCCTTTTTATACCATGCATAGTGCAGGATTTAGGGTGATAAAAGTAATTTAGGTTTAAGCTACTAACTCTGTCTTCAGGGTGCTGGGGTCATGATTTTGGTACCAATGAGTATCTTAAAAAAGCCCCAGAGATGCTCTAGTTTTAATTGCCTTAGCTACTTATAGCCTTATGAGAGCTGTCAGAGCAGCTGGGAATTGATTGGACTCAGCATTCTGGCTATTCATCCTTTCCACCTCGCCTTCCTCCTTTTGATCTAGGACTAGGAGGAACAGGAATTGTAGGACTTCATGTCATTAAAATAAATTCTCCACTGAGTGAACCCACAGATAGTTGATTAAATTATTTCTGTAGCTGCAGAAAAAGCCATAAGTCGACACAGACACACATTTCCTTAGGGCAGAAAAAAATCATCTTTATGCAATAAAATTTTTCTTGCATTGTAAGATTGATTGCACAAATCTGGACACTGCAACCAGAATACAAATATATGAGGACACCAGTGTTTCAGGAGGTTGTGATTGAACATTTTTTCTTTTAAAACCAGTAAGTAGCTTAAAAAAAACCAACTCAACAAATTAACCAATATAAAAGGGATAGCAAGATGCTTTTTGCATATTTTAAACACTAAAATGGGAGAAAAACACCAAATGGGATACAAAAGATATGACTAATAGGGAGAAATGAAGTGAGGAAACAGAATATTAATAAAATGGGAGCTGTGATTAAAAAGTAGTGTGATATAGCTGAAGCTTTCTGTTTTTGTAAAGTTCAGGTTCATTTATTCTGTATGTCCCACTAAATCTCACTATGGACTTTCCAACTATATTAAATAATTCTCCTGTGAACTTATGTTTGATTCAGTGGAGGCACCATCATGCTCATGCTTCAGTCAGAGGAGACTGAAATCAAATCAAGTGGGCTCCAAACATTTTCCCAGCAGTATTTTCATAATTGTTGCAGGGTTCATCACAGAGTGATTACTTTAGTAAGTTTGCAACTAATTAGTGATGTGCCCACTATTGGAGAAAGACTTTAAATTTAAACACATTTTCACATGGATAGCAACAGCTCCCATAAGGAAAAAGGATTAAACAAGGATAGCTTGTTACAGCTCCTGGGATCTCTTAGGGAACACAATCACCTCCCAGGAGTGCTGCTATTAAGGCATTTAAAAGGAGCCTGGACACACCAGCACTGCTAGAACTTTGTCCTGGTAAATGACAGCCTTTGGGGCTCTAATTTTGGTGATCAGTTTACTGTGGTGTGAATCACAGTAAAGTCTTGGCACTCTCATACACTGCCTTAAACCACACAAATACTAAAATAAGGAGTTCTGGTACATTGGAAATCTGGATTTCTTCTTTCCCCAGCCTGTGCCTTTTTCTTTTTTTTTTGCCTTTTGTTCTTTTGACCACCTCAGAATCAAAGAACACTTTTCTGATCTCCTCATCAGATTTCAATCTCTTTACTCACCCAGCAGATTATGGAGCTCTGATAGGTGGTATGGCTTTTTGGAGAGAGCCAAACCAAAGGACCTGCTGCACACATCCTGGTTCCCAGGCTCCCTGCCAGCCCAGGGTGGGATGTAACAGCCTCTCTCTCACTCTGAACAAGTTAACAGCCCTGTTTTGGAGTTTACTACATTTTGGCTAAGAAACAGCATGAATAGCTTTGCAGGGAAGTGCTACTGTTTAACAAGTGAGTAGCTGCAGGAACAATCTAGTTTCTCCTTTTTATCCCGGGGTGGAAGAGAGTCCCAGCTGTACATTACATCTCTCCTCTCCCACATGCTGGAGCAGCAAGGACTGTGTAAAATGAATACAGACCAGCCTCCCTTCTGTGTGCTCTGTCTGCAGTTTTAACAGGATTCATTCACACAAGCTAAGAGTAAGTCTCTAACTACCTTCTGGCTGACTTTTCCTCTTGTTAAGAATGTTCTGGGAAATTACTTGGCTTGGAAGTTCTTTGGAGGACAGTGGCTCACTACACAATCATATGGAAAGGACCATTTGTAGGCATGTTCTGCCTTTGTCACTTCTTGTGAGCAGAAGAAGCCCCAGCCTTGTTTTCCACCAAAAGGGACCTCTCCAGTCTGGAGCCAACACCTTCTGGCCTGGGCTCCTCTCATGCTGGGAAAGGGGAAACCAGGAGATGAGGTAGCAGAGAAATGTTTGTGTTTGCAGTGAGTAGTGCTATTTTCACAGCATCTTATGTGTCAGGGGAAGAAGAAAGGATGAAAGAAAAGGATACAACCACACAATGCCCAAAGTACCACATTTCACTTCAAAATACAGACAAGGTGGAAACACGGTGAACAGGTTCAGTACTGAATTTGCAACCTCTCTGCATTTCTTTCATGGTTTGTAAAGTCACCATGTTTGTAGAGAAGAGTTATCATTTACCCCTTACTGCCTGAAGGTTACACCATCCAAACAACACAAGGCCAAAGTACAGAATAGTGAACTGCATTGTGAGAAATCAAATGCAGCACGCAGTAAACTTTAGGCACAGCTTTGATCTCTTATCAGCTGAATCTCTCATTATAACCTTCAAACTCAGCCACTAGGAACACCTAGACATGCAGGGGAGAGCCTGGCAGAGCTGCTGCAGTGGTGTGTCAGCAGCTCCAGATTTGGATGTCTGGATCAGAAATGCAGCACCAGGAGTCAATCCCTCCCTTCCCAGTCAGCCCCAGAGGCTCCCCAGCCCCCTGGGACCTGATTCATCCCCTGCAAACGCCTCTCTGGGGGACACAGAGACTACTGGAGCTACTGCACTGCCAGCTTAAGCAGCTCAGAAAGGTTTCTAAGGTTAGGTGGGATAAATCCAGACCTTGCTGATTACCACAGACACCCATTTAGCATGAGGTTAATTGCTTAGCTTTGTGTACTGTGTTGAGATGGTACTTGCTGAAGGAGGATCTCTCTCTCTCCCACTATTTATTCCCCTCCCCAGAATCGAAGGCTTAAAAGTCACATGAAAATACACACTGTTGGAAGTGCTACTAAAACATTAAAAGTTTTGGCTACATCTGCTGGGAAATAAGTATTTTTATTCTTATCTCTTACTGAACAGATTTAACCATTCTGCACCCGAGTCTCAGGTAAAAAACAATTTCAGAACCAGCTTCAAATGCCATTAATTATACAAATGGGCTAATTCCAAGTCCTGATACTATCTTCCTGGAGTTATCTGTTTTTTGGTTTTTTTTTTTTTTTGCTTTTTTGCTTTTTTTTTTTTTTGGTTTTTTTTTTTTTTTTTTGGTTTTGTTTTTTTTTTTTTTTATTTTAATAATATTTCCAGGTCTGGGTCCAAGGGTTCCTCTTTCCTACTGCAATATATATAGCAATCATGATTAATTGATAATAGTTCTGGGGTCTCACACATTGTCATTACCAGTTAAGCAATGTAACAAGAAAATGAGATTTAAGTTGACAGAACCCTGTAGATAAGAGTCAACTTCTCATTTCAGATATCAGCATTAGAAGATTCCATATCATTGAACTGATCACCTAACAGAATGGCCACTATGAAACCATTTATCATAAAATTTAAGTGCGTTTTTAAAATAACTGAAATTGTTCTGCCAGCAAATAGTGATGTAAGTAAAGAAGAAACTGAGTTTGCCCCTTACAGATTTGTTTATGGCACATGATTGTGAAATGATGTATTTATTAACACAGAACTCAGAATAAATGAAATGTTTGAAATACAGTACTCAAGTCAAGAATGTTTGTATAGTGCTGTTGTATTTGCAAAGGAATGTTGGGTCAATAATTTGCAGGGATCAAAATACACGACAGTGCTGAGAGAACACTCATCAGCTTCAGATTCATGTCCTTCTGCAGAAACTCAGCCTTTCTCTCTAACAGTTTCTCCTTCTAGAAGAGAATGGCAAATCTAATCTCTCTTTTCAGTCTCTGTTGAAAATTAAACATCCAGAGCTTTGTTCCTCACTGCTCTGTGGCTGCTGACATTTATTGCCAAGTAAACCAAAACACTAATGATTCACTGGTAGCCCTGCACACTCACTGCTCTCAGACATAAATGAGTACAGAGGGTACCAGACAATCAGGTGCTACACATCCCACATATTTCTGCATCTTCTGAACGGGAGAGAACTGAGTTTGGCATTCTGAGTTACTCCCCAGACTCTCTCTTGTACACAGATACAACCACAACTGTTCATAAAAACCTGCTGAGAATTCTGTTTCTTTATTCTGGCATCTTCGACTCAACTTCATGTTGTCTGAATCAGCAAGTAATCAAAAACAAAACAAACTTTTCAGTCTTTCAGTCAGTGGAATGTGCTAAGATTATGCTGTTTCCTCACTTCTATTCTAACAGGTACAAAAGACTCTTCTGTAGCTGCATAACACAGATGAACACATTCATATGCAAATAATATAACTGATTGACTAAAACCTAGCCAAAAGATTTTTGTATCCTACAAACTTTTGGGTTTAATAATGTCTGCATCCCGAGAATATACTGACATGGAAAGGCAGTGAGCTGGCTGCAGAAAGGTTACTGCTGGAGTTCCCTAACTATAAATGTAGGACTTATTTTATTTAAAAATTTAATAATTTACTTTTGCATAGCAGAAGAACAGAAAGTCTGTAATTTGTAGGGAGAGTTCGGCTTGCTTGATCTAAAAAAACAAAGGTTGGCTACTTGTACAACAGGATGTAGCAAACAATGAATGAAAAAGGCCATTATTTATAAAAGCAAATAGTTACAACCTGTCCATGAAAAAATTATGTTGAAAATGAGATATTTTCTAGCCTGTACAGAAGAGGCCCCCAAAATAGGGCAGGTGTTTTATGGGATGTGTGTGAACGACTTGAAAGTAGCAGATGAACTCTGATCCAGGACCCAAATGTTTTCAGCATCACAACAGCTGCTGCTACTGGAGGTACCTCACACAAAAGCAAAAAGGCTTTGGGATTGCTGTGTTCAGATCCTGGAACAGCTTTCCCATGGGTGAGTGGGAGGAGACTTCCTGCTTTTAAATAAATTACTGAGAACTGGAATGAAACAGAACTTGTAGCTGCTCAACAGAGCAACTGACCTCATGAACCTGTATGCCCTTTACAGTTCTAGATTTCTAGATACAAAAAATGTTGAAGATTTTCTATTTTTGAGGGGAAAAAATAAGAAGAAAATCTGGGCAAGACAGATGCAGGGTAGTTTACTCTGGTGACAGATCACAGTCTGCTGGTTCCATGAGTCAGAGGAATGGAAAGATACAGGTAATGTGAAGGAATTAACACCAAAGGAAAAGAGGGGGGAAAGGCAGAGGAGAAAGAAAAGGAGAGTGATGCCTCTGAGGCTCAGGCTGGCCAAGGGAGAGGGGAGGAGACACAGAGCTGTGCAGTACTGGAGAATATCAGAGGCTGGAATTCATGTGCTCCCAGGAACTGCTGAGTTCATGCATTACCAGGAACAGAAGAAACCATTCTTATGAAGACATCTTTGCTATGTGGGAGGCTGCCCTGGTAGTGCTGCCCTTCTTTTTCTACTCTCTGAGCTGGGGCAGGAGGTGTGATAGCAACGTGTGCTATTAGTCACCAGCTGTCCCAGTCATCTCAGACTCCAGAGGCAGCAGGAACTCTGAGCCCCTGCAGCTCAGACTGTGAATTTCTTTTTTTTATGCTCTCTTTGGCTGTTAACTCTCTCATCAGCTCTTCTTAAGGGAGATAAAAGAAAATCCTAAATAAAATTTTATCCACCTCTAGGGTGGCGTCTCAGCAGTGTATCCTGGGATCTGAAGCCACTGCAAAAGTCACTTTGAAGGCAGTGCAAAGATTAGTTATCATTTGGGTAAATCAGAAGGGAGCCACCACCTCTAGATTCCCAGGGGCCTCTCAGCCAGACTCTGAAGTAAACTGAAGGAAAAGGCCTTGTTCTCATCTGTCCCATAGTATGGACACCCACACTGCAGCCCATCACTGTAACACAACACACAGTCCACACACAGCCCTGTACATTTCCCATGGCAAACTGGACACAAGCTTTACTTACAGGTTTTGAGGTAGCACAGGGAGCTGCTGTCATGATGGGAGGCTTGGCTGCACTTTGTGATGGAGGCAGAGAAAATCTCTGCCCCGTGTCCGGAGGTGAGGAACAGTGAATTCTAGTTTCTGGTCTCTCAGGCTCATGCTTATAGGATTCCAGAGGAAACGTGGGCTGCTTGGTCACTTGTGTTGGGGTAGATGGAGAAGAGGAGAGGCCAGAGGCTGTGAACAACAAAAATGACCAGAGATCACTTCAGGTGAAAAGCAGATGGAGATCTCAGCTTTACAGAAATCCTGTATTTTTTCATCACGTTTCCCCAAACTAAAAGTAGGGATCTCACCTCTTTGTTTATGAAAGGGAATCTGTGCCTTGCCATTAAAACTCTTTTAAGCTGCTTGAACTGTCTGATCCACTACAGGGAGGCACAGTGGCAGGATGGGAGTGCTGGAGGTTTGTCTTGTATTAACCTCCTGTCTGATTGCTTACTTCTAAAATGACACTCAGCACGGGTATTGCTTTGTTGTTGTCATTTTAATACTCCTGTGAGTCTCAGGATTATCTCATGGCACATGGCTCAAAACCTTTAATGGTTGCTTTTTCTTCTCTTTCATTATTTTAACAGTATCTCAGCCAACAGTAAAAATACAATTAGGAGTAGAGACAAAAAAGAAACAGAGCATATTTCTCCTGAGCCTCAGTTTGCTTTCTGTAAAGCTCTTGTACAGCCTTTGTACAAACTAAAATTGTTTTCAGCTGCCTTTGAGGAGAAAGATTGATCATATCTTTTGCCAAAAATCAGTGTCAGCAGCAGATAATTGCTCTTGTGAGCACCCTGTTTTTATTTGACACGTGTATGTACCCCAGCTGTATTTTTTGTTACGTTCCTAGTTCAGCTCTGAATTGTGAACAAACAGATTTAAACTGTGTTTATTCCCCATTTAAGAACCAGCAGACATCCACCACCACTCAGAAAATTCGGGTTCCAACATCTATGTTTCTGGTTACATGTACAGCAGCAAACCAAGGGTGGTTCTCTGGTGCCAGCATAAATCAGGACAGACTTAGATGCATAAAAACCATGAGGCTGAATTGGGATGTGTATTTTTAAGTGGGCTGAAAGACCTCTGAATTTGGCTCATTTCTTGTGCTTCCATAGATTTGTGTAGATGATCAGGTAGTCCAAAGGGGACTCAAGCCCATCAGAAGAGAGCAGATTAATGAGCATAAAAGCCCAGGCCACTCAAAGGAGTGTTTGGGAACACGATGTTGCATTTTCATGGTAAATCTGGCTCCTTGGTGTGAGCTTCAGGGCTCCACCAGAGATTATTGCACCAGAGGTTTTTTCCTAAGTTCCTAGACTTGGAACACTGGACATCCAACAACTCAGGGAGGGATCTATTACTTGAAGAAATTGTTACTCCTGACCTATCTGGGGAAGAGTTGGCATATTCTGTGTTTAAAGGAATTAACATGTAATACGGGTAACTGTTCTTTACCTATTATAATTCTTTGAAAACAACTTTTCTTGATGGCTTTTACATAATAAGAGACTTAACTCTATAATAATAGAGTCACTCAACATGAAACCTGCAAAATAATTAGGCTCTAATATATTTTACTAATGGTGGGTTTAGTGGTACACAGTACTGTATTTATTTCTTTCAAAGAAAATCTTAATTCTCACTGATAAATTTTAGCTTTGCTGGAATCAAAAAGGACCCCCTACTCAGTCCCTATCTTTGATCCTTTTCCAAACTTGCAGCTGGACTTCCATTTAATTTGATTTTTAAGGGGCCCTGCAGCTCTGCCAGTCAAGCAGCAATACCTCAGGCCCAGAGGAGACTGGGGTTGGAGGCAGGTACAGATGTTGGCAGATGTGACATGCCACGGAGTGAGACAGGAGTAACCACCCTGGCATTCCGAATGTCCTCAACCCCTGCTCATTTCAGGGGACTGGAGAGTGTGTTCCACCTCCTTAAGGATTGAAAGGACACCTAACTGGCCTGTTCAGATTTTGCTCACAGACAAATTTAAATAAGCAGCTCTGGGGAAGATGCTCCTCTGTATTTTTATTGAACAAATGTTCCCTGAGTGCTCAGAGTGGGAGTTGAGATAGCTGTAATCGATGCAAATGGAAAACCACTAAAAGGGAGAAAAACACCATTAGATCTTAAAGTCTTGCTGCTGGGATGTGTTTATTGTGTGCTAATGTATTCAGCAAGTCCACAAGAACAATTTCCAGTTCCGAGAGGCTCTGCCAGAAGAGCTTTTACCAGACATACAGAAACCACACACTCAGCAGCCCAGCAAGGCCTGCCAAGAGCAGAGGACATCTGTAGGACACAGGGACACGTGGATCAAAGGGGACCACGGAAGTAACACCTCTTACATCCTGTGAAAACTACTGTCACCTCATCGCCTGTAACAGCCCAGGCAGGACAGACAGCATGGTTTCCATCTTATAAAAACCTTCACTGGTGGTGAATCTCCTTTTGGATGCCAGCCTTGGATACTTGGCATGAGTTTTTATGGATGAGGAGCATCTGTGACTCCAGCACACTGAGCCTTAGAACTGTTTGTTTCAACCAGGCACTTCAAACATAAAGTACTCACTGTGAGGCACACCCTAATACATCTGAGATTCAATTTGTCTGTGACTCAGTTTCTGCACAGAGTTGGAGGAAAAAATATAATTATTTTGCAGGGCACTTGATAAAATTATTGTAATTAAGCTTTTCAATCTTTTATAAGCCTACCTCATAGCATTATTAGGGTATCTATGTTATTTACATTTGTACAATACTGAGATTGAATCATAATCACATAGGAAATGCTATTTTTTTAATGAATATTACAACAAAATACTTTTGGCTGCTGTGATACAGCCTAACACCCTAAACCCTATGAAGTCCTTTATAAAAGCCTTCCACATCAAAGAATAAAAATCTGTAATATATCTCGAGAGCAAAATCAGTTCAGGAGTAACAGGACTTCATATTGACTTTAGTCCTATTGGACTGACAACTAAACAGCAGCATGGGTGTAAATATATTGTTATCTGTACATGCAGGAGGTGCTCTGCTCTACTACAGCAGAAGGAATCCACTGAAGAGACAAGATACAACTCTATCCCATGGCTAAAACCAGTTTATTTGGGAGAATGTACTTAAAACAATTAAGCAGGGAAAACAAGACACAACAATTCGGGATTCTTCTGTAATGAAGCTGAAACAATTTGGTATGTATGTAGGATTTGGGGGAAGAAAGAAACTTTGACAGTGGCTACAAACCCTACTAGTTCTGGAAACAATATGAACAAAATGTAGTGTTTTCATGTTATGAAATGAAATAGCTGTCCCTTTTTTATAGCAGAAAAGAATTTTAGAAAAAAATTAAAAAGAGAGGAAAGGGTCTAGCAGACTGGTTGCCGTGTCTCTGGCTAACAAAAGGTCTTGTCCCTTGGGATTGGAACTGGATGATCTTTAAGGTCTCTTCCAACCCAAAGCATTTGATGATTCAGTGATTCTGTATGTCCTATTGATTAACCCTAACCAGTTCTGAAACAACCTGAGAGTTTTGCTGTGTTCTGATTCATTCTCACATTACCTTTCTCGGGACAAAACAAAAGCAAATAAAGAGGATAACTTTGTGGTCTCCAAATTGATGAATCGTAAGTACTAACATTTGCATGACTGATTATGCATATGAATAAGAATATTCATGAGATTCATAGGAATATGTGGTTCAAAACAACTGTCATATTACAACTTCAGATGGAATGTGTATGTGAGATCCTAACAGAGCTAGATTGCAGACTTTGAGCAGAAAGGGGCTGTCTCCAGCTACCTTCCCCCTGTGACAAGGACAGCACACAGGGATGGCCCAGCACTCAGTTCTGTGCCCCTATTTGAGCAACCTCAGCTGGGATCAAGCCACACATCATGGCTTGGATGCAAAAGCCCCAAGGAAGTGCTGCTGGAATGGCAGTGCCCACACCTTTGGCTCAAGTCACACCCAGTGCTGGCTGGTATCGAGCTGGGCACACACAAAATAATGTTGCTCCTTTCACTTGTTTCTCTAGGTATTTACAACAATTTCTCTTAAATAAAGCCCTTATTTTGCACAGCAGTTACTTTTTCCCCCACGTACTTGGGCATTCTGATCCAAAGCAGCCCTCCACTGCTACATAACAGGAAGGGATGAAGTGCTGCCTTGTCATCCGTGTACTCCCAAGGGAAGAAGGGTGGATGCCCTCCTACATTTCCTACATTCCCAGGGTGACACCCACAATGAGTTCTGTCACCTACATTTCATGCCTGACCTGGCAGGATGCATCTGGTGGTTTCTGGGAGGCAGGATGCTCACAGCCCAGTGATTCCTGCCAAAGCCCCCCTTTTCCAGAAAGAAAAACAGCTGCTGCCCCCATGAACCCTTGGAGCCACCTGCCCCCAGAGGATGCTGGAAGGGATTTCAGGGATGTGCTAATATTCATTACAGAGGTCTGGCTTCAGGGAGACAGTATTAGAGTCACACTCCCCATTGAGGGCCCTAAGGTTGGAGCCAACAGCCTGCCCTCAAACTTTTACATTTGTGTACTTAAGTTGCTGAAACTGGAGAGAGTTACTGGCCATGAAAATGAAATCACTATTTGCACTTTCCATATGAGTCACACTTCAGTATTCTCTCATCCTGTACCTGATCCTCTACCCGATCAAACAAATAAAGCTGTGGCTAAAACAGTTTTCCAAGTTTATATATAGGGAAATATGCATTTACCATTTAGAGTGAAACTTCTTAGCAAAAAATAAAAAAAAAAACTCCAAAAAACTCCAAAACAAAACCAAACCAAAAAAACCACCACCAACAACAAAACCCCAAAGGAATTTCCATTTGCAGTGTCCCCCTGTGACACTTTTTGTCTTGACTCTTTCCCAGGACAACACTGTCCTTTCATTTGCATTCTCAGCTGGCAGTGCAACAGAGAAGGAGGCAGGCTGTGGCTGCTGAATTTTAAGTACCCTGCAGCACAAGTGAATCTGACTTGAGCTGCTGGTTCATTAAGCTGATTCACTCTTCAGACACAATACTGTGTTAATTCTGACACATAAGCAAATCAATGCAAATTATGTGAAATGAGGTTTAATGCCACTTAGTGGCAGTAAAATTCTGAACCCATCAGCAGGTAAATGGCTACTGCCTGTTTCCATCCAAACAGTACTGATGACATTGGCACTAAACGTTGTACAACACCCGTTAGTTTCAAAAATAATAAATGAAGTCTGAAGAGCAAATCTGAAGAGTTATTGTACCAAAAATTAGCATGGATACTGCCCAGGAAATTTCCTGTTTTATCTAACATTGTCATATACACACCAGTTCAGGTGCCTCCCATATAAGAATTACAGGTCCTATTCTTGAACCCTATAGCCTTTATCTGTGGTTGACACTGCATCACCCATATAATGGCCAGGCCTTTCAGCCCTTCCAAGCTCCCTGGTTCCAGCTGAGCAGCATCTATCCCAGCTGCATTAGCAAAGGCATTTGCTTTCCATGTAGTGGGTACACCACTCAATGGGAAGTTCACTTGTTTCCAAAAACACATTTCTAATGCTTTCATGAACCAGAGGAAGAGAAAAATACACCTCTTAAATAATTAAAATATCATATGCTGTCTGAAAATTTCACAGAAAAATGTATAATTTTGTAGCTTAAAAAAAGAATCTTAACAATCTAATTTATTTATAGTAGTTTGAACATAGTAAGGAAACCACTTCTTAAGTGGTCTCAGCTGTAGAAATACCTGACTAACCCTGAAAACTCCAGCTTTTGTTTCAGATGCTATGACATTTTGTAAAACTAAAGACAAAACCCCACTGGTATCCAGAATTCAGCCTGCTCTATTCCACTTGTGGTCTATTTATGTGCCAAAACCACACTCGTATCTGTGGAATCTGTAAGGTAACACCTTTTCCTCATAAAACTGAGAAAATCAGGAGCTGAAGAGTTTAACTAGCAAAGTTTTGAAAATTTTTCTTCTTCCTGAAGATCTAAAGGCCCCTTTATGAGGAAAGGCTGATCAGGAGAAACTCTTGGCTGTATCCTTTAAAAATATGATGGTGTATGCTTAAAGGAGTTTACTGAAGATCTCTCCTGCAACGATGATTAGACAGAGGATCTTCCACCTTGCCCAGAACCACACCTTGGTTATCTTACACTTGTTAAATGTACTTGTCAAATTTGGAGAGACTTGACACATTATGTTAGCTCATAAAGCAATAAACACATGAGATCCAAGATCAGAAATCCTGGTGGAGAGCATCCCTCCCAATGGGCTTTTTCTAGTTCTCATTGGCAGCAAGGTTCCAGTCTGGCTTCTAACTAATAATTTTCTGCCAATGCTTCTCCTTTGTCTTGCAAATACTGGAGAAAAGACCACGGCCAGATAATTCAGAGGAAAGAAAGGGGGAATCACTCACAAGCTTGATGGGAAAGAATGGTTTTTTTTTGAGACGGCCAAATGCACATTCCATTGCTGTTGGACAGCCTGACAGGTGATGAATGAAGAGGTCCTAGTAATGGTTGAGGTAGTCACTGAATAAGTGCCTGGGCTGGCACAAATAATTAACTCGGCATGGTAATTATACTGAGAGACTCAGCACCAAGACAGAGTCAGACACCAGATGGCTGCGGCCAAGACAGAGTCAGAAACACAGACAACGGGTACCTTGCCAGCACAAGTGCCAGTGAGAGGAGAAAAGGACTAAGAGAGATCCTCAGCAGCTAACAGCCTGATGGCAGAACATCCCGTAGAACCAGGATGTGGAAACCTCCCCCGGGGATCCCCCTGATGGGGAGACCCCTAAAAAGTTCTGTGCTAGGAATGGGAGATGGATGGGACTTCTGGTTTTTTGGGCCTTCAGGTTGTTGTTTATTTTTCTCTTATCAGAAGTTCAGCAGGCTGTCTACATCTCAGATTTAGCATACAAAGAGAAGGCACCAAAAATTGCAAGACACACAGATTCAAGGTCTTTTAAAGCTATTTTCTTCAATTAACACTTAGAACGTATTTTATTTCTACTTTTCTACCAATAACTAATTATTACTCTCCATGCAACATCTGCATTGCAGTTCTTTCTAACCAATCACTCTGTGCTTCCAACACTGCAGAAAATGGAGTAGATGAAGAACAAGAAGGAGATCAGACAACACCCAAAATCCTGCATCTTGTCTCCTATCTACCTCCATACTAAAACCCCAAAACTCTAAATTTTTCACCCTGTGATAAACTATACCACTATCTATTTCACACACTTGCAGATTCCAATTCATCCCAAAGCCTTGGAATCTTTCTCCATGGACAAAGGTTAAAAGCAGTGCTCCCCTGGGGTCAGGATTTCTCAGGACAGGCAGAGAAATATTCCCTGTGCCCTGCATTCCAACCCCAGGAGAAGGAAGTTTGGGCAGGAATCTCCACGAGAAACACACACATGAGCAAAGAATGCTTCAGCCTCCTGTTCATCCATGACCCACAGAGTCAAGAAGTTTGCAGGTATCAGCTTTTCACGTTGGCCAGGCAACTCCCCTCTCCTGCCACCGAGAGCAGAGCAGGAGGAGTCGAGGAGGGCCCTGTCCCGCAGGGCTCCTGCTGCACACAGAGCCGGGACTGGCGGTAATGGGATGTGACATCCCGCAGCCGCTGCCTGGGGACGACCGCTGGGCTGGAACAAAAGCTAACCCGTGCAGCGCTGCGATACCCATCTAAAAAGTCACTAAAATGAAAATCAATCGCTCCGCTTCATTCAAACACATGGCATCTGTGCAAACCCCGCGCTTCTGATCCAAACCAGATGAGTGATGAGCGAAAGCCAACCCAGGCGAGCGAGCCACGTGCCGCAGCTGGCCCTTATGGATGCGCTGGGAGCTGCTGAAAGCCAGGGCCCCGCTGCCTTCCCAGCCCCGGCCCGGGCACAGCCCCCAGCACATGGCAGGGCTTCACATGGCCCTGGTAGCGCTGCTGGTTACAGCCAGCTGCTGGGAGGAACAATGCCTACAGCGGGACGCCTTTATTTACTTAATACACCACCTGGCACTTAAACTTTCACTGAGTACTTTGTGTTCAGAGTCCTTAATGAAATAACTTTTGTTTTCTATTTTAGCAAAGAGGCTGGCTGCTCAGGCGGGCATTTTACAGCGCTTTCCACATTAACCTCTATTGTCCTATCCAGGCTTTCTTCTGTTTCGAGCCAAGCTGAGCTAAATGCTCCCCTGCCATTACAGAAAGATGCAAGTTGCCCGTCTTTGGAGACACTTTGGTGGCCAGCACTGTCTGACCCTCCATCACCCTGCCCTCTCCTCTGTCAGGGGCTGCTGGAACTGCTTTCTGCCTCTCTCCCTGGCTTTGCACAGCAAAGCTCCCAAAGCACAACCACCATCACCACTGCTCCTGTTCTGCTTCTTCTTTGCTGCATGCAAAGTTCTTCACGGACAGACGGGGAAACAGAGCCCCGGCCCTGAAGGGTTTGAATTTTGACAGGCAAAGGAAAAGAGGAGGAAAATTAGGGGGGAAAGGTGGGAGGAGAAATGCTGCATGCACAGTACATAAAGACAAGTTTGGAAGCAATTACTTACTTGCTCTGATGCTTAATTTCACATTTAGGGATTTCACATTTAACCACTGCAATAAACGTCAGCTTTTTGAAAGCAGCTGCTTGAGGGGTTGAGGGTAGGCTGTTGCTTCACCTATGATTTATGATATGTTCTTCCCGTGTAATTTTTAAAAAAATGAGGTAATTGAGGCAAAGATTTGCTTGCAATAAAACAATACCTTAACCACGTACCTTACTTCTGTAACACACTAAAGCAGAGGAACACCCCGTGGAATCGCAAAAAAGCTCCAAACATTTTACAAATATGTCATTAGAGGTGCAAGCTGACGAAAAGAACAGTCTAAATCAGAGTCTGCAGAACCCCACTGAAATCCCTGTGGGTGATTTCATCTGCACAGTACATCCACTCGCTGTGTAACAGCGAGACACAGAATATTAATGCACATAAAGACCAGTGGGGCATCTATTTACAGGGCAGGCATGACAGCTTCAGGGCTGGAGCCAGGGGAATGTGCACTGTACTGTGCATGCAGCTAAAGGCTGTGATCACACTGTGATGCTTCCCAAGGCTGGGAATAGCAGGATATAAGGCTATCAGGGCAGAGACTTCAGGACTCAGGCCCTGGGACCTGTTCACGATTTAATTCATTGGTTTATGTTAGCCTCAGGTTCCTACTCTTGCAATGAATAGGATAGCTCCAGAGGTGCCAGTAATAGCACCAGAGGTACAGCTGGAATGCCAGTCTCGCAGCACAGTTTAATTTTATTTCCTGCAATGTTTACAAGGGCACTGAGCTGCGAGTAATTAAATATTTGCAAAGTACTCCAAATCCTCAGGAAAGCTGTAGCTAAAGAAAGAAGTCATAATTTGACATTTCTTTGCTTCTGATACTAATTTTTTAAAACCTTCTTTTCTGAAAAGGAAAGAAAAATCCCTCCTTCTAGCTCTTTTCAAAATTCAGCAAGAGTCCAAGCACTGCTTCAGCCGGTGGCATTTGCCTCTTCCCACTGTGTCTGAGTCAGACTTGTGCCTCATCATAATTCCTCTCTTGCTAACCTGGGAATTAATCTTTTTGTGCACATATGGCACGGCAGAGACAACTCAGTGCTCTCTAGCACACCTACCAAAGCCTTCTGAAGAAATAACTAATGACTTCATGGCTCTTGTTTGATTGAAAATAAATTGCTGTGGGACTGCTCCTGCTCCTTATGCCACTTGGTAGTATAATTTCCATTGCCTTAGTTGGTACTGGATGGTGCTTTCAGCAGAACATTAGTGCAGCAAATGGCTGCTTTCTCTAGACACCAGCTGGCACAGAACTTCCCCTCCCCTTCTCTTGAAATGATCCATGCAGCACCAGCTTTCTTCTGCCTTTCACAATTAGATCTCAAGGTGATGTGGATGACAAAGAACCTCAGGCCTCCATCCTTCTGGTTAGTTCCAAACCAGACTGGTTTCCAGTGCAGTACAAACACTCCTCTTGGCACAGGCAGGCAGCAGTGGGAAAGGGGCCAGGAGCGAAGCAGAATCACTTTGTACAGTGGCATTGCTGGTTTTTACCCCTGGTAGTGTACAGGAAACCATAGCCCAAGTTCTCCTGTGGGACAGAGTTGTCCATCTAGGATCTGGCTGAGGGCACAAGGGAGGGAAAAGGAGAGAAGACAGCTGCAAACCCACAACTATATCAAAGCCCTGAACTGGGATGTACTTAGCAGCCACTGGCAAGTCCTTGCTGCCCATACATGAGGAATCAGTTACCATCTTATTTTCTTTTCTCAGCACAGAAACTGGGTAAGATTAAAATCCAATTAAGCCCTGTCCTCTTGCTGTGACTCTCCACACTCTTACCAATAAAGTACTGTTATGATACCCAGCCATGAAATGAGGCTGAGGAGCAGCAATATCACATCTCTAAGTTTAAACTTCAGCATGGAGCCAGGAAGTATTCCAAGAAGCTGTCCAAGGGTTACCAGAAGATATATCTACAGAATTTTAGATGCTGGTGTTGCCACAGCTGTGAAGTCAAACAGGCTTATCAAGTGTGCTGCCTGTCCAAGAGAGCCATGAACACTTGGGCCTATCCTACTTAAGGAGTTCAGCCAGAAATTAATCCCTAATTTGTTAACATAAGCCTAAAGGGAATTTCAAGCTCATACCTGGATAAATATCAGTTACATGGATGAACAATAACTCAACTTGGGATGTTCAATGATCCTATCAAGTTAAACTCCATCATCTTATTCTTCTTACCTGCCCATGAATAAAATTCAAACTCATGTGAGGGGACAACATTTCAGTGCTGTCCATTGCATTGGATCAACCAACACCTGGTGTGATTTTGTATCTCCATTGCCAAGTGCTTCTATTGTCCACAACATTTCTGATATTTCTGCACCAGCTACCGGGCACAGGGTTGGCCTGTGCCTTCCCAGCCATGTAGGCATTCTTCACTCCTGATCTGCCTCCTTCTTCTTCAGACCAACCATCTCCTCTCCCCTCCATGTTTCCTGCTAAAATGTCACATCTGACTCTCCATTTCAGGACCAGTACAGACTGATGTTATGAGAATAAATGAGAGGAATTCCTCACACATTTTTTTTTTTCTTGCAATTTCATCTTCAACATGCAGGCTGATTTAGACCTATCTCCTCCACTTGCCAAGTCAACAGAGTGCCTGCAAGACCAGCCCCCAAAAGCATGCACAGGATGGCTTTCTTTGGCTCTCCAACAGGAGCTGATTCCTCCTCTCAACACCCAGCCCTGTGGTACTGCAAACCTCTGGCAGGAAAGAGCCTGAGAGCCCTTTGGCAGAGCAAGTTTTTCCAAGGGCTAGTCCGGCAGTTTGCATCTCCAGGAAATCCTTCCCCTCCCCTGTCATCCAACCCCACAGCCCATCCCAGGTCACTATTACAGCATGCCTCCAGCACATGATAAAGTCACTTTCCTGGCTTCTTCTACTCCCCAGAGCTGTCATCCTGCTATGAAGCAAATGAAAACATAGGAGCCAAAAGGACTTGGCATGTTGAGAATGAATAGCTCAACAGCAGGCTTGTTGGAGCACAGGAGACCTCCATGCCAGAGATTCCCCTGGCTCAGTGGGAAATGTGATGTATTTCAGCAGATCTACCCCTGCCCTTGCATTCTGCTCCTCTCCATCCCTCCAGTTCTCATCTTTTGCAAGTGTCTCCAGAGCCTTTGACCCCATTCCTGCACATCAGCATCAGCTGTGGACAGGCAGTTCACACTGACATACCAACCCAGCCTCATTTCCCACTCAAGTTAATACTCCAAAGTGGGGTAGGGATTTTATAGCATCACTTCAGTCCTTGGACTCAGGATGGCTGAGCCATGCCTGCTCACAGACAGCCAGGTGCAAAGTGGCACACTGGAAGCTGCAGAAGTTCTGCAAAGCCAGCAGCCATAAAAATCACAAAGGTGAACAGGCTGTTTGGTGTTTCCTTTGCATCAGGGTAAAACTTGGCACATCTCCAAGCAGGTACATTTACAGAAGCTCTTCCTTGAGGTTTGCTGCCTAACAACACAGTATCCAAAACCTTGGGCAGGAGAGATGCAGACAAAATCTACAATATGAATGTTAATATACTAAAAGGGGAGCAATTGTAGGAGCAGTTCTGACCTGCCAGAGAAAAGAAGCATGGACAGGCAGCTCTTAAATATCTGCTCCCAGTGTTTCCCACCCGAGATGGATGAGTAAGAAAGCCACACTGATGAGTCACAAAGCTCTGCATTAGAGGGCAGCCTGTGGGCAGAGGTCTGACTGCCTGCCCTGTTGTCTTCTGTAACTCTGCAGTGGTCAAGGAAAGGAAATGCACAGAAGACTTGTAAGCTCTTCTAGTTAAGGCTTTAATCCTGTGCACACAGGAGAGGGGCTTCAGAGCAGGCTGTGAGAAAGGGATCTGAGGGCAGGACCAGATCTCCTGGGGAAGGGATGACTCCACCAGCCAGGACCAGATGGACAATTGGTGAGGCTGCTGCGACAGCCCTGGCAGAGCCACTCAAATGCTGCCCTTCAGCTTGGAGCAGATGATTCCTACAAGCTCCACCCTGCCCACTGAGACAGCTGGAAACAGGCAGGGGTCAGGGCTTCAAAACTGGAAGAAAGTACATTCAACCTGAACCCTTCTGAAGAGCAGAAGGTCTCTTCACAGGACACGTGTGATCCCAGCAAGGCCAGCGGATGCTTCCCTGCCAACCTGCCCCAGCCCTGTGCAGGCCTGAGCAGGGGGCTGGTTATGCAAGTACTGACTCAGATGTCAGGGAGCAGAGCCAACACTGCAAAGGCCACGGGGAACAACTGTCAGATGAGAAAAGATTTCAGTCACTGCTGACTGAAGCTGGATTTAACCTAGCAGGGAAAGGCTTTTTAGCTTTTTATCTCATCACCAACCTGCTGCACCCGTCATGTCCCTCCCAAGCTGCACTGTTTTGACCTCATTCCTGAAAATAAATTATGAGTTGTTTTCCCTTTGTAAAAAGTAACTATTGCACTGGAAAACTGGTTGTTTTCAGTTGTTAAAGCATGGAAGTGCTGCAACCTGTTCCTCGAAGCACTGGCAGCTCTGGGACAAGTGCATTGCATCTCAGTGTCTGCATATCCCTGAGATACCCAGGGCTCAGGAAGCCATTTGGATTGAATCTGCCTCCACAAACACTGTGACAAATTCTCAGGCACTTCTGCAAGCAGTAAACATCTATATATTACCCCAGTTTATAGAATACTGGTGAAAATGTATGTCATGTTGGGAGTTTGCTGCTGCTGCTGCTCAACACAAACGGATCCGTCAGGTGGTAAAAGACCAGCTGGCTTTAAAGAGCCACCCAGACAAGGGTTGGTGGCTGACAGCACATGAGCTGAGCCAGGTCCTGCAAAAATTAGTAAGAAAAAGGGACAGGTTTCTAGTCCTTCCAGTCCAGACTCAGAGGACATAAGATTAGGAGACTGCACTTGCCAAGAAAACCACATCCTTTGATTTCCCGAGCCTGTTTTTTCTGAGGTATGTTCTCAATACCTCCAGAAAAATAGGTGATACTGCAGAGACAGCATGAGATCCTTAACTCCTATCAACCATGAGCTTCCAGATTGACTGCAAAGCATATCAGGATTTTTTGCAATGTTCTCCTTGCAAGAGAGGACAGGATGGTACAGAATAATGGTCATGGCTCTCCATAAGTTTCCCTAAGATTTATCCTTATGGGCTCTTGGAAGAACAAAGGGCTTCAGCAGTTCATTTGCACCACTTGTTCCATTACAGTGTAAAGCTGTGGCAAAAAAAAGCCTTTTTTTCCTCTTAAAAGAAGATAAATCCCAACAATTGCATTGATTAAACAGATGAAGTCTGCTGAAGTTTCACCACTGTAACAGCAATTCAGTCACTGTTCTGGAGAAGGCAGCTGATAGTGATACTTTTTCTTAATACAGGATTGAGTATGAAGCATCCCTGAAGTTCTGTAGAACCTGAACAGAATCCAGCTTGGAACAGCTCAGCTGTGTCAGTGGTTGGTACAAGCTGAACACCAGCCCAGGCCAGCTGAGATCTCTGGACTATCACGTGGCTGGCCACTGGCCTTGCAGAGCTTCTGTCCAAGGTATTCACACTATGTGGAGCCAAGTGTGGGATTTGTGATAGCATTTGACTCAGCCCTGTCCACCTCAGTGATGCCAAAAGAGCACTGAGCCCTATTCCAAACACAGATTGTGTCGAGTTCTGCCACCCGTCAAAGTCCTGGAGCTTGTATGAAAGTAACTTCCCAGCACAAACCCAAAACTTTACAACCAGCAAACAGTTTTTGGAGAAGGCACTGACTTCCATTCAAGTGCTGCAGCAGCAGGAGTGGCTGTGGGTTTAAACCAAGACAAAATGGGAGCTGGGTGTGCTGGTACCACTGGTACTAAGCAGGCAGAGCAGGAAGCTTGAGATCTCAGGGGCTGGGGGAAGAGTTTCCCCAAAACTGCAATTATTTGTGTTACTCTGAGCTCTGAGTGTGTTGCTTCATCTCAGTAAACAAAGGCACAGTGAAAAGAAAGGCTCTGGTGGTGAATCAAAACCATTTAGTGTGAAGGAAAATAATCAGAGCTGGGCAGGGGGCACAGCTGGCCACGGGAGGAGGCGAGAGCTGCAGAAACAAACGGGTATCAACCAGAGCCTGCCCTGCACTAAAATGGCCAAGGTAAACAAAGTCCAATCTGTGGGAGTCCCTCAGTAACATGCAAAAGGAAAAAGGATCCCCAAAGGACATAATTATGTAACTCTGTCATTGCTGAGACACAACAGCACCAAATCAGTGACCTTGTTCCCCAAGCCCTATGTCCCACCAGTGGTAACAAGGCTCCCAGCCACTGCACACCTTCATACTATGGCAGAGTGCAAGAAACAGGTAGAAATAAATCCATGCAGGAAGAACAGAACACATTGGAAACTGTATTTTGTTTCATTCCTTTGGTTGCTACCTGAAATCAATCAAAATCCAAAAGAAAATATCCCAAACCCTGCACTAAAAAATACATGCATCCCATATTGCTACTTTCCCATTTTTCTCTTGTTGGTGTCCAGAGCTGGAGTTTTAATGACATTTTGCCCTGGCTCTGTTTTCAACACCTCTGATGATAAGTATGTGCCAGCAGCTGCTGAAGCAGCAGTTGCTGCAGATCCAGTGTCAGAGTGTGACAGACATGTGGAGGGCTGCTGTAGATGGGAGGACACGCAGCCGGGGACCTGTGATTCCCAGCCACGTGCCACAATGTGATCAAGGAAAACTGGCTCAGTCCTTTCCCTTGACTGCCTTCCTGTCCTCCTCCTCTTCCCTATGCTGGTTTCCTCTCTCACACTTGGAGCCCTTTGGTTTGGCTGACACAGGAGATTTATCTCAATTAAATCAAGAAAGGAGAAATGTGTGCTGAACACAGGGAAACTGTCTGCCACCAATATATATGAAGTGAAGGGTGCAGGAAATACCTCAATATTCACAGTCATCCACAGCCACTTCATCCTTCCTTTACTCAGCTCTGGGCTCTCCCAGCAGCCTTTCAGGCAGGTCTAAAACCTTTAGCCAAGGACTAAAGCACCTGGTGAACAAGATTAGATTCAGGACTAAGGCGGAAAATAATAATGCAATTGCATGGGCAGAAGATTTGTGGTTTTGATGACATCACTAGTGGGATGGGACCTTGCTGGGAGCCAGGTGCTGTCCTGGATTGCAGGATTTCATTCCCTCATGGAGGTTACAGGGACGATTCCTGAAAATGCAGATGTTGCTACGTCCTTCTGTATTCCTGTGGGGATTACCAGACTCTGTTAACAAATCTCTTCCTTCCCTCCTGCATCCTGGTGCTCATGGTGCTCCTGCTCCCAGGTTTGCTGAGGAAGAGGAAGCAGGAGCACAATGTGCTCACACCCTCACTTTTCCTGGTGGGAGCACCCACTGGTGAGCTGGCCCTGCCAAAGGAGGGGAAGGTCAGATGTCTCAAAGCACAGAGCCAGATTTCTGCAAATCCCAGGAGAACTGGCATCAAGTTCAAACATGTCCACTCAGCTCTGCAACGCTGTCACAGATCAGCTACACCATCACAAATACTGAGCACTTTGCAGAGAAAAAATAACCAGATAGTCCTCACAATGAGCTCTTCCACAGCAGATTATTAATCACTGTACAGATCCCTTACAGGCTGCAGTTCTCTTCTCTCTGGAGAGTTGTATTTGCCAATACAACTGCCTTAAACATGTGGCAATGCATATTTTGTATCTTAAAAGTGATATTATCTTTGCTTAGAACAACAGGCATTTTTAAAGACCAAAGCCAACATTTGGTGGTAGAGACTTTGCTAGAACATGAAGTCATGATTCAGCAGGGAGAACTTTTTCCTAGGAAAGTTTTCTGGCTGCAGAACTACTTAAAGTATCAGCTTAATGCACTGAGGTTGTTTATACCTGTAGCACAACACATATCAATTGATCAAACTGAAACTTCAAAGGGGTCTCAGGTGCTTGGAAGCAGCAGTATGGTTAATTAATCATGTGAAACAAAACCCAACAAAGGCAAGACATCAGCAGTAGGATACACTGGGCTCTACAGAAATTAGCTTGCATTAGACTTAACCAGAGCAGCATCTCTTACTCCCCTGAGAACAGAGATGCAATTTATCCCTTGAGCTACACACTTCTTTTGGAGCCAGACCCATTGTACCATTTACATCAAATATGTAGAGCGTTATCCACAACGAGATGTAGACCAAAATAACAACCTACACATCTCGGTTCACAAACCCAGTATTTATACACTCCCCAGGGTTAAAAGTTGCTCTTTGAGCAGGGGACAGAAGCACAAACCAGTGCATTCCCTTCCTTCCCAAGAGGCCCCAGCAGATCCCTGTTCCTCGGCAGAGACATGCATTAATTCATGACTTTTCCTGGGCAGCCGGGGCTGGCGGCGTTCCCGCCGCGCCGAGCTGGAATGCGGAGCTGCCCGTTCCTGGCAGGCTGCTGGGGTCAGCCTCTGCCATTGACTCAGCTGCCCCCGCTCGCTCTTGGGCTGCTGATCTGATCCCTCCAACTCCATGGCGATGACTCCTGCTCAAATATTTGGCTTTGTGAGAGGCCAGCTTGCAGATAACGTGCAAAACGGAACGTGCCACAGAAATTCATGGGAAAAGCACATGCTTATCATGATGGTAACACACGGGATGACTCTAGTCTGAAATGTGGCTAATCATGGCTAATCATGAATTTGTTTATTTGGTTTTTCCTGAAGACAAGCTGTCTTGCTTCAGGAATCTTTCAGATCTCATCTGCTCTCCATCTTCTATACATTTCATCCCACTTGGATAATGAAACTGATTCTCATTTGACCTTACTTCATGGAGCACCTGGGCTTCCCAGTTATCCCCACCAGTGCAAGGCTGCAATGCACAGGTCTGTGCTGCAGATAGAAACAAGGGAATTTCATTGAAATGCCATGAAACCTTCATTCTTACATAGCCAGTTCAATAATATATGCTATTTTCCCTTCCCTGTGCTCCAGTCCTACTCCCAGGGGATCTACATGCCTTGTCTCCAACATGGACCTTACCCTTTCTGGCTGAAGATGCCAGGTCCACCCTCACTCCTGTGAACAGGCCTAAAAACCTCCCCAGCCATTCTGCTAAAGTTGAGGGTGGGTTTTTCTGCAATTTCCAAACTGAGTTGCTGACCTTGTCAAACAGTTCTTCAAAAAAATTCCCTCTGGGATTCACAGGGGGTCATTTATACTTTAATAAGTCAATGTAACTAATCTAGGTTTGGATTCTTAGGCTGTTTATCTACTCCATGCATAAGGGAAGACTGTCACTTTTGAGAGCTGTGGCTTCTGCTGGCCATAACACCAGAGAGTGGCCAAGCTGAACGTGCTCCCAAACACCTTGTTTTGCTCAGGGTGTTTCAGATCCCCTGGCACAAATGCTGGATCTCACACTCTGAGTTAGGTACAGCAACACCAACAAACCATTCCCCTCCTGAATGTAAATATAACCCAGCATTTCAATAACTGTGTTGTTAGAAGTAGACTTGATATGGCCACAGCAGAGCTACCAAAACATTGGATTAGTCATAGATGTCTCACAAGCCAATCCAATTTTAACTCATTCATTGATTGGCATCACAGGCAGCTCAGCCACCTTTGCTTGAGCATTGCACAACCCAGACCAAGAGCCAAAATTGTCAAAGAACTGTGCCTAAAGCTGTGCACGTGGAGCCTGTGTAACGCAGCCCCGATTATGAAGCCAGCTCCTGGTTCAGCTGCCTGGTTTTCCATGGACATGTCCAGGATTAAACAATAGTCCTATACAGCCATTTTAATGCATATGGTCCTAGAACACCACATTTGTGTGCACACTGTATATTCAGCATTAAGACTGCTTTCAAATGCCTCAAAAAATCACCAGCTCAACCCTGAAAGTGTCACGGTATTTAAACCTATAAATGTCAGGATTCCTATGTTTTCTTCTTTTGAAACATTAAGTCTTTCCAATATTTTTCTCCACTCTAAGGGGCTATAAATTCCAAGGGGACCAAAAAAAAAAAGCTTTCATTTTTGCTTCATTTTTTTTTAAAGGAAGAAAATTAGAGCTTTTAAAAAGTAATGTAATTCCAGAAGCCAGGGGCATTAGAGACTACAGATTCAATAAGCTGAAATAAATTTAGACTGGTAATTCTGCTTCATAAATTTTGATTTCTTTTCTCATTTATATACACATATGAAAAATTAATACCTCAACCAACTCCTGATTTGTATCTATTTATGAAGCAAGAATCAGACTTCCATTGTACATAATATGATAATAAACCCAGCAATTATTCATGAGTTATGATCACAAAAAATTGTAAATGTTCAACTGAAATAATGGTATAGGATATAAAACCAAGGGAAGTTAAAGAGCACTCCAGCTCCACAATTTTATTTTCCTCTGATTCTGCTCCCCTTTCTGTGAATCCTGGGGACATTTCCTACCTACCACACAGCAATGATTTATGACTTGCTCTATCATGCTATGAATATCTAAGAAGCCTCTTAAATTTTTT
The DNA here is from genome assembly GCF_024509145.1 of Vidua macroura. Lineage (NCBI taxonomy): Eukaryota > Metazoa > Chordata > Aves > Passeriformes > Viduidae > Vidua > Vidua macroura. The sequence continues at coordinate 6,417,447 of NC_071571.1, forward strand.
ACAAAACATAGTGGCAAAATGTAAAATAGACCACTACACCACCTTAGCAACATTGAAATGCGTGCTCCACATCCACAAAACTGATGGAACGAGCCACAGTGAGCTGATTTGTTCAGTTATTGTTATTTAGTGAAGCTGTATTTTGGAAGGGAGGAAATGGTTTGTAATTGATTCCATCTCTCATTTCACTCTCAAGCAAAAGTCTTGATCTAAATCCCAATAAAAATCAATAGAGAGACTTTCAGTGAATATTACCTGGACTCCAAGAGAGTTAACAATTCACTCTATATATGTGCTCATGTACTTCCTGCCTCAGAGTAACTTCTGGAGCAAGCTGTTCATATCTGAGTTGCACAGTCTCTGCCACTTTTATTCCCCAATATTTTAAAATTCAAAAGAACTTAAACTATTCTGGGTTGAGTTTTTTTTTTTTTTTTTTTTTTGCCTCTACTTAAGTATAGCTGGTCTTTGCCATGCATGCATTAGTTTTTATAGAAATGTGTGTTATAACTTCAGTCGTGGCCAGTCGTATTTTGATTCAGCTGTGACATTTGATTTGCTACCAGATTTACAGGTTACCAACTTCCAGCTGCCTGTACCTGTAACTGTACACATGTACACACATAAATAAGCAAATAAAAAAAAAATCATGACTCAGGTTTTTAGAACAAACATTCCATGTACAAATCCAGGCTGAACATCTTTCAGATTTTTTATGTGTAAAACTGTACTAGAGAATTTTGGGGACTTTAATATAAAGCCATGTCTAAGAAAATAGAAGAAAAACAAGCCATTCTTTCTGATGTCCCATAAGGTGTGGTAAAGAAACTGAAATAGAAAGACCTATGACATAAAAAAAATGGATTCCCTCACTAGTGGAAATAGAAGCATTTATAGACCAACAATGTGGAGAATGAGAAGACAATTACAGTCCCACCAGGCAGCATGAAGGGTACTGTGTGTGTCAGTGGAAGGACTATGGAACCCAGATCCATCAGAAATCTCCAAGAGTAATCCCACAGACTGTGGAAATACTTTTGAATTAATGCAATATTTGTCTAATTGATTGCCACTACAAAAAATGGCCCTTCTCTAAATCCTGAGGACCAAATGCACAACAGAACAGGGCGGTAAAGGTGCCTCCCTCATTTCACAGCAGTGCTGAGATGCCTTTCCATGACTCCTTTATATTCGATTTTATGCTCTTACACAACTCCCAAACTTGTCCCAATGCCATTTAATTAATTGAAATCACTCCTGCAGCCTGAGACTGAACACTGAATGTTGTAATCCCTCTTGTTTCAATCAAGATTCTTTCAAATGTGGGCAAACATGCTGCCTGGTAGGTGTGCCTCTCTAAACATGTCAAAGAACAATCCGCCTGCATGTCCGATTGCCAAGCCACGTGGCTTGGCAGCCTTGCTGCAGTGGGATGAATGTTATACCACTCCATACAGAGACACCTGGGCTTGGGGCATGCCTGGGTGACACACCCCGAGGTTAAACCTCCTGGTTTTACATTCTTTGCTCTGTGCTGAGAATTTAGCACATTCTTTCTTGCCATAGCCAAACCGGCTGGACACAGAGGTGGAAGGTCTCCATAAAACCAGACAAATGCAGTTTGGGAAGGGCAGGACACAGAGAGGCTCTGCCAGAGACATCTCTGGCCTTTGCTGCAGCAAGGATGGGGCAGAGATGGGCCAAACCAGCCAAAGCATAGCTGAGGACAGAGGGACAAGTTCAAGCCTTCCCCAGCAAGGTCTTTGTGTTCATATTCTCAGCACAGAGAGCAGCTTTGCCTTGGCAAGTAATTTTTTGCCTTCCACCAACTTTATGTCTGTGCTGGATCCAAGCTGATGAAGGGCTAAGGATGCTCTCACAAAGGGGCAGAGGCAACCACAGCCACCAAAACATTTGCCACAGTCCTGGATCATCTCTGCTGCCCCACAGCCCACAGAGGAGATTCTCCCCTTTGCTCCCTCCAGATAGCCTGGGTAGAGGTTTACAAGTTATGGGGATCTGGATGGAGACTGATAATGTATTCTTAGATCTAAGTGGCTGCCAAAAAAACCCTCATGGAAATCAAGCAAAGCTGCCTGTGAGAACAGTTGAAGACAAGCAAGTGTTTGTCAGACAGCTACAGATAACTGCCAGGCTCCAATACTCAAAACAGTACTGGGAATTTAGTCATAGAAAATCCTGAAACCCAGCCTGCCTGACTGCCAAACCCTGTGTTTTTAACAAGGGTTGAAAAACAGTCTAAAGTAACTCTGCTGGTTCTGCAGAAGGAACAGTACAGTTTGATGCTTTTTAAACAGGAAGTAAAATTCACCTCTAATTACATCCTCTGAAAAGAAAAAATTGTAACAGCAATCCCAGGTAAATATGATTCTGGAGTAAGAAATAGCCATACATTTCTGCCTTGAAGCCCCTCTGCTGCTTGCACCTCTGACTCATCCACCCCCATGCCTATGTTTCAATATTATCTCCTATAAAAAGTTGAATTCCATAATGTTAGTGGGACAGATGCTCCCTGTCCTGCCTGTATGGCAAGGTTTATGCAAAATAAAATAGAAATCCTTAGGGCTGGGAGAAGCAGTTATTGCTATGAATAGTCCCTCCATAAGTTATTCACATAAGGAAGCTTTTATAGTGTTGAAAAGCTAAGCCCAGAAATTGTGCTGTGATTTCTAATGCCATGAAAACCTACATTTACTTACAGCATTGAAAACCATATGGACACAGAATAACTCACTGAAAAGCACAATGGGCTGTATCATTAGATGATCTGTCATTAGTTACTTGTGCACAGCCACACTGCTTCAGAATCTTGTGCCTTACCATTCCCTGTTCACAACTAAAATTCTGCGCCTAATGTGGCACAATATTTGGGTTGAAACCACATGACAACAGGAAAGCCTAGTCACATATATTTTATATATAAAATAAAATCACAGGAGAGCAGAAGTTTGTGATCCATAGCTCATGTATTTCAGGTTCAAGCATCACATGAGCTTGATTCACACTGCGTCTGCTTTTGGAAGAGTCACGCTCAGCATGTGCCCAAGAAGGCAGGACAGGAAACCTACCCAGAGGCCCCACCTGCAAACCTCTTCTATCATGAGATGAAAGGCTGAAATGAAGGAAGCTCTATGTCAGCTAATGAGCACTGACAGGACCAGTTGAGATTTTTATAGGTGGATTAGATTCCAAGAACTCACCCACGTACCTTCAACAGCCCATTAAATCATTAGGATGAAACACAGGGAGTTAGAAAGCAAAAAGCTAAACCACTTTCACAGTTTCTGCTCCTTTCTTTCCAGTTCTGGGAGTTTGACACTTCCACCTCCTTTTCAGAAATCTCTCAGAAACCTGTTTTCTGGGGAAGAAAACCTGTTCCCGGCTTTTTTGTTGTTTGTTGACACATGGCATTACTACTTGTGCTACCAACACCTCCTTCCCAGAAGTATCAGCATGCCTTTGACTTTCAGACTCTTGGCTCTCTTCTCCCTCACTGACTGCACTGGTAAAATAAAGTCCATAAGCTCCAGCACAGCTGCTTCTCCCTACAGAAATACCCACAGCAGAGGACACTGCAGTTCCAGACTCATTCCGAGAACTGCAGGATGTTTCAAAGCTTACTGGGGATGCAGCAAAGGGACAGCAAATACCAGCTCCTTTTCCAAAAGCCTCAAAATGCATCAACCATGATTTCCTGTTTGCCTCAGATCAATGACTCTTCAAATCTCCATCCTATATTAATGTGCATCAGATGCTGAGAGTTCAGTTAAATTAAATTAAGGAAGATTGGCGATGATGCTGAATGAAGTGAGATTGTTGCCAAATGAGGCTCTCCCTCTACATTCAGCACTCTCATGAAATTTAGGATCAAAATAGGGAGCTCACTCTTCCACGTTTTTCACCAGCTGTGTAAACAGAGATCTTAAGGCAAGAATTGTAAACTTGATCTGACACCCAAATCCATAGAAATTACTTAAATAACTGCCCAAGTGCCTTAGCTAAGGCAAAGGGCACTCACTGGATTCAGAGATTCCACTGTGCTACTGAAGACTGTTCTGGCATTGTGCCACAGGGTTTTAGGAAATGAACTGCAAGCATCTGAATGGGAAAATTTTTATCTGATTTATCCAAAATCACTCAGTGAGCTCTGATCAACAAAACCTAAACCTTTCATTTGGCCTCTCTCTTGTCTAAGCAGTACATGCATCAACACCCCAATCTGAAACGGTAATCCCAGTCCTCTGAAATTCAGCAGAATACTTTCTTGAGCATCCTTTTAAACTTCACAATACAAGAAAAATCTGAGCAAACAACATACTGACTGCAATGAAGAGCGTGTCTGCACCACAACCAAAGAGATGTGAAAATGCAACCATGCACTCACCAGATCTGCCAACACCTCAGGGTATTTATGCAGAGAGTTTCCTGCCAAAGGATTACCTGATTTAACTAAATTAAAGCCTACTCAGTACACCTGCAAGGTGGCTGTATATCATCACAACATGTCAGAGAGACAGATACACTCACACAGGCCTTCAGATTTCCTCCAAGAGAGCAAAAAAAGTGCATTAAAATATGCTGGTTTCCTCTCAGTGTGCTCAGCAGTATCTGTCATAATTGCAAAATCAAGGATTATTCCATGTGTCTCTTTGGTTTTCCCAAACATCGAAATATAATCTCACATTGAAAGGGACACAGTACCCACAAAAATCTCATTCTGTTTGAGTTTCTCTGCTGGCTCTTACTTGCTAATAACTAAATCACTGTTCAGAAAGAAGTCAGTGTTTGTCCTTCTACCCTCCATAAAACTGCTTATGTTGGAAAAATTAACAAAGATCTCTGCAAATGCACCTGCTCATGGGAAACACATACTGATGGGAGACCTGAGGAGAAGATACTTGGATGAGATAACTGAGCACAAAACACTGTCTTTGGATATGAGGATGGGAAACAGGCACTGATACAACTGAAGGCATCCTGAGCAAACCAGGCCCTGAGTTACCTGCTTTGTAACCCAAGGAGGAGATGTGGTTTGTCTGGTCTACTCTCCAGCCTTCTCAAATAACAAGCAGGAATGAATGCGTGCTGTGATACAAAAAAAGCCCAAGCAAAATGAGAGTTCAGGAATGCTAATTTAAATAGAAGCACCTGTTACACACAAACTAAGTGAGCCAGCCAGCAGAAAAGGCCCCTTTTATGTGAGAAGTGCAATTTGAAATAGAAAAATTTTAAATTTCAGTTCTGATTTTGATACTGAATCCCTCCTGACAGAATTCCTTCATCTTTCTGTGGCTGAGGCTTATCAGATTCTGTAAAAAAACAGGAAACTGCTATTACTGCCCCAGACCATGACACATTATTGCAGAGAGCAAATAGATCATAAAGACTCTTTGGAACTGCTACAATAAGACTCTTGAAAAGAAATATTTAGGCAAAATGTATTTTGGGTAAGTAACACTAAAAACATTGCATGTATAAACAATTAGTCTTCGTCAAATTCTCCAATTATTGACACCATCCTGCTACAGTCCCTCACAACATCCCCTCTTACACTGTTTGTGCTCCTTTCCCTCTCTATAGGAGCTGTCTGCCACTGTGAGCCAGGATTTACTAGATTTGATTTCTTCCCTGAGAGTGAGAGAAAAAGAAATAAAATACCTACTGTCATGAGCAGTGTCAGCAGGGACAGCAGCCCCTCTGCAATTCAGCTGCCCCCTCCCAAAGCAGCTCAGCTTTAGAGCATCCCTTAATCAAAGGTAGGACCTCCTGCATGTGAGTAGGAGTCAGCTGGGGTGAAACTCAAGCTGCCAGTGCAGTGAACACAACTCTGATTTTCATCTGCTACATTAACCCCTCTTCTTATGACAACACCTTTTCCTGAACGACCTCACCCAAGGGAATTTCAAATTGAGTGGGTCAGATTTCTTTCATCGAGTCTTTTCTCAAGGCTGAAAAGAGCTGTGGGAGACTGACAGCAGGAGGGCAATTGATCTGCATCCTCGTATCACTTTCCTGCAAAATACTGCATTTGAATACAACTCAGCTATTTTTTTTCTCACATCCTTCGCAATGCCTGAGTAAGCAACACAGAGCTGAGATTTGCTACTTTTCAAGTGTATAACTACATTTGTCAGCTCATATTTCTGTTTAACCAGAAAGACATGTCAGTCTCTTTGAAGAAGAATATTATTGGGAAGAATGTAATCAGCTTCCTCTGTCCTGAAATGTTCCTTTTACCACTAGACAATGGAATAAATCCAAGAACTCCTGTGAGTTCCTGTTTCCAATCATTGGTGCACAGTTTCTTAGCTATGAGCTCTTCAGACAGTCTCCTACATTGCAGGCTTAAAGTTCCTTTCATATTTCCTGTTCTTCCAGATGCCAGTGGAACTGGGATGAGCTCTGGCACCTGCCACTAAACACAGTGAGCAGGGAGTAGGTTCAGGCTGGGATAATGAGCCTGAATTTCAGAAACCAGAAAATGGATACAGACCTGTCCCATTATGCCCCTAGAACTGCAGAAAGGGAGTTTGTTCTGTCTCCCTCCCTCAGGTTGTACCCTTGAGAATTTAAATATCCAGCTCTTCACGGCAGGGGGGTGATTGTGGTGGGTCATGTAACCCAACAAGGGACACAAGTCTGTCCTGATGCAGGGTGAGCTAACTCATCTGTGTTCTAGTTATCCAAACCTTTAAAACATGCAAAAACTCATTTAGCTGATTAGCAGCTTTTGGGAAGAGAATGCTGTTTATGTATAGAGCAATGTCAAATCCTGCATTTTATAAATATGGATAAATACTTTCCAGGAATGGTTCAAAAGTATATACATTAAAGAATAATTTGATAAGTAATGTATGCCCTGGAGTGTATGTCAGGACAGGTCTTTAAAATGAAAAAAACTCCTCATTTCAAGTCTCACCTTCTTCTGTCTCATTTTCTTGCCATGACAGCAGGGACACTGGGTATGGGCAGGGCTGAACACAGGGACTGAACAGCAACACACCAGTGGCTCACCCACAATTTTCTCCTACAGCACCCAGGAAAGGTGTGGTAGCCATACAGAGCTGCTACTGAATTTAGGATCAGACTTTGCTGAACTTGTCCTACTCATCACTTCTAACCTTGCTTTTACCTGCTCAGCACTTCATACCTTCCCTCTGTATCAGGCTTGTGCTTATAGTCTCTCCTTATACCTTTATAACCTTGCAATTGTGATGTGAATCCAAATATGGGAAGAAAGGAGCCAAAGAAGACAGGGACAGAAAAGCCTGAGGCTGAAGAATAACCAGGTAACTGGCAGATTGCTCACATCAGGATTGATAACAATTTAGGATACTGAGGCACCATGAGGACCACAGAGTGAGGTTTTCTTTTCTAATTCTTAGCTACTTTCAGAACACCTTGATGGGATGGATTAATATTATCAGAACTGTACAGATGGGAAAATAGATTTTTCTGATCCTAGTTGTGATGTCCTTATGATGAAACCAAGGGCCCATCTACACATCAGCAATTTTTTCCATGGCATACATACATCTCTGTGCCTCTATCTGCCACATCACCTCACATATGAGTAATAGCACAGCTGTCCCCACCAGGCTGGAACAGGTCTAACCAGGCATGGAGGCACCCCAGTGTGAGCTGGCCTGCTGTCAGGGAAGTACTGCTTCAGGAGAAATTTGGTTATAAGATATCAGGAAGGAAAGAAACCCTAACAACTCATTTGCACGTATAAGGTTTTCTCCTTGGCTAGAGGAATGCAAATACCAGGCAGCTTTTACATTGCCTCCAACGGTTTGGCTGATTATCACATTTCTAATTCCAGTTCACACAATCCACACAGCACTTTCTTATTATGGATGTGCTGCTGACATGTACAAAGACTGATTAGATAGTCAGACACAAGCCAAGGAAATAATAAATATACAACTCCACTTTTCAGAAAATTAGTTTACTATCGGCATAGTTGTGTGCAGAGTTGAATTTGTCTTCAAGGCAGTCTGATCTGCCTTTTCTTTGCAAACAGGCTTTCCTGCTATCGAGTTAAATCTTCTAGATAGATAAATCACATAATAACATTTTTTGGGTTTATCATTTTCCCATCTGCTAGACAGGGAACTATTTTTGACTACCCTTATTACAGGTCTTACAAAGCTACTTTCCTAATCCTATCAGTGAGCCAAGAAATGCTTTTCCCCTTACATGTCCCACCTTGCAAATGCACCCATTCCTTGTTCATCAGTGTAGGAGAAAAATAATAAATTATATCATAAAATACAGCACAAAGACCAAGCTTGCTTCTTTTCAGGTAAGCTGTGCCTTGGGTGGCCAAGGCTTGCATAGCAGAGTGGACAATCCACAGACATAAAGGGATGGGCTGCAGAACAAAACTAACCTTTTGTGTCAAGCTCTACGGGTCAGGCCCAAGGGTGGCATCAGTGGTGGCCTTTTCCTGTCACTTATGGGCTCTGCTCAAAGGCAGCTTTGTGATACAGAGAGGCAGAATGAGCTGCAGTCATACATTGCAATAGATGACCTTGGGTTTCTACTGAGCAAGGTCAAAGAGGACTCAAAAAAGCCAGAGAAGATGCAGGAAAGGCTGATAAGATTGATTGAAGGTCTAGAGTGACTCTTCAGTTTAGGAAAATAAGACTGCAAGTAAAGACTATGACAGAAGCCTGTAACATCAGGCATGGGATGGAGATGGTAAGCAGGGAAGGAGCATCAGATAAAATTAGCAGGTGGCTCAAAGCAAAAACAAATACTTCTGATATATCAGATTCTTAAACAGCAGGACAGGCGCTGTTGTAGTTGCTGGAAGTTTGGGGTTGAAATGAAATTGGACAAGATCCTGGAAAGAAACTATTTAAAGCCTATCAAACATCAGCTTTAGCTTAAGATGTGAGCCATAAAGTGCTGGAGGCTGGGAGAGTACAAGGGGAAACATGTCCCTTATGTTCCTGTCCTGTTCTTACACTACCTGTGTCAGTGGCAATTGGCACAAAAAGAGACTGACCTGGATGGATAATTGGCCTGACCTGGTAGAGTTGTTCTTGTGCTTTAACTGAAAGTGAGTTTCAAAGCAGTAAAAATAGCAATGTAACATTACACCCAAGCAGGACGTGCCTTTATCTTAGTGCCATCTACACGATGGTTATGATAAAACACTCTGTTTTCTACAGCTTAAACTTTACCATTTATGAAATGATACTAATGGTGCCCATCTTTTAGAGATACTCCATGATCTACAACTGAACAAATAACACAATGACGAGGAGTTGCTCATGTTATTAACCAAAACCTTCCAGCCATCTAAATGTGTTTATATGTGCTGGTCCAATTAGTCAAGGGTCTGTGAAAAGGTCTTAAAAGAAGGGGTAAAAAGACATCAGGCATTAAATGTGATTTTAAGAAGCACCAACTGTTGCAGAGTATTTGATGCCTTTTGAGGTCAAATCCTCCTTTTTGTGTTTATTTTGGAATCCAGGATGAGGGGCTCAGGCTGCTGTTTTCAGAAGTGCGAAGAGTCAAGCCCGAGCTTACGTGGCCTGTTTATGGTTACAAGGCATTGCAACAGCAGTGAGAGGATGAGACCTGGTGCATTCCTGATTCCTATTAGGAAAGAAGCTGGGGAGGAAAAAGCAAGCTGGAATTGTCCTGCCTGCAATGCAAAGGGGAGGGATCCAAGCCACCTTTAACACAGCACCGGGATAACGCCGTGTCAGCACAGCTGTGGGGCTCGCCTGGGAAGCAAGGGGAATTACTAACTCCCTTTTGGGGCAGGTGGGAAGCTGCTGCTCTCCTTTAAATTGGCAAACAGCTAATTTAAAGTTGGCTTCTGTGGAGTCATTCTGCACAGCAGGGCTGCAGCAGAGGCACACACTCAAGTCTGTGTGGTCCAGGGATGTGGCAGGGACACAAACCCACCTTGGCAGCTGCAGTGAGACTGAGGCTATTCCCTATCCCCACATGGGGGGAAAAACTTCCACTAGTATGATTTCTTCAGCCTAATTCTTTTCTAGTTTAGGCTGACTTTCCCCTTCATGTAGGAGCCTCACAGATCTAATTTTTGGCTGAAAGCCAGCACCAGGTGTATCATTCCAGGTCCTGACCACTCACCAGCTCCACCCAACAGAGAAGCAGCACCTCTTGATCTCCCACAGAGTTTTGTAATTAAATATTAAAGAGTGCTGCTCATTCAGTGTTTTCCAGGCTTTCATTTCACCTGGCACTTCAAAGCCATAATATCATCATTTCTCTACAAGTCTCCTTAGTTAGGATTAGTTTTGTCAGTCTTGAGTATTTTACAGTTTTTCTGTGTTAGTCTCCAACATCTCAAGGTTAGTTTATGCTGCTGGGACTTCTTGTATGGGTATGTTGCTGCTTTGCTTTATGCTCTAAATCAGACTGGTGTTCATTTTGAGAAAAAAATTGTAATAATTTACAGTAAGACCCTTGTTTACAACCCTTAAAGCTCAAACAGACTTCACCCAGTCTCTAGTTTTCCTATTGCTGCTGCCCAGAAGGATCTCCATGAAGTTTTAAACAAAAACCTGGCTGACAGAGAGGAAAACTCTGGTATCCTATTATAGGATAAGGGGAGAAAATAGGGAAGAAAATAAACCCCAATCTGACAGCAGGAGAAAGCTGTCACCTGCTCTGGGGTATGAAGGGGAGTTTTACTGCATCTCAGTGGCAACAGCAGCTTCTTTAGAGGCAGAAGAAACACTTCTAGTAATCTTTCCAGCTAAGTGAGGTAAAAAACAGTTTACTGTCTTGAAAAGATCATGTAAGGATAATACTGGTTCTGGGTATCCTGCTCTTTCCTACAGCAAATTTTGTAACTGTGCCAAACCTGCTGCCAGGCTGGAGCTGGGAATAAAAGCACTAGGCAGGGTGTTTATTGGCACTAACTCCTGCAATTTGGGGGAATTCCTGCTTTTTGGCAAATACAGCACTGGCACCTTGAGTGATGGCAACCAGCATCCACCCCTGCACAAGTCTTTGAATGATATGTACAGTTTATTTGCTCTCATCTCCTCCTCATTAGGGTCTGTGTGTTAGAGACATTCACCCAAACGTTGATAAAGCCAAAATGCAGTGACAGAGGGCTGGAGTCATGCCTGGAATGGGCTTAGTATCACAGGACATTTTCATTGAATGATTTTCTTCTGTTTACAAAACTAAATTTCTATTTTTACACCTCCATGCCTGCTGTTTGGGAATACACTTAGGATATCTAATAACTTTGCAGTGCAGTTCCTTCACAACTCCAAAGCTGATTAAAAAGATCATCTGGTGAAGAGGGAGGTGAGGAATATGGGTCTGGTCCCCAGATAGTGTAAAAGCAGTGGATCTCAAGTGAGGTCAAAAAATGTACTAAGAACTAATTCTATATTTTGCAATAATATCATTGAAAAGGATGGAAGGGAATTGGTGATTGGTGCCACCTCTCACCCTCCCCTGTTGCAGAGGTGCATGACAGCATTGAAAGCTGCTTATCTTAGTTCTTGGAAGATTAACTAAATGTAAAAGATGCAATTTATAATGCTAAATAAAAGAAGAATCAGTATATATAGGGCAGGGGCAGTTAAAGCACCTACACATTTTAATATCACCTGTGTCAGCAAACTGTCAGCCCTAAAAGGTCACTAAAATAATCTGGCCCTTTATCAAGAGCAAACTCTTGCTGACTGATAATGCTGAATACCTGCTGCTAATTCCAGTCATCTCTACAAGCTAAATTAACCCTTTCCTGAGCATCATATGTGTTGATCTGTCTTTATGCAAATTCTGTTCTTTTCCCATCAAAGGCATTTTCAGTTAATTCTGTAGTTCTTTAACAAACTTTTAATCTTGTTGCTATTTTACCTCCATTGCCCTATCTTTGTGAGGATAAGATGTAAGCACTAGCTGGGTTTGGAGGAAAAATAGGATCAAGTATCATTTACACGTCCCTTACAGAGGGCCCTGTCCCTATCAGGTGCCAAAACACTCAGCTCCCCTTCACTGCAACGTGAGATAGCAGCGACTTCACCAACAGCATTTGGCTTTTTTCAAGTTTGGGTCCCTCACAGACTCCTGCAGACACCAGCAACAATTTCATAAACCAGCAGGGATTTTGATAACTTATATACAAGAGCACAGGAGGCTATCAGCTCCAGGGACAGAGCTGCAGATCTGCTTTTAGGGAAGATAAGATCCCTTACGTGTCTTAACCAGCTAAACAACGTCCCACAGGGTTTCACATCCCATGTGCTGGGTGATAGCTGCAAACACACTCCTCTGATAAAATGTCATGTCCTTTGCTAAAGCTTCAAACCCAGTGACACAGGGGGGCTTCTGGATAAATAGATTCCCCTGAAATATTAGTTTTATGTGACAGATTATTCCTAAGAGGTTTCAAATGCTCCAGACTTGAGTCAACACCTGACTCTACAGCTCTTGCTATCACTGCCCCTTTTGATTTCCTTTGGTTTTCTTTCCTTGAGATCAAGGTGATCTATTTTTAGTGCAGGGACTGGTTAAGTGAGGAGTTGCTATAGTGACAGATAGCTGATACAAACTGAGTCCCACTGCAATTCCTGGGGCTGGGAAAGGAGCACTCCCCAAAGTGGGGCAGCACCTGGGGGTGCCCAGACACTGCTCAGCTCAGGGGGCATTAAAAACTGCCCAGAACTCTCAGGGTGATGCTTAATGCATATGAAACAGCCAGAAGGCAGCCTAGGTACCTGTTGAAGGAAACAAACACATCTTGCTGCTTCTGTTGGCCCAGTAAATGTGCTGGTGTTGGTCTTCAGCTTTGCAGTGGTCCCCTTCTCCAAATCAGTTGCACGAATGCATCCACCATGAAAGTCACTATGTTCTTGAATGTTCACCAAAACAAGAATGATTTTGTGCCTGCGTTGATAATTGGGTGGGAAAAAGCCACAATATTTGCAACTTCAGCTTTCCTTGCAACTGAACAACTGAGCATCACAGAAATGTTGCTTGGAAAGGATGTCTGGAGGCCCCTTCTTCTATGTCCCACTCAAAACAGGTCTGGTATCAACCAAGACCAGGTCAGCCATGGCTTTGATTAGAAGACTCTTGCAAATCTCTTAGGATGGAGGCCACTCTCTAGGTTACCTGTGCCAGTACCTCAACAATCTCTTGAGGGAGTTTTTGCTGAGCCTGATCCTCCTCAGGCACAAATTCTTGTCTTTTCCTCCTTTTTCTACTATCTGCACTACTAAGATGGGTTTGGCTCTATCACCTTTGAAACTGCCCTTCAGGGAGCCGCAAGCTGTTAAAATGCACCTTAGTCTTCTCTCTGCTGGACAAAAAAAAAAAAAAAACCTGCCAGTTTCCTCAGCCTCTCCTCACAGATCCCAAAACATCTGCTGTAGGTCACAAAACATTTTGACAGCCCTTCAGGAAAACCCTCTTCAGTTTCCCAGCCTCCTTCTGTCCTTCTCTTGGGTGGAACCAGAAATTGGACCCCTTGTTCCGGATGCAGCCCAGCAGGCCAAGGTGGAGCGGGGATAACAACTCCCTAAACTGGATTGCTCCATTCCTCCTGATGTAACCCAGTATGGGGTTCACCTGCTGATAATGACAGCACATTTCTGGATCATTTTCCAGATTATATCCACCACAACCCCAAGTCCTGGGGTGCCTGGCTCACTGGGAGTCAGGACCCAGCATGTCCTGCTGCAGGCTCACCTCACCACCCAGGTCCCTGATGAACAATACCAGTCCCCATATTGATCCCTGGATATTAACCATCCCTAAATTCAGTAATACAATTAGGTCCCTTGGGAAATGCCAACATTATTCCAGCTTCTCATCCTTTCACCTCAGTCCTCCTCTCAAGGAGACTGGTGCAACCCTCACCTCTGAACACCCACCCAACTTTTGTAGTCACTCCTGCAGCAAGACCCCTTCCATTGCAAGCTTTCTATCTCCTTCATGTCTTGGTTTGACTTGCCATCTCGTTTCTGCCTGACCTGTATTTCTTAAATTGACTTATTGCCCTGTTCTTGTTTATTATCCCTAATTATACTCTATAAAAGCCATGAAAATGTCACAAATCATCTGTTCCTCTCCAGAAGCATGGCCCTCCAGGATTGTCACAGGGATCCTGGGTTCACTATCATCATTCCTGCTCTGACTGAAATAAAACCACGGGGCCAGATGGGCAGGATCTGTTAAACAATCCGGTGACTGTAACTCCGAGTGTGTCAAAAGGGTCCTTGTTGCCCCACAGGGAACAGAGCACTGGGAAGCAGCTGTTTTCCAAGGACTGGAAAAACCTCTGAAGAAACAACAGGATGCTATTAATTAATGTCAGCCAATCCCACCATTCATCCTCCAGCTAAATTGCCCCAACTTCATCAAAGGAGGAGCAGAAGAAGGACAGAATGGGAGCTCTTGGGTGCAAACACTGGGGTCTGTCCTTAAACCAAGCGAGGCTGTGTGACCTTTCCAGCAGGGAGAATTCAGCCCCTGAGCCAAACCTGCCAGCTGCACCACGATATCTCACAGAGCAGCCCTTCATCTCCTGAGAGCAAAGCCTTCATGTGTCAGTGTGACTCTGGAGTGACAATCAAATGGCTGAAACAATTTCAAGGCATTCGATCTCAGCATTACCAGCACTTTTAAGTCCTTGAACTGCTTTTAGGTTGGACAAGAATAGAGGTGAAAGTAGAAAACAGCTGAATCTTGGTAATTCCAGGGATTTGCTGATCCACTAAACCTGACAAACAAACTGCCTTAACAACATCTTTGAAATTGCACTCTTGGGCAATTCACTGAAACTTTGAGCAAGGAGTCAATAGTCCAAAACATTGATTTCTAATTAAACTAAAGTACCCACCTACCTAAATGCTACTGTCAAGTGCAATTTTAGGCTGTAAAAACAGACCTAGGCTTGAAATTTGCTTTTAAAGTCTGGCAAGAGGATTTGTAATATAGTTTCATGGGAGTATAAATAAATTGTGGTCTAGCTTAGCACATTCAAATAAGTAGAAAGTCAGTCTAGGATAACAGCTTCTCATGTAGATATTCTTTTGAAGTGAGAACCCTTGGAAAGTACAGGGAAAGCAGGGAAAAAATTATCTCTATGCTATTCCCAACTGGTGCAATAAGGATGAGAGAGGATGCATGGAAATCAGCAATTCCAGTGATTTTTAGTATGTAGGTTGTGACTCTCCAGCATCCATCATGAAGGCACTCTAGGCTGTGTTCATTAAACTGAGGTGCCACATATGAAAGTCTTATCTACATTATTTTATTTCAGCCTCAAAAATGAACCAGATACTTATTTCTATCAGAAGTAACAGAGATAGTGTTCCAGCCTTACATACCTATCAGAAATTACTTGTTACCTGAAGAGAACAGAAGCAGGGGATGAAAAAAGGAAATATGATAAATACATAAATATTACTTGCTGTCAGAAAAAGGCAGGATCTGCACCCTCTTTCATTCACAGTCAGTATCCAGCTTCCTTCTATCTCAGTTTCTCCTTTTCCACTTCAATGAACTCCATTTGCATTTCACATCTTTGCTCAGATTCAATCCCAAAACCTGCTTTTAATTTCTTTCTTTCAGGAATAACATTTATCCCACTTTTCAAATAATACTATTTGAATAATTGCAGAATTACAAGAAAGTGTCCTTCAGACAGTTAAAAATGAAATCTTCCTGCTGTTGCCGTGTCTGGGGGACAAACACCTGCACCCACAAGTAGCAACAAGGACCAGAACAACTTGGACTGCTCCCAGATGGGAGATTTCCCTGCCCAAAATCCTGCACAGTTTGTAAAGCAGCCCATCAAAAGGGAGGCTTGGCCCTGCTGCTCTCACCACGTTGTTGACAACAGCACATCACTGCTGAGTAATTCAGTCATTTATAGTAATACAGATATTTTGGACCAAATTTTGTGATGAGACACAGAGCTGCCTGGAGCAGGACTGGGAAGAAGAGTCAGTGGGCAGATTCATTTGCAGCACTGATCTGGAAATTTGTGCCTCGAGAACACACTGTATTTTTACACGTCTAACCTGCCCTTCAGGCAAAAATAACTTCTTTGAAAATAAATTACTCAGAGAATTTGCATTCTTGGACAACTCATCGCGAGGGCAGAGTCTACATCTTCTTCAAGCCTGCAAAGGGCTGCAGAGGCGGGATGCTGCACTCTGCTCAATCCACCTCCATTTCAGTTTCCACCAAATCAGTGGAGGTCTTATGGGGTTTATTACTATCTGAATTTACAGGTGCCTGCTTGAAAACACCTTGCTGTTTCTACTGCTTCATGGCCAGAGTCCTTGTCCCCCCATTCAGAATGCCTCAAAGCTGTGCACAAAGCCAGGATGTGCCAGAAAGCACCAGGACAGTGACTATAAGAAAGCAGAAAATGGCAAATTAAAAAGTCTCAGACATTTAATCAAGCTTGTCACTGCTTTTCTCCTTCCCAACAACCAACTACAGAAATTTCACAGCTTCCAGCTTCTCTCTGTAGTACAAGATTAATCAGTACTGATCAGCTGGGGCTGCACATCTTCTAAAATCACTGTCAGCTCAACAGAGCATGAAAACCACTAGAAAAAATCATTAACAAACCAAAGCTGTCTCAGTTTCTCATGCCCAGTGTCTGATGATGGTGGTTTTAAGCTGCTTTACTGGAGCAACAGGATTTTGCTCTTTCAGCTCATTTATGGCAGAGCTGGAACATGCAGCAATTCCTTCACTCTCATTTATTTCTCCAGAATTTTTTTCACTATGATTTCTCCCCGACTGCCTCATAACAAAAACATCTCACCAGAATGAGAAAGATAAATATCTCTGATCCTCCCACAAGCAGCACCACCCACTTTGGGGTGAAGCACTGGGTGAGCTGCAGCTCTCCAGGCTGGAAGGGAAGGAGATAAAGTCTTGTTTCCTTTTTGCAATTGCTACTCCATCATGTGTTCTGTGCTTCATGTTTTCACCCTGCACTTCTCCCATGTTTTCTGCCCCTGTTCTCAGGCTTGTGCCAATGAAAGGTGATGAAAGCCAGGCTGAATTATCCCCTGGGTTTTCAATTGCACTTGGAGAGGCTGTGAAGCACCAGCTCTTTGGTTTGGTGTAAGTCCCTGCCCATGGACAGCTGTGTGAGCTGGTCACATCCCATGGCACATTACCTGCTTGTGGTGATCATGGGTGCAGTCACCACATCCCCATTATTGGGAAGGAAGAACATAATTTCTCTGCTCGACACACGATCCACCCTCACACCCAGCCCCTGGGGTCTCGGACGGACCATGACAAGAGACAGAAGAAGCCCCTTGAGTTTTTGACTGAGAGGGGAAGACATTTCCATTTAGGCTGAGTATTCTAAGGACACCCCACAGCACCTCCCAACACACTCTAGAGCTTCAGCAGCCCTCCATTCCATTCCATTCCATTCCATTCCATTCCATTCCATTCCATTCCATTCCATTCCATTCCATTCCATTCCATTCCATTCCTCAGCAGCCCTCCATCCACTCCATGGTGGTTACAGAGACATGAGATGAAAGGAGCACCGCGCAGGTTACAGAGCGACTCTGGGACCGCCTGATTCATGTGGGGCTGAAGCATTTTTGCACTTGTGTTTATTGGGGTCTGAGACATCCAGCAAATGACTAAATGACTCATCATTTAGTCCTAATATGCACCTAATTATAACAGGGAAATAATCCTCAAGAGAGCTGTTGAGGTGAGATAGGACAGGGGCTGAGGGGCAGCACCCAGGCTTGCTTGGAGCCCCTTGGACCTGGCTTGTTGGGGCTCAGCTTTGGCACCTGATGATTAAAAGCTACCTGATTAAAGTAACAAACCCCAAGAGGAGCAGCATGGGCAAAGAGAAGCTCCTGGGCATTTCCATGCAGCTAAAAGACTCCAAAACAAGTGTTTTGAGGCTAAATGCCCAGCACGAGGCAGCCCTGGTGCAGCCTCACAGCAGCCACATGTGCTGCAGAGCGGTTCCTTTGCTGAGCACTCATGACTTGGGTAGGGAAAAAAACACTTTAAACATTATTCCTTTTGCATATGTCACCCAGTCCTTTGTGGAATACATGGTGTTCTTTAAAGGGCAGAGCAATTAGCCTCTCTGAGGTCAAAAATCTTTCCCCTTCAGAAATGCCACAGAGCCTATCCATTTACAACACATCGGGCTGCGGCGAGAGCTGCCAGGAGGAGAAACTGCCAGAACCCTGCACAGCAACTGCAAGAGGAAGGAGGAAACTATGCAGCAGTGATCTAGAAGCTGGAGAAATTTTGGGTAGTCCCTGTTCTCAGCCCTGCCAAAATCCCATTGCATAAATCAGCTTCCCTGTTGTTTGGTGGACAGCTCAAGCTTTGAGGTCTCCCTGTTGGCTGCTCCTCTCCCAGAGCAAACTGTGGGATCTCTGCCTTCACTCCTGCTCTCGTTTGCTCCTGGTACTCATTCATGTTTTTCTCCTTTCCCTCTCTGTGTGTTCTCTGCTTCTGTTTGCATTCAGGTCTCCCCTTGCTGTTCACTTGGAAAAAAAGGACTGTAAGGCTCCAAACCTAGGGAATTACAGAGATGACCATCCTTGGCAATGCCACTCTTTATTTCTCCATCAGGATGCAACCTCTGCACCAGTGCAGAGGAGGGAAGGGGTTCAGCTCAACCGATACACAGAAGAATGGTACTACTTGATAATTTTAGTTGCAGTGGGCTGATGGCATCTAGCCCAACCCTATTTACAAGGACTGGAGGATTCTTCCTTAAAACACTTACGGAAGTGGCCAAGAAAAATCAAAAATTCCAAATTCAACCAGTCTGGGTGTCAGATTACCCCTTTTGGGTAAATATCATGGGATATTTTCCTCTTGTTTCCTTTTCCACTCCTTTTCTGAAAACAGTCCAAGCTCATTTACCAACAGGGAGGCTGCTGTCATTCATTTCTCACCCCTGATGGTAGATGACAACCAAATGGGATGTGCTGGTGTGTGATTAACCCTGAGGAGCCACCAAGCCTGGCTGCTACCAGTGCTCCTGCACACATTAATACTGGTCATAAAACCTGCTGAGTGCCAGCACTTCCCTTGAAAGCTGCTCAGAGAGTGTTTATTGAGGCCTAAAAGCTACAAGATACAGATTGAAAGCAGCAAATAGTGCAAAGCTTTTGTTTTGACATTTCCCTGCAATTAATTAAGGCCATTGGGGTGGGGGGCATGAGGGGAAGGCCTTTGCAAGAGTGTTAACCTGTTCCCTGAAAGGAATCCAGACTCTGGTGGGATGGCAGAGGCAATCCCCACAGCAGAGCATCCAAGGAAGACAATAACTCAGATATATCTCATTTGATTTTTCTCACCCTTGTGACTCAGTAGTTCTCTGTTGGTGATGGAAGTGCAGGGAGCTGACCTGGTCACACTCTTACAAGATCTGTAGAGTAAAAACTGTGTAGAAAACTCTGCCTGGTACTCACTGTGTATCACTGGAGTGGGCTACAAAGCTGGAATAACAGGAATGAGGAAAAGAAGGAGCAAGTATTTTGGCAGTGCTAGCATTATACTTTTCAATTATTTTTTTTTTATATAACTCTGTCACAAGCAGTACAGTTCATGTAGTCAGGTTTTTTGGTGCAGAACAAATTATTTTCTCCATGGAGGGAGTTGAGGACAGGGTTTAGAGTTAGACTCAGAGGAAGCAGATATGCAACACTATGTTTAGTGCTTCCAGCAGTGAATCCTTTTGCAGATACTGGTTATACCCCTGTGTTGATGAAACCACAACCAGACTGTGAATTAGTGGTCCAAAGTGCCATTCAACATTCAATCAACAAATTGCACCTATGTTTCTATCTACTCTACATGAGAATTTAGGAAGTTTAACCAGAGATTTGGGAAGGAATTTTATGTCTTTAAGATAAATATTCCCCTTCTTGTTGCATAAACCCTGTGACCTGTCTTTGTGCATGTTTCTGAGACTGTGAAACTCCAAAGACCTGGGTCATTTCTCATTCACATCACCTTGACCTTCCTACCACTCCCACAGAAACACCAGGTGGGTTTAGGAAAACACAGAACAAGACACAGTAAACAGTTCTAGATTTAAAATTACTTAACTGTATGCAGCAGGAACAAAAGGAGAAGTGTTTGCAAGGATTACAACTTAAAAATTACACAACCAATCACTAAATAAATTGGAAAACATTATACAGAAAAACCAAGACTCCAGGGCAGCCACCCAACCAACAGCTGTATTTCCCCATCACCAAATGTACATGTATGTCTCCACATTGTGCATTTGGTCCAACACTACTCCTACTTCCATCATTCTGCTGGATTTGACACAGTGACTCCTGATCAATAGAGAGTAAAAGAGCCTTGCCTACCTTTTGTACATGTCAGCCTCTCTAAACTGAGCCTTATCCAGCTGATTCAGTGTAATATCAGTTTTAACCTTCTCGGTCACAGAACAGAATTGCTCAGTAACACTCATGGTCTTCAGAGAACCAGCTACCATTAGTCCATATGCATTAGGAAATGCATTAAAATTGGCATTTCTCCATTATTAAGACAACAGCCAGATCCTGTTGAAAAATCCCTTTTGTCCTGACCAGCTGATCCTTATGTGACACACAGATACTCTCTGACACACACAACTCAGCACCTGTATTGGAGCTGATACTCAGTGATGAGGAAAAGCTTTTGCTTAAGAGAGAACGGTCCCGAATTGCAACTCAAACACAAATATACTGATAACTGCAGTATCAGAAAGATGTTTTCAAATGCATTAATTACAAGACTGATAGGAACTTTTTCTCTACTTAAAATTCATGTATCAATAGATATAATTAGGCCTAACTTAGAACTTAGTTGTTATTGTTCAATTAAAGTGACATCAGGCAACAGTCCTTTCTGAATGCCACAGGATTTACTGCAAAGCTTCCTGTACCACCACTCTTTTCCTAAAGGTTATGGCTGATGTGTTACAGGCGTCAGCTGAGATTTTCATCTCTGGTGCAAACCCACACCAGAATAACCTCCACACAACAAATGCACGATTCAGTCGGTGAAACTGGGGAGCACAACACTTTGCTCAATTATTCACTATCACCCTCTCCCAAAGAGCAGTGTCCCTCCTTGCTGGATGCAGAGGGTCCTTACCAGACAGGCCCTGGGGGTCGGAGTGGCGCCTTTCCAAGATTTTGCATCGCTCCTTTCTCTTCTTGCTCCCTCTGAAGCTGCCAAAACGCTTCATGAGCTGCAACATGCACTCGCGTGGCGGCAGCTGTCGCTCATGCCCAGGGCTGGAGGAAAAAAAAGCAGCACGAGGGGCAAGGCGAGGTGTTGCTCACACCAAAAGCCCAGGTGTGAGAAAATAACTCTCCAGAAAGACAGTGTGGCTGCAAAAGAAGTCCAGCTGGCCAGCAGCTCAGCTCTGAGGTGCCTGGCTGTGGTCTTTGTGGAGAGCTGTCCTGCAGCAGGCTGCCAACCCTTGCCTGCCAGGCGCTTCCAGCCTTAATTCCGGCATACAGTGACTGCCCTGCAAGTCTGCGTGGACAGGGGGAGAAGTTCAAAGTCTGCCCAGCTTGCAGCCACAGAGCTCTTATACATCAGCTGTCAGAAGCCTCAGAGACCAAAACGTTTCCCAGTGGATCAGCTCATGTGGAAAAGGTCAGGAGCCGCCTGATAAGCTCCCTTGTTTAAAAAATAGTGACGGTGCGAAGGAGCCACCAGCCCTCTTGAAGGGAGCTGTCACGTGCAGCTCGGCATGACGACTCTTTCAACAGGCTGTAAAAGGAAACCACCCCTGGACAGACAATTCCTGGCAGCAGTGTCCCAGGCACGCTGGCACCATGACGTGACATCACCCAACTATTTTGATTCACGTGTGCTGGGTCTTGGGAGGGACAGGAGAGCCCAGCTGACTCCATGAGCTCCGGAACGCCTGGCCCTCCACAGCTAATGACCGATGGATTCATGGGATCCAGCTCCTGCCAATTCATAAAAAGAAGGCTGATACTTTCTGGAAACCGTGGAGTGAAGGGCTGGAGCTTCTCTGTGACACTTCTCTGTGACGTGCCCTCCCCGTGCTGCACGTGTCCCTGTGCTCAGTGCAGATCGCTCTGTTCAAATTCGCTTTCTGCAAAGCAAAAGGCACCAGCACAGCTGTTTGCAACACAGCTAAATCCACCTCGTGGTCTTTTCAATGAGACAAACATGCACGAGGCTGTTGCTCATCCCAATCAGCCAGGCTGTATGATGATGTTTGGCTCTGAGTCTACATTTAGAGCTGTTTATTTTAGGAAGGGGTTGATTATCGTGGGCTGGATCTCGAGCAGCTGGAGAGGGGTGCAAGCATGATCCAAGGCATGGTCAAACCATCGTAGCCAACCTTCCTAAGATCATAGTAAATGCACTGTTAAATCAAAAGCTTTTTTTAATGTTTCCTCTGGACAGCACTAGATTGTGAGGCTCAGCTCTTTCAAAAATCAAACGCTATATGAGTAATGAGAGTCTTATCTTTTTAATTCCTAGGAGGAATTGAAGGTTATATCACCTTTTTCCTCTACAAAGAAACATGACTTCTTCCTTGTGCCCATGATTACTTCTGGGACTTAATATCATTGGGAAGGACAACAAAGCCCAGCCTTGAATGCTGCAGAAAAGGCCTTTATCAACACAGATTCCTTGCAAGCTCTGTTTTTTCAGAAAGATGCATTAATGCAAGGATGCCCTGGGCCTTCAGGGATCCCAAGAATATGTGCAGAGGTGACAGCAGGTTCCTCTGTCATTTTCAGCTACCAGAGGTTCCCCCAAGTCTACCCTGTGAAGAACGTGAAATAAGACAGTACAGAAGACACCATTGTTCTTTCACCTAGCAACCAAAACAATCAAATTATTACCAAGACACTTAATTACCTTCCACACAAGGCTCTGAACTGATATCCAAGTGAGGCACGATGATAATTAATGGGAAGCTGTTCTCAGACTTTCCCCTTCTGACTAGTCCTCCCACTTTCTCTTACCCTCATCTCTGTGGCCCTGTTTCAGCTCTGCAAGTGAACATCCTGCTGCTTTTAACCAAATAACAATCCTTGGCATAAAAGCTCCTGTCAGCACAGTGTGTTTACAAAGCCCCTTCTCCAGCCCCTCCCTTGAGGCTCACTGTTCACCCAGCACAGAGGAGAAGCAAAAAGAGCAATGAGTTGAGGAATTAGCAGGCTAAAGTGTCTGTGTTACTCAAATATTTGGTTTAATGTAGCTGTAAGAAGCCTTAAGCTCTGCACACCCCATCTGTGGTGAGTGACCACCACATTTACCTCTGCAACTTCACCTGCACTGTCCCCTCCCTTCACTCTGCCATGATTATGGCACCACCACTGAGACAGCAGCTGCCGTGGGACAAGCTCTGGCTCTCCCCACAAGCACAATTCAAGTGCTGATTCTCAACCTACTTCCATGAGTACTTCCTGTTTGAAAACCAGCTCCCCCAAACCAAACCTGGATTCTCCTTGCTGCAAACTAAGTCATTCTTCTCACTCACCATGCACAGGGAGAACAGTGTTCCTTTCTGATCCAGAGCCACCCCTGACATATTTGACAACAGTTATTCAGTTCCCTGTCCAGTCTTTATTTGATCAAAGACACAAGAAGTGTTGCCTACACCCCCAATTCAGTCTGAACCTCAAGCTCCCTCTGTTTCAGGGAGGAAAAGCATTCCTCATTCTTCAGTGGCCAAAGGATTGCTAGGAATGATTCGATGTTATCAGAAAGCAAAAAATTTAAAATCCCTTTTTAATGAGATAAGAATTGCTATTGCTTCAGCATGGAAACAGCCCCCTTTTCGATAGAAACCAAGGATAAATAGTCACTGATGACCTTTTCAAGCAGGGCCATTGCACCAGGAGGGCTCATTTCCCCTCATTAAGGGAAGCAGCAAGACTCTAATGTTTCTACACAGAGCTACTAGAAAATGAAACAACACTGTTTAACAACTGACTTTCGCAGTAATTTGTTAAAAAAGCACTAAGTGTTTTGAGTATAATCAGTCTGTCTCCCACAGCTAATGGTCTAGCAGACACTTGCACATTTACACCAGGTACTACATCTCCTTAATGATTCCAGTGCAAGGATCTTGTAAAACTAATAATAAAAAGCTGTGCTTCAAAGTGTTCCTTTGGGGCCATCTATGTTCTGGAGATTGAAAACACAAATCCCTTCCATCCCCTCCAAGCAACCATGAAATGTACTCTTGTCAAGCTTCATTAAAATCTCCCAAATTAGTTATCCCATATTATGATTTTTTAGCTGCATAAGGATAACACCGTGCCCCTCCAAAAATCCTACACAAGCTCACTCTGAGAGATACCAAGCAATGGGCAGCTTAATAAAGTTATTTTTGGGGAAGGAGCAAACAAACACTGGTGTATGTGTGAGAAACACTTCCCTAGTCCCACTGTATCTGCAAAGCTCACCAGACCTCAGCCCCAAAACCCCCATCCCTGGCTGGGCTCCCTCTTTTTGATGTTTCTTGCTTTTAAGTTCTCCATCTATCAGGATAAAAGGACATGCCCTCAGTGATTTACCACAACTCCTCAGGCACAAACATAACAAAAATCTTTTTTACTCTGGATGTGATGTGGAGGTTTGTTCTATGAGGTAGAATTGAGGGCAAGTGTTCAGATTTGGTCACCAGACAGAAAATATGGAAAATGCCTTCACATCAAACAAGTGCAGCCACCAGAGCTTTGAAACACAAACTGATTCATCCATTTTACAGAGGTGTAAATTCTGTGCCACGGGGAAAATACTTTAAAAACTGGTATTTCAAAGCATTTCCTCAGTTGTCTTTTTAACAGGAGCTTGAACCTGATATACAAACGCAGCAGCAGAACACAGGGCAGGCAGTGGGGGCCAGTTAATGCTATCTAATTTATTTTGATGTGAAAATGGAAAAAACAACGTTTTCTTCCTCGAAATTTAAGAGCTCATTTAGCTCAAAACAGGAAGGCTAAGAGGAATTTGTATCCCCTTAGTGACAATTACTGTTTGAACTGGCTGCTGACTGCAAATCAGCAAAACCAAGTATTTCCCTTTCCTCGTTGCTGAGAATTTCCTCATTCAAAAATGCCCTCTGTTTTTGTCATTGCTAAGAGAAATAAAGTTCAGATCCATGCTCAGAAAGGTAAAGTATGAATCATACTTGCATTTCTACATGGATCATGTTTCTCTGCCATGTTGTCCTAAAAGCTTCCCCTAAATTGGATTTTTTTTCTAATTTTCATTTTTTAAACTCTACATAATGATGTTGGCAAAACTGAACATTTTCTAATGCTGTCAGTGGTGCTGGTACATGCTTGCATGCCTTACAACACCAGACTCATCTTAACTGCAACCATATTTCATATAAATAGAAAATGTGGAAAATATTTCAAAATAACATGCAAATAAATATGTAAAAGAGATCTTTGCTCTCAAAAAAAAAAAAAAACCTCTGGAGTCCAGGTGATGCAATGCACAAAAACAAAAAGCCTGTTTAGCCTGAACACCATTTGCAGGCCGATTGAACAGAACATACAGCCCATGTTTTCAAAGAGAAACACAAACTACCACTTTCTCCATCTGGTCCAAGCCCAGCTCACACCCCATAAAAGAATTGCAAGTTTATGACTCCAAGCTGGGCTCAATTACTTCCCATAATCATAACCAAGTGTTTCTGTGTAACGAGTTTTCATCCCCCTTTTTTAATACTACTTCATGCTGCTTTCACTATACATTAACAAACATTTCAATCTCTGAAAAATCTGCCAGAAAAATTTAAAAGGTTAATTTCACTTCTTTCCCACAGTCCCCTAAGGTGCACACTATATTCCCCAGGACTCTTGGTAAATTACTTATAAATGACATCCTGGCATCTTTGTGATGTTTTCCCATCCTACCTTTCCAGACCTTGTAACACAAACCAGCAGGAATAGGAGTAACAGCAATGGTAGTGTTTAGTGTTGGCGTATTGGTGATTTCTAGTAAGAAAAACACTTTTTCTGACCCAGAGCATCCATCCCAGAAGAGCAATAAGCTGGGACTGATGACTATGATCCCATCCAAATGATAATTTTATCACTTCCCCCCATCCTTCTAATAAACTTGGTGCATATGTTTCCAGCACTCACTTCTTCAGCAATTTCACATCTATTGTGAAAAACTGAGCTGTTTTTAAATGCATCACAATCTGGCTGTGCTCAAAACACCAAAACAGTATTCAGTCCAGGAAGTACAAGATGTCTGGTGACAACACCACTTCTAAAATTTAGTAAGTTCTCAGCTAAAGAAAAACAGCAGAGATAATAAGTTCCTTAGAAGCATTTTCCACTTGGGCTTTTCTCATCTCTTCTTGCTCCTCTTTCTTCTTTTCTTCTATGAAGTCTTTCAAATATATCGATCCACAAAACCTTGAGAAGAAGATAGAATTCAGTGGAATATCACAAATCTCCTTTTTGTTCTCTTCTTGTCCTCATTTCTTAACTGCTTCTTCACTTCTCATGCAGAATTGGAACAGATTAAATGATGTTAAAGTTAAAATGGGCATTGTAAGGCTGAACAAAATACCCCCTTCAGTTTAAATTAAAGTCTTAAAACCAGCACTGAATGCATCACAAAGGGAATGTCAGCAAATGAAATAAGACAGAGATTGCTCAAAAAGATAATATGTTAGGGATGGGCAGTACCTGAAAAGTGAAATTCATACAACTATCCCAATACTGAACTCCCATGAAATCTGAGAGACTTAAAAACCAGAGCATCACAATTCTACAGAAATACAGCACTGCACTGATTCAGTTTTTGGAGAGGGAAGGGAAGGGAAGGGAAGGGAAGGGAAGGGAAGGGAAGGGAAGGGAAGGGAAGGGAAGGGAAGGGAAGGGAAGGGAAGGGAAGGGAAGGGAAGGGAAGGGAAGGGAAGGGAAGGGAAGGGAAGGGAAGGGAAGGGAAGGGAAGGGAAGGGAAGGGAAGGGAAGGGAAGGGAAGGGGAGGGGAGGGGAGGGGAGGGGAGGGGAGGGGAGGGGAGGGGAGGGGAGGGGAGGGGAGGGGAGGGGAGGGGAGGGGAGGGGAGGGGAGGGGAGGGGAGGGGAGGGGAGGGGAGGGGAGGGGAGGGGAGGGGAGGGGAGAACCTCACTGAGTTAGCAAAAACTAGCACCAGTGCTCAGCTGTCCTTGCATGCCAACCTTGCACAAACCAGTCACCCCAAAATGACCCATTACTATGCCCCAGTGGGTGAAATAAAGACATATATGCTATATTTATATTACATACATACAATCAGGGACAGTGGCCAGCAGCATTCTATTAGACCTGTGAGACAACACAGAAATGCTGGCTGAAGAGAAAATTGAACCACACCTTGAAAAGCTAAATGCTTAGATAATGCTTGAGAAGCCTTTCCCATTCCTGACTCCAGCAGTTTCACCAGTGACTCTCCCACTCTTCACTGATTAAAAATGGACCTCATAGTTCAGATGCAAGGGAGCATCAATTTCCAGAGTAATAAAACATTCCCTGTGAATCTCAAGGGCAAAGGAGGATTTATGTGCCTTTCCTGCTCTTTGATGCTGTGATGGTGCAGAAGAACCCGAAAACTACATGGAGATCACCTATAGGTGTTTACATAAATGTTATTTTGGCAGTGAAAGCAGGGTCTTGTAGCAGTGAGCTGAACTGCTCACTGAACTCAGCTCAAAGCTCACAAAACCCCAAGGACTAGCCAGGGTATCCATGGGAAGGACTTCAACTAATTCTACAGCCACTGCCAGTGTGGTTACATCAATGGCCAAGGACACTGCACAGGACTCCATCCTGATGAACCAAACACAGGAGAGATGCCAAGAGGGAAAATTCCTACAGGATCATCCAACGCAGCATTCTTAATACAAGTGGGATTGCTCCAGCCAGGGGAATACAATAGAAAGGGAGGAATCCTCTGTATGTAGATGGGGACTGAACTGAAATCCACCCCTCTGCACAGTCTTTTGGAATTGCAGCAAATCCCTTCATCTGTTTGTTCAAGCCATTCTTAGCAAAATACACCAGACCTTCAGGTCTTTAAAAAATAATACAAGGGATTAAAAAAAAAAAACAAACCCAAAAGCTGCACCAAAAAACCAGAAAAAACCAAAAACAAACTAACCTTCACCTAAAAAAACCCAAAAACCAAAACCAAAACCAACAAAAAAAAAAAAAAAAAAAAAAAACAAACAAACAACACAAAACCCCAAAAAACCCCAAAATAAAAAAAAAAAACAAACAAACCAAAAAACCAAACTATCAAACAAAAAAACCCATAATAAAACAAAACAAAAACCCACAGAAAACAAATCCACAAAAAATCCCTCAAGATCTGTCTTCATTTTCTACCTTAATTTCCCAAGAAAATTAATGACTCAGAAGCATCATTAGTTGTAAGCAAACAAATAAAATCAAGTGCTTTGCATGCTTTAATGTCATAATAACTGAACAACTGGCAAACCAGCTCTGTTAACTTCCCAAGATAAACATCTCAGGAACCACCACCATCTTAGATATTGATATAGATATAGATATAGATATAGATATAGATGATATATCGAGAGAGGAAGTTTACTAGAATTAGTTTTCCAAATATGCCAGAAGAGATGGGAATATAGAGGAAAAAATACACATTGTCACACACTGTATCTTTCTGGAAGAGAAAATCTTTCTGGTTTCTTTTTCCAGGTTTTGTTGTTGCTGTTTTTTGTTTTAATGGGGCTTTTACACTTTTTGCACCCAGATGACACCGAGCAATTTTGATAGCAAAAGAAACTTCACTGGCTTTTAAAGAGAGATGAAAGCACTGTGAGAAAGACAGACTCTACAGATTTTTGAGGTGGTACAGAGGCACCTTAACAATCTCCAAAGGTACAAAGGGGACACAGAAAGAGACAGTGGACATGTATGGGAAAACTGGGTTGTTTTACTCTTGACAATGATCTAGAAACCACCCAAGTATTTCCCATTTATTGATGATTCTACCAATTTGTGTAACTGGAAGACAGGTGATTTGGAAAAAAGGATCCCCAGGATTCAGCTAAAGAGCTCCTGTGACTGTGGAAGGCACAATCCTACGATTCAAAGGATAGTGTGGAACAGCTTGGGTGGTGAAAAGTTCCCTGTTCATTCATTGTACCAGTGAAAACACCAAGCACTGTGAAGTTCAGAGTTGTTATTTTTAGGATTGTGTGAAAAATCTCAGTGGGTTGGCTGGGACCAACGCAGACGTGAACTAGAGAAAGCTTTGAGTCTTTATGTCTTGAGATGACAGAAGGACTGGAAACCCGGGAGCTACAAGACAGCAAGAAAATATTCCTGGAAAAGTCAACCCTGCCAGTCTGCACACACAATACCTGGCAGGAGAAAAAACAGCCTGAAACTTTTCACAGCAGCTAATCATAAAGGAAGAGACTGGAAAGGCTGTCAGCTGTGTCCCTGGGGATCTGCTTGAAAGCCAGAGACAGAGTGGGAAAGGGGCAACACCACTGCCACTCCTTGCACGTTTCCTTGGTCATTTTTGTTTTAGGATCCCCTTATGAATCAGAGGACCAGTGCTCAGGCACATCCCAGCTGACACTTAATTTGCAGCCAGCATCTTTCCCTGTTCACTTCCTCAAAACACATTGAGCCTCAAATTGAGACACTTCTGGAATCATGGAATCTCTTTTAGTGTGACTTGTCTTAGCAATACATTGGGTTAATCCCAATACTATTTGTATCTTGTCACGTAAATTGAAAATTATCTAAAATAGTATCACAGATGATCAGAATTTGTTGCAGAGAGCCATCAGGTCCCCAGATCTTGTAAAGGTTCATGCAGTGGCTTCAGTGCTTAAAGTAGAAAGCACTCTACCCAGTAGCCCCCCTGTCACTAATCCTTACACATTCCACATCAAGAAACAAAGCAGAAGCTCACTGTTATGGTCACAGAGCTCTGGATATAACCAGCAGCAGAGACTCTTGAATCTCTTGTCTGCCCCTAAAGCCTCCTCCATCCTTAGTCACTCACTCAGGTGCCTCTGTTCTCAGGGGCACATTTCTAACACAGGCATTGAGCTTTCTCCCACTTGGTGCAATTCTGGCTCTCAGAGTCAAGGTTGCCTAAAACAGCCTGTAAAAACCTACCCATGTTCCAGACTGAACACTTTTGTTATTATTACATATTTGTGGAAAAAACCACTCCATCATCACCTGGCAGCTGGCAATAAAGCCTGGCAAATCTGACGCTCAGCTTATTTGCAAGCACGTCACTGGAGAAAAAAAAAAAATTAAAACCTCTGTGCTAACAGACACAAACAGAAATTACTGCTCCAAGCCACATAGTCCTCTTTAAACCAGGCAGGTTGTTTCCAGTCATAATAAAATACTTTCAGGCCAGAGGAGGGGAGGAAGAAACACTGAAATGGGACTGAGTATAGCATTAATAGACTTTGGTTTTATTCTAAACTCTGCTATCAGGCAACTGCACAGCCAGGAAAAACCCACATCACCTCTGTGAGAGCTTCAGAGGAAAATCTGTTTTCAGATGTTACTGCACTGCAAGAGTCTCAAGCTTAGACTAATCCCTTTTCTACTCCTATTAACCAGAAAGTTAATTAAAAATCTTAAAGAAAATGAAGACCCACAGCAGAGGAAGTAGATTTTTACAGTGACCACAGGTTTCTGGCTTTCCTCCCTGTTTATTTGCTGCCTATATCCATTACAAGCCTCTGCGTTCAAAGGCGAACAGCAAAATTCCTGTGTCCAGGAACTGCTCAGAGAGGGATAAGTGCAGGGTGGAAAGCACCAACCCTCAACCCAAGAGACCAAACTTCCACTGTGCTCAGCAGCAAAACCCAGGCTCATTGCCAGCAAAACTGAGCTTTTGAAGATGTCTTTAAATTAATTTCTCAGTGTTTTTTTTTCCTGCACGTGTTAAAAGATGTGACATGAGCTCCTGTGCCAAGCACAGCACTGACTAGGAAGGTCCTGCTGATCTTTGAATCAGAGCCCTCAACACCACCAGCCTAAATCAGCTCTTCAAATTCCCCCTGCACCCTTCAGTCCTCCCTATTTACAGTCACCTGCTACAAAATTCACACTCTCAAACTACATTAATTAATAAACCTTCATAAAAAATGGAGAAGATCCACTCAGGCTCATGGACAAAGCTTTGGGGAAGCTGGAAGCAGAGAGGGATGCTCCTGTCCCAGCCTTTACCCTCCCTGCCTGCACAAACCTGCAAAAATCCCAGCCTGCACAAATCCGGCGTGGGAGGGAACGCGTGGGGCACCAGCAGAGCCCAAAGGACTTTCTGCTGCTCAGCAGCTCCCTGTGCCTCTCATCCTAATGTGCTTAAGAGGTAAACAGCTTCATGTCAGCAGCAAGTTTTTACTGGGTTTTTGTGGTACCCCCCTTCATGACTGGGAAGCTCCAAGTGTCTTCACAACCTTTCCTTGGTTGCTGTCACCAGGCACTTCCTGATGTCACAGATGGTTTTGCTTTCTGCTGCAAGGGCACAAAACATGCAGCCATGCCTGGAGAGTGCTTGGTGCAGCCTGAGTTGGTCCACAGTGAAGAATGAAGCTGGCTCTTCAACAGTTTTGACTGCTCAGCTCCAAGAAAAGTTCCACTGTGTTAACAATATCAGCACAAAACCACCTGCATTTCTCTAAGGATGTGGCAAACCAGTGTCCTTTCCTTACAGCACTGAGCCCACCAGGCTGCACTACTCTGTGCCCACCTCACCCCTTCAAGGCTGCAAATCAAGGGCCTCTCCCCCTCCTATATTAGCATTATTAGTGTATTAATTATGTTCTTAACCTCATTTACCTCCTTGGCTTTTGCACCATGTGAAAAGAACGAGGAAAGAAGAGCTGGAGACTTCCTTAGGACAGCAAAGGGCTCCTCTATCCCTGCAGCCTTCAGTGAAGTGGCAGAAATTGCTTATAAACAGCTCAGCTGAACATGATTCTTTCCCCAATGCACAGCAAGTATGTGTGTCCAAGGCAGAGGATAAGAAACTTTGGGGAAACAAAGTGCCAGGTTTAGAGAGAAACACAAGTTCCTAGCCATGAACTCATCACCGGATTTTTCCCTCGGAATTTTTGCAAGATGCGCATGTGCTGTGAGCTGCTGAGCCTCGCATCTGCTGGATGGTCAAGAAAGTAATTTCTAAGAATGTCAGTGATGTCAGGCATTTTCTTTTCTTAATGTGGCCATAAAGTGGCAAAAGCTGTCAGCGGCACTGGCAGTAGCTTAAGAAAAAATGTTGATGTTGCCTGGATACTGAGTCCTGCTCCAGCCTCAGATTTGCCTGCATGTCAGCATTTGACAGGAGTAACTCCTTGGGATTTTAGGTTTTTAATATTTTGAGATCCGTGCAAATATCTCTCCTTATTCAGATCCCTCCTTCTCTCTCCTCCCCCACTTTTCGGCTTTGTAAAATGCAAACTAATTCCTCAACCATAGTAAAGCCATAAATAAGAAGCTGTAGAAATATTTTTTCTAGCCTTATTTTTTTTTCTCCAGGTTAATCTTTTCAGTTATATAAACACTTTATAAAATAGCATTGCAAAAGTATATGAGAATCTGTTTATGTGATTAAAACTTGGATCCTTCTTTCCCAGTGACAGTATTTCATGCCTTGCATTTGCCACTGCTGAGATTTGCTCAGCTGTCTCTCCGTGACCTCCAAAGCAGAAGGCAGCAGGATTTAACATTGCTTCTCATGGAGTGCTTACAGTAAATCACTGCTGGTGGGTATCCATGGAGTCTTGGAGAAAAAAGAGCATTATTAAGTACCTGCTAATTTTTTGTTACAGTGGATGGATTTCAGGTTTTCACAGATGGCAAAAATCCAGCTACTCCAAAGGGAAGTGATTTTTTCCCAGTCTTTCCCTTTATTGTTCTGCTCCCAATCTGATTTGTGCTTTAGTGTTTGAAGAAAAGAGTTCTGGATGCCATTTAATGAAGTACTGTAGTGTTTTATTATCCTTTATGGTAAAGAATTTGGAAGGATTTTGGAGAGCTTCAGGCAGAAACAGAAACAGGACCAAAGTGCATATACAAAATACAGCACTAAACTCTTCCTGGCAGCTAGATGACAGAGAAGTAAAAAACATCCACTGCAGGAAATTTTTCCAGTCTGATCCCTGACATGGTTCCCAAGTGAGGAACAATGCACAGTTATCCCAGTGCCCCACAGCAGCAGATTTCAGCACCCTGCAAGGTTATTTTCCAAAGGAAAGGATGTGCTGTTCAGATACTTTCTTTAGCATCACTTTTAAAATTTATCTAATAATGTCACAGGATTTCAATAGGCAAGCAAGTCTTTCAACAATGCCACCCCAAACATCATTCCTGCAGAGCCCTTCTGCACTGGGGAATGACTCAGTTTAGCCATGCTGAAGTGAAGGGCATGCTCTCCTTCCTCTTCCAGTTCTTCATTTAAAAAAATCCATATATTTTAATACTAAACATCATGACCGCATCATATCAAAAGGGTAAATAAAGCTTGAATTCGACAAGAACAGGTACCACAATCTCATAACTCTTCCCAGCTGATGCCAAGCACAAAGCTGTGTGAACACATGAGGTTCATCTATTCAATGTAATCCTGTTTTCCCTCTTATTACAATAGTAGCAGACATGAGATTTTGGGCATTGTCAACTTCAACAGCTCTGTGGAGAGAAGAAGACACTTTCCTGTTGTAGCACTCCAAATTTTAAAATTTAAGCACTGGCAAAAAATTTACTCAGAAAAACTTGACATTGACAAAAAAAAAAAAAAAAAAGGATGGAAACTTATAAGCAGAAACAAGCCTGAAAAATATGTCTCTTCTTCTCAGCTTTAAAACTGGAATGGACAAAATCATAGGCAGAGGAAAGAAAGGTGGAGATGACTCAACAGGCTCGTTTTGTGTTGATGCCTTTTGCTGTTGCCTTCCCCAGTCTGATGTTGCTGGAACCATCAGAGCACTTGGATGTGTTTGAAGATGCAAAAGTCAGTGCATGGAGGCAGTGCCAGGAGGCTCCCACTGAACTTGGGCACAAGAAACGCCTTCTCCCACTGCACACCTCTTCTTACAATACAAAATGCAATAAGGGAGCAAAAATGATGGTGTGAGTCCTGATAATGACGCTGTCCAATTCTCTTTTCCAAGCACAGGTGAGGCTCCCAGCCCAGCCCAGGGCAGCTGGATCCTCTCTGGTCTCTCTTGGCTAACCAGAGCCAAATATGGCAAATCCCTGGCATCACTGCTGTCCATGCTTTCTTGGCATTCCCCCTTCCTGAGTTTGTATCTGGGCTCTCCAGGGAAGCAGCTGCATGTAC
The DNA here is from genome assembly GCF_024509145.1 of Vidua macroura. Lineage (NCBI taxonomy): Eukaryota > Metazoa > Chordata > Aves > Passeriformes > Viduidae > Vidua > Vidua macroura. The sequence continues at coordinate 6,451,822 of NC_071571.1, forward strand.
TGGATATAAGTTTCCCATTCTGCAGCACAGATTTTTTACCCATTCAGCTTTGTAAGCTCCTCCACTGACAATGTTCACTGTCTCCAAATCCCAGCTCTCCAAACAGAGGGGCTGTAGGGACTTCCTGTGATAGCCACTGTGGCTTCCAGCTGCTTCAAACAAAGCTCCAGACACTCTGCCTCAAAGCTCATCCCAAAATGATGGGTGACTTTAACAGCAGCATGACTTCTGGCCAGTCCTCAGCAGTGGCTGGCTTGACTTTAATGCCATTTAATTGCAGTGACATGTCTTTAATAACAAAACCCATGCCAAGAAACTGTGGTTGGAGCAAGAGTTGACTTAAGGACAGTTTCCAAAAGGTCTTCAATCCCCTCTTCTCTAACTTGTGGCTTCCTGGGGCTGCACAACTTCTCCTGGTTCACTGAGGGACTGCAGCCACCCACAGCTTCCCCAGCTACCAGCACAGTCACATATAATGAGGAACCTTACCCCAAATGTCACCCTCTGGAAAAGCCACGTGCTCCTCCAGCACCACTCTCTGAGGCTGGGGACAATCCCAAGGTAGCCACCATCCTTGAGTGTCTGGTGGGGCTTTCTCCCTTTAAAAAAAAAATCTGGGATTTCAGCTCTCTTCATCATCCCTAAACTCTGTGGTTAAATGAAAAAGCAGCACATCAGCATGGGTCAGAACCCCCCTGATGACATCTCCCTTGCACAGAAGCTCCACACATACCCCACACCACCCAAAAATCAGGAGAGCCTTATCTTTCAGGATTTATTTGACAGCATGGGTATGTGTGACTATTGCTACGTGGAGATGTTCCATATAACACACAGAAATACAACATGCTAATCTTCTTATTTGCATTTTCATATTCCAGTATTTTTTACACATTCTTCACTCCAATGGCCTGGATAATACCAGAGCCTAAGTCCTCTTTGCTTAAACAAACTTCAAGGGACTGTGGCCCATCACAAAGGAATCCCAAAAGAATGGCTATTTATTATATACATCAATGAAATAGAGAAAAATGTTAAATCTCAGCTTCTTTTTTGGTCTTTGTTTTTACAACAAACAGAGTAAAATAAAAATGTTCTTAACATCTGCAACAAAGCCCAAATCTGTCACTCCACAGCCATGGCTTTGACCATTTCTCTAAATTTAGAACATCTCTCCCTACCTGTCTTCCCTTGACACTAGTAAGAATTTGCTGATAATTCACCTATTTTTCTGCAGACTGGGCTTCTGATCCAACAAAATCTAGAGAGCTGTACAAATGGGTTTGCACTAATCCCCACCATTTGTTTGAAAGATTTCTGTGAACACCAGCAAACATACAAGATGTCAGATCAGCAATATTCCTCATTACTTACTATTTATCCCTTTGATTGCATCAGAAGGGTTTTCCTCTGGCTTTTAAGCACAAAACCCAACACTTAGATCCCCATGTAGGAAACTATTGCTTATTGTTCACCATCTTCACGGGGGGGTGAGCAAATATTGCTGAAATTAGCCAAAATATTTCTGGTTTTTTTGGTTTGGTGGTTTTGGGGTGATTTTTTTGTTTGTTTGGTGTTTTTATTTGGCGCTTTGTTTGTTTTGTTTTGTTTTGTTTTAAGGAGGTCTTTGCTTTTTTCTTCAGATCAACTGGCTTAGATGGCTCAGGGATTTACGATTAATTTCAGGCACCCAAGTCTGGAAATTGTTCCACTGGGTTCAGAGCCCAATAATGAAATCTTCCTATGTCACTGTGAAAAAGTCAGAGGTGGTAAATCCAATGTCTTTAAATGCACATAACAGAGCAAAATTTGGTCTTTATGGAGGTAGAAACACATTTTAACCAGCTTTGCTGCAACAGGCAACACTTTCTTCTAAAAGATGAAAAAACTCAGCTAACCATGCATTCATTTTTGAGGTTCACTCTCCTGAACAAGTTCAGGCTGGTGCTGCCTTGCTGAGGACTCCCTTGCCAAAAGCCCATTTCTATTAGCTGGCTACTTGTTTCAGCTGCCACTGCTGCTTCTTGTCTTTCAGAAATCCTTCAAGGTGCACTGAACCTGGCCAAACTCACCCCTTCTCTACCACACACAAAGGAGGCAGCACTAATACAGATGCTGAACACAGAATAAATCACACGGGCTCTATTTGCCACCTGTAGCTGCTCTTGCTCCTGTGTTAAGCATTAGCTCACGTGAAATTCTTTCACCTTCCCTCCAGAAAATATTGACTTTTGTGGAGTTTTGATGTGCACCTCTATTTTGCATGGAATAAAGCCAGTTTTGGCCTCTGGATGCTCAGTGCTCAGGGGCATGTGAGTGTGAAAGAGGAATTGAAGCAAAAGCTTTAGAGCAAACACCTTCATCCTGTTGGAGCTACAGCTCAGGTTGCCAGGTGCAGTTCTCTCACCATTAAACAGTTTCATGGAAAGACTGTGAACATGAAGAGCTGTGGAAACCTTATACTGAGGTTAAGCAAACAAATCTGACACCAGACCTTCTGCCCAGCTCAGGCAGGCAGTGAAGCTGATACATTCACAGTGACCCTGAAATGAAATGCTCTCTACTCCCAAATAATGGTGTTTGTTGAAGAATATTTGATTAATGGCTTACCTCCACATGTGTTCCTCAGCCAAAATTTAATTGCATTGTGGTTCATGCATTTATCAATGCAATTAAATGTCTACCTTGATATGGAGTGTCATATCCTGACCTGAAGGCAATGTTAAACTCTCCTGGGATGAAAAGAGGAGAAGTTGATTTCCTGAACTGCTGAAATTAGTTTGGAGGGAGGGATGCTTTTAGTCCCTGATGTTTTAATGTTTTAATTGGTTTAGAAGTTTTTTGGTTTTTGGGTTTTTTTTTGTTTGTTTGTTTGGTTTTGTTTTGTTTTTTTTTTTTTAAGGCAACAAAACAAAACAACAGCAAGCATAATCAAAGTTCTTAGCTCAAAACCTAAGCCAAAGCATTTCCAGGCAGGCAGGGCAATGCCAGGCTCTCCACACAAGAAGGAGAAGCAGTGGGACACCCACAGGAGGGCACCTACATTTCACAGTGCTGTGGGAGCTGCCAGGGAGGTGCAGTCTGGGCTGGCACAGTGTGGCACTGTCTGGCACAGCTGCTCCCACGCTCCTGTCACCACGGTCCCGTGTCACACGCCCACACAGGGCTCCCAACCCTTCACTCACTCACTCACTCACTCACTCACTCACTCACTCACTCACTCACATTTGGGGCTCAGAGAGCTGTAAACAGCAGGAGATGCTGCAAGAGGCAAACTACAAAGAAACCCACCCCAGCTGCCAACCAAAGTGTACTTACAGGAAACCCAAGGCAAGCTTCAAAATAATTTAACTAAAGAACTGAGGTGCTTTGATGGTTGATCATCAAAGCCTCTGAGTACTTGTTTCACATATCAACTACACACATTAATATTTTCATCATCTAAGACAAGAGGTTTTTTTAAGATACGGAAGAACGTTCAAATATTCTGTGAACTGCAAAAGAAAAGGGCATAACAGAAAGTTTATATAGAAAAAAATCCAAAACAACAACAAATCAAAACAAAACAATCCACAACCCCTTTTTGTTGTTTGTTTTTTTTGTTTTGTTTTAAAACTAAAATAAGAAACTTGGATTTCATTAACACTTGGTGCCCTTTCTCCCTGGTGGGAAGGTGGTTGAGTCTACTGATCCATCTTAGAGATCCCAGGCATAGGGACCTTTGTAAGCTCTCTGCTGGCTTTAGGTTTGTCATTTAGCAGTCACCACTGCTGGTTTTAGGACTGTCATAAATCAGTTAATTTCTGCCATTTTGAATCTTGCAGCAATGCTCTGTAGATGCACTGGTTTAGGTGTTCAGCTGGATAACAAATTCTAATACCCAAGCAGACCAAAGGGTGTGAGAACACCAATCACAGATTATTGCCAGAGATGGATAATCAGAGATTACTCTACTGACTAAAATCTTCCCTTCAGAAAGTTTTTCTATTCAGGGCATTACTCTCAAAATCACATTCACCACAACATTTTTGCTTACTCCAGCTTCACACTGCACCCCCACAAATCCTCATCTCCCGGCCCCACTCTTTGCACTTTTTCTGTGGAGCATCCCCACACCCCCACTCAGCAGCACAAACCACTTCATACAACACTGGTGCAGCACAGAGAGGGCAAATCACAAACTGGTGCAAAATTTGGGGAGCATGGACCTCTGGCTAACATGCATGTGAGTGCCTGTGAGTAACAAAATGCTTTTATAAACCTGAATGGGGTCCTTTGCACAGTTGTTGTCCTTCATTCAGTATGTCCCACACTGTGCCAGGGAAGCTTGTCAGAAGTTTTGATGGAATATCAATCCAATTTATTGAAAGGTTCAGATGGATGGGAACCATTCATAAATCACTTCCAAAAATTAGACCCAAGACTTGTTTTCTGACATCAGTAGAAGACTTTGCCTATCATTTTAAACTAAGAGCATGACTTCTAGCCTTCTCCAGCTGATGTCTTTATCATTCTACTCACAATAAACCTCAAATCAATTAACTCACTGGGCTAGAAAATCCTGAAGTAATAATTTTAATAAGTGGCATCTCTGTTCTCCTTGTCTTTGACAAAGGAAACATGAGCTCACTTTGGTCAAAGAGAAAGCAGCATGGAAAGATTCAGCTGCACTACACAGATTCAGGAGAACAGGAATTAGATCAGTGACCTAGGTTGGAATTACACCATTTCCACAGCAGTTTCACCTCTGTCAAACTACAAGGACAAAAGACTTCTTCCTAGATCTCCTAATTCAGACTGATATTTATTTGACTTACTGTGGCAATGGGGAAAATAATCCTAAACCTGGCACCATGCAGAGCTTTATACTTTTTATTCTTCTTTTCCACATTTCCTTCTCCCAGTACCAACCAACCTGCTTCTAAATTTGCTGTACAGATCAAATGGGCTAATGACAACTCCACTGTCAGATGATCACTACACAACTTGAAGGTGTTCCAGCCACTGAGTGAATCCAAATACATGATCCAGGTTGTCCTTGCCCAGTTTGTGGCTCTGCCAGTGACTGCTGGAAGAGAGGAGTTGCTAAAGCAGCTGCTGGAAGCTCGTGTGATGGTTTACAGCAGCTCAGCTGTGACACTGCAGTGCCTGCCCATGATCATTTCCCATATAAATGGGGATGTTACCTTCAGCTGGCTTTATGGTCAATGGGAAAATGTACAAGTGAAAGCAGGAAACAAATCTAGAAAACCTTGCAGGCAAGTAGCAGAGTCTGTGTGAAGCCTATAAAACCCTCTCAGTCAAATCACTGGTTATCAGCAGAGCTCTCCTTCAAGATGTTTTCACAGCCCAAAGGCTGAAAAAGCAAAGGCTCATTTCCACAAAGCCTATAAACTGAGACATGATAGTGATCAGCTCTTTGCCCTATTGACTCTCACAATGCACAGCAATTTACCATCATTTTTATAGGGCTTATTTTATTTTTAAAATCAGACCAAGCTCAGACATAACTCACACAGACCCAAGAAGGGCTAAGAGCTGGCCTGAGCCTGGGATTTAACTGCATTTTACCCACTCTACTACACACACTGTATTCCTCAATCCATGCATTTTTATGCCTTGTGATCAGGTTCTTTCATTACATATTTTTCCAGATCAGAAAACTGATTGAATCGAATTTTATCATGTTTATTCAGCCCATTTTTGAGGCATTTTCCAAGCACTTTATTAAAGAAGCTGATAACCCATGATATCTGTAAAACTTGGATCTGATACCTCAAGTCATTATTACTCCTCCAGACTCCAAACACATAGCAAAAAATCTTGGATGCACCATGCTTTTTCAGTGGAATTAGGACAAGCATTCACCTAGAATCAGGAAAAGCAATGTACTTTTAAATGTGTGAACAAACCTACTAAAATAAATAGGATTTCTCTAGCACTTATAAACAAATACTTGCTTAGGCACCAAATTCTGAAATGATTGATCAAAATGGAAAATAGACTCATAAATATAATTGAAGGTCTGCTCCTACATATGCTCTTGGATTTGTAAAATCCAGACAGCTAAATATAAACAGCCCACAACCACAAAAATTTCCCCCACAATTTATTTCCAAATTATTTCCTGTTGTTAGACAGCTTAAGACAGCAAAGCACTCTCTTTAGCTTTACTTTATTGCTTACATTGCTGCCTGTGTGGAAAAGTCACCTGCACGTCAGCAATGCCCTTCAGACAACTTTTATCAAAGGACACAAAGAGCAGCAGTTCATCAGCCTTTGGAGATGCTCAGACTGCAGTTTCTATTTCCCCTTCATGCCAGCAGCAGTCTCTAAGAGAGCAAATAAAAAACTAAGGTCTTGTCCGTACATCACAAGAAATAATAATTTGGCTATTATTAAAAACTTTGATTATTTGCAGTATGTTCCACAGCTGAAACCTCAGGAAAGAGATAAAAAATGGGAATTAATGCAGTCACAGGTCTGACCCATACCCTACAGATGAAAGTTAGGGACTGATTTTGGTTTTTTTAATGACTGCATAGAAATCATTAGAAATTTGAAGACAATCTGAAAAATCCTTCTTGCCTAGACAGACAGGGGAGGAACATAGAAGCATACTGGATGTTTTCTCCCTATGCAGACAAGACTGACCATGAGAAATTAAGGTGAAAAGGGAAGCACATATAAAGATATCTTCAAATAAACTAAGAACAATCACCATAGGCACGTTTTAACCAGACAAATTATCTGCTGCTGACAGCAGACATCAGTAACTGGCAGGAGAAATGGTGCTGAATGTGGCTGGTCTTTGGCCATGTGTGCAGCACCAGCTTAGCTGCAGCAGTGCTGACACATTTTGTCTGCAAAAAGTCATTTTTCTAGTGTAGATGAGACCAAAATGAACAGTGCTGGTCCCCTTGTCTGCCTCTGAGGGCAAAGCAAGCTTGAAAAAGGATGATTAAATGTCCTTGCACACCAGTTCTGGAGAATAAAGCAAGACAAACAGCTTTTCACCTTTTCCAGGTTTTATGGGATGACTGTGGGAAAGCCTACATCACCCTGCAAGGTGGACCTGGACCAAGCAGCCCTGTCCTTCCCCAGCTTGCCCTCCTTGTCCTGCATAGTGGTCACAGCCACAAATCAAAGCTGCCTCCTGCCCTTTCCCTCTGCATCCCACCTGCCTGCCCATTCAGAAGGTCGGGGCACTGTGAACTCAGGAGAAGAACTGGAAATGGAGTGGCCTCAGTGTTCAGTGTAGGCTCGAATTGATGGGTCTCTGCAGTTGTGGTCCAAAGGCTGGGAGGCTCCAAGACCATGGGAGGAAATCCAAATGCAGATTGCAGCAGCTGGCATGAGGAAGGACACCCCATTGCATGGTGCCATCCTGCAGGAAAACATTCCTGAAGAGTAATGGTGGGAAATAGCTTGAGGAAAGGGAAGGTGAAATGTCTGTGCCCAGCAGCCAACCCTCCACAACAGCCTGCCCTGGGTTAAACTCACTTCTCTGCAAGCTGTCACCTAAATACCACAAACATGGAGTAAAATCTTGGGAGGGAATGAACTTCAGTCGAATGCTGGAAGAAAAATTTTAGCAGAGATCAGCCACAATCCAATTCAAGGTATCAGAGCACAATCTGGCAGCAGTTTGGCAGGGTTTTCCCAATTTCTTCCCTGGGTTACTGCAAATGAGAGCTACTTGCTCCATCTATGGGTAGAAGTCAGTACAGTCATAGGTTTTCCTCACAGGGGGCATCATCCAACCACGAGATGTTCGACACGAAAATAAATTATTAGAATGAATAAGGTAAATGACAACAATTCTGCCTTACTTCTCACAGTCTTTTGAAAAAAATACCACCTGGAGCTTTATTATGGAAGCACCTGGAATCCTCATTATGGATTACTTTAGGCACCACAATTAATAGTACTGAATATCAGAAGGAGAAAAAGGTATTAAGAGGAAGCAGAACACTAAAACTTTATATTGAAAAACATTTCCTTTCTCAAATGCAGTGAAAATTCACCGTGATTCAAATGTGACCACCAGCATCAAGGTGTTTCAAATCTCGGTAATTTTCAATTCAATGTTCCATAAGCAACTTTCAATTCTAAGCTAAATTTATCTTTTGAGCCCATGCACCACAACCCAAAGCTTTAGGTCAATGGGAACCTTTTAATTGATTTCCTTTGCTGGTAAAACTGACAGCATCATTAATGTGTCATGAGTATTGCTGGTACTTGAACCAATTGTTTCAGAAGGAGAAGCAGCATTGGAAAATGCTCTGATGTCCTTCAAATGAGGCACTCACACCCAGCAAAAAAGGTACATTTTAATGAATTAAATTTCATACAATCATCTACTTCTAATAAAATATTCAGGGTACCTGAGTTTAGCCTATTTGCAGAGGTAGCTCCCTGATTTCCACTCTGTGAAATAAAGCTGTTCTCATTTATTTGTACATGTTTTGGCTGTGCAGGGAGAGGTCATGCAAGAAAAGTGTCATCTGCATTGTGCTTCTTCCCAGGGCAGGTCATCCTCCTGTGTTTACTTTGGATCACCCCAGTTTGCTTTACTGAGAAGTGTCACTGCTTTCTCTTGGCATCACACCTCTCACAAAAGTGACACACATGGGAAGTGCCTTCCCACTGCAGCCAGGACTCAGCCATGTCTTGGAGCAGCAGGTCCCAGCTTGTGCCTTATAAGAGCAGTTCCTGCAGTTTTGAGCCTACCTAAAACAAACTGGGAAGCAGTTCCACAATGCCAATTTTGAAATCACTTTTTGCAGCCCCTCAAACTTCAACTTGCACCTCTTCACTCACCCTTTCCTCCTGTTGTCCCTGAAGAAAATCTATGAAATCAGTGTCAGCTCAGTGGAAGCCTACTGCAAGCTACAGGTCACACTAATGCACTTGAGATCCAATTAAAATGTAATTATTTTAATGTTCCATGGCTGCTCATGTGCCCACGCTGCTACTGGTGGTACTCAGTTGTACATCCTCAATTGTGCAGGATATTTTCCCATTCTTAAATATGTTATTCCAGAGGTGCTACCACTGTTGCTGAGGGGCTCAGCCTTGTCCAGCAGTGTGTCCTTCTTGGAGCCATCTGGCCCTGGCTCTGTTGGACACAGGGGAAGCTTCCAGAAGCCACTCCTGTAGTCCCCCCCACTACCAAAACCTGGCCACACAAATCCAGTGCAGTTACCAACATTATTCTCATACTGAATCCAAAACACAGCATTGTACCAGGCACTAGAAGGAAAATTAACTCTATCCCAGACAAAACTAGGGTGGTAACCATCCCTTATTCTCTGCTTTGACATCACACCCAGGTCCAACATTTTCCACTGCATCCCAATAAATCACAACCACCTCTCCTGTCCTTTGATATACACACACAGTGTTGGATGGTTGCAGGTTGAAGCCAGCCCTGGGTCCATGTGCTGGAGCCAATCTCCACCTGCAGAAAGCATCTGGCTCTGGGAGGTGTAAGGTGGGCAGCACTGAGGGGATGCATTTACCAAGCATCACTGTACAAGGAGTAGCACTAGAAAGTCCTCTGCACCACCTCACAGCCAGGCTTAATTCACCCTCAATCCATATTCATTTTCACCCCATAGCCTTATATTCATATTCACCTCAAAGCCAGGCTTAATTCACCCCCAATCATATTCAGCTTTCAGCTGTCAATATAACAATGCTGTTGCAAAGAAATTCTCAAACAAAAAAATAAATGAAAAATTAAATAAATTTGATGATTAAATTTCAGAGCACTTGTACAGAAACCCAGCATGCAAAGAGCTGCCTTGGATTTTTCTGCAGTGAACTTCTCAAAGTGAAGGGGCTGGCCCAGTGGCCAAGCACACAGCAAAAGGTCACTGCAGAGCCTCTCCCATGGGGGCCTGAGGTGGATTTTTTTGCAAAGGAGGGAGGCTGAATGTGAAGCCCCAACCAGCAGTTTACTGCTCTTATTTATGAACTACCTAAAGTGGCTGGCAGCCAAGTACATGTTGTGGGAAGGCATTTTTTTCTTTCAAGGTAAATCTTTTGTCAGATCAGAGCTGTGGGGTTATGACCAGATACTGAACTGGGGTAACCAAAGGGAAGAGGCACAAAGATGAGCTCTTGGATATTGCCAAAACCAATGAGAAAATATTGAAGATAAGCAAAACCTTTAAACTCCCAGCCTGAAGTGGAAAATATTTTAAGTTTCACATCTGCAAATCACTTTCTGTTTTAACATTGCCTACCCTAGCCCTTCTTAAATTGTGTATATTCAAAAGGCAAAATAATTTAGCTGGGAAAAGAGCAACTACATGGGAAAGCAAGTGCTGTGAATACCACACATAGTCTTTAAAATGAAAACAAGCTAGCTGCTTCCAAGAAAAACAAGGAATATGCAGAGTAACAGGTTAGTCTGTGTTTTGAACAATGTGTGGGAGGAGGAAATGGATGGAAGACAGGGTATGTTATTTAAAACAAGGACTGCACCTACTTTCCCCCACATACTGCTCATGATGACAGGAAAGCAGTGCAGACAGACTCCTTTCAGATAAAGTGGGGGACAAAAACAAACCCCAGGTCCCTGTGAACTTTTATCTGATGCTTTTTTTTTTTTAATTGCTGATTGCCTGGATAAAACACAGATTTGCTATAAACCCAAAGGGAAGACTCCAATACAGAGTTTCCCAGAAGAGCCACAGCTGGGAGGGACATCTGCAGATCTCTGGTCTGATCCCTGCTCAAAGCAACTTTAAACTGGGGTGCTCAGAGCCTAGTCCAGTCAATTGATTAAAATCTGCCAGGGCAGCGATTTCATAGCCCCTCTGGAGCCCTGCTGCCACACCAGCCCCTCCAAGAACATTTTTCCTACACGTTCCTGGCATTTCTCTCGCTGACTCCTGCTCTTTCTCTGGGCATCCCTGAAGGGCCTGGCACTGTCTTGTCCTAACCCCATGAGGAAACTGAAGAGAGCACAAAGGTCTTCTCCTTTTTCTTCCTCCCACTGCAGCCCCAGTGCAATGGCCCTTTGCTGGACCAGTATGTCCCCATCTTTCTTGTACTGGGGAGCCCACAGCTGGACTCAGCACTGCTGATGTGTCTCACTGGTGCCAAGCAGAGGGGGAGGATAAATAAAGCATCCTGCTTTATCCTCCTTTGACCTGCTGGTGATCCTCAGAGTGCAGTCCAGCACCACAAAGTTAATTTTAATTTTAACACAATTAATCCAGCACCAGCAGGGATGTAAAGGCAGGCAAACACAGCAATTCCAGCTGATCTCAATGCACTCACAGACAGAGAACTGATAAAACAACCTGAGTCCCATTCACTTTTAACACAGGCATCCCAAGCTGTTTGAGAAAATGGGATTTTAATCACATGGGTTGTAACAATTTTGAACAGTGAAGCACTTAAGCACCTTTAGAAATGTGGAGCCATGTGCTGGTTTAGCTTTTGTCAGAGCTCTTCAGCACAGCATCTCCGCAAAAGTCTGAGGTATCTGGTCTGAGGAGTGTCTGAGAAGTCATGTCTCTCAGGAAATGCTGTTCAAGCCACAGAGACCTTGTTTTGAGTGGCACATAACCAATTAACTTACTCTTCTGTAGTACATGGGGTTACTCTATTTGCAAAGTAGCAGAATGCAGAAGTATTGCTTGTGAAAAGATAATAATACAGCAGAAATGCTAACCCATACTTTTCCGGAAGTCCTGAAAGGGTTTTGCTAAATAAAATCCTATCAAAGTTAATTAAATATAGTAAACTCTAAGAGTGTAATTCATTGCTGCCCCCTGTTTAGCACATTCTGGATAAAATCTACTTTAATGTGGTAGTGAAGGGTAGGTGTCTGCATTAGACTCACTGTAAGAGAGCTAAATGCTGTGAAAGCATTTAAGATAAGAAATGTTCTGTTTTGCAAAAAAGCTGTGGGAAGAGAAGAGTTATCAAATTAAACACCAATTAAAATCAGCACACCCTTTCCAAGAGGCTGTCTCTCTTGCCTTAAGAACAAAAGACCACGAGCACCCAAGCCCAGTGCAATTCCTGCAAGGCTCCCATTGCAGCAGGGTCATGGATATTTTCTGTTAGCTCAGATATAGCATGGCCCCATTCCAAGCCTGTTCCTGAGGCAGGGATGTGACCTTATCAAAAGGACTTTGCTGACTCCTGGAAGATTCCTTTATTTAATATTCTGTTGTACCTAGCTAGGACTTAAATAGTGCTGGCTGCTCAGATCAGTTGATTACAAAGTCCCAGGAAGGCTTTGCTCTGCAGTGTAAATTGCTGCTACTCATGCAGCAGAGCCCTTCTCTGCATACTCCATCAGCAGAATACTGCCAATATTTAAAGGCCAGATTTGAACCTATGTGGACAAACAAGAAGAACTTACATGGATTTTAATTATTGTGAAGTTTTAACAAGAGGGGAGCTTAAAAAGCATACTTGAACTTCAAGCAGGGATAAAGAAATGTCCTTGAATAGATGTTTAGAGCCTTCTCTGAGTCCTTCAGAAACACTGACTCCTACTTTCAATCTCTTGATGGTGTTTTAGAGAGAAACAAGGAGTGGAAAAGATACCATTTCAATTAGCCTTCAGCAGCACTTCTGATAAACAAAGAGGAAAATCCTGCATGGGTTTGTATTGCTGTGTTCTTGTGCACAAATCATTATGAAACAACTTGTTCTGATTAAAGCCAATTATTTTAAGATAAATTTTCATAAAGAAAAATGAGAAGGTCCCTCTCTACTATTTAAAATCACTGAAAATTATCAATAAATTGCAGGAAACACATATCCCAACACTGGTATATGAATGACCAATTCTGTACCTACATTGTCACAGAAGATTTGCCAACAATTTTTCATTATTTCTTTTGTTTACAGACAGAAAACTCAGTGTGGTCTCACAATCCAGCAACATATTATTCCTCTCTTTCCCCTATAACTCTGCTCCTTTCCCACAGCCACCAAACCCTCATGCAGATCAGGTTTGGTTTGTTGACCAGCACTGGGAAACTTTGTCCAGTAAGAAAGTTTGGAAATTGAAGCACGTCCTCAATCCTGCTCATTTCTGAGTTCTAGCAGTGTGTTGTTAATGGCACCCAGGCTGCTGAAGAGCTAAAATCTTTGCCCAGTATAAACCTGTATGTAGTAATTACTCTGAGCCAAGGAGGTTTGCTATGCCTTTCATATTCTTGCAGAGGAGCTCAAATATCCCCTCAATGGTCATTTGACTGGAAACAAATTAAATTTATTTCCATCCAGCAAAGGTCACTTGCCCTTCCTACAATAGGGCAAATAAATACCAATTAAAGAACACAGCTGAAATTCCCTTTGGGGTCTACAGAACCTCTAACTTCTGAGTGACATCATGTAAGTGCCCACCTCCACCACACATCCCATGAACATCTTCAGCTGTCCTCAAGTCCTCGCACCGACATCCAACCAGCCTCGCTGAAACCACCCAGAAAACTCCCAAACGTGGACAAAGGATTTCTAAACAAAGCACAGGAGTGTGATTTCTATCCTCAGCCCTGTGTCGGTGTCCATGGCCCTGCAGAAGTCACACCTAATGGCCAGCATGTCAGAACCCCACAACACACGGTCAGTGAAAGAGATAATGAACAATTAGCACATGCCTCATCTGCACTTACTTCACTACCGCAGGTAAAGAATGGGCCAAGCCCAGAGGTACCGTGTATCTTCCTGAAATAACATGAGCAATTTCTTACTTTTTCTTGATCTGGAGAAAAACTTGATGCCCCCAGGAGAGGTAGACGGGTTAGAATTGGGGGAAGACTCTTTGGAGGAGGACCTGAAGATCCCACTGAAGCTCATTCGGCGTGGGGAGCGTGGGGGAGACTCCTGGTAGGGGAAGGGGAACACTGTTTTGGGTGAGCCAGGACTGTGTTTGGATCTCACAGGGGCAGAAACGGGGCTGGAAGGTCGGTTCTGGAGCCCCTTTGAGAAAAGGCCTTTTGAAGGACTGCCGGCTGAGTAGCTTTCGTCCACCTGAGGAGGAGACAAGAAGGAAGAAAAAAAGAAAAATTTCCGTTAATTCAGTTCAGTTCAGGCCTCCAGGATCTCTGAACTTGTCTCAACAGAGCCAACTCCTGTTTGTTGGAGTGGTGGATTAGCCAGAGCTCACCTTCCCCAGCACCTGCCTCCACTGACATACAGGTGTGTATGTGCCACCTCTCTGGCCTCATGCTGCCCCTTGCTCCTAAAGACACCCTGAATTTCACAAAAACACTTCAAGGTGTGCATACATTTTGTTATCACACATATAATGCAGGAATTTATCTGTCACACACCCCTCTTCCTTCCTGGGACAAATGAAAGATGACTGGCAATGAATGTATTTAGTGATCGTGGTTAAGGAAACACGGTGCCCCAAAGCCTTCCCCATGAATTTAAGCACCTACCCACAGTTCTTAAAACTCCATCCCATGATGTGATTCAGCACAGCACACAAGTCCCCAGATGCCTGACAGGCCTCTATGAGGCTGGCCACAGCTGTGGGATTGCAACTCCTATCCCAAAAATAGAGGAACCATTTTAGAGTGATGACGCTCCTGCTAATTACCTGAGCTGGGGTATGACCTTTCTAACAGCTGGATCCCTTGTGGGACCTGGGCTGCCTTTCCAGCAGTGAAAATATCTGTGCACAACACAGCTCTGCACTGTGCAGGCTCTCCCAGTGAGGGGGAGAAAAGAACCCAGAAAAACAAACAAACAAACAAAAAAGGAACTAAGATTAAATTCTCCTCCCCATACAATTAACAGAAGCTGACCCAAAATCTCTGTGGGATTTGCACGTGCCTGGGCTATACAGAGAGTTGATTTCCTTCTGGAAGCACAAAGTAGTTCTGTGGCTATAAGGCTGCTGCTTTAGCTGGGGGCATTTCTCATGAATGAAGGGCTCTGTTCCTGGCAGAAGGCAGCAGTGGGTTTCAGGTCACCAGGGAATGCTTAAGCCAAAGCCAAGGTGGATGTGCCCACAGCCCCCTGCGTGCCTGCTCCTCTGCCCAATTACTCAACACTAACCAGGAGGGATGGAGCAGGCAGTAACTCCTGCCTGTGAAGATCCCTCCTGATGTGTGCCAGTCCAGTTAGGGAAGGGCATTGCTGCCGTGGGAATAATTGTAGGGAAAAATAACATCTTTCATTAGGATGATTTAGATGAAAGGAAACCTCATAGGCACATATGCTCTCCTTTGGGTCGGTGAAGGGCTTGTGTGTATGAACCCAACTAAAAAGGGTCAGCAAAGTTTAAAACCCATGCAAATAACTCTCATTTCAAAATAATGTTTATTCACTGCTCCAAAACACGTGTAGAAATATGTACAAGCAGCATAATGGCCAAATAGCTGCTCCCTCCATAACCCAGGGTCCCCCTTCTTGTAGACCTGTGTCGTGCACACACTCTTTGGACCAGCTCCTCTTTCCACTTGGGATGGGACAGAGCTGGAGCAGGCCCTGATGTGTGGAACTGCAGAAAGGTCTGCAGAGATTACAATCTCCCTTTTGGGAAGGTTTCTAACTTTAAGGGCGAGTGGCACCTCAGTGTGGGTCACAGAGGGGCACAGACTTGTGCCAGCACAGCCCTGGTTGGATGATGAATTCTGCTTTGTGTTCCTCTGCATAGCACAGAGATGTCTGACAAGAGACAGAAGAACTTTTTTTTTGTAACTGCATTCCTGTTTTTGACTGTGTGGGCAAAAATGTCTCAAACATATACCTGTCCTTTTACAGATGAATTAGGGGAGCAGTTGCCCTCAAGGGGAAGTTTTTGAAAAAGATAAATCAATTCTAACTGAAGCAATAGCAACTACCAAAAGCAACAACAGACTCTGGACAGTCTCCACAAGAGAAGAAAAAAGCAGTGTTTCATGCTTAATGCAGCTGCCTGAGGCTCAGGTTTGCCTCCTAGCTCTGTCACAGATTCTATGTGCAATCTTGAAAACTCATTCTAAACTACAAATCTATTCTGCCATGAGGACTGTACCTCCTTTATTCCCACTCTAAGTCCTCTAGTACTCAGACTGTCTCCCAGTGAGTATTTATCAAGAATAATAGGGCACAGTCCCTCAACTGAGACCAGGAATAATAACCATGCTATAGGAAATTAATAAACAAATTGCACTTTTGTCATGGGTAAAACAGTCCCAAAGTGATAGCTTTCTCATAAAAGCTCATTAACTTTACTAAAATATCATCTGTAAATCATCTGAGACTACTTCTACCTTGTTCTCTTCACAACTACACAGTTCAAGAAACAACCAAGTAGCACAATGGCACCTCCTACTGCACTGCAATTTAAATAGGTCTGCTGCCAAATCTACTGCCCAAAAGTGAGGAGTAAGAACATTTTCTAGCTTATTTTAATCATGATACAAATCTGCCACTGCTACTGTAGTTTAGGTGTGTTTCCAGGATGGTAAGTTCATTATATTTTTTCCTAAAGTGACAAGCCATGACATTTTTAAAGCCAAGGACTTCATTCTGGCACTACCCTTAAGGTTTCATGTTAACTTTTTTTTCATGCTTGTTTGGTTAAAACGACACACTGATAGGAGACACTTCAAAACAACTGCTGTGTCCTTACACACTAAAGCAATTTTAGAGATGTAAAATGGCAAACAACAATTTGTAAAAAAGGTCAGTATTCCCTTGTACATGCAAGCCAGACACAAAAGCAAATTGTTCTCAAATTCTGAGCAGAAGCAGCAGGGTGTTTTTATTTACTGCAATCACAACCAGTTGCCTTCTCTCCATCGTGCCAGGCAGATGAATTAATTAATTGTCAGAGCACCAAGGGCACACTGCTAAATACACATGTGCATGCAACCAAATTAAAGGAAATTACTACATTGAATTCTTCCCCAGCCTGTTAATTACACACAGGTTACACCCACTATCACGGTGGGTAAACACTTATAATTTTGCTTGGGGAATTACAACAGGATTGCTTGCTTAGAATATCATTTGTGGCTAATGGATTGCAAGTTTTAAAAGATTATTAGGTACTTCTGCAAGTAAAAGCAGCAGCAACAGTTATCACAGCATATCCAAAAGTCATAAGGCAATGCTCATTTTCATGCTTCAGCTGGGAATGCAGAAGAATCTTTGCTGTGGAATAAACCCCATCAGCCCGTGCAGACTTGGTGTGACAACTGTGGCAGTGATGCTAGAGGCAGGTTACACAGCTAGATCATTCACCAGCCTGTTTTTCATACTTTTTGGACTCATTCCCTAAAGCTATGATAGGCAGGTGGGCTGAAAACTCCCACATGTGCTTTGGAAAGATAACAATTCCCCAGCTGAGCTTTAGTAGCAAAATAAAAGTATTACACCCTGGTTTCTTGCATTAGTAAGCACTGTGAATCACTTTGTGTTGGTCCAGGAGAAGCTGTAAAGAGAGAATGGGCAGAAATATGAAATACACCTAAAACCAATATAAATGCATGTGGGGCTATGGCTCATTTTATCCCAAACAGAAAATTGGCCTTTTGGAGATAAGGAATCCAAACACACAATCCAACTACAATACTAATCAATGCACAAATAACATCTAATAAAAAAATTGAAAAATTCTTCTAAGACTGTTCAGCTATTAAAAAAAAAAACAAACCTAAACCAAACAAACAAAAACCAAACTCCCCTCCCCCCAAGAAACCCACCAAAACAAAACAAACAAACAAAAACCAAAACAAAAAACCAATCAACCAAACAAGAAAGCCCCCAAAACCAACCAACCAACCAACATAAAAATTTTCCTGTGTTGGCTTTGTGCAAAGAATAAATGCAATCTTTAAGCTCTCTGCCTAACACTGGACTCCTTAAATCTTAAAAGTGGTTATGCTGGAGAGAAATGTCAACCCCTGACCTTATGCCTGCAGAGAACAGTGGAGCTGGAATAGGGCTAAATTAGCAGCTTGGTGTTAGTGCCAGTGTAACCCAACCCTCAGCCTACAGCAATGTGCTCCCCAAGGGAGGTGAAGCAACAGAGCAGTGCCCTCTTCTACATCAGATGTGCTGGTTCTAGTGACCAACTGCACTTGTTTAAGGCTAAACTGGTTATCTCACACAGCACTGAGAAAAAAAATCTCCTAAAATGCTCTAAACTGTTAGCAGTTTTCATGCTTTGCAGCACAAAAGGATCCTCGGCTGGGTACCAGGAAGAGATTTTGCCCAGTTGTACACACGAAGTGATCATAGGCATGTTTTGAAAATACATCCAGAACTATCCACTGCTGAAAACAAAGCAACAAAATGAGACGTGTCTTACAGTGTTTGGCATCTAGCAGTCTTAGCTTTCCATTTTTTGAGTGAAACATAAAGTGATGGTGGGGCACTCGCCCCAAGTCAAGCAGCTCTGGAAGATTTCACTACAAGGAATAAGAGTACGAAAGCTGCCCCTGTCATTTCACCTGGATGATTGAATCTTTCACCCTTCCTTTCTCCTAGCCTAGAGTTTGGCTCTGCAACAGGATTGTGCCCAAACTCTTCATCTTCAGACCAAGACAACACTCCCTGACCTCTTTTACTTGTTGCTCTGGTTAACATACATCAAGTGAACAACCTTGTATCTTGTGCTGTTAAGAATTATCCACCCTGATATCCAGGTCTTCCTCTATAAGCTCCCTCCCTATGATTAAAAACAATACCTTCCTTTGCATCTTCAACAAATTTGGTTGCTTTGCTTCTATTTTTTGTCTCAGCTTTACTGGCAAAGACCCAGGAGTGACACTGGGGAAATCCCAGCAGTTCTGTCCCTTCATCCAGCACTCATCCTTTCAATACCAATCTTTTCCTCTATCTATTTTCTTACCTGGCTTGCAATTCTTCATCTTATTTCACAAGAAATATTGAAGTGCACTACACTTGATCACTACCATATGATAATCCCCAGTGCAATGGGCTAAGATAGCAAAGTATTCATATTTCACCAGAAACTGGTCTCTTGTCATCCTCACACCACCCATCTCAGCCCTGCCACACGCAGAAATTTTCCCAACATTGTCATTTTTGTTACTTTGCTTTATATTGCAAAACTGATCACTCTTTTTTTGCCTGATAAAGTCTTCTCTAAGAAGAAATTTCTGATCCCAACCTAGAGTTTAAGGAGCACTGAACTTTAGGGGAGAGAAGTGTCCTGCCAAAGCTGCATACCCAGAAAAATGAATGAGCTCTGCTGAGAAAACCCTGACCATGGACAGGCAGAGACTGTGTTGGAAATCCAGGCACTGCCTGTGCCCAGCACCTCTTCACAGCCATCCCCTCTGCTCTCCTGCCAAGGGTGCTCCAGCAACAGATCCTTGACTGAGCACAAAGCCTTCCCCAGAGGATGCTCTGTCTGAGAAATCTCTGGCTCTGGTTCAGTTTGTGGTGAATTTAGTTTCATTTCTCAAAACAAGCTGAAAAAAATTTCTGTCGAATACAAATGGGTTCAATCTAAACAGCCTTTCAAAATGCTTCTGAATTTAAGTGAAAATTATAAAATACTCCTGAGCTCTGTTCTCTTTTTCTCCAACCCTGAACAGTGAGGACATTTACGGAGCACTAAGGAGTTCTGTTTAATTTTACAACAGTGAGTTATTTGACCTTTATTTTGCCTCTTCACTTAAATTTTTTTTGAAAGGCAAGGAACAGAAAAGGAATTACCTCCCACCATCCTTGAAAGGGACAGTAAACACAATTACAGACAATACACCAGATAGATGTCTGCACTTGTTTCCTGCCCTTCCACTGAATCCCAGCAAAAAAACCCCTTTGATGAAGTTAATTGGATGATTCTCTCATTCTGCTGGAATAAAAGAACTCACAGAATCACAAGAGCTGACTTCATTAGACTGAAAGGTAATGAAGGACTTGCTCTCCCAGTGTCACACTCAGCACCACTGGTCCCCTTCGTTCTGCATGAGCTGCACCAATTGAGATGACACCATGTTTTAGAGGTCAGAGATGCCACTTCCCAAAACTAAAGTACAATGAGACTTTCCCAGATTAAAATACAATGGGATGAGGTTGGCTGTTCTGGCAGGCTCTGAGAGCTCTGCACTGCTGCACACATGGTCAGGGGAAGGTTTCCAGCAGTGAGCAGGGCTGCTCAAAAACAGAAAGCAGGCATTAGGAAAGGGAAAAGCAGGGCTGCTCCCTGTCCAGTTCCTAATCCCTAAGTATCTTTATTTCACAGCAGAGGATGGGGAGGAGCTGTGCACATCACTGTGCAGTGGTTGTTGTACATACCCTTGCCCTGAAGCTCCCTGCATCCACTGCAGGTGCCCTTTGCCAAGGCTGTGGCACTATCCAGGACTTGTTCCTCATCTTCACTGCTCATAAAAAATGGACAATTTAAAGTAAATCCAAAGGAGATTCATTTGCCAGTGAATGAGGAAGGAGAGGCTGATTTTTTTTTTTTTTCTTCTCCTCCCTTATCTAGGGGTTGGTCATGCCATTCCCATGAGTCACTGGACAAAACAAAAACAATTTTGGGACCAGTAGCAGGACAAAACACTGCTTGGAATGTTTCAATATTGGGGTCACTTCCACAATGGTCTGATTCTAGTTCACCAACACTTCCCTGCATTGCTGATAGCAGAAGAGTGAGTTAGTGCCAAACAGTGAGAATAAAACCTCTACTTTCACTCTATTCCTTCATTTGTACATTGCACATTTGTTCATTGAACCCAGACTAATCCTTTAACCACTGAGTCACATCCAGAATCCACAAATAGCTGATTACCTACAGCTATTGTCAAAATCTAACCCAGGCTTCATGAAAGACTTCCCAAAAAGTCTGCATTAGATGCTCCTAGGTGTAACTGATCACAAGTTGGCCAAATGGAGATGGGCTGTTTGTTTGCAAAATGTGTTTTAAGTGAGTAATGTCATTCTGCATCAGAGTCTCTTGCTCAGAATTTACCACTCTCTCCCCTCTCATTTTTGTATGAACCATAAATTGTACCAGTAATGAGTCTGTCTATCTTTCAAACCACTGATAAGGTATGATATAGTACAGAAACAGAATGTTTTGTCTGCCTAGAAACAAAATTTTCCACTGGTGAGTCTCCATTTATTTTAGCAGCCCGGTTTTTATTCATTTACTAGGCTCCATGTTTATTCAGTCTCATTCCAGTTTCTTAAATAAAAATGGCTTGTGCTACTTTTCTATATACATGACACCAACGCTATGACATTTGTCAACCCAATTTATAGCTCATTCAAACCCCCACATTTGTTCAATAAGAGCCATTTACAATTAATTTCAATCCAAATGAGTCTGTTATAACAGCATCATTAACTAGCCAACATTAGCTATTTCATTGTTTTGCTCAGGACTAATGTTTGACAAACCTGTACATTATCCTAATTGCAAACATCATAAATATTAACATGGTAATTGCTTTCTTTGCAGTCTTTTGAAACTTCCTCTCTGCTCCATGATTTATTCACAATCAACACTTGGCACAGAAAGCTCTACCACTTCATTCAAGAGTGTTTCATCAGAGTTGTTTGGATTTAATCTTAAAATATCTTACTTTAACAGCTTGTGCTTTAAAGACACTTAAGCTATTAATAGGATAGACCCACCTTTGTAATCTAAGATAAACATCTCCTCAGCTTTGTCCCCACATAGAGAAAAGAATTTTAATGCACACTTCTTCTTCAAGCTTTTGTCTGTTTTTGTGACAATTCTGTTATTTCCATAAAGAAACAGATCAATATTATTCTTCAAACGTCTTTTCTCCCACCTCCTCCCTCCTCCATCTATAATTTGCTAGCTGATGCCTCATAAAAAAGTTTCCTGTGTAATTTTTTTTTTTTTTTTTCTTTTTGATCATTCACAACCCGGGGCTTTAAGCTGAAGGTAATGGCTGTCAGTTTCCTGTAATTTCCACACCTTATCCTTTAACCTACATTTGAGATTAAAGATCTATAAACATTCAAGGTGTGAAGATCTCCAAAACTGATAGAGCCATTTGGGTGCAGAGGGGCACTCATCCCTGACTGCTGCCCTGCCACACCGTACCAGAATTATTTTCTGAATGATGCTCCCAATCACTCATGATTTTCCAGGTTTCTAAACTGCCCCTCTTCCACTGTCTTTTCCCAGGCTGAGGAAATACAGTAAATGTGATTGCTTTTCAGCTCCCAGTTGTCCTTGTCTATATTTCTGTATTTAGTGATCCTCTGTGCAGGAAGGATTTAAGCCATTTTTGGAGAGCCCCACCTTTGAGCAGTCAGCAATACCAGTTGCTTTAGACAAAGCCACAAAAGTGTTAAGGCATTTTGTCTGGCAATAAGAAGGGTAAAAATATCTGTTCCATGCCCCTTTCTCCATCACACCATGCCAAACATTTCCACACAAGATCCTTCACAGTATTATATTCTCCATCTTCAAAACGGGAGAGTGAAAACTATCCCTATCCTCTTCCTGCCATTAGTCATAAAGGAAAGAAGAATACATCATTTATAATAGTAGACATATTAATGAGAAGTGATTAAGCCTGAACTTCAGGAAATGTGTGTCACTTTACCACTGCTGCCAAAAAATTTCTATGTGAAGCTGAACAAATAATTCTAGACTTGAATTTCCTAGCTGTGTAATGAGGATTGTTGTCACAGGATAATGATTGAGAGACACTTGCATGGTAAACTGCTGAGAGTTTCTGTGGAAAACGTTAATTCAGTTTCTAAAAGCCCTTCAAAAAGAGCAGAGAATTAAATTAATGGCAGATTGGAAAAATGGGTTGTGAACTACTCTTGATCTATAGCCCAGGTGACAGAAGAGTTAAGTGCAGGAAGAGAGACACCTCTGATGAATTGCCTGTCTCCAGCATGATGAGTGAATGGAAAAAGCCAAACTACTGATGAAATACTGACGTTTAATAGAGAAAAGTTACACACCATAGAGTGATTTCAAACTTGAACTAAGAAAAACCTTCCTCCTTAAGAGTAACTTGGGAACTTTTTTATCTATCAGCAGTAGGGACTGGCAATGTTTTAGAATTAAATAAATTCTGCAGTCTGATGCTACTCATCATTCACTACCAGCAGAAATCCCATACTTCTCATTGAGGAAAATGACAAATTGGATGTCAATCCATTTTGTGGCAATGGATTTTAAAATATGATGACTTTTTTTTTATCAGAAGTGGGGCACTGCCAGCTCCCTTCTTACCATTTTGTTGCATTTGTTGAACAGAGCTCAAGTATAATAGTGGAAAAAACACTAGGTCTTACACACTCAGTCAAAAAGGTCAGTTAAAAATACAACTTCAGATATTAAGCCCCAGCTCCATGTTATTCCAAAGTCAGTTGCCCTTCCATAAGCAGAACTTGCTCCAGCATTTAGCAATGCTACAAAATAAAGGCAACTATTGAAATGTCCTTCCAGTTCTCAACAAGACATGAACTCACCAAAGGCCAGGTGGTGATCTAAGGTTGGACCCAATAATCTCAGAGGTCTTTACCAACCTCAATGATTCTGTGCTTTTGTAAAAAAATAGTCCTGAGACCAGTTGGAAGAAAATGACAGCATTCAGGAACAGTAGAGTGGAAGTCATTAAATGATATCATGTAGTTCTGCACATCAGGGCAATTAGCCTTGGCACATTATTTCCTCATGACTGAGATTCATGCATCTTTCTCACCTTTCTTTGTGGAAAGAAGGTGATAAATGGAAAAACCAAGTTTTAGCCAGAAACCCCTGCCTTCTTCCAGCATGACTATCCTTTCCAAAAACATCACATTGTTCACTTTATTCAAACCCTCTAAACAGGCACCTTTTGGTAGCACTGTGTATTTTAGCTTCCCTGGCACCTACAAGAGTTACAAGTCCTGGTTTCTACAGGAGTTCCCCAGCATCAGCAACTCCTACCTCAGTCTAAAAGGTCCAACACAGAAAGAACAAGGCCAATGTTATAAACGTATTCAATTGCTGATGGATTGCAGAAATTCTTAAAATATCTGTCCTTAGCTGTGAGGTGCAAAGGAATAGAAACTCATGCTGTCAACAGAGCTAAGTTATTATTGTTCTAGATGCAGACCAGCTTCATTAAGGAGTATTTATTACATTGCCTGCATTAAACTAAACCTGCAGACTCTCTGCCACATTGCTTGTAGCAGGTTTAATGGTCATGGAGGTCCATGTACAGACTTGTAAATACTGTGACCAGTGGAACTGGTCTGCAGAGTAGCTGGAGATCAGCTTTTGGGGTTGTCTGTGGGTCAGAGGAGAATCCCTCTTTGCCAAGCCCAGAACGTGGCTGGTAGGAGGCTTCCATTTAGCAGACCTGTTTGTACTTCAGTGCTTTGTGAAAATGAGGAGGCCAGGACCTGAAGATGACAGGTCCCACCCACCATTTTTATCACTCTGAAGATAGTGCAGGCGCTGTATAACCATCCCCAATGTCATCCATTGAATGTGCTGCCCTGATCCTTTTTAAAGCAAGCCAACTCTGTGACTACACTGGCTTAATTTAATAGCATCAGAAAAAGAAATCAATGCCTCCAGAAGGATAACCTTGAGTTTATCCCACATTGAGGAGGAAACTTTCTATTCTGTTCACGGGAAGGCTCTACCACTGTGGCTTCAGCAAATGAAGGCAGTTCACTTTTCCAGTGCCAAGGACAGAGAGATCAAGGGCAGTGAACAGTTAAACCCTCCATAGAGAGGGAGCAGCCATCAGGAGGCAAGTCCAGGAAAACCTACTAACAGCCATAGATTCCACCTTGGGCAGTGTATATTTCTGCAGCAACACCTCAGATTTTGCAAGGTAAAGATATTCCTGAGAATACAGCTATGCAACATCACCTTTCTGATTTACAGCTCTGTTATACACACCACCTGCAGTATTTACAACAATACCACCAGCAGCTTGCATCCTGTACAGGTTATACTGCACAGGCACTGTCATGGTAAGGTCAGCAAAAGCCACTGGGTTTGCCTTAGTGCACCACTCACAACAGGTTAATGGTAAGGCAGGGAAGATGAAAACTCCAGGCTTTTATAAGCCTTACAAACTGTGTGCACCACAAGGGATTCAAGCACTGCAAAGAGGGGGAAGCTTTGGATAAATCCTACCTTGCGAGAAGCATTTTTGTCCGTGCTCTCCACATCACCGTCCAAGAATGGCATGGCAAATGAGCTGAGATCCTGCAAGAACAGAGAAGAAAAATGGATGTATTTTATTAATGCCTCCTTCCTTCCATCAGAGAACCCCATGACTGAAGCCTAGAGGTCTATTTCCAGAGTGCCCACTGCTTCACCCACGGCAATTGCTGGTAAGCAATACCACAGACTCTGCTGGTTCTCCTGGGCTGTGAAACAATGTCAGATGTAAGTTACAGGTGAACAGGGAGCCCTCAGCAGCACCTGCATCACATCACCATCAAAAACCACCTGCACAAAGTCAAAAGTCCTCTGTTAAAACTTTCAAGGGGAGGTACTGAAATCCCATAGAAAAATTGGTATGAAATTATAGTTTAAGCGCATCCACTTGCTCAGCAAATGCCTATCTTGCCTTTAGTGGGATGCATGATCTTAAAGCATATTTATGGCAATAAACACAACCTGAATGAAAGTATGTCAACATTCTAGGAAATACGTAACTTCTAAAAAAAGACAGAGAAAACTGACATGGTGCTCAGGGAGGAAATAACCGATCAACCTGCACAAATGGGAGAGGAGCACCCAATTCTGCAGGACTGAAGACAATAGAGCCATAAGAAAAGCACACATGCTCATTTTTAACTAACAAAAACAAACTGCAATTATATTCCACCTCCTGCCGTCTGTTCTGTTTATGATACTTCATGTTCCAGCCACAGGGTTTTTAGAGCTCCTTTCTACATGCATAAAGAAATTATCTTAGTGTCAACTTTAGCATCTGTTTGATCAGAAAAGTACATAATGAGCAATTCTGTGACCAGAAGCATGAGGTTGCCTAATCCTGTGTGCTGAAGAACTGAGTCTTGGGCCCTAAATTGTGTTCTAAATGTCAGGAATACCTCCCCAAAACAGAACCTCCCAGATGCGAGGCATCACCCTTTCCATGCAATGATTCAGTGCTTCTCAACCACCACATCTGCATTCACTTAAAAGAGTTCAAAATATAAATAAATAGTATTTTCACGTAAACCTAATTTGTGATCAAACAGCTTAATTAAAAATTAGCACCATCCATGAAGTCTGCAGGGCTTGCTTGTCTTCAGAATTCAGAACAGCCACAGGTCTAATCACATCGCTTTGTGTAATCATATTAAAGTCAAAATATGCTTAAAAATTGTGTATAACTCAGGCATAATTCTTAACAGTGTTTGAAAATATTCTGGTTATATAACAAGCAACAAAAATAAGGAACAAAATATTGAATTACTGGAACTGAAACACATGGGACTAATTCATGCCAAGTTGAAAAGGGAAAAAAAAAAAAAAGCAGCAGCCAGGCTTGGCCAAGCTGGCCCCAAATCATTAGGCCCCAAACAAACATATTCCTGACAAATTCTTCTGCTCCCAACCCTATTCATGCACATTCAATGGGAGCTATCTACAAAGCTCAGCTATGTAACATCTCCCTCTTGCCCGGGCATCTGTGTTTCACATCACCTTTGTTTGCAAATAAAAACATAAGGAAACATCTCAAAACCTAAGGAAGAGATTAAGATTAAAATTACTTACTCCATATACAAATTATTTAGCCATAAATGGCATTTATAAACACCACCAATATACAGATTATCATCATCATTACTATTATTAGTATTATTACTTCATATGCTACTGCAGGAGTTAATTGAAGAATCTCTGGGAAGATATTTAAGAGCCTAATGAAAGTTATACAAAAACATATCCCCTCGTGTTTAATTTAGCCAAAGGATTTACCAACATTTTCCTCTACCCATCTTCAGTAGGGCAGAAGCTGGAATCTGATGTGTGCTAAGTAATTTTCCATGGAATAAATGAAGAAAATAACCTCTTTTGAGATCCACATATTAGTACCTCTGTATTACTCCCTGGTGTAACTTCCAGGGAGGAAAGCAGCTATTTAGGAAGGCTGGAGACTGGATGGCAGAAACTGGGTTGAAGAGGACACATAGCCACTAATCAGAGATGAAAAAGCTGTTCAGAAAATCTAGAACTGCCAGGAATGAAACCAAAATGTCTTATTTGAGCAGAAACCTTCAAAACCAGGAAAGGGTAGGTAGATACAACTATTTTTCTAGGAGCTAAATTTCAGTTTCATTTATAATTTGAAATTTAAAGCCACATAGATTTTAAAGTCTGAAGTCATGAAACCCAAATGACAACTCTATTCTGATTTGTAACTCTCAGATACCATGGAGGTATTGTGACTTCATCTATCTTTACATCCAGAACCAATCTCTACCTGTAAGCCAAATTAACAGAAGCTAGAGCTTTCTGGGCACTATGAGACCTTTTGTTGTTAATACAGCACTGCTGAACATTTCAAAGTGGGTAATAATTGTACTTTTACTCCTGTGAAAAAGCCTATAATTGTAACTGCTACCTAACAATTTTTTAGTTTTTCATGGGATTCTATATATGAAGGCATCCATTCACAGAAGGAAAAAAATACATATATCAAATACCAGGCTACAAATGTTGCTCTCTCTATTCCAATCTGTTGGTTAAGCAAGGAAATATTAGGTGCTTATTTCCCCTTCATTAATATTTCTGCAGAATACAGAAAAATAACAATTTCTTGTGTTCCACTTAATCCAGAAACACGTGATGATGCAGTTGATGATGCAGTAACTCTTAAAAAAACAAAACAAAACAAACAAAAAAAAACCCAAAACCAAAGAATTAAACTGCTCCAAAAGTGTTGCAAAATACCACAGAACTCTTGACAGACCAATGGTGCAGCCCTTGCCCTTGTCACAGTTGTGACTGCTCTGATCTGATGCCAACAGATACACACAGAAGGCTTGCTCTGCCAGGGACTGGGGACTGAAGCTGTTCTTAGACAGCTTTCCTGCTCTGCTTTGCTCCACTTGGAAACAGCTCCCTGCACAACCACATGGTTCTGCAGAGACATTTAAAACTCCATCAAAGGCACACAGTGATGTCCTGGTAGGAGGAGGAGTCCTTCAGACTGCAGAGCCCTGGCTGCAGAATGGCATCGAGCCCTGTGTCCATCAGTCCTGCATTGTATCCTTGGACACACAACTTCTGCAGAGACCACAGGCTGTGATCACCCCTGTATAGAGGAAAAGCAGGTCCTAGTGCTGCTAACCTGGAATTAAGAATATGAAAAGCCTGGTGTGGAAGTTTCATTGGCTTTCCTGTCATGCTTGTGCTCTTTAGTCAATCCTTCCATCACTCTGCTCCACCTGACAGCCAGACATCACTCCTGCCATCCTGTTAGAAAAAAGGACTTCTTGTCCACTTTAGATCTACTTTACAGCCACAAAGCTGTCTCAGATTTATTTTGTTTTCAATCTGCTTTTATTTACAAGAGGTTGTCATGGCAGCTCCTGATTTATTCACTGAAGAACACAGCCCCAGGGGCAGCAAAGCTTTTCCTGGAGGACAGCAGAGCCATGACACAGCAGAACCACAGCTCAGGGCTCCTGTCAGGGAAATCTCCCACAACACCCACTCAACAGGTGATTTTCCAGTGTCAGGATTAAGGCAGGATTATTCTGTCTGCATTTGCACTTGTCTTCTCCACCACTTCTTTCTGTATTTCCTCTGGGCAAACAACAGATATCTGGAAGGTTACAGATCCTTCACACGAATTTCTCCTCCAAAGGTGAGACTAACTCTAGCATGATCCCTACATCTACAGGATGATCCTTCTTAATTCCAGCCCCTTTTCCTCTGACATCCCTTATATCAGAATATTTGGGATTATGTGAAAAGAAGTAAGAATAAAATTTTTGTTCTTTGATATCCTGGTAAAACAAAGAAACTTTTTTTAGAACTAGTTTGGAGAATAGGAAAGAAAACCACATTTGAGGATGCAGAAAGCAAATATATTGGCAGGCACAGCATAGTCAAATAGCAGGAGCAAGATCTGGTTAGCCAAACCATTTTTCACCTTTTCCAGACAGTTTCACTGTTTCTTTCCTTACTGGGGAGAAAAAGTCTTGCCCAGACACGCTGGTCTGGAGGTTGCTGCAGTTGGAGACCTTGGTGTAAGAAGAGGGCTTCCAGCAATTCTGTTGCAGAGGCTGCATACTTAAATAACACACCACTAAAGCCTTGAATCCAGTAAACAACACAGAATAAACAGGATTCTTGTTGTATTATTGTTTGCTTTCAAGGCTACTTTGGCAGCCAGGCTGATAAAGCTTCTCTGCAAGGGCTGAAGCCAAAGAGCCAGCAAGGGCTGGGGCATGCTGTGACTGACAGGCCAGAGACCAATTTCTCTGGGTGGAAGTAAGACCTTTTTATGGCCCCACTCGACTGTGGTCCAAAATTTCAGGGCTGGGTATCAAAAGAGTATTTCACAAACAGCTCCCTGCTGGCATCTTTTGCAACTGTCTATTCAAACATGAGGAATGACTGCGAGCAACACGGGGATGTGAAATCTGTGCCCACGGTGGTGGGTCCCCATGAACATGGTCAACTCTTTGGCCACGTTCCAGGGGTGACTCAGGTCAGAAGAGCTTCATGGTATCCCCATAACCAACCTCTGCTGAAAGTCTGGGCTCCTCAGCTATTAACAGCTTCAGAGTCCTAGTGTGGGTAGCATCACGTAGTCCTGACTACGGATGGTGTCACCTCTGAGGCATTTTTTTTCTGCCTTACTAAGTTCTATATATGTGCTAGGATTGCACCAAATTTAAGGATGTGAAATGCCTGCCAGACATTACAGTTTCTTTTTACAACATATCTCAAGCAGAAGGTGACACTTCACTAAGGCAGTTTTCAATATGGGGAGACAGCTCCTTTAATAAAATAAACAAAGAAAACAACATACAGTGGAATTAAGCTGCGTGTTGACAAGAGCTCTGATCTCACAAAAGATTGATAAAAGCATCACTCCTCAGCATCACACCTTAACAAAATCTTCTCCTCTGCTGATATTACTGAGCTATGAGCACTTCAAGTATCCTAGCAAGGACAAAGAAGGTCAGGATTTTTATTAACATCAGCTGTGAACAGTTTGTTTCATTGCATTCTGCACACCAGCAGATTTTTTTAGATCAACCTTGAATTTGTACCTATTACAAGCCTATGTAAAACTCTGAATAGCAAATATGCTACATATGCTAATAGCCTGTGAGCAGATCCACAGTTTGATCTCCATGGAATAGAGGGCATAGCTTGGTAGCTCTGCTTCAATAGAAAATTGTCTTTTTCTGAGAACAATCCTATCTAGAAGCCTTTGGGGATTTAAAACAAATCACTCCATTATTGCAAAAGGAAAGATTCAAAACTGACATACACAGGCATTTCTGTCCTTTTGTTATTGTTGTTTTGATATACCAGTTATAGTAAAGTATAATAAAACTTGCTACATTCCTTTATTCCTTTAGGAGTAGGTTGCTCATTGCTTTGCTTTTCTCACTCCCCCATGCCATCTAGACTGTAGCATGTGTTTTGGAGAGAAATATATAAGTTGTACTGTGAGACTGAGGATGCTGGTGACTAAGTCTCAATATGACTCAATGGGAGTGGGCAGGAACAGATGTACAAAGCTGGTTGGATTTGTGCAAGACAGCTTTGTACTGCACAAGGCTATTCCAATTTATCTGTTTGCTATTACTTTTAAGGCTATTTGTATTAAAAAAAAAAAAAACAACAAAAAAACCAAACAAAAAAAAAAGAAAAAAACCCAAATACATAGGTCTGGAGAGCTTGAGAGGGTAGAAATAAGATATAGAAACTTGATTGGTGAGGCTGTACCTTGAATCCTGTGCTCAGTTCTGAGCCCCTCACTACAAGAAAGATATTGGGGGGCTGAGAAGTGTCCAGAAAAGGGCAAAGGGGATGGTGAAGGGTCTGGAATACAAGTCCTATAAGGAGCAGCTGAGGGAGCTGGGGAAGTTTAGCCTGGAGAAAAAGAGGCTCAGGGGAGACCTTATCAGACTCCACAACTCCCTGAAAGGAGGTTGTAGCCAGGTGGGGATCAGTCTCTTCTCCCAAAAAAAGCAAGAGGACAAGAGGAAATGGTGGAGATGGCAGGTTTGCAGTGAACTCCTTAATCTTAGAGGCCTTTTCCCACTTTAATGACTCTATGATTTTGTCCACAGTATGAAGAGTCCAGAGGCAGCACAGTCCAGGGGTTACTGGGTGACTGTGCAGGACCAGCTGTGTGCACTTCAAGGTGGATACAGCATCAGACTTGAAATAACAGAAGGTAAGTCCCCCTAAATGACATGTCTGGAACAAATGGAAAATATTCAGTTCCAAAGAGGCACTATCTAAAAGGTTAGGGAGTAATGGCTGACTGAAATCTAACCCAGATCTCAGTATGTGAAAATCCCCATCCATCAGGTGATTATTCAATGTTCTATGTAAAAAAACTCACATATGAAAGCTTGGCAGAAGAAAACCAGCCTGTGTGCAACTCAAAGGCATTTCTTTCAGCTGCAACAGGAAGTGGACATGGTCTACTCAAGGAGCTACTGAAGCCACTGTTCTCACCACAGGTTCTCCAGCTTGGATTGCCACCACTTGGGCAGAAAAAGCTGCTAAAACAATGAATTTTACAGGGAAGGGATTAAAGAGAGCCATTAAATAATTAAGCCCTTGATATTTCCCTGAAAACAGCTGTCTTCCAAGCTCTTCTTCCTGAGTTATCCTGATCATGGGATACTGGCACCATCCAGCACACCCTTCTTAATTTCTGAAATTCTTAACTGATCCTGATAGGCATTAATCTCCACCAGTCTACAGCAAATTCACTTTTTTTTTGGTTTTGGGGCTGCAGACAAGATCCATCCAAAAAAACTTTCAAGAGAGCATGGATTGTTTTTTGTGTTCCCAATCTCTGACTTAATTCATTAGAACACATTCCTATGCTGTTTACAGAAAAAAATGAAGTTTTCTTTCAAGCCTTGTGCTCTCCTGCCAGGAAACCCCACTGTATCTCATCAGTGATTCAGTCTTTGCAGATGAGCTGGGCACAGACAGCCTGGGGTGGGATGGAATCCCTCCTGCCTGGAGCCCCATTGTGTTTATAAGGTGCAGAGAGCTCAGGGCTGCGTGGAAATGCTGTGGTGGAGGGTGCTGCTCCCCACCTCATCAGGAAGTCACAGAGGCACTCTGACAAAGCCTCACTAGGATCCCCAAGCACATGACAGCCTGGTTTGTCAGCTCCTTCACACCACGAACCACACAGCAGCGACTGGCAGCGTGTTTATTACAACAGCAGATGGACAACCTAGCGAACGTGCAAATAATGAAATGTCACTTAAAAAAAATGGAGAGAGAGAGAGAAAGTGAGAGAACAGCAGAGAAAGCATGCCAGGGAGGAAACCAAAATTCCCAATAGTCTCTGTGACACCACCATGATGCACATACAAACCCATTATTAAGTGCTATTCCTGGGTGCTCGGCCAAAGACAACCTTTCTCCAGTGAGACGTTTCATTTAAGAAGCACCCAAAGTTTAGAAACACAAGGTAAAAGCAGAAGATAACACACCTCAGTCCTGGAAAATGTGGTTAGGTGAGTGATGAGGGAATTAAGAAACCAAGACACACGATTCTAAGGAAGGACTGCAGGAGACTGGAGATGTTACCCTTTGGATGGCTCATACTCAGTGCCAATAAAAGTGCTTTCCAATACTTAGGAGTTTGTCTTACATAAATGAGACACTGGATCTCAACATATTTGCAGAGACAAGCCAGCGTTTGCTACAAAACACAACTTCAGCCACAGTGAAATAGCAGAATTGCAGGAAACAAAAGATGATTTTGCCATAATGTAATGAAAACACTTGAGCTGCTGCAGCACAGGAGCAAACAATCTGAAGGGGATTCAATTCAAGGATTAGACTGAGGCTTACTAAGTCATCTCCAGATTTCAGCTACTTTGAGTCACTGGGGTTTTTCATTTTTTTGTGTTTTCCTCCACTTTTTATTGGCCAAATCTCTTCAAAAACCACGTCCTCAAGGAAGAATAAAATAAAACAGAATCAGAACTGAAAACCCCCAACTCATGGCCTTATCTGAAAATGACCTTGCATAAATATGACTAAAAAAGGTGACATTCACACCAGGCAAAAGATCTCTGCCATAAATACTTGAACTGCAACTATTTTTTCCAGTTCACTGCATTTAGGAAGACAGCTGCCTGTTGCCTCCTCTTTTCATTCTTGTCAGTCAATAACCGTGAATAATCTTGACAATTAGAAGAAAGCTTACGGCTGGAAAGCCAGGCAAGTGAGGGACCTGCTCTGATCTCGTAGCCCCTCAGCTAAAAAAAAATAAAGGGAAAAAAAGCAGAAGCAAAGAGGAAATTAGGGAAGGAAAGGAAGAACAAGATGATTCTGTGCTTTGTGTGCTGAATGGGATGTCAAGGGGGAACATCGTGGTGTCCATGATGAGGAAAGATTCCCCTCTTTCCCACATTTTCCTACATCACTCTGCAGCTGCAGAGAGCAATTTCACCTCTATGAAGTTTACAGTAACTTTGCTACAGCTTTTCTTATATCTTTAGCACCACATGTAAAAAGAGACCAATAAATTTAATATGCTTTATTTCGTAAGCTAAACCATTTTTTTCTTTTCCCAGAAGAATGGATGTCTTCATTCTTCATTCATTAAAGGTGCATTTTGCTGAAACTGCAACATAAAATGCCCTCAAGGACAGAAGAAAGCTCTAATTCTCAGAGACAACCCAGAGGATTTTATCACACTCCTAGAACAGTATTCTGCCCAAACACAGCCTTGCATGCCCTTTAGGTCTCACCCCTGACTTTGAGCTAAGAGATAATGAGATTTTGTGCCATTCCTAGATTTTCATTTAGCAGTGTCATCCAATGCTGATAAATTACAATGCATCACTCATGCTGTGGGAATCCAAAGGGCTTTACAAACTGCAGATCCAGAAGAGCTTTGTGAGAGCACTTCAGTGATGAGACTTTCATTGCCTGCTCTGGCTTTCTGGATTAGCTCTGGGAAGGCATTAAGGATATCTGTCACTAGTCATCTCCCCCACACTTTCTGTCCAGCCTAGAGGGAAGGGGAAAGCCAGCATCTCCAACAGGAAATGTGCTCCCATATCCCAGGCATGGGAGAGGCTGCACAACTTGCTTAAACTTTGGAGAATTCAACATAAGATAAATGAACCCTGCATCTCACCTCTCCATCTTTACTGTCCATAAAGTGGGAATAAAGTTGGGTATTTGTTTTTTTTTCATTTACCCCCCTATTTAGAAAGCTGTCCAGACAAGGGACTGCTTCTCACTCCGGTGTGCTCGGCACTGCGGAGCGTGGTTTGCTCCGGCTCCTTCCCCAGCTCCACCCGCGGTAGCAGCGTAGCCATGACAACGCTGGGGCCGGGGATGCTCCATCCCCGCAGGAGGCTGAGCCAGCGCTCCGGCAGCACAGCGAGCTCCCAGCTCCGTGTTTGGGCTGCAGGACCCAGCCGGGATCATTGCAGCCCCGTTTCAACCCCGGCTTTGCTCGCTGTCGAGACACACTCCGGGCATCCCTGCACTGGGAGCTCTGGGGGCACTTCCAAGTGTTACTAAAATGACATTTTCTTTGGCTGCTGTGTAGAAAACAGGGTTAACTCTCTGAGTGCCCAGTGGAGTGAGAGGAAGGAACCTCTGTGTCCAAGTGAAAAATCCTAGAATTTAAATTTTAAGAAAACAGGCCAGCTATACAGCTTCTGAGAAAAAGCATGTTTGTTAAGAGAATTGGCAATGTCCAAGGGATAGTAAATCTCACATTTCCAGGCTCACACACACCAAGCCCTGGTCACTTGTTAAAGTCTATCTCAAGGGATGTGCTTCAAAGAGCATCACAGTTCTGCTTGGGAGAAGGTGTTAGAAGACAGCAGTGACCATCTCTGGAAGAAACATGGATAAAATACTTGCCCATCTGGAAAATCTTGTGAACAATGAGACAAACAGAAGAACACAACAAAGAGATTACTCACTCACACTAGAAATAACCACCACTCAAAATAAATTTTTGCAGTAGGTCCAGTTTGGAAATTATCCTCATATAGAAAGGGAAGGGAAGAAATGACACATACCCAGGGTTTTTTTTCTAATAATTGTACATGCAGTACTAAAATTCTGAGGAAGATATTTCCCCAAGTAAACTTCAGGCTTCTTTCAAAGACTATGACTTCATTTTTTTTTTTTTCCCAGAAATAGTTCCTATTTTAGATCCAGTGCAGGGAAGAAAACCTTACAAACGAGCCATATCAAATTCTGACTCCTTTAGCAGGAGTCTTCTGATTTTAGCCATCTTATTATTCTTTATGAGTCCACTTAAGCACCACAGTTACAATGGACCGATCTGAACATGCTGTGGAGAAAGGACAAGCAAACACACACTCAGGGAAGCCCAAATGAAAACTTAAGCTCATTATCCACATACACCAAAAATAATTTCTGTCCTCTGCAATGGCTTTGAAACCCAGCAGACACTGGTGAGCTGAAACAGGCAAATCTGCATTTGATTTGGCTGACAGTTTGTGCATCAAAATGTGTCAAGAAGCATTTGATCCTGCTTGGAGAGTGTGGGAAACATTTCCAACTTAGCAGGACACCCCGAACATGGTGACAGATGGGCAGAGTATGAGCCTGGCATGGGAGAGGCCATTTCAGAGCTGGCTGATGCTCCAAGCCATGTGGCAGACAGTCCAAACTCGTTTGTCACAAAAAAAATAAAGCTCACACTGGAATTACCAAACCAAGGCTCAGGGAGAGCCCCTGCCTGCAGCTCAGCCTGGCACAGACACCCACCCTGCCAAGGAGCCTCACTGAAAACCTCCCATGAAATTAATAAGCACCCAAGAAGGAAAGAAGGAAACAAAACAAAGCAAAACACAGCAAAGCTTTTTTTTTTTTTTTTTTTTTTTTTTTTCCTCAAGATAAATTAAATCCACAAGCAGGAAATTTTGATTCAGAATAACAATTTTATTTTTTCATTACTACCAAAAATTAGGTTCACACCAGTAATACAGCCCTAAAAAATAAAATAATGAGTATTTTTTTCCCATCAGGAACATTAATTTCTATCTATACATACTGAACAGCTGTACAACTATTGGTATATCTATTTACATCCAAGTTTTATTCACACTTACTTTGAGGTCTATCAGAAATGGAAATTGGTCTTAGAACCACAATCAGGCTCTAGAAGTCATCAAATACCTATGAGAAAAGTGTCTGTTACATCAGCACAAAAAGGGTAACTTTATCAAAATATACTTCAGTTCTAAAAGCAAAGGCACTGGTACCTACACTGAGAAGCAGAAACAAACTGCCCTGGTGACTATTTCCTCCCAGATGTAGATGTGACAGAGTTCAACTCACAGGGCATCACTATTTTTTCACACATATAAAACATGGTGTCATGTAGGGCAATGGGTATGAGAAACATATATAAACATATGTGCATACAGACATGGTAACAAGCTCTTACAGATTTTTACCTGCCATTTATTTTAAATTTAGGATGATTAAATACTTACTGTCTTCAAATCAGCTTCAAATCAGTCAGTGCCCCTACTTGGGTGGCCAAACAGGCTGAAATGACAGGAGGATTTTCCCCTCCTGATGGAAACCCGATGGCTCTTGGCTGCCTGAAGCAGACTCTGGTTACAGGTGATTTCCATCAACTCTGTGTTTTGCTTTTAAAAATTTGCAACAATATTGCATTTAATTCTCCTAGTTTCTTCTTGCTGAATGTCAGACATCCTTGTACATTCAGATTGATGGGATGGATCTGGGGGGATGGGGGAGTTTTTTTTGTTTATTTCAAACTGGGGCATTAAAAAAAAACAACATTTGTATTCCACTCCCAGTAATAAAAATGTACTAAACTGAAGTACCACCAAGTCTTCTTTTGCTGGGTTTCCCACTGCCTCCCTTTGAATTGAGGGCTGGCCCCTTGTCAGCAGGATCCCTTTCATCCTGCTGCCCATCATTCCCTCTTCCATCAGATAATCCTGCCCCCCAGGCTCCCAGCTGCAGCAGCTCCAGTTTCCTCACACCTCCCAGGGCTGCTCAAAGTCAGCACCGCCTCTGCTCTCCTGCACTCAGCACAGAGGGGACACAGCTGAGGGGGACATGTCCTCCCCAAAGGCTGACACTCTCATCTCTCCTGTGGCCCGGAACAGTGAACAACAAGCAAAACACACAAGATGCTGGCAAAATACCCTGCATCTTATACTGGATTAAATTTCATTTGCTATTCACCATCACCCCCCTAACAGAAGATCTTGAAACCCTTCAGGCTCTGATCTCAGGATGGAGCCGCCTCATCCGTTTTGGGTTTTGGACGTTCATTATCTCACAGATCCATTAATTGCAGTGCAAATTGCATATGTTCAGCACTAATTCTTGTAAAAAGGGAAAACGCAAGGAGGAACGTATGAAGCCAGTAATACAGCTCTTTATCCTGACAAGCCTCATCAAATATAAAATTAAAATCATTAAGCAAAACAGCACTTCCTGAAAACCTGTGATTTGGGGTTGCAGTGACTAGCCATGGCAATTAGTTGCTCAGCAGTTCAGGAGGCTCTGAGATGAGCAGTAGGAGAAACCAAGCATTGCAGGATGCAGAGACCAGATGGTTTTAGGCTGAAAATAAATGAATACCCCCCCCCCCCAAATGATAATATCTCTTTCCAAAACATTAATGAAAAGTTCTGCAAGGGGAAAAAAAAATCAACAAACCAACCCCAAACCCAAGCTACATTCTTTAACTAGATAAAAGACGATTTTGTTCAGCCTTGGAGTAGCTATTGTAATTAAATGCTCTAAAAAACAGGACAACAGCCCCGTGCCAGTCATGCATACGAGAGATAAAACACGACAAAAAAACCCAAAATACCCAAGCACCATGCATTTCTTACAGAGCCTGAAGAATTCCTGCCTCTCGGCAGACGCCTGCAGTGCACTCGGGCATCCACCTAAATGAATGCAGAACCTATTTTCCCCTGCTAAGATAAATCAATTTAATAATAAAAATAATCAAATCCAGAGAAACCCAGGGACAATCGAACCCCCGCTCTGACTTACAGCTCTGAAAAATCCTGCAGTCTGGCTGGAAACGTCCATCGAAGAACTGCATTGAAAGCTTTTCCCTAAAGGCAAGCGCATTTAAACATCTCGGGCTCTGCTACTGGAGCCGATGCTGCAACAGATGGGGACCAGGGCTGGGTGTGTTGGTGCCTCCCATCGCGGCACGGCGCGGGGATGGCAGCAGCGGAGCTACCGCAGCACAGGGAAGGCGGGCGGGCTCTCCCCGGTGCGGGCTCCCTGCCAAAATCGCCTGGGGCATCACGGCCAGGTTCGGCTCCCCGCCTGCAGAACCGGCCTTGAGCTCGGACAGCGCGGGCAGGTCATTGAGCCGCGTTCTGGGCGCGTTACAGAGATGCTCGGGGCGCACGGGGGAAGTCGGAGGGTTCAGATAACCGCAGGCGTTTTTAATGCGATCTGAAGGGGGAGAAAAAAAGATCCCGTTTTCAACAGCAGAAGTTTCAGGTGACTGAGGCTGCGTCTGCATCAGTATCGAATACCTTGGGGAAGGCAGCACAGAGCAGCAAATGCATTTTCAAGGCTGGAGTCTCTGCTGCTCCATAACAGCCCTATTCCCCACTTAACCACAGCTCCACTTTGTAGATGCACAAAAGTCACATTATTTCTCTGGGCTTAAGTTTTCCCATCTGCAGCATGAACAGGGGATGATTTGGCTAATTTTTATTTTATTATAAAGACTTCACTGGGAAAATAAAGTGCCTGAGCACAAAGTATAACCATCAAAAGTATCACCATCCAAAAGAAAGATAATAGTTATTTTGAAAGGGCACCATGTGAGCAAGTGCTTAGCAGAGCAATGCAAACTCTCCCAGTAGGAGCTGAGGGATGGTGGGGATTTGAATTTTCTTTTTCATCAAGCTAAATCCTTTTTTTATAACCCCATTCAGCTTTGATTACTCCACCAACCAGTCTCACAGTGTCCTTTACTGGCAATGAAATTATTCCCCAGACCATGGGGACACATCCTTGGCCCAGATGCTATCAAAGGCTGGCTCAGATGAGGACACCTCTGCTAGAACAAAGCAAAAGGCAGAAAGGTCATCCCTGCAGCTTCCAATACTTGAACAGAGGCATCAAAACACCATGCAATGAATGACACATCTCTGGAGAAACAGGTGGTCAGATCTTGATCCACGGAGCATTGCCAGTCCTTTCTTGGTCATCTCAAAATATCTTTTTTGATGATCTGTTGAAAAACTCCCTAAGATGGAGGGTTTGCTTTAATGAATGACTCCAGGTCACTAAACCACCAGATCAGTGGAGTGGACTTGGTTTACACATCACTCTCAGTCTATTCATCCCATTCATTGGATGATGCTGCACCCTTTTGCAAGAGAATGCAGCCAAAACTGACCTTAACTCTGCTACATCAATTCATAAATACCACTGAGGCTGGGCAGTACTTCAGCAGCAAAAGAGATGAGGTCCAGGTGACACCCCTCGTGTGCCAGGCAGACAGCACACCCTAGGAACCATCCACTGCTCTCTCTTCCTTCGGTGTGCTAAGTGGCTCTGATAACACAAGCCCCTCGGGAGCAAAAAAGCTGAAAATGGTACACAGTGTTCACTCACAAATGGCAGCTATTACTTGAATCCTTTCAAGACAAGATCATTGGCATCGTTTTTTAACAGAAACATGCACAAATATTTGGTGCTTAGAAGATTTGTCCCCATCTAAATTAATATTTTATGCATGCAGAATGTACAAATAGTTTAAGAAAATAAACAAGCTTCCTCTTAAATGCTGTTTAAGGGGTATAAGAGAAACCAGTCAACCAGCTGGAGCAAGCAAAACACATTTTGTCTCTCCTCCTCAAGCTGTAGGAGAAAGGAAGGAATCTGTGGCTGACCTAGAGAGGATAAAAGGGAAGACTGGATTCATAGTGGAATATAAAGGGTTCTCCTGATTAGCAATCAGATCAAATAAAAAGGGGCATTAACAGCCAGCAAAATGTCCCATATCCCTAAATCATCCCTTTCAAATCACTCATAGGCTCAGTTTGATGTAGCCAATGCCAAGAATCATCCAGACCTATTAAAGTGTTTTTGTAAAAAAAAATAATCTTAAAACTGTTTCGGGTTTCAAAGTCTGACTGGCACAAATTCTACTTCAAAAACCTGCCTTTTCCTCCCCCACCTTTGGGTAAGGCGTATGAAACAGATTGCACAACTACATCTCAGATAGGCAGAACAGTTAATGGTTTAGATACCATTTCATAAATATTTGCTGAACTAGTTTTTGGATTCTGTCCAGTTTCTGACAACCATTAAAAACATTGAATAATTTGCCATTTTCTTTCACCCTTCTGGGGTGAAAAATAGGCAGGGAGATTTTATTGCTATAATTTCTTACCATTATTTAATGACTACTCGTATTCATGTGGATGTCTCCTGCCAAAGAAGCCCAAGTGATTCTTGAATCTACAGGCCTGAAGTGTCCAAATCACATTTATGTAAACATTTATATATTCTTTATTAAATATTCCCATACTGAATACCTGGGCTCATATGTGGCTGCATAATTGGTGAAGATCTGAGAGAAACCAACTAATTTCTGAATAAATACCTTGTTTCACATTGGGATTTCAAGTGCCTGTGCCCTATCAGAGATGCTGAGGCTCAGTGACTAAAAGCAGCAGTGAGTTACAGCACATCATCTAGCACAAGGTGGTGCAATATGGGAAATCACACAAATAAACTTATTTGATGATAACCACACTTTACCGACAAGTTCTAGAAGTCTCTATGAACAGGGATCCAAAACTCCAGTCCCTTCCTTGCTTCCTTACATATTAAGGACAATTCAGGAGGTTCCAGAAAATGCTTTCTATAATCAACTTTCCATGACGATAGATTTTTAAGATATTTTCAATTTTTTTCTTCCAAATTCTTAAGTCCTTACATCTCAAGCTCAGCAGTCATTATTCATTTTATAACCGTGTGTCTTAAAAAAAAAAAGTTCCTTTGAGAGGACTTCTAGATCACTTACATATTTGGACCAGCTGTAGGATTCTCACACATTACCAGAGAATAACACTGGAGGGAAAACAAATCACCAAGACCTGCTTGTGCCTTGGACTGTGAATTGCACACTCACCTATGGCCCAAAGACCAAACTCTGAGCAAAGCAGATTTATGACTGTCACATTTCCACCAGCATAAAGCTACAGAATTCCCTGTCCAACTGAAACAGGCATTGTTGTACTGGTTTGTTTTTCCATTTGAAGAGTCTGGTTTTCAAAAATTCAGAGCCAGATCCCTCAATCAGCTTCAGATTTGACTGCACATAATTCCTGCACGATTTCCTTGAACTGTTCCAAAACACCAAGTCAATTTCATCCTTTTAGTCCAAGTACAAGCCTAAAGTACAATAAATTTCTAACTGGCAGTACAGCAACCTTCCACAATTTCCCAGAGGAGACTGAAAATGTCTGGCTTTTGGTTGTTGTTATTTATATTCCATAATTTTCCAAAAGATATGGTGGGTTTGTAAGTACTGTATAAATTAGATGAGTTCATGGGGCCAGCTTCCATTATAGTTTCTTTTTTCTTATGAGGCAAAGAGTGCCTTGAAATCAATGGAGCTTCTGTCTGTGAAGATATCACTTCAGAACACAGCAGATACAGCAATTATCGAAGTGCATGGGGAGCCAGAGCTCTGCATGGCAGGGCAGGGCTTTTGTCCAGAGTGTAATTAAGAAAGATTTTTCATATTTTTTACAGCCAACACAGCCATTATATTCATGGTTGCACTATCCCCACTGCTACTGAGCACGACCAGCAACCAAAAGCAACGTGCAACACAGATGTGGAGCCTCCAGCCAAGAAGCCAAAGCACCTGGGGAATGTTCAGATGAGAGAAGCAAGTTTTTGAAGGGCAGGGAAAGCCACAGCAACAGCTGGGAGACCAGCAGAGCCCAAGGGGAAGATGAAACGGGGAGAAAAAATCTTAAATTGCACCATAAGACACCAGCTCTTAGTAGAACAGCCAAAGTAGTCTCTTGGAGTTGATGTCGGGCAAAGGGCAGCTGTGATCTGCAGGAGTTGGAAAAGGGAGTACAAGAAAAAAACCAAAACATTTAGCCCCAAGAGTAAGAGGTAGGGATGAGCTGCAGAGTCCACCCTGCCCAAATCAGGCAAAACTGCAATGCAGGGTGATGGAGATGGTACAAAATAGAAAGAGAGAGGAGCAGAGAAAAATATCCCATGACAAATGAAATCCACAGTTTACTCTTTTTTTCATCTCAAACAGCCACAATTTTTTCCTTGCAATTTTTCAGCATGATCTACCAAGCAATGAACCAAGTAGCTGGGATTCCTGACTCACTGCTGACAAGTCAGAAGGAGAACATCCATGTGAGAAACATCAAACCCCAGTGAGCAATCACCCATCTCTCCCGGGGGAGGGAGCACCCTGCCAGCCTCTGCAATGAAGATGGATCACACTGCACCAGGGATGCTCAGCCAGCTCGGTACCAAAAGCAGGATAGCTGCATT
The DNA here is from genome assembly GCF_024509145.1 of Vidua macroura. Lineage (NCBI taxonomy): Eukaryota > Metazoa > Chordata > Aves > Passeriformes > Viduidae > Vidua > Vidua macroura. The sequence continues at coordinate 6,494,534 of NC_071571.1, forward strand.
CTCAAATCTAGCTCTTCAGCAGGACTCACACAGAGGGGTTTTTCCCTCTGTATTTGCATCTGTACCCAGATGCAAATGGCATTGAAATGATGAGGTGCTCATACAAAGGCAGTACTGGAGGCTGCACAACAGCAGCCTTGCGCCTGCTCCACATGGACCCCACTGCCCTTCCCACCTGTCTGGATCTCACAGATGGAGGGATGGAGCCTCTTTGCTGCATCATAGTGGGGAGGAAGGGGTGGAGACACTTCTGGAGAGGTGCCAGTGCAGAGCTGTGCTGTGCCTGGGGTCAATGAAGGTCTCTGGGTGCCTGGGGAGAATTACAAAGTCTGAGCTAGGACACAATGTTCAATAACTCAGGGAGAGAAGGACCAATGCTTTGAACTATAATCCTCTGTGGTGTGGGTGAAACCTCTCAGAGATGTCCTGGTCTCTGAGGATGAATAAACCAGAGAGCAAAATTACTGCCAGGAACTTGGTGGTGCCCCTGTGGTGCCTCATTCAGCTTTGCTTGAGGCATTTGGAGGGGCTGCCACACTGGTATCAGTGGTGATCTGGGAGGTTTTGAATCACAGCAATTGGTGATTCAGGATAACCAGATTTAAACACTGTGGATTAGCTCAGATTTAAACACTGTGGACTAGCACCACTGCCTTCATTCTCTACAAAGGCATTGCATTTTAAAAGTTTTGAAGGACACAGGGTGGGTCTTACCTTGCTTCTACTGTATCCCTTAAGAGCTTGGATGAGAAACACCCTTTGTGGGCCAGAAACAGTCCCACAAGACAATAGAAGAATGATACTGCAGCATCTAGAAATGGGAGAAAACCACAGGGAAATAGGATCTGGTGGGTTATGGGTAAGCACTCCAACCAGGGGCTTCAGCATAAAATCCTTTTATACCTGTATGCAAAGGCTATTGGGATGCTTAAAAATGTGAATTCTGCAATATGGCTTTCAGAGTGGGATCTCTAAGGAGCAGCACTTCCACAAGGACACAGCAGTGGCCACATGGAGGACTGGAGATGCCTCAGCTCTGCTGCTGCCTCCTCGATCTCTCTGCCTTTGGGCTGCTCTGTGCTCCCTCCCTTGGCAACACACACTGCTCCTGGGGGCTGTGACAGCAACAGGGATAGGGGAATCAGTGCCAAAAAAGCCAGGGGAATAGGGTGAAAAAATGAGGCAGGAAGGAGAAAAAGGTGATGGCAATTAGCTGCACACACACCCAGCCACACCTGAGCAGTCTTTAACATTTTTAAGACTGGCTTAGAGATTGTGGTGGAGAACATATAGCACATCTGCAGCTCTCAGGAGAGCACTAATTATTTCCCCAAAAGAAAACATCTTGCTACAATAACAGCACAGGATCCATCCAAGAATTAAGATGCTCTTGCACGCTCACAGCAAGTTTTACTCTCTTTGAACCTCATGACTTAGGTTTGACTGATGTGGTGGATGTTGAGTGATTTCATTGAAGTTGTCCCCGTGCCTGCAGGGCCCAGGTGAGCTACCCACATTCTCACATCTTTGTACAGCCTGGCTAGGGACAATTTGTTCTTCAGGTCAGGGATTCTGGGCTTTCTAAGGCACTCTGTTCACGTAGCAACTTCGCTCTATGTAGGTTTTACCTTTTGTAGGCGTGCAATAAATAGTAACCATTAACTGAATTGAAACAAGGGCCCACCTAGAAAAGGATAAAGTGGCTGCCTACATACAGGAATGAACAGTTAAAATATCATCAAAGGTTTAGAAGCTGAAGTACAAAGATCTCTGCTGGTATCAACTGGCTGTTAGGGAAATAAAAAAGGAGGTAAGAGCACCTTGCAGCATTTAAAGTAGGTCAGCACTGCCAGAAAAGAAATACTTTTAAATACATTGTGATGCAGAAACCTGACACAGAGTTACAAATTCACCAGAAAGAATTTGTCAGCTTAACTAAAATAGAAGTAAACGAGTTTATCCACTCAATTGAACTTAGAGACATGCAGCAGTTGGGGCTAAATGTAACAAGCACGAGCCACATCAACACTGGCAGACTGGCATGAATGCCCCAGGAATATTTACACCCACAGTATTCTGCTGGATCCTACTGGAATGAGCAGTCAGACTTTCAGACTGTAACTAGAGATGATCACAGGGATTTCTGGAATACAGATGGACCATTTCCCTGAGAGCTGCTTCATCCACTCCCACAGCACCGTGGCTGCCCAGCTCTTGGGAAGGTGCTCCACAAGGCTGGTGCCAGAGCAGGCACATCACACAGGGCTGCTGGCACCAGCTCCCCTCTGCTGCTGCTGCAGCTCAGGGACTCTCCCAGCAGAGCCACATCCCCTCCCCAAAAGGATGCAAAATGCTCAGGGGCAAAGCCCCACTGCTCCTTTGTGTCATCCACAAGCACAGTGGAAGCCCTGAAATAGATGCCATCTGTGATAGAAGTCCAGTGTTTATTTAACAGCCAGAGGCAGTTCTGAATATACGATGCACCCAGCAAGAGTGAAGTTATTTTAAGATCAAATATTTGATTACCACCACAGAGACTTATTTACAAAAAAAAAAAAACAAAACAAAACAAAAACAAAAAACCAAAAAAAACCCAAAAAAAAAACCCCAACCCCCCCCCCAAAAAAAAAAAAAAAAAAAAAAAACCCACAAAAAAACACCCAAACAAAAAACAACAAAAAACAAATACCTACCAACCAACCAACCAAAAGAAACACAAGAAAGAGCATATATAAGTTTAGGTTTTACTTCCTAATTTGGTCATGTAAATAATAATTTAAAATAATCTACCCACACTGGAAAGAGAAGTGTGTTCTCAAAGTTTCTCACCTCAGTCAACAACACTTTAAATACATCTTGCACACAAAATTTGCCTAAAGGAAAATGAATGCAATTTAATTTTAAAGAACCCAACTATATAGAGCCAATAAAATTTAAAAAAATCAAATGCAAGTACAAATGATCACATCAGAAGAAATACTTGTGTCAGTTTCTGCAGTATTCTGGTTTTTATTTTTTTTTGTTTGTTTGTTTTCTTGGGTTGGGTTTTTTAAAGGTAAGACAAGTTGCTCACAAAGCAATCACTAAGGTATGTATATAAACCAGGCTTTTTTCATTTGAGAAGTTCATTAAATAATTTAAAAGGGGAAGTCTTTTAAAGGCTGTAACCTTTACACCTCACCAAAAAAAGGGTGTAAATTGTCACTCAATTTTACTCATACTGTGACCCTGGTTAATAAGAGTAATAATGTGTGTGAATATATGTACATCTATCTGAGAAAATACACACACACACACACACACATATATATATAAATTAATATATATATAAATATATAGATACATGCACAAAAACTACTGTTGCAGGTGAATATTTTTTGTTCTTCCCACATTCCATGGCCTCCCTGTTACATCTACATTTTAAATGATGAAGGATGTCTTTGTGGTTGAGGTTGGCAGGGTACCCACATTCTATTCCCAGTAGACAAATTCCAGCAAGCCCTGAAGGCTGATGGGTCTTTTCTTTCAATCATAGAATGACTAGATTGTTTAGGAAGAGTTATTTTTTTTTTAATACTTTCAGCATTTTGTAGAACTGGAAGAAAAAGCAATGATTTTTTTTTTTTAAACTTTGTACATTTGACACAATATTGACTTACACACACAAATAAAATGGCAGCAACAACTACAACCTACACACAAAGCATCACTTGTTTGATTCCTCACACTGAAGTTGTCCTCCACAGACATTTGGGCTTCCAAACCTGCTCCAAACACCCCAGATTCCACTGGGGACAGCACCACAAGCCCCAGACCTGTTTTGGGGAGATTCTATGAATTATGCTGAAAAAACACTGAAGATTGTAATCAGAACATTAATTATGTCATATCAATTTAAAAGATCAACCAATTGGATTCAACTTTCTCCAAGGCATGGAATAACCCAAGTTGGAAAAGACCTCAAAAGATCATCCAGACCAACCTTTCATGGAAAGGAAGCCTAGATGAGATTATCTAGCACCCTGCCCAGTCACATCTTGAAAACCTCCTGGAAAGACCAATTCCATACCTCAAATACCACATTTATACAGTGTTTGTTTTGATCACTATGTTAGAGTGCTGTACTGGGTAACAAAAGTCCAAAGGCTTTTGAGCTGACAGAAATCCCCCTGTGAGTGCCCAACCACTCCCTCCAGCTGTCAGCACCAGAGCAGCTTCTGAACAGGAACACGTCCCATAAACAGCAGGATCATCTGTTTTGAAGGTTGGAGACTGAAGTCTTGTTTCTTGGCAACATTCAGTAATTCAAAGCACATTCTTATGTGTTTCATAAAATGTCTTTTTCTTCCTTTTGTAGTACTTTTAAGCCTCTATGCATTTTCCAGTGAGAACAGGGCTGGTGGACAGGGGTCCCAGTCCCAAGGTTTGAGCTGGCTCCCCACATGGACCTGGGCAAAATTGTGCTTTGCTGTGGCAGGTCTAATGAGACCTGATAGACCTAATATAAGATCTAATAATACTTCCACTGGTTTATCAGCAAGAATCACTCTTCCACACCAGGCTGTGCAGCCACATTTGCAAAATTAAGGAGTATCAACTTAGAACAAAATTCAGGAGTATCAACTTAGAACAAGCAGGTAAAACCACAGCTCCTCTTTATTTATCATGAAAAGGAAAAAGCATTAATGGCTGTTCCAAAAACTTTACTGTTTGCGTTTCTCCCCTCCTGGCTGTTCTTTGTTGATTTTTTAGACTACACTCTATTCAGAGGTACCACCTTTTAACAGAACATACAGTAACAAGTATTGTTCAGTGAAATTCTGATATAAAGATAATAAGATGGCATTAAATAAGGAAGCACCAAGAAACCTGAGAAATCATTTGGCTACAACACCAGCATTAAGTATGACAAACAGCAGCTTTGGATCTTGATCAACAAACAGCCAGTGGTTGAGGGCTTTGCAAACAACTCCAGAAAGGCTTTCAACCTTGTCCTTGTTGGATACCTCTGTAGAGCTCCTGCCAAAGATAATCCTCCTCTACAGCCCAGTAATATATTCCAAAAAGAGAATTTTATTTACTTTAGGATATGTTAATTACTATTTGTGTGTGTTATTAGCATCAATTTCTTAAGAATGCAAAAGTTGTCAGCTATTTTGGAAGAAAAAAAAGGAGGAATTGCAGCTACAAAATACTTCTGGGTTTATCCTCTCCTAGTACTTGAATTAAAACATTATGAGTGTGGCATAATATACCAGCTACAATGTCCTAAAATAGAATAAACATTTCCATCCATGTACAGCTCAAGATATTTGTTTCTCTAGGACCACTGCCTCTCTTGATTGCAAAGCAGCTTTTAAAAACAGATTTCTCAGTCCCTCAGTTTTCCACTCGAATGCTTCTGAAATATGCCCATTTAACAAGTTGCAGGAGGACCTTGGGGACCTCCTGCTGGAACTCTGATGGCACACAGACATTGTAATAAACTGGCTTCCACCTCAGCTAAAGCTTTTTTATGAAAGGTTTTTCCACACAGAATTCATTCCTTGGTGTTCAGAGTGTAACTACCTCTCTTCAGAGATTCAGTACAGATTTCCACTGAAAGCTTATCAGCAGAGACTGCTTCTGGGAAAGGAATAAGAGAAATATATCTCACTTGAACTTTGCAGTGCAGCCTTTCACTGCCTTTGGAAGCTACGCTGTGAAGTCAGATTTTTGTGTAATGCACTGACAACATCTCAAGCATCAGTAGAAAAGGAGCTAATTTGGTTTGTTTGCTCTAGGGCAGGAAGAAAGGAAGCAGAAAGCATCTGGAAGAAGAAAATTAAACCCCTACAACTGCCTGGAAAATACCATTTTAAATGCTAGATTTCAAGGTCACGGAAGGAAGTGACCACTGACTGGACTATATTTAAATGCACTATGAAGCTCAATACTGTGCTTATTTTTAGGCATGAATAATAACTATTCCCCTTTCTTCTGCACAAACTTATTCCTAACAGGCATCCTGTCCAAAGAGTCATCCAGGGCAACTCCTAACACTGACAGGAGCACAATATGGGGCTATGTGGCTGCCTACAGGAACACTTCTTTTCTTCCTACCACCAAAGAGATATTAGCAGTGCATTTCCAGGATGGAGTTTCCTTCCCCAGGTCCAATTCCAACATCTACTCCAGTCAATGATGATCCAGATGTCCTGTCAGACTCTACATTACATCCCAGCTGAAAGGCAGTCCAGCCAGTGTCCCTCAGAATGTCTTAGCTTTACCCTGTGGTAATTTTAGCTGTGGTCTTCCACAGCTTGCCCAGACAAGTGTTTCAGAACCATCCAGCTCCAGCAACACCCACTAGCTAACCTTTCTGAATCCATTCCACACTTGGGTTTTACAAAAATTAAGAGGTTTATCTAACTTAGTGCTACAGTTTGAGCTTCATGTACTGAAAGGACAAGCATAATGCTCTTGCATGATTATTGGATCACTGGGAGAAGAAAAGGCGATTCACATGCTCGAGGTTGAAACAAATGGAGGTGTCCAAGACAGAAAGGATTTTCTTTTCTTCCTTCCTTCCTGCACCAACATGAAAGTGCTTTGTGTGGTTGGTTTTCATCTTTTTATGTGTGGTCTCATTTCCAGGGCCACTTCAGAAAATTACCTAACAAATCCTTCCTGCTGGGAAAGTAAATTTCAGATTAAAAGGTGGCAGCAGTCTTGATTACTCCAGCCCCTTTCCTGCAGCACATCATGGTGGTGGGTTTTGGCTTCAGTGACACTCTGCTGAAGCTGTGACATGCTCTGGACTGTAGTGGGGTCCATTTCTGCCTATGGGGTGTAATAAATGTTCTGTAGATCCTTGTAGCATGAAACCTTTGGAGATGGCAACTACCAACGCTGACAGAGGAGCATCTGTTGGAAAGAACTGGCATCAGTCATGGAACAAAAAGCAAACACAGCACTTCAGGGATGTATGTCCAAGTTCCTGGCTCTCACAAACATCCCTGCACACACCCCACCAACACGCTTATGGCAACCAGTGCCACTGCACACAGAAATTTTGAGACATTCATTTTGTTGTCCTAAGCAACCACCAGATCAGCTTGTTCCTCCAGATGTAACCACAAACATTCAGCAGATTAAGCTAAGCTCTCTGGCCAATTTCATGTCTTTTTTTTTTTTTGTTTTTTTTAATTGAGGAAATGAGGTAACAGGACAATGCAGAGCAGTCCATATTGATCTTATCCCACTACTAAATTTCTTCAGTTTATGAAAATCACTAAGAGGTAGTTTCTGTGTCAGCTACTCAGAAAGCTGTACAGCAAGTCAGTGCCTCTAATACATTACAAAACTAGCTGTAAAGTCATAAGCTTGATGCATGGCTTCAGCTACAGCCACATGCTCAAAACAAGGATTGCATCTGAATCTAGTATTTTGCAATTGCTATTTTAACAACCTGTTTTAAGTTGTCTTCAAGTCTTGCCAAACTGTAATGAGAAAGAGCAGAAATTTTCCAAAGCTGTGTCTGCCCAAAGAGGAACTATCTGAGAAAACTTCAGCCAAAATATTTAAGCCATTCCTAAAAATGTTGCAGAGAATATTTCTATATAAGAAACAATTTTCTGGTGAATTTTAGAGGGAGATGTCTACCTCTTCCTTGGGTTGGGTTTAAGAGTTATGACTTGGCAGGATAGACTGCATAAGGCAAACATTTCTGTTCTCCATACAAAAATGAACCAAAATTAAACTACTTTATACAGGGATGCTTACATTGAACAAGCACTGACTGCAAAACTGAGCTCCTTTAAATAAGGGGAGTGAAAATGTGGGAGATAATGTGGCCAGACTAACAAGGAAGCGGCTGTGGTATCTGAGAATATCTCAGAAGGAGCAAGGGATTGAGAGGTAGAGGACAAAATCTAATACTTGCTGGACAAGGAGACTGAAATTGAGTTCAGACATCCACAGAATGGAAGTTGGGATTAAGAAGCAGACATGAGGCAGGGACAGAGCAAAGTGGCTGAAGGCATAGGATGTGAGTGATACAGCTTTACTGAGAATGGGCAAAAGAGACTTCATATCCTGTCCACCTCCAGAAGATTAAACAGAATCAATTCCTCCTGAAGAAAGCAACAGCACTGGGTGAACTGACATTATGAGCAGGAGTCAACTAAGACTGAGACACCTAAGTTGAGGTGTCTCACCACAAATGCTTACATATAACCTAGTATTTGAATTCCCAGAATAGAAAATAGATGTAAAGGGTGGCATTCAGTGGCTGAAATAGAGGTCCTTATTGCCATCTGAGACAACACAGGTGAGGGCACAAGGCTGACATCTGCCACAGCATCTACATGGGGCCTGCACTCTATGGGAAAACACTTCACTGATTTGCCTGGAGTCCTTTGGCAGAAAGTATGTTACTGTTTGTGACTGACAAAGAATATCCTCTCCAGAGAGGGGACAGCAGCAGTATCCCAGTGTCAATGAGGAAAGCTGAAGGCCTGGCAGGGTACCTTAGCTCCAGTGGTAGCTTACAGGCTTATAAATGGGCATCCTAATGGATCTGCAGAAAAGAACCCAACTGAAGTTGGACAAGCTACTTGTGTCCAAACATTTCTCAGCTTTTGAGGCACTGACTTTGTAACCTTACCAATATTCTTTCAACACTTCTTGCATATTCTTATATAAAGGCCTTATATATGAATTTGGACTGGGGTAGCCAGACGCATCTGATGAAATTCAAACAAATCTTCTTTGATTTGTGACAGTCCATTAAACAGCACTAGGCATACATAATGCACAGCATGTTCTCTACAGATAGTTACCTTTGCCAACTAAAGCAACCCCAGAGATGGTTTTCCTAACCACTAAAGACAAATATGCTTAAACAAATGGTTTATGAAATCCAATAGCAAGGCACTGAGAGCAAGGCCAGTCTAGTTTGAGTTCTCTGCCTCCTGTTTATCTCTCCTTGAGGAATTCAAACTGAGAAGTCCTTGTGTAACTCGTGAAGACCAAAGAGGAAGCTCAAAGCACTGTGAAAAGGTTAGTGAAGACAACAACTGGAAACAGATACATGCTTTGCACTATGTTAATCATGAACAGTTTTTGTTTGAAATCTCAAACACAAGATCAAGCAGTTCAGGCCCCAAATCTGATGTGGATATTTGGCAATCACCAACCTGTGTGCAAAAGAATAAAGAAAACCCTGCTCTTTGTCCTGCTGTTAGAGCTGTTTACTTTCTGGCATGAGTTTGCAGTTCCTGAGGTCTTAGAATAAGGTCTGTAACCACAGAGCTGCAAAAGTTTGAGAACTGTACCAGACCTTGGGCCAGCAGTTCAACAAACAACTACAAAAGAAGAATTCAGATCTTCAAAGAGAAAGAGGAAGGAAATCAGCTGTCAGCTAGCTTAAAAAAAAAAAAAAAAAAAAAAAAAAAGATGCAGATGATTTATTGCTTACCAGCTTACCTAAGAAAAAATCCCAACAACTACGAGCCTGTGAGACACCGAACACATAATGTTTAAATTTCTCATTAAAAAAAAAAAAAAGGCCATACAGAGAAAACTAAGTACAAATAAACTTCCTTGGGAAAGCAGCATCGGCGTGGGCAGTAAAGAAGTTGTTGAAGTGGAACAATGTGGCAAACCTGACATTGATTGGATTTAAGCCTCTAATCACTTTCCCTTGCACACGAGTCTCATATCTGTTGTTAACTTTAATGAGACTTATGTGCCAAGTCTGCAAGGAGAATTGGTCCTTAACTCTCCTCGCTGCCAAACTGTTTCATTAGGAAGCATTTCCATGTCTTCCTGTTGAAGTTTCAGTCGGCAGTACTGACACAGACGCAGTGCTGGTGACGAGGAATTCTCCTCAGATCTGGGAGCTGTGGTGAGAGAAGGGCTCGGGTAGATCCAACACTTGTGCCAACGAGTGTGACTAAAGATCTAAAGCTTGTTACCTCCTGCTTGCCTCTGCAGTGCCTCTGGAGGAATGTCTTTCTCTGCTTTTCCTTCCTTAGTTTCTAAAAAGGAGAAGCATTTGTCACTATCTCCCCGGTGGAGCTATTTGGAGGATGAATTAGGACGTGTTTGTAGAACTTGGGGAGTGAGAAGTTTTATTTGAATGTTACTCCTTATTAACCCCACCAGCATGTCTCTGAACTTTGATGGTAATCTTTGGCCTACAAATATTGTATGTGATTCAATAGAAATGAATACCAGGTGAGCAGCTTCAGCACGTTTTGCAGTGGCTTAATGAGTATGTTTATAGCAATGATCTTATAAACCCAGAGTAATTGAACAACAAGCTACAAATCAGTTGCAGCCTGGAAAATCCTAATTTGAGGCCACTTTCTGCCTCCATCTGCATAACGTTTTAAATTTGTTGCTTTTCATTTTAATGTTAATTTACCCTGTGTGTTTCAAAGACTACTTCAGCCTGTTGGCAGCTCAGGAATGGGAGCAGACCTGCTGCTCCTTGGCAGCAGGTGAATGCCTTGGCCCTCGAAGGGCTGTCCAGATTCATGTTTCCCCAGCAGCTGGCAGTTCAGCCAGGCCTCTTTGCTGCAGAGCTTTTCTGGGGGGAAATTCCTAGCTTATTTTCAAACTGAATAGCATTTTGGCTTCAGAGTTTCCTTCTGCTCCCAGCACCCTGAGGGTTTGTCTGCTGGGCTGCCTTGGCACCAGAATTCAGATCTTTTTGCCTTGAAGGTGGCATTATTTAGGAATTATTCCAAAAGCTTTCAACCATGTAGGATAAACAAAGAGAACCAAATTACCATTTTAAGGTGTTGAGGTACTACAGGCAGGTAGGATGAGTTTCCCAGAGTTGTTCTTAGTTGTTATAGTTGATACAAATATTCATTTAGTTTCATGTAATACTATTTGTGGTCCAAAATATTCATGAATATCATTAGGGAAACATGACCTGTGAAGTTTGCTGTTGTTGGCAATGTAATGCAGACTCTGGGTTGCTATTGATATTAATATATGATATTTGTTAGCAAACAGTATTTATGCTGTGGGTCATTTTGGGCTTTCTTGGCTTCTTCACTAGCAAAGCTCAATGTCATTTGGGATAACAGTAAGAACTGAATTCTCTAAACTAACTCTGCACTCTTTCAAGCTGAAAATGCAATTCCTGTGAGTTGAGCTGGTGACAGCTCTTCAGCAAAAACATGTATTTTGTTTTTCACTAATTACAATGCTCTAAGATCTCCTAAGTGAAACATATTGAGTTATATGTGGGCTGTCAATCATGTTTGCCTTTGCTCATGCTGCATTCCTGCATAAAAAAATAAGCTAAATTATAGATTGTCACTTCCTTTAGTAGCTCTTACAAGAAATGTGCACATCTCAGTTGCTCAACCTCTGGCCAGTAATGATGCCTGTAAAGCTTTACATGGGTGTCTGACGTGTTTTTCTCAGCTTGTTTTTGTGGATGTGGATGGTAACTTTGGGATTTTGCCTTGTTTTTCTCATATACATCTTTACTGGGGTGTTTGGCTTACTTCAGCCCCTGAAGAACAAAAATTTATCTTTATATAGGCTTGATCTACATGGCAACAACACTCACACTGAGAAGAGATGTAATCATGCTGGAATATGTGCATTTTAGGATGTGTTTGGGGTAAATTGTATCCTGTATGTGAAACTAGAGCGTGAGCCTAAGAGATGGCGAACAGATATCTAATGAAGATGAAGATTAAAGACTGTGTTTTATATGTGTGTTAGTTGGCCAAGCAAAATTATGAAAAGGCAGAAATAAGAGGGGGCAAAAAAAGCAGCAACTAGAAAGGCAGGTAAATGAGTTATTACCAAAAATCAGCCAGCTGAATTGACTGCAGTGTATCAATAGTTCAGCTAAATAAAATGAAGTACTCCCAAAAGTTACACAATTTAGTAAACTTCAGTGCATCATAACCAGATGAAGCTGTTTTTTACATATCCACTGCTGGTTAAGGCAAGAATGGCATTGCTGAGATAACTTTGTTTCATATCTGAAAAAATTCCTGTATGATGCTGCTTGGAGACATCTGCTTTTGCACTGGGGAAAAAACTACGTGCTTGCAAATGGAGTAACCTAGAAGAGATGCTCCCAAAGTAACAATACAATGCATTAAATAACTGGGAAATAATATTAAAAAAAATTGAAAAAATAAAAAATTATTCTTTACTATTCTTTTATGAGTTTGTAAAAACCATGATAGATTTATAAGACAATTGAAATATGGGAGGGGAGGGAAAAAAAAGGAGAGAAGAGAAGAAAATCAAAGAAAATTTCTTCCTGTTTTATCTTGGGATGCCATACTTCTCTCTTCTCTTGCCTGCTTACTTATCTCATCTTGTTCCTTCAGTGAAAGCAACAAATCAAAAAGTTTTGTGGTTATAAGAAATAGCAATTAGCAAAGAAATAGCAAGAATATCAAAGTCAGTTGAAATATATTAGTACGTGGTTTTATCCTAGGGATATTGTGGATTTTTTTTCCCCAAGGGCATCTGTGCATTCCCACTTAGAGGATCTGGTGTGGAGCTGTGAACTTCTTATTGAAATGTTGTACAGCTACAAGACTGGGCCTAAAAAGCTGAGGTTGCTGAGATGGCTTTGATTTAACCTTTCTGTGTGTGTGATAGAAATCAAGGTTCCCCGAGTGTGGAGAAGGTCACAGTGCTCACTGTGAGAGCTTGGGCTGTGTCGACTCCTGAAGAAGCACCTAATGCTGCTGGGGTGCACCTAATGTGATGGTGCTGGGAAGCACCTAATGTGATGGGCTGGGGACAGGGGTTGGGACAGGCTGCCCTTTAGTGCCTCTGTGAAGGTCCACACATCCCATCCCTGCTGAAAAAAAAAACCAAAAAACAAAAACCTGTGTCCCCTTGAAGAGGAAAATTCCAACTTCAGCAGGTTAGAGAAAGAAGGGAGACAACACCTAAAATGAAGCAGGGAGCAGCTGGCTATTAGCCAGGCTGCTAAAAGGGAGAACTTCTCCAGGATGAGTCAGTGACATGAAACGGCAAAAAAAAACCCCAAATGTATCCAAATGGGTACATTAGGAGAGTTGTCAGACAGGCAATTTAGGCAATTTTCCCACTCCATAATACTTCTGAGTCTAATTTTAGATCTTGTTTGTCCAGACCCTCTTCAAAACACAGTGCTCCAAAATGGAGCAGTGAAGAGAATCAGAGGAGGATTGGTTTATGTGCTGATAGAACTGGGGTTTCCAGACTAGGAAAGAGAAGACAAGAAATAAACATGTCAGTGGTTGGTCAAATACTCTCCATGGTCACTAAGGCAAGAACAAAGATAAATTAACTTAATTTGCAGGAAGTAAGATTTAGGTTGGTCAGCAGGGATAATTTCCTGTCAATATGACCACAAAGTTCCAGAGACAGCCAAGGGATGCTGAAGAACCTGCTGCTTTGGGAGGTGGTAGATCTTTCTAGTTGAATTGCGGTGAAAAATCAAAACTTTACAATTCTGACAGATTTGTAAGGCACGGTATGTATTTTTTATTACAGCGCCGGGCACACGCTAGGATTTCCCTTTAATGGGCATGTGCACCTCTGAAAACTCTCGATCCTTTTTTATTACTCTAGCTAATTTACATATTCATAGATTCCACAATAGGTTTATGCATATTTATTCTTTTGATTTTCTGTTACACTTACAGCTAGTTACACTTGTACTTGGTTTTTGTCAGAAAGTACAGAGAGAACTCTTGGGTCACTCTGCGCTGTCTGTTTCAAGGTCTGAGGAGTCTTTTTTATCTCTTATCTCTTTAGCTTGGAAATTTGCATTCTTTGTCTTTAGCTGGGGCAGCTTTGCTAGTGCTGCAGTTACTAGACTAAACAGCATATTTTACTTATGTTGGCAAGGTCAAAGTGGCACATTTCACTTAAATTTAAATGGATTTCTTACTCTGTTGAATTTTTACTCTGTCTCATTCCCTCCTTTCTCTGATGGTAAGTAAATTCTTTTACTTAATGCAAATTCTTACATTTGACTTACTAGGCACAAGCTAGGTACAAAGCTTCTATCAAAAAGCTTAGATGGTCTGATAGTCTTGGAGGCTGCATCTAAGTTTTTTCTAAGCATCCCACATACTACACTTTCATGGAAAGGGTTGTTTTGGATAGGGGATAAGGGAATTTGCAGCATTATCTCCTCTTCCCATCTGGATTCAGCAGAGGCAGAGCTTCACCTGAACATCTGTGTGTGCAGGGCCAGGATGGGAGAGCTGGTTGTGGAAGCACCATCTGCTGCTTTAGCAGGCACTCCCTCTTTTCATTCATCCTGCTGGATGTTTGTCACCTACCTGCCATCCACGGCCTCAGTCCAGCCCAGCTGCACCTATCCTGCTTTAATGCAAGAGCCTGGAGTGAGTGGTCTCCTAGGATCCAGAATGGGAAGCCACCTTCCAGAGGGCGTGTCACAACAATGGGGCTGAAGACCTTGGCTTTGATTTCATAAAGGCTGAATCCATTTCAGTTATTTTCTCACACTACAGACAATCATGAACTATCTGATGATTCCCAGCAGGAATGAAATATAGTTCTGTAACATCAGATCTGGTTTCCTTCACCCCATATAACAAATGGAAAGAAAAAGATATATTTGAATAGTCGCGATTTTAAGAGCCCTCTCACATGCTGCAGTCTTCAATATATTCTTACATGAGCAAAATTTGTAATAATTTTTTTTTGCCTTTCATTCAGTGCTTAAGTATTTAATTTGTGGTACCAAAGAACATTCCACAAACAGGACTCTGTGCAAAGTCTATAGTTTTCAATAAATAACATAATAAAGAAAATAACCCCTGAAGCACATGAGCTAACACGTACATACTGACAACCATTCTTGTTCCTTCAAACACATCAAATCCACTTTCCCTGTGCACTCAGAACTTCAGGTGAGATTTGTGGACAGAAGGGGTTGGGCCATCTTCTGCTCCCACAGTGAATGAGCAAGGTGCTCATTCAACACCTTTGTGTCTCAATTCCTCTTGTTTGGCACCAGAAACATGGCATTATTTTGGCAGAAACTGTACTTTCCCTCCAGCAAGACCCAGGGATCACCCGAAGGAAAGAGAGCTCCAGAAAAAGTGCAAAGTTCAACTCACAAACAGGTCAAGTAGATTTTCTGATCAGATCTCTTTTTCATGCTATGTTTACACAGCAAAATGCTCCAACCAGGCTAAGATCCTACCCAGGCTGTTCATCAAACACTTCAGCTACCTCTAAGCATTCTTGCAAAACCCAAAAGCACTTTCCATTTCATTTAGTAAGAACACAGAACAAAGAGTGTCCATAAAGTCAATCATAGGCTCAAGAGCAAAAAGCTTCCTGACTCATGAATGTTCCTCAGCCAACACACCCTTCTTCACCTTCTCACGGGTATGGATGGAACTGGCTGAAGACTGGAGCTGGAAGAGGTGAACTGGCTTTGTCTGCACTGTAACACCAAGTCCCAGCACTGTCCTTATGGATTTTCCTTCACACATTGGGTAACATCGAGGAAAGCCCTGCTCCACCATAGTGGGCTTGCTGTGAAAATATTTATATAACAAAGAATTTCTGAGAGTGCAAGGGTGAAATATGATCCTGGCATAGTACGACATTTAATAATTAAGCAAGTTTTGGAGTTTCGAGATACAGAAACACTGCCCTGATTAGTATCAAAGTAGTAAACACTGTCTTCAAAAGGGTTTTGTTACAAATGTAGAAGTGAGGAAAGAGAATTCAAAGCAGCCAAAAATGTAAAGCTTTCATTTCAACACACCTCTTTATTCCTTTTGTTTTAGCTGGAGAAACACAGGCACGGTACAATGCCCAACCAGCCATGCAGCAACCTGTCCAATTTATAGCAGTGCTTGGCAATTTAAGATTTTCCTTCAGGTGCTGACAGTCATGATGCAGAAGAAAAGCCACATGACTGATTACAGCCTGCACTCTCTGAAAAGACAAAATAAAAGAGAAATAGAGAAAAAAAAATATCCCTGTTTGGCTGTCATTTGGGAGCTAGACAGAGAGATTATATTGTTATATGTCCATCTTTCTGTCCCTGATGAAAGCATTCCTCAAATAAGGAAAGGTCATTGTGGTGACAGGTCAGAGCTGGCAGTCAGGACAGCAGGACATGCTTCCTTTGGCCTCCAGTTCCCAAATATCAGGTGCAGATTTTAACACTCAGGTCACCAATGGTGGATCCCAGAAGTGGTACTGAGCCCATGGTCATCTTCTCATTTAGAAATGCAGCCTTATTTCAACCAAACAAATGTAGATTCTTTGATTCCTAATTTTGGTCACCTCTTGATTAGCAATTATTTTCTTAAAGTAGTTCTTGGGTACTTCACTAAGCCTAATGCATCCATTTGCTCTCAACTATACTTCTGTAAAAAAACCACATTACTTCAGAAAAGTTAGAAAACTGGGTAAAGCCTTCTGTCCCTTTTTGGGGGGAGGAGAACAAAAACCAGGTTTACAGTCTGAAACTTCCTGTACCAAATTTGAAATTTTAAAATATGGGTCAAATTTGCAGTGTAAGGAGATTAATTATTCTTTAAAAACACAATCTGTTTTCCTAATGTTATCCTTTACTGCATTATACAAGTAACTAGCCCAATTGCACAAGGGATGCTGAAAAAAAGAGAAAAAATTTTCACCACAGCCACAGAGACTGACAACTGTTGGAAGCAGGTTACCAGACATAACTGACAAATTATTTCACCTGCTATTGCAAATCCTGCATTCCTAAGTACTTTAGACAAACCTCTTAATCCACCACTTGAAACAATTCCCAGGCTGAAGCATCCAAATCAAAGTAATATAAAGTTAACCCTCAACAAAGAAAACTCATGGCTTTACAAAGACGCGCTCTACAGCAAATTTAGCTTGAGTCAGATACTTGCAAATTAATCAAATCTGACTGAACTGCAAAGGCAGAGGTTTTCCTTTAATGGAATAACTAAAAGGAAATGAACAGTTAAAAAAATATTAAGATAAAAATCACACAAATGAAGAAGCCACAAAGAAACAAGCACTGTCAGCTGGTTATTTTTAACAAAACCCAAACCACCAAGGTATTGCTATAAGGTAAAAAAGGTAACTCATTAAACTGACAATAAAAATAGATTAATACAGCCAGAAAGTTTTCCTTAACTGTTTTAAAATTAAAATATGTGTATATAAACCAGGTCAACAGCAATTCTACTTGTGAATTAAAATACTGTTGTGAATTATAAAATCTTCCCAGATGTAGGTTACAATTCCTCAGTCCTGGCAGGCTGTATTATCAGGCTATCAGGTCAGGAATTAAGAATTGCCTCTGTCACTGATATATCTTCTGACTTTTATTAAAGCAAAGCAAAAATCCAGCTTTCAGTCCTGTGTAAATACAGAATATAAAGCCAAAATGCACTGAAAAGACAACCTGTGTACTATCATCTGATAATTTATAGTCTATGTTTGACAAGGATTTACTAATGCTTATTTAAGCAGATCTGTTCATGATTCAAGATCATAAAACAATTCAGTGGGGAAAGAATTTCTAAGTCTTTAGACCCACCTCTTACTGAAAGTAGAGTCAACAGGGAACTTCAACCAGGGTGCACAGGGCTTTGGCCAGCCTTGTCTTGAAAACCTCCAAATATTCATAATCTTTAAGATCTGAAAGAAGCAACTCCTTTCAAAATTACACATGAGTTCTTGTCTCAAAACAGTGGGTTTGTGTGATAATCCTCTAATTGCCTCTGACATGGAAGCATTTTATTACTGTACTGAACATATTTTCATATCACCTTCTCTCTTTTACTTCAGCAGGCTCAAGACACACCTTCAGTCTTAAAAATCCCAGATGTTGCATTGATGATAGAGTGACGTTCTGGGCATATGTAAGCTGGAAATGGAATTTCCTCAGGTTTCAGTAGAGCTGGTCACTGGCTAGTGGACCCCAAATATGCAGAGAAAAATCCCCAAACTGAAATTTTTACAAGGAATTATTAGGGTTGATAATTTTATTCATTTTAATGGGACAAACTGTATTTTCAGCCACCTATCAGTTTCTTAATCAGCAGATGAGCCTAAAAGGCATTTCTGTAAGATCTAAAGCAGGACTGTGAGATCAGAGAAGAGTTCAGGTTGGAAGGGAAGGACATTAATCTTTGTCCCAAACATCAAGCTTTAAACGTGGTTAGCTATAAGGTCAGACAAAGGGTTTAACAGAAGACTACCTGCAAAGCTTCAAAGTGACTCTATAAACACCAAACATCTCAGAAAAATGGGGGGAAAAAAGGTTTTTAATTCAATCTCATCTCAGGTTTTGGAAAACACAATTTGGAACATTTAGTTTTGGTTACAAAGGAAAACAGACATTATTGGGTGGATAGTGAATTGTTTTGGTGTTATATAAGACATTGGTTAAAAATCCATGTGACTTCAAAGGGAGATTACACAAGATTATAGACCTAGGGTGAAATTCTGGCTCTGATTAAAATCACTGGCAAAAATCCCATTGCCTTGACCACTGCCAGGATTCTGCCTCTAACATGCCCTTGTTTTACCAGACAAAGCCACACATGTACCACACAAAGCCAGATGTACCTTACAAATGCATCTCTCTGCAACAATTAAATTTGGAAAACTTTTTTTATCTCCTCCAGAGCTGTGTGGGGATTTTTCTTATTTTTAAGATAGAAAAATCTACAATAGAAGAGAGACTTTCTATACAAACTAGGAAGATTGAATCTAAACAAAAACAATGGAACTCTCTGGAGAAAAAAAGCTGTGACATGGATTTTTCTGTTCTTTTTGAAGCTGTGGCTTAGAAATAGCATGGAATACAGAAAGTTTCCTCCCACTTCACTGCCTTTCCCACTACTGGTGAAGCTGGAGTAACCATGGTCCAACTCCAGTAGTGGCACAAGGCTGGTATCCTGCCACACAGGAGCTTGCAGAGCATCCTTTAGAAAAGCACCCTGAGACAGGGCAGACCTGATCCAGAAATCCAGATCCTGAGTGCTGAGGTGGGAATATTGCTCACACTGGCATTTCATCTGCATATCCACATTCTCCCTTTAAACATCCACCTGCCTGTACCACAAGAGATGCTGCCAGGGGAACAACTTCATGACTGAAAAAACCCCAGAACAGTCTAAAAGCAACAACTGGAGTGTTCCACGTGCCACAGATAATGTTTCACATGGAGACTGGCAGCCCAAAGGCAGTCAGATTAGAAGTAAATTCTGATCCTGATTTTTACAGCATTTCCTCGTTCCCCCAGACAAATCCTGCCTGACTGTTCCAGGGTGCCCTGCACCAGCAAGTTAATGAGCATGAGGCCAACACCTCTGCAAGTGATCAACACAGCAGCAGAGAGCCAGGCAGGCACCTTCCATGCTGTGTGACAGGAAACCACCTGCAGAGTCAGTGCACAGCTGCAAACACGCATGCACAGCCCTCTTGGATGCCTGCTCTTCCCAGCAGGTACAGAGGTTATGTATTATCATATATTCTCCCTTGCCAGGTAAACTCAAGGCATCCTGCCTTATTCTGGCAAAAGGCATTGTTGGAATCCATCCCAACAGCATTTGTTTCCTTCATGCTTTCAACACAGCCCTGCTCTTCAGCAAAAGGTTTCCCCAAATAAAAAATGAGCCTAATGCTCATTTACAGCAGAAATGTTGACACAGTTAACTGAGTAATGCTGGCAGAGGCCTCTGAAAATATAAATCACTATAGTGTTGAATTATTAATCTTGATTATTTTTGCTTATGCAGTGCTTTGGGTTAGGGCTCACAAAGGCAAGAGGAGATTAATTATAACTTGTCCCAAAAGCAAAATAGGAGGACATGGAACACCCTCAATTTTGCTCTTATGCAAAATCACAGTCACTTAGAGCAGCCTGAAGATGCTGAGATCACTGAGCTCTCTAGGCAGTGGCCAAGGGTGCCTCCAGTGAGCACGAGCACTCAGCCACAAGAAAAGAATCAGTCAGTTCCTGCCTCTCAGCAGCATGGACCAGCTTCCCAAATGTATCAAATGCCCCTTCTCAGACTGGCCCAGTGATAGAACTTCACATGTACACAACTGAAAAGCATCAACTTAGGAAAGAACCTCTTCCCAAAACCACAACCCTGCATTTTGTCATAAAGTTTGCTTTTTGTCGTCTGCTTCTGTCAGGAACTTAACACCAGAATTTAAATTGCTGTTGCTGTGTTAAGAGAAAATATCAAAGTCTTCAGAGCAAGTTTTAAATGCAAGCAGGGTACCCTTCTGTGCCCAGTGTAAACACTGCACAACTGCTGCACTGCTGGGCCCTGGAAGGAGCAGGAGAGGCAGCTGTGGCTGCAGGGCAATGGGTGCTTTATTGTGTGTGTTCTGAACTGATATGGAAAATCCAAATTGTCTGTGAAATGACACCCTTTGTAATACTGGATATGTATAGAACACAGAATGTGAAATACAGGCAGCACTGGTGTTGCTTTTTGAGAAGTTAACTCTCTGGTTTCTCCAAAAGGCCTGGAGGATCCACAGGTTGTTTTTTTTTTTTTCCTTCCCAAAACAATCAAATCATGGACTTAAATCTGTCACAGGCAACTTGCACTATGAACACTACTCTCCAAAAGTACTGACGTCCTTGCACATGCATTGCCCAAACTAGTGAAAGAGCTGAATAACAAAAAATTAACCCACTGCTGGCAACAAAGTCAGTAATTTTTTACCTTGATCATTTCTCCCTAAGGAAGGCAGCACTACCCTTTAGAGAACCTCAATACAAAGATTATCAAAGCAGTTTAGATACCTCTGCAAGTGAGACTCTGGCCCCTGGAGAAGCAGAATAAGGTAATTTCTTCAGAGTATGGGGGTATTAGCTCAGACCTCTTTGGCTGAACACACTGCATGTGCTAGTCAGAATTAAAATGCTTGATTCAACCACTATCTCTTTATTTGGATCCAAATGTTCATAAAAACAGCAGGGATTTTTTGTTTTTAATCTTGCTGCAGATGGAAATTTCCATACTACAGTTCTGCAATGACTGTAAACAAGAGGTTTCAACACCATCAGATCTTAACCTTTTATAAGAAGAGTGGCTGAATATTCTGTAGGGAGGGAGATCAGGGCAATCCAACAAAGGCTTTGTGCAAAAAGGAGGAACTGAGACTGAAAGCTACAATTCTGCTGCTCCCCATTTTTAAAGTCTAAAGAAGACAAGGCAAAAGGCAGGGGGAGGGGATGGAAAGGAAAAAAAAAAATAAAAGGTCACTAACTTCACAGAACTTAAAACTTTATTGTTAAAGTCTGCATCCACTCCTTAATGCAATATTATATATTAGTTTTCATCTGAGAAAGTAAACAAGTCATAGGAGAAAAGCCTCTACAAATGCTACAGGATTCCTCCCTCTCCCACACCTCCTAGTTCATACACTTCATAGACACTTTCCAGCACTGGTTGACTTTGATTTTGAGCCATGACATCCAAAGCATGACATATTTGGTGTTTTTTCATTAACTTGAGGAATGAACAGGGACAGAGTTTGCTTCCTAGAATAAAACCTTTCTCAACCACACTCTCAAGCTGCTCTAAGGGATAAGCAGCAGACAATGCTGAGCTTCCACATCCATGCTCCACATCCCTCCAATTTGTTGCACATCCTGGAGATGCAGTGGCTCTGCTTCTGTCACACTTTTAACAGATCATGTTTTCACATGTACACAGGAAAGCACAGGATTTCTGTATTTCCAACCCTTGTGCTCTGCACAGCAGTTGATTTTAAGCTACTTCACAATTTGCCTCAATCTTCAGGGATTGAATGTCTAAAGGGTGTATTTATATAAGCAGGCCTAAGTTATCTAAAGAACAATTTGTCCCTGCCACACCTCTCCATGGAAGAAGCCAGGCAGATTAACTTTGTTTTCCCTCCAAGGAAGAATAAAGTAAAATAATAATAAAATATTTTTTTAAAAAAACCCAATATACAAACACCTAACAAGTTTCATGGTGATTTGGGGTTAAATCCCAAATTCTAGGTCTTCCTTAAGGCTTAAATTATAAATCAAGTGCAAAACTGCCAAAACCTTGCGTCATATCTAGCAAACACAGACACATATTTCAAGTGCAGAAAGAACATTTCAAACCCTTGAAACACAACCAATCTGTTTAACAAACCCACATTCTCCAAGCAGAGATGTTCTGGTTCACGACTTCTGAACTTTGTACAGAGAAGTGACCCAGCCTTGTGCAAAGTTGTCTCCACTGGAGAGGACTTCCCCCAAAGTCTCATTTGGCCATTCCCACCTTTCATAAGACTTACCAGACTCATTTACTGACTTGTTTATCAGGTTCTTTTCACAAAATACTCCAGCTCTGCTGTTACAGGAGTCTGAACAAAACCAAATGTTTAAACTTCCTTCCATCCCATTTTGGCCAACAAGGGCCTATCATTTGCTCCCTATAGTTTCCTATCCACTAATTAAACAGTGCATTGCACCACTAACCATGCAAACCCAATCAACCACCTGTCACACTTGTCAATTGAACTCTATGATCACAGCACCATAAAAACCAGCTGTTACAATGTCCGTTCAAAATTAGATTAATCTTCTTCCTTACGGTTGTTTTTGGGTTTTGGTGATGGTGGTGTTGTTTTTTTTTGTTGTTGTTTGTTTTTCTTAAACCTAACAGGAGGGATCTGGAAAGCCTGGTTCTTTCTGAGCACCAGTCCCTTGAACTCCTTGTTCAAGACTGCACCCAATGTATAGTTTTTGATTAATATATACTTTTTACTTACTTTTGAGTTCTGCATATCATACTGGGCTTGGTTTTACTAACCTGGCAGCAATACCTATAAGTTAAATTTTGTATTTTTTTAGCATTAACAGGGATAGCTTTGGAGACTATTTTTGTTTTTTTAAAAACCAACAAAAACAGTGCCACATGGAAAAATGGCTACTTTCATACACTTGTGAGAAGTGACTATGGTTTGCTGCTGAATTATTGCATAGATTGGAAAACACAGCTCCAAGAAAAGATCTGTAATTGTTTAGTGGTTGGGCTGCTGGCAGAATTCCCTGCCTGGGGCTGTTTTTATAAATAGGCCTGAGGACAAACAAACAAGCTACTAATAACAAGTCGACTATTATGTTTTGAAGCAGCCCTGCTTTGTGTTGTCCAGCACACAAGAAGCTCAGATGGCAAATATAGCAAAATCCATGGCAAGAAGTAAGGATAGATCATGCCCATGTCAAAATTTCAGTCTGCTAAAATAAACTTAATCTGGGGGAAATATCAAAATACACAAGGCTATGAACACTACGCGTATGGCTGTGCTGTGTCAGATCTCCATTTCCAGTATTAGCAGGTATCATTAGGAAATGAAGTAAAATGGCTCAGTAACAGCCATCACCTACTCCAGAAAATCTGGTGAATTCTTCAAGTCAGCTGGTCTTGCTTTTTCCACGAGTTCTTTTCATCATGTCCTACTCAGAACAACATCAACGATCTGGACACTATTCAGAATATCCTGTTTGACTCTGAAAAAGTTCTCAGGTTTATCAGAAACACAAAGGTATCTCATCACAGCCTTTACAGGAAGCTTCTCATTCCACAGATAATCTGGTAGCTACTTGTCTAAGAGCAAAGGTCAGATTTTCTGCCACCTCTACTTCAGATTGTTCATCTAATCTCATCACACTGCAACATTTTTTTCTTTCTTTTAATGTTTTCTGAAGGTAATTTAGGATTCCCAGCTGAACACTCAAACTCATTTACTGGTTCTGCACTACCTTCCCTTGAAAAATACATTCTCTCTTGGATAGCATTCTCTGCTATTTCATATACTTCTTTCTGTTTCAGGAAATAATTACATCAATAGAGGATATTTTCTACCTTTGGTGTTGGAAGCTTATTTGTTACCAATCAAATGCAAGCCAGAGGAGTTTATATGGGAACAACCCATCCTGATACAGTAACTCTTCCAAAGAGCGCAGCTAAAGTAAAATAGCTTGGAAGAAGGTGAGAAAAATTAGGGCCCTTACCTTTTATATTTCTCTCCTGATCTTATGGATCTTATCTCTGTTACATGGAGGATGATCTTCACCAGCCTCTATCAGGCTTCCTTCACATAGACATCACAACTTTTCTGACTGCTGCCCATCTTCTCTCCTAAGCTTCTTCTTGGAGTGGCTTACTTTTTCTTTCCATAACTGTTTTGACTTTCCTTTCTTTTGTCTTTTGTATCCTCCTTGGAGAGCGCTCTTTATCCCTAGGACCCTCCTCAAAGACTTAGCAGCTCTCTTATCTCTTTCTTGATGTCATTCAGCATTAGCAGCTTAGCCTTCGAAAACAAATCCTCTTTTTTTGCTGATAAGAAGAGCCACTTACGCTCTTCCTTCCCCTGCGTTTTCTCTCTTTGGAGGGAAGATCTCTCCAGTTCTAACGCCACTCCATGTGGTGACGCAGGCAAGAACACGAAGTCCAGTGGACCATGTGTAATTGCTACCGAGGTGAGCACTTTCCCGCTAATACCCAGAAACGACGGAGTCAGCACGGATTAAGGCAACAACGAAGCGCTCAGCATTTCTGGCAGCACACTGACGCATTTCAGGGTGCGTGCTGCAGCCCCGGGGGAAGCAGCAGTAACATCACCAGGACACATGAAAGGACTCTAGGTAGTGCTAAAAACAAAACCAAGCCAAACTAATGCATTTTCACAGAAGAAAACATTTTTTCCCCCCCAGAAGAAGAGTTCTATCTGGCTGGTAGAATATTGGTCCTAATAGAAGCAGAGCAGAAAGAAGAGCTGGTAGGAATAACAGGCAGGAGCAGCAGCTGGTTTCTCTCCAGAATCACCAGCCACACAGACACAGTTCCCTTGGCACAGCAAATGCCCTCCCTGACAGTGCCCTCGTAAATCAGCTTCACTGCCACCAGATGAATTTGTACTTGGTTGAATTTTGTAAGGTTCAGAGTCTGCAACACAAAACTATCACAGCTTTCAGCAAAGCTTAACTTCTCCCACCTCCATAGGATGGTGATGGGGTGGAGAGACAAATTCCCTCTCCAGGGAATCTTGGCAGATGAGCCAAAGGGAATGCCAGGCCAGGGGCTGGGCAGGACCTGCTCCCTGGATAAATGGACTACTATAGGGCTGTTCATCCAGCAATTTTGCCACAAGCACTAAACACATAAGAAAAGAAAAAAACCCAAACTTTACTAAAGCTTAAGCATTACCAAATCAATTATCTAAACATTTCACTAGTAAGTATACATACATGCAAACAGCTTTGTTCCTGAAATCCTGCTGTTTCTCAGCAGGTATTTAACAGCACAAGAAAACCTTCAGAGCACCTACTTACACAAGAGGGGATGAAAATTACATTCTTTTTCAGCTTTAACAAATCCAGTTGTTTCTGCAAGTTTCTGCTGCCCTGCTGTACCACAGCTGTTCCACTGTCAGCTTTAGCCAATTGTAAGTCATCAGTTTTCAGCACACAATGCAGCTGAAAGCCAATTCTGCTGGTAGCACTGTTGGAAATGAATTATTTGCCCAGATCTTGTATTAACCTTTTATTTCCCTTGAATATTACCACTGAAAAAGGACAGCTTACACCCTTCTAAGAGACCTGAGAAAAGAGATAGTAAAAATAAAACTTAAAAAAAAAATTAAGGAGATAGGTCAGGGAAACAGGGAATAAAAAATATAAAGTGTAGCATTAAAAAAAAAAAGGAAACAAAACTTTAAAAATTATTCCAAGCATTATCAGCATCTCCAGTCAGCTGCAGAAGACTCTGAAAAAGAATCCCAGCAACTTCTACTTTACATGAGCTCAGTTTCTTTCAAAAAGTATGCACCCCATCAATAAAGTAAGTGTGAATAAGTGTGGAAAGCAGGTTACCTTGAACAGAGGGAGACAAAGTGTAAGCAGGTTTAGCTCCAAAGGTCATGTTGTTTTAGTCAAACCACCCAACATCTACTCCATCCACTTGCTCTAGTCACACTCTCTACTGTAAATTTAAAGCTCTAGACAGCTACTCCTGCACAAAACTGATCTATTTTCATTCACAGTTCTGCAGCAAGAGGTCTACAGGCTATAAAACCTGTAGCTACACAAATACTTAGAAAACAACTCCTGTCTTAGAGGGCTGTAATTCAACAAAAATGACAGGTGTTCCCTTATGGTATAAATTTTTTCAAGCTAAGTTTTAGCTAAAATTAAGATTTAAAAGGAAAATTTAGAAAAACATAATATGGAATCACAAAGATCTGTCACTGTCGCTATGATCATGAAATCTGGAAGGGTCTTCTGGTCTGTCTTATGCCATCTCTGTGAGACTCTGCCCAACTTTGGCCTAGCAATAAACCAGGCAGCTGTGGGAGACATCTCAATTTCTTACTAAATTCTGCCAAGATTTAGTTTGCACCCAGAAAACCCTTGTTACCCCCTTTACATCCTCTTGCTGTTTTTCTTTGCCACTCAAGTGCCAGCTAACATTGCTGAGAAAAAGAGGAAAGCTCTTGTGCTCTCTCTTGCTGGCATGCCGGGCATCTTGGAGGACAACAAGGAATTTCAAGTCCCCAGTGCAAAGAGTAGGAATAATCTTTCCATGGAACAACTTCCTGAAACCTGGGTAAACAACAACAGTGTGTTAAGCTAAGCCAGGCACCTTGGTGATGATACCAAGATACTGGGCTCACTCCCTAAGAGAAACATGAGGATCTCTCATGAAAAGGACTGGATAATCTGAACAAGTGGAGGAACAGAAATCAGGTTAATTTAATCAATTTAATTTAATTATTTTAGTTTAGTCCTTAATTCCTAATTTATGTATTCAATGACTATAATTTTGTCTAAAACTTGAGCACTCAACAGCTGGATAGAGACAAACTGAAGTGCACCTGTCTGAAAAGGTTAACTGGGAGCTGTCATGGTAATGTTGCTATGGATAAAGCACAGATGAGAACAGGCATCAGGAGGCCTCCAGAACAGATAAAAAGCTTTAATCCCATATTGATATATATAACCAGTATGAAAGCTCATCTGGAATAATGTGTACAGTTCTGGTCATCTGCTCAGGGAAGGTTAATTCAGCTGGCAACAGGTGCACCAGCAGGCTGTTTTGATGATGACAGGAACAGAGATTCTCTCTCGTGGGACGTGACTGAAGGAGCTTGGCTTGCTGGGTTCTGCAGTTGACAGCTGATAGTGTGTGTGATCCTTCTCCTCAGTTACATAAGGTGCATAAACACCAACAAGGGAGAAGAGATAAAGGACACTTTGTGGGTGCAATTAGAAAATGGAAAATTATTGTGCATAAATTGAGGTTGGAAATTAGGAAGCGAAAAAAGAGTGACGTTCTGGAGGAAAGCTCTAATGAGAGCAAGAAACATCACCACTTTGCAAACTGATGAAGTTTATGGCAGGGAAGATATGATGGCACTGCCTAAAGGGTTTTCCTACAGGAGGTAGGAAATAAATGGTAAGTTAAAGAAGCCTCCTTCTTGCTTTATGCAACCCCTAGAGCAAGAAGGGAAATAAAGAATAATTATTTCCAGCATTTTTTTCTAGACTCAAGAAATTCTGATCCTTGTGTTGAGACCCAATAACTGACTGATCTCCAGAAGGAAATCAGCTCTGATGTCTAATGACTGAAAGATGAGGAAAGGCTGCAGACATGGGAAAGGAGTCATTCTAGGTATAATGTGAGGGTCAACATAAAAATATATGATGATTCAGAAAGGCTAATTCTGAACTGTTTTCCAAATCTAGAAAGAGTCTGGTACACAACCTGTGGCTACATTCTACGCCAGAATGTGACCTTTTCCATGTTCAGAGAGTGATAACCATCTTCTTTGGCTACACCTGCATCAAAACATACCAGATGTGTCAGAAGAAATCCTTGCTCCCTGATGCCATGGTTCCAGTCCTTCTCAAAAGCCTCAGATCAGATGTGCCCCAAGGATTATATGCAAAAAATACACATGGAAATATGGGTGTGTGCAGGCACACCCACCTACACATGGGATACTGCTCATAAAAATGTACCATCTGCTTATTTAAGAGTTTCAAATGTTCCAAGTTTTGATGAAGAACTGTATAATGACTCCAAATGGGAATCAAGAGGATCCTACCTATGCAAACTAACCAACAAGCAGAAATTATCTTTGTAACCTACTGAACAGCCTGGGAAAACAAACAAGCAAGCAAACACTGTTTCTGTGAATCTGAAAGAAATTTCTTTCTAACAGATTTGAAAAAAAAAAGCCCAGAAAGAGGAAGGAAGATCTTTAAAAGTGAAATTACAAGTAAACAAGGACAGAGAAAGAAAAGCAAAAAAACAGCTTCCTGAAAATGGATGGGAAAGGCCACCTAGAAATGCACAGCACTGGAATTTCCAGCATTTGACCAGCCACCACCACAGTCCCAACTTTCACCTGTCTCAGCCACCTGGACAATTTCTTTTATCACAATTAGAAAAAACAGACCCTCACTGGGGGAGTTCTGAACGGATTTGTCACCATCCCTGCAGGTTCCAAGCACAGTTCCCACGGTGAGTTCCCTTCGCAGCACAGGCTCCTCCTCAGCTCTCCCCAGGGCTCAGGGAGCACACGGCTCTCCAGAGGCTTCAGCTGCTGCAACTCTGGGACTTTGCTGACCTGCCTTTTAAAATAGTGGGAGTAGCTTCCGCTGCTGCCCCAGCAGTGCTTTTAGGAGCCCAGAGCATGCCAAAACCCTGCTTGCCCTTGCATATAACTCGAGTAACAAAAGCGCAGCTGTACTCACTTGAAGGCAGGGCGATGCTTTCCCACCCCTTATTTAACACTGGCTTATTTCCATCAGCCGTAACAACAGTGAATGGCAGGGAAGGGAAGTTTTATGGGGAGCCATAGGCTCACAATCCTCTTTGATTTTGCTTCAAGTGAGTCAAATTGGCTTCATCCACAACTGAAGGCAGTAAATGTACTGACACAGAAGTCTGGCAACAGACCTCATCCCAGGTAAACTCCTGAGGCCAAAGGGAGGCATATTATAGATGATTTTATATAGGGAAAGCTCCACACAGTGCAGAATCAGTAGAGTGGGCCAGGACATCTGCAGTGCTGAATTACCTACAGTGGTTGGCTTTAAGCATGATGGGTTTTTAGCTTACATATAAGACTAACCACTGAGCTGTACTTTCCAGCATGCAACAGTCTTGGGCAAATTAATTCTTAAATTTTTTCTTTCCAAGCCTCACATCAGAAATAATGATACTTCCAGGACAACACTAAATCAATCATTTCTCCTAAACATTTAGAAATTTGCAGAAGGAAGGACACGGAGGGGGGCAGTGCATTAGGGTTATTATGTTGGCTCTTCCTCAGGCTTTCTTTCGAGGAGAGTTTTAAAAGAAATGCTTGGATCAAATACTTGTTCAATAAAAACCTGGATATCCTCCAAGAGTCCACTTCTTTGGTGAGAGCAAATAAAACAGGTTTCCCAGTGTTTCAGGTGTAAGTGAAACCTTGAGTGCACAGGAGGTTGATATTAGAAGGCACACTTGTCTGGTAAGAGCTGCAAGAGGCTAAACTGAATACCATATGGATAACAAGATGAGACTGGGGGAAATCAGGATCTTGTATGTGTCCAAGAATTGACAGTTCAATGACTGGTGATACTTTACATTCCTGATCCAGATTAGTTAGGGCACTGATGTTACTGGGTTCACCAGGAAACAAGCCAGGGCCAGTGCAGGCAGGCAAAGTGCTACAGAGGAAATTGAGTTTACCTGAGATGAACAAAACCATATTTTCTCCAGACACAGAGAAGTAAACTTTTGTTTTTCATTCAGGATCTCACAACAGTTTCCTTCAGAAAAAGAATTTAAACTCTGTTCCACGCTTGGCATTTTTTGGAAAAGTCCTCCAGCTGAAGTAACTTCCTTGAATTCCAGCATAAATGTTCCTAGCACTGCTAAATACCAGCAAAGCACTTAGTGATCACTGCCCCAGATATCTACTACAGATATCTGTATGTCAGTCATGTATGACAAAACATAACTCCTAAAGCACTTCAGGGCTTTTCATATGCAAAAGTTTGTATCAGCTCCACAGTTCACTCCACATACTCTGTTCCCAGCCAAGTAATGAACCAGCCAAAGGTCAGTGGAGTGAGAGCTTGGTTTGGGCTACACACTCTCTTCAAGATGAAGAACAAAGCCATCAGGGTGTCAGGGTCAAGACTGCCATGTTCACACTTCAGGGATATCCTCTTCCTCCTCAGCCCTGCCACATGGAAGGAGAAGCACAGCTGGATCCAAGATAAAGCCAGCTTGTGGTTAGGAGGTTACACTGTTGCTCAGTCTGGC
This sequence comes from Vidua macroura, assembly GCF_024509145.1. Classification (NCBI taxonomy): domain Eukaryota; kingdom Metazoa; phylum Chordata; class Aves; order Passeriformes; family Viduidae; genus Vidua; species Vidua macroura. The sequence goes on from NC_071571.1 coordinate 6,524,875, forward strand.
TAAACTTGGCTTTAACCACCAAATCGACTGTGTATTTTTGGACTGGTGAGGAAATGAGATGTTCATGACCTGATTCAGAAACTAAAGCTTTGGACAAAGTTTTAGATGGATCTGTTAATGAATTACCAGCAATAGCTGAACTTATGTTTGACTGAATTTCCATGGTCAGCTTAATGAATACATGTACTTGGAAAAGACTTAGCTGAGATAAACATTTGGCCTCACTCTGCTTTGAAGTTATACATAAAATACAGAAATATGTTGCACCAGTTGCAGTTGCTTTACATGCAAATTCCCAACAATAAAAAGAGCAAGAAAATGTTAAGGCTTATGCCAGAACATATAATAAAATTTCCTTCCCAAGGCTATAAACTTCCTGTGAAGCCCAGCCAATGTGCCAGACCAAGAAATCCAACTCCAGCTCCAGCCATCAGCCATCCTGTCCCTCCACTGGTGTCACAGATTTTTTTCTGTGACCACAGAGCAGTTCAGTAAAGTGACACACCATCAGACTCACAGACAGCTGTGCTGAAAGGCCGGAGAAACAGAATATCCTAGAAAGAAAAATAGGAAATTTTAAGGCCTATTTTTAATTAATTGCCAGATGGAAATAACCAGATGGAAATAAACCTTTCTTGGAACTTCTGGAAGCTTCTCGGAAAAGTCAACCTTTCCCTCAAATTGGCCTTGTGTACAAATTAGGACAGATAAAAGAAGGGGTTTTTTCCTATTAATGAAATCATGATAAATTCTGAGATGATGCTTAGAAAAGAAAACAGCATTAACTAAATCACCATGATCATTCCAACAACTAAAAGATACAGGCAAATCTATGTACTACACATAAAACCCCTTCATGTATTATGGAAACATGCATAAAACAGTTTGAATTTACAAATTCTCAGCCTGAGCACAAAGGCATACTTTATTTAAATGGCTGTTATAAATCCATATTAAGTACAGGACTTAGCTTGATAACTGTCTCTTCATCTCATATTGTTACCAAGCCTCTATATAAACAAAATATGGGCTGTCAGATTTCTCTTTGGCCTTTTTGTATTTTGTCTCTACAACGGGGATGTGAAAGAGAAAGGCTGAATGTATTTATTCTGGTCTGGGCATCTGGCCAAAAGTAAAAGAGATATTTTAGGTTTCCTGGCTCACAGTGAGTTCAGCCTCTTACCTGCCTCCCCATTTTAGACCACAGCTACAGAATTAAAGCTGTAACACAATCAGAATAGCAGAGAGGGTGCATCATAGCATTAGCCATAAATATTACCACTGTACCCTGGTTTCACTCGCCCATCTCCATCACAGCTCTCTTATGTCAGACACTTTGCACAATCCTCTCACATGTGGTAAGACTTGTGGTAAGCAGAACTGTAAAATTTGTCTGCAAGGAGAGAAAGGTCTCAGCAGAACAACTAGAAGAAACCTGGTTGTCAAATGGAATTTTTGCAAAATCAAAACCAAAAATACTGATATTTTGGTATCAATTCATGACTTTCTGGTACATCATATTTTGCTCATTTATATTTTATAAACCCATAAGCTTTAGGTGGTTCCTTCTTCCCATCCCTCTAAGCTGCACAGAGCCATAATGAAATCCTAACACTTCCATCCCGTGTAGAAAGAGCTTCTCCAGTTCCAGCCCCACTGTCCATAGCAGCTCCAGTGACAGGGAAAATGCTCCTGGTAAGGCAAGTAACACCAGAATGGCACTCAGCAGATCTAGTGGTGAGCAGCTCAGAAAGCTGCTCAGAAATCCTCCTCCAGCAGGTTTAGCTGCTCTATGCTCTGCACTGCACATGTTACCTAAGCCATATAAAATAATTTTTAAATCCCCTAAAATGCTAACTGTGGGTATTCTCCATGAAATAGCAGGAACCTTGTGGCACACATTAGCATTAAGTACCCCAGCTGTGAGCAAAGTCACCAAAATTCTGAAAAACAAGATATTCAGCCCTAAAGCTTGCCCATGTCTCAGGAAAGTAAACCAATCTAAAAATCCTTTCCATAAAGACCCAATATGTAATTCTGTGAACCTGATTTTTGTTCTTCATATTTTGTAGTAGGTTTGGGAAACTCTAGAGATAGCAGCTACTGCTTTTGGCTCGGGGAATACAGCTCAGGGAATATTCACAGAATCACAGAACAGGTCAGGTACCACAGAGGGACATCTGGTCCAACCCCCCTGCTCAAGCAGGGTCATCCCAGAGCACATGGCACAGAATTATGTCCAGACAGTTCTGGAATATCTCCAGCAAGGGAGACTCCACATCCTCTCCGGACAATCTGTCCCAATGTGTCGTCACCTGCACAACAAAGAAGTTTAAATAAAGAATTATTACTTATGTGGAGGTTACAGTGGCTTTTGGAAATCACAGGATTACAAAAGTAGGAACACATAATAAAGACGAATCTGATGTAAAAAGTGGAAGATTGGGAAGAAGGTGGAGAAACTGAGATCTTTTGGCAACCTGCTCAGAATCAGCCTTAGTCAGCAAAGATGTTCAGGAGATTACTGTGAAATGAAGTTCCCAACCCAGGGCCAGGAAGTCAGATTTCCACACTACAATGGTAAATATTTTCAGTGGTAATTGCTGGGAGGCCAATCCTGCATGTCAAAACTGAAATGCCACAATGGACTGTTGTGATGAATTTCATAGGATGAACTCAATTTTCACTCTGACCCATGATCAGTCTTTACAGCTGTCCTTGTGATAACTTTCACAGTACTGAGTTTATTTTTAACTAAAAAGGGATCAATCTAACTGTTTGGATAAAACCATGCTATCTTTCTGCTTTGTCACTTTTCTGCAATGCTATCAGCAATCATATTTCTACTGTTAAATAGTTTTCCATCTCCCTCTTTCCATTTAAAGCACACTTTGGCATAATCAGAGTGCTTTTCAATCAGTCCCAGTAAGAACAAGTATCTATCTCGGAGAAAAAGCAATTGCATTGGCATGGTCAAGTTACTAATGACAGATCCATTATATAATCAACAAATTGGTGTTTCTGATGGCTATTCCCTTTCCTCCTGCCTCTACAATGGCTCTCAGCTCAGTCAGACATTTGCAATTCATTTAGGAAATGGATAAAGTAAGCATTTGGATTTTCACCAGTTGTGTTGCATTATGCTGATTACTAATTGCAGCTGTTGCATCTCACTGCAGAAATATCTGCTTTTCAACATAGGTAGGACGATCCTTCAGGCACACATGAACATGCAAGTGCCCTGCGCATCACTTGTGTTTTCTGCTTCCTTGATGTAAAAAACCTTTCCATCTCGAGGGGATGAGGAAGCCCAGCATAGGTTGGTAGCTTACCTGTGTACAAAAATTTCCATTGTCTAGTGAAACATTAATCTACTAATTTTACTTTATGAATCTCACTAAATTTACTAACTTCATTTTCAGTTGATTCCATATAGCTCCCATTCTGTGGGGTAAATGTGCTATTTTCAGGCTCATCCTACCAAATGGTCATCTCTTCATCACTGTCTTTACCTGTTGTGTTTCTGTGTTTAACAAAATTACATTACAGATATTTCTGCATGACAGTTCTTGAGAGGAAATTCTATTTTGTCATTATGGATAATCCCCCCCCCCCCCTCAAATCCAAATATGCCATTTTATTTTACTTATTTTATACAGTTGATCTGGAAATCACTCCACCCTGCTTTGGATTAGAGTACACAGTATGGAAGAGAGTCACTTAGATATTTAACTCCACCAGGATATATTTTGAAATGCCACTTCCATGTTACATGAATAATTAGGTAATTAAAAGTTTTCCATTGCCAATATTTAGGCAATATCAAATAACCAAACAAAAAGTAACAGACAATTTCAAGCTACCTCAGCAGTAAAATGCAACTACCTGTTACAATTTAAGGTTGCTGAAGTTCATAACCCCAAATAGCCAAAAAAGTCTCAAGAGGTAAATAAATAAAAAAATAAACTTTCTAAAATTATCTGGCAGGGGCAGACTAAAGCAGAAGATTCCTGTCGTGGGAGTTCTCCTGTGCTACATTTACATTCCCAATAAGCAAGTCCAGGCATATTTGTTTTTACACAGTTGTTTCCACACCAAGACACATTTCCATTCCCCCCTCCCTTCTTCTGCTTTTGTGTTCCATCGTCCACATCAACAATTAGTGGAAATGCCTGGCTGTGCCTGCTCACATTGTTCCCAGAATTTTCTCTCCCCCAGTGAGCTCTGAAGACCATGCATTATTTGACATGACATGACTTGGAGGCCTTCTACAGCAATGGCTGTATGCAGGGAAGCAGACAGAGGCAAGGAAGAAGTCAGTCCTGGTTACATCTGGCACAGTAGGATGCAAGTCACTATGTGTTAATCCCTTAGCACAATAACCCAGGTGATTGAACTTTAAATTACTTAAGTCTTGTAAACCAAAAACCACCAGAAATCAAAACAGCCTAAAGGTCAGGCTCATTGCTCTGTTTGTTTTGTGACATGAAAACATAGGATATTCATAACATGGGGTTTTCCCTTGAAATAATTAAACACCGATTGTATTTTCTATCACAGCTCATTTCTCTGCTACATGAGCAATTTGCCAGCTTGCCTATACACACTGAATGTATTCAGTTCAGAGCAAACAGCTGCACACAGGGCAGCTTCCCTCCACACACACAGCCTCTTCTCATCACAGAATCACAAAATATGCTGAGTTGGAAGGGACCCACAAGGATCATCAAGCCCAACTCCTGGCCCTGTACAGGACCATCCCAAGAGTCACATCGTGTGTGAACAAGAGCATTGTCCAAACACTTCTTGAACTCTGTCAGATTTGGTGCTGTGACCACTGCCCTGGGGAGCCTGTTCGGTGCCCAACCACCCCGTGGGTGAAGAACCTTTTTTAATATCCACCCTTAAACCTCCCCTGACACAACTTCAGGCCATTCCCTCAGGTTCTGTCACTGTCACCACAGATCAGTTTCTGCCCCTTCCCCTCACAAGGAAGTTGCAACTGCAGTGAGGTCTTGCCTCAGTCTCCTCCAGGCTGAACAGACCAAGTGCCTTCAGCCACTCCTCACATGGCTTCTCCTCAAGACTCCTTCATAATCTTTGTTGCCTTCCTTTGGGTGGTCTCTAATGTTTTAATGTCTTTCTTGTCATGTGGTTCCCAAAACTGTCCCCAGGACTCAAGGTGAGGCCGTCCCAGCCCAGAGCAGAGCGGGATAATCCCTCCCTGCCCAGCTGGCAATGCTGGGCCAGATGCCCCCCATGACTCTGTTGCCCTCCTGGCTCCAGGGCACTGCTGACTCCCATTCAGCTTGCCAGTGACCAGGAGCCCCAGGTCCCTTTCTGTGGCACTGCTTTCCAGCCTCTCACCCCGTACATCCAGTGCTGCCCCACCCAAGGTGCAGAATCCAGCACTTTCTCTTGTTGAATTCCATGCGGTCGGTAAGGACTTGTGCCCTTATCTGTTTTTTAAATTAACCTAGGCAGGTACACAGAACATTCAAGACCATAAAACACAAAGGAACCTATTGCCCTCTGAAAATGAACTTTCAGAAATATATGGAGTGCATTAGTTAGTATCTTCTCTCACTTTGTTGCTGAAGTTGAGAAGTTCGATTTTACCATTCCTCCAAGAGAAGGTGATTGATCCCCAGACACGTCCCCAGATTTCAGCCTGTGTGTCCCAACTCTCATCCATTAAAGTGCATATAGTGATCAATGCCATTATCTTACATCCTTTGCTGTTACATGTGTGCCTCTTCCTTGGTTACTTCAACCCAAATCTGCTTCATAGCCATGCTGACTAAAAGTTTTATATGGATTATTGGAGTCAAATATACTTTTTTAATTTTTAAACATTTATGTTTGAAAGTAAATTTGAAATAACTACTCACATAGAGTCTGAACACATTAAATGCCTACAGTAGCTCACAAAACCTTTGAAGTTTACCCAGGTAAAAAATATATAAACAAAAAAACCTCTCACGATTTTAAATGATTTCTCAAGTTACATTGAAAAGAAATTTCTTTCTGAAGTCTTTATCACATGTAATACTTGGTCCCTCTCAGTCAAACGTAAGACAAACAAACACTGACTTTGTTATGTGTCACAACAGATTGCAATGCACCAAGTATCAGTATTAGTTTCAGTCTTTATCATCAGGAGAGCAGCTGCTATTTATCTCTTCCCAAATTACTTCCTAGTATTACTTTCAATCTCTGTTCCATTGAACTAAAAACCAATTTCTGTTTTGTTTGGGTGTGTTTTTTGTGTGTTTTGTTGTTGTTGTATTTTTTGTTTGTTTCTTTATTTTTTCCATTTTAGCTATCAGGCACAAGAGAATGTTACTGGAAGTGGAAAAGTAGGGAAGTGGCTTGTTTGTAATGCAGGTATAAATAGCAAAGAGGGAAGAATGGCATCTTGAACGTTTGAAAGATGTAAAGCTTAATTTTCAAATGTAATTAAGGATATCCTGATGCAAATGGACTGGCAGGATCTTCAAATACTGTAAAAGAACCTAAGATGCCTAAATTCCTTTTAAAATCACATCTCTTTGAGCTACTAGCCTTCTTAGCGCCTATTTTCTTCTCTCAAGGCTTAATCCTGTGAATGGCATTTTAAATAAACTTGAGTCATCTGTTTGCAGATTTTTGGACCTGAGACTACAGACAGATGGGCATCAAAGCAAGTGATTTACCAAGGCTTACCAAGTCACCACTCGTTTTATCTGACAATGAAAATAAAACAGATTGGCTAAGCAGAAAGGCATTGTAATGCTTTGTTCAGCATTGCAGGAGGATGGGAAGATGCACACAGTTGGGAAATCCAGCTGGGGAACAGCAGCTTCCCTTGCCTTGGTAAATGGCTGAGGTCCACCAGGATAGCTGAGGAACACTGGGTGAAGAACAGTTTTGTCTGACTAAGTAATGGAGATGAGCCCAATCCTGTGCATGGTTAAGTAAGACACTTCCTCTTTTACTGACTCCAGTGTTTTACAGCTGAAAATCAGAAGAGTTGCATTAACAGCAACTTTTACATGACATGTCCACAGATCTGCAGCAGTGAAAAGAGACAGAACTCTTAGTACAACACAGAAAAAAAGGAATTCAAGTAATTGTACTTTTTGAATTACTGGATTTGCTTTAGAAAGAAAAATGCTGGCATGTACTTTCCTGCCTCTGCACAGCTTAAAGCATGTAGAGTCATTCTAAAACACATAAAAATATAAAGAAAATGTACAATTAATCATCATCCAACTAAAAGAAGTCTCAAATTAGTATTTACCTTGAATATTGACTACTAAATAAAGAGCAAAGGGAACAGCTGAATAACATCTTCTACCTCCCATTCTTTTCAGGCTCCAAATTTTATGTTTACAAATAATGTTGGCTCAACTTTTCAATTGGCAGAATTTCTCCATTTTCCCATAAAAATGTAGAGTTGATCTAGGGCTGGTGGAAGGAGTATCAAAGAACGGTGCTGAGACCATGCTGGTAATTCTCTTTCCTGCTCTAGCTGGCAGCAGCAGTAGAGAATGTCCAGCTCCAGCAACTGCAAGGACAAGCCAGTGGAATTCAGGAAAGGAGACAGAATGCCTGCAAACTCTTTGGAGACTGCTGTAAATTGAACATGGCTGATAAAAGCTGTTTCAGATGTACCCAAACACCATTTTTTTTTTTTGACAATGTAGATGACTACATGTGAAAATACTGTAGATGCCTTGTTTCAAGAATTCTACAACTGATGTGCCACCAGCTATACAGAAAATTAAAGACTAATATTGCACAGCTTTCAACAACCACATGAACCACATGGAGGATGTGATAATTAGGCACACTCATTGGTACCACATTTGATGCTGGAAATCAAAATAGTCTCCTCTAATTTATCTTATATCCTCAATCTTTGGTCTTCCTGATCAGGCTGCCAAGAGTTCTGATAGTTTTATTTTAAGACCTGGCATGACTGTCTGTAGACTTTAGACTGGAATCCTTTAACTTCACACATATTTTCAAAAAGCAAAAGGAAAAATACTTCCCATGACTGCTGCCTTGGGTTAATGTTATACATGGATCTGACTTAGGTTGAGCTTGTACATGGATCCTTATGGAACAAATACCATAGCATGAAGGTTTGGCTTATGCTTAAGGTAAGGGAACTGGGTCTAAAAACTTGAGTAGTCCAACTGTCACATTCCTATTCAATTGGGAAAAGTTGCTTTAACTCCAGCCATCTCCTTGAATATCAGCACTACAGGGATGAAGTTGTTTCTTCACACCTCCTCCAGCCAATACAATCTGTCAAGGCTTTAAATTCTTCAGAGAATTCGTCTTTACTAACATATGTACAGACATCTAACAGCATTCAGTCATGGATGGAAAGAAGATCCCACAAGATGTTTTGGTGTTTCAGTGTGGCACACTGACACTTTAGAAGTTCATTTTTTATGGACCTCAAGGCTCAGCCATTCATCAATGCACAGCTTACACCTCCTCAGCCCTCAGGCCATACAGCAGATAGAGACTCAGATTGCTGAGGATTTAGTGCTCTTATCCTTGAACTGTCTTTCCTCTTACTTCTTGGTTTAGATCACACTTCCAACACGTGAGTAATACTCAGTAACAGCAAATACCCCCCTAATGAATTTATGCAAAAGGAATGACAACACATGATGAAAACCACATTCCAGAAGATGCAGTGATCTAGTGAGGAGCTGGCAAACTCATACACAGCATGGTAACACTGACTAAGCACCTTTTTTTACCTCTCCCTTACTCTTCCTGCCTTTCTCAAGTCTTGTTGAGACTATTGTGCCTCCAATTTTGATACTCATCTCAGAGAATCCTTTTCCCAGAAGTCTCTACACTCCTAGCCAAATTCAATTTCACTTGTCAGACTGGCTCTATACTTTTGGAACAAGATCCAACCAACTGTGGAGTTCAATTCCATGTGCCTGTGGAGTGGCCAAATATAGTCTGTTTCCAGGAACTTTCACTTGCCCAAATGTGTTCTGTCAGAGCAGTGAAACTAGGGAGTTTCCATCCTTGGGGAAATTCAAAATCTGATGGGGCAGAGTCCTGAGCAACCTGCTCTAGTTGACCACTGGGTCAGCAATAACACCTGGACTAGACAACCTACAGATCTCTCTTCCAACATCAACAATTCCATGATTCTGTAAAAACACCTGTTTGCACTTAAGACTTTTTAAAGGCCACATGGCCAAAAGCAAAGCAACACAGGCCTAGCAAACACATTAAATGCACACCTACTTAAAGGCATAGAACAGGCCTGTATCAGTGGAAATTTGTCAAGGATTAGGGGTAGGTAGCCTTAATAGAGTCATTGTGACACACTTGAGCAATCTACACAACTCCCCTTTTCAGATTTCCATGTAGTACCATCAAAATAAGTGGCAAGAAGGTAACAATCCATTTCTTTCACTAGACAGGCAACAGGCAATGCTTATGGCATCTGTTCAGTCCACATTCCTAAACCTATCCCATTTCTATAGAGAGCTTGTCTTCACGGAAAAGTTTCTTCATGCTTGGACTCAGATTTTACCCCTAATCCAGCTCACCAAGTACTGATTTCTCCAATTCCATGGAAAACACGTTTCCAACCTCTTCTAAAGGAATCAACATGTGTGCAGCTTCCACAAACCAGACCCAAACTTCAGTTGTTCATAAAAGACCCCTGGTAAGCCCACAACTGAGCAGGAGAGTCCCGTGTTTTGTCATATTATCAGGAAGCACCCCAGCCACTCAGAGAGGTTTGCTTTCTTCAGCTTGCAGAAGCAGAGTATTTTCTTATTTTCATTGTTCCAGCAGCGTTACTGACATGAAAAGTTGAGTGAAAATTGCACAATGGCTGTTGTACATAAATGATGATAAAGACTTCAGAACATGGCAGACAATGCTGATAATGCACACACTTCCTCCTAATGAATCCCCAGATGTGTGAGCTCTCCAGCAGCTTAAAAAATGCATATAGCTCTCTCAGCCTGGTCACAAAAATAGATTAAGTCTTCAGTTTATGACATAGGTTCTGTTTTTGGAGCAGAAGATCACAGGCACCCTTTCAATAATGACCATAAGGTCTGAAGAGTCACAGTGTGGGAAATAAATGACAACCATGAAACTCACACTGCAATGCATTTGCTCTGCATCCCACAGGGTCACGCCTACATAATGTAATTTACTGTCAAGCTAAATTTTACGAAAATTTGAAGGATGTTATCAACCATTCTATGAATCTTTAATGTCAAAAACTGAAGTACAGCGTGATGTTTCTGTGTAAATAATGCTTTCATGCTTTAAAGGCTTCATATGCAAACAACTTGAGAGAGACAGTATTACAGAAGCAAACGCTGAACTGAAGCATTATACTCCAGTTTCTACAACTACATAAAGAGTAAACACAAAAATCATTCTGCATACATTTGTGTTTTAGCTCACTGCTGGTATGAGAAATAGTTCAGTAGCAGCACAGCACTGTATCACCACACCAAAAATAATATTTTATATTTATTGATGGCATCGTGTATTCATGTGGGTACATAAGTTTTCCTTCTCAAAAGAAAAACCACACTCCATTCAAGATTTGAATCTTTTGCTTTTAGCCTTTGAAGACATGCACAGGTCTCCCTGTTTTTGAGACTGTAACACTTTCTCCAGTGTATCTACAGTGCAAACAACAGTAGAAAATTGAGACAGCAGCCCCCTGCAACCAGATCAGACTCTGGAGCCAATTCCCAAAGCCTGGTGATCAGTCTAGGGTAAAATAGCCCACATTGTGACATTCCTTGTCTGCTGTGGATGTCTTCCTTGATGCTTCATTTCTCTTGTAACCAACTTTGCTCTTTCATTATTCCCCGTGCATGGGATGCCTTTTGACAGAAATTCAGCTTTTATTCAAAGGGATGAGAATTACATGTGTTTCTTCAATCAACATGAATGTCCATAATTTGGGCAACTAATTCTGACTCAGTTTTGCCTGCTTTCTTCTCCCATTAGCTCTGACAAGCCAGCACCTGGGCACACCAACCTACTTCCATGACTGTCCATATATCATCAACAAAATGAGGGTTAAATTCTGGATTCAGTCACATGTAAGTAGCTCCCCTGAATTTAATGTGGTGAAGTTGAGCATAAGCTGAACAGGAGCTGTTCACAGGGTCTGTGAACAGGAGCTGGAACCTCCCAGATGGAGATCACTACTCCCCATTTCACTCCTGATCCCTCTGGAGCATGACTTTTCTTCTGTTTCACCAATTCCCAATACAAGCACAGTGTAAACTTCCCTGAGCCCAAAAGTCTCACCATCCACATTTCTGTGAGGACTTCCACCTTCATAACTTATTTCTCCAAGGAAATTCACATTCCTCTGAGCCCACATTCCTCACAGGCTCAGGTATAAATAAAGGAGGTTGGGTGAGACCCTCCAGGAGCAGAATCTAAAACCAGGAAAAGTAGTATTTTGTAAGACATAGCACGTTTCTATATACTGATGGTCTGTTTCTCTTATGCTTTAGAACCAAGAAGACTAATGCTTCCTTAATTGCAGTGGCAGCTATTATGATTGTAAACACGAATCCTTTCTTTTATCCTTCAGATAATTTAAAGAACCATCTCAACACTCCTGAGCAAATACCTCCTGCCCTTTCCTGTCTTAATATATCAGCTCTTGAGGGAGGAATCCAAATTTAAACTTCAAGGCCATAGAGGCTCAGAACAACTCAGAGCCTGCCCTGGGAGAGCAAGAGGGAGAACAGTTGATTTAATTTTAGGGAAACATTTCTCTCTCCTCTGTCTCTCTCTCCCTTCACCTCCTCTTCCCAAGAAAACAAACATTTCTTTCATTCCTAGATCACATTGGAAGCTGATTTCTTTTCACCTTTGAAAGGATTCACTAGATTATTCCCCATCTGCAGCTTCCTAAAGCGACTCCTAGACTGAAGTGCTGTTCTTATCAGCCCACCCTGCAATTACTGGGAGACAAGAAGCACCCTGCAAAAACTGTGACAGAACAAAATCATTTCACAGTGATTTATTAGGCATGCAGCCACTAATGACTTTGCAAGTGTGGAAAGCAAGATGGAGGGGGAGAGCCTGAGCCAACAGTAGCTGTCAGAACATCATTGTCATCTATTGGGTTAGAAATACTTAAGCCATCTGATGTTCAGCCTGGCATCCCGGCATAACACCAAGCCTGGAAACAGCAATAAATTTTGACATTGAGGAGTCTCTTCAAATCACAGAGGTTGACAAAGAAAAGGGAGAAACTGTGCAGAGATGTTTCTTTGTGTGGCATAGAAAATAAAGAACCCTGATCCTCAAGCACATCCTTCTAGTGCATCGACTCTGCCATCAGGGCTGAAGTACCAGAGGCAAGAGCCACCTCATTGAACTGAAAGGTGTTTTGATTTTCATTCACAGATGTTGTTTTTGTGCTTATCGTGAAAAAACTTCTTTGTCCTTTTGAATAAAAAGTCACCTTGCGATGTAGTTGGGAAAAATCCAAGGAAGTGCCAAGCTCCTGCAATTCCCACCTGCTGGGAGCAGCATGTGCTTGGCACCTGGCATAGTGAAGCTCTTGAGAAAGGTTTTGCCCTCAGTTGTGCTCATGTAAATACAACATAACTTTGCTAGCACTGACTGAACCATCCCAGATGAAATTAAAAGTAAACAAGAGCAGATTTTTTTTTTTTTCTCAGCACCGGGGGCCTACAATGGCACCATTAACATTAGAACAGATCGATTTTGCAAGATGACAAAAGAACATTCTGATCTCACTGCTGTGAGCTCCTACTCAGCAGACAATTGCATCCCATCCCAGAATAGAGTTTTAAAAATGTTCAAAGCAATGTGCAAGCATTAACTTCTAATGGCTTAAAAAGGAATTTTATAATGCTAATGTCTTCATATTACAGCTATGATGCATCTAGAGAGCAAAGGTTTCTATTTAAATCTGTAGCAGCTTTCAAAGATATTTGGACCAGAAATTTCCATTTAGGCATCTCTAATTTCAAGACTTCTGAATGTGCTGCTGGGACAAACAGGGGTTGATATGACCTTTACAAAGGCTCCTGCAATTATATTCTGGTCCATCTAAATTACTAGTTTAAGTCAGCTGTGTATGTACAAAGAAAACAACAACCAAACAAGAAGATGTTCCACCATCCCAGCCATTCAGCAAACGCTGCCCTGCCATGCTACAGAATACAGTGGCCCCTACTTTATTCTTGGCTACTGAACACAAGCTGAGAGCAGCGGGGAAAGCCAGCCTGCAGGAATTTAGTGATCCACCACCACTCCCAGAAGTACAGGCAGGGTACCACCCACCTGTGCTGAGGGAGACTGAGCACAGAAAGAAGGTGAAAATAGAGTGTTTCCAGATTTTTTGTATCATGTCTTATCCTTCCTTGAGAAAGGTGTACCTGAGAAATGCCCTGGAGTGTTGCAAGCCACAAACCTGCTTTCTTCAATTTATCTGTTTTTTCCCACTGTTACAGACAAACCCAAAACAATAGAACTATTTTGGGGAGGGAAGAAATGCATACAACTTTCTTTTCAGAAATCCTTATTATTCCACAATCTTCTAACCTAATTATAGTGTATTTTGCATCCTTCCTCCTTTTTTTTTCCCACAATATATATTATTTTTTCAAACAGCATTTCTGCATGACCAGTGTTTTAGGTCATGACCATGTTTTAGGTCAGCCTGCATCACAACAGTACCTCTCTGTACCATTGCTTTCTCTTTCAGAATGGACTCCTCTCTCCCCTCCTACTCAGGCCTTGTTAGTTCTTCTCTTGTTCCTAATTTGAAGATCCAAATGAGCATGAATTACGTGTCTCAGCAATAAACCTGATCTCACAGAAACACAAAGAAAAGGATGAACAAAATAAAAATTACTGTCTGGTGAAAGCTCCCTTGACAACTACAGCTACACTGACAGGCGCCACTGAAATAATAGGAATGATGCTTCAAAACAACAGCCAAGACAACGTTATGAAAGAGAAAAAAACCCAGTCTAAACAGATCTTTTCAAATGCAGATTCCTCTGTCAAGTAAGGAGAATGTGAAAAATGTTCTTTCTTATAGCACAGCCATGTTCAAACTCTGCCAGATTACAGAAAACCACTAAAAATATGAGTACAACCATGGGCTCAATAGTCCATTTGAGGAATGTTAGAATGATGCAGGATGAAAGAGAAGGGTCATATTTTGGGGATGGAGAGGGAGGATGGAAGGTGTTATCTCATTACCAAATCTTGAAGCTCTTCCAGCTGGGTGAACAACAAAACTTATGTTGACTTCAGTGTAACATCAGGCATTTGCAAGCTTTTGTATCTGAGTCACTACCATTACCCAGGTGACAAAGTGCATAGCAAAAAGCCAAGAGATGAAGAACATGAAAAATTATGACCCACTACTAAAAATGTTCGATCTAAGACAGAACTAAGGCAACATTCACAAAAAAGGTTGTCTATGGATGAGGGAGGAAATTAGGAAAAAAGCATTAGCATTCCTCTGTCAATAATGATTTAGTGCTAACGAGTTCCTTAAGTACTTTTTTTCGTGTTAGCTTCACACCATAAAAGGAGGAAAATTGTTCTAAGTTCCGATGTGGTCAGAGATATTTGGTGGTCGGCAGGTATTTCAAAAACACCAGGTGGATGCTGTAAAATCCTGCAACAACCACAGGAAACTCCAAAACTACCTATGGCTCCTCAGCAGGCAGAAAATGCAGCTCCTGAGAGCAGCAGTGGGGATCCAACTGCACAAGAGTTTCTGGCTAGACTGAGTCAGAGGTGGGGGGGCAGTGGAAAGAGATGGCAGAGACAATATTGCAGGCAGGGTGGGAAGGAATAATGAGCACAGGGGGAGTGGTGCTTTGGTGTGGTACATGTTATTTGCTGGTACTTTACATCCCTATTGTGAAGTACTACTGGCAACCTGGTAAAGTTTATTGCCTAAAATCTTCTGTCACAAATACATAGGCAACACCCGTGTTAGCAGAAACAGACCCTTTTCTTCTAGTACTCAATGCACTCTGAGCTCCAGAAGTTTGGCTTGGGCTCTTGGGCTTGTATTCCTCCCCAGAGAAAAATAAAATCTGCAGAAGAGTCATGTACTTTTCCTCCATTTTATTCCACACACTCGAGACACCTAATAAATTTACTTTGACTTCTTATTCTTTCCTAAAACAAGGGAAAAATCTTAGAACCACAAATATCTTTTTGCTCCTTGGTGGCCTGGCAGAGATACAGGTAGAACTGTTTCCCACTTTTATATAATGAGATTTAAAACCAACTAATAAACAAAACAAAACAAAAAAAACCCAAACAACAAAAACACCAAAAAACCCTAACACCAATAGGCAATAAAACAACAGACTGAACAAAAAAGATACAAGGACTTTGCCATTTCTTGCCAGAAGCACTGAAACCAAAAGTACATCAGGACTGTGAATAGAAAACTAATAGCTACACGGATCACAAGAACATCCTAATAGTAAAAAACCCAGTAATTTAAGTTTTGAAAGGCATGTAATTCTGAAGACGGAGCCAGTTAGCCTTTTAGTACTCCCTGGAAATAGAAACTTTTGATCTGTGGTTATTCTGTATCTATATCTAGAATTTCTTGCATGTTACTTTACAGTGGAATATACAGAACAGAGCTGGTGAACAGACTGCACGGCTCACTGGTTTGCTCCACTGTGAATACAACTGCCCTGCTCTTTCGGCAGTGACCAGACTGCTTGGATCCAAATCTGAGCGAGCTCTGGGTTCCCCAGCCCTGGGAAATTCAGAAGTGGATTAGTCTCGAGAGAGAGGGAAGAATTAGATTAAACGCTGGTTCAGCCACAGGCAGGGACAGTTCCCGGAGCCAAACCTGGGAATGTTGAGACCAGCGTTTGGGGGTGAGCAGACCTTTTGCTAGACCGTGCTGCGAGTCTGAGAGGGAGCTGGGTGAGACAAACTGAGCCAAACCCACAGCCCAGGGCACAGGAGCACTTGTAGAGCAGGGACTAAGAGTCACTTCTGAAACTGGGATAGTGAGGATACTCCTCCGTGCCACGGACACTGCAACCTGGGCTCCCAGCACTGCACGGGGCGCCAAGACCCCAATCCTAAGCCCACCCCAGATGTGGAGGACTCGCCTGTTGCAGGGGTGCACCCCCAGCCCAGCATGCCCCAAACTCCAGAGCTCGGCAGGAAACACCTCTCCTTGCCTTTCGCTGCGCTCCATGTCAGAGAAAAACATGCCTAAGCCACGCCAGCTGCCGAACGGGAGGAAGAGCGAGCAGCCACTTACGGGGATGTGCACTCGCAACATGAGTTTCTTGCGGCTGGAGCTTTTCCTGCTGCTGCTGCTGCTGGAGGCATCCTTCTTCTTGTCCATGGCAGTGCTGCCCATGCCTTCACCCAAGCGTGGTGCTGAGCGATGGATCTGGAGAGGGAGGCTCCTCTTCCACCTCTCCCCACCGTCCCACGGGCCGCAGTTACTCCAAGCTCTTTATTTTCTTTTTTCTTTTCTCTCTTTTTTTTTTTTTTTTTTCCCTTCCTAATGGCCTTAGGAAATTTTGGGGGGAGAGCAAGAGGAGGGGGGGAGAAAGAGAGAAGCCGAGGGAAGGGGAGGAGTTTCTCCAGCTCCGGTCTTTAAGGCCAGCAGCGAGGTGTCAGGGGGGACCTTCGCAAGAGCATGAGATGCCCTTACAGACGCTGCTCCCTTTCTCACTCTTCCGCCCTTTCAAAAATATCCGGAGCATCCTTGGGGAGGGGGGGGGGGGGAGAAAGTTTCCTTCCCCTCGCCCAGCTCGGCCGCACTCTCACCGAAAGAGAGAGAGAAAAAAAAAAAAATAAAAAAACAACTCCCCAAACACCCAAAGGCCACAAAACCCGAAAACGGGAAGCGCTCGGGCGACGCTCCCGGCAGACTGGGGAGCCCCGTGGGGAGCCCGACCGGGGAGGGAAGGAGGGAAGGGGGGCAGGAGGATGGGAGGAGGTGCCCGGGCGCTCCGAGAGCCCCGGCAGGGTCCCCAGGAGCTGCGAAACGAGCACCACGCAACTTTCCCGCAGCCCGGCCGCTTCCCCCGGCTGCCGCTCGCCCCGGGCCGCCCCGCCGGCCCCTCGGCGCGGGGAGAGGAGCTGGAGCTGTGCCTGCATTCCCCGGGCTGCCGGAGCACGGAGGTGGGCGAAAAGGCTGCGTTTCACCTTGCCAAAAACGCCCAAGGGCGGCGCGGTTCCTCTCCCTGCCGACCTCCCAGGCTGTTTTCTCGCCTCCCTCCCCCAGGGTTTCTCCCGGCCGTGCCCTAAAGGAGGGGTATTTCTTTCCCCCCGAGGCACCGCTTCCCACCCGCGCTCCCCGCAGCCCAGCAAGGAGGGAGCCCCGCCAGGCTTCATTCCCTCTGGGCAAAACCCCAGGCTGCCCTGCCTCTGCCGGGCTGACAGGGAACGTGTGCCAAGCCCAGGAGGGCCGCAGTCCACTCCTGAACGTAGATTTTTCCGCTCCCTCCCTCCAAAAAGCCTTCAGCGCGCTCGCAGATTCAGCCGAGCGAAAGAGGCGGCTCAGCCCCCGCGGGCGAATGGATTTGGCGTCAGCGGGTCCCAGAGGAGGAAAAACTTCCAACATCCCTTCACCTGTGGCTGTGCTGCTCTCCCAGAGCAACCCCACGGCAGTGCCGCCCCTGCTGCCGGGCTGCCACCAGGGCTGAGAGTCTGGGACAGCAAGGACAGAGAGGTGTCTTTTCTTTAGGACAGCAGGTGGTTTAAACAAGCATACATGCTGCATCAAAATATGAGGGTTTGTTTCGGAAGTGCCTCTTCTTCCCTTGACAATCTCTGCTTCTTTTTACAGTGCCTAAAAGTATTTGAGGATAAGGCCAAGCCCGTTACAGCCGCGGAGCTTTGATCACAGCACTTAAACTCACATTTTCCCTGGGTTCAAAGATCTGCATTCACAAAGCCCACACTGTAATCACTCCCAGCAAACCTTAGGGGATTCTATGAAACAACGATTGAGAGAAGGGACAAGATTTTCTTCAAAAATCTTATATTCTGAAAAAAATACAGGGTTATGGTGGTTATCATCAAAAAATACAAGAATTCGGATTTATTTTCCTCCTTATGGAAGTGTCTGTATTTAACAGGTGCAAAGCTTGGTCGGGTGTAAAGCCTGTAGCCACTTCTCTAAAACCACACAGAATTAAATAAAAATATGACCCATCTAATGAAATAGACAACTGTCCTATAGGTTCCTACAGGATGTCATGGAAAGAAACAGACCCAGAAATGAAACAGGGGTTAACATCACTGACACCAGCTCAGGAAGGGATGTGGACAGGTCTGTAACACCTGCTTTCTCCCAACATTTATATAAACTCTGCCAACAAAGTGCTGTTGCAAAGGGATATTGGAATGACTGGAATAAAAAAATGAAAAAGTTACTAATAAGCATGCTGATGAAAAAACTGTCACAAGGTTTTTCTAGCCACTGTGGTCTTGAAAGTTAAAAAATCAGAGAAGAAAAGGTAGAATTTCTTTAGAAGGATTTTAGCAATTGGTACTGTAAGCACGCAGATCTTCTGGCCATTCTTCATTAAATTAACTAAATTAACTAAATTAAATTCATTAATTAATTCAGGTGGAGTAAAATCTACCATATAAATATTCCTTTCCCTTGCTTAAGCAAAATTGTTTCCCACAATATTATAATTTATTTTCTACATTTAGTATTTTAAATCTAAATTATTTCTTCTTTTAGATTATTTGTAGGAATAATTGTGGTTATTGTAAAAGGAATTTCATAAAGTGACATAAAGGTAGCATGACCAAACTCCACAACCTAAAAAAAAAATCCATAAATCAACCTCCCCCTGTCAGGATATTGCCTTAAGCATGTTTATAACTTTCAGAATACCACAATAAGGGGTTATCCTAATTTTTTTTCCCTTTGACCTTTGAAGAGCTCAAATATGACCTTTGATTCTCCAGTCATATTTTTAAACTTTTCATTGCAGCTCTGAGAATTAGAGACATGTTAAAAAAAACAAACAAACAAACAAAAAAGAAAACAAAGCACAAAAAATACAACAAACAGCAAAACAAAGCCTAAATCCTCCTACAGCTGCTAGACTTCAGGAGCTTGACTCCTTGTAAAATCAAGTGTTAATAAGACCCTGCTATAAAATAATCACCAATTATTTCAGACATTAGGGCACCATGTTTTTATCTCTCTTTGCTTTTTATCTTTCATGGATAAATGTAGCCAGTATATGATCAAACAACATTGTAAATAGTTTTAATGAAATCTAAAGTTATTTTGACCGATTTGACTACCAACAACCATGTTTTCAGATGCATGTCAGCATCTAAATTACTAATTTCACAGACAAATGGGTACTAAAACACTTTGGAGAATATCAAAGGATCACAGAGTGGTTTGGCTTGAACGAGACCTTAAAGATTATCTGGTTCCAACCCCCTTCCCATGGGCAAGGACACTTTCACTAGACCAGGTTGCTCAGAGCTGCATCCAATCTGGCTGTGGACACTTCCAGGGATGGGGCATCACATTTATCACCCAAATACTTTCAGGGATGGGGCATCACATTTGTCACCCAAATACTTCCAGGGATGGGGCATCACAGTTGTCACCCAAATACTTCCAGGGATGGGGTATCACATTTGTCACCCAAATACTTTCAGGGATGGGGTATCACATTTATCACCCAAATACTTTCAGGGATGGGGTATCACATTTATCACCCAAATACTTTCAGGTTTCATGACTCCTCAGGGAGACAAAGCAGAACAGCATTTCAAACACACCAGCCACACTTTGCCTCTCCCAAAACACCGCCTGAATGCTCCCCATTATAATTCAGCCCTACCTGTAACTCAACAGAAGGAGCACATTTTGGGCTACACCCTGCCAACAGGACTTGCCCTACTTAATCCTTAAATACAGGTTGAGTCAATTTTTCCATAATACATTTCCCTGAGTACATGCCTAAGTTTATAAAATAGCCATAAAACTTTGCTTTGAGCCTTGGTTGTATCAATTATAGTTGCTGTAAGGAAAATAATATGTCACCAGCAAACTTTTGTGCTGAGGTTCCATATGAAATATGTAGAGATTTTCTGAAGACTTTAAATTTCACTGAAAAAGCATATCTAAAAAAAAGTAGTGAATAGGAAGAGCTATGTGAGTTGTTGGTGGGTTTTAAATCTTTATTAAGATCAGCATTTCTTGGTAATGCTTTATAGTTTGTTGTTGGTAATATCATATATATTGCATTAGAGAAAAAAAGCTATCTGTGAAAAAAACTAATATTCTTTCTATGCAGATGATATATTAATCATACTGTGAACATTCAATGTAGATTTTTTACATATGCAATCTGTAGGTATGTTTTAGGCACAAACCCCTGCAGAAGTCTCATTTTGGGTGACTACATTTCCTACCATAAATAATGTGTGTATTCCATACCAGGGTAAATATTATAATTTCTCAGGTCAACCACATTATTTCTTAAGTATATGTATAAATATATTCTTATTTGGGACTTTCAAACCTTTTTAAAATGTTTCCAGGATTTAGAGACAAGTTCTTAAAAATCAAGACATTTTGAAATCTGGGAGCTCAAGACCTTGTCTGGCTGTTAATGGTATTCAGTATCTCAGCATTAACTATGCTTAATCATAGCAATTTTTCTCTTTATTCTCTTCTTATGTTAATATTTGTCCCTGTTGGTTTCTGCACTTCCTCCTCTGCTTGTCCCTTTCTTTTCACATTTCACCTCTCATTCTTATCCTTCTGATTTTGTTCTCCATTTTTCTCTCTTCTCCAATTTGCCCCTCAGTTCTTTGAGCACGCTTGAAGTCGATTGCTTGGTTTCTGTTCAACACATTTATTAGATTGAATTAGACCCTGCTGCATTAGGGCTCCTTAACTTAATTACCAGTACAATCTAATTAACCTGATGCAGTATTGGGATGCAGTAGTCCCTGCACAAGTCTTCTGTAGAGGCCAGAGAGGACACAGCCCTGACATCTGTCTGCCCACACCCACACTCACCTGCTACCTGCTGTCACTCAGCACATTGCAGGGTGCAAATTTCAAGCCAAGTAGAATATAGGCTCAACATGAGGAAATTCCTGTAGACAGCTAAATTGCATTGTTTGCAGCAAAACTGCAATTGAAATTGCCTTCCATGGGGAAATTTGCAGGAGAAATTGCAAGTCTGCCAGGAAAGCCTGAGTGGCTGAAGCAAGGGGAGGTAATGAGGTTAATGAGAGGAGCTTCTTGTCCCCAGAAGGTCTCCAGGAACATAACAGTAGCAAAGAGTGACAAATATTTATGCTGAAAGAGGGGTTGTGTGGACAGATGGCTGTGCTTCCTCTCCAGGCTGTCAGACACCTTCTGGTAGGTAAGTGCTTACTGCAATGGATTCTCTTGTCACCTGAAGCCCAGCAGCACAGTCTGCCCTGCAGCCCCCTCCCTACTGTCACCAGAATCCCTGCCCAGAATTTCTGCTGGGTGCTGGGCACTCCCTCCAGAGCTGCTGCACTGCTTCATACACTGAGCCACAGGGATGTCTTCTCACCCAGGAACACAGCACAGAGGAGAGGAAGTGAGAGAGAAGCAGTTTCATAGGACCTTTCTAAGATGTTTTTCTAATTTAATCTGACTGCTGATTTCTCTCAAACTGCCAAGGGAAGGGACAGTTTTTTGAGTTTACTTACTTTTTCATTTGCAGATCTTGTCCATCTTGAGAACTGATCCTGGGTATCAAAAAGTTTCAGAAGTCATCATTCAAAATGAGCAGGCCCATGGAACAGGTTTATCTGGTACACAGAAGGCTGTGGCATGGGCACTGGTGAGAGGATTGGCAGGAGCTCCCTGGCAGCTGCAGTGTTTGTCTTACTGTGTCCCATCTTCATGGCTCCAGAACCACAATCCCCATGAGGCTGCCCTCATGCTGCACAGCATTGAGCCCACAGGAAATGCAGGCACAGGAAATCAGATGGTGCACGGCGCTGTGACCTGAACCCCATTGTGTGGTGGCATTAGTGCCAGCACTGTTCCATAGACTGTGTCAACAGGTAAGTTCTGTTTCTCATTTTTATCACTACACTGTAAGAGTAAAATAAGAATAATACTGTGTCTTCTCTGCTAGAAAGCATCTGGGAGACCTGACAAGGTACAAACATGGAAAACACATTTTCTTGTTTGAACCACAAGAGCTTGATAAAAAACCTTGAGGTTCACACAACCTCTGTTGGTTCTGAGAGCCAGGAGAGCCTTCCAAAGATTGAAGTACCTTATAAGACATTATCTTTTTATATTGGTTTTTATATATTAAAAAAAATTCCATTAACTGGAATGATGCTCAGGTTTTCTTAGTACTTTAGAGTCATAGAAGAAATGACAAAGACTTTTAAAAGTAGCTGATTTCCTCCTTACTGATACAGGAAAATTTCTTTTGTATTTTCTACTGATTGTGAGTCAGAATTTCTGGCTGTTAGCCAAACACAATAGTTGGAGCTTTTGATTTGCATATGTAGGCCTACAAGTTAGAAAGATAACCTCAGTCAAAATTTAATATAATAGATTATATGCAAAACCAGTGAGAAAAGATTCATTTCCCATATTGAGTGATTTTTGTCAGTTGTGCAAATTAACCCAGAGAATTACAGATAGAATTCAAGATGAGTCTGCTTTTAATTTTCTTTTCCAACAATATGCATAATGAACTACATTAGCTAAAAGAACGTTTAAAGGAGGCAGAGACATGGTTCTACCAGGTATGTGTGGGCATAAGAACAAAACGTGTTTTCAGCAGCACAAATCTGAAAGTACTTCCATGTTCTTCCCAGTTCACTGGGAAGAATTCCGAGAGGTGAAGAATTACAAACACACTTTCTGTGAGCCTTATCTGTGTGATAATATCAGAATTTATTCCTTGGCATGGAGTATGCTTGGCTTCAGACAGGACAGTGGGCAGGAACACCACTTTCCTTCTGGAGTGAAGCGGGTGAGACTGCCCCAAAACATCAGTCTGTCACTGCTTGGTGGTACAGAGGCAAAAAGAGGTGAGGTTTCCAAAGCAGTCATAAGCAGTCAATTCCAGGATGGTCTGTAAGATCTCAAAGAAAATAAATTTTGCGTATTTAGCTTCAAATTTGTTATGCTGCAAGGTACTGGTGGCACAGTGTCCCAGAACACATCTGTAGCAGTGTTCTCCACTTGACCTCCAGCCAAGGCCAGTGGCAAGATTCCCTTTAGGGAAGGCAAAATTGCAACAATTGTAAAACAATCCAAACATATTTTCTCACCTGATAGTAACTATTAACATGAGTTATTATCCCATGATGTGTCAAGAATCAATGAGAAGGTGATAGTTTATGGATGAGACAGAGGACTGAATAATAACAGGAAGAAAGAGAAGAATAATATGAAACCTGCTCTGCACAATGGCTTCCAAAGGACCAGAACGCACTGAAACTGCCTGGCTACACCTTGGTATCCAGGACCTGTGGATATCACAATGTGTGCAACAAAAACCCAACATCCAAAAAGCATGACAGGTGAATGGCAACTCCTCCTTGTTTTCATAAATGAATTGTATTTCTCTTGTACTGAGAGCACAGTCTTTCTAAACTAGGCTTTTTTTGCAACATTGCCAACATCTTTTTTTGATCCCAGGTATCTACTCTATGTAATTGAGGTGCTGCAGGATTTGTTTTTCTGCTTCCCTACGTGTGATGGGCACAGGCAAGCACGATGAGCAGGTGTTTAGTGTGAATTCATGCAGATCCAAGATGACATCTCCCCAGGACAAAAGGCGACGTGTAGGAAAGGTGGCTCAGAACTGTCATCTCCACCAGCAAACCAGAGCACCAGAACACAGGCCTGAGCAGAGTCCTGGAACTGTCCTGGTTGTTAAACTGTTCACAGTCCCTGCAGAGCTTTGGCTCAGGCTGTCTGCAGCTCTCCAAGACCCTGCCAAGGCATGGTTCAGGAATTAACACCAGTCACGAGCCAGTAGGAAGGCTGGTCATGGCTGCTCTGTCTGAGGCAAGAGTTTTCCTAAAAGCCTTCTGTACCACCTGAGACCTGCAGCTCAGGCCTCTGCCAAGAGGATGGAAATGTTAGATTCTGGCTTCTCTGCGTGCCTGGGCTCTCTGAAAATTAAACTACATTTGTTCCTCAGTCTTTTCAATGCCTGTCAGCAGACCACTTCCATAGGAGGAGGCCACCAGAGTTCCCACTGTTCCTGTTTTGGTAGAAAATGAGCTGTACAAGGAGGAATCTCAGATGTGCAATGATGAAGGTACCAAGGGTCATGATTATTGGCAAATCATTCTGACACATGAATGGTGATGGATATATCCAGTTAAAGACTGCAGATTGTACATTACCGTAGCATTGATGTAATTACAAAATAAGTATATATATAACATAGCAAGTGCAGATTTAACAAATTTCATGCAGTCAAGATTCTAAAGCCAGGAGAATCTGACTAACGGTGTTAGAAAATGGAAATGACAATAAGGAAAGGTTTATAATAACATAATTTCATGTCAGGAAGAACTTTCACTTCAAAATATCTCAAAAACATTTTATTATTATCATTTTTCTTAAGAAGAGGATCTAAAATCTTATCAGAAGAGCTTTAGAAGCAACAAATATATAGAAATGACATATCTATATCAAATTCTATATCTGGAATATAGAAGTGGTCCCCACAATCAATCCAAAGAGTTCCCAAAAATAGTTAATGTAATTCAGTGTAGCTTCATTAAGATTATTATTTTATTCTCAACTAAAATTTTGATTATGCCTTATTATGCAAAGTACCTGGACTTTAGAGTCTTTAAATGAAAAATTACAAGGTAACATTAAGGGGATGTGGAAGCTCAGTAGATACATTGAAGGTAAAAAGTGAGTTAAAAGAAAAGGAATGGGTCAAGGACAATTTCCAGGTGTTGAAGACAGACAACAAAACAAACAAACAAAATTATCAATTGACTGTGTTCTGTTACTGATGAAGAGGTTATAGTTGTAATATTCCTAGATAGGTGTGAATTAACATTTGAAGGCAGCAGGTAATTAACATGAATCCTCAAAGTTATGCTGGCCATGCAAACAGAGTATTTTCTACTGAATATCCTAGATAAAATAAAAAGAAAGTAGCTCTTACCTTTGTAATTAGTAACTGAGAGGTCCCCATTTTGGGCCCACTTAGTAACTTCCAGCAGAAAGCAGCCACTCCTCTCAGCTCTCTGGGTACTCAACTCTGCAGGGAGAGCACAGAGAACAGTTTGAATTTAGGTTATTTGAAGTCAAATTGCCTTCCCAATACATGGTCTTTACTCCTTCTTCAACAATCAGCTTAGAGAGCCAAACAAATACAAGCAACCAGCAGGAATATCTCTTGTTTTAGTGAATGAGGACAGAGTCAGAAGCTCACACAAAGTGCTGGGAAAGTGAGCATCAGTACAGTGCAATTGCCTGCTGGAATCATGAGACATGGAATACAAAGATCTGCTTGGAAAGAACAGATCTTTCCATATTGATATGTTATGTCAATAACATATCCACTTCTACAGTCCAAGGAAGTCTGCCACAAAGTGTGGAAAAATGCTACTGCTAGATGAATAAAATCAGGAATCATGTGCAGGAAGGGCACAAAACTTAGGTACTGGAGGAGGGTGAAGAGCAGGGGGATGATTGAAAAAATTATAAAGTCCTGTATCAGGTGAGATGCAATTGATTTCTGTTTCTGTAAGCATCTCTGTAAGCTTCACAGATGACAGGAAGGGTATAATCTTGACTTTATGGTCTTCTAACTAAATAGAAATTTATTTTATTTTCTGGTATACATAAAAATGTGGGTGGGAAATGTGGGAGGCTCTCTTAAGCTGAGTGAAATATGTTCTTTATGCCCAGCATTACTGTGGTCCACACAAGACCCATTTCCACTGGGAGCTGACCATGAGCTGAGTGGTCCCAAGTGTCTTAGTGCTGCACTCCATGGCTCTTGATGGGCTCACAACAGCTTGGTGGAAAGGAGGGAGAGAGCAGTCATCCTCCTGTCAAATTTCCTCATGCCCATCCACACTACTCCTGATGGCACGAGGCTGATCACATGGAAGATATTTTTATTGCACAGTAATAAGCTCTACTGAGCATTATTTTACTATCTGAACTAATAAAATTAGCAGTTATTCAGAGTTATCAGAATGATGAATATCTGAGCTGGTGTTTAATATCTAGAAGATTATAATGACAAGCTTTTTGTGTCTGGGAACTTCAAATCAGGACTGTAACACATTTGTATTTTGACTGCATATACTACAAGAGTAAATTATGTATAACTAATTAAGAATATAGGAGGACCACCCATATGTAAAATCCACCATAAACAGGTCCAATTTTATACCATATTAAAGATGCAGAATTGCTGATAGGCACACATAAACATATGTGGCATATATATCTCAAACCAGTCTCAAGCATCCCATAAGAAATTTGCTGGAAGCAGGCCATTAATTACTAAAGCTGAGGCTAATCCTGCAATCTTATCATAACAGAAGTTTTGTTTTCATCAGGACTTGAGGATCCATATTCAACAAATATTATTTCGCTGCCAAAATAAAATACAAAATACTTAGTGCAGTGTGGTTGATTTAATGGAATAGTTAAATGTCACTCTTAGGCTGTTAATACTCAGAATTTATTTTTTGGTGTTTGGATAAACATTTATGCTATTCTTCAACTTTGTGAGGTTTGCTGTCATTCAACTTGTCAGCAAGACTTCCAATCCTGGGAGGTGAAACTCAGTTTATCTTAAGGTTTTTGGAGATAAAGGAACAACTTTTGCCATTCATGTCTGCTGAATCTGACAGTAATCCCAAAGCAAAAGGCTTAGTCCCACCAGAGCACTTATGTCCCATAAAATTAGGGCAAGTTCAGGAAAAATATTTTTAGTGCACTCTGCTCATTAACACTAAAAGAGAAGCTGAGGGAATCCCAATACCCCAACAAGTATAAATCAAAGGTCACACAAATATTTATCACCAAATCACACAAAAATTACAGCTTCAACGGTAAAGTTGAGTGAATGATACAATTTTCTTGTCCATAAATAATTATGTCCCTCATTAATTCTTTTCACAGCAAAGCTGCTTCATTACTTATCCTCTGGGTAAGCAATTAGTAGCAACGTTGCTCCTGGATAGTATATGTTGAATTTCTCTTTAATATCTGCTGTGAGAGACCACATATTTCAAGCTGCAAAAGCAATATTAAAAGAAACTCCCAACACTGAAGAGCTGCTCTAAGCAAATAAATAGCTCTTGGTATCAAAGGAGTGCTGGACAGGAGGAAACATGTACTTTCTCCTTGAAGAAAACTAGAGAGCATTGGAATTACAGATTTATAAGCTCTTTCAAAAAACATTAGCCTGACTCTGAGAGTGTTCTCAGCCAAATCAATTAAGCTAAAATTTTAAATTGCTGTAAGAAAAAATATTTTTAAAAAAACCTGTAATGAAAACATTTAGAATGGGAAGAATTTTCTTATGTATAAGAGCAAGTAAGTTCAGGAATAGATTTTCAATGAGAAACAGGGGCAAAAAAGACAATGGCAATATATTAATGAAAGGGATTATATTCAATATGATAACAGGGTTAATAACAGGGGATTGGAATATGTTCCCACCCAGAATGTAAATGTTAATCTGAGAATTAGGCCAAATGAGGTATGACTACCAAAAAATTAGTGTCCAATTCTCAGCTGGATACCAGGGCTGGGCATGCCCTGTCATTACATTGTTTAAATACAACCCCCAGCTTAACTCAGTCAGAGAAAAAAAAACAGTAACCCTTAAATCTTGGTGCTCTCAAGCTACAAAGCTGGAATTGAAAGCACCACGGATTAACTCATCTCTCGCGGTCATTGTGAGTTATAAACTGAATTAAAGAATGTACTCGTTTGGGTGAAAGAGCATTATTCCCTTACAACAATGTGAATAGAAGTTCACATTCAAATGCTCCAAGTCCTCTGATGTTTTCCAAGAATATATATCCTTGCCCAGAAGGAAAGGTGAGTTCTTCCAAAAATTACTAAGAAAGGGCAAGAATGACTTCTTTTGACCTTAGTCCTACAGACTGTGAGATAGTTCTGAACATTATGAGACTTTTCCAGAGGTTCTGGCATCATGTGGAAGTACCGTGAAGCCAAAGAACGTGTGGCACCACCATGAGCATAGAATCTCAAAATTATTCTCAAAATTATACTAATTAGACTGGAAAAGAGAAGACTTTGAGGTGACCTAATTGCAGCCATCCAGCACCTGAAGGGAGCTTACAAGAAACATGGAGAGAGACTATTTACAAGAGCATGTACTGACAGGACAAGGGGGAACGGCCTCAAACTGAAGAAAATTCTTTATGACGAGGGGAGTGAGGCGCTGGAACAGGTTGCCCAGAGAAGTTTTGGATATCCCATCTCTGAAAGTGTTTAAGGCCAGGTTGGATGGAACTCTGAGCAACCTGGTCTAGTGGAAGGTGTCCTGTACATGGCAGAGAGGCTGGAACTGGGTGATTTTTAAAGGCCCTTCCAACGCAGGCTATTCAATGCTAATGATTCTGTGAAAGATGACTATAGTGAAAGTAGCTTAGGGGGAAAATGGTCCTGTCGTATAAAATCTGTGGAAGTGAAATACTTCCAGGGCACAGGGAAATTCTTGTTGGAGGAAAAGGAGTACAAAAGACTGCAGACAAGATAAGGAAGGCAAACAAGGGTGGAGGCGAAATCAGTTTTCAGCTGCCACTGGACATGATAGTTCCAGGCCATGTCCCCTCTGCCGCACAGCTGACACAGGAATGCATTGTCCTCTTTGTTCCCCAAGTGACCACAAGGACTTTCTGCTCTGGGACAAATGTCACCTCTGAGCTTCAGTGTTCCAGTGGCTTGCAGACACATTGAGTAAATGCTGGATGCCACATGGAGCCCTCAGAAACTTCCTGAAGTCAAGTGCTGAACTTGTAACACAAAGCCACAAACCTGTTGCTTCATGTGCCTTTATCACATTAGATCTGGAGTTGTTGATTTTTTTAAGTCTTACAATGAGCCAAAGTAAACCTATTTTTCATGCACTACTATGAACCTATAAAATCTAAATTTTCTCTTTTGTTAGAAGAGTTTTGCAGCCTTGGTGATATAAACTGATAATCATTGCTCAACATTTAAAATGTGCCCATTTAAACTTGGTGTGGGTATTCTGCAGATTTTTTTTTCGTGTCCCTGTGAAGGGTTTGCATGCTTTCTGCAAAGAAAATAAATAGAACAAATAGTATGGCACCACAAGTTGGTCAATTATTAGCTTTTACATACTCAGATCATGGCTTTTCTTTACAAGGACATGTGTTAATATATAATAGAAGTGTATTTCAGTTCTTTTTAAATTGATTTTTCAGACACACAGTGCAATCTTATAAGGTCAGCTGGAAAGTAAGTGGCCAAAGACAGGCCTTTCAGAAGAAATGAGCCACTAGCCACATATCATGAGAAATAAAACTGGAACTAAACATATGGAAATTATTTTTATTTTGTAGTAGTCCCAGGATGGCATTTGACATGCACCCACCAGCCTCCCTTAAGCCTGGACAAACTGTCTGTAATGGTCTTAAACTGTGATTTGAGCATTTCTCATATCTAAGAGATGTAATAAATGTCAAGGGCCAAGTTTACAGCCCACGGCTTCAGGCTACTGGTGCTGACCACAGCCCTGACTGTCCCTGTGAAGCTGTAATTGCTAATTAATATCCAATTATCATTTTGAGGATGTAGAAGTTGTAAGTGGGGAACAGCAAACGAGTTTAATATGATTTTGTGCATAGAAAATGAGGTGGCAGGGAACTCAAAATGGCCAGGGTAAGTACACACAGCAATCAAAATTTTTGTGGCTACATTCAGAGACAGAACTAGGAAAATGTGTGAGAGAAATGTTTTATTCTGAGATGGATTAAGGCAAGTCATAGTTTTGTGAACCAAAATATTCCTAACATAGTTACAGTTAAAAATGACCAGAGGAAAAAATAGGCAGATAATTAGAAAACAGTAGCCAGAGAACTGCAAACTGATTTATGCAGCCTGAAGACAGAGACTGAGCCAAGGAACCAGAGACCAAGAAGCAGTCAGGAGTCACCAGCTCATTGGGAGACTTTTGATAAGATAAAGAAAATCATATCAGAACAGTCCAGTTCAGCCTTCAACAAGCTGCCTGAACTTTGTACTGTTATGTCTGGTACAGCCAATGTTAATGCAAGGAGGACTGTGTTCCAGGGCTTCACACCATGCTGGGAACGTGTTTATTCTGTACCAAGTTCAAAGTCACACAAAGTAAAAACACCTGAGAAAGGTTACAGCAGAGGTGTAAAGGTCTGAGGGCTCTACACTCCCATACACAACCCTGCACACAAAACCAAAGAGCACTTGGGTGTTGTGTTTAATATATCTGGTAGCTAAACTCTCCCATCCCTCTGCTAAGCAGGGGCTAAGAAGGAAAAAGGCCCTTGAAATTAAGAGTTCTTAGAAAGTTGAAACTTCCAAATGCTTCAATTCCCATTTTTGCCATCCATTTATCTTCATTAAATTTTTAAAAATTTAATTGCATTGAATTCCAAAAACTGAGCAAATTTCTTCTGTATTTTGAAATGGAATAATAATAATAATTTATTATTTATAAATTGCACATTATGAATTTATAAGCTATGCTTTGCAAAAATTATAGCCCTGTGTGAAGGGCCCTGTAAGGGAAAAAAAAAAACCCAGCCAAAAACAAAACTAATTCAAAACTGAAACCAAGAATGTGTTTTAATCAAACTGCACGACAGGAAAATAAGGCTTTTACAGAGTACAGTAATGACCTTATCTCCTTCATTAATTTGAGTGCCCTATTGTAAGAGATAAGGGAAAGAGTTATAAGGGGTAAGTGACAAGATATGCTGCTTCAGGTTGGAACAGCTATTCCAGACTCTGAGTAACCTCTTTATCACTAGGACATGAAAAAGGCAGCTCTCAAGTTTTCTAGGTGAGCCAAATCTGATGTAGACAGCAGAAACTAATCAGTCTGTCACCCTGCATGAGATGCTGGAACACCTATGAAAGAGCTTTATTGACAAACATTAATCCTAGTGACCCATCCTGTATATTTTTGTAATTTTTTCCATTATTGAAAATCTTGTGGGTTTAAGTATTGTTTTATCCCCAGATCTTCTGTAGTGGTAAAACAGGTTCTGCACAGATGGCATATGCATTCAGCACTCCTTTCAGCATTGTGGATCTGTTCCTTGGGGGGTAAATGGCAAACTCCTGGCATATTTATTGCATACCAACTGTGGGACTTGCTCAAGTCACAAGGGAAATCTATCACCGACTTGCAAGGCCCAAGCCACTGGCAGACAGCAAAAATTCCTGGGGTGAAAAGCTACACTTGCTCAGCAAGTTTTAGTCCAAGCAGTGGCAAACAGTGAAGTAATGGAGGGGTTGGAGATTGAGAGTCACCACTACAATGCCAGTTTTTACACTGACAATATAAATTACATCTCTAGTTATACTGGTGAGATTCTCTAGTATTATATACTTCATTTAATACATTAGTGAGATATCAGTTATCTAAGTATATCCAGAAACTTGACAGGAAGAGCCAAAACAGTTTGGAGCTGTCTGGGTGAATCTAGGACAGAAGCCTGAATGTAACAAGCACTTTTCTGTTTACATTGTCTTGGGGTTTAAAGTGTGTTCACCTGCTGTTTGGGATGGGTCCATATGCTTTATGGGTTTGGTTTTCATTTTATTTAATCAGGAAAAAAAAAACAAACCTATATATAAACCTGGAAACCTGAGACCTGACTTTCTTTTAGCTGTATGGACTTTAACCTATCTGTATAACATATGTACACATGCCATTAAAGTTTCTATCTCTTAACAGCTGTGAGGAAAACCTCAAAGATTTGATCACTACAGACAGACAGGTGTGCAAGGAAGCTGGAATAAGAATTCTGAGACCTATTAGCTTAATCTATTAAGCTATCTATTAGCTTAAATACTTCCTAATGGCAATCTGAAGGCCAACACTGTTAAGAAAGTTATTCATTAACTTGTGAATATGTTTATCAATTTTAATTTTTGTCATTACTGCATAAGAAAACAAAAACAGGTCAAGACTTACATACAAATAGCAAAATCCCTGGTAGTTTTCTTACAAGCAGTTAGAGGGTGCCTACTCCAAATCACTTAAGATCCACCATTCCAGAGTACTGTGTGCTCACAGTTTGTAATGAAATAAGTGAGAGCAGGTCTGGTTATATCTCCTTGAGCCCTGTCTCCAGCATGGACACAATCCCACGTGGTTCATTCAGATCCCTGACATTAGTGGTCCGAGGCAAGGACAAAGAAGGCAACAGGCTCTTCCTGAGTGGGAATTTTGCCCAAGAGAAATCTTACAGGGGTTAAGTGCTGTGCTACTGTTTTCTCATTTGTAAACCAGGACTTACCATCCTTCCCTATTTCAAAGGGCTGTGGAATGATAAAGGGTTTAACACAGATAGACTGCAGTAATAACATAATATGCTACATATCCATGGAACATTCTCTGGGAGCCTAACAGATTCAGACAAAAATGTTTTAAAAAGCCATAGCTGGAAAAGCAAATCTGGCTTTTCCTTCTGTTCCAAGGCAGCTTTGGCAGGAAGAGCTATACTGCAGAGAGCACACAATAAATTTTCTGGTTTAAAATGTGAAAAAAGTAAGGACTGTGTTACAAGAGCATGGCACTATAAAAGGATGAGCTAAGAAAGCCCACTTCATGTGGTTTACACAAATATCACTGAGCCCACAGTGTCTCCTGGTTTTGTTCAGGCTGTCTCCTGACAGGACACCCATTATCTACTATATGCAAACAGATAAGCATTTAATTCTAGGTGAATTCACTGAAGTCAGCAGAGCTCCCTGTGTACACATAAGGATGGTAATTTTAGTCCAGCTACAGCACTAGACTTTTGGATCCTGACTTTCAGAACTTCAATATGTTCAGCAAATTACATGGCTCCAGCAGCAAGTGAATTTTAGAATCAGGCCCTTAGCACCATATTGGAGTGACCCTTCTGGTTGAAACTTTCCATGACAGGGCATTGAGCAGGAGCATTGCTCTGAAGGAATTTCTCTCTTCTGTCTGCTTTTGCCAATAATGCTGGCTAGTGAAGGTTGCTGTGTAAAGAAAAACAAATCCCAGTTTACCCTCTCACTTCCAAGCCTTCATCCCTAGAACACACAGATTTAAAGGAACCTTTGTGCAATACACAAAATAAAACAGCTGGCTGCCCACAAGGCCTCACCCAAGACAAAACAGTAAGAGTCCTTCAGTTAATCTATCTTCCTGGCTCAGCCAGATGCCAAGGACTCCAGAGCCTCCCAGATTTCTGGGAAGCAAGTAAATATCATAAAATGCCATAGGTCAAACCATCTAATGCTGCTTTACTGCCCCTGATCCGGAGCTGCTGGGGAGCTGCTCGTCCTCAGGCTCACAGCTCCTGCTGATACTCTGGTGGCAGCACTAGCTGGCAGGATGCTGTTGCTGCTAGAAGTCTGCTGTTCCTCTTACTGCACCAAAAATGAAATCACCTCCCAGATTACATTCCAGAAAAGGCCAAGTAGCTGCAATTGCCCTTTTGTGAATAAGGGTGGGAGAATAAAAAAAGGCAAATGTGAATATGTGTGTGTCCTTAGTTGAGGTTCTTTTCCTTTTTTTTTTTTTTTTTCCCATTTAGGTGAATGTTTTTGGTGTGTTGGAAGCAAAAAAACAGCCTTGGGCTAATACGTGCAGATTAAAAGGTGAAGTTGATCACTATCAAAAATACTTTGTGACCTAAAATGAAGCTCTGAGTCATCGTCACAATTGGCTAAAAGGAAATTGAATAATTAAACTTCTTTAAAGCACACAGTCATAGAATGCTTTGGGTTGTTGGAGGGAACCTTTAAAGCTTTTCTAGCCCAAGCAACAAGCAGGGACATCTTCAACTAGACCATTTGCTCAGAGCCCCATCCAAGCTGACCTTGAATGTTTCCAGGGATGGGCCATCCACCACCTTTCTGGGCAACCTGTGCCACTACCTCACCACCCTCATTGTAAATCATTTCTTCCTTATAACTGTCACCATCACAGTGACTTTGTCAGACAGGGTACTCAAAACTTAAGTTCACTTGATCTCTGAAAGCTTAAATAGTTTTAACTTTGCATGGTCTGGCTTTCTCCATGGGGTAGAACACATGATTTGATGGCAGGGTACCAGCAATACTCTCCACATTTCTTTGTTGTTAGTAGCACAGACTCTTGGCATTTCAGCCCAACGTTTCAGTTATGTATATGGATCTCTATTACTAGAAAATCAGAAAATCTGACAAACTCCTTATCCCATCGCTTTTTATCACCATTTCCTGTAAGTAAAGAACATCTTCTTATTCCCACTGAAGAGCTGAGGAATGGAGGTACAGTGAAATTATTTGTATATGACAGTCAGTGGTCTAAGAAGAAACTGAGCATAAATCTACAGAAATCATGGTTGCAGGCCAAACCAGATGACCACATTTGAATCAAATCTAACTAAATTAAATAAAATCTTTATGTAGCACTCAGCACGATGTTATTTATGCCTTGAAACAGCATATCTCTTTCCCAGATCTTCCTGTCCAATTATTTAAAGGCTTGGTCCAAAAGAGATAACACAGAGAATCTGACTGTCAAAGAATCTGCTGCCAGCTGCAGTCACCTGCAGGGACTGGGAAGAAAGGCATGACTGATGATAGCATCAAGACTTTGGCTGAGATTGTTAAGCTTCATAAAGCTGTCATTGTTTGACAAGTGATGTCTGTTCCGTCTGCATCATGACGGAACCAGCAATGATCCATCCCTTGGATTCTACCCAAAGAAAGGCCAAAGAGAAGCACTGAAAACAAAGGAAATGGGCAGACCACTGTTGCCTGCCTCTGCCCCCAACCACAACCCACATGAGCTCAGTTTGTTGTTTTGGCAGGAGAGCAGGCACTGAATAAGCAAGAAGAGCTGAAACTGGCAGAACAGTCAGAAAAGTATTTAGAGTTGTTTATGTATGAATGATTGCAGGGTGGGAAGGGCAGACTTATTTGGATAGATCAGGTAAAGCCCTGGGGGCAGCGCTGAAAACAGAGCCCATTTGCAATCAGATGAGTAACATGATCCTGGACTGCTTTCTCTTTTCCCTCTGTGCACACTCCAAGTTGCAGTCAAGCTTTGCCTTGGAGTCCTTTTGAATGTTTCATTCACAGGTATTTGTTAAATCCTGCTGTAGCCCAGAGGATGCCTACCCCTTGAATCCTCTATTAACAACTCAGATTTTCGGTGGTGTAGCCAAGGTTCGCTTGCTGACTTTCAGCCTCAAGAGGCCTTGGAATATTTGGATGGTATATTTACCTTCCCCTGATTTCATTACAAGAGTGACACTTGGCACTTCTCTACTCCTCTAAAGGATAAGTGTGACAACACCAGCCATGCTTAATTGCATTCAAACTCAGCCTAGTAAACACAGAAACATGCAAATGCAATGTCTGTTTTGCAGAGTTATATCCTCACTGAGAAACTACTACTATTTGAAGTGTTCACCATTGACTTTGTTGTGGGGCTTATTCCTTTTGTAAACACAGCCACTGTGGGGCAGCAAGACACAAGCATTTAATGGAGTTGCTTTGCCTCTCCCAGGATCCGGAAGGGGCTGTAAGCGCTGTTACCCTCTGCCTGCAGACAAGTGGGATGATGCAAATGTTAAAACCCTTTGCTGTAAGCACATTTCCCCGGTCAGGGTGACTCGGTGACTTGGGAATCATGATAGGTTTTGACGGTAATGTTGAGATAAGGTAGCACCAAAACTGCTTTAAGTAGTTTATATGTCAGTTCTGAGAGAAGATGTCAACAACTCATAGCTCGAGGACGTTTGAACTTCGCTTGTGCTCGGTGCCAGATTCTGCGTTCTCAGGAGGCTCACGCCCACGTGCAAACAGACAAGTTGCTATTTGCTTTTGCCATTTTCCCAGAGGAAGGGATGGTGCCAGACAAGTGTGAGCAGACCAAGCTCATACAGTGTGTCTGGCTGTGTGGTTTGTAACTCTGCAAGTGGAATGATGAGCACTCCCACCACACTCTGGTCATTGCCCAGGGACACAGAAGGGTGACTCTAATCCAGGAGAGCATGAGATCCCCTATGTACATCAATCCTCCAGACTCAGACACACAAGCTCTTTCCAAATCTGAATCAGGCTCTTATTGGAATTCTCATCACTCTTCATTGTCCTGGATTCCTAGAGCATTTGCACTCAGCCTAAATGAAGATTTGGACCCCAGCTGAAGAAGGGGGATTGTAACCAATGCAAGTTTGCTAATGGAGAGATAACTACTGGAGCTCATAACTTTCATTTAGAGACATAAGTCAACTAAAACAGTACAGAAGCTATTTTTTTCCAAATTGGGTCTTGCCATCAAAATGAGGAGAAGGAGACTATTAAAACTAGTTTGGGTAAAACATAGAAGGTTCTATCTATTTGCTAAAAACAGGAAATCAGATGTTATAGTCACTCCTGAGGATGAATTTTGAGCCAGATCTCTCACATAAAATACTACCATGTTTATGTGTGCTGTGACAGTCTTTCTCATCTTCCATTTGAAAAAACCAAGATTTTCTGACTTTAAGTATAGTCAATAATGATTATGAGTTTTATTTAATGCAAGTTTTTGGTTACTGGGCAAGAAAACAATCAATTTTCATTTTCAGTTTATCTCTGTAATACATAATGTAAGAATTTTCTAAACCTTTATTTGCCCTTTAAACATAAATCACAAGGAATAAAACCTTTAGTTCAATCCAAATTTGTGCTTCTTGATAGGCTTCTACATGAATTGTCTAATCATGTCAAATAAGAAGATTAAACAGATTCACTTAGTGAGCCTGGATAAGAAAGGAACAAAGGACAAAATAAAAAATCCCAAACCTCACCATAATGGAAATTGTCTGCTTTGATTTTTTTTTTTGTAGGTGTCAAGATATAAGAGGTGGGCACTGAACTTGTCCTTAGAGAAGTGTCCCAGAGTAAGAGTTAACTAAGTTAAATCAGTGTTACAGACCACACAATAAAGAGCCATGGGTTTAAGTGTACAAGGTTGAAGGTCAGAAACAGCCAGGACATGACAGTACAGAGCTCTCTGCAGGTTAAAGGATCCTCTCTCTTTTCAGGGTGAAGACACAATCTG
Source organism: Vidua macroura (assembly GCF_024509145.1). Classification (NCBI taxonomy): domain Eukaryota; kingdom Metazoa; phylum Chordata; class Aves; order Passeriformes; family Viduidae; genus Vidua; species Vidua macroura. Next base: position 6,562,227 of record NC_071571.1, read on the forward strand.
AGACAGTAAAGAAGCCACTTGCCTTCTCAGTCAGAGCACCATGGACATGAAAAATATTGTTAATATATTATTTCTTTTTTCCCTTTTCTTCTCTATGAGACATTATGGGATACAGAGGTCTGAAGCTTTGTGTTGGGTTTTGTCTTGGTCAGGTCTAGGGGTAAATACTTTTCCATGTTAAATACACAGTGTTTTACATATAAAACACTTGGAAAGAAAATTTTTGAAGATTGTAGCTAAAAAGTCTTTAACACTAGTCAATTGACGCCAAATTGATTTTTTGCCTTTTTTTGGTTTTTTGTATTCTCTATATTCTTTACACATAAAATTGTAGCTCTGTAGCCTATTACTGTATTTGTAGCTAGCTCCAATATTTTTCCCTCCCTCTTCTCTACCCTGACAGGCAGAAAGACAAAACACATTCCAGAGGCTCCAAACCCCTGGGTCCAAGGCCCCTATCCTATCTTGGCTCTCTTGGAGCCAAGGTTGAAACCAGCTCTTTGAGACATATTTTCATTAAAATTGCAGTTCCTATCTAAAAGGGGGCTACAGAAGTTGTGGAAGCAAAAAGGGGGAATTACTTCATCACTTATGCTTCTAATTGGTGATTCTTGTCAATTATGTTAATTTGCTAAATTTATAGAACTGTGTTCACCCTGTGTGGGGTGGGCAATTTTCCGTATCTGCCCCTTGGAGGCCTCCAGTAAAGACCAGCCTTTATAATACCTCCTATACTAATATTGTCTTGAAAGTGTGTTGCTTTATTTCTCGATCTTTAAGGCATCAAGTTAATACTGCACACACATGGAAAGTATTTTTTGTTTCTTTTTGACTAGTATAAAAAGTATCAAAGCATTAAAAATGATGTGATTTTGAACATGAAGGACATATGCAATGCTGCTGATCACCAGCTTTTCATCACCTTTTGAAAGGTAAAATAATTGCAAAAATTGATGGGACTGAACCTAACTGGCTATCATAAACCTTACACTGGCTTTAAATTCAATTTGAAAAAGCTAAGTTTGAGATGCAATAGTCCAGGGAAGAAACAGCCCCTTTCTGACAACTTCCCAACACACTGATCACCAGATTGTACATCAAAACACGTGGTGTAGTGAACTTCTGCCAAAGGAAGTGTAAATAAAGCTGACTGGGAGATAAAGTTACCTGAGTGTGTTCAGACTGCTCAACAGTTTGCTTCCCCAGTGCACTGTTGTGGGGACCCACCTAGTGAAACCATGAAGCATTGCACCAGTCCACAACATGAAAGAAAGGGAATATTGAGCCAAGGAGACAAATAACTGAACAATATAATTTAGTATATTGCAAGTGGTGAAACATGTGGCAAGACGAGAGAGACCACAAATTCCAGCCAACCTACAGTCACCATCTGGTATGCTTTGTAACTCTCAGATAACTTGGTTTCAAAATCTGGTGCAGCAGAAGCTTGCATTTAGGAGAATGGATAATATATTTTGGTTTAACTCAAACTGGTGCACTGCCAGACAACATATTTGGGACTTATGCTCAGCATTACCAGCCTGAGCACTAACAAAACCCGGAGCTGGTTTTTGTAAAATCAGAAGAATGGCTTTGTTAAAAAATACTAGAAGTTATTTCCCTTTGTCTCTTCACTTATTTTTTATTTTTAATTTGACTCTGTAGGATGAGCCATCATTTTATGTATTTGTCAAATCTTTAAGGCTTTATTCTTGTGATCATAAGAAATGGAGGCTTTCATTACAATGAAAGCTGAAATTTTTATCTTCTTTCTTTTGGCAACAAAAGCTGTAAGAACACCACCAGGACTGTTTGGTTTACGACAGATTTTTATGCAATAAAGTGCTGAAATGAAATTTTGTTACAGCCAGTATCGATCTATTCAAAGGGATTTTGCCTTCATTTCCTCACTTCCCTGTCCACACTTATTTAATCCAGAAGAGAACCAAAGCTTTCATTAGTAAAAAAATCTCCAAAATATGTAGAAATTAAAATCAGATACCTGGCTCAACCACTGGTATTTTCTCTTAATGATACAAAATTATATACTCTTTTTTTTCCATTACAAGGGTATGGATTAATTTACTTATGAAAATAGTTTATAATACTCTTTTTCTTCTTGAATGAAGTAACAAATGCAGTTTGTTTTGTCATCCTCCAAAACAGAGTTGCAAATACTAAATTCCAGTTATAAACAGGTAATTTATAGTGCAGGAGCTCCACCCCAAACTGTTAGAATTGCCTGCTTTTGATCCCGCTCTTGTCTACACATATTTAGGTCCTTATGGTTTATGTGACTTTATTTCTTGAAAAGTTCTGGATAATCAACACCACAGAACAACTTCCTAGCATCTAGAACTGCCACTTAAGTTTGGAGAAAAGCCATCCATACCAATTTAGAGGCAACAGAATTCTAATTTCTCTTACCCCAATAACAGCTTTTTTCTCTCTTCCCTGATAAGACTATTCCAAGAAAATCATGACTTTTCTAAATCCTCTGCATGCCAACCAGCCTAATCTCAGACCTTGAAATATTTCCACTTCTTTCTCTTCTTATCCTATTCAAGATACTACTGCTACTTTGAAGCATTTCTGTAACAAATGACACTTAAAATTCTACCTGAAATCCAGGGTTGCTTTAAGAGCATGTCCCAGTAGTCACTGCACCACTCCCTGGGACACAGGGACTCTGCTCAGGGTTCTGGATTACACACAAACATCAAGGCACACAGGCCATACTTGATTTCTACCTTCCCAGTCACTGCTGTCCCTGAAAGCAAGGGGAGCAGGCATTACTGTCAGAGCATTGGTTCTTGGGAGCAGTGATTTTTGACCCCAGTAACAGGAACAGAAATACTTGATCTCTAAAGCCTTCCTCTTGGGCTTCTATTCCTCCCTTCCCCTCTGCTGAAATAAGTTCCTTTTCTCCTGTCCCTTCCCTGCTTCTTCCTCTTCTCAGCAGCCCCAAACAAGTAGAATTTTCTAGGAAAGAAGAAGAAGAAGGAAGAAGACAGAGTATATTGGGATTTGTGGTGAGAGGAATTCAGACACATGGCTGCACAGGCAAGTTTGGGGATCCCCATAACTCTCACAATGCTCTCTATCAAAGAGACATCATGGTGAAGAATGGAACTCCTTTCTCTGGGGCTCATCAAAGCCTCTCCAACCTCCCTTCCATCTATAGCATCCATAAAATGCTGCTGACCCCTTCCCCAGCTGGATCCCCATCACCACACAGCATCCTCTAACTCCTACTGAAAATGTTACCTAAATCTGAGTAGCTTACAGCTAATGCTTCTTGTAAATGGCAGTTAGATGCTAAATGGCATTGCTACCAATCCCTCCTCTGCAGCTTTGTGTCCTTACGAAGCTTCCTGTGCCTTTTGCACTTTCTTATCCTCTGTCAATACTTCAGGTGTTCTGTCCTGGTGTTTTCTCCTGCTCTGACTGTGTAAAATGTCTCAGCAGAAATACACCAGGGGGCATCTCAGAGCTCGCACAGAATTCTCCTGCTATTAACTTGCTATTACCTAGAATAGCACAATGTCTATTCAGGATAAATTTCTGTAGTATTTATCTTCCAATTTCACCATTTTCCTTAGGCAGTTCACTTCTTTCAGAGCTTGGCATTTTCAGATAGTGAAATAGTGGTTTCCTCCAGTCATTCATTTCATTTAACAGGCCCCAAAATTGCCTTGAGCATTTTAATCATACCAGTCTTGTTCATGCTAAAATAAGGAATAAATTTACATGTAACTGCACAGCTCTTGGCTACTGTATAGACAAATTAGAACTCTTATTTTTGTTTTCATCATTTATTGAAATCAAGTCTATGACACTTCTAAAACTTGCATTTTAGAAATACTCTTTTTTACAACCTACTCTAACATTTCTCTGGTAAACCACAAGTTAGTGGTGCAACAAAGAGTACCTTGCTGATGGGATTTTTTTTTTTGTTTTGTTTTCAATTTGCCTTAGAATTCTGAGAGAGGTCAGGCATCTCTGCTTGTAGTGATATTTAATTGCCCAACAAGAAACTGTGTTTGACTGCAAGTGGTTCTAATCTAAACAGATAAAGTAGGCACAGATTGTGGGACTAAGAATTTTATCAACATACTGTATATAACAAATAAAAACACCAAACAATAAATCCAGATTTATGGAGAGAGTGCCTCGAGGGACAGTCATGTCTCCCAATTCTTGTCCTCTGAGCTATAGGAATATAATTTCCTCTGCAGTTTCTCACATGTGCATAAGGTAGGAAACACAACTACTCCTGAATTACAAATTTGTAAATCACTGTCTGATTGCTCATGAAAGTTGTCAAGTTGTGAAATTTTTTTAGGATGTGTTATTGAAACAGACAAAAAAAAAAGACAAATTTGAGAGGGGAATAGAAGAAAAAGAAGAAAGGTACCACTGTGATTAAAATTGCTACAGAGAAGCAGGAACTACACCCAGTTAGTGCAAATCAGAATACTTTTATAAAACCAGTGGAAAAATAGATCTAAAATGGAACTATGAATATTACTGGATAATCACCCTTTCCTTGTTACACATACATCCTTTTTATGCATTTCTCAGTTCTAGGAAAGTGAAAGCCCAGTCCTGAGAATGCAGAAAAAACCCTATAGTATGAAAAAGCAAAAAGGCTCAGCATCCTGTTGTACAACAGATTTGGGGCTACAGGCTGAGATATCTTTTGATGAAAGATTATACCTGCTATGAGAAAAATGACCCAAAAAAACCAAACCAAACAAACAAACAAACAAACAACATAAAAAAAAAAAAAAAAAAAAAAAACAGAAAAAAAAAAAAAAAACAACCAACCAAACAAAAACCACCACAACAACAACCCTGTATAACAGAAATGTCACAATTCAGGCTTGGAGTCCTAGTCTCAGTCTGAACTCTATCTAACCCCAGTTCATGTGACATAACTAAAGGTTTTCTCAGACTGTTCAGGAAGTCTGAATATTTCTCACATACTTACCTATGAAAATGACATTTTAGAAGTTTTCATCAAAACAGGAAGACAGAGTGATGCAACAGAAAAAGCACTGAAGGGCTCACTTCTATTTTTTTGTCTGCCACTGCTTTGTTGGATGACCAGGAACAAACAACTTCATCTTTTTGTGCTTAACTTCCACATCTGTAAAAAGGAGATAATGAGATGGAACTCCTCTGCAAATAAACTTTTTTCCTTTTCTTATCAGGGAGTTGAAACAACGATGGAAGGAAACTCTTTGTAGAGTTGTAATATAGTTCACTGGTAAAAAGCCAATTCAATTATGAGATTTCTTGGGTTTATGGGATTGTTTTCATTCTCAAACTTTGCAAAACAGTCCAAAGTGGAAAAGAAATCAGCCCAGGTTGGCCCAGACTCCAGAGCCCATGAAGTGATCTGAGCACAGTTGAGCAACACTGGACAGAATGTTTAGCCAATTACCTCCCTCCACAGATTCCAAGGAAAGTTTTATTTCAGTAAAAAGAAATTCTAGAAAATGTAGCATCTCACTCAAAGATCTTAAGAGTGAGAACCTCTGAACATGAAAAACAGATGAAATTTAGTCAGCAACACCTCAAAAATAAAATACAACTTTTCCACAGTTCTGGAGAGACTCTACAGAACTTAAAAGTGCTAAAAAGTGCAGAAAAATAACACAGCCTAGACTGGAAAATGAAGGACAAAAAATTGAAGGAAATTGAAGAGAGCATGACAATATTACTCTGTATGCTCAGTATTGCAATCCTTGCTAAGACAAAACAACTCTTAGCAAGATCCTTAGATCTGTGAATTCTCCCACACACTGTAGGTCACACAACTGGCTCCTTCCTCACATTCCTGCAGATTTTAGGGCCATATAATACCTGCTCATCATTCCAGCTTACTACTTGTTTCCTGCTTCATTAGGATGGGTTAATATATTTACCTGGTTTGTAGATCTTATCTGTATCTTGTGTATGGGAAAAGGGACAGAACCTATTTATTGTAACATATTAGGTTTGCTCTCATCTCTGTCTGAGCAGGATATTTGAGAGTACAGTGCTCTCTTGACACCAGCAATGCTAGAAGGAAGTATTTATTATTTATTATTATTTATTGCACTATCAAAGCATTCTGTCAATAAACAGCAAATATGTAGGAGCACAGCTGGTGCCCAATGATGTTTGAAAAAAGCTTCATAGCTTGTTGTAGGATGTCCAAAAAAGAAACTCTTAAGCCTGCTGACTTGTTTTGTTAGAACTTTCATCAGCCCCAGAGGACAGCATTAGTGCTAAAAGTTTTGTATTTCCAACAAGAAAATGTAAATAATTTGAAGCATGAGAGACTGAGGAAACAACTGATTCAGCTTTCCAAAACTCATTTAATTATCATCTGGCTCCTCTAGTTATCCCTCTTTTTGATTTCTTTGCCCTGAATCTTAGCCTAAATTCTTCTAAGACAAGTTGTGCTACTCTAACAAGACCTAACTGGTCTGATTCACAGATGACAGCATGAAAAGCCTGTCAGCAACCAAATTAGTTTTGATTTCTCTTTGTGGGGAAAAAAAAATCCCTTTCAGCTACAGGATTTAATGGCTTAAGAATTGGCCATTCTGGGTGTCAGCAGCAGTACCTGTGACTGCCCCAGACTCTTGGCCATTGGGTGTCTTCCAGGCTGAGGGAGTCATGTAAGTGTGCTCCAAGTGTCACCCCATATCCATGCACCATGGTACAACACACTGTCACTCATCCTTCACATGAGCCTCATTACCACCAGACCTGAGTATTGTAGGATGGCTTTTCATACATAATCTCTTGGATTCTTCCCCTAAATCAGTACTTGCTGAATCAACTCACTGGTCTGACTTGCTAAGGAAACTTCAGGAAACAGCATGAAAAGCTAAGCAATATTCCCTCTGTACAGCCTAGCAAAACCTACAAGTTCTGACACCTAGACTGAAGTGTCCTCATGCCAATGTCTTCATCTGCATGCAAATTCCTCCTACAGTCGATACAGAACTACTCAATACAGCTGATGGAGCAAGGAGCTATTCAGCTGTTCAGAATACACTGATCTATCTGCCTTGAGGTGGTCTGAACAGCTTGCTGTGCAGCCATGAACAGGGTTCAGCCTGCCAACCATCTGTGCTCAGTGACAACTGGAGTGGACTGAGGTATCAACAACTTCCACGTGAGATTTCAGCCAGAACAGGCTTTTTAGGATACCTGCTGCTTCTTGGAGCAGGAGGCCAGGGAGAAAGCTCCTCAGTGCCTAAAACTGGCACTCAGTGCCTGCATTTATGTAACTAAATCCCACATTAATTCTCTGCTGAGTATAAGGAGAGCTTAGACATCTGGTTCACATGGAGACACCTACACATGGAAAACCAAATTTAGGTGCCTTAATCTGCTGGCTGAATCCACCCGTTTACTTGGAGATTTCCTCAGCTGGCAGCTGCATTAGCATTATGCTTAAGAGGCTTCAGTGGACATTTTTCTCATTTCCATTTCTAATCCACTCCTGAGAACATTTATACTTTTGGCCTCTCCAATACACTTGCAGCAATTTACAACTGTAACTCTAGAGAAAACATACTGTCTTTTGTTTATTTTAAATTTACTTCCTGGAAATTTCACTCAGGACATCTAAATCTTATGCTATAAGAAATACAGAATTCACTTTTTCTATTACAACAGGTTTTTTGACCACTATCCCTTCACAGTCTTTTGCCAGATTAAACCATTCAAGTGTATTCAAACACTTTTTTTCTTTTTTTTTTTTTTAAGGAAGCAATTCCAATCAGTTCATTGCTTTTCTCTGTACCTTTCTTGGTGCTTTGGGGAGAATTCCACACAATATTCAAGATGTGCAAGCATTTTTTTATTTTACAAATCTTCCCATCTTGTTCTATATTCTGGTTTTAATGTATTGAACATCCTTTTTGCCTTTTTACCTGCTCCAAAGCACAGAATTGATGCCTTCAATAGATGAGCCACAAGAGCTCCATAGATTCTTTCCTGAGTGCTCCTAATAAATTTAAGGGTATGTGGGATGACCTTGTTCTACAGGCTTTTCCTTGGTGGTGGACAACAGTCTCTCCTATTCAGACATCTGCTTTTGCAAAGCTATTTAGAATATAATCCCTTTGAGATCTCCACCCACTGTCAAATTTGATATATATTGCCCAAGATTTTAGAAGTACTTGAGAAGAGACAGCAGAACAGATAAACCCATACACATATTCTGAGTTGTCATTTGACCTTATTTCCTTGGGAATGCAGGCAAAAAAAAAGACCACACGTCAAGTGGTCTTCAGCAAAAGTAACAACAGGAAGGAAGAGGTTTGAGAGCAACCAGACAAATGTCCTGTTTCTTCAAACACTCCAAATAAACTCTCCAGCACTTGCAAGGGCTTTTCTATGCCACTCAAAACCAGAATCACTTAGAAACTCTACTAGGGGATGTGCAGACTGACTTCAGTCATAGACAGCCTGCAGGCAAACAATTGTAACAGGAAACCACTGAAACAAATGCAAGTCCTCCCAGTTATTGAAAGAATACTTGGAGTTTCCTCCAAGCTTCTCTATCAGCTGCTCAACAAGCACTACACATCAGCTGGACACGTTTGTTCTGAACAATTTGGGTTTGGAAAAACAATACACATTAATTCTGTTTGGTTTTGGGAACGTTCGCCTCCTTTTCCACAAAGTAGATGGGTCAATCTAAGAAAAAAGACAGGATTTAAAGAATATCTTTTGTAGCTGACCTTTTCTCTTGTGTAATTTCTGTGTCTAAGACATGTCAACAACAGAAATGAAATTTCAGTGCTTGAGCACCTATGGAACCCAAATTTTAACCCCAACCCACATTGACACAGGATTACTTTGGGTTATGGCTTCTTGCCAGGATTTTTAAGAGTTCTTGCCTCTTGCTGTGAGCACATAGGAAGTGGGTCAATTAGTTAACACTGAGGAGTTATCACAGATCTTATTAAGCAATTGGGCTGGACAGATTATCATTATCAGGAATTTTGAGAAGTAAAACACATCTCAAACACCTTACAGTAAATGACACAAAAAAAAGTATAGGTTTATTAATTCTGTTAATAAAATGATAATCCAAGCACCAGGGAAATTCTTATCAATAAGAATTAAAAGAGATTAAATAGCTAGAATTACAAGGTGGGCAACAACTGGCCAAATTAGGAGTTCCAGGAAATTGGTTCTGCAGAAAACTGATATCATATATGCTGAGGTTGCTTTTACCTAAAAGAGCTTAACACACACTTGCAGTCCTTGGGCTAAATTATTATGAGAGATCAAAGGTGCATGTTAGCAATTATGAAGCAGGAATTATGAAAAGCTGTCTGATGGGGGGGCTGACTGTGTGGCTATCTCATTTAACTGCACCTTGCTTTCATCCTGATCCCTGCTATCTCCTTGCCATCCACCTACTAACCCCTCCACAGGCTGTAACTCCCTTTTCTCTCACTGCAGCTTCTGATTATGGATTGCCTTTTTGCCCTCTGTACTCTAATGCTGCAGCTACAGCTCTTTGACAGGTTCTGGGTTCTGCTCTATTTTTGTTATTATAAAGCACCTTGCCATAATCTCTGGATATTGGGGGCAATATCCACCGAAGAATGGGCTTGGATGTGTCAACCCAGTTTAATTTCCACTTCAATAAAATAAAATCTGCCATCTTCAGAGTGTCACTCAGGAGCTCAGGTTCTGTAAGCTGGGTATTTATAAAATAAGCTGCCAGTCCCGACTATGCCGTGCAAATCTGACATTAAGTTTGTTCTTAAACCTCACCAGGGTTTACAAACCCTAAATGCCTTCCAGTTTCACCCCTTTGCCTGGGGAAATGACACCTGCCAAGTCGGTCCCGCATGAAGATGGATCTGTGGTGTGGTGGGTTTAGCAAGCCAGTGGTTTGACCCTTTGCTTTGGATATCAAAGATCTGAGGTTTCAGCATGACTCCCCCACCTGTGAGGATGTAAATCTTGTCACTGTGGAAGCACATTAACTGCCAGTCTCAGGTTATTTCAGTGTAGTTGTGGTAGATTTTCCTCTGCTATCTCCCTCTTCCAGCTGAAGAAAGCACCCCCTCAGACTCCACACAGCAACTCAAACTATAGATGGCTGGTCAGCCCAGACATCCTTCATCATCCTGACTTACACGCCTTTTTTCTCCCTTCAAAGCCCTGGACAAGTACAGGGACTGGAGTATCTCTTTTATGAGGGAAGACTGCAGAAGCACTGTTTAGTCTAAAACATGAGAGAAGGGATCTCATGAATACATACAAGTATCTCAGAGGTGGGTGCCAAGAGGATGGTGCTGGACTCTTTTCAGTGGTGCCCAGCAACAGGACAAGGAGCAATGGCCATAAACTAAAACACAAGAAGTTTCACTTCAAGATGAGTAAGACCTTCTTTACATTGAGGGTGGCAGAGCACTGAACAGCTGCCCAGGGAGGTCACGGAGTCTCCCCTCACTGGATCCAAACCCACCTGGACACATTCCTGTGACACCTGCTCCATGTGAACCTGCCTTGGCACAGTTGGGCTGGATGGGACCCAAACAATTCTGTGACTCTGTACTTCCATGGGGCCATTTAAGGCCGAAAAGCCCGAAACAAATACCTCGAGGGGCTAGAAAAGGCTTTAATCGTCACAGAGAGCTGCCAGACACCGCGCAAACCCGGTGGGATGAGCAGAGACGTACACAGCAAATCTGGGGGAGGAGAGCAGTGAAAGCCGCACACCCACAGCCCTGCACTCCTCATTCCCCTCACAGCTCGGCAAAAGGGACGCAGGGCACACCCCCACAGCCCCTCGCCTCTACCCTCAGGGCTCGCCATGTTCTCCGGCTGCCCCAGCCCCGCCTGTCATGGCGGCGGAGGAGGAGGAAGAGGAGGAGAATGGGGAGGAGAAGGAGGAGGAGGCAGCGGTCACATGGCGCCAGCGCCGCCACAGCGGGCGCGGGGCGGGCGAAGGGGCGATGCCACCGCCGCGGTGAGTGCGGGGCTGTGCGGGACACGGGCCGCGGCGGCGGCGTGAGGGGAGGCGGCCCCGGCGGGGGAACCGGCGCCGGGGTGAGGGGCAGCCCGGGGGTGCGGGTCGGGGTCAGCGGCGGTATCGAGCTCTCTGTGCACGGCGGTGCTCGGTCGTGGATTGGACTCGATGATCTCAGAGGTCTTTTCCAACCGAATTGATTGTGTGATTCTGTTTTCCCGCCTGCCCTGAGGCAGCGGTCCCTGAGCCCCAGAGGCTGGTCCAGTGCGGGGCTGCCCCGGTTCGGGTCTCGGGTGAGGTGACAGCGGGAGGCTGCCCCGGCCGGGTCCCCGCCTGACCCGGCCCCTTGCTGGGGGCTCCTGGTTTAACCTGACCCCGGGGGGAGACCGAGGAGCTGCAGCGGGGTGTGCTACACAGGATGGGAGATAACGTAATTACTGTTCCTTATAGTCTTTAAATGCATGTGAAGGAGCCGCAGCAGCCCGCCTGCAGGTAGATTGAAACTCTGCAAATCTGACCCGAAATGTGAGGATCCGTACGTGTTGGTGTTGCTGGCGCTGCTCCGTTCATTGATTCGTTTGTAGGGCGAGGTCAGGCATTGCTTTTTGGAGCTCTGTGTGACCCCTTGAAGTATTAAAGCTTTCTTTCCTTTATGACTGGGAAATTTATTTTAAAACCGTTTCTTCCCCCTTCCCCCCTCCCGCTCCGCCCCCGTCCTCCGTTCCCCCCTTGTTCCTCAGTATATACTTATATGCAACACTGAGGCTTCTCTCTGCCTTTTAGCAAATATGTGTTATTCTTCGTGGCTAATCTCTAGATCTCTAGTTCTTCTAGTCAGTTCATTATTGCCATGTGATATTTTTCTTTCTTGTGTGTGTGTGTTAAAACCTATAAGGAAAGCTGCAGCAGAGCATGCTGAAGCAAATGGACTGTCTCAAAGTTACTTGCAAGGCAGAATAAAGGGTCCCTTGCTTGCAAGAAAACAGATGGATTTGAATAAGCCACTAAAAGTCCTGTGCTGCTGGCAGTGGGGGGCTTGGCAGGTCAGAATTCCCTGCTGTAATGTAGTGCTGGAAGCAAACATTGTGTTTAGAATCCACCTTTCCAGACAGCTGTTTCACCTTTGTTCACTTTGTCACAGGTGTCAGCCTTAAAACTGCTGTTGAAAGTAATTAGAACACTGATGCTTTCTATTACAGCATCTCTGCCAAGCTGTATCCTGAGTTGTTTTTAATATCTGTTTCAGGGTAGCTGCAGGAGACCCTACAGACTTTAATTATGTAATTAAAGTGCAGCCCTTACTCTTCCAAAGAAAAAAAATAATATCTCATGCCTTGGCTTTGTGGCTATTCTGTAAACTGTTTTCTTCATTTGGTCTGGGGTATTTGGAGCATTGCTTTCTGTTCAAAGGGAGGGTGCAGTCTCTCAGTGCCAGCACAGTAATTGTGCAGGTGGGCAGGGTTGCTAGCACTCTGTTAACATGCTTTGTTTTTCCCTGGAAAATATATTTCAACGTAAGATCAAATCCCTTCTCTCTTAAAAAGGGTAGTCCGGTAGTCTGTAAGTTACATTAAGTATTCTTGCATGCTTTATGAGCTAGGATCTGCTTTTTTTTTTTTCCCTTTCATATGGATGTCATCTTAAAAGGAAACTATTCTTGGGTATCTCTGATTAGCTTAAGCTGATCCAAATGCAGGCTATGCCCAGGAAAGGATGGTATGCAGGCTATGCCCAGCCTCTTCCTGCCAGTATGTTTCTGCCATGCTACCCCATAGAGAACATCTAAATATGTGAAATAGTCCAGCTGGGATTCCTAGGCCTCATTTTAGAACAGCGTAAATGTCCAGGTGGTTCCAGATAAGAGGCTTTTGATTAACAAGCAATTGGCCTCCCCTGGTAGAACTGTCTCTGAAGAACTGCATGCCTTCTGCATAAGCTTTTCCTCATCTCTGGGTAAGATAAGCTCCTGCAGAGTTTTAGGAGCTCTTGTGCAGCAGGGAAGGAAAGAAATAAGAGTGCAGCTCTAATGAGCCTTCGTCTCCCAGCCTCAGATGAGGATGCCAGCAGGGGAAGTGGCATTTGTTCTGCTGGAAGACAGTCTGACTGCAGATTTCAGGGCCTGTGGCCTGGCTTCTACTATCTAATCACATTCTCAGAGGATGCAAATCAATACTGCAGGAGTAGCACTGGATAGAGTTCATGAAAAGTTTCTGTGTGACTGTAGTTTATGAGAATGGGTGAGTCTGATCATTTTCATAGTGATGTAAAATAACAGTAGGTGTGATTGAAGCATTTCAGGTGGCAGAAAGGCTGGAAACAGCAGGGCAAGGGGAATAAAGATAAATTATTGATATTTTCAAAATTTATCTACAGAAAATAGGCTTCCTCACAATAAGTGATGGAAAACTCAAGTTTTTACTGGTAGGTATAAGGCGTGCCTGTGGTGTGGGGTCACGTGGATGAGGTTAGAAGTGTCTGAGCAGATAGTAAAAGTGGGGATTTGGCATCTTCCAGTGAGAAAGAGCAGGGTGCTGTGGGGGTGAAAAGAACAGAGGCAGGATGGTTCTTTGGTGACATTCCTTGACAGTCCTGTAGAACAGTTGCAGTCAGAGCAGCCAGCAGGCTGAGTTTGGCAGTGTGGCAGCTGTGTGTTGATAACATGAAGCAGAGAAGTAAAGGGAGACTTCCACTGAAAGGAAAAAGTAAAACTTCCAAGATTACAGTCATTCCTTTCCGTGACTGTTGTTTGTCAGCTTCCTAAAAAGTTGCATCTGCCTCGTAGATGATACTGCAGCTAAAGGTATCCCCAAAATCAAACAATTTCCTTTGGTATCATTCATTTTGGAGAGATACTAATTGCTGTTGCAGAGTAAAAGTATGTTCTTCTATTTCAAGTGCAGAAATGAATTTGATTTTCCCATCTCAAAAAGTATTACAGAGGTGAAGTCTGTTTGAATACCTGTTAGAGTGTGTGAGGCAGATAAACTGTCTTCTTGTCTAAGGTTTCTTTTCAAAACATCTAGTGGTTTATGGAGATGGAAGCATGTGCTGTTGCAGCTACTGTGTTAATGTATAAAGTAGTGTCAGTGGTAAGGTCTCGGCTGCTCAAGCAGGGTTTTGCAGCAAGAGTAAAAGCATTTGTTCAGCTCTCTTGGTGTAAGAGATTTGTATGCACCACATCCTTCAGCCACGTTCCAGCGTGTTTCTCATGTGAGTCAGCATTGTGTAAGAATTAGTGTAAATGTTCTGTTTGAAAACTCTGTAAAAACTAGAAATACATTGTAGCAGAAAAGGTGGAAAATTAGGAGGCTGATTGTACTGTTTCATTCAAAAACTGACTTCAAGCATACTAAATTTCTGATATTTTCATGTAGGAACTTCTGAGTTTATTCCCTGAGATGTGAAAATATGCTAAGTCTGTAGATTAAATAACTGATGGTGTTACTGAAATGTAGAGCATGGATTAAAGTGCCTGTAAACATGTGTTTTATGTGTTGCATCTTAGCCCTTTCTTGTGCAGTGTGGCTTGGCAGCCTGATCCTTTGCATGTTTGAAGCTGGAACGCAGTGCTCAGGGGTGAATCAGCTTTTTCACTGCTGACACGGATTAGAGACCCCTGATGCAGGATTTGCTGCTCTGTGCTTTGGAGGGGGAGCAAGAAGAAGTTGTGCAGGCCAGGGAGGAGTCCAGAGCTGCTACCCCACAGTGCTCACAGGTCTTTGATGTCTTTGTGGCTCGAAGTTCAGCTGGGAGCAGGTGAGCTCTTGTGGTTTTCTGTCTCATGGCAGTAGTGGCATTGCAAGTTCTGCATTTCTGAGACTGAAGTTGCCTGTGACTGACAAGTTCTACCTTACCAGCTTTGCTACAGAGACTGTTCACATTCCTGCTCCAGCCTCTCTTGCAATGGAGCAGGACAAAAGTAACTCCTCTTGCTGCTTGACAGGGAAGGAATTATGTGCATGAGTGGCTGCTTGGGGGGTAACTGCCTACCTGCAATAACTTTTTGTCATTTCCAAAACTTCAGCTACAGAGACACTGTGCCATTCAAGAAGTCAGATTTTAAATTGACTAAGGCTAAACTAATAAACTTGCAGAGGCATGCTGGAAGGAAGGTACCTCAGTGAAGGGTTGCTATGTGCCAGACTGATTTAAGCAAATACTTAATGAATGTTAGACATGTTCGTGGAGGTCTTTTTAGTTTGTGTAAAACCGTCCAAATGTTGCTTGGCTAAATGACACAGATTTTCTTGTGCAGACAAGAATTAAATTGGATGCTTTAAACCTTGGAGGTGGCTTTAATTAAAACACAGATACTTTTCCAGGAAGCACAAACTATCTTGTTTTGATTCAAAAGCCCTTATGAATCAATCTTTGTAGGTATTTTGACTATTTTGCCTGTTCTTAAAGCATAACATCAAGAACACAGGATGCCACTGTCTCTATTGATACATCTCATATTTGTTATTGAATATGTTTTCTAGAAGTATTTCCTTTAGTTTTCCATTTCCTGAAATACCTTAATTTTGTCAGTTACCATGAATCTCTTATCTCTGGTGTCAGCAGCTGTCGAGACTCATCACCTCTGAACCAGGAAATGGCCAAGTTCTGGATTGCACATTAACCTTCTGTGCAAGAAGAGTGTTGGGAGGCATGGCTCCTACTGAAGTGGGAAAATGTATTTTTGATCTGCTATTCATTTTCTTGCAACATCCAGGATTTCAACATCAAAATCCTGAGTATTTTTTCCCGTTAGAAACATTGGCAATAGATAAGTAGAAGAAAAGTGACCAAGAGGGGATGGAAAAGGAGTGGTCCACAACTCTTTCCTCAAAGGGATTTCTTGTGAGAAGGAAAGACTGAGTCTGTAAGATCACAGAGAAGGAATGAAAGACTAAGAAAATTAATTTTTGGCATAACTTGTAGAAGTTTGCTGTCCTTACAGGCAATGTACAATCTGTTTTTGCTAGTGACTTGTTTTAATCCAACAGTTAAGGTATTTTCCTTAACGCATGAGGAGAGAGCTGAGACACTGAGTTGCTGAGAATCTCATCAAAATCTGCAGCAGAGCAAACACTTCAACCAGAGTGTTTCTTGGCTTGGTCTGGTACCTGTCCTGGTGCAGTCAGTGAGTTGAAGAGATAACACAATGTAGGTTTATATCCTTAGGATTCCTCTCTTTTATTAATGTCTAGAGACATTTGTGAGGAGATAAAAGAGGTAGAGAGAAACCTATGTGCAGAAAATACTTTAAACGTCTGATGAGAAAATGAATCCAAAGCAAGAAGATTGTAGGGTCTTGGTTTATCTCAGAATTTCTTACTGGAGAAAAATGGAAGTTTCAAATGGCATGGAAATGTGGACTCTGTGCTAAAGCTTGGAGTGAAAAACTCCAAGTGATGTTTGTTTCTGGACATGAGAAATGCAGATGAACATTAAGTTCAGATCATGCTTTTAGTATTTTTTCACTTCTGCTTTTTTAACAATGGCCATTCCCATGGAAAAACACAGGACATGGTACATTGAGGGAATCACTAAGTGCTATCCTTAACAGCATTGAGAAATGTAACAGGGTTAAGAACTGAGCAGTTTAGCATGAGTTAAATATTTTCCTATTAGAGGCAATCTAGGGATTTAAACTGTAACTTGTTTTAACCTCAAGTCTAATTCTGGGGCTACTTTTCATCTACTGTTTATATTTTTGTTTGTGTTTGGCTTTTGTTGTTTGGGTTTTTTACACAAATAAATCCTTATGCTTATATCAATTACTCAGGCTCCATAAACGTGTTTGATTCTGGTCTGACTGAACCATGACTGAACCAAGTATTTATATGTAAATTTCTGCCTATTGAAAAGGAAAACTGTGCAGAAAGAGAAATGAAGTAGACTTGTATGATTTGTGGGGAAGAGGCACGGAGGTCCAGGAATTCTGTAATGTGAGGCTGCAGGATAAGGTGTATTGTAACAATTCTCATTAAGGCAGTTTCCAACTCTCTAGTACGAATAGGAACAAAATTGCAGCCATTTTACATTTTATACATGTTCAGGTAGACATATATTTGGAAGTTCCCAGTGTGAGTTGGCAGATGTCTTTTGTATATTTTTTTGTATCCAGCTGTTGATATCAGTCTGAGTTCTGCACAAGTGGATGGTAGATGTGTTCTGGGAGCTACTGCAGAACCTGTGCCACGTGCAGTTTCCATGGTTAGTAGTCACAGGTTTAAAAAGACTGGTCAACCCCACTTTTTACCACTGTCCCACTCAAAAGTCCTTCAGTGAGGTCTGTTTTTTTGACAGATTTGCTGCCAGTTTTTTTTTTTTTTTGTCGTGAGGGTTGCACAAACAAGGCCTGAATTTTTTTTTGGTAATTTTTTTTAGGAATTAGAAAATGTGTTTTCACTTTCCTAGTAAAAGACTGGAAAAAAAGCCCAAAAGCACTTTTAATGAAAATTTCTGAAAATGAACAGAAAACATACCTAGAAAATTCCTGTCAAAAATGTAGGAATATTTTGAAGTTCCTAGTGATTTGGAAAATGAGAACTAAGGGAATTTTTATACAACTTAGTGATCATTTTCTCTAGCATTACTGTGGTCTAGTCATGACGAAGAATGTTACTGATTGATTATGTGAATGGCAGGAAGATGACCATGTATATATTGCCAAATCCATGGATTGCTATATGGATCATGCATCAGCTGATAAAACATAATAAAAGAGATGCGAAAAATAATTACAAAGAGAAAAATATATTGATGATTTTGGGGCAGTGAATGCAGCCAAATGAGTATATGCAGCATTGGTGTCCTCAGACCCATCCAAACTGGCCTGTTTTCCTGGAGAAACCTGTGCTTGTTACCCCATTCCCAGTCAGGACTCTCAAGCAACAAAGTGTTAAGTTTCTGGCTCAGCGGTTCATTGTTCACTGGGAATGAAGACACCGCTGCTGCTGCTGCTGCAGTCAATGTGCTCTCCCTGTGTAACCTTGCTCTGCTTTAGTGCCGACTCTTCTGGAAAAAGGTGAGGGTTCTACAGTTCAGCTCTTCCTGTAGAAGTGTCATTAATCTAATTATTTTGCACGAATGTGCATTTTTGTTGTTGTTTTGGTAAGCTTTGCAGACACAAAATGTGAGGAACAGCTAAGCAGATTTTAAGCATTTAGAAAAGGTATTAAGCAGCTTATTTGTGTGTAGTTGACCTTGTGAGCTCTCTTACATTCTGCATTTGTGTATAGTGCTGAAGGGTTGTTAAACTAATATTTAGATGCATGGATTGTAATGTGAGAGAGATGCAATGAAGAACAACTTGTGGGGTGTTTAACCTTGCTGTTTTCTAAGCTCTGTGAAGAAGGAGAGGGCTGTATTACAAAATGCATTGCAGCTTTCTTTGGAGACCTTGTGGCTTCTTTCAGAGCTGGTTTTATGGATGAAAATAAAATCTTGCTGTTTGAATTAGAAGAAAGTATTTGTCAGCAACAAGAAAGGCTGAAGGTATTTTTAGGACTCTGGGAATGGCATGACATGTATTAGTGAGCCAGATGGCTTAAAGGAACATCCAGCCCAGCAGCCTGAGTGTTTGTCAGGGGGATAGGTAAGAATTTCTTTCTTATAACTGTGCTTTGGGGAATAAAAAGGGTTTTTTTTTGGAGGGGAATGAGGACACTGCAGCAGCATGAAACTGTGTACTGTATAGCACTTATTTACCCAGAACTGAGAGCTAGGATTTTGGTAAGCTTGTATTTCTAATCCAATAGTTCTTGTTTTTTCTAATCAGGGTGCACTATTATGTTACTTTCGTGATGCAATGTTGTAGCACTGGTTGTAACTAAACCTGGTGTTCTTTTCAGCTGTTTGTTAACTTGAGATCCTGACTTTAAAAAGTTTTTCTTTTCAAAACTTGTAACTGTTTTTTCCATTAAATTTGTGTCCGTAAATTAGAGCCCTTGTGAGATACTCTCACTTCATGGAGTGGAGTAATATGTGGGGAGAAAGGAATCCTTTATCAATTAGGGAAAACCCCAGTATGTTTTATTGTTGACAAAGAAGTGGAAGATGTTACTGCAGAAGATATTTGAACATTTATTTAAGGACTCTTTTTTTTTTCCACAGGAATTTCACATTTTTATTATAAAAAAGCCAAAGTGTTTGCATACACTCTGGAATGGCAGCCTGCTAAGAACAGCTTTTTTACTGGAGTTGAAAAATTCCTTGATAAGCAAATTTATGTTCCTAGAGGAGGAGGCATTTCAATGTATAGTTCACAGATTTGAAAATGATACTATGCAATATTTAGACATATCTGGTTAAACCCAAAAACTGAAATACAAATCAGTATATGAGTGAGTCATTTGACACTGGAAAAACAGTGAGGGCTGAGAACATAAAGACTTAACTAGATGAATTTTTAAATTTGTCCTAAATCACTTAAAGCTTTTCAGACTTCATATATTTGGAGAATAATTTCATAGGTCTTCAACAATTCATGCAACTAATCTATGTGTCTTTCTTTATCTTTAAAATAGAATAAATATTATTGGTATTTTAAGATTATCTGTAAAGTGTTGCTCAAGATTTTGTATTCATTCCAGGAGGATTTATTTTAGGTGGTATGACATGGATTTGTATATCTGTGCTGAAATGACTAAACTATTTGCTCTCAAAGCTTTGAAAGTTGAATTTAGAAGGGACTTGCAGAGGCTAATTAAAAATAGATCTTAATGTGTCATCTCATTAAAATGAATGGGAACAGTGGTCTTATGCAAGAGGACAGCCTGTGGTCCACAGGATATTTCTGTGAATGAGTGTTGGTGTGACTGAACATTAACATGATTTAACTTTAGTCTTTTTTAGTTATTTCTTTCTTTCTCCTACCTTGCACCTCACTAAATAGCCTGGGTCTGTTTTCTTGGTAACATCCCTGTTGGTAGCAACAGGCTGCCATTTTAGTTCTCATCCCAAAGCTGTCCCTTCTGCAGGCTGAAGGAGCCCAGCATCCTCAGTTCTCACAGGGCAAATGTTCCAGCCTGTGACCGTCCTAGTGGCCTTTTACTGACCTCACTCCAGTTTCCTGATGTCTGTCTTGTACTGGCAAATCCCTCCCTGGGTGCTGTCCTCTGCCTGTGGTCACAGGGAGCTGTGGAATTGCACCCCTGGCTCAGCTGCCTGTGCTCCTGTGGGTCCATCCCTGAGCTCTCCTTGCTGCAGGGCTGTGCTCTGGCTCAGGCTTAGCCAGACCTTGGCTGGTCCTTGTCTGCAGAGCTGTTCCTCAGGCTGTGCCAGCAGCCACAGAGTTTGTCTGTCCCAGGTGCAGGACTTGGCATTTGTCCCTGCTGAATGTCACCATTTAGGTTCCTGTAGGCCCAGCCTATCTTTCCATGAGTAGTTATCTGCCTGTATTCTGTCAAAAAAGCCACTTAATTCATAAAGTGCAATCACCCATCCCTCTGTAAGGTCAAAAATTAATGGTGGTTTTTAATGAAAAACAAACTGGTGGGTAGGTCCACTTTAGTGATAAAACAATCCTGTAGAAGGGTTTTTAAAGAAGGAGTTAATTTGGCTTGATGCTTAGATTCTGGAGCACATGAAACACTTTTCTTTGGAAACGCCTATTAGTTTTGCTCTGGCTGTATGTTCAGTGGATGTTGCTCCTAGTGATGGAGCAAAAACTGCCCGAGGTGTCCCTTTCTCATCTTGCTGGTCTATTAAGCTGTGACTTTCCCTGAAGAGAGAGATTCTAATGGAAAGGTTGCCTGGAAAAAAATAATTCTTTTGCAAATGCAGAAGGAGTGTGAATGGCATCTCTGTTTGGGTGATGATTGTGTCTTATTGCAGTACTACTTCCTCCTAATCTGGCCTCTGTTCATTGCACTGTTAATGCTGTTGTTTGATAGTGATTCCAGCAGTAAATTGGAAAGCCTGTTCATGGGTAGCTATAACATCTTGGAGGCCAAGAAATGTAGGAAGGGTTAAGGCTATTAAAAGAGCAAAGTTGCATTCATGAGTAATGTTGGTTTATATTCTTGTGTTCTGCTGTTCCCAAAAATAAAAAAGTAAAAATTAGAAGTATCTATAGAAAGTCATGCAGCAAAATATCCTAATACACTGTAGAAAGATGAAGTAGTTTAATAATTTTTTTTTTATTTTTTAATTTTTTTTTGGTAGAATGCTCCTTAAAAATGAAGATTATACACATCTGTTCCTTGCCTCAACGTAGTTCAAAAATATATGGGTAATCTTGCAAGGGACCTGAGTAGCATGAGTTGAGTATCTGTTTTTTGGTGTTTTTTTTTTTTTTTTTTTTTTTTTTTTGTTTTTTTTTGTTTTTTTTTTTGTTTTTTGTTTTGTTGTATTTTTTTTTTAAAGAAAAGCTGTTTTTGGAAAAACTACAAGCAGACTTTAAGGTTTTCTCAAATAATTTTTACTCCTGTTTCAAAAATCTTGAGGTTAGTCTGATCCTCTGTTTGACCTCTGACAAACATGAGTTCTGGCACAGTTATGAAATATCTACTCATACGGTGTGTTTGCTAAACTGTTGAGCTTAATCCAAGGAGATGTCAGTGCCTAAGCAGTGGCAGGTCATAGACTCTGTAGCAAATATTGCTCTTTAAGCCAAAATATTGTGGATTGTGGTTGACATTTTTTGCTTCCTTTTAAAATATCCAAGGCCAACACATTGGGCCAGTGTTACTGAGGGCTGCACAGGTTACTAACAATGAGCCCTCCTGGGCTGTGGGGTGAACACAGTTGTATCCTTGTTGGGCCAGTTATTAAATGAATGTAAATGTTCCTGGGCCTGAGGTATGAAATGCATGTCATGGTGGTGGTGTAAGGCTGCTAAAAGAAGCTGCTGTGACATGAAAAACCTATTGCACAGTGGGTACTGCAGCTCAGGTCTGGCAGGTGGGCTCCTGGAGAGCTTTCCAGCTTAATGATTGATTGAATTTTAGAGACTTTTACTGAGTTAGTAATATTTAACCCTATAGTTCTTAAAAAAAAATCAGTTATTTACTACTTGTGCAAGGAACTGAGAATTATGTACTGAAATTTGTGGAAATCAGCAGTATTTTACTCCTGGCATTTTTGGTATGTGGGTCTGCAAACTCAGTTCCAAGGCTTTGCCACAGGAAAACTGTCATGCAATAATTATATGACAGTCAAAAAAGAGCAACAAGAGAGACACTGAAAGGCTGAATATTTGGTTAGAAATTCTCAGAATACTGTTCCTTTCAGTCTTGGTGTCTTCTGAGCTGATGCTGATGGAGGCAGCTTCTAAGATATGGTTTTTTCCTCTCTTGCCCCCAATCTGGATTGTAATTTCCTGATGTAGGAGATACTGCCACCTTGGCTGATTTGTGTTTGTCATGTTGAAATGTCTCTGAATCCTGAGTACAGCAGAGTGAACAGCCATGAACTCCATGCATCCCTAGGGCATGGGAATGAATGCCTATAAAATACTTAAAGGTCTTATCATTTATTACTTGCTCTGGAAGCTCCTATCTTGCCAAGGGAAAGGAAATGCCTTCTGTTTATTCTGGATGTTGTTTACTACTTGAGTTTTTGGAAAGAAGAATTGTTTGAGGTGTTTTTTTTTTACTTTTGGCAGCTGTAATGCTTTTCAGAAATGAAGGGGAGATGTCTAGTCTCTTTCCAGGAAAATTTGTGAGGAACTGTATTGTGAAACAATTCTTCTTGCTATGTTTAAATAATGTTTTTTCTTTTGTGGCATTTAGTATTTTTGTTTGAACTTGAATAAACAAATAGAAAAGGATTTTAACTGTACTGTCCAAATAGCAATTTATTGGTGACTGGACTCATTGTTACAGTATTAAATAAATGAAAATTATTCTTATGAGCCCATTGGTTATCTGAATAATGCAGTTATGCTTTTTTTATTTCAGTTGTTTCTATCTTAACTGTTCAAACCTGCCAGCTGTGCTTGCATTAGCAGAGCTTTAGGCTGTTGAGTTAAAAATACATATAATCTGTTTTTTTCATGCAGCATATATCAGGGCTGAGAAAGATCCTAATACTTTGGATTTGAAAGGCATGTCCTTTGCATCTGCTGTATTGAGGTTTTTTCTGTTTAAGGGGGAAAAAAAAGTGAGGAAGAAATAAAGAAGGATTTCGCTTTGCTTAAGTTTCAAAATCCTGCTTGGAGAAATCAACTGGGAGAGGATGGATATTTAAGACACTCATCAAGATATTATGACCATCCATAGGCTGAGACAGTTGTTGGGTAAATTGGCAAAATGTATTTCCTAGAAGACTTCACAACACTGGAGAGCAAAGGAGTCTGGACAGAGTAAGACTTTTATTCACTGTGTCTGCATGGAAGGAGTTCATGGATAGGGAGAGGCTGAGGTAAGAATCAAGGGTTGAGTGTCAGGCTCTGTGAACTGAATGTTTCCTCCTGTGCCCAGCTGCAGTCTCCTCTCCTTCTCCCTCTGCACTTATCAAAGTGGTCATTTTTTGTTGCACGCTGAAATGAGTGGAGAGATTCTTATTTCTTGGTATGCTGAGGGAGGGGCAGAGATACATTAATGTGATTGTGCTTTGTATGCATAGAAGTGTAGGGCTGGAAAGGTTCTCTTGGTTCCTCAGGGCAGATCCCAAGCAGGACTGATATGGCTGAAGACTTAGAAACCTCCTCTGGCCTAAAGCACATCTGTAAGAAGGCAGTCAATTTAAAACTGTCTAAAACTGGGGTGTGCAGCTCTGACACTGATCATGACTCTGCTTAAATGGTGGAAGTGGTTGAAATCCAAAGGACAGTGTTTGTCTAAATACATATGTGTTGGTGAATAAAGTAAACTAAAAAGCCTCAATGTGATTTTCATACACAGGGTTAACCTTTTTTCTGTTCTGCCTTCAGAATGGTCTGCATAGTGAGTCTGTATTTTCCTGCCAAATAAATTACCAAATGTCTTGGTTGAATAGCAAGGTACTGAACGGGCACAGGCTGAGCATTGTGGAGATTCTGTCTTTTGATTTAAATGCAGTATTTCAACATCTTTATCATTTTACAAAATGCCAGAAGGAGAGGAAAAGAAGGTGAAGCAGATCTAGCAAGGATGAGGTGGAAATAATACTTGGTTTATTTAGCTTTGGTTTGCATTGGTTACTTTTGTAGCAGTAGCCAAGCATGAGCTTTTAGCCTGGTTAGAGATGGAAGGGATGTACAGCAGTGTCCTCACTCTGGTGATTAGTAATTTATCCCTCTTTAATCTGAGTGTGCCTGATGTCAGTCACAGCAAACTTTAACTTTGTCATGGCTGGAAGTGCCACAGCAGCAGGTGTAGCTCTGAGCTATGAAAGAGATGCAAGGAACTAGGGAAATACTTAATCCATGAGGAATTCTGCTCTGTGTGCCTGTCTTCTGACTGTTACCAGAGATAGAATAGATTGTTTTTTCTGTGAAAGCTGCAGTGTAGATGTATCCTTAAACAACTCTGAAATGAGAAGGTTCCTTTTCTGTTATAGTAATTTTTATCTTACTAGGATAGTTCTGCTCCAAAGTGTCAGTGCATGTCAGGATTGTCCATCTGTGTTACCATAGTGAATGGAAAAACATCTCTAGCATTTTTTGAGGAGCAGTATGTTAGGCTTGGACAAATCTTACTGCAGATGACCTTCTAGTGGCCACGCAGAAAGAACCTGGCAAGCACCCAGATCCCCTTTTATGGAGAAGCATTAATTGTCTGCAGACTGCTGAGCAAGAAGAATTATTATAATGAGAGGATATAACTGTTTGTCTGCTCTTGCTCCTCTACAGCCTCTCATGCTTTTTCTGAGCCAAGGTTCACCTTGGTTGTGTTAGCACGGGGCATGAGGCACTGGGAATTGGTCATCTGTTCTTCTCTAACTGGTAAACCTATTCTGCTAGCAAAAATGAGGATTTTCTTTGATCATTTCTGCCCCAGAGCATTTTGTGCCTGCCTAATTTCATGGCTTTGCAGTTAAGCAGTGAGATTTCTGTGTGACAGTGTTAGAGAGAGAGCCTGTTTCACAAGAGTGTAATTCATCTGTATGCACAGGGTCAGCCTGAGATTTAAACGCTGTGTAAGACCCTTTTAAGCTCCTTGGGCTCAACTGCTCCGTAGATTGTTGCCTTGCAGAAGTGAGGGAGTTTGACATGGTAAGAACAATGGGTAAATTATTTTTGAGGAGGGTGGGTTTTGGTTTTTTGCTTTACTCTGTGGATATTTTATTCTTGGGAGATGATGACCTGCTGCAGTCTGGGAAATGTAAGCTTGAATTTTGACGTATATTCTTTTTGGATGCAAGTCACTAAGGACTTACAATTGCATTGCCAAAGTAAATGGTGTCTTTATGATGTTCTTTGGGATCATTAACAGCTTCTGCCTTTGTTTAATAGTTTCCCATATTGAGAAGGAATAATTTGTTTGTACTTATAAATGTTCTGGTTTGTTCTTTGCCAGACTGACCTGAAAACTCCTGGTTTCTGACTTTTTGAGTAGTTTGAAAAATGCATCAGCATACACGATTGACTCCTACCCCAATATTTGTTTTCTTAAAATAAAAGTTTTGCTAATTAAAAGGTGATTAAATTATTTCCTGACTTTTTGTTACTGTGGAAAGACTTTGTTTTGGTTAGGTAGTGATGAAAGAAATCAAATTCTTGGAGTCAGCATTTTTCCCCCTCAGTTTGAGGAACTGATCTGTATAGTTTTTGAGGCGTGTGGGTTTTTTTTGTGTGTATTTGGAGGTTATGTTTTGTTGGTTGTGGTTGGTTTTGTTTGGTTTCTTTTGCAGGGTGGGGGAAGGGTGTTGAACATTTTTTAGATTTGGGGAACTCCAGAAAGACCACCCAGTTCTCCTGGCCCATAAGTAAAATATTTTCACCAGCTTCATTTGCTTCACTTCACAGTTTTGCTTATGCAGTATAGCTTGGGAAAATTGTCTTACGGATGTCTAAAGTAAAAATCTACTCTGGGTTGCTTCCTTCCAGCTGAACCACGTAGCTTTTTTGAATCTGTGCTCTCTCATTCTATGCTTTAGGATAGGATCTGAGCTACAAAAATGGATGAAGTTGGACCTACTCTTGGGCAACTGGCTCACAGTGGCCCTGCTTGAGCAAGGGGGTGGGACAAGGTGACCTCCGGATGTCCTTTCCAGAACAATTCCATGAAGAATCAATTCCCTGTAGACATATTTAATTATATATTATATAGTAACATGTTTAATTCAAGGCAGGAGTACTGGAAACATACTATTGTGGAACAGATAATTATATAGCTATTCTGAGGAAAATTAATAATTTTTACCTTTAATTGTGGTGTGTCACTGGGCTCTTAGTGATTGTTTGCTCCATATTTTAATGCAGTGGTATCCACATTAAATGTGAAAACTGGTCATGTTTACTTTTTGAATGGGACAGTTAAAAGGGATTTACTTCTTTTAAGGTCTGTGCCTAAAGTTTAAGCTCTAAAAATCATTTAATAGAGGAGTAATCTATTGAATGTATTTTGCAATGTATAGGGTAACAGGCAGCACTCTCAAAATGTGTGTTTTCACTCTTTTCCAGGTAACTGAGAATGGGCCCTCAAGGATGCTGAGTCTACAATGGGAAGTGTCACACTTCGCTATTTCTGCTATGGGTGCCTCTTCACATCTGTGACCTGGACACTTCTGCTCTTTGTTTATTTCAACTTCAGTGAAGAGAACCAATCCTTCAAGAATGTGCCCATCAAGGGGCTGGAACCTCAGAGGCCATTTCCGAAAAAATTCTACCCCCGTTTTACACAGGGACCAGTTCATATACCTGAATTGCAACAGAAAGAGAATAAGATAGGAAACTCTTTTGGAAATCATATCCAGGATCCAGTTAAGGGGGAGATAGAATTCTCTCCTGAAATGGGTAAGTGGTTTTTAGTGTTGGTGACAAACTTAGTAACACAACAGGAGAAATGAGATTTTTTTTTGCAGAAAACTATCTCAGGGAAAAGTGTATAAGGAAGAAGTTTTCTTTGTTAAAATGCAAGTGGTATTTGTGGCTCTCTTCATTAGGAATTATTTGAAATTTATTCTACAGTGCTTCACCCAAAATACACTCTTTCTAACATTTACATCTATGCTGTGTAAGTGCTGATGAAGACTGGGTTACAGCAGGGTCTGCCGTTGATGAACTGAATCTTGCTTT
This sequence comes from Vidua macroura, assembly GCF_024509145.1. Classification (NCBI taxonomy): domain Eukaryota; kingdom Metazoa; phylum Chordata; class Aves; order Passeriformes; family Viduidae; genus Vidua; species Vidua macroura. Next base: position 6,589,385 of record NC_071571.1, read on the forward strand.
CAGAAGGTTCAGTGTGTGCTTGTTTCATATCTTACTCCTGTTTTAATTGGACTCAAATACATAAGCTTTAATTAGCTACAGAGAAACTCTACTTATATGCAGTAATTAAAAATAACTTGATATCAATGAACAATGAAGAGGGCCCATTAATTTGGAGAATATGCTTGGAGTATGACTTAATCTACAAGAAATGCATGTGGGACAAACTTAAAATGCAAGATTGAGATGACAATGGTTAGAGCCAAATCCTGCTTACTTTGTACCAGCAAAGGTCTGTGTGTTTCACTGGAGCATGTTTCATCAATGAGGTGATTTAGTTTTGTGTTCCAAAATAAAATGCTTTGTGTATTCTAGTGCTTACAGCATATTCACTGCTGTGTTTAGATGTGCAAACAGGCACATTGTGTACTGGCTTAAATCTTGATTTTAGTCTGGAGGCAGAAGTGTTGTGGCAGAGTGTTGGGGTATTGGTTTCTGCTGCTGCTTTGGGAAATACAGCACAGAAACAAACCTTCATAGCCAGGGTCTAATGCTCAGATCTCAGTGAAGTCCCCTGTCATGACTGTGGACAAATAGTGAATCACGAGCTTCGTGAGTTCATAGAACTTTACCAAACTTCACTTTCTGAGTTGGTCATTAGTCCTGTGTGAATGTTAGAAAAATGGCAATTCATGTTGCCCTGTGGCATCGCAAGTGTTTTTCAGTTCACTGCAAAAAGCCTGAGTGCCAAGTGAGGTGAAGGCCAGTCCAGAGGTGGCCATTTCTTTCCAACTATTCAGTCTGGGCCAGGAAAGAAATGGAGCTTTTTAACTGAGAAGTCCTTTGATCTTCAAACCAAGTGACTGGTTTGGTTGGTGAAAGCCAAGGGGAGTTACAGTGCCAGGATAAATTCTACAGGAATCATCAGGACACAGCTCTTAAGACGAGGTGTTGTAGGAAAGGGCTCTCTGCAGTCTGCCTGAGGTAGGACAGTGATAAACACACAAAGCAAAAAAGAAAATAGAGTGAAGAGAAAGTATGATAGTCAAAATCAAACTGTCATCTGGTAGGTCAATCTGTCTTTTCTTTTTTCATTAATGTGCAAGAGCCACATAACTCTGCTTACGTAAAGCCTAAACTGAGGTTTTGATTGCAAGCCCCTTATTTTCCAAGGGCTTCTATATGCTGTTTGAACTGAAATCATTCAAGTCTTTTGCATGCATTAGATACTGTTCTTCATGAGGTGGTTTTAAAAACATTAGCACTCCTTGAATATATTCAGAGGATCAAAAAAATATAGTTGGCTATGGGTGGATTGTAGAATGAAACATTTGGGATGTGTTTTAAGCTCGTGCTTGGAATGCAAAAAACATTTTAAGGTGACCACAATACATTGTGCCACTGATTATGCCAGAACAATGTAGCTGGGTGCCTGAACTGACCAGCTGGAGATATTCCTTTGGGAATGGATGTGGTTCATTAGGGGACTGACTGACCCCTTTAGACTGCTGGGGCTGAAGGAGTGACACTGCCACTGTAAACAGACCTCATTCCTATCCCCACAGCACAGCTCATCCACAGTGGGAGCACTCAGCGTGAGCAGCACAGCCACAAGACACTGTGTGGGTGTGTCCCATTTATCTCACAGACATCACTACCCAACACTTCCCACTTGGTCCTGCTCAAGTGTCAGGGCATTTACTCTTGAGCTGTTTGATTGTGCAGCTGCATTGCCATTGCTGAACTCGAGACTAAAAGCCACAGGGTGGTAAATGTAAATGGTGGGAATGTGGATGGAATTCTCTCCAGAATGTCACTTGATACCTGTGGGTAGACTTTGTCATTGCGACACAGCTGTGCTCCGAAGGCCCAGAGGGATTACTTGTTTTGAAGCTTTTTTCCATTTCAAACTTTTTAAATTACTTCTCTTTTGAGTTTAACTCAACTCATTTTCTCCAGGCTTGAGCTCAGCTGGCTTTTTCATAGCTGGTGAAAACTGGAGAACACGAGGTGTGGAGACAGGCTGAGGATTGAGTTTATTCTGTCTCAGGGTGAGATTTTATTGCTGTCAGCAGCATCTGGATAGGAGGCTGTAGGGAAGATGGAGGCAGACTCCTTCCAGAGTGCATGGGATTTTGATAAGAAATTGGAGCGAGGGCATTTCAGTTATGGAAAAGGAAAAATATTTTCAGTGTGATGGTGGCCAAATGCTTGAACAGGGAAATAAGAGGTTGTAGAATCTCCATCTTTGGACATACTGAACTGCACTGGTTCTGAGCAACCTGGTCCAGCAAGAGCTGGACCTGCTTTTGGTAAGGAGATTAGACCAGGTGTCCCTTTCAATCTGAATTAGTCTGTGAATGTATAAAACATATTTTCCTAGAAGTATGGTAGTATGTAAATGAGGAACCCTCTTGTTAACTATTTTCTACAGATTTTGAATGATATGGAGATGATGGGCAGGGTGAAAGGAGGTAACTTATATCATCCTTGCTCACTTCTTGTACTGGAATTTCAGTACAATTGCCTCTGTAGCTTCATAATAACTGAAGAGGTGACAGGCATCTCATTCTGTGCAGCCAGCTGAATAGAGACAGTAAAAAATAATCACTCTGCTACCTGAATTGTTGCAGAAGTGGCTAGAGGCACAGGTGGTGGCAGACACCAGCTGTTTCTCCTTTGTGGAGCTGTGTGAAGTGCCACAATTCTGGTTCTGTTCACACTGGTGAGTGCATGGCTCAGTGAGAGAAGCCCATGGCACTGAGTCAAGGCAGGAAGGATGGCATTGAAAATTTCATCTTGGCTTATAGCAGTGTCCTAATACCAACAGTTACTTCTGCCATGCTTAGTAACAGTTGCCACTTCTGCTAAAATAATCAATAAACAGCAGCTCTGCTGGTGTTTTACTTGCTGTCAAAGTCCCAGGTGAGATAAACAAAAGTTTACAGTTGCATAGCTATTTTTGTTACCACGGACTTCAAACTGCATGAAATGGGAGCTGCTATTGTGAGGATTTTTCTACCATTCTAAATGTATTTCCTCACTCAAAAGTCCCATTACACACCTGTCACCTGTAGGGATAGATGCCTATTCATTGTGTGCCAAAGTCTATCCTCTGTTGCTTGTTTGATGTTGGTTTTAGATGATGATAAGAATTAGAGGCTATATGAGTGAAGGGAGGCAATAAACACAAAAGAGCCAGCAGTCTTTGGAGAAGGATTTAATTTTATTACAGCTGCAAGGGCTCATAAATGCTGCCTGTTTGTGAAAGGGAGCAGAAATAGTTGTACAAATACACACTTTGCAAAACTAGAGGGATTTTTAAGAGCATATAATGGGTTTTTGAAGAGGTTAAAGCATATGTTTCAATCCTTGATTTCTTTCAAATGATGTTTTTGAGCCTTCTAGCTGATCTTGGCATGTTTCTTTTGCAGGAATGATTTTTAATGAAGAAGATCAGGAAGTGAGAGACTTGGGCTATCAGAAGCATGCTTTCAATATGCTTATCAGCAATCGACTGGGATACCACAGGGAGGTGCCTGATACCAGAGATGCAAAGTAGGTGCTGATTTTTGGAGAGAACTTGGCATAGTTTCATGTGCTCAATGGCTTGTTACACCTGATGCAGTGTTTAATATTTTTGGTATTTCTGTCATACACTGTTCCATCTCCATGTGTTGATGAAGGCAGATTCTTCAGCTATTTAACAGGAGTGCTTGAGGTTAGGATTTCTGTTCTTTGGTCTTTTCTGTCTTTTTTGACTGAATATTGTTTCTGGAGATGTAATTTTTTTTTTGGTCAGCTGCTAAAGGTATATGATAGGTTGTGCACTGCTCTGAATATTTTCTATTAAAGAATAGATATTTTTCTATAATCTACCTGGTGCATATAGGGGAGGAACAACTTAGCTCTGTAACAACAATAAAGACTCCCAACACTGAAAAATAAATAAACTTGCATAAATTTTTCTAGTGGTTTCTCTGGTATGGGTGAATGTAATGAATTGTACTTGCTGATTGAGAATTGGGCTCATTCTAAGTAAATGGAAGTTTTTCTTGTATACTTCTGGGTTTTCATTTATAATTTCTTATTTTTATTGGATCCCCCCATGCCTGGCACCTTCATATGGCATTAATCTGTGATACTTGGCCCTATTACAAGTAAGGACAAGCTTTGAAAATAAGAAAGAATGATATATTCTTTGAGTGGGATTCATCTTGCAGATTAAGATGCTTAGATAACTGCTTGTTAGTCAGTTGTCTCTGCTTTTATTATAATTAGCAGAGATCCAGTCAGTGGAGTTAATGAAGCATGCAGAGCTCTTCAGCTGACAAAACACACTTGACAGCCTTAGGGTGAGCTGAACACTATTTAGACTGCACTGACAGCAGTGACTAGACTTAAGTGTCTTAATCTACCCTCTGAATCCCAGTGTTGGTTGTGTAAATAGGTATTTAGCACCAGTGGAGGTTTTCTGGGCTATCCAACTCTGTCTCCAGCAGCTGGCCAATAAAGCTGTGGTATTTTTGTGGGCCTCATGTCATATTTGAACTGTCTGAGCTACCTGAGGGGTACTAGGCTGTGTTTTGACAGCTGAAACAAGCCCTCACTATCTTCTGATAGTGGAATTGGATAGAGATTGAGGATCTCTGGTTCTTATTCCCACCTCAGTGCATAATATCCTGTTTCCTAACAAGCAGCAGTGTTAACTATTGAGTCTGTATTACGTGGAAAGTAACTTACTATGCTGGGTCCTCCTATAGCTGTTACATGTCTGGGCTCATTATGTTCACGTTAGGGGTTCCTCCTACACGTTTAATGTTTGTTATTTAGGAAGTTTCAGCAGTGACGCAGCTCTGTGGAAACCCCTCTGTAAATAGTGGCAAAAACTCTGTTCCTGATTGCAGATGCAGAGAGAAGTCCTACCCTGCTGATCTGCCCTCTGCCAGCGTTGTGATTTGTTTCTACAACGAGGCGCTCTCGGCCCTGCTCCGCACGGTGCACAGCGTCCTGGACCGCACCCCCGCCCACCTCCTGCACGAAATCATTCTGGTGGATGACAACAGTGAATTGGGTGAGAGACTCTTTAGGAATATTACACTACTGGGCCTTCCTGTGTTTTATTGACTGGTCAAAATAAATTGTGGAAGTCATCATGTAAAACCAGTTTGTACTGCAGCCCATCACCAGAGTGCCAGCCAGTAGAGATGTGTGGTGTCCTGAGATGCCCAAGGTGGCATCCTTTTTGCCACTGGTGCCATTTTACTGATGAGCTTTGTGTCATACAGGCTTTAACATTCAAAAACAGGTTTTGAAGGTAATAATCATAGAATCAAAGAATGCTGGGGGCTGGAAGGGACCTTAAAGATCATCTAGTCCCAACTCCTGCTGCCATGGGCAAGGGACACTTCCCACTAGACCAGGTTGCTCAAGGCCCTGTTCAGCCTGACCTTGAATGCTTCCAGGGATGGGGCATCCACAGCTTCCCTGGACAACTTGTTTCAGTGTCTCACAACCCTCACAGGAAAGAATTTCTTCTTAATATCTGACCTTAATTTTCACTCTTTCAATTTCTACTCATTACTCCATATCCTGTCACTACAGTTCCTGGTGAGTCCCTCTTCAGCTTTCCATGTAGGGTTCCTTCAGATACAGGAAGGTTGCAATGAGGTCTCCACACAACCTTCTGTTCTGCAGGCTGAACAACCCCAGTTTTCCCCTGCCTTCACAGGGGAGGTGCTCCACTCTTATCTCACCTCTTGCACGCACTGATGAGTGAGGGACATGAAGCAGTTGTTTATAATTTGGGTTTTTTAGCAGTTCCTGGCTTGGGCTGCTCAGGTGCTCAGAGCACATGACAGACAGGCCACTACTCGCTGTGAATGCATCTGAAAGGAGCTGGAGGCGCTCCCGGCTGCAGTCTGGCCGATGCATGGCTGTGGCACGATGGAAACAGTGCCGTGTTTTGTACTTGCTCAGCGTGGCTGGGCGGGCTCTGCGTGGCTCTCCAACAGCCTCTTGTGGCCATGCTGGGAGCGGCTGTCCTGGCTCTGGGGGCAGCCTCTGCTCCAGCAGGCATGGAGGGGCCCTGGAGGGGTAGGTTCTGCAGAGTTGCTTTGCTCCTGTTGAAGGATTGTTGCTTTTTCTCTCGATTGACAGACAAGGCAAAGACAGACACGCAATTCAAGCCTGGCCCTCAAAAAGCCTTTCATGTTGGCCCTTCAGAAGCCAAATTACTTTTGAGGAATGTGCTAGCATAGCAGTTTTGCCAGCATGACTTTGCAGGTTCCCTGCTCACCTCTGTTCAAGTCCACATCTTTTTTGCATTTTAAAAATGCTTTTTAGATAGTATTTTTATTTAATGCATATAATTATAGCTCCCTTGGTCTTGTTTGGTTTCTGGTTTAAGGTCTCACTTGCTCTAAGAGACTGATTAGATATGTCTGGTGTAGAATGGCATTCTCTTGTTATGCTGGAAGTTGATTTCTCTGAGATCAGATCAAATGTCGAGATACAAGAGAGAACAAAGATCAAACACTCTACCTTGTTGATAAGAATGTGTAGCAATTAAAAGCTTGTTTTGTTTTGTGTTTTGGGAACATATGCCTTGCTATAAAGTGTCTTGTGTAATTTGTTTTGTATTCAGAGCATGCCTTCAAAACTCAGTCTTTTGAATGTAAGGATGCATTTGATGGATGCCTGTGTTGAGGCAGTAATACCATCACTCTTCTGGTCTGTTGTTAAATTGAAGCAATTGGTGAATTGGAAACAAATTAAGTTCAAAACATTCAAGTAGCTATTTTTGTCTTTCTGACTTCAAATGAACTTGTTCTGAAGCCAAAGGCAGGAGGAGGTATTGTTTACACAGAATTACTGCTCTTGATGCTAATGATCCTGTGTTTTTGCTGCTCCTTAATTTTAATGGATGGATTCCTACAGCAGAAGAAAGGTGGGGACTGGGGATGGTTTGGGAACTGAGGAAATGGCTAAAAACTTTGGCTGTGTTGTGCATGTCATGAGCTCAGGCAGATTGCTTGATCTTTAACCCCTTTGTTTTGTTTCTTAATTAAAGATTAATTTTCCTTCCATTGCCTGCTTTCTGAAGTGGTGTTCTAGACGAAATTTTCTCTAGTTCTTCACCTGCAAATATGAGAACTGTGGTACACATCAGTGCTGTTGTGCAAACCTTGGGCCTTTGCACCTAGTTTTGCCTCAAAAACCTTCTTAGACTCAATCATCAACAGTTTTACTAGCCAATCAGGCATTGCCATGGCTCAGCTGAGCTCACTGTTGTATTTTTTTTCCATTCCCTGAAAGGCAGGATTTCTTTTTCTGGTATAACCTCTTTCTCCCTGATTTAGCCTTAACCTGTTATGAAAAAGCCTGAGGATGTGTTTTGAAGGCTGTTACTGGAGGCATTCTTCTGTGTAGGAGGAGAGATTGAGGAACAGAAAAGGAGCCAGTTGTCTGCAACTCAGTACTTTAGAACAGTTTAAAATAATAACACTCCAGACTCCCATCCTAGGGCCCGTTTTGCCTTTGTTGCCTAGATATGGAAGAAGGTAATGCCTAAAGTAATTTTTGAAGACTGGCTAAAAGGGAGCAATTCTCTCTTTGGAGGAAAATTTCTCAAGCTGGATTGAAGCAATTTTTTGGATTGTATCAGAAGTAGTCAGCCTTCCCAGTGGACATGAAGGTGACACACAAAAACCCAACAGCAAAAATCTCAAAATGTGTCTGAAACAAACCTGCCTGTTAAGAATGATCTGTGATGTGGGCACAGTTGCCAGCAGAATGCTATTTTTTGTGGGTCAAAAATCTACTGGCCCTTCCATTCTGCTGCTCAAGCCAATGTTATGGACCTGGTTTAGCTCCTGGTGTGGATGTGACATCTTTTCCTTTTTTTTTTTCCCTATTCTTTTCAGAAGTTTGCAGATGTGAAACTCCTTCCTTATTTGCCTCATCTACAGTAAGAGTTGAATTTGATAACTGAGCTTTTCTGCTTTGTGCTGTCCCATTGTTTCTGCAGGTGTACACTGTTTTTCTCTTGCTATAATGAATCAGGTGAAGAATGATTCAAACAGTATTTTTTTTTTTAGGTTTGCAAATCTGCCCTGCTTGTTTGGGTATCTCATTTGGGTAGCACTTTTTAAAGACTATTTAATCAATTTTCTAGGAAATTTTCTCTGAAAACATCTTCCCTATTGTCTCTGACATATGATGTCATTATTCCATACCAAGGGAAGGAATTCCTGTGACCCCAGTGAATTCTGTCTGTATCTCCCAGAGAGTTTCCTTAGTCCTAGAGTATTCTCTAGCATCATACTTGCTGTGTGTTACCTTCTCACTTCTGATCCACCATGTTTCCTTGCAGTGCAAAAGCTAAGATCTTAACATTTGGAATGGCATCTGGGAATCTCCTGCCTGAAAGTTCTTATTCCTCCTTAAGGTTACAGCTCTGACTTCCACATATATTCCCTTGGCATTTAATCTTGTTAACAACAACTTTAATGTTTGAGATGACATTCATCTGAATAATGTTTATTTTGGCATATCCTCTGATGAAAGTCTGTCTGCCTCTCTATACTGAGGTTCTCTATGAAGTCTCAGTTGGGTTTTTGCTTTTCTTTCTCATTTTATATTCCTCTTTATTTTTCCATAAGCTTATTGACTTATGCTTTTCCATTACTTCAGTCCTTATGTGTCCATCTTCTCTTCAGTAGTTCTGCTTTGATGTTAGAAACCACTGGCCTTGGGTGAAAGCAGTATTTACTCTTAAAATTGCCATTGATGTTAGCTAAGTTACAGTAGTGCCCATAGACTCCAGTGAACTCTGCACTCCTTCAAAAGCACAGGCTTGCCAGCAGAATCTTTGATCCTTTTGGGTTTTAGAAAAGCAACCAGCTGTGAGTGACTTGTACTTGGTATCTGTTGTTCTGTCAGTTAAGCAGGCACAGATAATAAAAGGTGTCTTCCTGCTTCTTCTGAAATGTGTCAGCATTTGTTTTCATGTATGGAATGCAGTAATTTAAATAATTTGCCTGCGTGAAATGTTTATTGTCGCATCTGTTGCAAATGCCAATCACCATGAGAAGAATTTGGAAACGTGTTTCTTTGAACAGCAATTTTTTTTTAGTCTAGTAGTTCCAGTTAACTTGAGTAATTTACTAAAGGCATTGCAGGGGAAGTATAGGATGTGGCAGTACTGTCCTTACGATACTCTTGCTTTGAAGCTCTGCTGTGTCAGGGTAATGTTTTGATCAAGATTTTGGCCATTTTTGAGTTAAATGTCTTGAGGTTTTAAATAGAGCTTTCAGAATTTCTGTCCTGTTGTTGAACTTGTGTTTTCCCCTTTTCAGCTGACTTGAAAAAAGACTTGAGTGAATATGTTAAAACTCAGCTTCCCAAAACCACAAAATTGGTAAGAAATGAGAAGAGGGAAGGCTTGATCAGAGGAAGGATGATTGGAGCCTCTCATGCCACAGGTACCATTGCTTTTTTCTCTTTTCCTTGCATACTTTGACAAGTAGTTGATTGGGTGACTTCTCTTTTTGTAGTGCAGCTTTTCAGATGTTGAATGTTTGACCTGTGGTTACTTTAGCCCCCTGAAGGGGGTCTCCATGTCATTCCACACTCTAAGCTATGCAACTTAGCATTATCCCCTTAGCATTCTTCCCCTGCACTATCTCAAATGATAACTGAAATTTGGATCCAAATTTGAGTGGTTTTTAAATCATGAGACACTTTGAGTGTCCCAGCTGTTGATTATTTTACTTTTTTTTTTTTTTCCTGGAGTCATTTGCTTTCAAGAAAATGAGATACTTTTTTAGAGTGGGTAAGTGAAATTGTGAAACAAAACCAGTATTGTGCCCTAAAAAAGTACCTCATTTTATTGAAAGTTATGAACACAAGTTATCATCGTCCCAGATCTTCCTCTGCACTGTATCTCAAACAACGACTGCAGTGTTAGTGAGACAATGTAGAGTTTTTCCTATATTTGCCCTGAAAGAATGTTGTTTCAGCAGCATCTCCATGTGGTCAAGATACTGTAGTTGCAGAACATTTTTTGCATGTTTTATGTGCAAACTTTTGCTCTAAAATGAAATCTGTTCTGTTTTAAGGTACCCTAATCTGGTTTTTAATGCTCAAATCTAATAGCAATGTTTTTTGTATAGGCTCTTCTGTTGCAGTGAGTGTTAATTAGGAAAACCAATATTTGGTGCTTTATGAGCAGTCTTTTCCAGAATGTGCTTTCAGTTAAATTCTCTGGCATCTGAGAAAGTGTGTGCTACTTTCTTAAATAATTTTGAGTGGCAGATAAGTCTCTTAATTGGTGTTTACTCATTAGCATTGTAATGGTATAATCCAGAGATAAGACTGTGCTTGCATTTTCCAAGCTGTGCTAAAATTCATTTCAGTTAGTGCAATTTTAAGTCATTTTATTGCTCTTCTGAACTGCAGGAGTTCCATCCCCATGCCCAGTCAAATACTGTCCGTGGGGTGACTTGTTATATTTGCATGCTCCAAAGTTGTTTTCTTTAAAGCTGTTTCCCATCTCTTCCACGTTATTCTAGTGTTAAATTTTATGTTTTGTCATAAAGATGCTGGTCCCTTTTTAGACCAAGTGAGCATGAGGGTATGTCATAGAACAAACTGTTCTTGCTGACTGGGGCAGGTAATCATGTAAATTGCCAAGTATTGCTTTGTCCACTGTGTGTGTGTTTGCACTGAATTGCATGTTTGTGTTCCATGGCACTGTGGATCTTTGTGTTGTGTGCTCTGCAGGGAAGGTGCTGGTGTTCCTGGACAGTCACTGTGAGGTGAATGAGATGTGGTTGCAGCCTCTGCTGACCCCCATCAGGGAGGATCCCAGGACCGTGGTGTGCCCCGTGATCGACATCATCAGTGCCGACACCCTCACCTACAGCTCCTCGCCCGTCGTGCGGGGGGGCTTTAACTGGGGCCTGCACTTCAAATGGGATCTCGTTCCCTTGGCAGAACTGGAAGGACCCGAGGGAGCCACTGCTCCAATCAAGTAAGGCTCCTCCTCTCTGCTGAGAAGCTCTGTGTAACACAGGGATGATCAGGAGCACTTCCTAAGCAGTAGGGAGTGTCCTCTGGCTGTGCAAGTTTAGGAGCAGGTGCCTAACCTGTCAAATATCTGACTTGTTTATTTCACTTAGAAATAGGGAGTGGTAACCAAAACTATTTCACTTAATTTCTTGTATTTAATTGTGAATTACATATATCTGTTTTATTAGGTCAAGAAAGCAGAATTTTAGAAAGTGCTTATACAATAGCAGGTTTTGCTGAAGATAAAATTCTGAGGGAGCTTATGGTAGTTTGTATTAAATTTGTCCAATAATTTCACTTTTGAGCTATGCATTGATGTTTGTTTCCAGTCTGTTGATGTGCTTGGCTTCATGATAATACTGTCTTTGTTGTAGGACAGTATTCCTACTCATACGAATTAATATTAGCCTGCTTTCCCACTAATACAAACTATATAATTTCTGTGATGAAGTGCTGAAGAATGACTAGATTGGGAAAATCTGTTAGTGGTAATAGGAATTTGTTTTTGAGGTCTTTTGAGAGTTGTTTTGAAACAAAATTCTCAGTAAATTTTCTAGTAATTCTCGGTAATATTTTCTAGTTGTAAATATCAATCTCGGTACAGAATTCAGGTTTGTCAGGTGGAGGAGCTTCCCCTTTTTTACAAAATAACTTTGTGGATAAGATTTTCCAAGTGAATCAGAAATTGGGTGTGTTTTCATTTCTCTCTCATTCCCTTTTCTTGGACTGTAAATGAAGAGCATTACTGCTGCCACAAACAGTTCCAGCACAGGTTCTCTGCTGTCATCCAACAGCTCTGCAGTTGGCCTTCCCATGTCTCCCCATCCCAAGATTTTGTCTGAGAAGCCAGGAAAATTATTAAGTTACTTAACAGTTTGACTGGCTTGTTTGGAAAGTGTCACTGTGGCAGTTTCTGAACCTGGAAGGAAAGGACGGACTGAAAAAAATCTGAGTGGGGAATCAGCATCAAGTGTTAAAATCCTTATTCTGTTAAGAGCTGTTCTCACATTTAATTTGGTCAGTGGCTGAAGGTTAGCTGTTATTGTGTTCAACACTGTTGTTGCATTCCTTCAACTCACTTTTATGAAAAAGTCCTATGCTAAAAAGACAGAGAGCTTTATAGTTAAAGCAAGTGTAATAATCTCAAAAGATTACCTTTTCTGAGTATGAAAGTGATTTTTTCTACCTAAAGGTCTCTAACTACTTTGAATAAGGAGCCTAGATTGCTATTTAACCTTGAAAAAGGCTTTCCATCCAACAGAAAGTATTGCATTTTAGAGACTTTCCACAATGAAGTATTTTGGTGTCAGAGTGGTAAAATTGAGAGTAACCTTTCAACCCAGTTTTTAAGGTGACAAACTGTAGAAATTTGTGTGAGAACAAGCAATGAAATCTTGGCCTAGGCTTGGTTTCATCACAGGGGGTTATTTGCAAGGATGGGGAAAAGCCTTTTTCCTCTACTCAGGTTTTACTCTACTTTTGTAGGTCATCCACATATTCCAGTGTTGTGATACAGTAGGAATTCAGTCTAGAGACTGAACAGTGAGGATCATATGTAGATTTTTACAGACTAGAACACATTCTAGTAACATACAGGCGAGGTGAAAAACTAGGAAATACCAGAGGGACCATCTGTATAAATACATGAAGTGTAAATAACTTGCCAGTAAACTGATAATTGAGTCAATAATGAAACAAAGCTGCCTCTTGCATTTAGTGTTCCTCTTTCTCTGTCCTCTTCCTTTTCCTCAAGTTTACCAGGTAAAGAAATATGATTTATAGATATTGGAACAATGGAAGATTACAAATACTACTTACAGATCTGCTTTTGCAAATGTTTTGAGACTAGAACTCATGTCTAAGTGACTGAAGGATTTAAATTGTGTTATGTTGGTTTATCAATTTGGACTTTGGGACCAACAGATTCAGCAAAAATTACTGTGTGGTGTTTTTTTCTCTGCCTAAAAGAAAATGAACTTCCTTCCATGTACCTTTTTAGGTCGCCCACCATGGCTGGAGGGCTGTTTGCCATGGATCGCGAGTACTTCAATGAGCTTGGGCAGTACGACAGTGGCATGGACATCTGGGGAGGAGAAAACCTGGAAATATCTTTTCGGGTAATCAGAGAATTTACAGCTCTGTAGTTGAATGTTTCTGGCTTTTTCTTGGGTTGGTGATGGAGCTTTTCATAATAGCTGTAAAGAAACATAGGAAAAGAAGAATTATGCAAGTTTTTGAAGTTAGTTTATAGCAATGTCTAATGAATTTCACAAGTTGATTAGAGATGTGTGGCTCACAACAATATTGCTAAGATGTAAGTTAGTATATTTCCTTAGACAGTTCAGCCTCCTTTTTGAGGACCTGGAAATGTAAAGTTTTCTGGAACTATATTGAGAGTCATGGAGAGGAGTCATCTTGGTTGGAAAAGTAATGAGAAAATCATAATCAGATGTTCTGAAAATGGAGCTGCATTGGGCTTCCTGTATTTTCTCTCATCTTCCCTGTCACTCCACTGAAAGAAAAACAACTTACTGTGCTTAATGTTGTGCTTCTCTCTTTATTTTTGTAAAGGGCATTCATCAACAGGTTTGACAAGAGTCTGCCTGAAAATGATATGTTATCATGACAGATATGAAAAGGGGATTAAAAGGTGAAGTTATCATAAAAAAAACAAACAAACATAAAACCAGACACACAACCGCCAAAACTTTAGAGAATCTGTCAGTTAGAGAAATCAAGATTAGTGTTCAAAAATAAGAACTGGAATTTCATACATTTGAGTGACTTTAAAGGAGTGTGTACTGAATAAATAAAATCTTTGAATTTTCAGTGTAAATGTAATTATTAGGTATCTGAGTAGGAGTGTGTGGAGTGTGAGGAGATTATTGTTGTTATCTTGTAATACACAGTTTCAGTAAAAAGGGCTTTGAACTATTGGAGCACATTCAGAGAATTTAGAGCTTCTGGAAGTCCATGTCTCTCTGGGGGAGGGTTGGAAAGAAGTTGAGTTTTAAAAGTGACTTGATTATGAACTGCTAATGTGGGACAATTTTCTGGGCCTGGAGGACATATTAGTCCATCAAAGGGCCAGTGCTGGTAATTTGCTGGGAGATGAAGTTAAAAAAGCAATTTTAAAAACATAAATGGAAGTAGAGTGTAAATAAATATAGATCCCTGGTACTACTCCCGAATGTAGCATCTGAATGGGAACAGTGTTTCTGAGTTCCCCTATCTTAACAGAAACAAACAGCTCTGTCCAATAAGTTTCCATACTTAGCTGAAAAGCTCTCCAGGTTCCCTTGATGACAAAGATTGGACTTTATCTGTCACAGAATTGTGGACAATTTTCATGCAGGTAAATGAATTTAGGTACCTTAGTCTGCAGGATTAGTCCTAGCCCATATATCCCAGTCTTTTCTGCTAGGTCGTTAGAGCAAAACAGCAAAATTTTCTGTTTGTCTCTTGAAAGCCATGATGTGTTTTGTGGAAAGTGTGGTCACATGAGAAAAAGAATCTTTTGTAACATGGAGATCTAAAAATCTAATTTGTCAGATAACATGACATGAAGGCCAACATTGCTGACACCTAATTCTGCATAACCTATAACCCTGCCAAGGTATCCCTTGAAGAAGGGGAGAAGTTATTGAGCAATCTGAACAGTGAGTGAGCAATCTGAGCATGTTCTGTTTTTCTGTGGACAGATCTGGATGTGTGGTGGCAGACTTCTGATCATCCCCTGCTCCAGGGTGGGACACATTTTCCGTAAGAGGCGTCCCTATGGCTCTCCCGGGGGACAGGACACTATGGCTCATAACTCACTGAGGCTGGCACATGTGTGGATGGATGAATACAAGGTAAGAGACTGTTCTAGGTCGTGAAATAAGGTTATTGAATGGTTATTGACTGGTTTGTTTGTCACAGAACTGTGTCAGAGTGAGAACTGTTATGTCTCTGATGGGGTTTTCCTTCTGTAGTCTGAACTCCTAATACTAGTTCTGAAAGGAGTTCCTAAATTCTGTAGAATTGTCATTTGGCTTTTGAGTACTTAAGTCTCCTCCTTGTTACTTTACTGCCTGCAGGAGATTGACTTCTATGCCTTTTTAGTGAAGTAAAAGATGATGGATGAGCTTTTGTAAGCTCTGCATTGCTTTGTGTCCAAATCAGTATTACGTGGCAACCATGTACTGTGCCTTCAGGTAGTTTCCATGTTGGTGAGACAGGGATTTTTTTTTGGCTGCTTGCTTGCATTCTGTTTTAATTAGCAATCTGTTTCTTAGTCTGTTTTGCCCTGGAAGAGCAGTAAGGATTAACTTCTGGATTCAAGGGCAAGTGTATTCCTTCCTTGTCTTCAGATCTTGATACTGATGCTTTTAAACATAGATCGGGTGTTTCTGAGACCCTCATCTCTGAGATACTTAAAGACATTTTGCCCTCTGAGACCATAGGATTTGCTGTGTGCTCAGATCCTGTTCTCCCTACAATTTCTATACAACATATATTTTATTAATTTTGTATTCTTTAGAGGTTTATGTTTCATTCCTCATCCATTACCTTGACCTTCAATTTGAGGAACCTGTTGGAAGTCATGAATTTTTATCTCCATTCTTCATCTCTGTAATACTTTGGTAGATCTGATCTATCACCTTCCCTTTTACTGATGTCTGGGCACAATTATTTTGTGATTAATGATGGCTTTTTCTGGAGCTTGGACTGGTTTCTTTGTTATAATTTCCAGTTGAACTGCTTTATCCAGCAAGCACTTGAACTGCTGATTCTAGCAGTCTCTTATCACAGATTTGTGTCCAGAATTTTTCCAGCTGTTTCTGTTCTGATTCTTTGATAGCTGCCAGAGAATGTATGGAAGACAAGCTTGGAAATATTTTTGTTTTTATAAGAATAATGCGAATATTTAGGGCCAGTATAATTTACCAGAGCAATCTAACAATCCACAGTACAAAGATAGGACTTAATGGAGTAAATATCAGTATTTAATAAATGAAATGGCATAAGGGAAATGATTCAGCAAAGTTTTCATAACTGTCAAAAGCAAAATGCAAAAGTATTACTTCATGTATACAGTGGTAAAAAATAACACATGCAAGGTAGATTACCAGCATTTGAATTTCAACCAGGAAAGAGGAAGCTGGAATAGCAGAGCTACTTTTTGAAGCAGGCCAGATTGTGATGTCCAGTCTGTCTCCAGACTTACTCAGAGCTGGCCAACAGTCCAGTGTACACCAAGTACCTATTTCCCATTCCTCTGCTGTTAAAATAGCATCAGTGATACATCAAGCACATCCAAATACTCAAAGATCTTGATGAGGAGAGATGTGTAACTTGTCCAGAGGTGATGCTGTCTGTTCTGGGTATCAGAGAGCAAGAAATAAATGAAAACTGTCAGAACTACATCATGGTGGGTGGATTCTAGATGTCTCCTAGAGATGAATCCAGCAACATACCATAGTTCAGTGCCCTGAAAACTGAATTCTAAATGGTACCTAGTAAACAAATTAATATGCAAATACAGTGCCTTTTTTGTGGGCTCTATAAATCTATCTGGAATTAAATGCTAAAAGGGGATTTTTTCCCAGTTTTAGCAATAGTATTTGTCCCACACACATTCATGAGTTCCTGTTTGTCCCCATTGTCTCTGCATTGGAGTGAAGCAGCACATGAGATTGGGTTGGAATCTTAACCTTTCTTCAACTAATCTGTAAGACTCTTGATTATCATAATAAAATAGAATGTGAGAAGAATAACATTGTGGGAACCTTTTTTGAGATGATGCAGATGAATGGAAAGAACTGGGCTTCCCAGAAAGCCCAGGTGACAGTTCTGATTATTCACATGAATAAGGTGTGTTCCCACTGAACTTCATTATATTAGTCCCATTTATAGGTCTATTCTGGAATGGTTTTACCCTGATCATTTGTAAAATTGGAAGGCTGGAAACTGTGCAAGACAAAACACACTGGAATCCCACAACAATGAAAACGATCCATTGAACAATCAAAATAATTTCAAGAAACCTTTGTCAGATGAGGTTGCTGATGATACGTGTATCTGTTTTTTACATACTGATTTTAGAATGCCTGTACTGACAATGGAATAAAGTCAGGGGCTGATTTGTTTCTTCCTCAAGCTGGCATCTAAAAAAGATCAGCAAATTTGTACCCAAGAATTATCTTCATAAAAAAAAATCCCTCAGTTAGAAAGATTAGTTCAGAGTTAGGCAAGATTAAATCTCACTTCCTGTGACAATGCAAGCATTGCAATTTCCTACTGCCAGTTTCAAACCACTGGTTGAAAGCACTAGCAAAATGAAATTAAATTTTGGGAGTTCTGGAAAAAGGAAAAAATTGGGAATCAGTAATCTGAATTTTTTCCCCTCTTTTCCCCAACCTGTTTCTCTTAAATACAGGAGCAGTATTTTGCTTTGAGACCTGAGCTGAGGACGAGGAGCTATGGAAATATCACCGACCGTGTAGAACTGAGGAAGAGATTAAACTGCAAGTCATTTAAGTGGTATTTAGATAACATCTACCCTGAGATGCAAATATCTGGGCCCAATGCCAAAGCTCCACAGCCAGTTTTTATTAATAGAGCACAGAAACGACCAAAAATAATCCAGCGTGGAAGGGTAAGAGAAACTTAAATATATAGATTTCTGGTGTGTTAATTATTATGAGACTCTTTTTCCTTAAAGATTTGCTCAAATACAACAAAAATAGTCTGTTTCCATAAGTTTTGCAACAAGTTCTCTTGAAAATAACAGGATTTGTGTCAAATCAGTTCCAGTCTGATCTATATTTCAGGTCATCCTTACACTAGATACTGTTCCATGAAGTTTCTTACCTTGAAGTTCTGAGTTAGAAAGTTTTGCAGTCTTTAGAGTGTGTTTTCATAGCTGTTAGTTCTGAAGATCGATTTGGACAGAGAGAAATTTGGCCTCAAATATTCACACTCTGTTGGTTTATGATAAGAGTACAGTGTAATTAGTTTCCAAACTCATTGCTTTTACTGGGTGATTTTCTGCAAAGGTGAACATGTGCATCTGAGGCTGATGATGGCTTTTCTAGTCTTTGCTGTTAACTAATGAACAAAAGATGAGTTTTTCTCCTCTTTTTTTTTTTTCTTCAAAGTAGAAGTGAAGAAAGAAATTTTTTTGTGTGTTCATGAAGGGAATCATGATTAAATTCATGCCTTAGCTCTGACACCTTTGCTTATGGGTTTGTATGCAGGCAGAGTCACCAGACAGCTGTATCTGCTCTTTCCAGGGTCAAATTCACTTGATGTGTGCGTTTTATGCTTCCCCAAAATAATGGATAGTTTCAAACCCAAGACAACTATCTTGGTGTCTTCTCTGTGGAAGAAAATACTCTGGAATAAACTGCTCACACATAATGGCTAGCAGGTTCCCTTTTAGCTCAGTAGTTGGAGGCATTTAGTAGTGATGTCCCCACAGGCTGCAGTAGCTGCTGATGATGGCTGGTTCTGCAAGAAGTGAGTCAGGACCTGTGTTCATGCAGGACCTAATGACACCATTAGATTTTTTGCTTGGAAGCAGCTGTGTGGGAATCCTCAATTTTTGCAGTATTTTTATAGCAATATCCCAGCCAAGCTGTGAAGTATATGTGATTTCTCTGAATAAAACTGATGGGCTGATTCCCCTAGTTGTTGGATGCTGTTACTCCCCTAGTCAGACCTTTTCTTCTTACTTTTAAAATTTAATAGCTTTCTGCTTTCATTCAGACAGAAATTTAACTGAGAAGTTGTTGATTTTGGAGAGAACTCCTTGAATGATCTGAATATCTCAGCAACACTTAAGGTTAAATCTTCCCTGTAGTTATTTACCGTGGTTTAATTTTGAGGAAAACTATGTGCACCCTTAAGAAATGGGGAAAAAAAGCAGAAAAATGCAGTTCCTTGGCTTGGTTCTCTGGGGTTCAAGAATTATACCCAGCATTGTATGAGAGAGTCAGCTTTGGCTCTAATGGCTGTATAAACTATTTCCAGATGCCTGCAAGGAACAGAATGATCAGCCAATGTCACCACTGCATGCCAGACTCTTTAGGATTTGGGAGGAATCACTCCAAATCTCAGTTTATTCTCAAAAACTAATTGGGCCACAGATAAGTGGTGGTTTGATAGCTGGGAAGAAATGTAATGATCACAAATGGTTGCAGCTGTTACCAGTGTTATCCAATGCTGGCCATGATGGCCAATAAAAAAAAAGGACAAAAATCATACAAAACTCATGTACTCTATGGTTTAAAAATCTTCTGTTGCTTGAGGAATAATGCAAATGAGATCTGTGCTAGATCTGGGGTGTGAGGAAATGTTACTTAGAATGTCTTGTGTCATTTGTTTTAGATGTGTGTGGGGAACAGGAGAAGCATGGTGCACCCAAGGCAATTGTTGATGTGCCCTGGGACAGCTATTTCCAGAAATGGTGTTTAGTGAAAAATATTATTTGGTATTTGTGCTAATTGTTGCTATCATGTGATCGAGCAGTTTGTTCCTTTTATTACTGGAAGTGTATTTTGGTTTCCAAAAATTTGTAGTGTCAATAGCAATGCCAAGACAGCTATGGATGTCTTCATAATAAAGTTCAGCTGGCTAGTTAATCAGCCTGGCCTGGTGTTCAGGACATTCTTTTTTCCTCTACATCCAGTTCCAGATTGGAAATAAGTATTTTTAATGTGGGTGTCAGATCTGAGGCCCTGCCATCTCTCAGCTTGTAGTGTGCAGGCAGTGTTTGCTGCCTGCAGAGCCTGATCCCCACCACATCAGGGGAAGAGAAATAATCAGGCTGAAAAGAAGTCATCTGCTGGCCAGCAGTTAGTTCAGAGCATGTGTGTAATTTAAAGCCAGAATTAGAGGTACTTCATCTGCCTGAGTACCTCTGTGGGGATACATTGAGATATTAATGATTTTTTGATTCTTGAAATAGAACAACCTAAACTTTGTACAGCAGAAAATGCCTTGGATGTCTCTTAGGGTGGGCATCATTGTTCAAATGAGGAGAGAGTGCCAGCTTGCTGAGAGCCTCCTTGTTTGCTCTGATGGTAGATGCTTACAGTTCTGCATCACAGGACAGGCTTCTGACTTGAATTCAGGCCTCTGATACACCATTCCCCTAAATCAGACTAGGTAGGGCATTAGAGCAAAAATAGCATTTGGATGCTTGTAAAATGTTCTCTTCCTTCCTGATCCATCAGTAAAATACCATAGCTGATAATAGTGGCTTTTCAGTTACGTAAATGCTCTTGAAAATCAATTTGCAAACAAC
This sequence comes from Vidua macroura, assembly GCF_024509145.1. Taxonomy (NCBI): domain Eukaryota; kingdom Metazoa; phylum Chordata; class Aves; order Passeriformes; family Viduidae; genus Vidua; species Vidua macroura. The sequence goes on from NC_071571.1 coordinate 6,609,729, forward strand.
ATAAATCTCTAAAATTGTTTTTATTTCAGTAATTCCTGCTCCTTTCTCAGGGAGGTGGTCCTGTTTCATGATGAGAAGCTGTAGGAGGACCTTATGTTTAAGCTAAACTGTAGTAAAATGCAGTTCATATAGTACAGTCAATATTCTTGAGTAGAATTTGTAGGGCCTTAGACTTCCATGGAGAGTGAAGAGAGCAAAGAACCTTGACAGAGTAGAGCCAGCATGTGTGTGCTGCAGTTGTACCAGAGAGAGAGATCTTGATGTAATTAGAAAGCAAATTGGAACTGTTTAATGCAGTTTTTTCTCCAAATTATCTGAAAAACAGAATGATATTTTAAAAGGGAAGATTTTTTAATTACTGGAAGTGTTGGCTGAGTTTTTTTGAGCACACTAGGGGATCTAGGGCTGTTTTTTACTGACTATCAAACTGTTTTCCTTTCATAGCTGTATCACCTCCAAACCAACAAATGCCTGGTTGCCCAGGGCCACCCAAGTCAGAAAGGAGGCCTGGTGGTGGTTCGGGAATGTGACTACAACGATCAGAACCAGGTATGAGATTCCCAATTATATTGAAGAGCAATTCTTGCCTTTAGAATGACCAATATGTTTTCCTGCTGGCAAAGTGCCCTGGTGTGACATCTCATCAGCAGACAGGCTGCTTACAGAGGGTCATTAAACCACGGGGCTGGCCAAGGACACTGTGGAGCTCCTACTAATGCTGAGTGTTGGATATTATCATCTCCTGTCTTTATGGTGTGAATTTCTCTATTTGGCTGAAGGCTGCCCTAAAGTGGCTCCTGATGGGTTCATAATCCACTGATTGGCACTTCAGAATTTGTAGCAGCTCTTTCAGCTGGTTCCTCATAGTGGAATTTAAAGCAGCCCTTTCCTGCCCTGCTGGTGTTTGTGTACTGCACAACCAGTCCTCTGCTGCTGGAGTGGCTGCAGTTTGGGACAAATGAACGATTTGGTGTTAAATAAAGGGAATTCAGAAGCTTCTTTAACTACAGGTGAATTGCTGATCTGGGGATTAATTTGGGATAGACGTGAAAACCTAATGAGAATTTTTGTATCGCTACATGAGGCCTTTGCTGTTTCACTTCTTTCAGGTGACAGAAATTCAGGACTTGGATAAAAAGTCTCCAGGATAGAGAGATCTTCAGCTAATGCCATAAAGGCTTACATAGCTAAGAACTACTCTGAGAACATTATGATTTAGGAGCCCGTGGGACACAATTCTAAAAGCTAGGTTGGATCTAAAGAGAAAAGTAATCAAAGACACAGAATAAATGGAGCATGGGATGTAAAGCAGCATAGCTTTAGTAAAGGTGGGTTGTACTGGACTGACTTGATGCTCTATGATATGGTTTTCAGAGTATGGAAACTGCAGCAGTGGAAGCAGAGTGATTTGTGATAGTCCCAGCAAAATGCTGTGTGCTTTGTCCCCTAATGGACTTTCTGCCTCCTATTGTGGCCTCACCAGCTGAGTGTGACAGAGGAAGACAGAGGGGTGTTTGCAGTTCTCTGGAGAAGTGTGGCTGGCTCTTGACATGTGGCCTTCAGGTCCAGTTGTCAGACAGGAGCAAGTACAAGTACATCCTTGTACTTCACCTTGAGAAATCATTGAGCATTGAGAAATCATCACTGCGACCAAATTACCACTTCCTGTGTTAAAGGTAGATTAATTAAAGCTGGCATGGGAAAGGAGTTTTTCCTATTTGATCTATTCCATTAGCTGTAAGACAGTCAGCAAGTCTTGTAAATATAAAGTGTGTATATATATATATAAAGTAATATAAAGTAACTGATGGGCACCATCATCACCAAGTGATTGTACGTTTGCAGTGCCAAAGCTGCAATTCTGAGCCATTCTGTCTTTGGGTGAGAAAGCCTGGGCATGGTGTCCACACAGTTATGCTTCCCTTCTCCTTGCTGCAATATTTCTCATAATAAAGTGCCACAAGCCTGAAGGAAAAACTCTGTTGATTTTCCACATTAAAGCTTTTTTCTGACTTTTTTTTAATCCAGGAGAACAAACTTCAGTTATCCCTTTGGTGCTGAGAAAGACAAATCTGTGCTCTGATTGTTGATCTTTGGCTTCTTTTCTCATGAATCTGGTTTACTAGTGGTAAATTTAGCAATTATTTCTCATTAAAAAAAACTGGCTGTGCTATCTTCTTTCACAATGATTTTGTTCTCCAACCAAGTATGTCAACCAATACTGTTTTTCTGCTATTAGACTTTTGTTCTCCTAATAAATCCCAAGAGTGCATTCAGCCAACTTGCTGTCATAACCTCTTGAACAATCTTGCTATAGATATGTGAGAACAATGTAGAGAAAGATGACATTTATTTAGCAGCTTCTTATAAAAATAGCAAGAAACATCCTGACTATTGGAAGCTTTAAACTGTCGTTTCATTCAACTTGTTGGCATTTTCAGCTGGTTTTGCTCTAGAATTATCTGGTTTATGCCTTTGTCCTAGGAAAAAGCCTGTGTTTGGTCTGGTGAATGCATGTGAGAGCTGACCAGCCTCTTTAAGTCATGGGACTGGCCTTAAAAGCAATTCTGTTTTGCCTTTGGTTTATACTTGCTTTGTTTTCTCTAGCCTTCATGGCTGCTAAGGAATTTCAAATTCTCATTTAACTTGGACTTAAAAGAAATAACAGGTATTATGTAGCTTTCAACTGTATCAGCATTATGGGCAATCCTTTTCATTGTGGTTGACTTAGATGGTCATCATTAAGTAGAGTTGAAAATTAGTCAAGCACATCTCACTGTCTTGTTTTCTCAGATTTGACATGACTGACATTCATTTCATATTTTTGCTATAGGAAGAAACTAATAAGGGAAGTGGTTCTTGTATCTGGAAAATGTATTAAAAATTATGTCTTTAAGTTATAATGAAAACTAGGGTGCTTCGTTAAGTGTAATAGAAAGTCTGGGATAATTCTGGGGACTGAACAGAAATTTAGGAATAAGTAATGAAAATCTTGTTAGAAATAAGTGGAAGAGGTGATGGGATCTTACAGAGTAGAGGTTTGAAGTGACAGAAGAGGCATTCTGTGCTCTGGACCTTGAAAAAATGTACTCAAGCACAGAACTTCAGAAAAGGTCTGTTAACATTCCTGTAGCACTTAATAAATGTAAGAACATGTCCTTTACAAGCTGTTCAGGACTCAGGAACTACAAGGTCTTGCTCCCACATGCAATTCTTCTGTAAGATCTCTCTCCTTAAATCTCTAGATCATGGCTATTAGTTAGCTTTTCTGACACAGCACATGTCTGGAGTGAGTGTGAAGATGTGCAAGTTGTCTTGCTCTTTTTCCATAAGGCACAATTCTTTGGTCCCTCTAATGTTTGTCTCGAAGCATCACTGGCACACTGAACTGTGGAGCAGAGGGCACATACCTGCTTTGGAATGACCTTCAGAAGGATGTTGGGTTTTCAGAGTAGCAATAGTTTCAAACAATGATTGGAGTTCACCAAACGTGGCTGCTTGTGGTGATTGTCACAGGCTGTTTGGTGCTGTGATGCCATTGCTATCCATAATAACAGGAGCTGAAGTATCTGCAGGTGGATGTGATGGTGCAAATGGCTGGGCACATCTCCTCTTCTGGGCTGAGGCAGCTTTTTTGTGCTCTTAAGCTGAATTTTTATCTTTTACAAACTGTCTGACAGAATAATATAGCCACGCCAAGCTAAGCAACAGATTGTAACTGGAAGTACTGGAATACTCAATGGGTCATGGCAGGGATTTTCTTTCAGACAAAGGGCTGTGTCTGCAGTGGTTACTGTCTTGTATTTACTGAAATTTTTCAATGTATTTTACTAGTACTAGTGAAATTTGCAGATCAGATAAAAATGTGTATCCACAAAGCTTTGCCAGTTGGCCAGCCATGCCTTTTGCTGCACTCCACTGATCTCTGAAAGCCAAGGGGTAGGCAGATGTTTCCTGGCTTATTTCTTACGATTTTGGAATTCAGGAGAAGGCTGTGGGATTTGTCTGAGTCACATGAAGGAAGTAAAGTCCTGAAGGTACTGAAGTCCTAGGAATCCTCAGGCTTAAATCTGTAAATAGCTTAAACTACATTTTGAAGGGTCTGAATTAAACATCCAGTTCTTCCTAAGCTGCACCTGTGTAAAAGAAGTTTAGACTAACAGAATTCATACTTTGGACCTCCTCCCATTTATTTTGTCCACAAGATCTACTGTAGCACATGCTGTGCACCTGTCTGAAGGTGTCCATGCACTTTTCATGAAACCTGTTGCCTGTCTTGAGAGGCAGGGAGAAAAAGCTGCTAGGAAGAGGCCAGTCCTACAGCATTCACCAAATTAAGTATTTTATTTAACAACAAACATGATCTATTTCATTATGGAGAGGGGATTTTTCCGTAACATCTGCCATTTAGGTTTTATTTGAAAACAGAAATGATTCATTATACTCTAATTACATCTCATTGATTTTGTTTGATACCAGTGAAAATGGCCAGTGACTTTCCCTAGACCTTTGGACCAAATCATTGCCACGTGTCTCTGGGGGACAGCAATTAAAGGTGCTGCTTTCCTGAGTGTGGGAATTGGACACAATCCCAGTTTTAGAATCCGAAGTCTCCACAGTGATGCTCTCCTAACTCTGCTAGTTAGGAAGTGTGTGCAGGTTGAAAATATCCTGCACCTCTGTTGCCTCTTTTTTTTAATAGATTAGATTTTTTATGGTTGTGTTTGAGGTGGTTTTTTTTTTGTTGTTGTTGTTGTTTTTGTTTTTTTTTTTTGTTTGTGTGGGTTTTTTGTTTTGTTTTTTTTTTTTTAGAAAATACACAGAATAAAAGAAGAGAGCTCTCAGAAATGAGACATAAATCCTGAGAAGGCACCTTTCTGCTTATAGACTTAAGCTGTCTGCCAGGAGTTTCTTTCTTATATGGGGCTGTTGCTCCTGACAGCCTTTAGCAACAAGAGCTGAACATTACCCTTTCAGTCCTCAGCAGAAAATAAGTTAATAATTTTTGGAGTATGCAAAGGCTTGCAGTTGTGTAACTAAGAAACCTCATGGGGTGGCTTTGCTTTCCCGGTGTTTGAATCTGTTAATTATCTGCAAATTTATAGTGATACTCTAATCTGGATTTGGAACCAAATTTTGGTCTATTTTTCTCCTTTCCTTTGTTTTCTACACTAAACACAGAATTAGCTTGAAATTAATTTTGGCTGTCTTGTGTAAGCCTTTCTGGAGAAATATCACCCTGGATTTAACCACTGTCTTGTGTTCTTTGCCATTACTCAGCTTTTGATTGAAGATCTGTTCCCTGTGTCACTGCAGTCTTCTCTCTTCATTCTTACCAGTTCATCTCTTGTTTGGATTTGGCTCCACCATTGTTCTTTCCATAGTAATTCTCTCTGGCAAGTCCTGCTACTTCTCCATTCTCTCCTCCCTCTTTAATCTTGCCATGCTCTTTTTCATGGCAGGCTTTCAACAGAAAAGACTATTTTAGAAGGCACAAAATGCCTGAGGTTGGGGCAAATTTTAATGTGTTCTCTGCACTTCTTCCAAGGAGGCCTTCCTTGTGTTGTAATAGTCACTGTGATAATGAACTGTGTGCTTTCCAGTCATACTGTCCAACTGAGGCTGTGTCCCAAATCCCAGCACCCCCCAGAAGGCTGCTTTTAGTTTCATAGGCCAAAAAAAGAGACAAATCAAAATTTACGTGCCTGACTTCTCTGCCTAGAGTTTGATATGCCATATTCTGACTGTGAAACTCATGCAGACTTAATGGAAAAAAAAATAAATACGCAGTGGGCATGGCAAGTGCTGCACTGAGCTGAGAAATGGGAATGGAGCTGGAACAGGAGCACAGCACAAGAACTTCATGTGTCTGTAGGTACTTCAGGGACAGGTATGAGGGGCTCAGCTCCTCTTGTTCCCAGGCTCCCATGTCAGGGGGAAGGGAGTTGCCTTGCTCAACATTCCCAGAGGCTGGGAAGTGCTGTCCAGCTGCCCTGTGGGTGCCAGGGCTCCACTGTGCATTGGGCATAGCTGTCACTGGGTGTTGGGCCACATGGTCCCGGGATCTTCCCTGCACTGCAGGGCTGTACTTTCCATTTACTTCTCTTTTCTCTACCCCTCTGTAACCCAGGATGTTCTGAGGTGCACACCCCCAGGTTCCTTAATTGCTTTGCTTTCTGGCTTGGGATTCAGACTCTCCTGTTGGTGATGGGAGCTCCAGGTCTTCCACAGATGTGATCTTGGCCAAGGGAGGGAGAACCAGCAGCTCCTGCAGTTGGACCAGGCTGCTGTTCCTGCTTCCCTGAATGTCCAGCTATGCCAGATGTGCCTTGCTGAGAGCCAGCAGGGTGTGGGCATGAATGACAGCAACTGAAGGTGCCTGACACATTTCTGTGCCAAGAACAAAAATACCTGCTCTGTTCCAACAGCAGATGGGAGAGGACAGACAAGAGGCAGCTTGAGTGTGTCCTTGCTGCTTGTTGGAATTGACAGTTGTTTTTTTCAGTGTGATCACAGAGAAACTCTTCTGTCATGGAAATTCAGGAGCCAAATTGCAGTTGAAGCTCCAAATATGAATCAGTGCATTCCTGCTTCATGCAGGTGGGCCCCAGGGAAGGGGCTGCATTCAATTCTCACCGCTCACTGCAGGGCCCATCTCTGATGTCCAGATGTTGAAGCATCTCCTCTGTAGGCAAAGGAAAGGTTCAAGGAAACTGCCCTGAAATAAATGCAATAAATGTCTTTCTATCTTCTGTTTCAGGTCTGGATTTACAACGAGGATCATGAGCTGATTTTAAATAATCTGCTTTGCTTGGATGTTTCGGAAACTCGCTCGTCCGATCCCCCTCGTCTCATGAAGTGCCACGGCTCCGGTGGCTCCCAGCAGTGGACATTTGGGGTGAGTGGAGAGGCTGCCATATGGCACATTACTTGTAATCAGTGTCTCAGGCAGGGACAGTAGCACTAACAGGACATCAGGGTCGAGTTTAATTGTGACTAAACCTCAGATGTACCAAGGCAGTTGTACCAGGCCCAGCCCATGGTTCAAGCAGCCTGTACAGAAGTTGCACAGGCTTTGATGGCTGCATTTCAGTCTTAAGAAGACTTTTGCTGAGCTCTAGGACATGCAGGTTCTTTGCAACAAAGAAAGGTTTCTGCAGCTCCACTGGGCCTTTCTTCTGCCAGTCACAGCCACCCACAGCACTGTGCCTCATCTGGGATATGCCAGAGAGAGCAAAATCCACCCCAGAGCTTTGTTGTGTTGTGTTTGCAGGCTTGGGAGACAGGAGGAGTCCACGTGGTGATTCCTGCTTAGTGCTTGAAGAAGCACAGGGCAGAGCAGTTGCTTCTGCCCTGTAATTGATGTCATTAGTTTAATTATTAAAGCCTGGAGCGGCCAATTCCACAAAACTGAGCCAGTGCTGCTCACACATGGAATTTGTCTCCTGGGTATTCACTCAGAGGCTGCCCCTCACAAGCCCTCAGCCTAGCTGAGTGTTTGTAGCACCAACATGTTTGAACAAACGGAGCTGCCAGCCCTGCCAGTGGTGCTTCCAGCACAGCTCTGCACAGCCTGTTTCTGGTTCATACCATGCTGCTGGTTGGCAGCTCGGGTTCCCAAGGGGAGTCCCACAAGTCCTGTTGCAGCCCAGGATGGTGTGGAGATACAGAGGCAGATACTGTGTGAGCCCAGGGCTGTGTGTGTCTGACACTGGCACCAGCACTGCCACAGCCCCCAGGGGCAGTGGGAATAGTGAGCTGAACAATTCTGCTGAGCAGAGGTTATTGAAGGTTCTGCAGCTTCTGTTAGCAGGCAGGGATTTACAGGAGTGGGGGAATGGGCACTGACATTGGTGCATGTGGCTGTTGGTGATGCCTGTGGCAGGGCTGGAGAATCTGCACTTCCTGTGTGACACGTGGGCTTTGAGCTGGCCATGGCCACTGTGGGTGTGGGGGCTGGATCTGTAACAGGGTCACATTGGTGCTCATCAGTGATCCACAAGAAAAGAAAGTGACTCAAATACTAGGATTGATTAGGAAGGGGATGCAAACTGAAGCAGGGAAATGTCAGCACACAATGGCAGTTTGTTTGTACTGCACATGCTGGTCCCCTCCTCTCAAAAAGGCTGAATTAGGGCTGAAGAAGGCTCAGAGGGGCATGGAAGGGCAAATGGAAGGTGTGGGACACCTTTCCTGTAAGGAATATGAGAGCTGGCTGGGGTTCTTTAGATATCAAGCCTTTTGGAACAAGGGGAAATCCATTGAGTGAGTCATTGATACAGGGAAATACTAACTGTGCACTGCCAGTTGTGGTACAAGACTTGGACTGGGGGGATATTTTGGAGGAGTGTTTTTTCTTACCATGTCCTCCTGCTTCACTGGACATCTGGTTGTGGCCATAAGCAGTGGCAGAGCCTGGCATGGCTGTTCTTGTGTATCTGCTCCCTCTGTGCAGGAGAGCAGGAGGTGGCTGCCCATGGGAGCTGCTGGGGCTGTGCAGAAAGCCCTTTCCAGACAGCTGCAACAGGCTGGTAGTAGAGGAGATGGCAGAGTCCTCTACAGGTAATAGAAGAATAGGATCTGTTTTCTTGTCACTCTGGGCTGGGGTTTGGCCTTGCCCTGGCTGTGGGCACCCACCATGACCACACGCCTGTCACAGCGTGTGGCAGCTCCCCAGCGTGTGGGTGCTGGGAGCAGTGGCACTGCTAATGCACGGTCAGATGCAAAACAGGGACCTCTGATCAGCCTGGAGAAGAGAGGGCTACAGGGAAACCTTAAAGCATCCTTGCAGTGCCTAAGGAGGCTACAGGAGAGCTGGAGAGGGACTTGTTGCAAGAGCATGGAGTGATGTGATAAGAGGGGATGGCTTTAAACAGACAGAGGGTAGGTTTAGGTTAGATATTAGGAATAAATTCTTTGCTGTGAGGATGGTGTGATGCTGGAACAGGTTGCTCAGAGAAGCTGTGGATGCTGCATCCCTAGAAATGTTCATGGCAAAGTTGTATGGGCTTGGAGCAACCTGGTCTAGTGGAAGGTGTCCCTGCCTGTGGCAGGAGAGTTTGATCTAAACGACCTTTAAGGTCCCTCCCAACCCAAACCATTCTAGGATTCTATGACCTGTCTGTGCCCACTAGAGCCTTGTGGGGTCTCTCTTTGCTGAGTGCTGGGGAATGGGTTTGATCATCCCTCCAGCTCATTAAAAGACTGTGGTATAAACAAAATCCCAACTGGAGGCCTGTGAGGACGCTAGAGCCTTTGTTCCAAAGTCTGGGTGTGGTTATGGGGTGTGCTGTACTCCACTACTGCTGTGGGTCTGGTGTGTCAGGGAGGCTGCTGAAAGGCTCATCTGTCAGGAAGGAGCACCCCCTCCCCTTGGGCATCACTTCCAGCTCCAGCTGACAACGGAGAACAGAAATTTTAGTAAATAAATCCCATCTGTCTTTGTCTGCTCTAGAAAAACAAGCGCCTGTACCAGGTCTCCGTGGGGCAGTGCCTGAAGGTGGTGGATCCACTGAGCCACAAGGGCTACGTGACTGTGGCCATCTGCGACGGGTCCGTTCCGCAGCAGTGGCACTTTGAGAGCTGAGGCAGCGAGGAGGCGGCTGAGGAGAGTTCAGCTGAGCCCTGGTTCCCCTTCAGCCACGACCTGAAGTCATTCTGGAGGGGTTTGTGTGGAGCCTTGGCTGCTGCACCTGGCACAACCCTCGAAGCACCTGCTGGAAATGCCCTGCCCCAGGAGCTGAGCGTGGGAAGGTCCAGGTGGTCCCTGGTCACACACTGAGAGCAGCAGCCCCACTGCACCAAGAAGTGAAATTTATCATCGGTTCCTTGGATGGTCCTGGATTATTGGACTGGTTTTAAGTAAGAGAAATCATTAGAGCAATGTAATTTAAATGGTGAGATTTCAGCTTTGTGGATCTTTTAAATGACAATGACAGAAAGAAGTCCTCCTTGACTATTTCATGCACAGTATCTCAATAATTTACATTTCTAGTATGGGATTACTGGCCAAAATTATTTTACTTTTTCTGAAAAATATTTTTATTCCATTTCATCTTCTGATAATTGTCATTTGAAATATTTAAATTTAGTACTTTTAATTTTAGGACATTTAATGTAGTTTAAGTTCTTTGCTGTCATTCGTCACCTCATATTTAAAACAAAGTAACTATTGCAAAGTCTATTTTGATGACTCATGACAGTAGCTGCATTTAAAATAAAGTATCATTTTTTTATTAATTTGTATGGCCTTACTCTTTGTAGCTGTTGGACCAGAAATCACCAACTTAGACAATAATGTGCAAACAATTTGGGTCTTCCCTTGTTTTTCACTCCCTTTCTCCCTTCCTCACATCTTGGAAGGCTTGAAGGTAATTTCTGGTTTTTGTCCTCCACTTCTCTCTTTTCCTTTATTTTACTATTTCTTTGACTTCTTACCTCAGCTTCTCCAGTGTGTCTCCTGCAGAAGAGAAAAGGTGCTCTTAGCCGGTGTATTTTTTTCATAGCACCATTGTTGGCCTTGTTTCCCACCCCACAGCGACTGCCTTCCCTGGAAAGGCAGAGTTTGGATCTCAGAAGTGCCAGGACAAGCTTTGCCTTTCCACTTGGGCAGCAGAAACATTCTCCAACTGCACAAATACTCCAGCATCCACTTACTGACCTTTTGGGCAGTGTGAAGAAAATAATGATAATGCTAGAATAATTACAGACCCACAGCTTTCTGCAGAGAAGAGATTTGCTTGTGCCAGACTCTGTTTGGTCCTTCAGCCACCTGCCAGGGCCAGCACCTGGGAGGAGAAAAGCAGGAGGATGCAAGGAAGCAGGTAAGAGTGGCCTGGCCACAGGGCAGCTGCTTTGCCTCCTCCACTAGTCCTGGAGGGAGTGAGCCCCTGGCAGGGAGAATGAGGTACCAGGGTTTAAAAAGCAGAACCAGCTGGCTGAAGTGGAAGTTTTTCCAGATAAAGCATTAATGGGAGTAATTGAGACATCAGTCATGCTCCTTCCTACCAAGAAAAGCCTCTAAAACCAACCCCAGCCCCCTTGGTCAGCTGAGCCTGTGCTGTGCCTTGCTCAGGGGCACCTGGAGTCTTGCCATCCGTTCCCAGGTGACGCCTGCAGTCAGGCAGGGCTTGCAGGGTAGGGCTGGAACATGGTGTCAGCTCAGGTGAGCCCTTTCACTGGCAGCAGTGGCAGCCTGGGTGGTTGCTGTGTGTGAGATTCCAGTTTTTGCTGGGATGAAAGGATGAGCTGCAGCTTCCTTTATGCCTGTCTGGTTCCCCCTGACCGCAGCAGGTGCTGGCACAGCTGCTCCCAGCTCTGTGTGGGGGCTTCTCTGCGACACTGGTGGTGGCAGCCACTTTGTGCAGAACCCTTGCTTGGCCTTGTCTTCTGTTGCCTTTATGATGTCTTAAAAAAAAAAAAAAAGGTTAAAAAATCAGAAAACCCAAACAAATCCTCAAATAGGGAGACCAGCAGCTTGCTTTATTTACGCTCTGAGTTGGGTGCCACAGAGTTTTTGACCTTTTGCGCCCAGTGGGCAGAGTTGGAGGCTGCTGTCACCGGGAGAGGCGCTGATTTCCAGGAGCAGATGGAGGTGATGGCGTTTTGGATGGTGTCAGTTGTTCCTGCAGGGCGTTCCTGGCCACAGGCAGAGCTGGTGCAGCCACAGCCAGGCCATCACCTGAGTAAGGGTGAGAGATCTCTGCTGGGAGAACCCATCCCTGGGCCAGGGGCCTGTTCCCAGCTGGGCTGCATGGTGTAAGCAGAATTCAGAGTTCTGCCCTGTATTTGAGTTGACCCAGCTGACCTAGGAGGCTTTGGTGAATAGAAAGCACAGAAGGAAAAGCCTCATCCCAGGGTAGGCACTGTCACAACCCCCAGCTTGCTGCAATTCTCAGTCATCCTGAGAATTTATTATTTGTAAAGAAGGAAACTCTGCCTGGGGCTGAATTTTAAGCCCCTGTGTCAAGGACTTCCTTCTTGCTGGCTCCTGTGGTGGCCGTGGCTGCCAGAGGAGCAGACAGATCCTGCAGCAGCTGAAGCGCACCATGTAAATAACACCAGGGAACAGCTCTGGCCTGGCTGCTTCCCACTGCTCCATGGTAAGTCTTGGAACCTTTTTTTTTGGTCTGGAGCCATGGTGAGAGCTTGCTGGGAATGTTGCTGGTGTCCAGCACTGTCACAGCAGCAACATGGAGGTTTAACCCCACTCTGTCCTTTGCTCACTCCCCTCCTGCAGGATGGAGGGGACTGGGGAAGGGTGTTCAGTGTTCCAGCTCATGGGTTGAGATGAGGATGTGGCACCCACTGTGAAATTGAGGATGCACTGGAGAAGGGGGAAGGCAAAATACCTCTCGATGGTGGAAGCAGACACAGATCCTAGAAGAAGCAGAAACCAGACACCTCAAATGACAACAGGAGGATGCACTTTATAGATGTAAAATATTTTTATTCGTAAATGCCGATCTTCTAAATCTGTTTCCACAAATTCCAAAACCCATAACACTCTGTATACTTCAAAAAATTCTTTTTTTTTTGTGTTGTTTTTGTATTTTTTTTTGCCAACATTAGATACTATTATACAGAACAGAAAAAACTGTAGGACAAATACTGGTAGGATGTTGGAATATTGTACAAGAGAAGAAAAATATTCAAGAAACAATTTAATACAGCTATTTATCAAGAGAAAAATATATACAATTGATTTATTCTGTAAGATAAAAATACATCATGCCATATACATTACAAGTTCAGAACTGTATTACTGAATATACCAACAGTTTACAGTCCACTTTTAATTGTGCACACAAAAAAAAAAACTTCATTTTTTTTTATATTTAGCCTGTGAAGTGTCAGTACCAGAATTTTAAGTACAAAATAAAAAGCTAACCTGGTTCCAAATGCTGATTAAATTTCTACAAGCAAACACAAAACAGTGTTTATTTTTTAAAGAAATGTAAACAAAAACAATCCATACAAACACATCTTTAAATTACATTTTCCAAAATCCTATTGCCAGAGTCCTGCAGCTGCAAGCACATTACACCTAATTTTTTCTCCTTGTTTTCCTTTTAAGAATGCTATCGCATGAGACTGAAGCTCCAACTCATTCTATGTTGTTTACATGATTTAATCTGTAGGCTGAACAGTCACCTAATCCTTGACTACTTTTGCTGAAGAATAAAAACCATGTCCAGCCTCTATTTTGGGTGGTTTTAGCAGTTATTCACAGTTATCACAAATTGTAAGCACAAAAAAACCTGACTTAAGAAATAGGGATGCAACAATATAATACAAATAAAATTAATCTAAATTACCCAAACATCTACAAAAGTCAGAATTGTAATATACACGGCCTTTACCAGGCTTAAGGTTTACTTAAAAAAATTCTCATAAGACCACAGTTGAGACTGCTTTAAACATACAAAACCCCTCTCTTTAAATTGAGATTTTGGTTATTCGGAACTGGGAATCGCATGTCCGTGAGTACATGAGATCATATTGTAACATCCCTATCAACGTTTGAGAATAAGCACCCGAACTGCTGCAGAGTCTGGTAGCATTTGGTCAATAACTATTTTTATACTGTATTTTTTTTTTTCTCAAAATATTTACACTTTTATACAAAGTAACAGAGTTTGTTAGTTCTGCAGGTAACAGCAGCAGCTTGGCTTTCTTCTATCTTTCTTTTTAAAAATAGCTTCATTCACTTATTCAATAATAAATACAAAAAGGTTCTCTTATTTTACAGAAATCAAAAACTACAATAAACTGACTCATGGAATCAAGTATTTAAATGTATTTTAGTGCAAGTTATTTTTTCCCTTAGCTCTATCCCTAAGGAAGTCGTTTCAGTACATTCCTTGTTCAGTGGTGTCTACTTTTATTTAAAATTTTTTTCTTTAATTAGAGGGCCTGCCCCTTTATCAAATAAGGCTGTGGCCAGCACTTTGGACTTCTCCCTTTCGCTGGTGATTTCAGTCTTACATTCATAGTGGCCACCTACCCTCCTGCAGGTCAGCCAGCGGTTCTTTGCCCAAGTTAAACAGTTTCTCCTTAGTGAGCTCAAAAACAAAAGTGCTGGACCATTCTGTTAACTCAGTTTCACCTCCACGTGTCTGGAAAGTCAGCTTCAGATTTTGCCGCTTGCTTCTGGTGCTTGTTGGTTGGTGGATTATTTTTCCTTTTTTTTTCTTTCTTTCTTTTTTTTTTTTTTTTTTTTTTTCTTTTCTTCTCAAATACTTGTGTAGAAATCTGTATTTCCAGAAGTGATATTTTTTTTTTCCCCCTTCAAAAAGGCAACAATTTTCCGTCGACAAAATCAAAATGTGAATCACTTCTTCCTAGGGACAAGCAACCCTCAAAGACAGCAAGGAATGCATTCTAGTTCATCCACTTTCGGCAGTTTACAGCTCCACAGTGACATGGAATCTTGTGCTGGTCATCTTCAAAATCAAACTTATAGTCATAGCAAAGCTGGAAGGAGAGGCATGAGAGTGGTTATGGAAGAGCTGGGATTTGCCAGCTACAGGATTTGTAGCTACAGGTTAAGCAGCAAAACTCAGCAGAGGCTGCACTGTAAGGGAAGGCACAGTTTTACAGCAAAGGGGAAGGGAAATGTCACCTCCCCCCAGAGCAAACAAGTTGTGCCACTGGCCAGGAATCACACAATGGATGCACGTGGCAAGAGGGGTGTAAAGAACCTGCCCTACCTCCTCCCCCTTCTGGATTCTTCTGCTGGAGCTGATGATAATTTTGTGTCCTCTCTCAAAAGTGACCACCTCAGCCACGCAGTTGGGCGCACACGAATGGTTGATGTACCTACAAAAGAGGAGTGGGACAGATGAAACCTCTTAGGAAAAGCCATCCCTTGAGGCTAATCTGAACCAAACCTCAGGATGGCCTTAGCTCCACGGGTTCACCGCCTTTCCACATACAATTACATTACTCTGTACTTGTTTCTTTACCTAGAAAATGTCAAAAAAATCAAGGATCAAAAAAAAATTCCTTTCTTCACAGCTGCCATGAAATGTAACTGAAGATGAGCAAAGCTGATGGAAGAGACAGTGGGACAGTTTGAAGACTGAATGTACCAACTGAGAGAATAAACCCCACAAACTCAGAGCCTCCAACAGCCCCAGGGCAACACGGGGGATGATGCCCCAGGAGGAGGTCAGGGATCCCTCCAGGGCCACCCACCTTGCAGGGCCTCCCGTTAGGGTGGCGTCGATGACGTGGTCGTTGTCAATGCGGAACATGTACACGCCACGGTTCTGAAAGACACAAGTGGCACAAGGACTCTGGTAAGGTTTTACTGCATTGCCAGTGATGAACCAACAACACGGGCCAGCTCCAAGTGCCCTCCTGCACTCCAGAGATCAGGCACTGCCCACTGGCTCACGAGGGAAAGCACTGTCACATACTACCTGTGTCCCCATGGGTTTGTGAGAGACGATGGGTCATAAACACAAACCTCTGGACAATTCAGTTTTCCCTAAGAGCTTCCTACTGCCTTTCATCTGGGATATCTGACTGCTTCCCAGACAGGCACTAACTGTTACAATGCCATCAAGTTACACAAAGGAAGTGGCTTTAAATTTAAGAAGTTTTCATTAAAAACTGAGGTCCTGACATGTCTGCCAGAACTGTGTCCTCTGGAACAGAGGATGTGTCCTCCCTACCTGGCCAGGATGCTGTGAGATTTATTAAACATTGAAATATTCTGATAGCAACCATTTGTAGACTCCTCTGGTTTTATTTTAAACCTATTTGCATTTATGCCACAGCAGAAAACAAATCAGGGAACCTGAATTCATCAGGCAGAACAGCATTTGTTTTGTTCTATGAATGTCTGAATGGGGAAGGGGAAAGAGAGAATGAATGAACAGTCTTACCTGAGACTCATAGAGCTTCTCCTTCCTGTTTGCTACCTCATTCCGGATAATCGTCCCGATGTATTCAATGACCATTGTGTGCTTTTCAATGTCTCGAGCAGCATATAAGCCCAGGCCCTACAGAAAGTACACTGAGAGTTACTAACTTCACACTCACACCGTGTTCCTCACCATGCCCCAAACCAGCAGTGGAAAGGGGAGAGGGAGAAGCAGCACTGATTGATAACTGATGCAGTAACAGCCCAGTGCAGAATCCAGCCTCACACAGATCCCAGAAAGCTCAGCTGCTGTCTCAGTGAGAAAGCTGCTCTTACCCCTCTGACACTGACTCTGTAAAGGTTATAAATTCACTGAGAAATAAAAGTGGGTCCTGTGAGGAACCCAGGCACGGTGAAGTCCAGCCTGAAATAAACAAAAACTGTGCCCACACACGGCCAGATTAGTGACAAAGCTTTTCCAAAACAGACTGCAGGGCAAACCAGCAGCATCACATAAAGTAATGCATTTTATACTCCTATGAAGGCAAACAAATACTGAGCTCTTCCTGCTGGTCTTGTACCACTTCATCAGCATGGCCTGAGCATCTCATGCTTCCACCGTGTATTTCTATTTTTATTAAGTTTTACTGTGGTTTTGAGAAATAGGCTAAAAAAACCGAACAACAAACCACCTCAGAACTTTAAAAAAATCCTTTTTCTAGATGACAATAACAAAGGAATTTTTAAGATATTCACAGTAATTAGAAACAAATCTTACTTAAGGTAAATCTGTGCAACTGATGTGCCACGTAGAAATTGCCAATTTTGGAATGAGACTGGAAGGAATTTTGTAATATGTTTAGTTTCAAGTTTTCATCTGGACTCGGATAAATATTTATATATAAGACATAACATGTACAAAATTTAGCTGTAAAACAGATATTAATAAAAGCATATGTCATTTTTGTAACAGCCATTTGCTGAAGTTGGAACTGACCTGAATGCGAGAGCGAGCCAGGTACACGTTGGATTTCCACTCGGTTTTCATCTTGCGGTACTGAGAGGACTTGGAATGGACGAACTGTTTGCTGTAAGGCGCGTTCAGCTCCCCCGTGACTGTGCTCTGAAAGGACTTGGATGTGCTGGTGCTATTCAAGGTGTGAGGCCTGTAGGAATTGGGCATGTAACAGGAAAGAATACAAGAAAAACTGAAGATTTCTCTGAAAACAGCCATGAAACCCAATAAAAATCCTCTCAGACATACAGACACTTAAAGCCAGCTAGCGGAGACACAAAGCAGTTCCTCTTACTGGGGCATGCACATTCACAGCCAAGGACGACAGGGTTTGTAAGCAGCAGACGAAAGCACAAATAACCCTAAAGCAGCCTATAAACCCTGGGCTGTACTATGTGAAATTAAAACAAAATACCTTAACACAAACCTCTTGACATGGGTACTCATTTTAGGCTCGGCACGGGCACAGCCCGTGGGGTTGATGGCAAGAGGAAGTTCCATTAAGGGGTTTCGGCCGTAGCGGAAAGTGTAGTTCTCACAGGCCTCAACCCCTGGCAGCTGCAAACAAAAAAAGATAGAGAGAAAGAAAAAAAAATAATAATTATGTGTTTAATTACATGTGTAACAAAATGTTTACTTTTCCACACTTCTTCCTGTTCCACTTCTCATGTGTCTAACCACCAAGTGGGATGATCCAGCAAGAACTGGGGCGGTGAACTCACCGATTCTGCAATCCTGGCCACTGCAGAGACTGTCAAACCAAAGAGGTCTTCACCCTTCAGATAGCCGGGGAACAGCTGGAGCATTTCAGATTCTTTTCTAACAGAAGCAACGGGCTCCAGGATTTTATCCCACACACCTACACAACCATTGGGAGAGAATTACAGTGATCAAAAAAATAAAAACTATTGCACTTGGTTCTAAAACAAATGCCTGAGGATATGGGAACCAGAACCCAGCACTGACAAAGCGTTTGTCTTTGATTGCCTATACAAACAGGTCAGGATCTAAAAAGTGAAATGGAGAATGACTGTTGAGTTGCTAATTTTTGGGATTTAACAAATCCCAAACAAAACCACCATTGATTCTGCACCCTCAGTTCTCAGAAATGAAGCTTCCAGTGTTCTCAGCATGGAAACTTTTGGTCCTCTGACAAGAACACGGGCAGGTTTCTCCTGAGAAATGCTGCAAAAGTACGATTTTCTAAAAATACACAATATATTCTATTTCCACTGATTGATTGTAGTCAGTGCTCATTCTGTGAGGGTATCAGCACCCACAGCAGCAAGGCCTTGAGACCCGGAGAGTTACAGGCCTCCAGCACATCCATGAGCCCATTTCCAAGACCTGCCTAAGTGTTTATGGACACCCTGACATTCTTCACCCTGACACAGAATTACCCACCCTGATGACAACATGGTCACTCCGCTGTTTTTAGAGCTCCCTAACTTGAGCCCAGCTGATTTGAAGATAACTGAGCAGTTAACTGGCTCTGTGTTTAAATGAAGTCACTTTTCATGAAATGAAACCTGTGCTGACTTTCCTACTGCTTTAGTTCATTTTCAACATTCAGTCTTGGGTCTCCTCTGTGGACTTGGAACAATTCTTCTGATCTGCAGCTTATACAATATCTTCAGAGGTGATCACAGTCTTCACAGTAGGGTATGACAAATGGGCCCTGGAAGCTCACTATGAATGTTATGTTAGAACAGTTGCTCCAAACAGGTACTGTACCACAGGAATCAGCAGTACCACAATGAACAGCAAAGCCACAAATTCATCATCTTAATTCACAAAATTTACCTTTAGGTGTTGTGTCAGTCAGAACCAGATCCTCGTGGCCCTGCTCCACCACCTTGATGACGAAGAGCGGGAGCCCGTCCTTCTCCTCGATGGAGCAGAGGTAGCGGCAGCGCCTGTTGGCGTACCTCATGCTCCAGTACAGCCGGCTGGCCTCGTACCCCACGGGGAAGAGGGCTTTGGAGGAGTGGAAGGCCTGCATCTGCTGTGGCAGCAGCTGGCCCACGGTGTGGAAGATGAGGCTCCCCACACGGAAGGTGTGGTCGCGCTCCCCGCGCTGCACGATGCTGGCGATCTGCCGCACCTCGTCGCGCTGCACGTACACCCTCCGGAACACCGCGAAGTAACTCAGCTCCTGCTCGTGAGTTCCCTTTGGTTTGTGCATGGGGCAAAGCATGGTCTTGTCTTTAAAAAACATGCATTGTGCTTTAATGGCACAGGTAAAGTGATAAATATTGGTGCACCTTAACCTGTGGCAACCGCTGGTGGCACCCATTTTGTGACAGAACATGCATTTCATCTGCAGGCCTCTCCGCAGTGCTAGTTCCACGTTTATTAAGGCACCAGCTTGTGTCTCGTAGACTTCTGTAGACCAAAGAGCACAGTTCAAATGGACCCAAAGGTCTAAATCCAGGTTGAGAAGCCTTGCTGGTCCATCAGTTAATCCATCACCCTCCTCATGACAGAAGCAACATTTCCTGTAGTCTCTAGGCACAGGGTCTGGTTTAAGGGTTGTGCCCAGTTTTTTAAGAAATTCATCTATTTCTTCTTCACAAGGAGGTTTGAACGATCCTTTAGGAATCACAATCTGAATGCTCCACTTTTTCCATTTCATCCCTTTCCATTTCTTACTGGGAGGCCGGCAGTCCTCCAGACTGCTGTGTATTGCTTTTAACCTGGGTTTGAGTTTCACCGTTACCTTCAGCTCATCCGGTTTCGCCTCTACCTTGGCTGCTTCGAACGCAGGGGGGAACATGATGGGGGGTGATGAGGGAGGAGAAACCTTTTCCTGCAGCTGAGGCAGACAGTGGACGTCCAAAGTGGAGATGTTGTTGCTGTACTGATGGAATGCTTTGGGCGGCCTCTCCTTCATCGGCGACTGTGGCAGGGTTGGGACCGATTCCTGATAACCAACAGAAAACTCTTTAAGAAAAAGATCTCTAACTTGTTAATCATTAAATGTAAGCCAAAAACATGGGCAGCTCAGTATGGGAGAGGCCTCTCCAAATGCCTAAAATGAAGATGCAGCAACAGAGAAAGACAGAAATTATCCTGACTCATGTTACCACAGCTTGGACCAGGATTTGGAGCAGGAAACTTTCCCAGCCTACCTAGAACATGGTGACCCTTTAAAACATGAGAGAAAGCAAAAATAATCCTTTGTCCAGGTTCTCAATGCAAAACTCCTCTATTTTCCTTGATGAGCTGACTGCCAGCTTTAGTTCAGATTCTTAGAAAGTTTTGTTACATGAAGTAACCTTACAATATGGGTCACAGAACTAATTTAAAGTTCAAGAATCTAGTATATGGTAGAAGTGGAAAATTTAGAACTAAGTTTAAGAATCTGGTATATGGTAGTGGAAAATTTAGAACTAACGCCACACATTTTTTTCCTGGAATCAAGTGAGGAAGAATTTCTTCAGGGCTTTGGATGTGATACAACTTAAGGACTTAAACTATTCAGTCACAGTAAACACAAATTATACCTGCACAGATTTGTGGGGAAAAAAAAAACCACAAAAAACCTAAGAGAGAAAACAAGAACAACAAAGGAAGTTTATATTATGAAGTGCTCAATGTTGTTTGTATGATTAATCTTGAAAGAGTAAATTAAAGGATCAAGAGGCTGAACATGACATTTAATTAACTCAATTAGGTACATGCTGATGCACTTGTAGAGGAATGTTACCCTGTTTATACAACAACTGAAAATGAGCTACATGGGACACTAAAAGGATATGGATGTACACAGAGGTATCTTCTCCGGGATTGTATTTTTTAAATTCAATTCCTCCTGAGAAAGTAAATAGGATGTACTTGAAGGAGGGCTTCAAACTATACAGTCTATACAGGACTATGAGAACACATTAATTAGGTAAAGCTTGAAGGACACAGCCTGATCTGTCCAATAGTTTAGGGGAAAAAAAGGTGCATTTGATCCAGAAACAGCAGAAGACAAGTTAGTTAAAAGAAGTACTCAAAAAAATTTAACTGTGAGAAACTCAAGATCATTCAGTCTTCAGTGAAGACTATTTCACTTTTAATGATTAAATAATTAGATAAATTTAAGTTCTCCTTCCTCTGACACTGAATGACCCTTGAGACAGCAAGAAAAGATGCCCCGTTTCTCTCAGGTGTTGGACACCCCTTGCAGCATCTGCAGGTAGAGAACTACACAGAATATTTGGGGCCACCAGAGAAAATTCCCTGGCTTAATTCCACCTTCAGTTGAATGAACTTCTTCAGATGTACTTCTCCATTAATAAGGATCTCCTTTTCCTGGTCACTGTCAGCTCACAGGCTCCTTACTGGTGTTTTGGTAATCAATGCTTTAAAATGGCAGCTTCACCCAAATAAAGTCAGGGAACAGGATTCTATTTTCCCAGGTACACTGAACAAATGAAACTCTTTTTACAAACTTGCTGCTCAATTATTATTTTCACAGCTGTAATTTTATTTTTAAATGTACAAGCCAAATCCAAATGTAGGATATACCCCTTAAAAATGTGTCTGTGGTTGTTTACAAAGCCCAGAGAACTTAAATTACTCATTTTTTGAGACTGCATCTTCAAAACCCGGGAGGGCAGCCAAAGGCGATGGCTTTTCTGCCATGCATCTGTCAGACACAAAGTTCTGCAAATATGATTTTTAATTCATGCTGCTGGTTCAGAATCTCAACATCTGAATATACAGCAATTAATTTATAAACCTCTCAAATGAAGTGCAAACTTCCCCCTCGGCCTCTCTCTGTTCTCCAACAAATAGCTGCAATAATTTCAGCTCACTTGGGTCTGCCAGTGTTTGATACTTACTTTGTTCTCTGAGTTTTTTGCTTGCACAGCTGCTGAATAAAGAACAAAGCAGTTGTTGCTACAGAATACAATGTCCTTCATTTTATCTGAGCCTTCTTGGGAATCCTGGGAATCAAACACAGAAGAGTGTAAGAAGTGCATTTTAATACCATTCTTCACATAGTAAGTGTAATGAAACAAGTCTTCCAATCTGGCTGGAAACTCTTTTTATTTGTAGAACATTTGTGAAATAATGAGGGATGCTGTGATATAAATACTTGATTATTTGACAGATCTAACGTTACCACCACCTACACCCTTGTTCTTCAGCATTTCCTGCCTTTCACAGAAGTTTAACAATCAAAATAAAGCATTCTATACCATGCACCCATCTGCTCCATAGGCACTCTTACAAAGCAAAATCCATTTTCTTTTATCTTTAGATGGCAAAAGAATGTCTCATTTCAGCCTAATCAAAGCCAGATCACACTGTTTTATCTACTGATCCATCTGCAAAACCTTACTAGGAATTCAGTGCATTCCTGTCTGCATGAACACTTTACTCTGTGCAAGGTCTGGCTAGGTCTTTGTGGTGTAGTCACCTCCTGGTCACTGAAGAGCAATGGCATTCTTTGAAGGAATGACAGTTCCTAGTGTAAGGACAAGAGATTGCAAATGAAATCTGATCCCTGTCCAAAAGGAGTGCAAGTACTCCTGCTCTTACAGCAATTCCTGACACAGCAACGTGGCTGCCCCACAAATGAGCATTTTTTGAATTGAGGTCCCTGAAGAGGCCAGGGAGGGAGCTTGGTAGCAGAGCTTTGATAACTCCCATAGATGGGACCTGTTTTATGAAATGTACTGGGATTCATTTGGTATCAGTAACAACAACTTTGCCATTTTTCAGCTGTACTGCAGATGTGCCTGAATGTCCCACCCTGAATCAGGACACACAAGGAAGGGGAACAACACAGGAAGCTGAAGTGCTCTTGGCTGGCAGGACAAGCAGGACTTTGTGCCATCTCTTGCTTTAAGGAGCCCAGCTGAGCACAGGGCCCTGCCCTGGGCACCTCAGCACTGACCTGTTTGAGGAAGGGCAGGTCTTTGAAGGATTTTCTCACACCACTGCCCAGAACCACGACCTTGCAGTGGGAGCACCAGCGAGGCCTCAGTGCTGAGCCTTCTGCCATGCTCTGGCTGTGATCCTTGTAGCCAGCCAGACCTAGGGAACAGATTATCTGTCAGAGGCTGGATCAGATCAAACCAGATTTGTGAGAGATGACAGTATTCTTCACTGGTCTAGAGGACTAACAGCCTCCTGGATAGGGCATGGAAGGAGGGTTTTAAACCTTGACCTGATAGATAAATTGTATAAATCAGAGCTAAGACAACTGTACAAACCAGGAAAAAAAAAAAAAAAAGTGTGAAAAAATCACAAAATAAACTAACAGAGGAATACAGACTTAAAGAATCATGTCAAGCTTTCCAGTATGGGAACAATCTTCCTGAATTCTGTATTTAAAACCAGACTGGACATAAAAATCCCTAATAATGTTAGGAATTACGGGAGAAATGCCTCACTGACAGTCCTGTAAACAGGCAATGGAAATCAGAGATGGATGAGAACTACCCACGGTAAAATCCAGGAGCATCCACATGATCATGTAAGAGGTGAGAAGTTTTATTTTGAACAAGAATCCATTATTGAATTCTAGAGCATGGATTTATGAGGCTGAAATGCATCCATACTGACTCAGTTAAACCCTGGTACTGAACACTGGGAAGTTAAAGCCCACTCACCATTGCTGCTGGCAGGGAATGGCACATTGGGCTGCTTCAGCCCGTAGGGCCCCACGATCCTGGCAGGTCCCATGGATCCTGCCTGGGGACCCTGCAGGAGCAAGTGCTGCCTGTACTCCATAGATGGGTTCCCTCTGTGAGTGTTGGTGGCTGCCATGGAGGATGGGACATCTGGAGCATTACTGACCTCGTAACTGTTGGGAATTCTGACATGGAGCAGGTTGGAGAATGCTGCTACAACGCTACTGATATTCTAAAAACAGAAATAAAAACAAACCTTTGTTTACATCTGACAAGCCGTTCAGATAGCACAGATACAAACTATTAGAAGATTGCAACAGCAGCGTTACTGCACTGTAACCCCCCTCAGTCACTATTCATAAACCTAATTAACTGCCCTTGTACTCTATGTATGCAATACATGCTTATTCTTTTTACCTCAGCAGCTGTGGGATGTAAAGTAATTGCTACAGAGATAAGGCCAGATTTAGGGCCGTTCTGGGATGGTCCAAGCTGCGAGGAGAAGAAGCCAGAACCAGGTAACGCTCCTGAACCGGGTTCTGATTTTATGTAATTCCTTTTGGCTTCTGAACCTGAAAATAAAACAGAGTACAGCACATTAATCCTACACTTATGGGAAGAGACAGAAAAGCAATCCTAGCTGTAGTGTTCACTCTGCTGCAGCCTCACCTTTCCCAGTGCTGCTGGGCAGGATGGGAATGATGGGAGATGGGACAGGTTCTGGGTTCTCCTCCTTTACAACTGACAAGTCTGGGTAGCGACTGATCTCCATTCCCACCACGCTTTCAGGAGAGGAAGAAGGAACAAAGCTGTCAGGAGTGTCCCTGTCTTCACAGTGATCTTGAACCCTGGAACAAAACCCAAAAAAGCTGTTTTGGAAATGGACTAAACTTTTGGTAAGCCAAAGTTATAAATCATGACAGGGAACTAAAATGAACTTGCTAGTTGCTACTGGTCACAGAACACAAGTAGGTGGTTGGCCATCACCTCTGGGTATCTCATATTCCATTGCACACATATTCCATTTCTTGGGAAAGATCCATGAAGAAAACAAAGAGACTTAACAAAGCCAAGCCCTCTGTTCATGGCTCTATCCACCAGGGTAAAAAATGAGCATTTAATATTTGAACTGTTTTAATATTTAAACTGTCTGGCCTTTGTCCACATACAGGCTTCAGCGCTTCACCGACACCCATACCTTGGGCAGGCAAGTGAAAGGGAGGCAAAAGGGAAGATCTCTGCAGGGAGACTCATGCTCCAGCCAGTGATTCTCACCTTGGAAACCGAGTGGAGCTGTGCAGTTTCAGGCTGGCTCTGGCAGTGTCTTGAGGCTGCTACAGCAGTCACCTGTCACTGCAGCACCACACTGCCCCAGGAAAAGCACTATTTGTATCATTTTCTTCCACTTTTAAGAGATCAAGGTAAGGAATTCCTAACAATTTAACAGAATCTAGAATGGCTAGAATCACCTACTTCACTATGCTGCTCTCTACACATGGAATGTTAAAGAGCTAAAATGATTCCATTCCATTCTGTGCCTGTGCAAAAAGGATTTTGTTTCTCTACACCTTCACAGTCTCATCCAATGAAAGATCACAGAATCTGCTCCAAATACCTTTTCGAAGATGTCAAGTAAAACCTACCTTAACTCCTCCTGGTTGTTGTGAGGTGGTGTTGGAAGTGAAGCAGGAACATCCACCGTTTTGGGGCCCTGAGCCATTGCTCTGGCTAATAAATCATCTTGTGGTCTGAAAGGCAACTGGAACTGCTTTGGCCCCAGAGCTTTGGTAACTGAAACCAGAAAGGCACAGCACAATGAGACATCTGGACAGCTCTTTCAGTGACACACATGCTGCCTGCTGGGTGTGGGTGGGGCCTGATGGTGACACCACTCTCAAGACATTTGGGAGTTCAAAAAATTGTGACCATTCAAGATTAACTTCCATTTTTCAAAAACCTGCAAATTTTGAGCAAACAGAGTGTGTCTTCTTTTGAGTGTGTCTTCTGCCACTATGAGAGGATGTTTGTTTACTTTAAAATCCCCAAAAACGAGAAAAAAATCAACAATTTTGCTAGAACAAAGGAAAAGGAGTGTGAAAAAAAGGATTTTAATCACTGAATAGTCTTTACAAAGACCCAGTATAAAGAATAGAAAGCAATTTTAACTGTCCAAATTGTAAGTACCAAGAAATACATACTGACTGCCCACATTCTGAATAGGCTGCTTTGAGCTCACTCAACCAAGGAGCTCCTGCCAGTCATTTGTACTGGACCCAAAAAACTAATCTCAAGTTTTTCTTTCTCATTTCTTAAGAGTGTATCTAGCTCTCAACATGTTTTTGAATGGGAACAAGGCAAAGGCACTGACACCTGACACTATACTGGTGTAAAATATTGCTGGCTAGTAATGATTATAACCTTGAAAAGTCTGGGCATTTTCTTTTTATAAAGGAGCATTGCAACTGAGAAGCATCCTAGGAGGTAACATGGAGGAGTCTGAGGGGAGACCTCCCAGCAGCCACCAGCTTCCTCAGGATGAGGGGCAGGTGTCGATCTCTTCTCTCTGGTCACCAGTGAAGGGAGCCAAGGGAATGGTCTGAAGTTGTGTCAGGGGGAGGTTTAGGTTGGATATCAGAAAAAGGTTCTTCACCCAGAGGGCAGCTGGGCACTGAACAGGCTCCCCAGGGCAGAGGTCACAGCACAAAACCTGACAGAGCTCCAAGAGCCTTTGGCCAACGTTCTCAGGCACAGGGTGGGATTGTTGGGGGTGTCCTGTGCAGGGTTGGGAGCTGGACTCAATAATCCTTGTGGGTCCCTTCCAACTCTGCATGTTTTGTGATTCTAAGATCTGTTTTGCCATTTGCTACAAGCAGGACAGACTTCACAGAACCAACACACACCAGCCTTACCATCGTGGCCTCCCAGCACTCCAGCCTTGCCAGCGAGTTCCTCTGTGGTGGCGAAGCCATTGACCAACTTCTGGCAGGCCACGGGCGGCGGCGTGGGAGGGAGAGAGGCCGGGGGGGTCGGGGGATTGCTCAGATTGTTCTGCTGCATGACATGAATTAAAGAACCATCAATCAGGATGGAACACAGGGAGAGAATTTCCCTTGTTCCAATACCAGACAATGCAACCCACTCAGTTTTACACCCAGATGTAGAACTGATATGCAGCCATAGCTGAGACCCGAGCATGAGATAGAAAGGTATCTACTGTACAAGACACACTGATTGCCTTTCTTGTATCAGTGATATCACAGCAATAGCTCACATGAGTAAACACTGCCAAACACACTACCAAAAGAAGATGTGGCTAAACTATTTACAAAAATGCAAGGAGAACATTTTAAGGAACAGTTTCAAACAAACAGTTTCAGCAAAGGTCCCAACTCCACGCTGAGAGAGCTGTTCCACAGTGACTCTCCAGCACCATGAACAAGTCACCTTCCCCAATTGCTCCTCAAGGGGAAGCTGCCTCACATTCAGCACAGGATGAGCTGTCACTGAAGCAGCTACCATGGAGCAGCAGATACTCTGCAAGTCCATACTCTGGGCTACTTCTCACCAGTTTATTCAACTGCCCATATTTTAAATTAAAATTAAATGAGAACTTCAGTATCTGTTGTTCCTGCAGTCATGCCCACAAAGCTAATCTTCATTACTTACTTTTGACCACAAGAACTATTTCTGTAGGTCCCATTCTCAGCTTACACACTGTGTAAGACTGGAAAAAACACCACTGGTTTTAATAGGTTTTTATATTAGGGTATCCAAGCAGCAAATTTGATTCTGTCTATTCAGTATCCCACTGCCCACCCAGTATTGCCACTCTGATCTCAGAGACTAAGTTTTAAATGCTGTGGGTTATTAACTCATCAACAAACAGTCTATTTTCTTCATAGTTTCCAGGGTCTTAGTTAGGGCTTGGTGGGCAAATGAGAAAAACTCTATTTCTTATTTAATTCACATTAAGAAATGTTTAATGCTTTCAGTGACTTTGCAAAATACTGAGAATTCAGTCTTTTCTGCTCCACAAAACTGTAATTACAATTTTCATTATGTAGCATCCATTTGTTAGAAGAGTATTTGTAATTTTTAATTAGTTTACAGCAACACAGTTTCCAGAACCAATATCCACTTTCAGAGAGTAAAACAATGGTGACTATTTCACACTATCTAGTCTACAAATAAAAGGTTATTTTTCTTCTAGTTGCATAAAAGGCAAGAACTGTGACTAGTCGTACTAATATAATGGACTTCTCTTCCCACAGAAAGCACACAACAGAAATCCAGATTAAAACCATACCTTGTAAATGAGCTGGGAGTAGTAATCTGAAGCCCCATCAAGAGTAGCACTACCAAAACCTCCCACAAGTCGATTTCCACCATTTAGTTGGCCACTGCCGTAAGGGAGAAAGTGTGCAAAGCTCACTCCAATTATTGGTTCCACCAAAGGTAGAAGAGAAAGTTGCTGTATTAAAAAAAAAAAAAAAAAAAGTCAGAAATTAAGTCTAAGACAGAATGCTGCTATTCTCCAGTCAGTAGAGTGGTTTCTAATTTAAAAGAAGAACTGGAATTTATCCACTGTCAGGAAATTGTTCAGCTCCAGCTCCCTGCCAGCTCATCCAAAGGCTGCCAGAGCTGACAGGAACTCTGTGGCTTTGGGACTACCTGCCATGTCAGCCCACCTTCCAAAATTAAACACCAAACTTTAAATTCCCTGATCTTGTGGAAGTTCATATTTTCCCCACCCTGTGCTCAAAATTCAACTTAAGCATCAATTTCACTTCCACTGGGAGAAATCCACTGTTCCACATGGCCTCTGGACTGCCTTTCCCAGCCCCTGCACACTCACCTGTTTCAGCTGGATGAAGGTATCTGCATTAGGATAAACAGCCTGCTTTTCTTCTTCCTCTTTTTTCCTTTTCTTGGACCGAGGAGCTGCCTTCTCCCCTGTCCTCTGAGCCCGCTTGTTTCTCTGCTTCTTGGTTTCAGGTCCTACATCTGCTCTCTGGAGCTGGCTGTTACTGCACCCAAATGCACCTTGCATCTGGGCTCCTGCAGTTTGCTGGTGTGAAAAAAAGAAGTGCAGCAGAATTTTTGACATGTTAATACACACTTCACTCCGATTTACTGCACGACTCTGAAAGCACAGGCACAGAGTAATAAATCTCACTGATAACAAAGTCTATTTTACTGGCAGGTGGAACTGCTAATCTGTCCCTACAGACAGAATTATGACCTCCCATTAACACCACTGATATCTGAAAACATCATTAAAAACTCACAGGCCAGTAACATTCTCTTTTGAATACCCCCTAAAATAAAGTTACATGTGCATGAAACCTTGGAGATGCTCACAAGGGCCTAATGAAAGACAGACTTGGTGGCAGAAGAAAGGCATGGAAGTTAATATAATACAAAAGTATTTTGAGGTTAGCAAAAAAAAAGTGTTGTGAAACCTTTCTGGATTGTACCACTTGCTTAAATACTTCCAGTACAAATCTGCAAAGCCTTTCTTCCCATGGAAGTACAGCTGGGTAAAAAGGATCAGGATCTAATGCTACAGGAGCAAGCCAAAAGAAAGCTCATAAAAAAAAAAATTAATTAGTATTTTAAACAGCTCTACATGACCCCTACCACCAGTATTCTAATATTCCTATGACATGTCTGAACTGTGGATCTTTAACAGCTCACAATTACCTTTACTTTTATGAGTATTTTTTTCCTTTAAAATACATTAAAGTTTTGTTTTAAGAATGAATTTGGACTTTAGGCAGTCAAAACCCTAAAGTAGAGATTAAGATTACAATAAAATGACCAACAAGTCTAAGTGTAAAGGGTATCCTACCTCCACAGAAAGCACTTTTCTTTAGGTCTGTTTATAAAGACCTTATAAATTAATAAAGCATACAAACGACTCAGGTGGAGTCACAGGAGAAAGGAGCACACAGACACCCCATGTTCTGTACAGGCACATATCAGTGAGTAGTTAGGAATCATACTGTAAAATCCTGCCTTAATATTAGGAAGTGGTATTTTCTGAAGACAATTTTCTGTAGAAAAATTCTTTTTTTTACATTTTAGTGACTTCTGAATATGCTAACCTATGAAGCCATATTAAAATTTATTCTTTGCTCAACACAGGTGATTTACTTGTGGAGAAAAGGCAGGAAAGAGGCTGAAGTTCCTTAAAGCTTTTTCCTCCACCCCTGTACAGGTAGGTTATGTTCCCACACATGCCCACAGTAAGGCACAGACTAGGCTGGACTGCTGCTGACCAGAGTGTAACAAAAGCAGTACCAGGCTCACCATTCCTTCAGCTGGACTCTGCTTCTCTGCTAACTTTTTATCCCCAGAAGCCTCTTCTTCTGCTCGGCCACTGTTCTCTGGTTTCTGATTTAGAAGAGATGAGGACTTCTTGTTTTTCAGCAGGTGTTTCAGCAGTTCATTCCCTGACTCCCCTTTGGCTGCCAGAGCACCGGGTGGCTGTGCTGGACTCGGAGCTGAAGAGCTTGGCTGTGAGGTGACCTTATCCTCCTCCACCTTAATACTGCTTGGATTTTCTGGTTTAGGCTCAGCTTGACCTGAACACTGATCAGTTTCTGCCTTTTCCAGTTTAACTTCTTGGAGGCTGGTGGCTGTGTCCATTTTAGCCTTTTCAGCCTCTGCATTCCCCCCGGGCTGTTTCTGGGACACGCTGCTGCTGCTGGGGAGCTTCCCCTCCAGCTCTGGGGAGCTCTCTCCTGGGTTGGATGTTGAGGGGCCCGTTAGCTCCACGGACTCCTGTTCATCCTGGTGCCGTGGCTCGTTGGGGGTATTCACTGTGGGGGTGGAGGTAGCATCAGAAATGGTTGGGGTTGATGGTGCGGTGATATCCGAGTGTGGAGTTGATGGGGCTTTTATGGACTCGGCATCGTCATCCTTTTTCTTTTTCCGTGTCCTTTTCTTTTTGCCTTTCTCTTCTGGGATTATGTCAGAATACAGCTGGATGAGAGACTGGCCTGATACAGGGATGTTTGCAGCCTGGGGCACACCAGTGTCCGACCCACATGGGGCACTGCCCCCCAACACTGGAGATGAAGGGACAGCAGAAGGGAACGGAGGCCTGACCTGGTTCTGCGTAAAGGCAGCCCCAGGGAGATTCCCAGGAGTTTGTTTTACGTTATGGAAATTGGGGGCTCCACCTGGACCAGCAGATGCATCAGGTCCAAAAGCTGCAGGTCCCACTGGCCTTCGCTCTGTGCTTTGCATAAAGTTGGTGGTGGGAGGGGAGGTCACAGCACCCTGCTGCAGGATCTGCCCCAGCTGCTGCTGCTGTGGGGACGGCTGCAGGGGCCGAGGGGTTTGCATGAAATCACAAGGCAGCTCAGAATTGAAGAAAGGTATCTGAGATAAGGATGTTTTGTTGCTCAGTTCAGGCCCCATCATACTGTGCTGCTCCAGCTCCATCCTCTGCTGCAGAGCTCTCTGTCGATCCACCTCCTGCATCAGCTGGATGCGCTGCCGCTCCTGCTGCTCCCGTAAGCGCTCCTTCCGCTCCCGCTCCTGGAAACTTTCACTGAAAGGGTTGTTGTCCTCAAACTCCACCCTTGGGGGTGGCCCTGACTGTGCAGCTGCATTTGGGCCAGGCACAGGAGCCGGTGCACCAGGAGTAATTGGCAGTGGTGTCATTGGAGGCTGCATCCTTGCTGGATTCATGGAAATGTGACTTGCAGGGTTTGCAGGTTGCCATCCGGATAAATTTGGCATCCTGGTGGGGTTGGATTGCCCAGGGATCACCACTGCGTGCTGCTGATGCTGGAGCTGCTGTGCCACCATGGGGAAGCTCTGCTGATTCATTG
This sequence comes from Vidua macroura, assembly GCF_024509145.1. Classification (NCBI taxonomy): domain Eukaryota; kingdom Metazoa; phylum Chordata; class Aves; order Passeriformes; family Viduidae; genus Vidua; species Vidua macroura. The sequence goes on from NC_071571.1 coordinate 6,641,091, forward strand.
CTGGAGCTGCTCCCCCTGGAACCATGGGAGGCTGGGCCTGGACCCCTGGCATGATGGAATGCGGGGCCATCCCACACTGCTGCTGCTGCTGCTTGATCCGGTACTCCTCAATCAGCTCCGCGTGCTCCTTCTGCTGCTTCCGGATCTAAACATTGAAACACCCATTATTCACCTCTGCCACAAACTGGCTGTGTAAGCAGCATAAACCATGTAACTCACCACTGTAATTCCAGGAGACAACGAACCTCAGGCCAAACCAGAATTTCTGCAGTGTTTTTAATGCTGAACAGCCATTATTTTGTTAGAAATACTCCCCAGCCCAAGACCTCAGACAAAACAGCAGCATCTGGAAGTTCTAAATACACACCAAGACTGCACTGTGCTAGAGAATATATAAACCTAAACCAGCAGTGATCCTCGTCCTACAGATCTTGTCATCCATGCACTGAATACAAACAGTTTGGAACAGACAGGAAAAGGGCAACAGTGAGAATAGATGATGTTCACACATCAGCAACATTTTGAAAAGATACAATTGGAAAGGAAAAGTTTGCAGGAAAACAGTGATGGATATTCCCATTTGTTCACAGGCAGATCCCAGACATCTCATGTCAGATGAAAACTGCAAATGCTGCTTGAAAATTTAATATTTTAAAACCAAAATAAACTCAACATGGACACTACAAGTTACGCCTTGTAGCTTACACAAACAGGAGAAGTTGAGGGAAGAACACAACATTGGCAACTGGACAAGCAAGAGCCTTTCAGAAACACTGCAGACACATAACTAAACTAAAAATAGAAGGATTTGCAATCCACTGGTTGATGGTACATACATTATGGAAAATCTCCCTCTCACTTCTGTTCATTTGATTACGACTTCCACAGCTTATGTAGGGATAGAAAAAAACTCTGTAATGTATTTCTAATTGTGTGATAGCCCTCTCCTTTTATTTGAAGCAAGGACTAAGACAGAAAGCTCAGGGTAACAGTGATGCCACAGGACACACTTAGGGTTGAAGGACAGATGTACCCAAAAGGTTATTTACACAATAATCCCAGGTCCAAGCTGATTTATGAGCTCCTACTTGGCACTGACACTGCTGGATAAACAGTGCTACTGCACAGAGGCACTGACTGGATCCATCTGCACTGCACAGACCCAGTGCTCCAGGGCTTCTCCTGGTCCTACAGCACTAAACCTGGACTGGCTCTGTGGGGCTGTATCATGAGGCACCCAAAGCACCACATCCTCCAGGGCCTGCATGGGTGGATCAGCCATGACTGTCCCTGGAATGAGCTGTGGTGTCCCAGGCCCAGGGCCGAGCACACCCAGAGGCCCTGAGCTGAGCTGGAGATTTCAGCAGTGCAGGGAGGGCAGGGCAGAGCCTGTGAGCACAGGCACGGTGCCACAGGGGCCATCTGGCAGTGTCTGTGTGGCTCCATGCCTGGCCAATAACTCTGACTCACATCAGCTCCTGGGGCACAGTGAGCTCCGCCTGCTCCGTGCCTGCGTCCAGGACCAGCCACTCACAGGGATCCAGGAGCTCTTTTCTCTCTCCATATATACAGAGACTTTTCAAAAACTACCAGGAGCTTAATTGCAGAAAAATTACTTGATCTGAGTTGAAAGAGTGGCAATTTGCTTCCAATAGAAGGTGGTTAAAACTATACTTTAAACCTCATTTAAGCTCCTAAGAGGTACAGAACAAAATGCTGCTTATGATGCGGATGAATCAACCACTGGTCTGAATCAGTGGCTAAAGCGCAGTGGATGGCTTCTGCCAGCAGTGGATTAAACTTAAATTTAAAAATTACAAATAGGACAACTGTAATTATGGGGCAGTAAATGGATCTGCCAGCAATGTCATGGTTAGCAGCTGTTACTTCAGTCTAACTCCACCATAAGATTAGGCTGTTGTATGTATAATGAAGATTGGTTAAAGGGAATTTTTTTTGCATTTGTTCTACTTGTGATTCATTATTGAGACAGAGTAAAAACTTAACAAGGTAGAGATCCATTTGGATTTAGGTGAAATGTGCCGCTTTGAGCTTGCTAACATAAGTAAAATATGCTGTTTAGTCTGGTAACAACAGCACTAGCAAAACTGCCCCAGCTAAGAAGAATGCAAATTTCCAAGCTAAAGAGGTAAGAGATAAAGTCTCTTCAGACCTTGAAACAGACAGCGCAGAGTGACCCAGAAGTTCTCTCTGTACTTTCTGACAAAAACTGAGTACAAGTGTAACTAGCTGTAAGTGTAACAGGAAATCAGAAGAATGAATATGCATGAACCTATTGTGAAATTCTTGGAATATGTAAATTAGCTAGAGTAATAAAAAAGGATCGGGAGTTTTCAGGGACACGCACGTCCTTTGAAAGGGAAAAATCCCTTACATGCGTCCAGTGCTGAAATAAACATGTTGTCCCTACAAATCTTTATAGGAATTGTGGGGTCTTGATTTTTCACTACAATTCATTATGGAAGGGGAAAAAATAATGTAGAAATAATTTACCCACTCCATCCCTCTTCCACACAGTGTAAAGATGAGCCAACTAATATTCCGTCCAGTACATACTTTGTCTTGAAGCAACACAGGAGAACTCGAGGGTCAGATACTGCTCAGGACTTCATTCCAAGCTGTCTGCTGCCAAGTTTTTTCCTTCATATTAGTAAAGGATAATTCTAAAGCATTTTCTTTTTCAGCAGAACTAGTTGATCCTGACAATCATGCCAGGTAATTTATAATAAAAGTCTTGAGGAACACAGCACTAAGTACTGGTGGGCAAAGCATATTAACAAAACTATCAGAGGTTTCACCTCACTATTATCACAGTTACAATATGTGAAATTCCAACTGTATCTAAGGAAAGGAAAACAAAGCCCGGTGAAAGTGGTTACATGTAGAAACAGAGGCCCAGAAAGGCTGGGAAATCTCTTCCCCTGGAGACTTCCAGAACTTGACTGACAAAGTGCTGAGTAACCTGATTTAATCATGAAGCTACTTCTGCTTTGATCATGACTAAAAGATCTCCAGACATCCCTTTGACCTGTGTTATTCAATGACACAATACTGATAATCAGCATCTAGGAATGAGACAGACCATAAAACTAGTCTAATACTAAAGATATAATAAAAATAGATTTTCAAACTGTAAAAAAAGAAGATTGGGTTAAGACATTCATTCAAGCCTGAAACAAAGCCCTGCATGCTGAAACTTTTCTCAGAATGTTTCATTTTTGCTTTGCATGGTGCCAGTAACTCTGCTGCAAGACATTTTGCCATGGAATTCCCCTCTTCCCAAAGTACTAACCCAGCTTTTTGTCATAATGTTTGCCACAGAATATTCCTTTGCAGCTCCAGTGTTACCTACACTCCAGAGCAATGCTGTTACACATGCAAAACAAAACAGGGAGTGGCTCCTTCAGGTAGAGCTCCACTGTGTCTTTCAGAAGATTTAAAGGAAAGACTTACTACAGTGACAGCTCAGTGCCAAGGTGAACAGTCTGGATTCCAGATGATTACCTGATCTAGCTGTTTTTGGACCATACTTTGCTGCTCAGTAACGTGTTTCAGCTGCTCTGCATCCTCCTCTGGGAACTCCCGGCCAGCTTTCTTGGCTGTGCGCTGTTTGGCTGAGAGGGCCTTCTTGGATTTTCTGTGGGCTCCAATCTGCTCCTCCAGGTACTTCTGCTGCATTTGAAGAAGTTGTTGTGTATCCTGCAGCCATTCCTCGTATTGCTTTCTTTGTGAATCGTCTAGAGAGAAGGGAAATGAAGTGTGATATGATCTCATCCCGGAGATGACAACTCATCCTACTCTTTAAAGCTCAAGTTTAACCATCAGGTTCCCCCCTTATTTTAAGAACCTAGTGGTCAAATTCAGCCAGATTTGACAGAGAACTTGAAAGAAGTAGTATGTTCTTGGAGTGACTTGAGTAAATGACACAAATATCCAAATTACTGCATTTGTGAGAGAAACCAGTTTTAACACAGTCCATTTCAGGAGGTATCAGTCAGCTGTTGAGGCAGCAAACATGCACTTGCCAGTGAGCAAATGTGGCTTTGAGAACTGCTAGAGAACCCAGTGATTCCCTGTCCTGCCACAGAAGAGGGGACATGGAAGGTCTCTGGAAGTACTGAATTACAGAGATTAGGGAACAAGGACATAAACTTACAGGAAACACGGTGTTTGCAGAAAACTGTTGTACATGCAAAAATTATTTTTATTACAACTTCTAAGAAAAATATTAACATTATGAACACCATCAAATATTCATGAAGTGAAAGAAATATACTGTCTTTGTAAAAATCACTTTGTCAGTGTCAACCCTCAGCATGGGGCCTTCAGCACCAGTGCCATTTCATGGCCTCAAAGTAAATGTGTCTCATTTAGGCTGTAACTGAGGCATTGCTCTTCTCTGAAATGAGAAATGCTTGTCTGCCACAGGCAGTCCATTGCTCTTGATGTTTTTCTGGAGGCAAAACAACCATGTCTGGTAACACTTGACCGGCACTAAGCACAGAAAGCAAGAGAGAACACTGATGATGTCATTTGTCTCCTGATCACATTTTCAGTGAGCTAGGACACCATGAATAAGCACAGATCTTCCTTGTGAACATCTTTGTTTAACAGAGATACCACACAGCTCCACGATTTCAATATAACCATGTCCTCCTTGTGCTCCAGACCCTGCCACCATCTACTCCTTGAGTCACTGTGTCAGTGACAGCTTTGACTGAACAGCTCAACTAAACCTACTCAGGGTGAGCTACAGCCTCAAGGTGCTTTCAGGGAAAAATTCTGCAGAACTGATCCCAAAAACTGAAGGGACAATTGAGTGTAAAAACTGACAGTATGGTGAGAAACATGAAAGTACTGAAATTTTAACGAGTTCCAGGTAAGAGTAGCTACTACTGAACTGAAAACCAGATTTACTCAAGTGCTCAGAACCCACCACCACCCAGCCAGAGTAGGGCTATGCTGAATGCCATGTGGAATCCCACCACAAATAATTAATACAGATAATATTGCCAAAGCTCCTTACTGCATACTCAGTGCTGCTACTCCAGCTTCTGGAAAATGTGAAGGAGTTTACTTCTGTTTCTTATTCACAAAGATCAAGTGAAGTATTTGTAGTGATGGAAACACTTTCTTTTACACATGGTCTTCCTCTCCCAGCATATGCTCAGTTTTAATTTCTGCTAATAAACCTTTCTCATCACAGAGACTAGGATTCACAATTGATCTAGGGCAGGCAGAAATATGGAATGCAAAAAGCTAGTGCAGTGTACTTCTGCTTTCAACAACTGTGTTTCACCAGCCAGGCTTGTCTAACCAATGCCTGGAAAGCTTTTTCTGGTATTTGTTCAAATGACAATGATGCTGCACAAAACTTTCTGCTTCTGAAATGAAAAAGTCCATCAACAGACACACTTGTTCTGAGCTCAGAATACTGCAACACAACCCAAGACCAGGTTTCTGATACAGCAGTCTGCCAGTTAATAAGATTACTGCTCTCATACAAATCCAAATAATGTTAATTTTCTGTTTCCCTCTTCCCTTATGGTGTTTTGTTGATAATAGCTTCTAGGAAAAAAAAAAAAACGTTAACAGCATTTACTATACATCCCTTCACTACCTGGCATTGTAATGATGAAATGACTCAATTTTAAAAGGATGATCTTTTTGAGAGACAGTATCCATTTATGGATAGTTCGCTTTAAAGAAAACAGAACTGTAAAATGAAAAAAAAAAAAACAAAACCAAAAACAACCCATACAATAAATTACTAAATCTTTACTTACTGACAAAACCAGGACCAAAATTGGGAGGATTAGGTCTAGAAATCTGAGGTGTCAAACTTCCATCCTAGAAATTTCAGTAAAACAGACAGACAAGGATATTAAATTATGATTCAATTAAAATACCCCAAACTTAGTGATCATTATTGAACACTTTTGTTTCAAGTTGCCTTACCTGTGTAATTGCCTGTTGCATATGATTTTGGCCTTCACTGGTCTGAGCCCCTGGCACTGGCTGACCCATAAAGGGAAACCTGTTGAGAAACAGAAATTCTAACCTTGCAAACCAGCACTTTAGGAGAGAGAGAGAACTTTATTACATTCAACTTAAACGAAGCACCCAAATATTATACAAACATGCACTTGAACTTCTGTACAAAACCTTTTCAACATCTGGAGAATACAGACAGCATTTTGCCCTTGGTTGAAACCATTGCATATTACATTTTTCAGAGAGATGATGTAAATATGACCTACTGTGCTACAACAGTGAAAGCACACACACCAGTCTGTATTTGTATTTTATAATTTAATGAAAAACAGTTGAATGTATTTAGGTTTCATGGCCACCATCACAGTCAACTGGAATTGTGTAAATTTATACCTTGGGTAAGCCATTTATTATCATGGGGCACCAGACAGAGAAAACCCAGTTTGAAGGGCCACACTGAAAGAACAGGCACAGATCCTCCCTGGCCCATGGACTCCCCACCTACCCTAAGGACAGCCATGGTGCAGCCTGCACAGTTCATGGCTCCTTTTGTCCTCAGAAGGGATTTAAGGAGAGGATGGAACTTCCACTACTTGGGCTAAAATCTTACTTATACCCAGCATTAAATGATTTGCTGCAACATGAGGTTCCACTGTTACATGGCCACCCCCAGTTTCTAGCACAACCCGTGGGAGATGTGTCATTACCTAATCAGCAAGTGAGAAAACAAGAAGAGCATCAACAGTGAAGCCATGCTGGCCATGTTGACCATGACATGACAACTGGAACAGAAATCTGATGCATTTGAATACCTTTTATAGCTCCAACTGCCACACTGGCTTTATTCCTAGAAGATAATCCTGTGTGTTAGCATCAAATGCGAACTACAGGACAGAAAGAATTTTTTTTCATTTCCTGCACACAGTTTCCCTGAGCTCTGTCATTTCCTTTCACATTCTGTACTCCTAAAGAATGGCATCAAGAGTTGCCTACCTGTTCATGACCATTGGCGGCATCCCCATATTACTCTGTGCCATGACTTTGTTGATCCCCTTAAGAGCCACCATTTTTGCTTTCATTATTGGATCCGTAATCGCATCAAAATCTGTAAGACAAAAACAGCAGCAGTGAATCACACAGCTGAACATTACAAGCTGTTAAATGGAAATTACTTGTTTACATTTAGTTCATGCCTAAATATTCAATAAAACATTAACTGCATTCCTATTTCACATTAATTGTCCTCCCCACTTTGATATTCGAGGTTAATAAGCAGTTTCACATATCCTGTAGGAGAAGTTATTCCAGCAACAGCTGTCCTTGTTTTCAGTCACAACATACAAACAAAAGCAGGTCAGTCTGAGAGTCTGAGAAGGGCTCTAGACCAAATCTGGCCTATGACCCAACAGATTAATAAATTCTATTTATAGGTTTAAGACTCAGGAAGAGGAGTTGCTTCTGTGATCTCAAATGGCAACCGGCACACCATCAATAATATGCACTACGAGAGTGGCCTTGATGGTCACTGTAGTTACAACTTAAACAATTCTCAAAATTTAGTGTTTCATTATCAGTTAAATGGATGGTCTTGATTTGAATGCTCAAACTGCTAGGTTATATTAAACAAGCAACCACAGTTTTTCTTAATTTTTTAGTACAAGCAGAATTATATGTGATATTTCTGGGCCTTGCCTAGACTGTGGGTTAGTAATAGATTTTGATAATCCCTTTCCTAGTGGCACAAAAAATACTCCAAAAAAAGTCATAAAACAACCATAAACATAAAATTGATAGATCAAATATCAAGAAGGTCAGCTACTGCACTTGACCACTTAATTTTGTTTACAAAGGATGCATTTACTCCTTATCTCATGAGAAACTAAAGAATAAAGAGAGTATGTGACACAGCTGATGTCACAAACGTTATCAGTAAAGCAGAGTTACCCTAATCCTGGTAATGACAACAGGAGCCTTGCCAGAGTTCAGAATTCCACCTACATGCTCAATTTCCATACTCCCTTTGTACCTAGTAGGCAGGCTGATTTTTATTATGCCACCTTCAACCTTTACATACTTACCTGCTTCTCGCAGTCCTGTGGATTATTTAACTATTTGTTGCTGCATTTTTAGAACACCAACCAGAACACGGACAAACAGGACACCCACATACCAATATTGGGGAAAAATGGCTCCGAACGCTGGCGAATCATGGCTTGCATCTGTCTCTGCTGCTGCTGCTCCTGCCTCTCCTGATCCAAGAGGTCCTGCAGAAGAAGTGGCTGCTCCTCTAGCAGAAGTGGCCTCTCTCGGTTTTGTTGCTGAGCTAATGGCTGAGGGAGCATCATCTGCTGAGGACCAGAGATGCCGCTGGGACCAGGACGGTTTGGTACAGCCACAGTCTGATTAGATGTCTGTGCTGTCCCAAAGTTATGATTAGATGACTGACCCTGAATAAATCCTGGATTTGGTGACCCTTGAGAAAAATTATGGTTCATTCGTGGAACCATGGGCAGATTGGAATTTAAAGTGTTTTCCAAGATCTGTCCAGCAGGTGTCATGAGTGTTTGTGGAATACCTGATCCATGGTTCATTTGTGTGGGTGGCAGAGATTGAGATGGAGATCCCAGAGTTCTTGCTTCAGCATTGTCTGAGCTTTCACTAGAGAGCAAACTTGAGAGGACTGGGGTGGACCCAGAAATACTGCAGGAACTTACTGCTCCTTGAACAGGCACTGGAGCAGATCCCTGAGCATCTGGACTAGGCACAGCTGTATCTTGACTAGGAACAGGAGTTTTGTCAGGGAATTCTGGATTAGCAGGTTGTGCAGGAGCCTTTTCTCCATCCTTTAACTCCACTTCAGCAGCCTGTTGAGTACTTGTGGACTCAGTATTTCCATCACCTTTTTCATTTTCATTCTTCTTTTCCTCTTGAGTGTTTGGGGAAAGCACTTTTGTTTTAGTTTCATTTTCTGTAGCTGATTTCTTTGGTGGAGACTGGGTCTCAGCAGGAGCAACAGTTGTATCACCTTGTTCTTTCTGTTTGGGTTCTTCTGCCTTGCCCTGGATATCTAGTTTGTCATCAATGGGGACACTAAGATCTAGTTCTTCATTAAACATTCCTTTCTTATCCCCCACATCAAGGTCTGGGTCTGTATATGCAATTAAATCAAATTCCCCAGATCTCAGAAGATCATCAAGGTGAGGATCATTGGTTTCCAAATTATCTAGAGTGTCCAGTTCATCTCCTTTCCCATCCTCTGTGTCCAGGTTCAGATTTTCCAAATCCTCATCATCTAAGTCCTTGACTTCAACCCCATCAAGGTCTTTCACATCCAAATCTTTTACAGCAGGATCATCAGGATCAAGCTTTTCTTCCAGACCATCGCTTGGCTGGTTGGCAATCTGCAAGTTTGCAGATTCATCACTAGGTGCAGATGTAGACAAAGATGGTCCTGGGAATGCATCAGCAACTGGCTGACCCAGAGAACGCATTACAAGTGCAGGTGGGTTCTCAGGATTGATTTGATCCTGCTGGGACTGGGACATGTGCTCCAAACTCGCAGACATCTGCAACTGGTTTGGTATTCCTTGAGAATTGTGTCTCAGCGGCTCTGCCTGTCTCGGGCCTGGGAAGTCCTGCCTGGGCAGGAAGCCGGGGTGCCGCTGGTGCTGAGCTGCTGCATCCAGCACCGTGGCAGCAGCAGGGTTGAAGGGCAGCCTTGGCCTGCCATCAGGAGCTCTGTGACGCAGCTCGATGAACGCCTGGCCCAGGATGTTGTGCTGCTGGACCGGAATTCCCTGCGGGGGAAAATGCTGCGAGATCCCGGATGTGTTATTGATCTGTGGGGTGTTCACTGGCCGGGGCATGTCAATAGACAGGGATCTTCTCAGCTGTGGGGGAACTCCAGGGCGCTGCATGGGCTGCTGAGGACCGAGGAAACGTTCCTGGCCCGAGGGCGGACCATGGCCACCTCCTGGAAACCCATATCTAAAACAAAGCATGAAAGGCAAATCATCTTTTTTCTCATTGTCACGTGACTAAATAACTGTTCACCAAAATGCTTTACATGATGCATTCATCAAGATATTTAAATCAATGTTTTGACTAATTATACTTACATTTAAATGAGCTTTATGACTACAATAAAATAATTGCTTTAATTATGTTTAATAAACAACCTGTTTTCAATTTCAACAATAATAATAATAATGGATAGAAAACTCTGACAGTCAGAACTAACCTAGTAATTAAAATACAAGCTAATGCAATTCAGAGTAAAAAAATCTCAGTGTGTGGATTTAGAAATTAGTGAAATAAATCCAGATACTGAAAAAATTTATTTCTGAGAATGTATGTTGATACTGGTATTCATTTTATATTGAAGCATTCACTAAAAATGGCACAGACATAAGCTGATATTTGATTAGAAATTAGAAATTAATTTATTCATTATTAAGACATCAAAAATAAAGCCTGATCTTTTTTTTTAAGAAATGCCCCAAAAGCCATGGACAACAAGATGTTTCAGGTCACGCAAGTTTTACTAGTTCTGCAGTTTCTCCATTTATTTTTCTGAATTACTCCAAACAAAACACTGTAAAATACTTAGCGTAAAACACACATTCTAATGTTACAGGAAAACCCAATGCACGTACAGAGTTCAGGAAGGTTACCAGCTCCTGTAGAGGATTTTTCATCCTTTTTCTCTAGCTACCCCTGTAATACCATGAGTTTAAGAGATCCAAGAACTTACCTCAGACCATGAGGTCTCATCCCCATGGTGTTCATATCTCCTGGGAACTGGGGCCTGTTGAACTGCCCATCCCCAGGGAAGGGCCCACGCTGGTCCTTCGGGTACATGGAGAACCTTGGCCCGCCTGGAGGGACCACAGAAGACCGAATATTCCCAGGATAGGGAGGAGGAGGGCGGTTAAAGATCTGATTTAAGTTGTCTTGCTGCCAATGCTGAAGAGGGGCTGCATGGGGAGGAGCTGCTGCATCCTGCAAGGCCTTTTCCTGGCGAACTGCATTCTTCTTCTGCTGCTGCTGCTGTAGGATAATCTCACGGAGCTTCTGGCGCTGTTTACAAGAAAATAAATCATTATACTTGACACTGCAACTGACATCTTTTGAAGTGTTACACTCTGCTAGGTTAAGCCTTTTGGAGGAAAGAAATTCTTCTCTTGTTGCAGGAAAACATTATCAACAACCACAATCAGCTCAGAAATGAGAAGGAGGATCAAATGGTGCAGGATGCTGGTAACCCAACTTAACATCCAGACCACTTGGTGAAGTGTATGGTGTGATCCCATTCTACCATTTAATATGGAAGCTACTCTCTCTCATTTTTCTATTCCAGTAATGCAGGCCCTTTCAGCACAGGTAAAGTGCATTCTGAGAGACAAAGGTGACTAGAGGTCCACTGAAGAAAATTCAGCAAAAGGTTTTTACACTACAGCTGCAGAATTTACTCTTAACTCTGTATGATAAATACCACTGGTTTTCCATTAAATTCACTTCCCATCCCTCCTTCCAAATATAAGATTGAGCTGCTTTCCACAAGCTGAATGTAATTCTATCTCTGAGCAAGAGCTGCTTGCCAGACTTTCATGGACAGAAACCTGGAGTCAATGTGCCTCAAGAAGAGCAGTGACCAGGGAAGGATTCACCTCAACACACTGGCCAACTGCAAAGTCAGACATGTGGTCTAAGATCTTTGCCTGTACTCCCTTCTCCAGCCAGTGAACAAGTTGCTGACAATCAGTTCCACACCTCATTTGTTACAGAATAGAACAAACTGACCTTTTAAATTGTTTTTTTCCTCAGACTGTAGCTAAAAGCACTATTACAGACCAACCATCTATGGCTTCAGTGGCTTCAAATATAGCCTTTGCTTCTTTTTTGGATCTTGTCCAAACTCCTTAAAAATTACTGATGTTTCTGTGTTCTGTATATTGTGGTTCTATCCACAAGGACCAAATGAACATATTAAGTAAACTAAGATAATTTGTATCTTACACATAGTTATGTTTAATGGCAAGAAACTTCAAGTATTAACAAGAATGGGGGAAATTCCTCCACTTCCAGAATTTTAGTATCATGAGAATTCTCACCTGTCTTAACTTCTCAGTATCTGCTTGAGACATATTCATGGTGTTCTGTGAATCTGTTACTCCCGTGGTGGGTGCTGGCCCAGGAACTTGTGAAACTTTGGGAAACTGTTGTCCTTGAGAAGTCATTGGAGCATTTCCAGATGCACTGAAGGTGGCCTCAGATCCAGGCCGCGGCTGTTCGGCAGCATCATGGGCCAGCTGGCCAGGTCCAAAAGATTCTGGCTGAGGTCTTGGAGTCATTGGTGGTTGATCATATGGGTCATGTGCTGGAGTAGCTGCACCATGGCTAAAGGAATCTGTTACTGCAGGTCCTGCAGACCTGGGAGTTTGAGAACATGGGTCTGATGGCCTGACAAAAGTGCCCTGCAACCTACTCTGTGGTGTCTGCAGGAAAGGATCTCTACTTGTTATTAGTCCTGGCCTTGTCATGGCAGGTCTGTTAAAACTCTCAGGAATCCCTGGCCTTGGGGTTGCTGGCTGCTGAGAGTAAGGATCACTGAGAACTGGCCGTGGTGTTCCAGGAGGTTGGGCATAGGGATCAGAATGTCTCTGGTTTGCTGGGGACTGAGCAAACAAATCTGCTGGTTGAGCAGGTCTTGGTGTTGGTGGCTGCTGCATATATGGATCCACTGTGGTGGGACGAGGAGTTCCTGGGGGTTGGGCGTAAGGATCAGCAACTGGCCGAGGAGTACCTGGAGGCTGGGAGTAAGGGTCCTGAGAAGCTGGCCTTGAAATGGGCCCAGACTGAGGGAAAGAATCACCCTGCTGGCGCCCTATCCGTGGCGGATGGGCAAAAGGCTCCTTTATTGCAGGGTGGGGAGTGAGGGGAGGCTGGCTGTAGGGATCATTGGCCTGGTTATGGGAAAAGTTATCCACGGGCCTCGGTGTCAGAGGGGGCCTTTCATAGGGATCAACAGCAACGCGCCGGGGCGTGGCTGGCATGGAGGAGTAAGGATCCTGTGGGGACTGAGGAGGGCGCAGAGGAGTTTTGAAAGGTCCAGGGCTCCCATCCACAGGAGCAGGAGTCGGAGTCAATGGAGGCCGTGCATAGGCATCAGCAGAGGCTACTCTCTGTCTCTGAAACGTGTCAGTCCTAGGAGCCGGCTTAGTAAACGGATCGCTGCTGCCAGCAGCTAAAGGAACCTTCCCCGACTGCTCCATAACTATGGGCGACCGTGGGACTCCCAGTGGTTTGGAGAACTGCTCTGGTGGCAGGACAGGCCTGGGTGTGTCTGGCGGCTTTGCATAGGGATCGCTGCTACCTGGAGATGAAGAACACGAGTCCCTGACTGGTGAGGGCCTGCTTCCTGACGGCTCCCGAGATATGGAGGAGGACTGTGCTGCACAGGAATCTAACGGGGCAATGGTGTTCCTTCTGACAAAGTTCTGGTTGATGGGTGCTGGTCTGGGTGTTCCCACCATTTTAGCATAGGGATCCATCGGAGAAGGAGGCCTTGTGTTTGTGGAACCTGGAGAAAACATCTGTTGTGATGATGTCTGAGGAGTCTGAGACTGAGACAGCGAATCGTGTACCGGGATTCGGGAGGGAGTGGGAGGTGGGGCCTGTGGCTTTAGGAACACATCATCTGAGGACGCTGATGTGGGCGTAGCAGGGAGCTGCTGCTTTGTGAACAGATCCTTATGGAATGTCTGTTGTGCAGGAGACATACTTCCATTGCCAGTCTGCGGCGTTAAGGGGCTCTGGATCCCACTGCTCGGTGTGTCTGAGCCAGACTGGTTCAGGAGCTGCTGTGAACCAAACTGCTGCTGCTGCTGTTGCTGCTGCTGTTGCTGCTGCTCATTTTTCACCTGCTCAAGCTTCTGTGTGGCTTCTATTTTGGCCTGCTGCTTACTTTTTTGCCGCATTTGCTGTTTAAAAATTACGAGGAAAAATGTTACACTTCTAAGTTTAGGGTATACAAAATCTTTCTAATGACTGACTCTATAATTAAAACATTAGGACATATCCAGTATCAGTTACAAATAATTGTAAATTTTAAATGCAATGGGAGCAGAGAGTCCAGCTATTTGTGAAGATCAATTACCTTGATCTTGCTTGCCTGGGAATAAGAATTTCCCAGGCTGCCTAAAGAGCATCACTGCTTTCCAACCTTATGCTCTGGAGACAAAAGTTCCTGACATGCAGCACTGGTGTGGGTTTTGAGAGACATCCAGCCCCATGTGAGGCAGCAATGTGCAGGACAAAGTTACTGCAATACAGGGTATATAATAAAAACCTACTGCACCAGCCACCCATGCAGAGAAAGAAAAACCTGTTTCTATAATACACAGGATTTAAGAGTCAAAATTTAAAGAGTTTTTTTACTAACAGCTTATCTCCTGAAGACATCTATTTTCTTCCCAAGCAGAATGGCTGACTGTATACTCTTCTACAAAGAAAGATTCAAATTGATTTTATTACAACATATTCCTACAATGCAATAAAAAGCAGGGAGAAAATAACAAAAACCTTAAATGCTACACACCTGTCTGAATTTCCATTCCTGCTCATGTTCTGATTCCCTCTGTTTTAATGGATCTTTAAAGAGGTCGGAGTCGATGCGTGAGCTGGGATCAATGCTATCCTGTTGCTGCTGCCTTTTCATGGAGTCATTTGACATCTGTACTTTATTGATGCGCAAAGCAGTTCTGTTATCTCTGGCTTTTTGCTGGAAAAAGAGAAAAGATGCAGTTAGACTTATTTTCTTCTACTAAGTGTACACACTGCATCTGTTATTCCTACAAAATCTATCACCAAATTATTTGTACAGCCTGTTTTAATCCAAATGCATCCTCGTGGAAATGACATTATGCACTTTGGAAAGAACTCCAAACAGAAAAATTTCACACCTCTATGGAAATTCTGTTGCTTAATATATATGGAAGGAACTAAGAGGTTACTAGCAATTAGTAAATTAGTAAACCTATTAGCAAAGCTTTTCTATACAGGAGGGTGTCTGTTCCAGGCACTGTGCTGTGCCAAGAAATCGTTAATCGCACCAGTTTACCTTTCAAATCACATATTGGTGTGGTCTACAATGTGAAGGCTGAGCACAGCAGATGATGCTTGGATCAATAAAGGCCACTAATGTGGAGAACTCCAATGACAAGAAAAATACAGTCTAGTCCATTAAATGACCTCTAAAGATCTGAGTCTGTTAACAGTTAATAGTATAAACATAGGACATGGGCTTATGGATCAGGAAAAACTGTATGGAGACACAGCAATTCCTCTTCAATGAGGCATTTTACAGCCATAGTGACACTTTAAAGTATCTAATGGAAGTTTCAAAGAGCCTGTTTTACCACCAATCTAGGATGTGATTACTTTTCTGAACCAAACCCTCACATCCTCTTTTTCACAAATTTATCTGCAGCTGTCAAGTAGGGGTTGCCTAGAGGAAAAGCCTTTAATACTTCCCCCCAACAATGAAATACGGACATGGATGAGAGCACCAATGTCACAGCAGCAGAAAAATCACTGTCATTTTTCCCTGTAAGTGATGGGATTGTGCATGCTAAGTAAAGTAAAAAACCTACAGTGAAAATTTGCTAATACTTCTCTGAATTTCATTTCAGCCTTCACTCAACCCCTCAGAGTGAGGTCCCTCAGGAGAGGTACCACAGCAGCTTCTTGTGTGCCCAGTGCCAGGCACACCAGCAGGAGCTGCATGGCAGAAGCACAAGGACTGTTCTGAGAGGAATTAACCACATCCTGCTGTGTAAATACTGGTGTGCAGGAGCATGCACTCTCCTCCTGTACGTAACGGAAGTAATTTTTGCTGCTGACTTTTGGATACCCATCACAAGGATATGACTGCATTTTTTAAGAACAATGAAAAATAAAGCAATCAGCAATAGAAATAATTGTGAAGTGGTAAATGCCACCCATGTAAGTGGGTGTTAGAAATACCACAAAGAAGAAATCACCAAGATTAACTATAGCATGGGCAAGATGACATAGAGGTCCAAAGGTGCTGAAACTGCAACACTGAATAAAAAGCAGAATAATGATGATGCCTCAGTGATACAAATGAGAGAATTATTCTTTCAAGTGGAAAGGGTTTCAGAAAGATCAAGAACTCCACTTCTCACAATGCGTTTAGGATATGATTTATCCTCTTAAGCCAGAGATCACAGCAATTTTGAATTTAGACAGCAGAAGATGATGCAGTACTGCTAAACTCTGAGTCATCAACATGCAGAGGAATGAAGTTTGTTTACTGATGGGACTATATGAAAAAAGAGCAGGTAGAGAAAGGCTATGAGACTGAAAACTGCAAAATCCACAGAAACCTGCAAAAAGAGAATGATCATCCAATTGCTGCTGTGAAGACACAAAGACGGAGAGAGAATGGAAGGAGAGAATGGAAGTTAAAGAAAAGTACATTTGCCAACAATTGTTGGGAAAGTCCAAAAGATTCAGTAATACTTTGTATGCACACAGGCTTCAACAGAGGCATCAATAAAGCTTAAGGGTCACCCCCTTTGAATGGCAGAAGTTCTGTAGGGTGAAATTAATGACCGTGTAACTCCAGATAGCTGCTACAAGTACCTGTGCTCACTTAACTCAGATGTGAAGAAGGTGAATGATTTTGGAGAGAAAAATGGAGTCCTTCATACTCCCCACAAAATGGTACCAGAAAAATGGTATCAGAAGGTATCAGAAGAGTTTCCATACAAAACAATACAAGAGAGTGAGCAGACAAAGGGAACAGTAAAGCAAGAACACAAGGAGTGGAAATAAATGAGGAAAGCAGAGGTGTGAGCACTGACACCTCTGGAATTGTTAGTTCAACAGCTGAAAGACTTCAGGAACTCTAACAGGGAAAAAAGAATAGGCCAGTGAGAGGGGATGATGAAAGGGAGAGGAATCTCATGATAAGTTGTTATTATCCTTCTGCAGAAACTGGTGAGATTCTGTGTAGAAAGAGACAGAGCAAGGATGACTTGAGGCATGAATCAAATGCAGCTGAGAGGCAGTGGAAGCCACAAATGTTCTCATCTCAGCTGATGTCATTAGATTGCACAGTACTAATAGAATTTATTCCAAGACTGAAAAACAAAGAATACAGATGTAAGTATTCAGACTTAAATTAAAAAGGTTTTCTTGGAGTAAGGAAAACTTTCACTAAACTTAAAACTTGAGTTATTAAAAGCAAAACAAAACACAACCTTATAAATGAAATGTATGTTTGCTGGAAGCATGCAAATGCAGGTGGAAATTGTTCTTACCACATAGGGAGCCCTCTCTTGAGAGCTTGCTTTCCTCCACAGTTTAGCAATTTGCTTCACTCTTGTAGCCCAGTCTGCAACCAAAAAATGTGTCAATACACAAGGCTGTGATAAGTCTACTTGAGATACTTTCAAATCAAGATGCACCAATTGCTGCAAAATATTCAACTTGATTCAGTATATCACTCACCTGGAAACTCTTCCTTCAGGTTAGGGAAGTTGATATTTGTATAGAGAACAGGTGCTACAGTTGCCATTTCACCCAAAGCTTCTTCTTTCTCCCACTTTAGGGTGCTTCTCTGAGCATTGGACATGGTATCACCTTCACCCTCCAGGGGTGGAGCAGCTGGTGCCCATGAGCTGTTGGGATCACTCACCACTGGATTGAACGCTGGATTCTTGTCCCTGACAGACCAGAAAAGGGGCTTGTTTTACAGATTGTATAAAAACAACAAAACAAACCAAGCCTCAATTAGCTATTTCAGTTTGCTATTTCATTCTGTTTGCTATTTCAGCAGTGAACACACTGCAAGAATACATAAGGTTTTGTGGTCAAGAACTAATAATATCACATTATTAGTAACCAACAACACCCTCCAGGTGTTTTTGCTACTAATAGTTTTTTTTAATGCTAAATACACCAAATATCTTTTACTCCCCATATGGACTTACCTGGCATCAGTGTATGGCTGCTGTGCAATGGGAGCGAAGGTGCCCAGCCCACCTCCAGCAGCCAGAGCCGAGTGAGGAAGATGAGGGTTGGGGCCAATCAGACCATTTATGAGGGGCACTCTTGGAAATGCATTCTCTCCTGGAAAGAAGAAGTTTAAGTTACTCATTTAAGTTTTCAAGGGTGACTGCTTCTAAGGCAGAGGTACAATGTCTCCTCTAGTGAAAAATTAACCATTTTTAAAAATTTTACAGTGCTGACCTTACTTTTTTGGGAAAGATTTTAAATCAGTTTAAAATCCTCCCTTGTATGCTTAAAGGATTATTTTCTACTCTATCACATCCCTGGCACAGATTTTTTTTTCTTGTCTAAAATACAATTTTTTTCAAAAATGGATTCCCAAAACTTTTGCAGTAGTCCATGCCACAGTACTGCACCTTCTATTGAGGTAATAAACTTAAAAGCTAATGTTCTTCATGTTTGTTAGATCCAGATACAAGCAGCAAGCCATGGAGAAGGTAGTTTTCAGTCCTTGCAGGATGATCATTAGCCACCTGAATTAAACATCTCCTCTTCTGAGACTCCTGAGCATTGTACCAAAGTAAGTCTCATTATCTACTAACTCCCTAATTTGTAACCAATGAAACAGATAACTCTACTCAAATGAGCATTAACATTTTCTAATTAAATGTCCAGTCTAGCAGTACGAAGCCAGAAAATGTTATTTATTTGATTACAGTATTACAAATGTGGTACAGGCAGATTCATTTCAGCAGATGGTATTTGCAGATGTTACTACACAGAATTAATTCTGGCCCTTGGATCCCATCACTTAAGTAAGATTATAACTGTTGCCCCAGTATTTCCTTAAAGCACAGAAGTAGCTCAGGAATCAGATGTATCTGCAGGATGACATGGTATCATTCTCCCATTTTAGGAGATTCTTTCTGATCTAAAGGTTATGTAAGCTATGCAGCAGCTACAGCTGTAACACAAAATTTAAGAGAGTGTTACTGTGCTGGTAAACAAACACAGCGACTAACTGTGAAGACCTGGCCAACAAACAGGATGGAGTCAGGCCTCTGGTTTGCACTGTGTGCTCACTTGTCTTTATGAGAAGAGAGTAATAATTTTATCTGGAATTGCTGAAACTTGATGCAAGCTTCACCACTACTGAAGCATTTATCTGTGGATCATTCCACTGGAGCAGAACCAAACTGTAAATCCAAAACTTTGTTATCATGGCAGTTCCCACAGGGAGGAGCTGAACAATCTTACAGAGCCCAAATGCTGGAGCTATCCCCAGTACTCAAGTACTTGGGAAACAGGCAATGGTATCTACATTATCTTTTGCTTTAAATCAACTCATTATTTACTTAAAACACTCTCCTTTCTAAGAGGTTTTGAATTATTTTGTTTTTAGGAAAACTGATCCAACTAGGAAACAAATCAGTTTTTTTCTTATTATTAATTCACTGGTCAAATCAATTTGCATAGTCGTTCTTTGTAGTACCAAAGTAGTATCAAAGTGTGGACACTCTTTACATGAGCTCACAGAAAACCCACTAGAAGTGATGTCTGATGAGGAAAGGAGCACATTCAATTATATTCACACATACTGCTTATAAAAACAGCTCTACTGATAACATTAATATCTTGCCTTCAATACAACAGCAAGACGCTGTCTCTAACTCATGGTAATTTTAGTAGTGATGAAGAAAAATAAAGTATAATTTCCAAGATAAATTTTAAATTTGTTTAGCCTCCTTCCTATTAGGACTAGCTAATACATGAAACTGCATTCTTACAGATATTAAGACTCAGTAAATCAGTGTTACATAGAGCCTTGCCTTACCCTTGAGGAGGTACTCAAAAGTAATTAAAGAGTGTCAGAAGAGAACACATGCTTTATCACAGACTAATTTCCAAACCATCTAAGTGTCAGCTAAAGTAAAAGCACCAATATGTCAGAAAAATTTCAGATAACTGTCCTTTTCTATTAGCAACATTTACATGGATGTTAATCACATACTCCCTTCAGAACAGGTTTAGAGTAATATTTCACAAATTAACAATGTCAGATTCCACAATTTTGCACAGCATAAGACGAGTCCTACATCCACATCAGCATTTAAAAGGTGCACAACTCTCCTGGCCAGACTGCTGCTCACAGAGGCACCAGAGGAACATACCTTGGCTGTGCAAAGACATGAGCTGTGGTGGGGGAGGAGGCTGTGGCAGAGGAGCTGGCTGTGGGGCTGCTGGACTCAACACAGCTGTGAACAAATCTTCAACATCCTTCCCTCCCAGCTCTGCAAAAAACACTCTGCATGAGTTGCTGGCATTGCTTGTGAACTGTGTTCCATAAAAGATAAGGAGGATCAGAACACGTACCTGGGATTTTGTACAGTTTGCCAAGAATAGCACCTGGACAAAGCAAAGGCAACACAGGGTAAGTAATCATCAGACAAGCAATGAAAGTAATTGTGCAACCAAGTCCAAATAGGTCTGTTACAATACAGAGATGTGTCATTTGGGGGAAAGAGAAAAAGATGATTTCTACATAAGTTCTGGAGAAGACCAAGATTAAGGACAAAAAAAATTACCATCTGTGACCATTTTGTCTAGCTCTGGACTGAGGATTTCATCTAACTGCTCTTCACTCAGTGACCGTGAGCTCTGGTTGACATTCGGCTGAGGCAGAGAAGAAGGATCATCAGAGATGGGGCCAATATCCAGTCCAGCTGCAGGAAGAAAGAATATTAAATTAGACATGAATAGCAAATTTTATTAGTACTGAATAAAAAGCATAAACCCTATTTCCTTCCCCTAGAATTCAGCTGTCAATTAAACCAGGACATTCTAATATTTGAAAGGTAAGGCACAACAAAACATTGATTAGAAGAAGTAAAAACACCTTCCCACTCTTTACCTCCAGTTTATTGTATTGTTTGAGGAATGTTAATTGAATATAATGCAACTGGAAGAATGGGAAGTAAGACTACTGAGTTTTGAATGTATAGGTTTCACAATATAGTTCCACTTTAAGTATTTTTCACATTTTGAAAAGAATCACACCAGTAGTAAACGTGGTTCATGCTCATGTACCTTAAAGTTCACTTCAAATATTACACAAAATATTTACTGAAATGCTGTTGACATGTAGCCAATATAAAACAAATTAGAGAAGTTTCTCTTTAAAAAACAAATCCTAACTATTATGGGTTATGTCAAAGTTTATTTGTTGGCACTAAGAAAACAGAACTCACTACATAAATTTCCTAACATCCCTTACAAGTCAGTAAATCTCTCAAATGAGAAAAAATCTGGGGAAAAAGAATTATGTCTTTTAGTATTTAAAATATATTTATGTAATAATTACTAAATAACCCCAAATTTAAAATAATGAAACATGCCATTCTACTTATTGTCAACCTGTCTTTTGCATAAAGTGATGAACCATTATCCAGTGAAAACAAAAGGATACTTACTGCTTTAATCATGCTTTCATATATTCACTTTGATAAAAATGCTTTTCATTTACAAAATATACCATTATGATAAAAACTACACACTACTACAGGAAGTAATATTTACAGTGGCAGCAAGAAAATGCATGGGTTTGTATGATGAAACACAAAAAATGAGGAAGGTTTTCAAAAGCTATAAGCAAAACTTGATGCAGGACTCTTAAAGGCAGAGTGCAGAGTTTAGAGGTCGTGTTAGACTCAAACACCACAAAGTGGAAAATGAAACATGAATTAGTGACACAGTAAAGGAGAAGCAATTTCTACACATGCAGTTCTTTCAGCTAAAACCACTAGGAAAAGAGGGCTACTGCTAACCATGGATCATCCATTGTTTAGATTCTTACCAAATGGGGAGGGTGAGTTCTCAACCTGGAAAGTGCATAAATCAAGACCTACAGGACCCAAACCAGATAAAATGGATGATTACAACACGAAAATAAAAAAAAGTAAAGAAAAAGCTGCATGCTGAAAAAAGCTACGCAGGTATGAGAGACAACAGCAGCTACATTTTATCTTCTCTTAAGCAGCAAAGCAAAGAGCCAAGTAAAAACAAAATGTTGACAAGTTTGGGCATTTTTTTTGGTAGAATAAACCAAAATTGTTCCAAATCAAGGTATTCTTAAGACATGAAAATTGTATCTGAAATGACCTAGAGCAGAACCTACAGATACAGTACAACAAATACATCTATAATAAAGAGGAAAAAAGGAAGCAATAGGGAGAGACCCTATGGACATACATACCTGAATGATCTCCAGACTTTACCAAATCATCAGAAAGTATTCCAAGAATATCATCATCAGTATTTAAGACCTCAGAAAGATCAGCTAAAGGATCATCGGTGCTACCTGTAGAAGATGCAAAGAACAAAATCAACATTTCTACGTCTCTGGTGATGTTCTTGAGCTGCAACCCCAAGCACAGATGTACCAAGCTCTAAGGGTCTCCTATGCCCAGGTGTCCCTGGGGTCAGAGACTGTGCTGACCAGCAGCCCCTCCCTGCCAGGACTGAGCCACCTGCACATGCTTACGTTGTTTAGTCTTTTTAGAAGTGATAATGTGATGACATCATGTGAAACAAAGACTGGATGATTCCAGGGGAAAAATAATCCCAAAAAATCTACTCTGAGCTTGCAACCTCTGAGACAAAAAGGCCCATGAATGTGTAAG
Organism: Vidua macroura; assembly: GCF_024509145.1. NCBI lineage: Eukaryota > Metazoa > Chordata > Aves > Passeriformes > Viduidae > Vidua > Vidua macroura. Next base: position 6,663,824 of record NC_071571.1, read on the forward strand.
TCAACAAATAGGTTTTATATAGGATAGCTCACAGGAAATCTACAAGGAGTGTTTTAAAAAAAAAAAAAAATCAGTTACTTCTTTTACCACCACTCTCTTTCTTAATACAGAAGCAACTGGTTACTGCACCCTGATAGGGAAGTAAAATCTGGAGCAAGATTAAATAAAAGCAAGATTAAATAAATAGAAATTGAAGATGATACATTTAAGATCAGAAGAAAACTTGACAGAGTGGTAATGGCCAGAGGTAGAAATGTCATGTTTGTTTGCCATCCAGGAAAAACTAGCCTGGTCTAGCAATAAATTCTTTAATATTAAATAATAAATTCTGGATACTATTATCTTCTTGACCTCCAATTCACTAGAGAGGAATTACTCCAAATGGCCCATCTGGTTTTATTAACTAGTTGCTTTGGACTATTACAGATGTGCAACATTTGCAAAAAATGTTTGACAAACAAATAAAATTTGAGAAAAATATTTTTCACTAAAACTGCAGACTGTCATGACAACATGAGCAATCACTGTCAGACTAATAAAACATGATGAGATGGCAAATATAAATTTAATAGAAAAAACGAATTAATACAAATCATAAAATATACAATGTGGAAAATAAATATATGGCCAGGTTGAAGAGGGACCAGAAAGCCAAAGAACACACACATTTCAGACAAATACAGATGTGTTTCCCATTGTTACAATCCAATTGGCCCAGGAAAATATACAGCTTAATTCAGAGCCTGGTGCCAAGGACTTACTTCTATCATGAGGTTACTTTCCAAGATACTAAGTTTAACAATGAATTACAAGTGTCTTCTGCTGATTTTCAGAGACAACCCTTTTCCCTTCCATTACCAAGTCAAAACAAAAATTGTTTTTCTTCACTTTACTAGTGAAGAAAAACTTTTACCCTTTCTAATGCAGACAAGATGAAACCAACCTAATTAAATCAGGTTTTATATTTGACACTCAACAAGGTGGATTAATATAAACCAGTGCAGAGCAGTCCATTTAAATGTACAAACAAAATACAGCTCCTACTGATACCAGCACACCACTTTGCAGGCATAGTTATTTGTGCACCTGATAAAAAGTACTGCTAAATGTAAGTCCCTCAACAGAACCTAGTTGTTGGTGTTTGGTGGGTTGTTTTTTTGGAGTTTTTTAGTTTGTTTAGGTTTTTTCAGATACTTGTTTTCCTTCTGGCAATTTGGTCTAATTATGCAGGTAACTATAACACCAGGCACCACAAGGTGATGTAATGACTTCAGCTGCCTGATGGATTGATCATAGCCCTTGTTTAACTTTTCTCAAGTCAGGTTGAAGGTAGCTAAGTATCAGGGAAAAAAAAAAAAAAGCCCATGAAGGAAGCATTGGAACTGTGCTGGCAGCCTTTATTTCTTCTCTAGTATTTTATGCTATGGTGCTTTTCTCCACAGCCCTAACAATTCAGCTTCTAATGTGAATATGAATATATTGTGTAAGTAGCTGGGAGGAGCTCAGGTGAAAAGATCTAACATTTAAGGATATAAAGTTTACCATCTATAGCTACAAATTGGCCATGAATAAATTCAGGCTTCAAATTTGAGGGTCTCTAACTATGAAGGAGATTTGATTCCACAGCGGCCTTCAGAGGAGATAAGCTGAAAAAACCATCCTGCTTTCAAAATGGAGTTTGTTAAGTCTATAAAAATACTTGAATGCTGGTGACAGCAGAGGGATAGAGTCTATAATCCACAAAACTCACACAAGACATCTAATCTAAAGCATGTTTTTACTTTTTTTTCTTCTGTTTTTTCCTTCTTTTAATTCCATGTGTGTTAAATATTATCTTGGAAACAACGAAATCACTTGAGTCAGCTGCTTCAGATCACAATCAATAGCTGGTTGACATCTGCTGCCAAACAAATAGCTCAATACTGCTCATTAATTTGACTCTTTACAGAATGGAGATGAAAGCCAAGACAAAGCAAAATGGAAAACAATTTGCTTGCAATGCTGGATCTCTAAGGGAGTACAGTTCTAATGCTATCTTGTGAGCCTGATCCCCCAAATGCAACTATTTTTTTATTAAGTTCTAAAATCATAAAAATGCCTCTCCCAAGGCGGCAGCCATCCCAAGACGTTTAATCACATAGTAACATTTCTAGTTATAAAATGTCCCAGCAGCACCTGAATCAGTTGCAGAGACTCAGACAACTCCTCTCCTTTTGTCTAGGAACACTTTCTTTAGCATCCTCTGAAGACCTTACTTGAACAGATGACTTTTTCAGCACTTCCAGAAAAAAATACACTGAATTTAAGCTATTTCAAATAAAGGAAAGGTCACGCCTTCACAGTACACACCTCATCAAGAGGTCTTTTTTTATCAGAGACACACAGGTCAGAAAACTCAAGAGAGAGGCAGACAGTCCTCAGGATGCAACAGATCTAAATCAACACCTTCAAGTTCACCAATGAACAGACAGCAAGACCTGTGAGCAAAACTTTGCACTCTGTTCCAGCACTTGGAAGTGATTTAAGGGTTGCTGCCATGCAGAACAGAGTGCACGGAGAGCCACATGTTATAAAAACATAGGAAAGGTGAGTTTTCAACTGAAAATAAAACCAGCAACCTCCCTGTCAGACAAAAAGCAGGGCTGGGAGCCTAAAGCTCCCTTCAGTCACAGTTTCTAGAATTAACAGTAAACAAAGGACTCCCAAACCCCTCTTCTGTCCAGCTCTGCCAATCCCCATCACCACTGCAATCCGGGCTAGTGAAAGGTTCAGCTACCCTTATCCAAGGTGTGAGAACAAATAAATCCCAGAACATGTCCCTGAAATGTTCAGGAGCAGCCTGAACACATCGCTGCCGTCCCCAGCAGTGCTGGGTACCTGTGGAAAGCAGAGCAGGGACACTTCTTTAGATGCTTAAGAGCTCTCTGGAAGATGAACAAACATATCTAACCCTTAATCCTGGGATTATACAAGTGCAGTTTCCAAGAGAAGAACATTTTCCTTGTGGAAAAGACCTATGCAATTAAGGAAGGACTCTCACAGGAGTCAGCAACCCTCGTGGGAAGTGGCAGTGTAGGAAAACATCACAGTTGGTGACAACACAGTCCTGCAGCCCCCCAGTGCAGGGAACAAACAGCTCATATTGTTCTTGCTCCACAGCCAGGCCTGTATGGAAATGATGAAAACACCACAGTGCCCTGGGCCACTGCTCTCATCTGCAGCTCCAGCCAGAAGGGAGCTCAGCAATTAGCCAGTGAATCTATCACACAGGGGGATGCTATCATGGAAATAACAGTGTCCCAGAAAGTCACAGGCAAAGAGTTCAGAACTGCACTGGAACTGATCAATACTGGCAGATGACTTCACCCACTGGTGCCCCAACTACACCCAACAGTTGGACACAATTCTGGCTGGAAATCTGAACAGTTGCAAGAGAACTGAGAAAGACAACTGAGTTGAGAACATTCCTATGGCCAGAAAACACTGTCCTTTGAGTGTCTCACATGTCAAATGGGAAAGACAGTAGGTTATCCACTAAAGCCATTGCTAGTGATTTATTTATGAATAGCCACCTCTTTATTATTTATTTCTGAACAAAAAGAAGACAAAACTACAAAGTTTTACAACTCTGCTTTTTTATGAAGAACTTTCAGACTTTGAAAAAATAGACCACTAAATTAACATCAACTTCATGAATTTCTAAAACCCTGTACTACCATAAGACATGAACACATTAGTGACATCAAGCTTGCAGGTGGATAGGTGTCCCAGATTGAAAGGCAAGATGTATTCCACTTGCCATCTGTATGGCAGTTGTCTTCTGTTAAGTGGGCACTTTTCCTTATCTCTTCCACAGCCAATCCTCTCTCAGGGGAGACATCTGCTGAGAATGGGCTATTGAATGTCACTGCATGACTGATAACAACTAGAACATCCCATTGTGAGATGCTCCACCCAGAGGGAGGAGCCAAGCATTCCTAACTGGATATAATCTTGAGTTTCTGGAACACCAGCATGGCTTTTTCTGCGCTGGATTTTCCCAGAGGAACACCTGTCTCTTCCACTGCCTCTTCAGAGGAAGACTGCACCCTTTTCTACAGGATCACTGCTCCAACAGAACCACACCTGACACTCCAGGAGGACTGCAGCCATTATTCCCAATCGGACTGCTGCCAACACCCTGACCAACAGGGTGTCAGGTTGTATTCTGACTCTGTCAGTGTTGTTTTGGTTTACTGCATTGCTTATTTATTTTTTTTTATTTTCTTCCTTAATAAAGAACTGCTATTCCTGCTCCCATATTTTTGCCTCAGAGCCCCCCTTAATTTCAAATTTATAACAATTTGGAGGAAGGGGGTCTACATTTTTTCCATTTCAGGGGAGGCTCTTGCCTTCCTTAGCAGACACTTGTCTTTTCAAACATAGACAATAGGCCAGGAAAGACCTCCGAAGTTGAATTTCTCTGGCTTCAAAAGAAAGCTAGGGTGGAAAAAAGTCCTAGTGAGCTTATCTTCTTGTAGTGTTGGAACTAAGGAAATACAGACCATGGAACACTTCATTTCCAGAAGCTTCACCTTCAGGGGAAGTTACTTTTTTGCATTCTCTATTACTCATAACTTCAACTGTAGAAGAATCAATGTTTAATTATAATACAGCCTTTTGCTTTTCATTTAGCAGATTTTCACTGAGTAACAATCACAAATAGGTGACCTTTCTTCAAATGACTCTCTGGACAGTGGGAACTGTGATAGTGTCTGCAATCACTTATAGATGGAAAAACTTTGGGCATCAGCTGAAACACAAGCCATAAGTTAATGAATATACAAAAGAAATAGTAGAAGTTCCTAAAAATAAAGACACCTCTAACTAACAAACTAACAGCATATACTACAAGACAGAGAAAATATACTTTGAAGGAGACAGTAAGGTTTTAATTGCTCTTTTGTGTGAGGCTGCTCTTTCAGCAGCACTTTAGAACCCTCTGGCTATTTGCAAAATTCTCAGCAGAACCTTTAGTAAGGTTTTGCAATAGCAGAAGCAAAAGATTGCCTAGGGGCTACAAACTGTACCTGGAAAGGGCACTCATGTTCAGAAAGGACATGGTGAAAAAAAATTCCTAGGAGACTGGCAACCTAAAATAATCTAAAACAGTAAAGAAAAGAATAGTTGGATGATATTCACCCAACTAGTATTCACTAAACTACTAAAAATATCTTTTAATGAGAGTATCTCATGTTTTCTTCTATAATGGACTGTATGCTTTTTCTTACACAAGAGCTAATTTTAATGGATTTTAGAGTCGAAATGTTGCAGATTTGCTTTAAGTGCCAATTGTTGTGTCATCCACTGCTCTTTCTGAAACAGCTGGAGCCCTTGAGAAGAATATCACTAAATATCAGTGTTAGTTAACCTCACAAGGACAGTTCATATACAGAATGCTGAAAAATACATCAGATAAACTGTGGGAAGAAGGGAAAAGAGTGTGGAAAAGCCCCAGTCACCACAATAAAATCAAACTACTGAACTATCACTAAGTTCAGCTTTGTATACCTTGAGGTCCCAGTTTTGCCTGAGCTGGAGTGGAGGTGGAGCTAAGAAGGGGGTCAGATGAAGGATCCAGGAAATTGGTGGCCAAGTTTGTTTTACATGAAAGTGGAAATGACTCTTCAGGTAAATTATCCAGGCTCATCTTGTTCTGTCTACTGGTATCCAGTAAGTCTTTCCCAAAAAAAGCCTCCTGCAAAGAAGACAAAATGATTTAATGTAGGAAGAAAGTAAATGACAAGCCAGGGATTAGTAAGAATATAAAAACCACAGTCTCAAGTCTCACAAACATTCCAGTATTGCAATATCTCTTCCAGGCTACAACTTACCTGAGGAAGCTACATTACCAAAGTTTTAGGATTAAATTCATGCCTTAAGATTACACAGAAAAACTTTAGTCTTCTTACACATATGTGGCACAGACAGTGTACCAATGCAGTGTTATTATCTATCACAAATTTTTTATTATTTAAAGTATTTCTCCTTGCACAAAAAGGAGAGCTGAAGAAGGGGCACATTACTGGGCAACTTGATGTAGAACCCTGGTTCCATTTTGAGAATCACCATATACTGCATTTCACAAAATCATCCTCATGTCTAACTGCAATAACAAAACACCTGAAGATGTTTAACTTACATTATAAAAGTGCCTTTTAAAATATTACATAACAGCTATCATTCACCTAAGCCTGAATACTCAGTAATTTGCCAACTTTTACTCATTATATAACAATCTTTCTATTCCCATGTTGTCTTTAAAATCTTGATTTAGGATACAGTTCTAAAAATAAATCTAAATATAAATTTTTAAGTAGCAATTATTGTAATACCAATAAAGAATCTAAGAAAAAGTCTATATTTTAAAGGAGTAAAACACGCATTAAAAATATTTATCTTTATTAGTCCAAAGGAAACGTTGTTTAAGTATTTTCTTTCCAAGTCACTTCCCCACTTACGAAATACTATTTTTAAAGAGAAAATGTTCTGCCTCTCTGTTAATTTTTTGCTTTCAATCCAAATACAGTTCATGCCATGAAGTTTGGTGAACATGTACAAGACAATAAAAATTACAACTTTGGAAAGTTCCCTTCACCACGAAGAAGGTGGCTGAGAAGAAGAACAAGCCAAGTAAATGAGATACATTTATATATAAACCAGCCAGTTTGTAACCTGATTAATGTGAGGAAAGTTGCTCAATCACCATTAATATCCTGGTTATTATCCACAACTTCTGCCTCTTACCTGCTAGGGACACCATGAAATCAATGGGAGGGAAGAGCAGACATTATTGTGGTAGGGAGATGCAGGGCATATAAATCATAAAACTGTAGGAACCAAGTTTCCCTTATCAAGTCATGTTCTATAATCCTCTAAAAGCAAAATGAGAAGCTGAGGAAGTGGCCTGATCAGGCTAAGACATCCTACAGGGCTGAATGTGGAAACATCATATGTCAGTTCAGAGAGCAGAAGAATGGTTTTTCCACCCCATCTCATCTCAGAACAAGGAGAGATCCAAATACATTGAAAAGGATTCTCCAGAACCCTGGAGATTTAATGTAACATACATTTTCCTGTATAAGCTCATGAATGTTCTTTACAGAAAACCCGTTTCATTTAAATCATCATTTTGGAATCAGAAAAGAAACATTACTGGTTTAACACATGAAGAGTAGGCTTTTAAACAGATTTACAACACGAGGAGCAGACCACCAGCTTTACCTGCAAGTAGGCAGGAAAGGTTTCTTCGAGTTTATTTTTCTTTTTCCTGTAACGCTTTTTGATTTTCTCAGTACTTTCAGAAGCTGGGGTAGACTCCTCAACTGGAGTGTCTGGCAGCTGCTCTGTCCAACCTACAAAGGAACATCAGGCCACAAGTAAATAAAATAGTCAGTACTTTGCTCTAAAGTTACAATGGCAGCACACCTGGCTACCTCTGGGTACATGGGTTACTGCACATCACTCCAGATGCATGCCAAAGGTGGCTTTTATCCAGCTCTGAACTGCCCTGATCACCCAGGCTCTGGCAGCAGGAAATGCCAAATGTGACACCAGCCACATCACTTGTACCTCCCAGGTACAGACAGACCTCTAACTTCTGCATCCCCAGGCAACCTAAGAATTCCCTAATCTGACAAAAATTATAGGTGCCGTTCACCCAGATATTTGAAAAGACAATTCCACTGAAGAAGTACCTCCAGTGTCATCAATGCTGAGTTACACACTAACCACCTTTCATTTCATACACTATTTTTTCTCAAATTAGAAGTAAAAAACTTTTTTTTTAATCTGAGAAAGAACTATCATATAAATAATGAACAGTCTAGAAAAGAAATCTATAAAGAAGCCCTTCAAGAAAAATTACACATTTATTCAGCTGTCATATTTCAAAGTGGCACTGCTTTTTCTAATAAACACAAAAGCACACAGTGCTCATCAATCATTCAGTATTTTATTACAACAGAGCAAGAAAAACACTGCAGGTAATGCAGAACTTCTCAAGTTCTGCTACTTCTGTCTTGCCAAAGCAAATTAAATGAAGTTAAGGACTCTGGCAAGTTATTTAAGAAACTATATTATCACGGTAATAAAATCAGCTCTGCTTTGTACTGCCAGAGGACCATGAGTGGAATGAGGTTCACCAACACTGTGACCTCTGCACTGTCTGAGAGGGAGGTTTTACAGAGAAAAGGACTGGATGTGACAGGGATGCAAAAAATTCTGGTAAAGCTGATGAGTACTGGCCACTGAGAAGCAGGCTCTTGGCAAGCTATGATTTGTATTTTTCTCAACTAGCAATTGTGCCTGAGCAGACAAAAAGAAACTCCAACTTTCAACTGAAGAATACTTGTTTAAGAATACTCCTTTTTAACAATATGCATTGTAGTCTTACCCAGAATGGGGAATTAGCTTTTTAGCTGATTTTTAGAAGAAGTTTTACTTAAAGGAGCAGACCCCTATGCAAATGAAAAGATCTAACACAAGATTTTCAGCACAACCTGAAATAAGGCAGTATGCTACACTGAAATATTATTTACAAAGCAGAAACACAGCTGTAACACTAATACTGAAGAGAAAGCAAACACTATACCAAGATTTGGAACTTAATCAGAATATCTGGCTGCACTGATAAAAGAAATGTTTATTGGCTTTACGAAGTAGTTCTACAAATGCAAACACAGACCAACACTTGAATGTTAGATTTTAATAATACTGCCTTGGTGCTGTAGCAAAGATCCAGTCTCCATCATGTACAAATCTACAGCAAGAGACTGATCTGGCTCTACAAAAGGTAAAAAAACAAAAGGAGAGAGTGACAGGAGAAATCACAGGCCAGGGTCCTTAACTGGGGTGGTATCAGCCATCCTTTCGAAGCAGCTGCCTCCTTCTACTGACTTTCCAGGGAACAGGCTCTGAACTAAACGTATTCCACATCTCCCCTGCATGATACCTCAACATTCTCTAAGATTAGTGTGAGCAACTCCAGATGGATGGAATAATTTAGACTAATCACACACAGCAAGAAAGAGAAAAAGGCCCATGAATAAAATCTGACTTCTTGTTAGGTGCCCAATCTACTGAGAATTGCAGTGTCAGAGGCATGAAAATGGCTCTGCCATGGGAAAAGGCACCCAACAAAGTCAAGGATTCCTCAGCCCTGGAAAAGGCAACACTGATGGGGAAATATGATATACATCTAGAAAATATTTCTAGAATGAATGATTTTTTAAAAATAATCTTTTATAACATTAAATATAAGGACAGTTTATGAAACTCTCAGATATCCAGTATCTGGCTTAAAATAAAAAGGAATTATTTCTTTGTGCAACAATAACATATGACTAAATTCTCTAATAAAGGATTTTCCAGAGCATAAACAGATTTATAAAAATTGATTAGACACACTGATGGAATATGAAAGACTGCTGAGTATTCAAATTGATGGTCCAGGAGATACCCCTGGACCAGGGTTACATCTGGAGAAACGTGTATCAGAAAGAGGATTGCTCTAAATCTAACATCAGCATCTCATCATAATTCTCACTATTTATCTCCTACAACAGCCTGCAATTCATTGTTCCAGTTTCTTCGTACATCACAGGCTGTGTTAAAATTATAGCTATGCAGGAATGGGTATTTTCAGTTGAATTAATAAAGCCATCATGACAAACATACATGTTGATGAGCTGTATTGCTTTTACTGCATTAAGCATGAACAAACATTTAATACCAAATCCCTGCACTTACCTTCATCTCTGCCAGGCAACTGTTCAGAAACAGATCCAGAAGAATCTTTCCTGGAGAGAGATCTTTTTGTCTTCCCCTGCCCCGTACGACTTCTCTGACGTACCATAAATCCACCAATACCTGAACAAGGAAGCAAAAATTCAATGTATTCAATAAAAATTGTGTTTCATAGTACAAGTAAGAGCCAAGATTACCCTGCAGGTCAAGGAGACTGCTGCATCTAGATGTCTAGGAATGAATCTGAGATACTTGAGGGGTTTTCATTTCAAATTCTATGAGACATTTCTGAATTTTTATGTCTCAGTGGGTATACATGTAATGAAAAATGATCAGAATTTCAGGACTGTAGAACATCCACAAAAGTTCAAATCACCAAACCTGGCAACTTTCAGATGTAGGTTTTCCCCTGCCTTGGGGCAAACTGACGAGTTGCTGGAATTAGATGTCAATCTACCAAATGAAACCTATTAAAGAACTTCAAAGGACCACAAAAAATCCTCTGCAAATAGCTCTAGAGAGCCCACCACTCCAAATGATGCTACTAGAGAAGGACCTATCCCAAATAAAAATAAAATTAATCAACATCTTAGTGGCCTGAAACTCCTGAATCCTTCACTAGTGACTGACTGCAGAGTTCCTGATCCTTTGCAGTTGGTGTGTATGTATCTAAATGTAGCAGATACAGATCTGTTTAATTTTCCAGGGGAATTGCTGGCTGCAGAAAACTAATGGATAACTAATGGATGTATTCTATGTGGATACAGCTCAACTGTTTGTGCACCAAAGACATACAGTTCATTAATTCAGTCAGGATAATTAAGAATCAACTGCACAAAGAAATTAAAATAAATGAATTCATCCAGTAACTGAATTCATTAAAATTCACCTGTCAGAAGTAATCTGCAAATACCTGGTAAACTACTATTTTAAAATATTTCAGAAAGCACATAAAATAACTGCAAAATTTGTCTGAAATTCAGATATTTCCATATATATATACATAGACACGTAAAAACTCTCCTTCAACAATTATAGAAATACAGCACAATTTCCTATCAAGTTAAGAATCAATAAGGCACAGATGTGGGCTACTACAAGTAACTGACAAGCACACTAAGAACAAGTGCACTGCTGACCAGCAACCTTTGGAAATGTGTTTTGGTAAAGAAGAAAAAAGTCAACTTTAAACAGAATAGAGAAAAAAATCTACAGTCAACAATAAGCAATAGAATACTTCAGAATTTCATAGTGTTTTCTAATTTTTTTTTTTTGTAATTATACAGAAAAAAAATGAACAATGGATACACTATGATCTAAGTTACTTTATCCTACCAGGTCTGTATGGTTTTCGCTTCCGTTTTTTAATCCCATCAGCTCCTTCAGCCACTTTGGTATCATCATCCACAGCTTCCCGTTCTGGGCTGGAATCTGATTTTCCATCACAATCCATGAGGTCACCTTCTGCAGAAAAGAGGCAATGGTAACTTTTACTGGAAAAGCCAAAGAAACTTATTTTTTCCAAAATTTCCACATCTGACTGTTTTATGAGAAACTGGATGAGAATGACAGATTTTTCAAAAGGGTAACAGATACTCATAATCCCTGGACATTTTTGGGAAACCCATCCTATCTATACATACATTTCCTATAAGATGATGTTTAGACAAAACCAGCAAATAAATGCTGTAATCAGTATATGTAAATCAGAGAAAGCTTTCGGTACCTCCTTCGGAAGCTTGTGCTAAGTGTCTGAGCAATCTCTAGCTATTCCATCAAGGAATATGGATCCAATTTACCAAAATATACTTCCTTTTCTTCACTGTCCTCCTCAGTTTTCTTTGGCAGGGCTTTTTTTTAATTGAGAAGACACTTAAAAACTGCAGCCTGCACTTGGAAGGTAGAGTGTAATGACTTCTAGTGTGGTGGGTTCATGACTTGAAGCTGTGTGACTGACTGAAAGCAGACTGATCTGTGAAGAGGAATTTGATTTATAGAATACAAAATTCAGCCCAAAAGAATTACTCAGCCTTGAACATGAAGACTATAATTCAAAGTTAGAGTTTATATTCTGTGGGAAAGCAGGGTAGAAACAGATGTAAAGTATGTTGACACTAAAAAGCCTTTGGTGTTGAAGAGAGAGGGAAGTAATTCTTCTTGATATCCCCAAAAAGACCTTGCATCTTTTATCATAAGCCTTCTGAAATGTTAAGTATGTTCTCACCCCTGAAAAGACACTGGAATTCTCATGCTCTGCTTTGGATATAGGTGTATAATTCTATATGGAGTAAAACCCCATGCAGTTGTAAGAGGGAGAAATATTGTTATAACAGAGCTGGACTCTTTCACACCACTTTTGCTGTAGCAGAACTGCAACCCTCACTCTTCCACAGGCTAGGTCATGGCCCAGACTTTCCCACTGATAAAGACCTCACTGAGTTCTACCAACAAAGCCAGTGGATGGCAAAGGCCACCAAGCTGAAGCTCCCAAAGCAAGCTTAATTTTCAAGTGGACTCTAAAATGTAGAAGACCCAATGAAATCTGAACCTGATGCAAGCCTACAGACAAGATGGTAATGAAATGAGCTCAATTTTCTCAGATAAACCCTCTTTTTCCACCTGGAACATCAAGAGTCAAAATAAGGTTTTTTTTTCCTTTTGCCCTGGACTTTCTACAATGTGTTACTCCAATCAAAGCCATGGCACTGTTTTATTCATGCTGATGCTCATACAAAAATTCCAGATATTTGGAGACAGATACTGATCCCCTCTCCAGAGTAGAGCCCTACACACACAGAGGTTCAAAGAAATCCAGCCCATCTCCTATGTACTCACTGTGCTTTATCTTCAAAAAGGCAACAAAAGGTGATCAGAACTAATCAAAGTTGTGGATGCTCTGGCTCTCCCTTTCATACCCTGCTATCACATCTATATATCCTGTTATCTACTTGAAAAGACCTACCACTTATAGAAGAAGCCAACAAGCAGATGAAGTCAGAAAAAGTCATACAGAAAACAGGCACACATTTTTAAAAGTAAACATTATTAACCACTGAAGGAGAACAAGAGAAGTGCCTCCAAATTCAAAAGCATTTTTTGCTTTCAAAAACCCAGGTGATGGAGAATATGAAAATGTGAGATGAAATTTCAGAGTCCATGTAATGCTATGATGATGTACCAAACCCTGTGAATACTGAAAGACATGGAAGAAAAACAAACTGTTTAAAAGGTTAAAAAGAAATAAAAGGAAGCTATTTTTAGTAAAGAATAGTTCTAGTCAACAACAAAGGGTAAGAATGTGCTCATCAAAAAATAGAACCATACTTCTATCAGCAAGTTAACACTGAAACTTCACTGATGGCTGAACTACCCAGCTTCTTAAGACATTTAATCTCATTAACAAGGCAGTGTTGCATTTCAGAATTGTGGGGAGGTGGGGCACCTGCGTGCCTCAGTTCCTCTCCAGAGACGGCTACATGACCAATGCAATGATTTTCTCACCTGCCACTGGAAGGAGCCTTGTCCCAGGCCATGGATTAACACCTCTTGTGCCATCACCCTTCTCAGCATGCACAGGCAGACCACGGCAAGGACAATGGTGCTGCACCATGCACGTGTTAGCCCAGATCACTGACTCTCCCCTTACTTCTTTCAGAAAAGAGAAATACTCTGAGCAAGAACTACTCCACTTTCCTACTTGATTTTAGTACCAGCCTCTCAGCAATACAGATGTTGCTTTTCTGAGCCAATGCTTTTGAACAGTTTGCACTGAATTTGAGTACACCTGTACTCCGTGAGTGTGCAACATTTCCCACAGGTAACCCAAAGATTAGACAAAAAAATCATCTCCTATTTCCAGTGCTGGCAGCCCTAGAAAGGTGAATTTCCTACAGGATGGATGACCCATAAACAGAACAACAAGGAAAATTCCTGATATGGACAACAATGAGCCATGACTACTGTTCAAGAAATTTCCATAAAACATTCTGTACAGAACACAGGAGTATCAGTGTAATAAAAACTCCCAGGGATATTTGCAATACACACAGGTACTGCAACACTCCAAACTACAAGACATGCCAAAAGTAGACTGCTACCTCTACTGTCATCCATCTCCCCATCTCTTGAGTGTTCTGACTGGGCATCTGGGGGTGTCTGAAGCACAGCCACACTGTTCTGATTTATAATCTTCAGTTTAAGCTTTGGTTTCGTCCGTTTTCTTCTCGGTACTGTAACAGTGAGGCTCTGTAACTGAGACATGCCGGATTCTGTCAAGCAGACTCCATCCTGGGTGTATGTCTTCGGTGGGTCTATAAAAGTTGAATGAATCATAACAGCAATATAAAACTCTTTTAATTTACAAGTCTTTGATTTTTTAGGAATAGCACTTACAAGAGTTAATAATCCACAAGTATGGAGCTGACCCATGAGTGAAGAAATCGGAATAAATAAACCAGAGAAATCTGACACTGTCTTACACATTACAATTACAGCTTTATGATTTAGAGTCTGATGTCAAATCCAGCAATAATCCATTACACTGCTATGAAACAACTTACATCAAGGACTCATTAGAAAGAACAATTTGATTATGGAAATTGGTGCCTTGCAGGGTATTTCTGTATTACTGGCACCCACAGAAAACTGTGCAAGTCATACTCTGTGTCCCTGTTGATTGTCAGCCAAAGCCCCCATTCAGCCCTCAGCACTTGACCTTCATCTTATTAATAACCTTAAACCTCCAAGATCTCCTGGTAACTCAGAGAAGTTATCAGCTCTATTTAACAGGCAGACAAAAAATCCAAGTTGTATCAAGTGAGCTGCCCAAGATCAAACAGGAAATTGTGGGTAGAACCCAAGTCTCCCAAGACCTGCAAGACTGCTTCCTCCTCAAGCTGTTAAATGACAATTGAGTCCACTGATAAGCTCTAATATTCCTTAATTCACCATGCAGAAAGGCCCTGTCACTTGTGCTAGGGTCCTGCAAGTGGAAGCTTGGGAACTTTCAGGGAACTGCCAAATAATGAAGAGGCCGCAATGATGCTTCAGCTCTCTGGAGCCAATTAAATCATTATTTGATAACACAGCTTTTGAAAACATACAAATACAGTAATATTTGTTCCATTTAACCAAAAACTTTTCTCATGTAACATCTGACAATACAGCTGGTTCTGAACAAATTCTTCCCACTTGACTGCCTTCTTATACCAAAGTTGAAAGGTATGTGTGTTTCAGAAACATCTCACACTCTTTTTTAGACTGAATATTTGAGGGGAGAACTTTCTCTCAGGTGTCAAATAGAAAAAAAAAACTCTGATGTGATGGAAGCTGTCCTAACATGACGGAAGCTGCTGGGTGCTATCACTGTAAAGACTGACTTGTGAGTGGGCTTGTCAGGATTATCAGTTCCTAGCACAAACCAGACAAACACAGAAAAGCTGCATCCTCCTAACCTTGCATCCTCAAGCCTGTAAACATTTGTGTACATGCTTGACTCAGCCACAATGTGTTATCACCACTGATATTAAGGCAAGCAACTAAGACTGTAGGATCAAAGCATAATTTAAGGGAATTATTATAGTGCAGGTATGGCAGGCAAGAGAGAAGAAAGAAGAGAGAATGAGGGGAAAAATGGAAAGCATGCTGTGGTAACTGAAGGATAGTTAATGCTGTGTGTTACAAAACCACAGGAAAAGGAATTTTTGTCTCATATAAAAATACACCCTTAAAATATTCTAAATGATCAGATATTAAGCATTTCCATTCTTTACCTAGTTCTTTTGATTTTGAAATAATCTGAGCTCCAACTGATGAATCACAACAGTCCAAAGAAGGCACTGAAAAATATAAGGAAAATAATTTCAACTTTTAAAAATGGTGACTTGATTTAAACTGAAACTATCAATTTTCCTTCAAGCAGTTCCATTAAACTCCCTAATTTATACTGTTGGCAATTATTTACTTGCACCTTTAAAATAAAGTGCTTTCCAGTGTCACAGATGTGACTAGAAAAGAAGTGTGGAACAAACTGGAGTGCTCCAATTTCCTAAAGCCAAGAATGGCATTGGAATAGCACTGAGCTCAATGGGAAGTTACCTCCTTCTACTGGACCAAGGGCAAATGAATACACTGGGTCTTTTGGGTTAAAAAGCAACCTCTACACTAGTCATGATGTTCAGGTTTTGCTGCCCTAATCACTAAAACTGTGAGGGTTTTGTGAAGTGGGTATTTCCCCCAGGAGGGGCCAGCACACTCCAAGAGCTTTGCTCACAAGGCTCTCACTGTGTCTGTGCTGTCAGGCCTCTCACACAGCACTTGGAGAAGGCTGAGGTATTGAGAACAGATAACACAGGACCTGCTGAAGTTAGATAGGGCAATTCTTATTCCAGATAAGAGTATTGATAAATGGAACAGCAGAAATTCAACTTAAGAACTACACCTTGTGTGCTGCACTACAGGGCAGCAGTGGAACAGTGGGACTGCAAAAATAATAATCAAAATGTCCTGCAACACAAGGCTACTTTTGCAGTGGGTAGAAATGCTCTTCCCTTTTGCCTAACTACATAACTGCAATCATGCTCCACTCACCTATGATGTGTAGACTAAACTTTTAATATTAGTAGTGACTTCACAGAGATTACGTAGACAGAGCAGTAAAGAGAAAATTAGGAGCTCTTATCTCGCAAACACCGAACTAGAATCAGAAAACCTGTTAGTCAGGCACAGTTAGCATTACCACAGAAGCAAGTTTATCCACACTTTTTTTGGCCTACAAACCTTATTCATGCTGAATTTAGGACTCAACATCTGGAACATTTCCCTTGTGCCTGTCACACAAGCTGAGACCCCTGAGGCAGAGAACCCGTGGGGGGTTCTTTGTGTCACATCAACCATGGCACGTGTGCTGCTGCTCCCACCTCACAAGACACCATGGGAGTCAGGACAAGATGGGGAAAAGCACAAAAGCTTCCAAGTAACACTTAAAATGAGTATGAAACATACAAGATGCTTTCTAGCATATAAACAAATTTAAGGAAATTGCAAGTCTGTCTTCAAAAACTACAGTGCTTTGAAAGTTTTATGTAATGTGCAACTAATGCACAGGGTATAACCTACAGACAACCAGCATTTCATGGAATTAGTAAATAACAGGAGCCTATGAGAGCTACTGAAAAACTGAACTCAACAGTGGAGAGAAAGACAAGAAGAAAAAAAATTGAAAATGACATTTTGAAAGAGACATAAAACCAGAAAGAAGCAAAAAACAGAGGACAAGTTGCAGAAAGGAAGATACTCAAAACACTGAATTGAAAAAACAGAATATAGGCAGATTGTAAGTGGAATAAGTGGAATTCAAAGTGGAATAAGACATCATCTGTTCATTTAATTTCTTATAATTTGCAAGATGGTTTTAAGACTGAAGTAGCAATTATTGAATTGGATCTAAGGTAAACAAGAAAATCAGAAAGACAGTTGTGAACAGAAATTTGAAATCCTTAATTTAAAAGTCAAACAACAGAGAGATCTTCTCATTCTGGTCAGACTGAACAATTTTAGCTCTGGAGACTGAATAGAGTTGAAAGGCTCAAATAAACAAGCTGATAGTGACAGAGGTGAGGCCTTCAGAGACCCACTCACAAAAACTGCAAGAAAAAACAGTGTTTGAAGACAGTATCAAACAGACTTCCAGGAAAGGAGCTAACGAGAGTGCAGATTAAGGATTACAATCAATAAAATGGGTAGCAGAAAAGCACAGGACTGATAGAGAAGGCCTATCCAAAGGAGAAAAAATTAAAATGGAAAAAGAATAGTACTTTCTGAGGCATTCAGCTGAAGTTTAACCAAAAGTGCTTAACTTAACTTAAAAAGGGTTTAAACGTGTTGAATACTGTACAGCATTTAGTAGCCTCAGCTGAAAGCAAATAATTGCACAGAATATAATGATGAGAAAAGAAAGCAGAGTTCATTTTTAAGTCTGTTATAGAAAAGAACAATTCTATGAAAAAATGAAACCAGCATAAGGGATAGAGTGGAATGGCTGATGTAGAAATACAGCACTAGCAGAGCACTCTTTATTGAGTGCCTGCATAATTGTGTCAATGACACAGGGATTTTTTTGGTAAATGCAGTAACACAAGAACATTAGAGCTGATGCAATAAATGTGCCAAATAATAAAAAAATTCAAAAGTTAATTTTTTAACACATAGTATTACGTTGGGTTTGAATCTTGTAAAGTACATAGAATTCAATTTCAGAACGAAGAAAAATTTACATCAGTTTAATGAAAATGATACAACAGAGACTGCCAGCCACAATGTGTCTCACTGGCAGTATCAGGTACCCCTGGACAAGGGTAAGTGATACCAAATCCTCACTGCCTCCATGAGCATGTTTACTTGAGCCCCAGGAGGAAAAACTGCACACAGGCAGCTTCAGAAACTGCAAACAGATCAGTTGTAACTGGTTACAGAAAACCAGGCAGAGCTCTGCATCCTGCAGAGGAACAAAAACAGCACCAAGGGAGGAGGAAGTTGGAGTCTGGATGGAGACAGGATGGGAGTTAAGTGAGGAGGGATGAAATTTGCAGATGGGGCATATGACATGCAAGGGCAAATGACACAAAGGCACAACTGCTGAGTAGATGGTCAAGAATTGCTTGTCCAGGAGCTGATGTGGGTGAGAGACACACACTCCCCTCCTGAACGTGCAGGAATTACACCACAGGGAAAAGCTGCTGCTACCTAATGCACCTGCCTAGCATCTAGTCATGAGAATTTATAAATTTCTCTACAGGACATAGTAATATGCTGGGGGACATTTGTTATAACTTGAGACAGTACTAAAAGGAACCTGATAAATTAGTGATCAGTGATGGTTATTTCACAATAACCTAGTAATGAAAGTTTCTGGTACGCTATGCTGGAGCAAATCTTACACCATTCTGGGTTTTGATACTTATGTATGTTCAAGAAGAAAAACGCTGTCTTTTATTTCTGTTTCTTGATAAGGATGACTTTTTAAGAATATCAGGTATGATGAGACAGGGAAGAGCTCTTACAAATTTAGTAACGTTTCCACTTTCTGAAGAAAGAGAAATCAAAGCTCCTTCTCAATACCTACACACAAGAACCATTTACTCTTCACCAAGGGTACACCTGCAATGTTTTGTTTCTTTATTAGGTTGAGGGGCTCTTGTTTCTTCTAGAAAGAAAGTGGTTACAAACCCTGTAATAATACTTGCAACACAACTACGATACATCAAATGGAAAGGGTAAGAACCATCCTAGTAAGAACCCCACAATATGATACATTTTCAGATGCTTTCTACTGCTAACTAACATTTATTTCCCTAAGTTTATCAAACACTAATTCTTCTCACTTTGAAACAAAAAATTATAGAAAATTTCCAGAGACATTTTAGAAGAATTCATGAAAGACCAAAACATTTCATGTAAAAGTACATGCAGGTATTGCTATCAACATGCATCAAAGGATATATTCAGACATGCAACTGTGCAAATGTACACGTGTTAGAGATGTTTTAATACTGAGTCAAACAGGAAAGAATAAGCTTAAAAACTTGTCTTAAAAAAAAAGGTGAAAAAAATCTGCAAAGAAAACTTGGGAACTCCCAAGGGACTGGCTCCTATTCCTTGGAATCCAAACCTAAGCAACACAACTACATAGAGGTGTGCAGGAAGGACTAACTCAGGAGCCAGCTTCTGCCTGGAAGTGAAACACCTCTTGTGAAGCTGTTCCATCTGACATATCATGAGCTTTATCTCTACAAGGTAGCTCTGCCAGCTCCAAAGAGAAAGGAAGAAGTATTTCTTACTTGGATCTTTTCGCTTTAAGTACTCAAAGCTTATTATAAAAATACACTAAAGTCTGTGTTGTATCTGCAAGTTTCTTGCTTTTTCCACTCACAAAACCTCTTTCCTTTTGAATTTTTGGAAGCAGATCTTTACAATGAAGTGACTTGCAGAAATACAGAAGCATTAGTCATTTTCTATTAGTGATAAAAATAGATTCCTTGGAAGACTTCCAGCAGGGAGTATATAAACCTCCAAGGTCAGGTCAGTAAGTTACAATTACTGCTGTGATGAGGACATCACAGTGTTAAGAGACATTAGATGCTCTATTGAACTTTTCTTGGCAGACCTCTCAAGCTTCACATCATCTTCCATCTTGATCAGGAAAACCAATCTTACAACAACTTCTTGGTGGATATGAATTTTTCTTGAAACATTTGCTTAGTTCTTGTACCTTCTGTTCTCTTGTGATACCTCAATAAAGGGCTAATATGAACACTTTCATGTGCTTATGCTAAAAATGGGAATGGGTGTCAATGTTAAAGGAGCCAACTGAAGCAGCAACTTCCCTGAGCTGACATGCAGGGAAAACAGACCTGGGCTATCACCCTTGCAGCAAGACTAAAATATAGGACTATAAATCATGTCACAGGCCAACCTAACTGCTGACAGGCCACTCACAGGAACGTTAACCAGCACCAACCCATGGAACCAGATGCTGTAAATGTGCTTAGAGTGCAGTAACCTCAGCTCCTGAAGTGCCACTGCTCAGAACTGTGATACAGACCAACAAGGCTGTTGGTATCCATGTTCAGAGAAGTGCAAAGTTCATCAGAAGGAATTACACATTTTAATTCATAAGGAAGTGATAACTCCCAAACGAAGAAGTATGGCCAATTCTTTTCAAGATTGCAGCTAGGGAGGGAAGCACTGGTCTTGAATACTAGGAGAGCTGAGGAAAAGGCATTAGGAAAACATGAAGGAGGATGGGAAAAATGCTTACATAGCTACTGCTGCCTCAGACAGCCTCAGAGCATCAAAATACACACACTTTTTCTGCTTAGAAATAATTTTCTGATTCTTCTGCAGAAGTAGCTTTAGAGAATTGGGCATTCTTCCTTCCACTTGACAAAGTGAGATGCCTTTGACCCGTTCACTACCAAACACTCTTAGCAGTTTATCCCTATCTCCAATACCTCTACCTAGAATTCCCAAGAGGTTTCCTCTGGCCTAAATCACTTGAGGCTGCAAAAGAGCCTAAGACACTTCCACAAGAGCCCTTAAAACAAACACACACACAAAAAAAATCTTACTTCTACCACGAGCCAAACCTCCAGCAGAGCACAGAACACATTCCCAAAACTATTTATTGCAGTGTGCAATCCTGCCATTGGTTTCGATCGTCTTCTTACCGTTCGTTGGTGGAATGTATGGCCTACAAATGGTACAGTCAAAACCCATATCAGCTATGTTTTCCACTTCCTCCTCTGTGTTTAAGTTCTGACAGATTGCATGCATCCATCTAGAAATTAAGTGGGGGAAAAAATACAATTTAAAGGAAATAGGTGGTGTTTTAGAAGACCCAAGTATCAGTCTATGGTCCAAGTAAATGGGGAATAGTTGTTCAGTTTGAATTCTTTTAGGGAGAAATCACAGAATCAGGTTTTCCATATACAGCATCCCCTACAGTGGTGTGTGTTACATCCTATATATGAAGCAGCAGATCAACTATTTCCCTCCACAGGAAGGAACCCTCTATAAAACAATCTCCCAAGTATGTTTTTGTATGGTAATTTTCTCCTTATTCACAATGATTTTAATTACTTTATACAACATAATCTAGATTCAGCCTCACAACAACAGTCTTGTGAGGTGTATTAGTTTTATTTTTACAGGGCAGGGGGGAAGAAGCACAGAACGATCAGTTAATTTGCCCAGAGTCAGACAGTTAAGTCTGTGGTAAAACCAGGAATGAACTACTAAGAGACTTCTGAGACTCAGTAAAATCCAGTGTTCTTTACCACATGACCATTTCCTTCATCTCTATGCTTTTACATTAGGGGGAAAAATTAAAATAAGACTTGAACAGGAAAAACATGGGAAATATTAGAAATTCTTACCGATCACATTGTCTACATTGAATTATGAGCTCCTCATCCCTGTATGTGCGGTAGCAGATCGGGCAGGTAGACAAACTTGCACAGGGAGCACATTGTGTGTAATTATTTTGCCATTCACATCTTAAACCTGGAGAAGTTGCTCCACAGTGTCTGCACCAAACACACCTACAGAACAGACAAAAAGATCTATTACTGTCAGTTCACAGGAAGATGATTTTGTGGCTTTAAATCTCTTCCACTTAGAATGAGGTGAGTAATTAAGTTTTAACTTAACAACATGTTTAACCACAAATGTTTAACAACATTTTTTGTACTTTTTAAAGAAAGTTCCTAATTAATAATTCCCTTGAAGCTGCAAAAGCAGGCAGATGGGTTCTTGTAACAGCTCAACAGGTCAGAGGAGTTCCTGCTTCCAGTTGCCATTCACTTTGAGATCTCGAGACTTAATCATGTGAGAGGTCTGGTCTGTTTGTGTTTCACCCAAGTAAAACAAATGGTTTTCACAGGGTTTTATGTTGAGAACATGAGGGTGAAGCACCCGTTCATTTTTCCAACTGAACGCTGGAATGATTACAATGAATGTAAATTGGATTTTTTTTTTTTGCTATGAGTTTCAAAAGAGAAATTTTGTCTATCTCTGCTTATGTGGTGTTTGGTGTGAAGCAGCAGTTTTAAGAGGAGGTAAGAGTTTCCCTTATACACTGATAATTGAATAAAAGAACTCAAAAGCATTTTGTTGGCTTTGTTTGACACACCTGACTTAGACACAATTAAAACCTTGTTACAGTTCAACTGACATTACAAATACCAAGTGACAGAGAGAAGCAGAGGAGGCCAGCAGTGAGCACCTCTGACCCCAGACCCAAACACACCATTTGCACTTCCAGCCTCCCTTTGGCACAGTCTGCAGGGGTGGGTCCAGGCAGTAGGTGTGGTAGCTGATGTCGCAGTCGTCGCACAGGAGGAGTCTCCCTGGATCTGTGGCTTTCCCACAGGCTTCACACACTGTGCACTCCAGACACCTCCAACCTTTGCTAAGTACCACTTTAGTAATCTGAAAAATGCAAGGTGAGAATTAGTTGAAAATGGCTCAGTGAAATGTGATCAATGTATAAATTAAGGTCTGGCTGTGGAGCTCAGGATGCTCTTCTGGGCACACCACCCACATCTCAAGGAGCTTTTATCAATCAGACTTTCTGCAATGAACAGGAATGGATTAAACAAAGAAACTGTCCTCCTTTCTGATATTTTTAAAAACAGGTGCAGTGTTTCCCTTTTTAAGTCACCTGACTGCCAGGACTTTTCAAATATCATGGAAAAGTGGCATGGCAGCTGCATCAGCCAATTCCCTCAGGACTCTAGGATGCATCTTGTCAGGTCCCAGAGACTTGTGTACATTCTGCTTCCTCAAGAGGTCACAAACCTGATCCTCATGATGGGATCACGGTGCTGGAGTTTTAGTCATCTGAAGCAAACAGCTAACTTACTGCATTTAATATATAATGCAAGAGTAGTATATAAACAAAAAGTCAAATTATAATTGCATGAAATACGCATATGGCATTTTGTAAAGTATGTGCAAAATAAAGTTTTTTGACATGTTTTAAAAAACATCTCACTTTTACACAGATATACTTACATCACAACCAATGAAAAGTGTACAGTGTATATACTGCAGTAAATAGCTTATTTTGTGCTTGCTAGGTCATTTCACAGCATTCAAATTTAATTTTCACACATTCTCTCCTAGACTAATGAATGTAAAATGTATTAATTAACCACTCCAACTGCTGTCAATTCTGACAGCCAACAGGCAAATTGAATCAACTAAACCTTATGCCCCAAGTAAATGAAGACGCAGTGTAATTTTTTCTTTGTTTTTAATTCTGCTTGTATCTAGGTTTAAAACTTGTATCTTGAACTGTTATTTTAACCAACTGCTGGATAATCAGCGCTATTTATGGTTGCAAAATTACAAAAAGGTTAATTTCTCTTGAGGCTATGCATACTATAAAATGACACTTAATTAAAGTCTTTCATAAGTCGCATACAAATAATGGTCACATTAGCTGATGAATATCTAACAAGTTAATGACTCCCCTAATTACCACAAAACCGAAAGCAGCATAGTGCTATTAAAGTACAATATGAAAACAGTGCAATCAAGTAGTTTTTGTGTGTAACAATAGCACTCACCTTAATACTGACACAGTATGGATGGTAACACTGGCCACACTGGGAACAGGCCAGCAACCGGCCCTCAGCACCTTGGCCAAAACTCCCACAAACCACACACATATCCTGCAATGACACACAAGAGCAGACTCTCAACACGTGCCAGACACTACATTCTGAAAACATGTAACCGTAAAATCCAACTAGCCTGCTGTATAATTTAACTCCTAACAAGGACATTCATTCATTTTTTTTTCTAATTAAGAGCAGGGAAACAAAATGAAAAATCGTAACTGTTATCCTAACCTGATGGAGAGTGAACTTGTCACTGTTAGAGAAGAGGACAACTGTATTATGCATCGAGTTTTCTTCCTCATCTTTATTAGATGAAATATCCATGGTTGTGACCTATTAAAAAACACAAAATATAAATAGCAAATGTATCACATTTTGTAAGACATGAGACAAAACGAAACATTCTCTAAATAAGAGTTTTGCAAGCATTTATTCATACAGTTTCAACTTCCCTAAAAAGCTGCCTGCATCAGAAATTACTGCATTAATTCACATTTTCTCCATAATCAGTATTATAGCTTTACAGACCTATTCTCTTCCTCTATTTTTTTCACCTTCACATATTATCCCATTACACTTCCAAATGGAAATGGAAGGAAAGACATAGTCTAAGAAAAAAATCACTAAGCATAAACTGTCATACTGTGCCCAGTCTGCTCTGTTCCCTGCATGTAAACACTTAAGTTCTTTTTATCAAAAAGTTAATTGCAGTGACAGACTTTTGAGTATTAATTCAAAGAGCAACTGCAGAAATGTAGTTTGTCCCATATTGCCTAAAATGGGGTTTAGCTAATGTTCCAAGTATGTTAGAGGAATAAGCAAGAGCTCTAAAGTTACTCACTGCAAGCAGTTTATGAGGCTTATCTATCTTTACCATAAAAACTGGCACTGAACTTGAAACAGCTGTTTTGATCTCAACCCATCAGCTCTTACTGTAGACAGTGATTTTTCTTTTTCGTCAAGTGATTTTCTGACCTGCCCTTTATTAATTCACCACATTCATATACAGCTTCTCAGGAAGAGAGAAACACCAATGAAAGATTTCAACTGTGTTCTCACTTTCACGTGAATCTTGCAATACAGAATTTGCCGTCCATGAATTTAAACTAACAGGCCGAACTATTATATCTGAACCAGGAATATAAGGGCACACATTTCCATACAAAAGGTTAAATGCATGCTAGAGAAATGTAATTTTGTTTTACCAGCTGTTCCAATTATATGTATGTGGATTATTTTAAATACTGTGTAAGTCCTCCACAGATAAGTTTTGTTTAAATAATAATTTAAATATTTTACAAATACAAATGTAACTCTAGGGACAAATGTAAATATCGTAATATCAGCTAGAGGAATCCCTCTGATACACAGTTGCTGAAATTTAGTATAGTTAATGTATGTTGATGTAATGCATCAAAAAATGCTTTACAAAAAATGTAAAGAAACAGCTAAAAAAGGGAATATATTCTTTATGTGCTTTGATTACCAAATATTTGCGAGCACTGCAGCTGTAACTACCCAGTTAACCCCAAAGCACCTGAAACACCTTGATACCTTCAGGGATAACATTTCCCTTACCTACTTTTCCACAGTTTCACTTGTAATTGCACATACAAAAAAGCAGAATTTGAAGGACTGAATGACTGCAATGTTGGTGTTTGCTGAACCCCAGCACTGACCCACCATTCCCAAGATATACCAAGGTACTTCCAAATCTGTGTGGCTGTCCACTGATCCCATGCTGAATAAGAATTATTTTGTGCAAATTGACTGAAAATACTCCCATTTCAAACATTTATCTGACAAAAGGCTGATCTTTTGGTATTGCTAACTTCATCTACTCTATCACAAGGCAGTCACATCTCTGGAACTCTGGAGCTGCATGATGACTCAAAGGATCAAATTTCTGTAGGAAATGGTGAAGAGTGATGTCCATTTTGTATTTATAGCAAGTTACCTAAATCACTCTCCTCTGAACAATTAGAAAAACTTTTAGAAGTTTGATCTGTAAACCCCAGCTTCTCTTGAAGTAAAGATTTGTGCATTTTAACATCAAAATAATGATGTTCATGCCTCCAAATCATTAAGGTGCTGTGACTAGCCTAAGTGGAATTCAGCCTGTATGTTTAAAATTACAAATTTGCTTATGAATTTTGACCATCCAATGCTTTAAAAGGGAAAAGTGATAGAGATGATTGTTCCTTTTTCAAATCATAAACACCGAAGTATTTCAAGATATTATTACACAGGCAGCAGAAAGTGTGACAAACTCAAACAGATTACATGTAAGAACACAAAAACACAGCTCTAAAGAGAGTCTCAGTAATTACTTCATAAAGACATAAAAATGAGCAAGTTCCTCTCTGAACACAAGGAACAGGATGTCTCTCAAAATATGCAAGGTTTGTTGATAATCAAAGTTTAAAAGGAACATTCAAATAGAACAAGCCCACAGTGGGGAAAAAAAATTGTTTTACAGTCCAGATTTCCACGTTTTTCATAGCAAAATCCCTCTTCTTATGAGGACCAGACTAGGACTGTATAGGATTTTCAAGTTTTAAAAATACTTGAAGTATTAAGTAGCTTAACTATCAATTCAGTGAGCAATCACTTGCTTACAATCACTTCAGTGCTCCTGAAGAATAGGAGACAGCAAATATAATCATTATTTTCTCAAGGGTTTCTGGACAGAAGCTGTGTACAGAATAGCAGACATCTGATCACAACAAAGAACTGAAAGTCACTGATAATTCATTAAAGAGTCAAGGAAGCTTTAGTTATGGTAAATCATGATCTGTAAGGGTTCTCTGAAGGAGTCAGCAATTCTAGGGACAGGAAAATTTGATTGATGCAACTTACTTCACTGCCAAACTCTTTTGGCAAAGTCCTTCACCAAAGCTACCTAAAAAAAGTTAAACTGAAGAGGAATGGTCCCTATACTGATACAAGACACAAAATAAAAGAGGGCAAGAAATTATCAATTTTGTATGTGGGAGAACATTAGTAGGTGAAATCTAACAGGCCTGCCTGCTAACAGGTGGTGGTGCTCACACACTCATGTGCAATCTGAAAAATCAAGTGAGATGCAAGGTGACAAAGGTTGGCAAGCTTGCCGACAGGATTGGGATATTCAGAGTAATAAAATCCAAAAGACAAGTGTGAAGAACTGCACAAGAACTTCATAAAGCTGAATGCTGGGCTATAAAATGGCAGATGCAAGTCCACAAAATAAGGAAATTAACATGACAAAATAACTGGTATTGATGATCAGAAATACGGAGTAGCTTCCGTAAAAGGAACAACTCCAAGTACATCCTCCATACTTGCAAGTCAGGACTGCAAAAAAACATCCTCCATACCTGCAAGTCAAGACTGGAAGGAAAAGAAGGAGAAATGATGGAGGTCTATAGAAACTGAATGGCATGGATGGAGGAAGTGCATAGAAACCAACTTTTCACTGTCTATTCTCTAAGAGCACTGAGGGGCAGGCAGCTAATTTTTGGCTGAGTCTGCCACTTAAAACACAAGCTGAGGAGCCACAGAACTGAAAAGGGATAACATTTAGTTTTTTTTAAACTAAATGGGCAGATTTATGAAAGCAAGCTCCAACACAGGCTGCCCAAGACAAAGACACATCCTCCTGTTCAGCAAGTCCCCAAGCCACAAACTGCTGAAATGTCTCGTCCCCTTCTGTTCTCACTCTTGCACCATCACTCAGTCTAGAAGAACCTTTGCTCTGGTCTCCTATGGCTGCTGTTACATTCCCATGCACAAACCCTGCTCTCTCCTTCTGGGTTGTTCCAGTCAGTGCTGCCTTTACCCAGCACATTCTGCACCCGAGGAAATGGAAGGAGTACTTTAAGACTCCCAACTGTTGTGTCTTTAAATGGCAAGAGTAGCACAGAATTGCCTCAGGCCTCTGAGCTGTAATGTTCTAGTTCTTCATCACAAGCAGTAACAGCCAGGCTCCATCAAACATCACTCGCTCTGTAGAGCTCGTTGTTTTTTTATGCAGTATTTTAATACGAAAATTACAGCTGATTAAATTTGTTACATTAACAGACTGCAATATGACTTTAAAAAATATATCCTTACCCCTGGAATGACCACAGCCCCAACTCCATTCTTCAGTTTTGATCTTCCTCTGCCACCTCTTCCTGACAGACCCGCTCCACGCGGCCTCCGCTTGCCCGGGAATCCGGATCCTCGGCCCTGTTCAATGTAAGGTAACAATGTAAATGCAACCTCTCAAGTTCTTTTGTTATGTGGGATTCAAACTTGTTTAGTTCATCTAGAGAAAAACACAAGTAAAAAACACCCTGTGATTTCAGGTGAGTACAAAAACACCAGGGCATGGTCATTAAATCTCTGCATAAATCCGTGTGTAATAACTTTAATTACTTACATGGCATAATAGGATCACCTTTATCATCAGTGAGAAAGCAGCCAAAACCAGAAAAGTTTACTTTCTGCTCAGGAGTAACTGGAAATATGGATTTCCCCCACCAGTTCCCCCACACTTCATTTGCCAAGTTTTCCAAAATATATCTTTTATTCTATGATTCATTTTTCTTTTCTCTTTGAACAGTCAGCCCAGACAGTCATGGGACTTTTACACAGGGTCTGGGCACTTGATTACTGGTAGATGCTTTTATTACACTATGAATAATCAAATGAAACCTGGAATTTATTAGGATTGAGTCCTGCTCACAAAGGAAAGTGGGAGCTGGCTCCCTGAAACTCTCTTAATTCAGCATATACAGACAAGAGTTTTTTTATATTAATTCTATCAGTTACACTCAGATCAACATTCCCATAATGTGAAGTTTTTCTTACACAATCTCCACTTGATTTACAGACAGCTTCTCTTCTCCCTTCCGTATTTAAGATGCAGAAGCAGAGTTGCAGTGTTGTGCTTTGGAGTATTCAATGTTTTCAACTACAATTATCCTTGGGAGAGTTAAGTATGTTTTTACTAGTAATTACCTGTTATTCATACTGTGAGTTAAATCTGAAATTTAGGGGTTCTTTTTTGTTTTTTTTCTTTCTTTTTTCAAAATTTCAAAGTGAACTAAGCACAAGAGGATTCTTAATCCTCTCTAATCATTTCCAGAAAGAAAAAGAACATATTCACATCCACAAATTCTGCCTGATGTATCAGACATCTTTACAATGTGTCTCAAAGCCTCTAATCTGTGTAATAATCTGATAATTATGGCATGTACTCAAATAAGCACCTTTCCTACAACAAAATAAGCACTGAGATTATTTAATGCATTTCATATTTGTCAATAAACTCAGCTCCCAAAACAGCCCAAGTATGGAGTACAGAGTATGGGGTATCCAAATGCTTGCTGCAAAATACTTTTAATACCAAGGCAAAACATTTGCTCTGTAAAACAACGTTGATGGAAGCAACAAAGCTCCGTGGGGACTGTGTCACCAAGAGACATGAAGGGCCTTTACTGATGGAGACAGGAGTTCCTTGGATGGGAAGAAGCACTGTGGGCTCAACATTCCCTACAGCATTTCTCAAACATTCCAGCTCCTGCTTTAAAGAAAACATTGAACTTTATGGTCATAATTAAAGGGAAAATTGAAGGATCCCAATGATAAGATTTTATTAACATCCATTTAATAAAGGAAAAAGAAATTAAATTGACTCATACACCAAATTAATGTAACACAATGATATCTCAGGAGTGAAAGGAAGGATGCTGCTGGAGGCTGAGGTCAAACAAAAAATGTCCTTAGATGTCTATGGAGCTAATACATATGCACACATAGGACATACAATCATCGATTTTTAAACATGAAAACTCTTCTGACAAGTTTCTTATTTTCTGTTTCAGAACAGGTGTCAGTACTGTTATTTTCACACAACCAGTAACAGGAATAAGGACATACTTATACCAATGTTAATGCTGAATATTAAGCTGAAAATTAATGCTTAAAGCAGCAAAAGCTAAGCTGATGTCAAATCAAAATAAAATTAGCATGAGAGTTAAAGTGAGATGAACTTAAATCATTGGGGAGCTACAGCTATTTGTCAGTTTTATAATTTAGCTTTTCTTTGCCTTTACTTAAACCAAATAATTCTACTTTAGTTATTTCAGGTGTTTTTAATAGTATATGTCACTGTGGATACAATTCTGGTCCATCTCATCAGGTAGGAAAGTTTTTGTTTATTCCCCCATCAGCTAAAAACGATGTCACTTTGAATCCACTCTGCAAGATTTCTCCACAGCAACAAATTCAAGCCATCCTTCAGATCTCTGTTCCTTTCCATGCCTGGCTTACCTTACTGCCAGTCTTAAAAACATTTTCCTTCTCAGGTAATTTATTTTGACAGCCATGTAAAGCCAACCACAAAAAGTGATGTACTCAACACACACGAAATTTGGGTAATACAAAGTATTCTTTGCCACTGAAAATCAAGGCAATGCCATCATAGTGTATGCTCTGGAAAGTTCACATCTTAACCTGAAACCTCCAGAGCTTCAACAATTTTAGAGGTCTTGAACAGTAACAGAATGGAAGATTAATTAAGGTGTGAGAGACAGAATTTCATCACTAATCTCTACAGCAGAAAGATAGCAATGGATACATTAAAATAAATTCAAGTTATTTACCACTTTGATGCTCCAAATGGCACTGCCAGGAAGCTGTCTGGATTTAAAAATGTCCCGACCTTCTGAAATGTCTGGGGACCAGGAAGGTGGGCTGACTGTATTATTGGTACTCCAAGCCCCCTAGGATACGGTAGGTGAGAAAATAGATGTATAAAACTTTGCAACGTAAAAAAGAAAAAAAAAAAGGCAAAAAAAAAAAGGCAAAAAAGCAAAAAGCAAGCAACAAAAAAAAAAATCTGAAAAGCAAAGCACATGCAGGCATAGGCATTTCTACATTAGTTCACTGAGTGAGTAGAAAGTGGGAAATTTTTAGGTTCTCACTGAAACATGCCCTAAAATCAATACTTACTTCCAACTGATGGTTAAGTACAACAAAATGAGTTTTATAGACAAAGATTAATACAAATATAAAGCAAGCAATCATAACAACAGCAAATTACATGCCTAAATTTTATTGCATCAGTGAAGAAGACAGTAGTTGGAGGTGGTAACATCTCCTTTTATATTCCAAATCATATTTTGAAAGAACTGATGGCCTCAGTTGACTTTTGAAGCTAAACTACCCCCAATCACAGCAACAACTAGTCTGAGAAGCACAGCAAACTAAAGGAATATGAATAAACCACTAGACAAAAGAAAAGGAAAATAGCCATGGTAATCAACAAAGCAGCTCATGCCTGCAATTCTGCTACAAAGAAACCATTAAAAAACTCTACCACTGATTTTTTTTCACCCCAGTGTTTTCATGTTATGCTGTAGTATCACATTTTAATATGTTATTATGTACATGTAATAATATACATCCATATGGTGTACCTACAAACTCTTTTTAACTAATTATTATCCCTATTTATGTAGTTGCATCATGGTGAGATATTGTATGACTGTCAGTAGAAATAAAGCAAAATAAGAAGAAAATGCTAAGACAGCCAAGGAAAAAAATGCTGAGGCTCCTCATAGAAAGTAAAATCTGTGGAAGACTTTCTCAAGAACAGAAGAAAGACTGCGGGAGACAGACATCATAAATAACTTCACTGCCAATTTACACATTAGATTAATTAAGGACAGTACATTTTCCTAATTCAAAATTTGTGAGAGTAAAGAAATATTGAATACCAGGATGAGAAGTGGAACTGATGAAAAAGTGCAGGTTTACCTTCCCCAAAATGCTACTCAGCAGCATAATCCCAAGGCTGATATGGAATAACCTCATGCATACAAACAATCCCAACTATTCACAACTGCTCACAAGGGCAAGCCCAAACACATTTACACCTTTGAATACTGGGATGTACAATAATAATAAGCATCAAGGAAAATGAGATGGCTCTGCAAAATGTGTTGGGGTTTTTTTTTTTATCTTTTCTGAAATGCAATTTCTCCATCAAGAACGTGTGGGAAATGAGTTTCTTTGGAATCAACAACTCCA
Organism: Vidua macroura; assembly: GCF_024509145.1. Taxonomy (NCBI): domain Eukaryota; kingdom Metazoa; phylum Chordata; class Aves; order Passeriformes; family Viduidae; genus Vidua; species Vidua macroura. Next base: position 6,695,854 of record NC_071571.1, read on the forward strand.
TCGAAACATACATTCATCTTGAACTGTAAAGAGGTGTCTTGCTAACTTACTGAGAACAGGGCTATCCCTTCAAGTGATCTGGCACCCAAAAGAGAAAGCTTGTCAGTGACCTAAAAGCCTAATTATGGATAAAAGTCTCAAGGTAAAAACACCAACACTCGGTACAACCCACAGTGTGGACACTGTGGTATTGAGCATAAATCTGCTTTCTGGGAGTTTAGCTCTGCCTGCACAGGAAAAGGACAACGAAACACTTAAAAAAAAAAACAATTTGACAATTCTGCCCACACGAGGTGGTAACTGGACACACAACCTACAAACTGCTTAGTGCCCAGAACACCTGTGTGTTTGGGAAGGCCATCAAAGCCTCCCCTCTGCCAAGGGGCTTCCAAAACCAACTCCAGAAGAATAGCTCCTGACAGCAACTGCTCAAGGGTTCCAGTGTCAGTGTGGCTGGAATGAACACCCTGGATTGGAAGATTTTGCTATCCAGTTTTTTCCTTGACTGCAGATAAGTGGCCATCATGCAGACAACTCAGAAGATCAAGAGGTTCATCACCCTGTAACAGGGGAACAGAGCTGGCTAGAAACCTTCTCACCTTCAGACCTGGAGATGGACAAGTCCCTGTTCACACCCAGGGCACAAGGACAGAACATTCCTGACACAACAGGGACATCATGTCAGAAATGGAGGAAAAAAAGGAAATTTGATACACTGGTAGACAACTACATCAACAGGTCTGTGGTACAAGAGATTTGCCTTAACTATTCCAACCCTAGTTTTAATACCAAGTAACAGCCAATTTTAGCAGGTAAAATTCAAACTTTCATTGAATTTTAATTAGTTTCCTCATTACTTGTAAAATTCATAATGCATGGTAGTTAACCGTTCTTCTAAAGTGGCAACCCAAAGAAAATCTGTACAGCAACACAAAGAAAATCTATTTATCAGAGAAACAATCTTGGCATCAATATGTAAAGGAGGCAATATGCTCACAGTGTCAAAATTCAAGATCTTAAACATGCTGAAAATATTCAATCCACAACTAAAAGTACCTACTCTTAGTTTGGAGGTACAAAACTATTCTTCTCTAGTGATTAAATATATTCAAAAGATTAAAAAGCTAAAAGAACATTAAATCTGAATATGAAATATTCAGTCTTACAAAACAAAATGATTTGTATATGATTCATGAACCATATTGTTAAGAATTAAATTGGAAATTTAATCCAAGTTTTATTGTAGATCAGAAAAATTTGAATTCTTGGTCAGATAAACTTAATTAAAAACACACATTTCCACAATACCACGAACAAATGAATTACATCAAAGAGATGCATTAATTATATTTTTGGCTTTTAATTAATGCCTATTACCACACAACACTGTAGAGAAAGTTCTATTCAGTTCATTTACATCAGAACCCCAGCAATAATTATGTACTGTGACAGAAACAGGAAGTTCTAATTCTCCATCATATTCTTGAGTCCTCAAAATTGAACAACACAGCTGCAAGTAAATTATAACAAAAGGAAACCCAGTGTCAGCAAGGGTCAGGAGATCTCACTAAATTACCACTGACTGTGTTTAGCTGCTTAACGCCTTATGAATCCTACTGCAATTGCAAATGCACAAAGCTGGATTTGCAATTTAATATTTAATGTAATTTTAGGGTTGTGAACAAACTTTAATCACTTGAAAATACAGCTCTCCTCATTAAAAAAAAAAAAAAAAACAAAACAGAAAAAACAACCAAGCACCAAGCATAAAAGCCATAACAACAACTGATCCTTGAAAAAGACTCTTTTTTCATCTTTTTTTTCAGCATCTACCTTTTACAACAACATACTTAGTGATACCATGTAAGTTAAGAGAGCAAAAAACCCATACCATCCAAGACAGCACACATCCAAACCCATCACAGTGCTCTGCCTTTTTTGATCTCATTTTAAAAAATCTCTAAAAACACCAACAGATATTCAGAATGTTGTGGAACAGTGATCACTGACATCTTCATGATGAAAATTAAATACCTCTGAACAAGGTATTTCTCAAGGACCACACTGTGGAATAATACTAAAATAATATTTATGGAATTTACAAAACCAGCAGAAGTTTACTGCTTTTTATTCAGAATTATTCCACAGAATGCTCTCAAATCTTCACCTAGCAACGTTTCAGTGCCAAAATTTGTAATGTCTTCCATTTATTGACTTAATCTTACGCTTTCCAGTACACAGTGCCATAGCAAAAGTAACTATTTCAGATCTGTTCAATTTGGATACACAGAATAAATACAACACCACTGAACATAGACCTCCGTAGAAAAATAGTAATTTTCCTTGAGAAGGTTCATTTCAAACTGGATGTGTGTCAGATTAGTCATTAATAAACTTACATGATAATTTCTACTAAGACTACTCCTTCAGAAAAGACAAATTTGGAAATTATGAAAGAGAGGTACTGCCCCTAAAATAAATTTGCAGCTTACAGGCAAGAGTGAAGCATGTCCACATTCCACAGAGAAGAAACTGGACAAACAGAACTCTAAGGACAGCACTGTAAAAACCTGACCATGCTGGCAGCTCAGGGTAAGTATCTTGTGATCTACGAACACTTAAATTTCATATACATGTAGAAATTAATTTGGATGCACTATGGAGTAGGGGAACATGAAGAGCAGACAGTCCATGGAACAAAACCCAGTGAGATGCTGAGCCTGGCAGGCAGAGGGTCCTCTCAAGGGGCAGAATGCAGCTTTCCTGTAGCTGAGGGTATGGATAACATGCTGTCCTAAAAAACACTGTCAGAAGGGCACCTTACTGACAGGAGCTGCCACGTTCCCCAAAGTGGAGTAAGCCTGTACTAGCCAAAGCCAATTCATACAGTTCCTAACTGTACCCACACTTTGATTTATACACAGCTCCCCTCTGGGTTAGAAGCTGGATTTTCTCCTGCTGCTTCTAAGCAAAGTTGGGATGCCTGCAAAAATGCCAAGGGGCAGAGGGATGCTGACATCAGTGACACTGACTGCAGCCCTGAAAGGGGTTCATGAAATCTTTTTAAGCAGAATATTGTCTTCATTTTTGAGATAGGTTTTAGTCTTTTCCTAATGTGGCACTGCAGACATGTCATTAAAGCAAACTACTAATATCTAACAGGAAATCACTTCAGATTATGCATAACTTTGTATTCAATGGCAAACCAGAATAATTATTCAAATATATTTTATTAGCAATTGTATTAATAGATTGTAAAGAAAGGGCTGATAATTTGTCCTACTGTCCAGCACAAGACATTAACTTAATGAGAACAAATCCAAATCAGAAACTATCCTTCTCCATGGATTCCTTAACTCCAGTGAAGCTTGTCTCTTATAAAATTGAGGAAAAATATATCCAGAATCCAGAGAAATTTCTTTCTTATTCTTCTTTATAGGAAGTTCCATAAACCCATTGCAATAGATATATTATTGCATTTTTAAAACAGGAAAAGGACATTCCAACAAAGTAAACTGCATATTAGAAGCTTTCAAACTTCTGGGAGAGAGTGCAGAATATTACCATTTGTGAAACTGTGCTGGCTTCTCTTTGGGGTTCACAGAGTGATCAGACTCCATGAAGGAACTATTTTAAACCTGAGCAGTCCTGGACAAGGAACAAGTCCTGCAATGAAAATTCCTTTGCACAACAGAAGAAAGCAGGGGTGAACCCAACGTTAACTTCACCTGGCACAGGAGCCACAATCTCTTGAATCAATAAAATCCACCCAATTTGTGTAACTTTCTGCCCTCCCCTCTATGAAAGGCAGGCAAGAACTCCAGCAGCTGCCAGGTAACATTTGTATGGCATAACCTCACACCTGACAAAGCCACAGAACAGCAGAAGCTGCTATTTTATAAGCAGAAAGAAGCAGACCCCAAACCCAGAAAATTAACCTGCTTTTGAGAAGACAATTGCTCTTCAGTGCCACCCAGAGAAGAATCACACATGACCTAGTTTACTCCAAACAGCTACACCTGTAACTTTATAGAAGCACCTTTTCCTCCAGTATTGTTTTCCCCATTTTTTACTTGCTTTTACATCAATGGGATCACCTCCAGGTGAACAAGAACTGAAACACTGTGTTAGGTTAGAATGTTTTAAAACAAGCTTATGTCTCTTCTTCATCTGTGGAGTTCCAATGGCATAGGAAACATGATGGACCATCACCAAGGAGCACTCTTCTCAGCTGCCAGCACCTGCCCTGTATGATGCTTTCCAAAAGCCAGAATTGGAGAAAGCATCCATTTTGAAGTGTCTACAGTATTGACACAAAGAGACAACAGATCTTATTTCTCTGGTTTTCTTCCTAGTGAAAAACTGCCTGCTTGCCTTCCAACTTATCCCACAGAATCCCCATGTAACAGGAAACCAAACTGTCTGGATGCAATCCTGTGCCATGTGCTCTGGGATGACCCTGCTTGAGCAGGGAGGTTGGACCAGATGGCCCATTGTGATCCCTTCCAATCTGACCTATTCTGTGATTCTGCTTCTGCTCCTATGCACAGCTCTCCATTTGGAAAAGTACACACTCTTTTAAAAAATGAATGTTTTCAGCAGAAAGAGTAATTTAAAACCCCCACAAAATGAGCCTAAACCTACTTCTGTCTGCAATCCAAAGCAATTTAAATAAACGCGTTCCACATCGTGGATTTGTCCAATTACATCTTGCTCAAAAAAATCCCACCTGCCTGTAACTGGACATATAAAAATCTCTTCTTTTCATAGTCTACAGAACACATTCAACAGCTTTCAGTCCTTCATCAAAAGCCCAGAGTAGGAACTTAAGAGTACTGAAGAGAAATTTGTTTAAGGCATTAACATATTTCTGCAAATATGATATATATCACCTGACTGTACAGCGACCCAGGAAAACCTAACTGCAGTACAACAAACACAGATCTCCTAAACTCAGTGGAAACAGCAGAAAAACTTTCCAGAACACTCTCTCATACCTTAGGAGCAAAAATTTTGAACCCTTAGGTGACATGTCAAAACTGAAAGAACTGTGCAATATATAAAAAAAGCTTTGTCAACACTAAGTCCACAAAAGCACAAAATCATCAACCTGGAAGTCACAAAGACTAAAAATAAATTGTGATGAGAAGATGAAACACTAACTTGTCACACTGACACACTTTTTGTATAGAATTTCACCAACAAGAAATGAATACCCTGGACTGACAAACCATTTTCCCTGGAACACAACACAAATAGAGAGAAAGACACAGCAGAAAGTGACAGACTTGAGGATTCTTTTCACTTATCAAATTTAATCCTAGTCAAACCACAACAATTTGTACAAGACAGTTCTTGCACAGTATTTCCTAATGTAACAAACCCACAAAATTATTTACCACACCATTAGAAACACTGATCAAGAAAATATCTGGCAGAGTAACAGACACAGAGTTGTAGAAGGTTCTTCTCTAAAGCCAGTTTAAGAAGCTTTAACACACTTTGAGAGTACCAGCCAAAATAATTACATATATGAAAAATATTAAAAGGTCATTTAAATAGCACAGCATTATGTCTATCTGCATTTGTACCAGATGAAAAACACAACAAATTTTCTTCTAGTCTACTTTAACCATGAGCCAAAAGAAACTTAAATTCTCACCAGAGAAGCTTTATGATGGCTGACTTCTTCCTTATTTACCAGAACATTAATTCCTTGAAGAAATAAACTACACACTTAGGAGAATCAATGCATTTTTTAAGAAACAGGTGGATTTGATGAGTTATACTGCAATTTAATAAACACATAATGGAACAGTGCATGTGCTTACCTGTCTGGATCTGGGCCTTCCAGGGGAAAACTTGCGTTTGGTGATGGCCGGTTTTCCCATGCCGATTTTTGGAGTGACTGATATGTAGGTGGTTGGGAGAGCACTCCCAGCAGCTGGAGGCAGCACTGGGGGCTGACTGTGCTGCACATCTCGTGCAGAATTCAAGTCTAGAGAAACATCTGGTGAGGAAGACACGTTTGTCTTGTTTAGATTAAGTGGTGGGGGAAGTGAGGGGCAAGTCTCAGCTGGTGGTTTTATGGGTTTTTCTCTGACTGGTGAAATATTTGCAACACCTCCATTTGAAGCAGTAGTTTCTACTTCTAGAAGAGCTGGTGCTTCTGATTTCTCATGGGTTTCTTCCTTTTCTACATCTTTCTGCACTTTTATTATTTCCAGTTGCTGCTCTAGGGGGACAGAAATATCTCCTTTTCTTTCAGTCTCCAGAATTTCTGGTGTCACAGTCATGGTCTCAGGTACTGAAGACAGAGACCGAGAGTCTGCTGTGGACACTTCTGATACCTCCACACTACCCTGAGGCAGCTGTATCTCTTCAGCTTGTTTGTCCAACTCCTGCTGTGCTACAGCTTGAACACCTTCTACCACTTCCATCACTTTCTCAGTCTGACTGTCACCAGATGCTGGTGTCTTTTTAGGAGACATTTCCATTTCAGCTGAATTGATTTCAACAGAGATTTCTGCTTCCAGTTGTGTGGTCTTTTCTCCTGGTGATATGCCTGTAATTAAGTACAACCATATTAAAGGCTCACTGTGAAAAAGAAAAAATCTTCTGGTGTTCTGGTCAACAAGTATACTTGGTACACATCATGCAGGCCAACACGTATCACTTTACTTCAGTGAATTTAATATGTAACTTAAAATATACTTCATGAACATCTTTCTTTGTACCTATTTTTAGAGTAGTCTATATTTTTAGTTCATTATTTTTCTTCCCCAAAAACACAGCAGAGTAAGTTAAAAGAAAATAGACCCAAGATTAGTTTTTGAAGAACTGAACACACATTTCAGGTAGGCAGCCAAAAGTAATTTCTTCTTTTTCATTTCTGTGAATTGAAGATGCATGCTATCATAAATTAATGCATTTTAAGCTACTGTCCCAACATTTCCAATAAGCCAAGAACAGGACAAGTACAAGTAAAAAACATTTTCCTCCTAAAACTCTTTCAGACTTTAGGAAATTAAGTTAAATGAAAACAGCTGCTGCTGGTTTAATTTAATTTACTAATATATTATGAATTTCTTTCAAAAATATTTATCTAGCCCTCCCTTGAACCAAATCAAGCACCCTTCATCCGTAACTTTCTTCATCAAGGAGTTCCAGAGTTTTTGTTCCACTCTATAAAGAACCACATTCTTTGCTCTGAATTTGGCTTCTCACACCTTCCTCTGATGGGCCCTGATTCTCTTACAGACTAGTTACTTCCTATTACACTTGCACTCTTCTTAACTCACACTACTGTAACTTCCTCAGCCACTAAGTTCATAGACAGCATTTTAATCTGAATATTTGTTCACAGTTTAAATAATGGCCCTTTTACCATAGGCTGTGAGGCACAACTGAGTGATCACAGCTAATCTGAAAAGTTAGGTTTTTTTTAACTTTGTCTTTAAATACAAGTTTCTTGTCTCCCCTTACAGCAACCATCCTCAATCATCATCTGGGACTGAATGGGACATACTGCCAAGTTCTTTACCCTTGATACTGGTCACTAACACACCTAGTAGATTTGACCCTTCTTTAGCTGCATGCAGTTTCTCCCGAAACAGAAATGATCAGCTGCTGCAACCCTGTCAAACGTCATCTTTTACTTACAAATGGAAAAAAAAAAAACCCAAAAAAAACAGAAAACCCCTAACCAAGGATGCCTGTGGAGTTACAACCATAAAGCACATAAGAGAAAGTGTGAGTGACGGTATTTGAATAGCAACAAGTCATTGCGTTTTACAATGAACTTCCAGCATACAAAGCATTCAACTATTTTTCCAGCTTGGAAAAAGCCAGTCCCAACAAAAGTAAAGCAACACAAATATTCTGAAGACTCTCTATGCCTTCAGTAAAACACTTATTTTATCAAGCAAAGAAGTTAGTACTCTTGCTTGAGAACTCAGAACTGTTGCAGTATGTCTCTTAATGCTTCCTAGGTGCTTTTTCCTCTTGCATTTATAAAGCACTGCAAACATTACTGACTGGAAGAAGGTTCTGGTTCTGAACTGGTATTTTCTCAGAGTGCAAAACTCTTTCTTACCTTCTGTAACACACCCAACAGCTGATTCCTGATCAGGGCCATCACCTGTAATGGGTTGTTCCTGAAATGCCATAGCCTCTCCACCACTTTCCATTTCCATTTCATTTGTACAAGCTTAAGGAAAAGCAAAACAGTTATTAAAATTGCTGTGTTTATTCTATTACTTTGGCATCAGCAACTGCTGCCACTTTTGACCTTTTGGCTAAAGAGAGACTGATATTTAATGATGACAGGATTTAGGACAAGTCAGGTCAGTGAGAAGGTTAAGGAGACTACACAGTACTCCTTCAAAATTAAGACCATTTTACTCATTAATTCTGAAGCTTTCAGATGTCTGTAAGGCAATTACATACACCCAATAGTGAAAATATGCACACACAGTCACACACTTCTGCACAGCCTGAGCAATATCAGAAAGAATTTTCTTCAATTCCAAGTCTACAAAATTCAACAGAACTGGCAGCATGAAGGCTTCAAATCTGTATACAAATACTACAGTGGATTATGGCATAGATATGAAGTTTCATCAGGACTGGGAACACTGGTTTTCACCTTATGTGTTCGACAACATGAGAACTGCATTCTGCCACTTTAGAACTAAGATATTTTTATCTTTGCATGGAAAAGGCACAACTGAATGTTTTTTTTGTTGACAGGATCATTACAGAGCACAGAAACAGGAAATACTTCCCCCCCCCCCTTGTGTAAAAGCTCTTTCAGTTAAGGAAATTCATTAAAATGAAGTATGGAAAACAAAGTGTATAGCAAGCATTAACTTGAAGAGAACTGATCTTCCATGGATGTTAGCACAAAGAAAAGGGAAACAAACATAGCTTCCTGCATCAAGAAAGTCTTTATTAAGTTCAAAAAGCACACAACTATTAGGTGATACTATTTTAGCACCCTAAAAGCTGCTCTCAGACTCTGTCAACTTTAAAGTGATATTTTAACTTCAAGAAAAAGATCACTTAGATTGGCTCCAAATCTGATTTTAAAGTACAGACGTGTTCTCCTGGGTATAAAACCCTGCATGACTCTACTGATGTAATAGCTCCAGATTACTCCTAGCAGGTGAGATGACAGTCCTGTTCTTCCTTGGGGACAAGAGCATGCTTGTCAATGTTTCTACTACCTAGAAATCCTAACAGAAGCATTGCTTAAAACTTCAGCCTTTCAGATTAATCTGCTACTTATTCAAAAGGGCTTTTTGTAGGAGGCTGGGAGCTGTGACAGTCAATGTTTTGTTTTGGACATCTTCAAAATGCTCTAAGCACACTGCCTGGGAGTCCACAGTCTCTCCTAAGCTTTCAGAAGGGAAAGAATCTGAGGAGGCTGAAGTGGCCACTCTTCCTAACATGGTGGCTGTGTTGTTCACTGACAGAGTGAACTAATTTACAGACATTTCCCTCCTGTCACTGCCCTTCCTCCAGGAGCACCTTTTCCATCATGTCTTTACTGCTCACAAAAGGTAATGTACAGGCTAACATCAAAGGGATGACTTGTTTATACAAAACATCAGTTTGAACACAAACATTCGAGTTTTGTTGTACCTCAACACTTCCGTTTTCCTGCCAAAATTTACCAGGCTTTCAAAACCACAGGTACTTATGGATAACAAAAGATCAGTGCACAAGCACTGCTGCAAGCCCAAAAATTGCACATGGCAGAGGTTGTGCAGTTAATCTGTTACATTTTACCTTGCTTCTGCATTTAACTACAGCTGTGCTTCTCCAGGGAAATTGAGCCTGGATGAAAGTAGGTGCTGCCCAACAGAGCACATGGTGTGAAATACTCAAAAGCATTTAGTTTTGAGTTTATAACACAGCCCTTGTGGATGACCCACAGGGCTCACATCAGCAGATCCAAGTCCTCCCTGTATTTCCTCCTTACTGTTCCTGACTTATTTTTTTAAAACATACTTTACACTTCTCCACAACTTTCCACCTTCTGCTTGATTTGTCCACTTAGACAAGAATGTCTCAGAAACAAAACAAGATGACTGATTATATATTGCTCTGAAAAAGGAAAACCTATTAAAAGTGTCTAGTTAAACAAACACCTGTCCCTTGAACACAGTCCAGTTCCCACTGCTCTGTCCTTCCTAGGTGAAGTGAGGAGAACAGGCACTATGATACTGACCAGCAGCTAGAGAGAAACAGGAGAACTGAATGTCTCCAAAAATATCTACCAGGCACAAATGAGTGAAATAGCCAGGCTGTCACATGAATACATTTATGAACTGTACCACATCCAAAATAAATCAGCGGAGTTTACAGCTACAGGCTCAGAGACTGGAGCTGGAAGGTTGAGAGCCACAATTATGGTGCTCACTATTCCATGTTTGTATCCAGGATCCTGAAGCCAGAAAGAGAAGACACCCAGGGAGTGCCTGAGCAGCTGCTGTTAAGATAGAGGAAGGGATGAACCTCACAGAGTAGAATTTGAGTGGCTGGTTCACAAAAGACTTGGTGAGATTACAGATATTACATCTGATGTTAGCATTTTGGAACTGTGAAGTTTAAGTTTGATTACCTGTTAGACTGTCAGGTTCAGGAATGAGTTCAGAAGTGTTCATTACATCACATGACTGAGTCTGATCCCCTTCTCCTTGTCTACAAAGAGTGCAGATGTAGTCTTTCAACTGAGACTCCAGTTCACTACCTGGAGATCTGTCACAATCTATGTGAATCCATCTGGGGAGATTAATTTATTGTTATTTGATTTATTGTGAGTGTGATTTTAGTAATAAAATATAAAGCATCATAGTAAAAATCCATTAAAAACAGCATTATTTCTCATTCCTATGGGGAAACAGAGATTTTCAACCAATGATTATGGAGAACTTCAGAGGAATAAGCATGATAAGTCAGCATGTAAAACAGTGAACAAACTTAAGCATAAAGACCTAAATTGTCCCTAAAGCCAATCAGACTCCACAAGATGTAGAGCACCATCATGATGCTGCACAGTGAGATACAATATTATTGAATACAAAACACAGCTTACATTCTTAAAATGTTCCAAATATTGTATTTTTATATACTGTAACTTTAGGGTTTTTTTAATTATTGAAATAGTAAAAGACATAAAATTAAACAGAAAACATAAATTTGAAAATTAAAACAAAACAAAACAAAAAAAAAAAAAAAAAAAAAAACCAACAAACCCCCCCCCCCAAAAAAACCACAAAAACAAACAAACAAACAAACAAAACAGATCACTGCAAACAAAAGTCTTCAAACTTTAGGACAATGACTTTTCAACCTGCTTCCTCACAAAATAGGTTAAATTCAATAGGCAGCACAGCTTGCAGCAATTAACTGCCAGGTACCCTCAAGTAATTGCCAATTAATACTTATTTGCTAAGATTAAAATAAAGCTACCTGCTATTGTTCATTGTATTTAGGGATGAAGGATCAAGGAGCTGCCCAAGATCCTGTGGCATTGTACATCAAACACATTGTACATCCTTCCCAGCAACCCATCCATGTCACACAGCTCCTCATAAGCTTTATCCATTTTAGTACAAATTAACAAAAGCTGGATACTTACCTTTTGCACATGTGACAATGCAACATATCTTTCTGGAAGTCTTGGAGGCACAGTTTTTCACAGAAAGGACAAGATAAGTTGTCTTGCTGTTGGTAACAACTGTCACATACCAAACAATTATGGTGCCACTGACAACTTGTTCGTGTGCCACACTCAGCACATACTCTACAGTTCTAGAGATCACAAGAATTTAGTAGTTAATTATGGTATTTCACAATGTGACAGAACTGCCATTAACTGACATTTTTCTGTTTTTAATTCAATTTAACAGCTTTTGTCCTTGATAACACAAAAAGTTATCCAAGATCTGATAGCAGAGCATGAATAACCTGCACAAAAGCAAGAAGTTGCCTGACACTACTCCCTGACTTGAAAGGAGTATTTCTTATTTATTTCTTTTTTATTGCTACTCTCAGTTATCTTATGACTGCCACAAGCCAATGTAACATTACATACATCTCACAGACAAGGACTTCCCACTGCAATTACTTACAAAGTTACTGATAAAACAACAAATTCATCCTGCCTTCCTCAAATAATAAGGTTTTGCATTTGAGGAAGGCAGGAGGAATCCATAAGCTGCAGAATTGTTTTCATAAGCAAGGAGGAGTTGAGTATCAAGAGACTTCAAGTATGGATTACATATACCACTATATAGCTTTGAGTTTACATTTTTGTTCCCATTGTATCATGAGAGCAGCTGTTATTAACTGCAGGTTATCCACTGCACCTGGATCCTACACTTCTCTTTTCGCTATGGAGGTTAATTTACTGTCCTACATAGGCTGCTTCAGCCACAGCACTGACAGCTCCCACCACGGAGCAGCTGTAGAGCCACAGGATTTACATCCAAATGGGATTCCCTCAGAAATTACAAATTATATTACACAGCAACAGCAATCCACAATACACCTGGAACAGCATAGCGTGGATAACAAAGTTTGGGCTCTTATAAATGACCAGGAGTTACTCTGAAACCTTTCCACTTACTTTACATTTCCAACCATTTGTAGGTACAGCATCCATAACTGGCTGTAGACAGAAAGTGTGATAGCCTTTGTCACATGTATCACACACGAGCATCTTGTTGTCTTCCCCAGAGTGTCTAAGGAAAGTAACAAGTAATCAAAAATTACTTCAATAAGCAGCAACAAAATATCTGTTTCAAGAAAAGTCTAAACAGGAAGACACAGGTGTGCACATAAACATATACAAACACTACTTACAAGTATCTCCAGAGACAATGCCTTCAAATTTATTTTTAAATACAAGTGCAGACCACTGTGTTTATTCACCAAGAGCTGAGCCTGTGCAACCATTCTGAATACTAGGTATTGGCCCACTTTCACTTACACATGTGAGGTGAAAGTGATGGCCCTTCTGCACTGAAATCAGTTCAAAATCTGCAATATACATTTTATTTCTTTCTAAAGAGAACATCCAGTTGTACTTGTTTCTGCAGTCTGACTGTAATTTTCACAAAGGAAAAAATAAGTCATCAACTCAGACTATCAGAGCTCCTACAATGTCAGACAACACGACTTCAAGAGCAAAACAAACATTAAAGGAAGAGATTTCAATTTTACTACAATGATGTATTACAGTGCTCCAACAGAGATTCCAGTGATAAAATAAATTTGCTGAGCACAAGACAAATAGTTTGGTAATATCTAAAGGCATTGAGTTCTGCCTTAGTTTAAATAAATTAATGCAGTAAGTAAACATGCAACAAGATTTGCCTAGATAAAGCCTTTCAGTATATGGCATTATACATGCTAGATACTACCTCATTACCTGGGAGACCTGGTATTTTAAAAAGCCCTCTCTTTGCATGAAGATATGCTTAAAATGCTGTTCTTCCAATAATGGTGAAGAACTGCTGTACTTAAGTAATTATTGAATCTAAGAATGGTTTGGGTTGGAAGGGACCTTAAAGACCATCCAGTTCCATGGGCAGTGCCAACTCCCACTAGACCAAGTTGCTCAAAGCCCATCCAAGCCTGGCCTTGAACACTTCCAGGATGAGGCATCCACGGCTTCTCTGGGCAATCTGTTCGGAGTGTCCCTCTGCCTGTACTCCTGCTTGAGATTGCCCCAGTCCAGGTGCAGAACGTTGCACTTGGCTGTGTTGAAGTTCATGAGGGTCACACTGCCCCACTGCCCAGGTCCCTCTGGATGGTGTCCCTTCTCTTCAGCAGCAACTGCCCCACACAGCTTGGTGTCGCTGGCAAAACTGCTGAGGGTGTCCACTGCCCACGTCATAACAAAGATATTTATAACAGCACCAGCCCCAATTCCGACCCCTGAAATAGGGGGACACTCATCACTGAAGAACACTCATCACTGGTCTCCACCTGAGTCCTTGATCCCAACTCTTGAATCCACGGAATGCTCCATCTGTCAAATCCATTTCTCTCCAGTTTCGAGGCAAGGATACTGTGCTGGACAATGCTGAACACTTTGCACAAGTCCAGGTAGGTGACATCAGTTGCTCTTCCTCCACAAATTCTGTAACCCCATCACAGCAGGCACCAAATTTTTCAGGCACTGCCTGCCCTCAGTGAAGTCATGGTGTCTGTCACCATCACCTCCTTATGTCCCACGTGTCTCAGCACAGTTTCCAAGAGGATCTGCTACATGACCTTGGTAAGCAGGGAGGTGAGATTGACTGGCCTGTGGTTCCCAAGATCTTCCTTATTTCCCTTTGTAAAAATGGGGTCCATTTTTCTCCTTTTCCAGTCAGTGGGAACTTCACCAGGCTGCCAAAACTTCTCAAATATGATGGACGGTGGCTTAGCCACTTCATCCACCAGTTCCCTCAGAACCCATGGACGTATCTCACATGGTCCCATGGACTGGGTGTGAACATATCACATTTTCTCTGCTTTTCCACTAAAGAGAAGATTTGTTAGCAGATGCTGTAATTACTCAGTACAACATTTTCAGGGATGCTTTTCAGAACGTGCTTCCCTATTCTAGCTTCATTGCTGAGATTTACTATCTGCTGTGTGTGATCAGGGAACACCCTTCTTTTGAAGTGGGTTGAGTGAATTCTAGCCAATAGCAAGTGTTCTGCTTGGAAAACAGGAAAGCACTGAGTGATCAGATACATGAGGCAGTAGTAGAGTGGGTTTTTTTTTCCTTCATACTGTCCCAGCTGATCTGACTGAAGCTGAACAAAACTCATTTCATTTTCAATAAGTCCTTTAAAAAAAATAAGCAAGCAAAAGAAGCCTGCAGTGCCCATCAGATTAAGTTATAAGAGAACAAGCCTACAAGCAGTCAGAATTTTCTAAGTGAACCTTTACAGTGCCACAGCAACAAAGTTTCATTGTCTTTGTCTGGTTCAACTACTCAGTCAGGGTCACTGATGTCACTTTGTTTCTTTGCTCAACTAAGCCACGGTTTTGTTTTCATAATGACTCTTTATCTGCCTCTAAAAGACATTATATGAGAGGGCCTAATGCAGGAGACCTGCCCAGAGTGTAGCTACAGACACAACTGTCAGCTGAGTAAAAGCACAAGTTCTCAGACTGTGAAGGCACTACATTAAAATTATTTATTTGGTAAATTTGAAAAAAATACTCCTGTATATAAAAAGAGGGAAAAAATCAGAATATTTTGCTGCTTTCCAGAACCTGCCAAGATAATGGTAACTCTAGGGGTAAAACACACAGGACTTCAGCTCAGTTCTTTTAGAACAAAGCTTCCAATACAAGGGTTTGCTCAGGTACTTAATATAGCATCCTGACAGAAAAGATGGGCTAATAATCTACACTTTTTGGAAAAAAAAACCTAAACATTTAATGAAATACGCATTTCCAAACCACAGCACAAAAATCGCACACCATCCTCCTCCATGTCCTGAAAGTCTCACTTACTTGCAGTTCTGGCACACTTTGCAATCAGGACACTGCCAACCTGCTCTTTTTAAAGGTGTGACTTGAATGTCCAGACACATCCCATGGTAGTGCTGGCCACAGGTAGTACAAAAAAGTTGATCTAAGAGGTCTCCAGGGCTGTCGCACACTGCACAATTTGCTTCTTCCTTTGCTAAAAATAAATTTTTTTTCAATTATTATGTTGTTCAAAATGATGAACAATTCAACAAACCCTAAAAATTACTTAGTAGTTCTTATGCATACAAAACTTGACCATTCTTATGAAATTCAAATTTAATTAATATATTTAATAGCTACTACTTTAATTCAGTTTTCTGAACTAATCTTCTCATAACAAAAGTAAATTCATTTTAAACCTTAATGAAGTTTTACAAAAGAAACAGTTTTATTCTCCTCAGGATAAAGCTGAGAGCTTCAGAACCAACTCCTTTGTGGAACAAGTAAAAAATAAACAGACCTAAATCTAACAGACCTACATCTATTATTTAGCTGAAATGTTTGCAAGAAGGTTGTCCTAACTTGAGTTAGTACAAGCAAGTCTATCAATTTAGAATGAACTAAAACCTGCCAGAAAACAAGCCTTACCAGTAAACCTCTTCCTTGTTCTGTCATTAAAAGAAAAATACTTTGCTGTGCAGGACTGCTGGTCTTTAAAAACAGAAGAGTATGAACTCACATCTTTTCTATCCCTGAACACACATGAATTCTTGGGTATGTGAACTGTGACAGCGCATCTAAACAAATTATTCTTAAGCTGATCCTATGACAGTGCAGTTTTCAAAAAACAGGGTACTAATTGTGTCATTTGAACACTGTGTACTTACATCTTTCAGGAGCCTGATCAATGTGGTCTGGACAAAGGAGGGACAAGTTACTGAAATCCTGAAATGTGCCTGCTCCAGCAGCACAGGGGTAATGGTACATCTGGGTACATTTCTCTTCACAGCATTTGATAGTGGCTCCAAGGTGCTTACAAAATGCACATCGCTGAAAAAACAAACAGAACAATTCATTTAAAAATTCCTTTTTCTTGTAATTTTTTAGCCAGATCTGTTCCCTCCCTTCATTTAGCAGATGAACACCCTGACCAGTAGGAGGTAGTGAATACTGAGAGTGGGTAGGGTTGTCTTTAAGTGGCACTCCCAGACGCAGTGCGCTCTGAACACACTCTGACAATTGAGATTCTTCTTGTCACAGGAAAGGATTTTCATTCTTTATGTTATCTAACCTGAGCTATGCCTTCAGTGATGGGGCTTGGAGACTTATATTCTGAAAACAAAGGCAGATGACACCATGCTGTCAATAGGTTATGACTAAAAACCACATGGCCCTGTAAGCTGTAATGTAAAACCACAGACACTGTAATCAGAAATACAAATGGAACTCAAGTATGATGTTCTCCCAAAAATCTTACTGGCATTATACAATTCTCTCTGGGACGATAATGCATTACATAACCTTGCAGTTCCTTCTCATCTTGCCTTTCAAGAGTACACAAATATCACCACTAAACTTTGAGAAGTCATAAATAAGCACGATTATTATTAGACACCAGAGAACTAATTTCTCAGAAAGAGCTACGCAACGATCCTCCAGTCCACCAGTCAAGAGAGAGCAGAGTCTATCAATCTGCTTGCAAAAAATCAGCCACACCTTTCTGATTCAATTAATCAGTCTTTTTTCTTTATCAGATTCATTACAGTCCCTGAAGCACTGTAACATCCTTTTGCACTTTTTCACCAAGGCAACAATTCTTTTTAAGGCACAGCACCGTAAGATTTTGAGTAAACTTAAGAAAAAACAGGTCAGTGGCTCAGAGGAAGGCATACATAATACAGCAACAACTGAGCTCAGGGACTCTCATTTTTCACAATAAGAATACAACACTAACACTGGCATGTTTGATTACTAGCTGAAGTGTCAAGGAACATCCAAATGTGAACATAAACCACATCAAAGAAAAGTTATGTACTGCCTCTGCTTAATTCTTAGAATACAGACAATATTTATTACCATAATTCTTCTCTGTTTCAAAGCCTGGCATCAAATTAGGCATGAAATAGTGCTACTACAAGTCCACAGATATCAAAACCAGCCCAATATGAAAATACAAATCACAAAGCTGCCTGTGTCAACAGCTACCTTGATATTCTTTAAAACTAGATGAAATGAATGATCTTCAGAAAAATATCTGCCAGCACCACAACTCATGGACAAGAGACAGAAAAAATATTAGTGTATGCTAAACAGAACTGCAGTGTAAAGACAGAAAATGCTCTGGCACAAAAATTAAAGGGGATCACCAAGGAGAACTACTGCCAAGTTTGTGTGCTATGGTGCTTAGTCTGTCCTGTGATCTGCAGGACATCTCACCCCTACCCATGTCTAACACCTGCTGATAGATAGTATGGGAAAGGTGCATCCTGTTACTTTACCAGCTGAAATGCAGAGGAAAAAAGGGAACAAGATAAGCGAATAACAACATGGAGCTCCTGAAGGAGAGCAAGGCAGCGGCAATGGTAATTACATTTATGAACTGCCAACAAAACCAAAGTCTTGCAAGAGACTCCTTTTAGGAAATGATACCTTCAGTTAGCACTTGCTGAGGATGCTGCACAAGGTAAATCCTGAACTTACATGTAAAACCATGAAAATACAGCCCAAAGCCTCCAATTCCAAGAACTGCAGCTCCACACTGAGCCAGACACAACCACTGCCCTAATTTGTCCTTGATATTCTGAAAACCTATGGAGATGGACCAGGTTTAGCTAAGATACAACTCTTACAGGCCACACTTTTTTCAAAGATTTTACTTAGTACAGAAAAAAGTAGAAAGGAAAACTTGGGAGGTGCTAAGGTCCAAAATATATCCCTCAAAAAAGTATTTAACAAGACTTTGCTGGATCCCATCGTTGATCCTTATTAATCAGGAAAATAAAATTATGAAGGAACTGTAAGCACTTAAA
Organism: Vidua macroura; assembly: GCF_024509145.1. Classification (NCBI taxonomy): domain Eukaryota; kingdom Metazoa; phylum Chordata; class Aves; order Passeriformes; family Viduidae; genus Vidua; species Vidua macroura. Next base: position 6,714,369 of record NC_071571.1, read on the forward strand.
TAATTCAACATTTATTAAAAGCTAGGAATAATGGAATAAAAAAGCAATATAAATGGCATTTTTAAATACCACATCTGTTTTTCAAAACCACCAATCAACCACGGTACATAGCAACGACAAAATCAGAGTGTAACTTTTCCCAAATTATCTATGACTAAATGAAGAAATTATTGAAAATTAGCAAACTACAGGATTATTAAAAAACATTTAAAATGTTAATATTGGTTTAAGGAACCACATAAAGATGCTGGAAGAAAAATGGAAGCCCAAGTTATATGTAATTGAACCCTTCAAACCCATCTGCTAAACTGCACTGGCAATGAAAAGCATTTGGCAGATAAGGGAAATACACTTTGAAAACAATGTGGTATGTATCATCTGAAGCAAATAAAAAGCACAAAATATCAACATTTGCTGAATTTGTAAGAGAGATAAAGCAGTCTGAACAAACTAATGCCCAAAGGGATTTTTTTGGCAGCAGATGTTGGTGAGAGGAGTTACTTTTCCAGCACTAGAAGCCAACACTCCTCTGAAGCCAGGCCCCATGCTATGACCCCAAAAGAACAGCAGAAATGTATTAAATTAAACAAAAATATTAAAAGCTCTGCTAAATAAAACCAGTAATGAATACTACTTTACTACTGCTACAATATGGCATCATGACAGCAGGAGATGGAATGAAGCAGTCAATCATACTGCCCATGAGATGCATGCCCATATGAGGACAGTGCCAGAGCCAGGGACAGTCTGGAGTCTCCAGTTTCATTAGTATGAGCACAAAATAAGGTGTTATGTGAAGGGAGTGGAAGCTGAAATCGAAGGGCACGTATTAGAAAATGGTCATCTGTCAAGGCAAGACAAACACTGTTTTGCTTATGGATCAAGTAATTTTACATTCCTGTTTTACAGGGAAAAAAACCCCAACTTTACAAGGTGTCAGAAAGCTGGAGAGATAGTTTATTACTTATTCCTAGTACACTCAAGGAAATAAACTAAAGCAGAGCCATAGACTATTTTCCTACTCAGGAAGCCCTTCAGTGGTTATCAACTGTCCCTTTCAGCAAGTTCCTTGTGCAAGGAAGCTCTGAGTCCATCCTTACTTGTGCTACTTCTTACTACTGTGATTTCCATAATTTTAAACTATCTTTCTATTTGGCAATTTTGACTTTTTTGCTTTTTACATCTGCTTTTTCAGAAAGAAAATGAACTGATTTTTAAAAGCAAAAGCTATGCCATCTTTAAAATCTGATTTTAAAATTCCTTTTATTTACTAATCCCACTGACTCAAATATGACATTGTTGGACAAATACAGTGGAAGAGGAAGAACTAAGTGAACCAAGAGAAAGCAAAACCTGATCAATCACCTTCTCTGTATTCTAGCTCTATGGGAGAACATCCTCCATGGAGTAAGAGTGGCAGAAACCACACAGAAGATTTCCAGGAAGACAAAAACTCAAAAACCTCCTTGCTACAACTATAATTGCACCAAAACCAGCTGAACAAAAATGTTAATTCTGCCTTGTTCAGCTCAGTTGATGCCACAAGTCCTACTGACTTTACTGGAAACAGATGGCCAAAGTGGAAAATAGTGACAATAACAGCAGCTTTTTGTTTATCTATTTCTAACCTTCCTGCTATTCCATACTTTAGAGTACTCCAAAATCCTGTGCAAGTTTTATAAAAAGATGCCTGTAAGACAATGTAAGAGTTTATCCAGATAGTACCAAGAACTAATCAGAGGTCATGTTTTATCATTATTTTATTACCCTTTGAATTACTTTATAGTATTACTGTCTCAGCAACCAGACAAGTAACAACCCTTGGAAGGCAGATATTAAAGAAAGGCTAAAATACAGTCTTTGAGTAAGTACTTTGCAACTTGGTTAGTGTCCTAAGCCTAAATGCTAGTACTGTGCAAAATGTTCTTAAGCAAATGACAAGTTTTTCATGGATTTTGAACTTTTTCTTTAAAAAATATCAAGTGACACAGCCTATGAGAACAATAAGAACATTTAATTTTACGATAGTGTACCAAAAATACACAAAAGCCATCTGTCCTTGGTTAAACAATTTAATGTATTAGCTGAAAGAGCAAATTTCAAACAGTTTAGCTAGAGGGAAATGCTGTCACACAAACCTGTGACTGAAGAGAATTGGACCTTAACAACCTGTCATTAATGAGAGCATGAAGAAATTTTTACATAAACAGTGATTAATTAAGTATGTTCTCTGGTGATTCTGATAATCTTCACTGGTTCCTCCATCATCTAGAAAAAGCTTTATACTGCTTGCAGACACTAATGACCATTAGCACCTCTCATGTCAAATACCCTGGTTTAAGTACCGTAAAGCACTAAAGAGCACAATGCAGTAGGATGGCAACATAAAAACAATTAATGGCTTTTGACTGAACTACTGATTAGAAGTACTAAACAGAGCACCCTTCCAGGAGTACTGGAAATGACCTTCTAGCTTTTTAATTTTATATGACTCATGTCGCAGAGTTGGAAATTACTTTGATTTATAACAAGCAAGTCAATGAGAGATCAGTTACTCTTCTTCCTCAAACCTTAACACAGTGACTCAACACATGCAATCAAGGTAGAAAGCAGAAGTCCTTTCAAATGTGGAAATTTCAGGCTCTCTACAAGTCACTACTTTGTTTCTCATTCATACCAGCTGCCTCTTTTTCTCTTTCATTAAAAAAGTACATTAAATAAATTGTGTTGATATTCAGGCATTTAAGAATTCAGAGGAAAAAAGCATTCAAGTTTTGGAGGGGTGTTTTTTGTAATAGCGGTGAATAGATTAAAAACTTGCAAGAATCAAGTCTGCTAAGTAAGATACCATTTTTTATTTGAAACCTGAAGTAGGTAGAGGAAAACATGCAATCTTTATGACACATTAATTCTTCCTCATATAACCTGAAATGTTCCCAAACCCTGTTTATTCAGAAGCTCCACGGAAGGGTTTGGGTGCCTTGGGTGCCTCAGAGCTGTGTTTTACTCATCATTACATAAGCCAGCAGAATAACTGCATGGATATCATTTGCCTCACAGGCTCTGCCTTTGCTGCTTTTTTCGCACTTTCCTGAAGAAAAAGGGGGGTTTTTTAATCACCTCCTCGCTTTCTGCAAAAGTTAGGATAATGTACATGTTTTGAGTGAGGCTAAGCTCTTCCACAGCTATCAACCAGCTACTCCCTTAATTCCCATCTAATATCCACCATGGCAGAAGAGCACACATGAGCCTGCTGTTTAGTTAGACTGTCAACAACAAGAAGGTCAATAATGTTTAATGCAATTTAAACTAGTGGTTATTAGGCTTCAGCATCAGCAACTCCAGGACAAACAAGGCAAGAACAAAAATCATCAGCTTTGGTTTGAGGCTGCTTTTTGGCAGGCTCAGAAAACAGACTATTGTGCCAGTTCCATTTGATTCATGCTCAGAAGGTCTTAAGAAATGTGTGTAGACATTTCTTTGTGTTGGCAGAGCATGGGCTGAGCCACAAAATTGTTGGAGGCTTGAGAAAAAGTAATTGAGGGAAACATTGCTACATGCTTGTTGTTTAATGATCATCTCTAGGCATCTGTTACTGGTCACTGCAGAACATACTGGGATGAAGTCAACTTTCTGTCAAATCCAGCACAGCTCCTAAACTCCTAAATCATATATAGGGATTCTGAAGTAGCTCAAGCATTCTACAGGTTATGTCATAAGTACATTTATAAAGGCATTTAAAGTAAAAGGAGAATTTACTGCTCATACAGTCACACTGTGCTTCCAAATGACTCAAGGCTTGATGAGGACATCCAAACTTCATTATACTTAATAAGATTTAGTCATTTTATGGAATTTACTTCATGGCAATTCAGTTGGCCAAACAGTGGGTTACCATTTTCAGGCTCCACTGACAATACTGGCCAGATCTCCACTGCCTGCAGCTGGAACTGGAACACAGCTCACAGGTAGGCACATCCACAGGGAGGTCAAAATTTAGATAAGAGTCTTGAGCTGTCCTATGTTGACACAAGTTCTCTACTGGTCCCACAGCCAAGTCCACAATGAAGTTTTTGTCAGCACACAGCTATCAAAGAAGGATTTCTGTTTAGAAATACTTTCATATAAATCCTCTTCTATTTTTACAAGTTTTCTGAACAATAAAGAGTTGGGGTAAACTTCTCACAACACATCTCTAAACTCTCTTATATATTTTTGGAACACTTAGACAAAACTTTCCAGCCATTTCTGACAACAGGAAAGTCATTAACAAAAACATTTTGTTCATCTTAAAAACAACCTCATTCATGGGACTTGCAATTTGTCATGAGTATTCGAATGGGGGATGCACCTTCTGCCCTTTCCCTGCAGATCTACCCAGATGTGACCAAGCTTGAGAAAACTATCTCCTTTTTTTTTTTTTTTTTTTTTTTTAAATGTAAAACACTTCCACAAGTTTGTCAGTGAAAAATCACAGAAAAACCTATTCTCATTGATCATGACTGATCCTTTCCAATTTCGAGCACTTGCTGGACATCATGTACCTCCTGCAAAGATTTCCTTCAGTCTGACAAGGATTAGAGGGAGGAAGTCTGTAATAAAATACTCTAAGCCTAAACACAAAAAATTCACTGGAATGGAAAGCAGACATCCCTAAGGATCCTGATACTACTGTCACTTAATCATCTGGGGAATAGGAGTATCCAGCACACAGGCAGACAGACAAGTAAGAAGCAAAGAGACAAAAGGGATTCACTGTGTGAATGGATCTGATGAGACTGGGAGGAGAAACCAGGGATGGAGATGGAATCTGAGGAGGGGCAAGGATAACACTTGAAGGGCCAATTACTCACACCTGGGCACTCAAATGGAATAAAGACCTTGAGGGAACTCAGGTGCTAAGACTCAGGAAATGGTGATGGGACAGATCTCAGAAAGAACCTAGGCAAAAGGGATGAGAAATGTTAAGGAGAGATGAAGAGTGGAGTGGCTAAAAATATCAACCTGAACAAAAAGTCAGAAGACTGATGCAATTGAAATTGGATGAAGATTACAAGGAGGAAAAGTACACTGTTCTCTGACACCTAGTGCTGTATCACTATCATCCAGCCAGCTCAAATAGCAGTGCTCTTATGTAGCCACAAAGGCTTTAAACCTGCAGTTTGGGAGGTCTGCCTTTTCCTTTTTCTCCCTGACAAAAGGAAATGATACAGGCAGACAAATACAAGGCAACAGAGAGACGTGGAGACACAGATAAAAGAATGGGCAGACATACACACATGTGCGTGCACTAAAACACAAGGAGGATTACAGATCAAACGTGGATTTTGTACATAAAACAGATCTTTTAACAGGAATCACTGACTTAAAGAAACCTGTTACCTGTGAGTCTGTGCTTAATTTACAGAGAGGAAAAAAAGGAAAAAATTGGAAAAGGTTGTGGATGGCTTGTAAGCACTTAGCTATGGCAACAGAGCAATGGCCTGCAAAAGAGTTGCAGTTTCATTTCTTCCATGAAACTCCTTGATGATACTGGGCAGAGCACTAAGTAAAATTTTTCTTAATTGGTTTTTTTTTTTCGTTCTTAATCTTACTGTTAAAAGTTTTCTTTGCCCTGTAAAAATTCAGCCTTAATTTCTACATAGATTGTGCACTCACAACTGCACCAGAGTGAAGGAAGAACTGCAATATCAGTGCAACCTTTTTAACTAAGTCTGAGTATTTTTGAAACTCCTTCAATTTGCTATCCAAATTAGCAGATATAAATAAATTCAACTTCTCTGAGGGAAAATGTAGCCTAAGACACATAACAAGGCCATATAAATTTGCTATTTAAAGAAAATTTACAGACAAGTTATTCACATGTTCATTACAGTAAAATCATTATTGAAAGTATCATGTAGAAATGAGGAATTCTTTCTTTTCAGTAGTATCTGCATAGTCTACATAACTATGCACTAAACAATAATGAAAAAAAAGGAATATTGAAGAGGTTTATACTAAGACAATAATGTCCATCCTATGGACTGAACTAGGCACAAACTGTTCTGCACGTTATCATAAAATTAAAGATGCATAATCAAGCCAAGGCACAAAAGACATTAATTGTGTGCAAAGGACACAAACTGTGTGCAAAGGATGTTAATTGCGTGCAGACAACCTGTCTTCTGATATGTCCTTACTTTGTATTTTCATTTTATTGTCTTAATAATGCACTCTTTTAAGAAAGATTTTGAAGATACATTACCCTGATTTAACAGAAAGTTAATGTCAGCCAAAGTCACTATACACACTCAGTGATACATATAATTTACAAGGTAATAGAAGGGATGGAGTGACATGAAACTCTGGATTATGTAGAGACATAAAAAATGCAAGAATTTCCTGCCTTTAATACCTTCCTCATTAGTGAGCACCTCCTTAGTATTCCTTCCCCACTGACTGCAATCAGTACCTTATTGTTCATAATTCCTATTTCCTTGGCTGTTTCTAAATTGCACTCTCCAAATGGCACAAAGTCATCGTAAACAAAATCCTACATCTTCAGTTCACTAATTTCTGTAAATTGAGCTCAAACAAAGCAATTAGGTGGCATACTTTGAAACTACCAGCTTGAACATTAGTATCATTTCTTCCCTAATAAAAACTTGACATGTTTTATCTGGCTAGGGCATTTAGCTTTTTTTTCAACTTGACTAAATTAGTCACTTACATGTATTTGTCCCATTGCTTCTCCCAAGACATGGTATTCCAAACATTATATAATTATTTAACTCACTAGCCACTGAAATAAATAAATAAGCCCCATGGCTTTCCATCCTGTTCCTTCACTGGTATTCCTTGGGCAAGCATTGTGAAGTGCAAGATCTTGACCTAGAATTTAAAACCCTAAAATTACTGGTCAAACCTTGAGGCAGGTTATTCAGCTGGGCTTCAGGGAGGTGAGGGTAAGAAGGGGCTGTTTGTTTCAGTTTTGCAGAATGCTGCCTCAGTAGCTTGTGAAGAAAAAAGCTGCCAAATTTTGTAATGAATTCCACAGAACATTAAGTCTGATGCTTAGCAGAAGCCATAACTGTTAAGTAAATGATATCCTTTTGATGAATACCCTTATTTGAAAACAACGTTGATTCTTCTAACCCTCTAGCAGTGTCCCAAAACAGATGTGCACAACTGCAAATTCTGTTTGCTTTCAGGTTTACGAAGTGTGATGACATTTTTACAATCCTGCATGAGCCCTTTTACCCAGGAGTAAAATAAAGCACAATAATTCTTCACCATCTGTTTGTTAATTTTGCATTCATTTAACTTTGCATTTTAAACTAATAATCATTTTCTTATAATATAGTTTGTTCCATTGGTAGAAATTACAGCTGTTCAATTAAAAAAAGAATGGTTTATAACACAGTTTTCCTCTAAATAATTCCATTGCTCTTAATTATAGAAATGTTAGTGCCATCAAATGGAAAAGAACTGCCAGAGATTAGTGTTATGCTTTATATGCCACAGATTCCCTTAGTAAATGTACATATTTTCTTCTGTTCCAGCACCAATTCCTACTTGGTCTCTTTAACATTAAAGCCATTTTTCTCCACTACAAGATTCTGTGTGTTTTTTAACATTGTTGTGTGCAAAGGTACAAACAATTAAATGAAGCTTCTGTTTCATTTGTGGCACAAAGTCAAATCAAGCACAGTCCTACTTCTTCATAATGCTTTCCTTAATCTCTAATGACAGGACAAGGAGGTTTTGAGATTTATATTTCAGCTGGTTACAGCTAAACTAGGGCTGGAATAATGTCCTAAAAGCTTTTTCTCACCACTTTTACAGTCAAATGGGGAAATCCCATTCCTTTATCAAAAGTAAAACCACATTGAAATAACATGAATAATACATCAGAGCTAGTGAAGGGGAAACAATTTGGGTCAACAAAAGATGTGGTGCCTGGAGAGAGAGCAGGAGCCAGTCTGAGATTCTGAGAGCTCTACTGGGGACTCTTGTGTTATGCTCTGGACAGGGCATTTTCCACACAGACCAGGCTGTAGGGTCACAAGCCCTAAACACAGACTGTCCCCACACTGACACAGTGGAGAGTCCACTTCACTGAGGTTCCTGGGCTTCATCATCATCATCTACAACTAAACTCCTCAACAGCCACAGGCCACTCAGCGAATTCATGTGAGCAGTCCAGTAGTATTGGAGAGCTGTTCAGATGGTTAAAACAATCAAGATGATTGCACTGTTTTCTAAAACCAATTTTATCTGATGGCATAGAAATCTCAGCATCAGATGACATCCTAATGCTGTGACAGTGTTAAGATAACAATTCTGTCACAGTAATAGGATGAGTATTTTACTTAAAACACCCATAAGGCAAGAAATGGTTTACCACAAAATTGATTTATTTCAATTAAAGGAGTTCAGAAAAGGCTGAAAAACACTCAACTGGTGCCTAAGACTCTAACAGAGCACTCACCTACGGAAATGAACTTCCAGAAGCACCACAAACAAGAAGCTCACACAAAATTAGGAGTGAAAGTACAACCACAGGTTAGTGAGATGCTCAGCTTCCAGTCCTACCAGAATCCTGCACATCCTGACCTTTCAGTTTCCCAGACGAGTGAGCATTGCTGCCAGGGCCGACCTTTTCTGGGGGATTTATCCATCACAGCATTTTATGTCTGACAGCAAGCAAACATTCTGGAGGTGCCCAAGGCACATTCTGATGTGATGGATGTGTAATGGTAACAGTCTTCCCAATGATTTGCCATCTATTTCAAGTTACTCTCATTAAAAAAACCTCACCTGGTGTGACATATGAGAAAACTGAAACTCCTACTTATTGAATGTATCAAATCCATTTATATTTTGGAAAATGAAATTTTCCCTTTTTTTCCCTTTCCCTCACAAAGCTCAAAGAATAATAATAACAACTGAATTGTCTTCTTGTGTCATTTCTCCAGAAGTTCTCTATTTGCTTTTAAAGGTTTATTATTTGTCAATACATCTCCCTGGAAATACCATACAAAAAAACCCCTAATATTCTGTAACAACGTGCAGTAATTCAAAGGAAAAAAGCCCTCAGTATTTGCCTAGATATTTGGTTGGATTGGGTATTTACATTCAGATTCGCTATTTATTCTGCGGATTCTGTCATTCTTCCCAGTTCTTTGCAAAGCAATTTCATACTGCAGCAGTGTGGGTGAAAATTTTTGAAGAGAAAGGAAATATTATATTATAAATTAAAAAGTACTAAGGGAAAGGCTAGATGTGGAAGCACTTGCAGTTTTATAAAAAAAGTATCTAGACTGTAGCTTGAATGCATGTATCTGAAGTGAGACCATGACACTGCAATATAGTATCAAGTCGTTTTACCCATCTTAGATGCTTTGGGAAATAAATATTTATTTATTTCATAAATAACAGCTACTTTCCCTCCCTGATGTACTGAAGGGGAAAGTGACATCTTTGAGGGAAACCATTAATATCACTGGAAACACACTGGTAAAAAAAAACTTATGTGAAGTGCTGCTTTGAGAACATGCCACTTCATCAGTTCTTCACTTAATGTTATTTAATAGATTCTTATAATTAATCATGACTATGACTCATGGAACACCTACACATTCATTACTGGCAGCAGACCTACTACTGTCTGCCTACTTTTTGTTCCCAGGTCAGATGTGCAGAATGGGGAGGACAACTATATACATGAAAATCAACAATATTAATTCTTGCACATAAATAAATATCAACAGTGGCCCATTAGGAAAAACAGCTTTAATGCAAGTAATGTCTGTACTTCCCACTGAGGTGGTGCACTTGCACAGGATGGGCAGTTGCTCCACATTTGTGAAGATTCCTAAGATGCCTCTCTCACGCCTGATTTGCTCCATGTTATTAAAAAAACACTCAACGACACCTGCATTAATGGCACTACTTCATACTGATGTCTGCAATATTTATGCTCAATCTGCAACTCTGGGACAGAACTTACACTAATGGAAGTCAATAACAAAATCTTCAGGGAGTTCAAAACTATTTTTTGCTAATGGTTTGATTTTGTGAGCTGCTGAGTACACCGATCTCAGACATAGTTTTTAGGCTACTGCTTAAAAGCAAACTGATGCCAACAGACTAATATGAGTACTCCTGAGTTTTAAAGCATGTTTGTAAGATATTTTTGAGGATGGGTGAAAATCCCAAATGAAAATCCACAATATAATTTATAGTAAACAGGAAAAAACCTCAGACTCTTTTGACTGGAATAATCAGAACCCCTTTATAATTCTAATTTCATTAAAGAGTCTGGACTGGAAAGCTCTCATTCAAAAAAACCCACGTGACTCACATTCATGATAAATTTAACAGACATGCTTAAATAAAATACTATATAAAAGGGAAACTGCTGTGAAACCTAGATTAGAGTCAGTTGTGTAACACTAAGCAAACAATGCTACAGCTGAGCAAATACACCTACTAGTCCCATTGAGGTACTTTTTCCTTTTATTCCTGTGCTATATATTAAGAAGAAAGCTGCTGAAGAGGCCTTTTTATTTCTATAATGCTCAAAGCATAATGAGGACCTGTCCCTGACTGAAACTAACCAATATTAACTCCAAAAGACTGATTACTCTTTTTTCAAAAATATAGCCATCACACAAAAGGCAAAATTAGACCCTTGAACACCAAAAATAAAAAGTCCCAGATGAGCTATGGAAAAGACTGAATATAAAATATTTAAATCAGAAGCAACCATGAGTGAGGTCGTAATAAGGCTGGAAAAGGAGGGCTGCATTAAAACACCTACAAAGGTGAGGAGCTTGGTGGTACTGCCACACTTCCTTGTGTAAATTTTTATAAACTTTCTGCTGGCATGCTGGTTAAGAGATGGGTATGGTTTCCTGACTTTTTAAATATATACAGAGTTCCAGTTTGCTGAAAATACTAATGGCATAATAATTTAAATTAATTTGTTAATATTCTTCTTACATTTTAAAATGAGATTTTATTTCTTTGTTCCACATTCAGAGTTTGAGAGCATTCCACTGACATTTTCTCTCTTTTGTAGAAATTGAAGAACTGTGCCATTGTTGCTGAGCACAGAAAGACAGGAGAAAGGGAGGGCCCAAGTATGTGCATTTTCATTTTCTACAGCAAAGCCAAAATGGGTCAGTCCCATCAGCAAAATGACACACTACCAAGGAAGAAGGTACATACTTGATTGGAGAGACAGTGCGATTTTCCTTTAGTGGGTTTTCTTTGCTTTTCAGAGATTAGGTTCTCTCTGGTTTTAACATACAACCCCTCCCCACAGATTATAAAATCTTGCAGTGGTATGTTAGTGAACTACCATGTCACTGCCTTAATGCTCAGAATAACATTTATGAAACACATCAAGGGAAGTGGGGGGAGGGGAAAAAAAAAAAAAGAGGATTTCTTTTGACGCATTATGAAAAAAAGTGTTTTCTACCCAAGTCATGCAAAAGGAAGAAAAGGTCTTTGTGAAACACACTTCAGCAGTTTGGAACACACACTGAACAATTTCACTTCAGAGCCTCCAATAAATTATTTCAGTGAATGTTAGTGAATAAAGGAAACCTGCACTGGAAATTCCTCCAGGAACACAGGCCCTTTCATGTTTCTCAGCAAGTCTCTTCAGCTTTCACTCCTGGGCTGTTGCTGTTTCTCAGACTCTTTCTGTGCTCCCACTCCATTTTGTCTGGTTCCTACACCTCAGCCTGCCCTCAGTGCCTATCACCTACTCAGCATCAAAACCCTCTCAGAAACGTTTCTGTAGCCACAGTCTCTCTCCCAATTCTGGTACCCACCCATCTGACATCTGGAGTTCAAGAAAGGTGCATTTTTCAAAGCATTCAGCTTGGAAAAAACCCACAGTGAAAACTCTAAGGCTGACTCTGCCTTCCTACTTGAGTGTCATGGGAGTGCTCCCATGGTGAGCTCCCTGGAACCTCCTCCTGGCTCCAGAGCAGGAACCCAGCAGCACCACTGTTCTGGGGGAGAAAAACAATGGATCAGGCTGAAAAATCAAACACCTCCCCCTTCAGATGAAGCCACACAAACCATCTGAAGGAAAGACACTTAGTGCTGCCTAAAACATTTAAACCTATTTAAACCTAAAACATGTATTAGAATCCATGCACTGGTCATTGTCCCTGGCAAGGGTAGGCTCTAGAACTTGGTTCTTATGGCCCAATTAAGGAACAAGACACATTTTTACTCTAGGCAGTGAGTTCCAATGTGCACTGACAGTACCACTTGATCTGCACACAAATTCACAGTATTTTTTTCATATACTTGGAAACAAATAGGTAGGGATACAAACATAGCTGCTATTTCACAGAAGGTTCGTGACAAAGCGTATCAAAAGAAAAATCTCAAAATAAAATTTGTTTAAAAATGTGCATAGTTTGTTCTGCTTTATCTGAAAAGGCAAATTCTTCTCTGAACTGCAATTCACAAATTAAAACCTGCCTTCCTCTTGTAAATACAATACACATGATGAAGACAATATAGAAAAAAACAACAGCTAAGTAAGTTTCACACGACCATGTGCTCCTTCTTCCAGGCAACAGGTCAGAATCACACTGATAACAGGTTATCAAACAAGGAACTTCTACAGAGATTGGAAAGTGACATTTAAGTGTCTGCACTTGATAAGAATCAAACACGATAAAGAAGTACCAGAAGAAGCTCTAAATCAAACACTTCGCTGGTATTTGGTATATTGATACTCTCCTGTACATTAGCACATAAACAGATCGCTGTTTTGTGTCTTTAAAGGAACGTATTTTGTTTCTTGAGATGCTGATTTTAAAAAGTGCTAAATTGGACATGTGTAATGTAATCTTGAAGTAAGTATTTCTTCATATTCCTAATAAACTTTTCCACTTGTAAAAATCCCAAAGACCTTAACAGGCTGAAGCATAGTACTGGCTTTACTGGAATGTTAATAATAAAAATTTTAATTATGGGAAAATTACTTAAAAATTCTGTATTTATTTTAAATTAAATTTGGCTGGGGAAAAACCTAATATTGCTCAGATTATTTTAGAAATAAGTTTTTAATTAAATACTTTCAATTTAATACTGTAGCTTTGTACGCCTTCATTTTTTTCTGCTGGCTGGCTGACTTGGAAAGTTACTTAATTATAACAGAGTATTTCACACCACACAGTACAAATCTGAAGTATCAATCCATCTAACAAAAGGTGGGCGAAAGAAAAAACACGCCAGCTCTTCACTCAATAAACCTCAATTATATTGCAACAATTAACACTTACTAACAACCTCTCCCTCAGCCATGTACCCAAACCTACCCAAGTATCAAAGTATTCTCAGAAAGACTAGGAAAATAAATAAAGAGGTTTTTCTCAATAAATGGAAAATTCAAAATTAAAATTATTTCCAGACCCCTTCAGATGTGCTTAGCCTTTACTTCAGCCACATATTTCCCACGTGTTACTGCCTCTTACTTAATGACCATAACTATTCAGACAGACCAGTCTAGTTTATAGTAATCCTTACAAACTTTTAAGTACACCACTGAAGATGCACATACGAGCATGGAGTCTAACTATATCCCAAGGCAGCCATAATTTCGGCGCCATAAATAATTATAAAAATGTACTAGAAGAAAAGAATCTCAAAGCTCTTAATTCGCATTTACTCAGTTTTAACTAATACTTCATTGTTTTAAATGCCAGCAGGGATTTAGAAAAATGTGTTTTATTTAGTTCTAGAAAATGTGGTCTATCAGACAACGGGAGAAATGAAAACTGTGTTTTGAAAGCTGAGTCCTTAAGTCTGTAACTTCAAAGGTGCAGTGTTTTGATAGGTAACAAAACTTTTCTGTCAGGACTTAATTTACATTTTTCTGTTCTATGTTTCACTGAAGAAGAAAAAACAGATTCATAGAGTCAAAGAATGATTTGGGTTAGAGGGGACATTAGGGATCATCAGTTCCAACCCCCTGCCATGTGCAGGGACACTTTCCACCAGACCATGCTGCCCAAAGCTCCATCCAACCCAGCCTCGAACATTTCCAGGGATGGGGCACCCCCAATTTCTCTGGGCAACCTGTTCCAACCCTCACCCCCTCACAGGAAAGAACTGCTTTCACTCTAAACCCAATTTATATCTACTCTCTTTCTGTTTGAAGCCAAGGAGCTTTGAGCAACCTGGCTGGAAGGTGTCCCTGCCCATGGCAGGGGAGGTGGAACTGGGTGATCTTTGATGTCCCTTCCAAGCCAAATCGTTCTGTGATTCCGTGAGCTCAAAAGAGCAATGCTCTTGTTACAGCAAAGCTTCTTTTGGTTCAAATGAAAGAATATTTTAATCACTGTTCACTTGACACTACTAATGAGAATTATGTTGTAGATCTTACTAACTATCAAATATCTATTCTCAAACTGCTGGACCTGCAAAAAATCTGAACACACAGAGGTCCCATGGCAGCTCTGTAACCTGAACAGATTTACCAAAGCTCTACTGACATCATTTATGGTGTACAAAGTTGTTCCAGAAGAATTACACATGTAAATCAGAACCAACGATGATAATTTAAAGATACCACAGCTGTTTTCCAGAACTTGGGAAATACAGCTATAAAACAATTGACACAGGCTTTCTGATGTCATTTGTAAGCTCTAAGAACAATTCACATTCTTCAAGACAACAAGGATCTGGTTTTAGTGACCAAAATCCAAACTATTATGGAAGAGAGTAAATCATGGAAGATGATTTACAGTGTTAAACTATCCCTAAAGTTGTACCCTCAGTCAGTAATGTCCTTTAAAAACAATGCTTATCCTCATCAGCAGGGAAATGGCTACAGATCCCTAGAAAAACTCCAAATAAGAACAAGGACATTCATAGAAAACTTGAATAGTCAACTGTTACAGTGTGTCTAAAACATGCCAACAACTGAATGAAACTACCAAACTGACCAAAAACACATGCAAGTGTCTTGTTGGTGACACGTATGTCACTATTTCTCCAGTGTTTCTCTAGCACGTTCTGTGCTGGAGTTCTCTAAGAGACAGCAATCCATTAAAAAAAAAAAAAGTAAATGTTATTTTGGAACAAAACTTCCTGCAGTATTTCCTCAGCTGCAGGACAAAAGCAACTACAGGAAAAAAAAAAAACTCAGTAAGATAAAATCAGAAGCCACTCCCAAGAGCAACCAGGTAGTCCCTCCCAAGAAGGGACATGAGGAGAAGCTGAGTGCCTGCTGTGTGCAAAAACACCATAAAAAACTCAAGGGTTGAGAAAGGAACTTCTGAATACCAGAGGTGCTCATTTAGTTTCATGTTACAAAGCTCATCCTTGAAAAATGGGCAAATGCAGGGGACACTACCTAGAAGTCTCGTAAATTGTAATATATTACATTCTCCTCATGCATTTTTCTCTGGATTTAAGAATTAGTCATTCTTCCAATACTGAAAAAGGAAGAAGGGAGCTTTTAAAGCATCAAAGAGATGCAAATTCTGCACTCTATCTAGAAAAACCCCACATCACTCCATGCTCTGTTCAGCTGGGTTGTGACATACACAAAGCCAACACCATCCCTACATTCAAGATTCTGTCGTCTAAGCCATTTCTCACACAGTTTTTCTCAACAAAAAGTAAAACCAAATTTAAAACTGCTGTGGTTAAATGGGTACAACCCTCCCCAGTATATGAAGTTAACAGTACATTAGGATGTTGATGCTCACTTTTACATACAAGGAACAAGAAAAGGAAGTATCATTTTAGCCAAACTGGTTTTCAACTTGAAGCAGCAGAAATAAAACACACATAACATGAAAAACAAGGACAATTTTCAACAAGATGAGAAGAGCACTGAGATTAAGGGGTGAAGATACATTCAAAATATGGACAGTTTTAAAAGATGTGTAAACATGTTCCCCATCTTTCCCCTCAACTTATTTATTTCTGATCTAGCATGGTAGGCATCACACTAGAATCAAGTCTTGAGCAAAGAATTTAAAATAGACTCTTCATTACTATCATGTTTCTTCTATTCAGCCTTCAAGCAGACAGAAACCTCCTCCTTGATTTCCACCAGCACTGTTTTCTTTGACTTTCATGTCCTTGACAAACTCTCCCAAACTTGGAAACTGCTTCCTACATCTTATCAGAAGAGAAAGCTGGCTGGGAAAGTTACCCTTGCATTCCTTTCTTGTGCTCAGTTTGTTCAAAAGTAGTTTAAATACATTATCTACTTAAATTCACTTTCTGAATTGAGCTATTTACATACTGGGGGACAAAAAGCAGTCCACCTTACTTAGGACTCTGTAGCATACAGAATAGCTATGGCTAGACTATGTAAGGCAGGTAACTGGCAAACTTTAATTTTCCTCGGCTGACTGCAGACAAACAAAGAGCAACCTACTCAATACATGCAAAATAAACATCAAACTTATGACGTATTATTTTAAAATACCTGAAAATATTACGGGAACCACTATTTCAGAAACCAGTCTTGTTAAAGGCTGAACAAATGCAAGCCTTAAAGGCCTCTACGTTTTACATGATAATGTCAGTTCACATTTCCAAATATCAGAAAGCAGAAGAGTTACAAAAGTGTAAGACTGAAACCAAAAATACAAGAAAAAGCTGTAAACTCCATTTGTCCACATCTATTGTATTTTTTGCAGGGAAAAAACTCTAATTTCTGTTCGATCAGATTCTTTTGCTTAGTTTGTCTAAGTCTACAATTCACATTGTTTTTGCATCTTACACTAAGTATCTGTAGAAACACCAGTAAAGTCCATCTTCCTGAACCTGACAACATGACAGCTTCTTTACCATGGTGGATCTCATATACTGAGCAAAACAGTATATTCTTATCTTATGAATGCAAGAAAATTAGTTTTGGATCAAACAAGTCACTGGAACTTTTCTCTCCCCCATTGATATTTTAAGGAGTTATTTTCTTTCAAACCTTGAAACAAAATAACTCCCAAACCCCATGAAATGCTATTAAAGTAGTGGGGGACACGCACTGCCACACTGGGGTGTTGAACCTTACACACTGTACCAGGATGATGAGGTGAATTCTTAGGATCATCTTGAGAAAAGCTCTGGCACTAGGTTTGCCATCAAGATCACCAGTTCCTCCTTATGACCTCGTCATCTTAGAAAGCAGTTCTGAGAAAAGCCATGACTCTCCCTTGCTGAGATCATCAAGACAAGCAATGAGACGAACTGAAGCACCTCCATTCCAGCTTTTCTTTGTCCCTTGTCACAAACCAGTGAGACACACAGGATTTCAAACATTTTAGAGATGCAGGTTTGCGCACTCATGAATAGTAAAGAATGGCAAACCCCAGACTTTGAAAGAAAGACAAAGAATCCACCGCTGTCTAGACACAAATACATGAAACAAGCTGGTCAGGTGCCTTTGCCAGGCCTTCACAATGAGCAAATCAAAAGAGCTGAAGAAGAAAGACACGCCAAGCAGGGTATTTTGTGAGACATTCACAAATTCTAAGATCTCCGTAGTGCTGTGTTTTAAACCTTCAGCTAACCCAGAAGAAAACCAAAATGGATAAAAATATGTATTTTAGAACAGGTCAGTGGAGTATGTCCACACAGGCTTTACTAATGCAATCACAAGTTCAGTGAAGCCAAATTGACATCTCAACTGGTAAACACAGTAATAAGAAACACTGCCATATCCAGTTAAAGCAGACTTGCAAACAATAGGCAGCCTAACTAATGAGAAACATGAATGTAACTTACAAATTAAAGAGTTCCTCAAGGTAAGAACAGGCCTGAAATGCTCTCCAAAAACTAAAAGACCTAAACCAATGGATTATCAAAAGTTGGTTACACTTCAAATACACATTTTTACATCAACAGAAGGAAAAGAAAATGTACTTTCCCAGTAAAGGAAAGATGCAGTGCTGCAGACCACACCTCAAACCAGTTCCTCATGCCAAAAGGACTTCCAAGAAGACAGAAATCCCCTACCAAGCAAACAACAACAAACCCAAAGCAAATTTGGTGGCAAGCAGAGGAAAACAGCATACAGCTTAGTTTTATTTAAACTATTTTTCTGTATGCCCTGAGCACACAGTTGCCTTTGCATGGCCAACAGATTTCAGAACATCTGAACAAAACTTTTCTTTTAAAATGCAGAACATCACATTAGAAAGAAGCCCAAATGAAAAGAAGCACAAGATGCTGCAAACACAAACACATACTTTCAATTAATTAATTTACCTTTCATTCTAAACTTATTTTTAAAAATAACTCACACAAAGATGAGCTTTTCCATTACCACACAGGACAACCAGGACCTTATACTTTTTTCTGCCTTCTCAATCTTAGTAACAAGTTAAAAAGTACTGGAAAAATTATTACCAAGCACTATAGCCTGGACACAAGCAAATGTAGGATTACTTGGGCTCCAGGCCAGTTCCACATAAACTCCTTGAGCAATCACTACACTTCTCTGTAGTCAGGAACAGAGAACTACAGAAAAGGTTGGTCCTTATTTTTTTTAAAAAATAAAATAAAATAAAAAGCACTGGTGTGATAGTGGGAAAAAGAAGTCCAAATCTAAATCCATCTAGCTAGTCTTCTAGAATCACAGTTGGGCCTTTACTCAGCTCTCCCTGCGGGTATCACAAGAAGGATGAAAGAGAATAACCAAATCAGCATCATTCTTCACTGCCTGACTGCTGGACTACATAAAAAAAAAATTCTCAACGGCTTCAGCAAAGAATCAGTGGAAAATACACAGAATGGCATTCGATTCAAATTCCTCTCCTCTCTCTGCATTGCCATGAAACGTGTGCAACAGGGGGGTCTAAACATTACTTGCAGAATTTGAAAAGATCAGTAGGGAAGATTCAGTACAGCACATGAAAAGACGGCTGAAACGGAAACTGCAACATCAGAGATGTCCATTCTTCAAAAAATTTGTAGTAAAGTAATTCCATTGTAAACATCTATGCAAAATTTAAAAAGGTACTGATGACATAAAGGTGAGGCACCATCACCCTGAGCACAGGGAAGGATGGACAGAAAGAAATAACGAAATAACGGAAACAGGATGAAATTCAACACAGCAAAACACAAACTTGAACAGCTCAACCAGGATTTCTGTTAAAAGAAATGACTACAGACAAGAATGAGCTGATCACAAAATGACTGCAAGCCAAAAACAAGGGGGCAAAAACTTTCAGCAGCAAGACTAAAAACAAAGAATTCAATTTTGAATATTCTTTCAATTTTTACTGTCGTTTTTTACACATACACACAAATGTTTTAACATTTTCAAGCTCATCTAGAACTTAATACTGTCAGGTTCACTCATTTTGAATAGCCTTATTTTGAAAGTAGAAACACAGAAATTAAATAATTATTCAAAATAAAGCAGTTACTTAATATGAATAGAAGAAGGTGCAAAGAAAGCTGTATTCTATGGCTTCTGCTGAAAGACTGATGTAAAGCATCTTTTTAGTCCAAATGATGGAGAACATCTACTGGTATCTTATGCCAAATTTCTTTGTTCTATTATAATGCATGAAGAGCAAGAAGACTCAAGTGAAAAAAAGCCTAAGCAGAACCATGGGAAAACCACCAAAATTACAAATATTTGTTGACAGCATGGCTGATTTAATATAAAAAATAATACAATTATTAAAAAAACCCTCTTAGGCATTATTAAATAGGACCAAAAATACAGCTACATGTGGCAAAACCAATGTGAAATACATCTCCAAGATTTCAAAATGGTACCAGAATATGACACCAGAACAAGTTCACCCTTTTCAAAGGTACTTACTTTTCCAAAGACATTGCCACTTCAATTTAAAAGATTAAATATTTACCTGTGTGTTTCTATGAGTACTTAGAGTATGATTGTAAGTTTTCATGGCAAACACTGGATTTTTTATACTAACCTGCTTTTTGAAACTGGCATGAAAATAATTGAGAATTTTTTTTTATAATATTTGTATCATATAATTTCAGGATATAAACTGGTACAATAAATATTACCTCTACCTACCGGAGTATTTGCTAATTGAACTCAACTTTTCTTTTGTCTCTAATTTGTTTTGGTCAGGCTGGTTCTTCCTACATTCTAGTTACCTCAAAACTAATTAATGATATATTCCATGCAACTCCATGAAACTTTTTAATAAATGGCAACAGAAGTTTTTAGCGCCAGCATCTGCCCAAGAAAACCTTATTATAAATGGGAGCTCAGAGATCCATATGTGGGTATTTTTAGTCACACTTTTTATTGCATTTGTCTTTTTATCAACCCTACCCACCCAGTTTTCTTACAGAATTGAGCATTTAAGTGTTTTTACTCACTTCTGTGCTCCCTGAGACAACAGCTTTGTCCACGTTCAGCGACAGCTGCTCTTCAGTCTGGCAGACTCCCACAGACCACTCCGCACAGCGGTGATGAGCCCAGCAGTGACCTGGTGTGAGCACAGAGACAAAGGGCCAGGGTTGGACAACTCTGTCAAGCACTACCTCCGAGTATGGAACTCCCTTCTGGCAGTAAATACTTGCCAGAAATAACAGAGAAGTCTTCTCCCCCCCTTTTTTTTTGTTGCAACATTGAAAACCCATCTTCTCATACACTGAATATATTGCAGTTACTATCAGTAACTGCAGTTACACTAAAAACACTGCAATTTTCTTATATATACAACACACCTTTTTTATCTGTTTCTAATTTTCAAGTGCCTGAACATGTCATCATAGCACTGGGTGCAAAGCATTCTCTGACTCTGATTCTACATTCAGTGCTTGTGTGACACACACACAGAGTTCCATTTGACTTTATATTTCACTACTGATAACATTTCCTAAGTTTGTACTCTTAATTTATGATTCCCAAGTACTGCATATCTGTATGTTCATGTAGAATATGCCAGTATGATACTTTAAAAGTCTACAAAGTGTTTAAAAATATACCATGAACAGAAATTCATATAAAAGACTGAGAAAATTGTGTCAATACAACAAATACAGTATAGAGATACACCTATCTAACAAAAAAAAAAACCAACCAGAATTTGTAGAATTCAACAGGTAACTCTTACAGGAAGTTTCTAATTCAATTCTGGGAAAAACAATGCAAATGATGTATACTTCCAAAGGAACTCTCTGACTGCTTTAAACAGGAATTAGAAATGATGGTTGCTATTATTACAAATAATAGCAATTTTAAAAATGTAGATTGATAAATCCACACCACCCATCTACACCCACTATAGTAAAGCTATTTAAACAAAACCGCTGGATTTTTTTTTTTTTTAGTTAGACCTTGAAATAAGTTTCCACACTCATGAAAGAGTGACATTTTATATTATTACATAAATGTATTTCCATTTTTTGGAGCAGAATATGTGAACGGACTACTGTCATCAAAGCATTTGGATACAGATGCCATCTAAAAAAGTAATTAATAATTTAATTACTAGAAAAGTTTAACTGAAATGAAAAAGCAGATGATAAACCAGACATTTTTCTGACAGAAAACCTGCAGGTTCTGGAAACATGCACATGCATTATGCCTCTACTGCTCTTCTAAATTTTGTATTCCATTGTTTCCAATAACATTTGCAGCAGAAGATCAAGCAACGTTATAGGACTAAGATTTTTGAGAATTACATTAAGCTGTGCCCCATTCCTTTTCCCTTTTCACCCCAAAACAGAATCATGGTACTGAAGGTATTACTACCTGAACACCAGCTCAGCAGCAGATTACAAATATTTCCCCACACACAGCTGAGGATTCTCTTTTCTGGAGAGAAGACTACAAAAACAAAACCTGACACGGGCAAAAGCTACTGAAGCACCATCAGAGACTTGACAAACACCACAGCACAAAAAACCAACAGCTGCAAAACTTCACTCATGTCACTGTGGCTACTGTACTGCTACTGGACAGGGAGAAAGAGGAGAACAATGGATCTTACCTGTTGGCTCAAATAAGGCTTGAACATCAATGTCATCTGGTAAGCCAACTAAACTGAGTTCATCCCAGAATTTGACAACCTGATCGTCAGAAGCAGTTTGGGTGCTTACACTTGTACATGATGCTATACTCGATCGAGATCTGTATCAGGGAGCAGAAAAACAAACTTAGAAGTGACCACATTCTTTGTTCAGTTAGTCAGATACTCACAAATGATCCAAAACTCACAGCAAGCGAGTTTTCTCCTAATATGATTAAATGTAAATCAACATGAACAAAAGTGTTCCTTATATTTTATCCCAACATCTTCCCCAGTAAGAGTTTCCAGTTAAAGCTGCTATTCAGTAAACAAGCCTGCTCCCCTTCCAGTTCTTCAGGACACACACGCTTCTTTAAGTTTGATTCTGTTTGATATTAAAATTTGTCCAACCCTTGGAACTGAGAATGAAGTAACAACATCCAGAGGTGATAAAATACTACAGCTATGGGGGGAAGGTAGAAAAAAGACCAGGACTTCAAAATCTGTTTGGAAATAAACATGTTTATACAATGCCATCAGATGTTAAAAAAAAAAAAAAAAAAAGGTGGAGGTGAGCTGGAAGAAAGAAGGGGGGGAGATTAAAAAATGCAGTGATATAAAGACTACTATATTGTACTAATTTATAACCTTATTAATTTGTTCCCCAAATTCTAATCTCAACAGAAAACAATCCACACAACTCAGATTACTGCATTTAAAGAAAAACAGAAGTGACAATTGTGCCTTTACTTCCTGCAGGCTAAAGAGTATCTTGGACATCTAAGGGTGTGCATTTAGGCCTACTGATAAGAGACCTGATCACTGATGCCTCAACAATTGGTAGGAAAGGTGGTGCCTCATTTTCCACTAAGGTTCTTTGAACTTGATTACTCTCTGCTATTAATAACTCAATTGTATGCATTTGTCAATAGATACAGTAACCACTGGAATTTTAATCTGTGATAACTGTGCTTTCCTGAAAACCATGCTTTACTTTAGCCATTACATTTATAAATACATTTTAAAGCCCCTTAGTTTATGGGGAAAAGAGTAACATCTTTCTTGCATCACAAAAGAAATCTTAAAAGAAGTCTACCCCAAAACCTATTAATTTTGACACTATCAGCATTTAAAACCTCCTTAACAAAGCACTACGTTCTGTTTGACAAAACTGGTTCCTGAACACCATTCATGTCCACTGCAATTACAGAATGGTTTGGGTTGGAAAGATCTTGTTCCAACCCTCCTACAATGGGCAAGGACATCTTCCACTACCCCAGAGGTTTCTCTAAGCCCTGTCCAACCTGACTTTGGACACTTCCAGGGATGGAGCATCCACAGCTACTCTGGGCAGCCTGTGCCAGTGCTTCACCCCATGACAGCGGAGCCTCCTCTAACACCAAACTGCTACTCACAACACCAAAGCTTAAAGGATCTTTAAGAAAAACTAAATGTCAACTGACAAGGCATTTTCCTGTTTCAAAAAGCTTTCTCAAAATATCAAAGCAATCCATTTACAGAACTTCTCAATTTATTCTGCAATCTCGCCCTTTCCACAGACTTCTCTGAAAATACTTCATATATCCATAGAATACAGCCTGAGGTGAGGGTGTTACTTTTATTAGCTTTAAGAAAAGCCACTTTTCTATATCAGCATTACACAACGTGCACTTTTCCGCCACCAACATGATGACAAAAACGTACAACGTGCACCCAAGCACTCTGAGCAGCTTCTGCAGCAGCAGCACAGCCACGGACAGGTCTGACTCGGGGACTCTGGCACAGCCGGCAGCCGCCTCCCTCATTGTTCCCTCCCCGGCCGGGCCGCGCACGGAGCCGATCCCCCAATGCCCGGTTTGTGCCACACACCGCCCGTGGCTCTGCATCAACACCCCCCCAACCCTGCATCCCTGCCCCACATCACCACCGCCCCGGGTCACAGCCCCGCATCATCACCCTGTCCTCAACCCCGCATCCCTGCCCCACATCACCACTGCCCTGCCCTGCCCCGGTCGTGGTCCCAGATCACCATCCCACCCCCGGACTCCTCATTGTCACCCCACACCACTGTATGGCATCACTGCCTTGCCCTCTGCCCCACACTGCCCTCAACCCTGCATCACTGCCCCACATCATCCATACTGCCCTCGATCCTGCACAGCCCTCAACCCCGCACCATCAGCATCGCCCTCAACCCCGCACCACCCACGGCCCCTCACTCCCCTCAACCCTACACCATCCACTGCCCCTCACTCCCCTCAACCCCGCATCATCCACAGCTCCTCACCACCCTCAACCTTGCAGCACCCTCAACCCCGCACTACCCATGGCCCCTCAGTGCCCTCAACCCCACACGGCCCATCCCGTAGCCGTGGCCTGTGGCCCTGCATTGCCACTGGTTCCCTTCATGTTTCTCTAGGGTTGCAGTCCCTCTGTCACACAGACAGCACTGAGTGATCCCACATTCACCATCAACCCTGAATGAACCCAAGTGAACACAAAGGCCCAGTGACAGGGCTCCCACACTCACAAAGACATGGCTCTGATCAGTCCCATCCCAGTGCCCTCGCCAGACACACCAGACACACCATGCACTGAGCAGCCTCCACTGCAGGGCCAGGTATGCCCCTGCCACCTCCCACAATCACTGAGAAGTCAAGGGACCATGGCCAAACCCCTCTATCTGGGAGAGCTGCCAGCAAACCCCACTCGCACAGGGCAGAAGCCACTGCTGTGTGCCCTCAAAAGCACTGGCACCAGGGCAAGAGCCAGTGCTGGACAGCAAGACCAGAGGCTCTAATGGGCAGAAGCTGCCTGTTATTCCAGGCTACACAACACATGAAGTGTCAAAAGTGCATCCTCTTCCACCCTTCATGTGTACTTTTACTTCAGCATCACAAGTACATCTCTGCTTTACAGTAGCTATGTCTCTTATCTGTGTTCTTCCAGAGTGAAGATTCTCACTTGGGGAAGAAACAAACCCGTTTTTAAAAAGCAGAAGAGACAGCCACTGTTTTACCCCTCACGTGTTGGCTGCTCTGGAATTCTGTTTTTAATTAGGTTTTTGTACATGTTGATTTTCCTTACAAACATTTTTTAATATTAAAAACCCACATTTACACAAATACAAGTTAGTTGCCTATGGTAGTACAGAACTAGTAAAGATCTTTCTGGAATTTCATGCAAAATTAAAAAATCTACGTAATTATTTTAGGACAGACTTACTTCTTCTGGCCTCTCTGTTTGCGCAGCACTGAGTTTTGCCTTGGAGTTCTCTCACAAGCTCCATCGGTGCTGTCGCTGGCTTCACTCTTATTTAAAGGCTGGTTTTTCCATGGGACAACATACCCAGGAGTGGGACCGAATTGTTTTAAATCTCCTTGTCCTAATGAGCTCCGTTCTCCACAATAACAAAAGGCGCAGAGTTGTTCGCTGTAAAAAGGAAGATCATTACTTCTTTATTGGGGTGAAAACCAGCAGAGGATACCCCAGCAAAGAGCAAATTTCATGCTAATTTAACCCTTTATAACAAGACAATAAAAGCTCCCATGTGCTGTCAGGTATCAGAATTCAGCATTCAGAAACACTATTTCCAGCTAATTAACAGTTACACTAAAAGAACTTTTTTTTTCTGTTCACAAAACTGCCTGATTAACGAAGAAAACAAAAAAATGTCCACGTTATATTCAAATTATTAGAATTTCCAAAACTATGTGTGTCTAGGCACATACTTGCTAAAAGGCATCCAAATGTTACAGAACACATGGAACATTACAACACACACACCTTTCTGGAAGCACATACAGCTTATGTGGAACACAGTGTGTAAATACTATAGACTAAAAGGTTTACTAACATGGAGGAAAATGGAATAATGAGAAAACCACAGCAACGGCTACAGTCACACATGCCAGAGAAACACCACATGCACAAATGCAACCATCCTCATTTACTTCAATATTTAAAACCAAAATTATGTCTAAAAGTTTTACTGGAGGAATTTTGTATTTACAGAACCGTGACCGCTGCAATACCCTGTACCATTTGCAATTATGTTTTAACATGCACAACATAGCGACAGGATTGAAATGACAGCTCTGACAGCACTCCTTGTGTCACATCATATGGAAGCTACTGAAAAATATTTCTATAATAAACATATCCACAAACTTAAAATGTGAACTTCTGCAACTAATGCAGTTTGCATTAAAGGAAGGCCATTTAGCACTTTTTTTTTTATGCTTAAATGAGCAATTCTGTTTTCTTCGTATTTCTGCCCCAAAGACCCCAAAAAGATGCCTCAGGGAATCAGGCACTTGGATAGAGGCTTGGTTATGCCTGGATTCCATTTAAATAGATTTCAGTGCATCTCCAAGGTGGCACATTTGGATTTGGGACAGTCTGTGCTGTGTGAGTGAGAGGAGGGAAGTGAAGTGGGAGGAAGAGAAAACCTTAAGGCTAAACTGCTGTAAAATATTTACTAAATTCTGGGGGTGAAAATAAAGCCTCCTGTGCTTTTCAGCCTGGAGAGACAAGAACAGCAACGGAAAAAAGTAAAAGTGGAAAAGGAAAGTTCCAGATGAGAACAGAAACCTCCAAGAATCCAGCAAAGCCTCTGATATTTGGGTTATCCTACTCTGGGATGTCTCCTTTTGCTCTCACCATAGAGCAAATATAGGAAAAAAGAAAAAGAAGAAAGAAAACTGAACTGATCTACTACTACTAGGAATACCAGACAGTCAGATGCTAAGGAAGGGAGAAGCATTTCATGAGCCCAAAATGAAGTCCAGAATGAAGCAAAAGCTTTTATTTATGGTTGATAGGTAGGACTGCACTTTCATTAAGGCAGATGGACCACTGGGAACATGCAGGTTGGTGGACAGATAAACTAAGTCCCATTCATGGTACTGAAATTACACCTTCCTATGGTACTGTTAGGAAACATTTGTCCTCATCTCGTGGCCTTGGCTGCACATCCCTCACTGATCTGCCTCAACACACAACCAGCATGAGCCAGCACAACCCCCGGAGCTGATGGCAAATGTCTGACACGTTCCGGAAATCTTTAGAAAAAGATATCTGAAGACAAAAAAATCCAAAGAAAATATGGATAAAGGTAGTGTGAGAAAAGTGAAAAATGAAAAGTTACACTGAACAGTACATATCTCTATTTTATAGCTAGCTTTTAGTGTGATAGAGCAACAAATACACTATTATTTGTCTGTCAGTGACTGTAACCACTGGACTGCCAGTGAAACCTGATATGGCCTCATAGGCAGAGTTCCTAAGCAGGGAAAGCAAAGCTATTTATGCTGGTTGAGACTAGAGAGACTTGTGAGGAGACTTAAGAGATTTAAACAGGCAACACCATGGTATATAAATTACACTAGTTACAAACACAAGCTTATCCACAGTGGAATAAATAATTATTCATACATCCTGTTAGGACAGACTATCACTGCTCATTAAAAGACTTAAGGATAATTACAAACAAATAAACAAAGCCCTTTGAAGTGGAGTCATAGCAAATATGCAATAATGTTAAGATCTATAAAAGAGAAATCTGAAACAGTAATTAAGAAAAAAATAAAATAAACTAACTTTTCAAGTGGTAGTGTTTGAAAAGGCATACAGGAGTAAAGCTGGTATTTCTGGAGCTTGTAAGGCAGCTCCAGCATCACAACTTCCAGCAGCAGCATTCTGCAGGCAGGGTGGAGTGAAACAACAGGAGCAGTGAGTTTCACAGCTACTCTGCAGCGTGCTGTGGACAGCTGTGAAGCTGTCAAGAATCATATGGTTTGTGCTACTGCTCCTGCTTCAGCAGAGCTGGGGAATGCAGCTGAACCGAGTGCTCACCACGGGGAGGGGGCTGGGAGAGCCTCCACTGAAGGTTGTGAGCACACGGGTGCAGAAATTAAAGACAGGAGCAGCAGAACGTGCCCAGAGCACTGCCAGGACACTGTGGGGCTGAGATAGAGGGGAGAGATTATACAAAGGGGGGAAAAAAAAGGTTTCACACTTTCCAGGGGGGTAAGCAGAGGGGCTTCAACTGTACCCACAGCCAGGTAGCCACAACCACTCAGTGGCAGTGAACTCCCTGCCTCTGCTGGGATGCTGGAGAGACCCTCTAAGCCACGCTCCTCTGCCCCCTGACAGGCCACAGCTGCTGGCTTGTCATGCCGTACAAAGTGGCCAGTTCCATCACGTTAGCCTTTTAGCTTTAAGTGCTCAGTAAATATTTTAAGTTATGTCTGTATGGGCAGAAGGTAGAGATTTTTTCCTGTCATCTGAGGACTGCAGAAAGTACTTACAAATCTACTTTCCATATGTCAATATGCAATTAGAGGATCTAAATCTGTGATGCAAGAAGAGCTCTCATATTGAAGATAATGAAATAGAGACACTGGCAAATCTTAAGATCAAACCCTAGATCTGTTATCATAATTAACATATTTTAAGAACAGGATAATTCAAAATGGGATAAAAAGCAAGAGACAATGTGTCACAAATCTTTTTATATGCTACTAAAAAAAAAAGCAGCTCAACAGTACTCGATTTAAGATATATCTTAGGTGCTCCAACTCATAATGTAAATACGTTATCTGTAACTTCAACTTAAATTACATATTTTCCCATGACAAATGCTACTTTCTTATAACGGTTTAAAGATCCAGAGGTGGTTTATTACCAGGACGTGCTCCTGTACCTCACCTCATCTCAGAGGATTTCATAGATTTGAATGCACAGAAACTTTAATACATAACACTGAGGAAAAACTGTGTTCAGAATGAACCAGACATGCTGGGTTTTGGGGATGTAGTAAGAGGCAGAAAAGCTAGTAATGTCTGAAGCTAATGTCTGTTCCCATTGAGCCGTGGCAGGAGATCCAGATTTGGATCCTTGGATTTGAAGGATGCCCTTTCTAACAAGAAACATGTTGATCCCATCACTCTTTCACAGCCATTCTCTTCTACAGATTCTTATTTTATCGGGTCAGTGTCTCTTCCTCACACAGAATTTTCTCAACCCTCTGACAAGAATCTGAAGTGCTATAATCCTCCCCTGTCCACATCCTTAAAAAGGATAACAAAATGCCCTGCAGCCACTTAATCCTGAAGGAAGAAAGACCAGTCACTATTTCCTCTACTTGACTGATGACAGTCATCAGGACTCATCCTAAAACACAGACTTTCCCACTGAAACAACATCATTTCAACACATGCAGTATTGGGCAACTAATTGCACAATATTAAATCACAACCAGAGGAAGAGAAACATCTGGTTTGCTTGCAAATATTCAGTTAGAGAATTAAGGTAAAACTGAGAGTCCCCCAGAATTATTTTTCAATAGAATTAAGCCTTAGCATCAGGATTACCAACACCTGTAGTTGTACTTCCAGGAGTAAGCAGAGGCCCCTCCTGGATCCTTCTGAGCTGGGAAATGGCACTGGGCAATCCTGTGTCAGCCAAGGCTCCTTGATAACAAGCAGATGTGCAGACTGGCTCATGCAAGCAATGTTTTGTTTAAGCTGTGGCTCCTATCTCACAGATGTGCACTTGTGCCCACGTGAGCACTGTGCAGCTTCTGGAAATCTTCAGATGTGTCCAGGGGAGGTTGTGTGACCCTCAACAGTATCTCACTCTCCTGCCTGTTTTTCATACATGGGTAGAAAGCTGCAGTGATATGGAGCACTGCCATGCCCCCACACCCCCACATATACAGCTGGGGGAATAAATCCTCCTTCCTCATTCTCACAGGAACAACTTCCTGCCATGTCTCCAGGGCCCCCATAGAGCTGAATGCCAAGTGAGACAGCGAGTGGCCTGTGCTGAGCATGTCTGTCAGTGAGATGCTTGAAGTTACCCAACCCTTTCAGCACTCCATGGAGAGGGTGGCAGGCTAAAGGAAATCCTGCAGCTGCCTGTTCTTCGGAGAGAAGTTAAAGGTGCCCTTCTTTCAGGAGAGCCTGCACCGGGCAATCCGAGCATCAAGTGGAGATAAAGGGGAGGTTGTCAAAAGCAGGAGAAATTCAAACTCTTGGATTCAGCTCAAGGGATGCTCACCTTGTAACTTTTCTGAAATCCCTCCCAGCCTACTGTTGGACTGATATTACCAAAGGAGTTTTGCTATGCATTCACCTTTTCCAATTAAGCACGCTAAAACCAGGTTTAAACAGGAAAAACCAATGGATTATATGTGAGAAAATGCAAGGCATGGCAATTCCAATAAGATCCACCAGCTATAGCCATTGCCTCAACATTAAACACTAAGTTGCAGATGATCACTACTGCCATTTACCATGATAACAACTGAAATCAAGTTAAAAAGAAACCCACCTTGGAAAGCATAAAGATTTCTTTCATTCATGGTTGAAAAAGAAAGTGAAGAGGGTTATCATGTGACTTTTGCTACAAATTTGTTTTTAAAGGCCTGGAAATGCCTTCAGGATGTCTTTTTCACACACTACTTGTTACAGAAATTTACAGTGTTTTTAACACCTATTTTTCACAATTAAAATTAAGCTCATCACAGTGAAATGGAGTACTTGGGAGCAAAACAGAACTTCAGAGCATCATCTGTACTAATTACTGAAGCAGACTGATGAGAACTGGCCTTGAGAATTCTTCTTCCACCTAACCCTGTTAGTAGTTTTAACATATGCTGAAAGGCTAAATTAAACACTACAGGGGACCTACTATTTATTTAGCTCTGCCGAGTTGTGCTAATGCACAAAATACCTTTGCTCTCATTTTATGTTGTGTTATTTAAAGAGTAAAGTGTTTTTCTCCTTAGTGAAGATCCACCTTTGTATCATTTATGTAAATTCAAATCAATACCTGCAAGCCGCATTTTAAGTGAAGAAAAAATCCCCATTTCTGACTTGAAACAGTAACAGGGATCTGCATCAGTGTTAAGTTCAAATGTATGCGAGATATTCACAGAGGAAAAGTCTATCTTAAACTCAGATTCAGATGAAGCTTTTCAGCATCACCTAAATATTCTGTAAATATCTGGACCTCAATAATAAGGAAGCCTGAAAGGAAACTACTGAAGAAACCTCCTTAGGTGAGGCATAACAGCTTCACATTGATACAAGATTAACAACCCAATAAATCACCCTTCTGAATAAAGGATACTAAGGACAGGCAAGGACGGAAAGGGCAAATGGAGACACCATAGAAAGAAAGAAGCAAAAAATCTCTGCTAAAAGCTGTATTTAGGCATTTGATACACAATCTCTTTTCAAAAGGTACCTGAATCACAAAACAACTTGAAATTGTGAAGTGGTTTGACACTATTATACTATTATAGGGATTTGGGGTTGAAGTAAGTATTTAACTTGTGCAGCATAATTCTTTTTTAAGAAAGGAGGCGGGACAGAGTTCATATGAACTTCAGGTGAAGAATTTTAAAAGTTTATACAAAGCAATTAAACTGCATTAAACTGCATTAAACTGTTTTCCAATTTCTTCAAACCAGCACAGTTGGAGTTCTACAGCCATGTAATCAACTTAATGATACTCTTCTCATTTGAAAGAAAGAAAACATTCCCCTCCAAACACAACCAAAACAACACATCTTACTGACATTTTGAAATTTAGAAAATACATTCTTATTCACCACTGAATTGTATCAGCTTTAATTTAAACAGGTATTTAAAGCTCAGTTAGGGCTTAACATACCCTAGGTGCAAGAGGAGTTACCAGAATGCCAATGCTGAAAGAAGTGAATTTAGAGGTCTAATCCAAGGCCCTCTAGATAATTCCTTAAGGTCCATGTGAACTGACTTGTGCTCTCAAGTAACAATCCCCTATAGAATGCAATTGATTGTACCTGAAAAGTGGCAATTCATGCAATTCTGAGAGTTATCTTCACCTCTAAAGGATAGAAATCAAAGAATAAGAAGTCCTGTAGCTTCAACCTTCAGTATGCATCTGTGTCCAGAAAGTATTGTCTGTGTAAGCCAAATTCTCTTCGTACATAAAACATAATTACACAGAATGGTTTGGGTTGGAGGGACCTTAAACATCATTCATTTCCAACCCTCCTACCAGGGCAGGGACACCTTCCACTACAACAGGCTGCTCAAAGCCCTGTCCAGCCTGGCCTTGAACACTTCCAGGGCTGGGCCAGCCACAGTCACACCCAACTCACACACAGGTGCCAGCCTCTCTTGGAGGCTTCATACAAATACTAAGTAGGGTCTTACTATCTGAAAATTACTGAGATTTACCATTTAGCAAGCTGGCTTTAAACAGCAGTTTTTCAAGAAAGCTTCATCTAAGCAGGATAAGCAGAGGTGCAGGATTATTAAAGAAGAGGCAGACATGGTACTATCCATGCCCCCCAGTATGTTCAGTTCAGGGCCTCCCCATGTCAACTGTGATTCCTGTACACTCAGTCTCAGTTTCCCTTTCATGAATTTGCCCAGTCTGCTCTTGACCACACCTAAAGTTTCAGCAAACCACATCCTTTGGCAAGGATGTCACTCTAGACAACTCTACTGTACAAAGAATCACCTCCTTTTATTTTGCACCTAACCCTTAAAAGTTTCACTTGATGACCCTCAGTTTCTCGCATTAGAAACTAAAGTCAGGATACAGCCACCTTCCCCACTCCATCTATGATTCTGAAGCTTATTTTCCTTCTCCAGCATCTTACAGAGATTGAAGGGTCCTGAATTGTTTAACTAGAATCTGCTCCAGATCTTTGATCAACCCTTCTGTTCTGTGAAACATTTAAGAGTTTCACTACATTAATTTCTGACGTTAGATAGATTTTCTGTAACCCTATGAAAATTAGTCCAAACTTGTTTCTCTAAATGTTTCTATCCTCAACAAGCAGAGCCCATGTGCTTCAGAAGAGCTTTAGCACATTGCAGCTATGAGCACAAAGATTCTCTCCTCACTAAGCACACTCCAATCTCTCAGTCCCTACGTGAAAGCAGACTTCATATGCACCATCCATTCCCTGTGAATGAACATCCTTCTGGCAAAGGTCAGAGACACTCAGAGGGATCATCTCTGCAACTGCAGCTCTGGGGTGCTGTGAGTCTAGATTTTACCATTTAAATTGCTTTTAATTTCCATCAGCTTTGATATGGAAGCAATAAAGGAATGCAGGGCAGAACACAGAGTTTGCTGTGTGAGGGAAATGGAAGGTGCTGGAGAAATAAGGCTACCGACTATGGGAAACAACACAAATCACACAGACAGCTGAAGGAAGCAAGAACAGTCAGAGCTGACAAGGAAATGAACAAGAAAATGGACAAGAAATACGTGTAACACACAGCTATCTAGAAGCCACTGGAAATGAATGGAAGGAAACTGCACATCAGGCAAAGAGACAAAGAGTAAACCTCAACTAAGTGAACCTTGAAACAATGATTAAAATTGATGAGCAGCTTAGAATTAGCAAAGAGATTGGGAATATGAACATTCAACAACATAAAAAAAACTAAGAGGCTGGCAAAGAAAGCTGGAGGCAAAAAAAAAACCCAAAAAAAAAAAAACAAAAAAACAAAAAGCCCCAAAAAAAACCCCCAAAAAAAACCAAAAAACAAAACTAAGAGGTGATATTTGGAAGAAAGGAGAGAAAATGCTGTATTCACTCAACACTGACACGGAAGATCCCAGACTATTACCACTGTCTGTGAATATCCTTTATCTGTGCAATCCCTGACAAAGCAGGCATCCCTTGCTGCAGTGAGTGCAGCCCTCAACCCTTCAGCATGGCCTGACAGACTGTCAGCCATGGGTTGCTCCTGTCTGTCTGTCTGCCATCTCCCAGAGGACAGAAAACTTGTCCAGCCATCAGACCTGACCTGCCAGTGCTCAGCTTGCTGCTCACCGGTGCAGGACTTGTAAGCAGCAGGGCAGAGCCAGGTGGAGACATGCAACCTTAGGATGGGGATGAGACAGAAAAACTGCCTAAGAAGATCTATGAGAGGCTGAGAGTGGGACTCCAGAAACCTGGAGCACCTGTGAGCACCTGCTCATGCTGGGCAGGAGACATTTCGTGGTTTCTGTGGTTGGACCTTCCTACAGAACAGATCAGATCATGGAGCAAAGGTCTGTGCAACTTAAAGGCCCAGCCATGGATGTCATTGATTATGGTGTCAAATCCCAAGAGGCACAAGTCCTACATGAGAGCATTAAACACACTATGGCCACAATGGCAATTGTTCAGCCTAAGCAAAAGGCAGGATTTTGGCTGCCTGTGAAACCCTTCTTTGGCCCCATCTGTGTGACACGCCTTCTATGCTCTGAGAAAGACACAGACCATCTGGAGAAAACTCAAACCAGCAAGAAGGATCTGAGCTCAAGAAAACATCATCTACAAAGAAAGTAGGAACAAATTTGGGATTTCTGTTACGAGGTAAAGCATGCTGGGGAAATAAATGAGAGACTTTTGCACAAAGCTGTCCTCCATTATCCTTGGCAGATGGTACGAGCAGTAATGGAATAAACCCAGGATGAGGAGAATGTGTGTTAGATGTGAGCAAAGTGGTTCCAACAGTAAAAACAAAGAAGAGACTGGAAGGGACTGTTTAGGGAAGATATGGAGCTTTTATTACTGGAAGATTTAAGAGCAGTTTATGTAAGCTTGTGTCAGGAATGCCAGCTGTAGATAACTGCCTTGGAAAAGGAGGTGAACTAGATGAGCTCCAAAGGTCCTTCCTGCCCTATAAATCCAAGGAAAAGTTGCTGTAACAATGATTTGTCACAGAATTCTTTTTGAGACAATTTCCCTAATAATGCATGAACAAACAGGATGGAAAACCAGTAAATATTTAACTTTTTTTCTCATTTTTCAGTGTGTGGTCTTAGTCTTAATTGTGCCCTGGTAGCCAAATCAGTCATTTCACTCTGGGTTAGACTGGTCATTATTATAAATGCTGAAGTTGTACTTCAGTTTGGAAGACAAAGGAATGCTATGTCCTCTTTTCAGATGTAAATCACTGGATTCAGAGGAAGATCCCATAAATGCTTATATGGATCTACAGCTGGAAATGTAAAGGCAAAACTCCGCAATTATTTCAAATGCCCTGTGTCATGCAGAAGGTCCATCCTCTGCAGAAACTATCCTTGGAGAAAAACAGTCTCACAAAACAACAAACTGTATCACAGTACATGTTCATAATCAGTTTCAAAATTAATCTCAATACTGGTATCTCCTCAAAACATCTGCTTGACTTTACAACTTCAACACATTTTTAAACATCTTTTAATATTAAATCTTTTATCTAACTTCCTCCTGACTAGAGATCTAGCTTTTCCTTCCATCACTGCAGTATTATTCTATCCAGACTGTCTACTCTCTGCCACTCCACAATTTCTTTTTCCACTGAATGTTGCGCTGTTAATGTGCTTTAAGATTAATTAAAAAAAAAAAATCAACAAAGATAAAGAAGTTAACTGCTACTTTTTCACTATTTTCTTTGTTCATGCAATCTACAGATGTTCACCAACCACTTCTTTTTGATGGAATAAAGCATCCAAGCCCTCCATCTCCACACTCCAGATTTCATCTCAGCAGCAGCAGCAACAAAATAACAGGGAATGGCACAATTGGTCTGGAATGAAAATTACGTGCTTTGTCCAATTACAAGTGAAGCAAGAAAGCAGGAAGGTGTTTTGCCAGTTCTTTGGGTTTTTTTTTTTGGTAGTTTTAGCAACAATCTCACAAGAGCAGACATTTAAGCAGGCCAAAGCACCAAAATGAAAAAGAGCTGTGTGAAAACCTCAGCTTCTACTTTTTAAGAATGTTCCGTCTTCATGATTATGGCAAAAGGACCGAAAACATGCAATTAATTAATGCGATTCACAGTCTCCGAGAGCAGACAGAAAGTAAAATGAATCAAAAGGTGTTTTGTTCTTCTATGAAATTGTGTTTCTAGGCCATTCTCGTTAGCTTTTAATGCCCGGGGTTGCCAATGTGGGAAGCAGAGGAGGAAGGTGGAAGTGGGCTCTGCTCTGAGTCGCAGCCGGCTCCTGGCTCCCTGCCTTCCCCAAGGGCTGCACTTCCCCTGCTCTCTGCAGGCAGCACAAACCAAGGCAGCAGATTCCTTTCGAAGAAGCTGGATTCCACTCAGCCATAAGTCCCGGGCTGACAGAAGCTTCTCACAAGGCTTATAAAAAGAAAAAAGGGAACAACCAAAGGAAAAGGCTCCAAAACCCATGACGCTCGTGATATATAGGAGCTGGCAGTGTCACTCCTGCCACTGCCAGGCTTGGGAGTTTATCTCTGCTTGATGTTATTGCCCCTCCCCACATGTGGTCAATAATTCACTCACTCCTTTCAAGCACACGCCTCACCCTTTTCAGCCTCCCTACCCCAGTGTGGCTCAGACTCTTCTTTATTTTAATGGGGTTTTAACTCATTGCTTTCTGAGCACTAATCCTGAATCTGTTATTTAATTCCCTGCCCCAATCCCACTCACTGTCAGTAGCTCTCTTGGTTTCCCATATTCCACCTCAGGAAGGTTCCAAAATTTACCAGCTCTCTCGCCTTTCTCTTGGATGTTTTTATTTAGCTGCAGTCTCGGGAAGGATCCAAAGAGAAATACCACACAAGCCAAGTTCTGGCTAATCTCTCAGCTACTGAAATCCCCATCCTAGATTTGACATGTCCTACTATGTTAAAACCACTGTTTTTCAGTAGCAAATTATTTAATTTTTTCATGGAAAAGATTTTATTTTACACCCTATGTCCTGTGCTTCTCTAATTCCTTTATCTTCACTACCAAAGACAGAAATGCAGTATTTTCTTAACTCTGAAAAAGCAATGCAAAAGTAGCTCCACCTACACCTGTATCTACTTCTCGTGGAGGCTTGGATTCTTTTCTGTCTTCCAGGCGATTTCTGCTCTGTCTGTTATGATATACTCTCAAAATGCTCCTATGTCTCACATACCTAAAGCTATTTTTAAATCTACCAACTCTTCCATTTTATTAGAAAGTGGAAGTTACTTATGTTATAAAACAGAAAAGCTTACCAAGAAGGAGATGAAGCTGATGAGTATGAATTATTTGGAAATCAGCTTTAAAACTACTTCCCCAAGTCACAGTTTTAAGGCACTGTGGAGTCACACTTTATCCTAAATCTTGATACATTTCCTCCAATCATTATTCCTCCAAGCATTAGCAGAGTCTGTTATTTCACACACTGTATTTTTCTCCTAAGAAAACAGAATCAAGCCCCCAGAATTCAGCCCTCCAGCCCCTGCATGACACAATGTCAGTGGCAGCACTACACAGACCATGACACAAATGATTGATCAAACATCACAGATCAGAAGAGGCTTTTTTCAAGAATCACTTCCACAGAAACCCTGACATCTGGGTTTTTTCCACTGTTATTATTGAGGACATCAATGACTTCTGCAACTAACCCCAGGTTCTGCATCTAAGATTGAAATCAAAATTACTGGGGTCAGAGAAATCCTCTGATTCCCAATTAACAGTTTCATATCTCCTCAAAACATTTCTTTCCAAAATGTCAGAGACAGAGCCTGGTCACTATTATTTTAATTAAAAATTAATAGTACTCAGCTTTTTAATGCTTTGATCAGCCAAAGCAATGAGCACATAATAGCCATTCCATCCTGACTGATCAAAGTCAACATTTTCAGTTGGAAGGAAGAGTAAGTTGAGGGCAAATAAGGGCTGGCTCAGTACCAGGGCAAAGTTTTTTCAGGAGACTCTTGTCCAGCTCTTAAGAAACAAGTCTGTGGCTATGGAAAGTGCTGTAATCAAATATTCCCAATAACAGAAAAAAAGTAACCTTGAGAAGAACAGAGAGTGGATGAAACAACACTAAAATTTTTGCAAATTATCCAAAACAGGGTCAAATGATGTAGCAAAACAGCTGCTCAGTTCAAGTTGCTCTACATATTTAGTGCAATTTAATCTCAGCCTTGGAAAATTCCATCAAGAACAGAAATTTTTACGTATTGCACTCTAGTATATGCACAAGGACTATTTAACTGAATCTTCTGTATGAAGGAAAGCAGCTCTTGGAATCTAAGAAGTTTGTGAGCATGTAAAACATGAAAATGATATATGCATCAAGTAGATTAAGTAATTTTTTGTGCATGGAAAATATGCTCTGTGTTGGATTAGGAAGAAGAAAAATGATGACAACAGTTCTCTCCAAGTCTGTCAAAATGTAGTTACACCTGTAACTGTCTGGTAGCTGGTAAGAGCACCTTCTGCAGCAGGAGAGACCTGCAACTGGGTTAGAAGCTGTTATCAGAGTTTCACAAGAGAAGCTCTGCTAGAATTATGTGACACCATTTCAACAATGATCAGAGACAGCATGCTCTGGTTTCCCTCATGTAACATAATTAATACTTTCACGATTTTTAGACTAATTTGTATTATTAAAAGTTAAAAAAGTACAAACATTATTTTCTCTGTTATAAATTCCAAAACAAGGAAGAACACAGTAGATATGACAAGAATTGGGTTTACTTTGTTCCTGAAAATACACTCACACAAGCTGCAACATCAAAAAATAACTTTATATAAATTTGCTAATACACCATTTCCTACACAGCAGGAAAGCTTCAGTAATCACACATTTTATCTCCTATCACTTATGGCTCCTTTCATTTACCCAGCTAATAACTCAAGGGTTTCCCCAGAGCACTGCAAGGACAGCGCTCACGGAACGCGCTTCTCACCTTGATCTCCCCCTACGCCAATTAAGGCACCAGCCCCAAACTTCAAAGCAGCGACAGTGAATCCCAGCCCTGTGCCCCGAGCACTCAGCACCCCAGAGCCCCAGCCCCAGCCCTGCCCCTGACTCAGCAGCTGCCTCCTCCTCGCTCTCTCGCTCACCTGCTTTTGGCTTCCACACCCACGGAGGCGGTGGAGCTCGCGGACTCCTCGGACACGGAGTGCTGAAGGACTGGTGTTAGCTGCTTGGTGCTCTCCACTTCCGTCTGGGCATCCTCTTCTGCAGACTGCTCTTTGACTTCTGGGTAAAAAAAATACAAAAAGAGATTTAATGTTTTATCTGCATGTGGAAGCTTTCCTTTGCGCAGGAAACATCCATTTTATTTATAGACAGGTTAACCCATGTAAATATCTTCTGCCACATAACAAAATTAGAAGAATAGGAAATTATGACATCTAGCTACAACATGAAACTGGATGCTTACAACATTATTTCCGTAACACAAAGTACCACTCTGAACTAAAGCTGTTCAATAGCAACAAGGAATGGGCAAGGGGAGAGCTTTCAGTGGCAAACTTCATACAAGGCTGGAGTTTTAGACATTTCCATTCTCCCCACATCTCTCACGCACACCTGCCATGTCAGCCCTGAACAAACATCACAGTGAGCACGCTACTCTGGGGTATATTAAAATTTTTTCCTGCCCTATTGCCTTTAACTTTGTTCAATTCCCTGCAAATTCATTCCTGATTACACTAACTTTGCTGGCACAGGGTTGAAGAGGTGAAGGAATGAAGGACGTGGTTTATGCCAACTTAAACTTCATCCTGAACTGAAGGGACATTATGAATTTTTTAGCATGCTTTTGCATTACCTTAGTTGTTAAGACAGAAAAATACATACATCTGCAGCTGACCATGCTAGATTTGACTAGGAAGTTTGGTTTTGCTCTGAAACATGAAACATGAAGTTGCCACTGTTTGTGCAACTTTACATCCTCTTCCCAATCATTTCCCCCTTTGCTTGGACTGAGTCAGGGATTTACCAGGACATTGGCAAAGTGCTGCTCCAAGTGCACCAGAATGCAGAGGAACAAGGTCCAAGGCTGCACAGCAACAGAATTTGGTGTTTCTGCACTCCTCTGTACTTTGATTTTGAAACCTAAGCAACATAACAATCACAGGACATCCGACAGATGTGCTTTGACACATCCAGCTTAAGATACACGTGCCTCATCCTGCCTGTGTCCATGGCTTCTAGATCTCTCTCACAGCAGCACCAGAGGAAGGTCCCCTTCCAAATTCCCAGTGCACATGGGTTTGAGCTCAGAGGCCAGTACATAAAGCTCTTGCGAAGAAGTCCAGTTAGAGTAAAGCAGCAGATTATTTAGAAAACTTCAGCAGAAGATACATTCACATTTTTTAAAAAATTAACATACATGTCAAAATATAATTAAATATTGCAAAGGATAAATGACAAGTGGAGAAATGAAAGGATAGAAGAATCTGCCACATGGGTGGGCATGCATAAAAACCTGCTACAAGCTTTAATCTTATAAATAAAAGCAAGAAAAGAGAGGAAAATTCTCTGAATATGTAACTGTGCAGCTTGGTCTGAAATACTGGTATCATATGCTTGCTACAGCTCACAGAAAATGGGAAATCTGTCTTGTTTCATGCACAGAGATTTGAAGTAAGATTTTTTTTTAACCTAAAGTGAACTCATTTAGGAAGACAATGTATAGCATTTAAAACTCTCAGTGAACATCTCAAACTATACTGAAGAGAAACACAACATTAAGGGGAAAAAAAAATTTCCTTGTTATGACTGGATGTTCCAAGTATTTATTTGAGCTGGTGTAAATTGAAACTGCATCTCCTATTTTAGTTAAAATACTCAGTAACATACATCTGAAATGTTTCTTGGACACCTGACATCCAGAAGTGACTACCTGTCCAAAATCCCAATGGCTTGTGTTAAACCCCTTTCACCAACCAATTCTGAAAAAAACATGCTGGATTATGATTTGACACTAGATAAATATCCTCTTGAGAATACATCCCTCGTAATAGTAAATATCTCTGTACAGAAAACAAACCAAAATAACCCAAATCCCACACCCTCAGTTTTTAGCACGTCTGAACAAACACCCCTGGATGTTTCCTGGATGAAGATTCCCGAAGCAGGCAGTGTCCAGCGGAGCCATTCAGAACGGTCTGCGGTGCATTTCCAAGAATGTTGGATCCAGAGGACAATCCTGTGCCAGTAACCCCCAAATTTCTAAATGCAACCTCAATGAAGAGAGCAAAACATAAACACCTAGAAGACAGGCAGACGCCAAAGCACTCAGAACAAAACCCACAACACAGCCTGGGATAGCCACGCCTGAAGTGCTCCAGGAAGACCACCGGAAACCCTGGCCCCGCTCTGATCCATCTTGGCGACTTTCTTTAACCTAGTTAAACTGTGCAAAAGGAACCCTGGCTTGATTGTGTGCCTGCTCAAACTTTCAATCAAGTTAAAGGAAAAAAAGCCATTTACTCTCTGCCAGCTTTCAGCTCATTACCATTACTGGGCACCCAGCACACTGGGAAGGCAAAGTTCAGGGGCGCTCTCACTCACTCCCAGAACTCTGGACTGTGTGAGAAGACACAGATTGTTTCACTACACATGACAACTATATAAGCTTATATCCTTATGGTGCATTTCCCCTGCTGTTTGCTTCTCCAGAGAAGGAGGGACCCAAATTATACTAAATGAGACAAACAACATCTCAGTTGCTGTCTCTGCAATAAAGCAAACTGTGCCTCAATATGCCATTGGAAGACTGAAAATACGGTGCTCACTAAATAGCACAAAAGTTGTGTGTGCTACTTGTGAAAAAAAACTTTGTGGAAGTTTTCCTGCAGAAGATGAAGGAAGAACAGGAGCACTGCATTTCATGAGTCAGATTCCTAGGAGATGGATCCCAGCACTGGCCTGGCGAGAGGACATCTCAGATACACCTCAGAGATGTGGAAGGTGCCCTTGGAAGCACCTGGTACAGTGTGTTTAATGAACATCATCAGATTTGCTTATGGCATTCTACTTTGAAGCTACTGGGAATGAAGGATCCATGGATGATTAATAAATGGAAAGCTCATTTGCAGATTCATATGTAATGCTTTATTTTGTATCCTCTTTTCATGATTGTTTCTGGCACAATGAAGGTCTTGCCTATGTACAGTGAGTTAGCGAGGAGACTGATTTAAAAAAACTGATTGTAAAATTCCCCAGTGTCTCTAGGTTATTTTTTAATGTCATTATCCTTCACTGAAACTTTAGGAAAATACTAGGAAACACTGCACTTAATTTTTTTTTTATTACTTAAATAAAATTATGTCCAGAGTTCTTTCTCACCTAGTTGCTGAGAACAGAAAAGCTTACTTTTTGTATTAAAAGAAATCTCCCAAAAGTACAAGGACTAAAGTTCCTGTCCATATGGGCCATCAAAAGGCTTGAGACTTCCACATGCTTTACAACTTGGGTAACTCACAGAATCACATCTGGTTGAGGCTGGAAGGCAGCCCAGAGCCACCTTGTCCAAACCCCTGCTCAAGCAGGGCCACCAGAGCCAGCTGCTCAGATGGTTTTTGAGCATTTTCAAGGATGGAGATACGAAATACGAGGGAAAAAAATCAAATTGCCTAACATTGACAGGGGACAGATATGCAGGGAAGTCACTGGGACTGGTAAGATTTACATCATGTGTATTAAATTTCTC
This sequence comes from Vidua macroura, assembly GCF_024509145.1. Taxonomy (NCBI): domain Eukaryota; kingdom Metazoa; phylum Chordata; class Aves; order Passeriformes; family Viduidae; genus Vidua; species Vidua macroura. Next base: position 6,756,807 of record NC_071571.1, read on the forward strand.
TTTTAATTAACACTTCCATCACATTTGCTTCAGTAATATGCATACAGTGGTGAAAAGACAGTCCTTAGCTTTTACACTACTCAAGTTGTAATTTGGGTTTTTTCAAGGAGGAGAAAAACACTTCACTGAGGTTCAAAGATTTCTTAGTATTTTTATTCCCCTTATAGAGCAGAATGCAGAGAACACTCAAAGAAAATAACAAACAGCACATAGCACCCTCAGTTGATTATGTTGACTACCCACCTTCCTAACAGTAGCTGGTCTCCTTATTTACGTGTCTTATGTAGAGATTTACAACATTTTGAGTAGTAATTGTGCTGCTAATTTCCTGTTTTCCTGTTCTATCTTCCAAGAGCTCTTGGAAACCTCTCCCTAAGTGAGACACAGGTGGGACATGCAGGCTCAGGAGGGAAGCCCTGGTTTTTCTAAGCCCTCCCTGTGGCAGGGCTTGTGGAAACTGGGGATGCCTGGGATTTTTTTACACTATCACAGCTTTCTTTGGGGATGTGATGAAGCAACATCAACTTAAGATCTAAAATGTTCTTTTGTTACAAACAAACCCTTTCAGTTTTCTCACAATCACAAGGCCCTGTTCTACAAGCTACTTGGGTAAACATAAAGCAAAATAAGGAGATGTATGTGTGGGCTCTGCTGTGGCAATCAGGCAAAGGACAGACAGCAGACAGAATATTCAAAATATTATAATACTCATTATGAAGTGACACTTAAAAAATGAAAGAGCTGTCATAAACATAAAATTAATATTCTACTACTAAATTAATATTTAGGTGCAGCAGGTTGACTATTTAACTACTTTATTGTCAGACCTACTGATTAGGCAGACAATGAAGCACTGTCATGAGCTTCCAAAACTTTCACTAAGAACAGAAAGTACTGCAGGCTGGAAAACACCAAGATCACCAAACACAGTAGGGACATCCCAGGGGCCTCAACTGTTGCCTACCAAGATGCTCTATGAGAGGGAGTAATGAGCTTTTGAAGGCAGCCACAGCTATTTTTGCACAAGGAAGGGGTAGTGCTGTGTCAGGAAGCAGCCAATGGGACCAGGTGCTTTACACAGCCCCACAGGGGTCTGCAAAACTACAAACACACCAAAATGCTCCAGCAGTTTTGACAGATAAAAACCAGGTCAGTGTAGCAACAATATGAAAAGAAACCTTAACAAGGGAATGCAATCTTTGAATTTAAAATCCCTACCTGTCCTGGGTTTGGCTAGCATAGTCAATTTTCTTTTTAGTATTGGGTATGGTGCTGTGTTTCCGATTTAGGATGACAATTTATTTTGGTAAGACAAAATAAATTTTTGTTTTAGTTGTTGCTAACAGTGTTTACTCTAAAGCAAGGACTCTTCAGTTTCCCATGCTCTGCCAGCAAAGAGGTACAAAAATGAGCCAGGGGAGGGTATGGCCAGGACAGCTGACCCCAACTGGCCAGAGGGATACTCCACACCATAGAACACCATGCCCAGTAGATCACATAATGGTTTGATTTGAAAGGGACCTTAAAGATCATCTAATTCCAACCTCCTGCCATGGGCAGGGACACCTTCCACTAGACCAGGGTGCTCAGAGCTTCATCCAACCCATCCTTGAACACTTAGGGGGATGGGGCAGCCACAGCTTCTCTGGGCAACCTGTGCCAGGGGCTCACCACTGTTCTAATCTCAACGCTGGGGTTTTACCTGTTTCCAATTCTCCCCCCTCAGCCCAGTGAGGGGGCACCTGTTCTCTCAGCAGACAGCTGGGAGAAACCACGACACTATCCAGTACTACAATTACCAAGCTTCACTCACTGGCCCAGTTTAGGAACAAAAAAAAGTTTCCACTACTCAGAGCTCATAATTCTGTTACTGCTCTGGACACAATTTGATAGCAACATCACCTCTCCTGCCAGTGGCTGAGGAAGTCACATGCAGAGATCTCTTAGGTGCAGAAATCATTTACAATAATCTGAAAGAGGGTAGTTTTAGATTACTATTAGAAAATAATTCTTCTTGTGAGGGTGGTGAGACTCTGGCACAGGCTGCCCAGAGAAGCTGTGGATGCCCCATCCCTGGAAGTGCTCAAGGCCAGGTTGGATGAGGCTCTGAGAAATGTGGTCTATGGGTCCCTGTCCATGGCAGGAGGGTTGGAACTAGATGATCTTTAAGGTCCTTTCCAATCCAAACTACTCTGTAATTCTCTGATTTACTTACTGCAACAGGTGTTAGATGGAGACGAGAAGAAAACCTGCAGTTATTCTTGTTCTGTAAATTCCACTGTATATTTTGATACTTTTCACTCAAATAAGTTCTTAACTCTTAAATACATTTCATACTGAAAATAAATGCAAATTTTGTATTAGTTATAAAATAAAAACAAGATTCTCAATGTAGGACCATTTGAACTGTAATTCTGGTCACCCAAAAAAACATGAAACCATATTATGGATTACCATAACATGGAACGTCCATGACTCCTAAGCTAGGACTGGTATTCAACAGCATTCATCTGATAATTTTTCCACTAATTGTTTAGGTCTTTTTGAAACCCATGTCAAGTTTTTCATGCCCAAAGCCTCCAGGAACAATAAATTCAGTAACTGCAGTAGATGCTGAGTGCAAATGCACCTGCCCCTGTACTGTATGAACACCACCTGATGGCCCCTAATTTTTGTGCTGCACAACAAAATGAGTCATCGTGCCCTGTCCATCTTCTCCATACCACTCATCATTTATGGGACCCTAATACATTCCTCCTCAGTGAAATCACTTCAGATTGATGGTTTTACCTTAACTGATCCCTACACAGAAGCTGTTACTTACTTCTTGTCATACTTGTTGGCCTTTCCTGTACTTTCCCAATTACAGCTCATTACTTTTGGAGAAGGGAAAGCAGAACTGCATGTGGCATTTAACATGCCAAAGGTTTATAAAGCAACGGTAAAAAGAGAAAAAAAAACCTTGCTGATGCTTCATTCCACTTATCCCTTTGCCAGTAATTCCTAGAATTTCTTTCTCTATTTGACTTATGAAAGCTTCTGCAAGTCTCAGAAGAACTGAAGCACCACTTGCTCAGGTAGCAAAAGCTATTTGAAAGCATTTTTTTTTATAAAAACAGGATGGTCAATTTGCCCTCCATGTTCTTTTACATGAACTACTACTGAATTAGGAGTAATTTAATTTTCTATAGTCACTCTTCAACGCCTTGCTAATGGGTAGCTCTTTTATTATCCTAAATAAGTTCATTTTACCCACTACTTTCTTCCCATTTGAACCTGACCTAGAAAAGGGCTACACCAGGGTAGGTGTTTGTGGGACTCCAACACCAGCCTGGTTTATACTGTGATTTTAATTCATCAGCAGTGAATTTCCCTTCTATTTCTTTTACCAATCTGAAGAGTCAGTCTCAACACAGCATTACTGTAATAAAAATTAAGACAGGTCTACAGAATTAGCAAGTGGTTCCTGCTCACGGCACAAGGGATGGGAAAAGATCTTTGTGGTTCCTTCCAACCTAGACCATTCTGTGATTCTATGAACTAAAACATACACAGAGCAGCCTCTTTTCCCAGGAAGGAGAAGAGCATATAGAGCACAAAGCACATGCAACTATTTCAATATATTGGACTGGTAATGGCCATGCAGATCTTCCATCATATCACTAAGGACACAGCAGCAAAGTTAAACATCAAGGTAATGGAGAAGTGGAAAATTCTAGGTCTTGGAAAACTTTTCAAACATGCGGGATTATGTTTAACAAAGCCTTAGTTTGATACCAAAACTGCAAAAACACTACTGAATGAATAAGCAAAATCAAAAAGAATATGCATTTCATAACCTCCAGAATGAAAAACTCAGTGAGGTTAAAACTGATTTGGAATTAACAGATGCCACCAGTTCTCAAAACACCTAAGACAGAGATATAGGTCAGAAGGCAAAAAAATTGGATTTTTCTAAATGGCCCATTTTAAGCATGCATGATGATAAATTGTATTACTGAGTAAGCCTGTAATGGTTTAAATGCAAATATCAAGTAACCTCCTCTTTTGTTTGCTTTCCTCATTACAAACAAATTACCAGAATATAAAGCAAAAATAATAAGATGCTTATAATAATTACAACAACATGCTTCGGTTCTGCTAATTTTTCCAGAGGCTGAGCAAGTAGGAGTCAGCAGCATAAGAAAGAAGAAATTACTCATTTTCTAATGAGTACATAGAATATTAGTTGCCTTAAAAATATTTAAGTGCATTTCTAAGCATGTATTTGCCACAAATTGTATGGCCAAGTTTAATCTAGAAGAAAGTCCTCAGTGGTGTCAATTCTTCCTTTCATTAATTTGAGAAGGAATGGGTGGCAATGATGAGGCCAAAGTATCTGCCTGGATTTTAAACCTGGATTTTGGTATTAAAACACATTGCCAAGAGCTTTTGCCATCAATTCACCAAGACCAGGACTTGCTGTGTCCTGGTGTGTTTTACTTTGCTTCACTGAGAGGCTCTACTCGGTATGGTTCATGTAATTGCTAAAGGATGCCTATATTTCCTTTAATAAGCAGGATATTGCAGATTTTTTTTTCTCTAGGAAAGTGCTTTTCAGGCTGCTTCAAAGCTGATGAGATTCTGATGTAGTCCAAAAATCCCTGGCAACTTCTGCATGAATAACTTTCCTCCACTGAGAAGTGTTTCTTTCTGGTTCTTCAGTGTTTTGCCCGGAAACAAGTAAGTCTGGTCAGAGGAAGCTTCATCTTCAAGAAGTTAATGTGAAGTCCAACAAGAAAAGAACTGGCCAGGCAACATCACTGGGTCGGATAATAATGTTACTAACAACAATAATGTAGATAAGGAACTACTGGTTGATAAAATCATCCAGGATCTTTTATCTATTATCAGATCACCATGGGGAGTTGAGGGTCTGACAGAAAGCACTGCTGTAAGAGCTGGTTGACATTGTATGGATAGTTAACAAAATAAATACCCGACCCAAGAGATTCAGCAGTTTAAATAAGCTTATTTTATTCCATTTATTCCAGATCTGAATCTCAACACTTTTATGGTGGGACATAGGAAGAATTACAGACTCTAGAATGAGCTGGGATATTTCAATGGTGTTCTCCAAAAAAAAAAAGGAATGAAATGATCAGATAATTAACACACGGAATTCAGTTTCAACTTAAATGCAGAGCCAAAAAAATATCAAGTACAGAAACTTGCTGAAACTAACAGAAGATGGGGAAAAGAAGTAGAAGCCAAGTCTTCATTAGTAGCAAAAGGGCTACCAAACCTACAAAAAGTGTATCAGGAGCTTCTTGGTGTATTATTTCTTTCTTGGATTAGCAGTTTTATATTTGCATATATTCCTGTGCACAAAGCCACATGCTTTCCAGAATTTTCTGGTTTGTATATTCTTGGCCATGAGAAACTCACTCATCAGAAGAAAACTGTTCTTACAGAGATGAGGAGCACAAGAGGATCCAGAGGGGAACACAGCATTTTGCAGCAAATAGTATTTTACTGATAACCAAAAAGGTGGAAGGTGTTGACAGCTGGAAGGTCTTGACAGGACCAGAGGCACCAGGCACAAACAAAAACACGGGAGGCTCCCTCTGAACATCAGGAAACACTTTTTTACTGTGAGGGTGCCTCAACACTGGAACAGGTTGTGCAGGACAGGTTGTGGAGCCTCAAACTTTGGGAGATAAAAGCTGTCTGGACATGGTCCTGGACAGCCAGCTCTAGGTGACCCTGCTGGAGCAGGGCTGTGGAGCAGATGATGCCCCAAGGTCCCAGCCATCCTTAACCATGCTATGATACTGTGGTGCCAAAATGATGGGAAGAATGGGTAACCACAACATCAGCTGGATAGAGAAACACCAGTGCAACATCACTGGGGGAACCACAGTGAAGAAAAATGAAGGAGCAGACAGCTGAGAAGACCAGCACAAAGCTGAAGAGCAGAACATGAAGAGAGGAGCCAAAGGATCAGCAAGAGAGACAGGGCTGGTGGGTAAATGAAAGGAGTCTGTCCTGAGGTTTACAAGAAGCTGGAAAACTATTGATTCAGTAGAAGCAGTTGTCAACACCCTTTTTTCAGGAAAAAAGTTTACTTAGCTCCAAACAGATCTTTTTTTTCTAAATTCCAGAATTTCCTTTCTCCAATTCCAAATCCCTCCTCCTCTCTTTCCGTCCTTAAGAATTCATCTACACCAAAGGGAACTTAGTACTTGGCAGAAAAGGGACAGGGCTCAGGAACTGCTGCAGTTGGCAGGAGAAGCAGCCATACTGAACTGATCAGAGCAGCACAAGGCTCACTCTGCTCTCCTTCCAACTCTGCCTCGCTTCACATGTGAGATTACAGAATTTTGGGAAGGGCAGTAACTTGTTTCCCGAACTGCAATTAAAATGACTGTGCCTCAGCATTGCAAAAGAGCCCTTTGGGAAGAATTTTTGCCCTTTTTTATTTAAACAAACATTTGTGTCAACATTACAAATGGAAATAAAGTTTAGTACTTGCACACTCCTTGCTTTTTCTCCCCAAAAAAGATTTGATAACTACTAAACATTTCTTTATCTTAGGTGGGATTATATGGGGCATATGCTTTTTTCCCTCCCTGTGAGGAGAGTTCTTATTCCTCCTGCATAGCTCTCTCCCTAAAAGCAGAGCTCATTATACTGAATACAACATTAATAACATGGACTTCTCTCATTTTATGAAACTTAATTAAATAAAACAAAACAGAAACAACCTCAAAAACCCAAACTCACACAGTAAAAGAATTCCTGATTATTCTCAACATACGAATCAAACAATGGAAAGGAAGCTAGGAACGCAGAGACTCAAAATATGTCACAAATCACATGTCAAGATCTTTAGACATTTCAAGTTCTGTAATATTACTATATTGTGTTGTGGTTTGCCAACTACTGCAGGAAATTGCTGGCAAGACCACTCTTTGCAAGCGAAGAAAACAAAACCCTTTTTTAGTTGAAGCAGAAATTAATAAACTAGGATAGAAATACCCTTCAATTTAATCAACAGTTTTAAACAGAGCAACAAACTGAGATTATTCCTTCTCCCACACTTCTGTACTAACTCAGATAAGTGCTTAGAGTAAGTTTTAGAGGCAGCAGCCTTTTCAGGTAACATGATTAAACCTCTAGCAAGTCACATGTGCCCAGGTTTTAAAATAACGTAATTGTGATTCTGTCTCTATCAAACTGCTCAACATGATAATGCTCTTTCAAGTCTATTTTTGTTCCCCTGCAAAAATGGGATTTCAGACATATGTATTTTTACTAGGTATCTTTTCAGTGAGGAGCACAGTCTGTAAATCCATCCTGGGCTCAGCACTGCAGTGATGGTGCCTCACTTCCAGCAGCAGACCCACTGGAGTCTTGGTCCATTGGGATTTCCAGCACAGTGCTCCTACTGCCCACCCCTTCAGAAATGGGTATCAGCCACCTGTGACACTCAGGATTATTCTGATGAAAGATAATGGAGAGACTCATCTATATGCACTCTCAGAGCCTTAAAAATAATTATGTGTTACTCTCTTTTCTGAATCGGGAATTGCTCTCAGGTTACTGTTGAGGAACTTTGTTAAAAATGACAAAAGTAAACAAAAAACAAACAAACAAACAAACAAAAAAAAACCACAAAAAAACCAAAAAAAAAAAAACAAAAAAACCAGCCATCATTGAATTCTCTACACAGCAGTGTACCAGTTGTTAAGGTTTGAAATTCTTTTGCTTTTTTAAACATATTTAGAATTTTTAAAACTTCTCACTTTAAGGGAACACTTTCTGCCCCCTTCACTGACTTTTATAAGAATGTTTCTACCACACAGGATAGGAAGAGTAATCATCATCACCATCATCACGTAATAATGATATAATAATAGAATCAGAACTACTCTTCCTTTACCCTGCTCTGTTTTTCTACACACAAATACCTGCTCCAACTTTTTCATTTACTTATTATTAGTTTATTAACTATTAATTACCTACTTGTAGAAGCTGCAACACATCACCTAAGTTCACTACCACCGGCAGTTTTATTTGCAGGGGCAGAACAACAAAGGGCAGAATAAAAAAATGAAAGATCCGTGAATTAAGCTTTAATTTAGGCTCCCTCCACATGCCATTAACACTTAAATTCAACACAAGTTGTGACTATACACTCCTGACATTCCCAAAGCCTCGAGTCACAAGCACAGAGACTTCTCAGCACCATTCCACATCTAGCAAGTAGGAAGCAAACCACCAGCATACACAAAGCCCATCCTCAGGAGAATTTCAGCCTCCTCCTCCTCTGTGGCTTTCACCACAGCAGCCAAGCTCATGCATGGCCCATGAAAGATGCCGCTGCAAAAATGGCTCTTCTCAGGTTCTCTACTTGCTGTGCCTGTAAGACTACACTAAGCACAGATCCTTGTCTCCATCTTTAAGGATTTCACTACTTTACCCCCTCCACTCAGCAGCTATGAGAGAACTGGACAACTCCCTTAACTCAGCTGGCACTCCCATGCCATTTCTGCCCTGACCAACAGCTTCTGCCATTCATGTCTCTGTGCTTCCTTCCACCTCTCTCATTACACATACAGGATCACCTAATTAAATTTATAAATCCTTAGGTCTCAATGCATTTTCGAGGCTTATTTCTGTCAAACCAACAAACTTCTGCCACGTGGCCACAGAATTAATTTTCCTGGTGCGTTTCATCCTTCTACACTCAAGTCCCTAGTTAGAAACAGGGAAATGGCTACAGACATGTGGCCTGGCAAGGAGATGACAGTTCTTCACCATGGCCTTTATCTCATGTGTTGGCTCATCTGTTTGTCTCTTTGGGCTCCTGAACTGCCAGAACAGAAATCACAAACTGTTTCAACAGTACTCGGTCCAGAACAATGAGCTCCCTCTGGTAACTGAAGCATTTGGGTACTACCACAACAAATATTTACCAAATCAAGAGCAGATTTATCCTGTTTCCTAAGCAGCAGCAGGAAGCATTAGCATTTGGTCATCCTGGTTATCCCTTTGGTACATAGTCTGCTGTAGTTAGCTGAAGATACAGGTCAATAAGTAGTAGTGTACTTTGGCAGGTATTCCAAAAACAGCAGCTGCCACTTCAGAGTGTTTATTTTTGTTAGCCTTGCAAAAGTAGGAAAAGAATCTCTACATATGTACACTACAAAGAGATTCCCATTACACTACTTAAAAATAATAGCTTTGATAACTTTAAATTATTATAGGTTTAAATATCAAATAATTATAGATTTAAAACCTATAATTATATAACCTAATAATTATAGGTTTAAATATCAAAAATATAAATATTTTTCCTTTTAATTTTGTCCAAATGCACATGTCGTACTACAAAATGGAAGAACTATTTCTTGTCTACCAAAGTCCTGCATAACTAAATGCATTTCTGAGAGAGAAGCAATACCCAGAGTGCATCAGCACTATAGTCTCAGTACCTGTTTCCACAGTGTTTTCTGTTTCTGCTGCCTCCAAACCATCCATACTGTCTTCATCCTCCACTGCAGTTTTTCCTCTACTCCGAGGCCTGAAAACACAAGAAGGAAAAACTCTTTTTAGACTGAAAGCATTTGTAAAACTAGGATTTAAATCACTTCATTTCAAGGGATGAACTTCAGCACTTAATTATGGAACATTCAAGTTAACCCATTATTTCAGTCTTGTACAAACTGGAAGCTTCCTCCCCTTTTTCCCCATTTTACATCCCCAGTAAGGTACACCTGAATCAGTAGCTGGCCCCTTAAGTTTCTCTGATTATTCTCACAAGAAAAATACAATAATGAATTTTTACTGATCAAACAACAGACTAACCCAGCCAGATTTTGATAAAAGCATCCTTTCTGCTCCATGTAAAAAAATGTAACTACAGAGAGGTAAGAGAGAACACTATCCAAAATCTGGGCAGTAGCTACTATAAAACAGAGACTGATCCACGCAGAGCACCCATGGAAGAAATTTCCATAGAATAATAATGATGCTAAAGCAATGAAACTGAAACACACATTATTTTCAGTGAAACAATATTTTGACACATGAAGAAAAATGTTATGAGAGATGACTAGATGTCATCACATTAAAATAGTCATCACGTGAGGACAGCCTGTCAAAACTAAAATACCTGGCAGATTTGTTTCAATTTCAACCAAGGTCTGACGGAAAGCAGACAGGTTTGTGCCACAAATTCCAGCCTTTTTTCCCTGCCTGGCTCTTCAGTAACTATCATGGTGGGCTGTTGAGAAGCCCAGGCATCCAGATTCCCAGCTGTTCAGCAGCCCATTTGAAAGGGAGCCAAGAGCTTGGCAACTCGCCTCCCAAATTTTCAGGCTACTTGGCAACCTGCCTGGCATGCTGACGGAAAGCCTGGGAGACCCTGGGAGCTTCTGATTCCAAGTACACAAATTTTGAGCAGTTTGGGGCATCTCAGCAGTTCCAATGTCCAGAGCTCCCAGGCAACCATTCACCCAACCAACATGCCTTGAATCGGGATGCCACGCAGGCCAGCACACGGGCACCCCGCCTGCCCCCCCAGACAAAACCCCTCCAGTTCCTCTTTCACAGAGCATTCTGAAAGGTTTGGGTTTAGTTCTGCATCAGGAAGAAAAGGTTTTGGGATTTTTTTTTGAAGCGATTAAATCATTCCAAAACCAGCATTTCCTTTTTTTGTACAGTCTGTTATAGCACTTTGGTCCATCCCAACTATTTCCACAGGACTGGATCTGCCAAATCAGCTACAGAAGAAATGCTACCATGCAATGCCTTTGTTTCTCTTGGATCATAGAACTGGGCAGAACTGAAACCATCTCTGGAGTCTGTGCAGGTTGGTCTCCTGCTAGAAGAGGATTGATTCTCTTGGACTACCTAGCAAGACAACCCCTTCAGATTGTGTTGGGACCATTTTAGTCTCTGTGAAGGAGGAAAAGAAGAATTAAAATGAGGCTCAAACCAAAGTCTGAAAACCTCCCACTCAATTTACAAAGGAAATGAGGGAAAGAGAAAAGCAAGAAGAGATGAAGGACAGGAGGACTTTTCTTGTTATCCCTAAAAAATTTGTTCAGGATGATGCTGATAAACGTGAGCACAGTGGGAACCCCAAGGCTTACAAGGTTATCGCTCCCCTTGCCTGCTTATCCACAAGCAGTGACAGCACACCCAGAACACACAAAATAAGTAACAGCCTTCTTACGAGAGACAGAAGCATCCCCTTCACTTATTTGCCACTTCACAAGCTCCCAGTGTAGTCTCTTAAAACCCATGTTTCACAAAAATTCAAACCAGAATAAACTGCACAGTGACCAGAAGAAACTGTCCCACACTCCTCCCTGCAGCCACTGCATCAGCCACTGCATCAGCCCATCCAGGAGTACAGTGACCAGTGAGCTGGCCTGAATGGGGACACGTTCTGGAAGTGGGAAGGACACAAACATTGCTGGCAGCAGCATCTGAGATGCTCACACAGATGGATTCCCATTTGTAACAAAGAGTAGGGAGTAGAGCAAATGGCATATCACAGCCCCTGGATAGAACAGACTCTTCCAGCAAGACTGAGATACTGCAAGGAGGGTAACACTCCTCTAACACTTAGAAAAACAAAGCAGCAGGTAAAGAAGCCAAAAGCATTTAAGTATTAAATTTCTTGCAGCTCTTCACAAATTCCCAGCACATCATCCAGCACCAGTGAAAGGACAGGAATGCAGGTGAGTGAAAACATTTCCCTTGGTGCAGGAATACTCAAAAGCTTTACAGAACACAATCAACTAAGGACAGGGATTATTTCTAAATCCTATCCCAATTATTCTTCTACCAACTACCTGCCTGTAATGCAAAGGTACAAATCCATACCAAACAAGGATTACTGTGAAATCATCACAAACATAAATGATAATTCTGCTTTTTCACAGGTACCCCTTTTCAGTATTCCCCAACACAACCCTGGAGGTAAAACTTGCTGGATAGTGGAAGATGATGATTGTTTATGTTTATTTAATAATTTACAGATGAGTTTAGATTTTCTATTGAACTACAGTTCATGTATTAAACACCAAAGTACCTCACAAAGTCTTTTTAAACATTTTGTTTAAACAAGAGCAGTATTTGCGCCTTGAACTCCCTATCGTATTTTAGCAACCTATTTAACACCAGGGAAAAGCAGAGGTTTCAATTAATTAAACATAACTGCTTCTTTCCACAGAAGATATAACCACGTCTGGTGTTTCCTTGCCGTTCCCCTCCCCCAAATATTCTACAAAAAGCCTTCTTAATGTTGTGCAGGTTTTAAATAAAACTGAAGAAACAGTGGAAAACATGGCAGATTATATCGTTGACTTATTTTGCTGGTTACATTCACTCCCCAATCATAAGAAGAGATTTTATAGCCTACAAATTTATGTTTGGCTTAGAGCAAAAAAAAAAAAAAAAAAAATCAAGTCACAAAACAGTGAAATATATACTGTACTGACAACTGTAATTTAATGTTTCCACAGCAAATGCCATTTGAGAAGGCCATACAGCACATCTAATCGCTGCAATCAGCATTTGTAGTAAGAATGGATTGTTTCATGTTATTTGCATTAAATTTAAACATTTTATTTAATAGTTTTATACATAAAGCTTTTGTCTGGCTTGCATAACACTGCATTTTTCCACTGACAAACCCAGTTAATTTTTTTTTTTTCCTCTCTACACTTATTTCTACTTGCCCTTAAATACAGTGGGAAAACCAGCCTGTGCTCCATTCTTTGCCTGGGACTTGGTTTCTTCTCAAGTTCATCCCCCTGAAGGAAGATGTGAGAAGGCAATAGGGCAAAGATGGTGTCGAGGGCCAGTTTTCACAGTCTTAAAGCAATTATGAATCAACAACCAATGACTAAATGCCCTTCACCCACATGAAGCCAGGCAGTCCTGAAACATAATTGCTGTATTGAACACTACAACCTCAGATCTGCTTTAAATCTTGAAGCCCAACCCCAAACTTTCCTAGCAGGAGGAGTACCCACATCACCCTGCAGAACCCCCAGCAGCTCGGGAGGGCAGAAGTATTGAACACAGATGAGCCACGTCTCCTACAGCTCACAAGAGCCCCAGAACAAAATGTACAGACAGAGCCTGACCAATGCACACTCTGGCAGAAAACAATAAATATTAGTGGGCAGGCAGGGAGCTTGGTACACAGGCTGAAGTGCTGCCAAGGTCCCTGCCATGCCTTCCTCGCCCGCCTTTTTCCTACAACAGAGGTCAATTTAGAAGGAAAAAAAACAAGAGCACGTCTCTTTCTGCTCAAAAAAACAGATCTGCTGAGAGAAATAGAACTTCTTGAAGTGTTTAAAGCACGTTCAGTATTTTATGGAATAAAGTCAACAACAAAGACAAAACCAGACTTTATTAATACAGGACTCCAGTTGAATATAATTACTTCTATGGTAATTTTACTCCTACTTCGATAAAATAGAGTAATTTATCAAAATCCTTTGTGACCTACTCCTAAATTTTTTTTATCAATTAGCTTTTTTAGCTAATGCCTTTCATTAATCTTCATCTTTAAATACACCATGGTAAACAAAAATCTCGTAATTCTTCTCTGGGTAAGCAACTAATTAAATTTAGCCCTGAGGGCAAAGAAAAGCCCAGAAAACCCGTTCACAGGGCTCAGCAGAGCATTTCTCCCTCTGCACAGGGGGAAAGCCCTGCTGAGGCTGTCTCAAAGCCCTGAGGACTTGGATACCACTGGGAGATCACCAGGTACCTGAACAGCTTCTGCTGAATGCACAGAGAGCAGCATGGGAGAAAATGGAAAAGTCTCTTATTCATCTGACAGTAATGAGATACTGTTTCTTTTCTTCTCTTTTCTGCATGGTTGGGGTTTTTTTTTGTGTGTGTTTTGTTGTTTTTTGAAAGGTCACAGCAATAGCACCGTAACTGGACAAGTACAATGTAGGTCAAAAGTACATCTTGGATCTCACTCCTTCTTTCCACCAAGTGATCAGGAATAAGGCCATGGGCCAACATTTCCTGGAACCACATGAAATAACTGACAAAGCTCCTATCCTCAGATACTTGTCACTGCCAGGCCTAGTTTATGATTATCCAGAAGTTATTGTCAGACACCAATTTCTGTAAGTCTTCCCTAAGTTGCTACCAACAAAACCACGTGACAGCTCCTTCGAGACTATCTATCAAAACAGCCCTACTCACCCCATGTATTTTGTTCCACGCTTATGAAAACAGGTACACAAGATCCACTCAAGAGTTGACTCCTTTTTCCAAAATGCTGAAACCTCGACATCATTCAGAAAAGAAACCACCTTCCTTAGTATGCTTTGCAAGCCATGGAGCAAACTGATGGTACTAAATATATAAAATAGGGCTAATAGCCTTAAAAAGCAGTGCAACATCTGGGATACAGTAACATCCTAAACCAGCACAGATGTCTTGTTAAATGAACATCTGCCCACAGCCTTACGCTGGAAGACGGTACAGGAATGATTTATAAAAAGGTTCAATTAGTGCTGCCATCAGCACGGCTAGTCACAAATTAACGTTCACAGGCACCTTCACACGTGAAAGCTGTTCCCCTCTTTTCAGGAATCTTTTTAACAGGTGTGCAAAAGCCACATGCTCCCACTACACTACTACTGAACCGTGGAGTCCTAAACACAGCTGTGAAAGTTTAACTGTGCTTAAGTAGAGGTTAAAATACTCAAGCTTCAGCTGCTAGCCCCAAGCAAAGAGAACCACAGCAAGCAAGAATCAGTACATGGAAATACCTATGAGGAAAAGGGTTTTGGGGTTTTTTTTCCCCTCCCTGATCACTACTTTACTCTTTATTACTTCTAAGAGTTGAGAAAATCCTACATCCAAGTCTGGATAAAATGAAGAGCACAGCTCTGGAAGCAAGTATAGCTAGAATTAACTTCAATAGCCCTAAACATTAACAAGCCTTAAATAGGAAACTAACTCTTATATTGACTCCAGCTTCAAACTGATTGTGATTTACAAAATTCTTCATAGGATTTTTTAATTGAGCAATCAGCAACAGGTGAAAATATTTTCTGCATTTCCCTCATTCTCCCCTGTGTTTTCTTTCGTACATGTTAAAAATAGAATGAAACATGTAGTTTCTTCATATTTACTTCTTATGTTATGTATGTGTATACTAAAGGCTGAGGGATCCTGATGCAACAGAATGTGCAAAAGATGTGCAACAGAAACATGACAAGTGAAAGGTGACAAAAAGTTGACCGTTTACTAATAGAGAGAAGTGAAAACTTTCCTGTTTAACATCTGCCGAACCAGACTTTCATTAAAATTTCATGGAACTTGCACAACCTTCAGTTTCATTATTAAAACATCTCAAAAATACACTTGATATTGCCTATTAGTCTCCTGGTACAATGAAAGACAAGTGTGTTTCTTACTAATTTTAATTTATAAAGCATAATGAACTTTAAATAAAATAATACATCAAAGAGAAGTGATCCGGATTACATTTAAAGATTGCAACTTCCCATCTTACAACTCCTCTAACCACTAACAATCTAAAAAACATTATTCAGTCACTCAACATTATTCCTTTACTCAGGCTAAAACGTCTTCAGACATGAAACTTTTTCACATCTATATTTTATGCAGTTACTACTAAAAGCAATAAACACCTGAAAAAATATATTACAGCCTTTGCGATCAGGATGTCTGAGAAAAAGTGTAAAAAGAACCTACCTCCATTGGACAATTCTCAGCTTAACTTTTCCAGTACTCCCCTGTGACAGGGAGATTTGTCTAAGATTTCCCACACTGCCCAAAAAAATGCAAATAGAATTCTTTTTAAGATTATTTGTACCAAATACCATCGATGCATCTTTGCTTTCATTCTAGAGTACAGTCAGTGTTGACATAAAGTAAGCAGATGCAAAGGAAACCCACAGGTAAATGCAGAGCTCTTGAGGAAACAAGGCTGTCCTGAGAGGCTGGGAGTGAAGGATCAAAATGAATCTGCATTGCATAATTCTAATGATTTAAAAGCCAAATAAATTAGCACTTTTGAACCATGTGAAGTTTGGTTTATCAGTATTTTTGACTTCAATTGTCTTCACACAGTTACCTGTACTACAGAGGTTCTCAGGTCCATATTGGTGCAAAATTACTTTCCATGGAAGACTGAGAAAAGGCAAATAGGATGTACTGCCTTGCAGGCACTCATCAGAGGACTGTCTACCCAAATCAAAGAGCACTAGGAATGTCATCCCACTGTTGAAAAATCTTAATCTCAACTCAGTTCTGTGGAAGACCACCAGATCCAGGAGGCTGAAGCTGCACTCTATTGAGTGATGAGGCTGATCTGGACAAAGCCACCATATTCAGTATTTTCTCTGTTCATCCCTGATGCTATTTACAGTTGTTCATTTGAGTCTGGAACTGCTCTATTTGAGACATAAAGCTAATGAAGGCTATCATAGCTGAAACAGAGTTTTACTAATAATATCAAGACCATGAAGTCTTCTTCCCAACTTGTTACCCATTGGAGAACATGCTCAGTGGGCTGGCAAGAGAGACAGAGGGTCACACCAGCCAAAGATTAAACCAGGAAGATTCAGTATCACTGATTACCAGTTCATTAACAGTTGCAGGTACATAAAATAATACATTTTTCACATGAACCCATAAAATACCCATGAAATTACAGCTCTGCTACAGCCAGTTACGGCCTGAGACATTGCCAATAAGCCTACTACATTGCAAGGATTTCTGCACACCTTTTTGTGATACCATTACATGAGAAAATCTGAGTTAGATGTTCAAAGTATGAAGCCAGGCTGCCTGATCTACATGTATGGACTTGAGATTTGGAGACAGTTCCAACAACAGAGTGAGAAATCATATAAAAGGCTTTCAGATCTTTTAGCTTTCTTTTTTACTTTTCAAACTGACTGCTTAGACATCTATAAATTCTGTAAGTGAAAATTGCCTTCAGTCAACTATCTGTCACATTAACCCAGCAATGCACAGCATCAGAAACTGCTACAGGTTCTTCTTTCTCAAGAACCACATTCCCACTGATCCGCAGCCTTGTTTATAGTTTTAGTTCTGCAACACAAAACATTTTATGTGCAGACCTGAACAATTATACACTTTTCAGAAAAAACTGCAAAAAACTTTCAGATGCAATTACAACACATTATCTATCTGCAGCTTTGCACAAACTACATCCTTTCTACATTTGTTACCAATGCACTTAGCCACATTCACTAATATAGTGATGC
Source organism: Vidua macroura (assembly GCF_024509145.1). Lineage (NCBI taxonomy): Eukaryota > Metazoa > Chordata > Aves > Passeriformes > Viduidae > Vidua > Vidua macroura. Next base: position 6,774,101 of record NC_071571.1, read on the forward strand.
ACAACAACATACTACAGAATTACAGCACTTGCAGTATTTTTAAAACCTTTTCTAGAATGAAATTAAGACCATTTTTTTGGGAGCACCAAGAGCTACCAAGTAGAGACACCTGCAGGTTTCCAAACCCAGTAAATTCTTTTATCTACCTGGCTCCAGACTTGATAATGGCTCTGCCTTTGTAACTCCCTCAGACAATGGCAAGTGTGAAGCTCTTTGGTATATTTGCTAAATAATGTTTAGCAAGTCCACTGACTGTTTTCACATGTTCTCTTTTGAATGACAAAGAGAATAAAATGGCAACATGAACAGCTGAGAGACCACGGCACTGTCAAGAGCACAAATTTCTAACCTCTGCAAGACTTCCATGTGTGACAAATTCAACCCACATCATTCACCACTGCTCTCATCCACATTCCTCTGTCCTCTAAGTCAACAAAATTGCATCAAAATATGCTACTGCACCCAACACTACATTTTCCTGATGGGAAGCATAAGCATCCACTTCCATCTGAACGCAAGACTTCTTTCTCCATGACGACGGGCTATGCCAAGTTCCAACTCCTCCAATCTTGTGAACAGCCATGGTGCCCAGAATTTTTTACCCACATCAGCACCAAGCTCATGTCTTTTTTAAGAATTATCCAGCTCCTTGTTCTTTCACACGCTGCAGGGCTCGCCTGCTACTCTCTTTTGAATAAAGGTGGCAACACAATGGTAGGGGCTGCAATTCTCATGTCTGGTGATTTCAAGATCCTGTACATAAAATTCAGCGGATCTGAGTCATCACGCATGAGAAACAGCTGCCAAGTACTTGGAACTTGGTAGAAGTTTTGGTCTCTGTGAACAGATTTTTGTAATTTTAGCACCATTAATTAGAAGTCATTTTCAAAGATTTCCTTTTGGAACTTTGCAGTCTGACAGAGTCTTATCACAGGAACATGGTGAAGATTCTCGCAAAGTGCATTTGTCTCTTTAAGTTAAATATCCTCACTGGATGTATTTAGGTGCCAGGTGAAGGCTGTGCTCTCTGTCACTCAGCCACACACAGTGCAGGTGTACAAACAATCCAATAGCCTAACACTAAATACTGAAGTTTTTACTCAGAAAAGTGTTTTTATACCCAGCAAGTACAGTCTGCATACACTGATTATATAGTGTTGTAACCACTGCTTTTATTCATCATTAATTCAGCTTGGACACTCAAAAAAGGATGCAAATATTCAACTATCTTGTATTTTAGATAAACTAACCCCCACCACAACATCATTTTGAGAGGTTTCCAGATCTTACATCTATCAAAATGCATCAGTCAGCTCAGAACATCTCATGCTTTCTCATGGAATAAAGCTCAGGATCTTTTGTCTCAAGTCACTTTCACTAATGTCTTCAGACTTCACAGCAAACACAAGGCTTCCTGCAGATTACATGGACAATAACTCCATTCCTTCTTATGTTTTTGAAATGTTTCTGATGCCACTAATACAACAAAAAAACCCAACACCCTTCTCTCCCTCAGATGTGCGTTGCAGGATTTCCCAACAAAGGCATCTGTCCACCAGTTTCACCTGAAATTATGCTTACAAAAAGCAAAGAAGAACCTCTGGGCACAAATTTCAGTGTATTTAACCTTAAGCAAGCATTTAAGCTTCAACTAGAAGGATCAGAACGGGAAAGGAAGGGCAGTACCCAAAGAGCTATAAATAACCTGCTTTTATACAAGATGCTGGCCTAGAATACATTAGATAGAATTTTCTTTATAATACTCAAATTAATTGATGGCATGTAAGAAAAGCAGTTCTTGCATGTCAACCACAGTTTGTCATTACCCATCTAAAATGGATTTAGATAGGAAAAAAAACACAACAGAAATGAATGTCATATCACCACGTATCTTTTCCATCTGTTAGCACCCTTAGTGCTCCTTATAAAGAAATGCATTTTTATTTCAGATAATGTCAACAAGTATTATGAAATATTTCTCTTTCAATAAAACTGCTAGGAAAGCCAAAGGGAAAAAACACAAGATCTACTCACTAATTCAAAATCCATTAAAACTTAGAAGGCTTGGAAAACCTCAGAAGAATAAAAATAGATCTAAGAAGAAAATGGGCAATGGAATCAGATGGGTGTCAGTGCATATTTATAATTCACTTGAATTGTTTTTCTTTTAACAAAATTGTTTTCAAACTAGACGTAAATCCTAAAAGCCAGATCATGGAAACTATTTTTATACCAGAGTAAATAAAAGTCTGGAAATACTATTGTGAAATATAAACAACAATATAAGTAGCATAATAAGCAACACTCCATAGCACAGGCACAAGTAATGCAGATCTTCAAACACCTCTAAAAGCTTCTATATAAACAGGCATACCAATCTCTAGGGGTGTTGATGAGGTAGAAATTCTAAGTATTTTGTCAGAAATTCTGCTAACAATAATGTGCCTAAACCTTTTTTTCATCCCTGAAGAAGAGGCTTCTAACCTGAAGACATAAATTTGCCTTCTGATAATTAGAGATAGCTTACAAATAGCTCCAAGTAATTACAACAGAGAACTTTTAAACTTTTTTTCAAAGGACTGTTAAATTACCATTATTATCATTGCTGTTCACCAACATTCTCAAAATTTCACTTAATTTTATTTGAGACCACTACCAACTATACCAAGCTGCTTTGCATATTTTTTCTCCATGCCAGACTTCAGTCCTTTAATATTAAATATATTAATTAATGCTACTTTTTTTATATTATTGGGCGGGTTAATTATTTTTTTCAAGTCTTAGCTCCTCATTTCTTTAGCATGCTCTTAAAGAAAACCTTTAAAAAAGTGAAGTTAATAAAAGGATGGGCTTCCCAGCACTTGATGTTAGAGGAGCTCTTCTACCTGATGATCACCTTCACGCTCCCACCCTCCCCAGCCTGAGCAGGGATCAGGCTGTGTCAGAACTGCCAGCACGAGAGTGATCTACTGCTCAGCCTACGTCATATGATACAGGTCAGAGTTATAAACAAAATTGTCTCGGTGTCACATGAGAGGGGCACGTCCCCAGCGAACCCTGCTAGAGCAACTACTACAATGGAAGTCATCCAAGAGGACCAACTGATACCTCCAGGTCAAGTTCCTTTGAGGCCACCATCCAAGGACACAAGGCTGCGAGCTCATTCCATTTACTGCCCTGCAACTTGCACAAGGTCCTCAAGTTCCACAAATATACTTGGTTTAAGCATTAAAATGTGTTTTTTAATGTAATAGGAAACTAATTCTCAAAATGTAAGTTCACTGCGGAGAAAAACATGAAAATGTTCAAGAGCCAAACGTGCAGACCTGGCAACTTACAAATTATACTAAGTTGAATTAACACTGATTGAATTTCCACACAAATTCAAAAGATATAGTTTTCATCCCCAACAGTTTGCTTCCTTCATTAGAGGTTCATGAACGTCTGTGCTGGAAGCAGCCAGGGAGAGAGCAGTGATAGGAAAGGGTTACTGGAGAAGGAAGAGAGAAAATAAAAGCCAGTGGAGCTTCTTTTAGTGACAATGCAAGTAATGCTGTCTAAAAGGATTTGGAAATCATCATCTGAATCCCTTTGCTTTCTAATTTTTTTTTTTGCAAACCACCAGAAAAAAAAGTAATGAAAATAATCAGAAATGATACTGCAGCTGATTTATAATGGGGCTATTTGTGTATTTACCTAATCTTTTCTGAGCACAGACCTTCTGGAATGACAGCTTCTTAGATATTTATACTTTTATTTCAGCTTGCTTTTTACATATACACATATGCTTCTAATTAACATTTACAGCATGGAAATTCAGTTCTACTCACAAGACCACACCATGGAGCCTTAAAAATTATCTTAATCAAACGTTTCAGAAGTACTTTCAGGTATAAAAAGCTGGCAGAGCAGCTCTGAAAGAGCTATACTGGCAACCACTTGTGAAGATGACACAAACAGGGAAGAACATACATGAAACTTAATGGCCCTAAAGCTACTCATATTTATCCAAGTAGTGCCTTGGTGTCATGACAGGACAAAGCAGTTCCTAGCTCACAGCCACACAAATTTCAGTGTTAAAATATTTATTTTTTCTTAAAGAGTATTCTGCATAATTTTTTTTTGCAGTATTTTTGCACACTGAAATTTCTCCTTGAAGTACCTGAAAGCCTTTATGCTAACAAAAAGAACTACAACTGAGGCATGCCTTGCCCTCGGAACCTTAGAAACCATTTGTCTTTTGCAATCAATGTATTAAAGATAACATTTGAAAAGAATCTTCAACCACAAAGGTGTTCAACATTCATTACACCATCCCTGGAAAAGCTGCTACAGGGAGTGCTATCAGAACAGAAGTCTGACTGCTCACAGATTCAGTGGACACAATGCCAGAATCATTATCCATGCGAGCCCAATACCCATAACTATCACTCAATAACCGTAATTGATTGAAGCCCGTTTTCAGAAAGCCACTCACTTTGCCATTCCCTTTGTCGTTTGTTCCTCCTTCTGAATTCATGCTCATTTCCTTTGTGCACTTCTCTGGTTTCAGCTTTCAAACCACTGGTTCTTGTCCCTTTTCCTCTTACATTAGGGATCTCTTAAGAACTCGGTATTTTCTCTGCCAGAGATATCATTCTCTGTTCTGTAACTATGACTTGTTTTTAGGGTTTAAATCCCCCACTCCCATAACCAAACAGACTGAGCATCTCTACGTTCCTCCCCAAAGCAATTTTCTCCAAGCTTTCTACAATCTCTGGTCCATTTCATGACTTTTTGCCAGTATTTCGGTCTTTCAGTCGTGGATATCTGAATCACATTGAAATGGCAGCAGCAGATCTCACAATCTCTATGATAAAACAGAGCTTCAGTGCACAGCCACCAACATCTCACACTTCAAATCTCTTGCCAGAAATGCTCCTTTGTGGACTGTAACCCCATCCCTAAATCTCTACATGGCAACACCGTCCCCTCTCCTTATTCTGAAGAGCATTTTGTTTAACTGCTCTTCTGCCTCTTCCCTGTGCTCATCCATGTCATTCCATATCCAGCTTTCAACAGCAGTAATTGTTATTAATATTGACTAATACCAGACTCCACTGCTGGAGGACCACCCAAAAAACCCAAAGCAAAGCGATGACAGTTCCCAAAGACAACAAAGTGCTTGGTCAGCCAGTCCTTAAACCAATTACTGCAGGCTTTATTCCATTGAATAATTCAAACAAATAGTTTTAATCAGAGTATAAAACACTGTTAAGCCCAGCACCTTTAAAGAAATCCATTTACATTACATCTTCATAGAAGATGATGGATAAAGGACCACATCATATGACCTAATACCTACATCAAAGGAAACCTGCAAAACTCACTAAGTGGATAAAAGGATGAAAAGGAAGGGAAAGAATAAAAAAAACCCACCAAACCTAAGAGTTCCTGCCTCTAAAGAACGCAACAAATATATTTATTTCTAAAACAAAAAGTATCCCTATCTGCCCAAAAGTCACGCCTTCCACACTGTCCTCATTTCAGTGGGAACCACTGGATTTCACTATCTCATAGAAGTGAACAGTATGTATTTCAATATACTTTGTGGCATAATAAAATAGTCTACTGAAATTACAAGATCTAAAAAACAATTACTTTATTGCTTCTTACAACTTTTTCACTGTAAAATTCAACTCCAAGGTAGTAATTGGCAGGGACAAAATTATGTAGCAATTAGGGCATGACAGCAAAAGCAAACAAGAACTGAAAATGGGTTCGACACTTCTGGTAACAAGCAGGTAATTATCACAGCAGCTTGAAAGGGGCATAATCAACCAAACTGACATCATCCCTCCCACATAATAAAATGTGAAATCCCTTTACGTGCAGTGTAGCTCTTACACACAGCTGGTAAATGCTGCTAGTCTACTCTCGATGTTTGTGTCTGCAGAGCAGCTGAAGTTACATTTGGGATGGTTCAAGAGTGGATAATTTTATTTATTTATTTAGGATGGTAATAGTTATTACATGTTTTCATCTGCTGTGGACTACAGATACTATCACTAGAAAACGCTATTTTATAAAATTACCCTCTCTTTTCTGAGTATAACTTTGTTTTCAAAGTTCCTAAAAAAGAGAAAAAAAATCTCTGCCTACCATTACATTTTCACCACCATCCACAAGATAAAACAGGTTTAATATTTTTAACACAGAAATAGAAAGTTGCTAGTTTTACATGTGCTTCATTCTTAACTACTGTATTTAGCCAGCAGCACTTTTTTCCCCACGATGCATTTGTTTAAACTCAGGTGTGACCCTTAACTGCTGTCTCAAAGCCGCACAGTGCCCTGGACATGCCTGTTGTTATCTCAACACAGTGTAATTGCAAAATAAACAGTAACGTATTCATCTTCATCATCTATTTGAAGTAATTAAAATATGATCTTAAAAACCCATTCATTTATCTGCCCTGCCCTTTCAGCACTATTTTACTGCGAGATTCTCACTCTCATCAGCGCCGTGTTTGGAAAACCCATCAGCCCCGGCTGACTCAATCAATGGTTGTTGTTTCGTCTCTTAGAGCAGGCTGGGGGAAACCTCCTTCTTCCCTGTTTTGTATATTCCTACCCCGTGTCCTTCTCCATTTTCTCTCTCTTTGTGCTGACAAATCCATTTACCTCCACACTGTCCCGTCAATACCATTAACTCGCTGCTCCCACCTTTTTCCAGCTCATTAACAGCAAGGCCGAACCCAACACTAATCCCTAAGTCTGCCTTTAACTATTTCCACACGGCTCCCACCTTTCCAATGGGTTTCACTCCTTGTTTCTTGGATACAAGCAATTTCAAACACGCTGGAATTGCAGCTCAATTTGTATTGATTTTTCATTACAAATTTCCACAAAACATTTACAGAATGCAAAATCATTTTGTAAACTGTGCTGCAAGTACCATAAGTAAAATGAATTATTAACCCTTATTTTCTTATCTTTAAAAGCTCAGTGCTAACACATCACAACATGAATTCTTTAGACAGCTGTTATGTTAAGCAATCTACTTTTTATCTTTTTTTTTGTTATATTCAGACTTCCCACACACACACACAAAATTCTCATGAAGGTAACACAAAGTTGGCTTCCTGGATCTCAGCTTCTCAAAAGTATTAGGGCAGTTTTGAGTATTCCTTGTAAAAATTAAATTTCATGAGTGTGTAGCCTCAACGTGGCATGCCTTGACTTGTGGAAGGTTTGATTTACTGACAAGTAAAGCAGACGTGGGCACAACAGGAGATATTTAATAACAATGACAATGTTACTGACATGATAAAGACGTTAATACTATACCAAACCTGTCTTTTTTCCTGCATATCTGAACCATTTTAAATCTCAAATTATTTCTACAGGTTAAAATTTTTCAAGATGTAGCATCATTAATTCTCTAAAACTATGGAGAATTTTATCACTATAAAGTGATAAAAGCAACAGTTTATATATTTAAATCTATACCATAGCAAAAGGAAATGTCAACCTCAAAGCTAAAAAGGATAAAGACTAAATAAAGACTCACAGAAATTCCAGGCCCCATTAGCTCCAGAACAAGCACATAAAAGTAATCTGATAAAGGGACAAATACTGGTTTTCTTCTTTGCATCTGGATCCTACAGTAAAGGTAACATGCTTGGTTCAGGGTCCCTAAGGGAAACTTTCCTCATCTAAACAGCTGGAAATAATGTTTTGTTGGAAAAAGTACAGTATTTTGAAGTAGAGATCCTTCCAATGAAAGCTCTGAGAAGATGCCAGGAAAATGAAGTTAATAGTAACACAAAAAAAAAATTCACTTTCTCTATATACAGACACACCCTACCACCTTTTTTTCTTACAGCCAATTCTACATCCCAATCTGCAGATACGTTGAGGGTTTCTTTCTTCCAAAAACAAGATCAGAAGTTGAGATTTAGCTTCCATTGGAAAACAAAAATAAACGTGGGCTTGAGTCTCATTAGACACACCCCACATTAGCACACCCCAACACTTAATTTCTTGCAGAATATAACTAAGTTAGTAATGCACAGCATTAGAACTTCAGCTTAAAAAACAAAACAAAACAAAACAACACTGACCAAGTGTTCTACCATGAAACAGAATCCCTTAGCAATGCCACTGAACTCATGGCTAAGCTTAATACAAAATATCCCCAAATAAAAACTTCATTAGCTAAATACATTTCTGTTCTTCCTCTTCCAAGTCAAATGCAAGCCTGTTTAAATGCTTAGCCTTGGATGTGCACATTAAAATAAAAATATGTAACTGAGAGCCTGACTCAAAACCATCACACCTGCATGTGCAGGGCTGAGTAATTAACCTGTGTAGTTCATCAAGGACTGTCTGAAAGCCCTTTGGTTTTTATGCATTCTGTTATGCATCAGCATAATCCAGAGCATTTGGATGAAAAGCCTATATCATTCTAAACTTTTATGAAACCCTACAAATTCTTATGACTTCTTTATGAATTCTTCTGAAGAACTGTGTTCTTTCAAGCTTCCTTGGCCATAAATTTTATATTCGGGTTCACTCACAGAAATCATGAAAATTAAAACTGCTGTACTTACTAGCTAATAAATATACCATCACTACAACAAACCATGAAAGAATCCATCAATGGATTTGATTTTTAAAATTAGTGACAGCACATCTTAGAAAACATACTGCTGAAGAATGAATGGCAGGGTGAAAAAAATCTCTGAAAAACGTCATCCGCCCCTAAACAGCTCGGATAAAATGTGCTACCTTATTGCAGCAGCTGCAAAATTCCATCTCTGCTGCCTTCTACACACTTGGAAGACTACAGGAACCAGGTTTCACATCATCAGGAAAATCATGGTATAAATACAATGGTGGTCTGACACGTAACTCACCAACACCTCAGTAAGAAAGGTTTTCCTTTTATCAAGGAGCTGCTCTGAGCGAGTGCAGCAACTACTGATGTTCTTAACCCACGTAAGAAAAAAATTCTAACTTCGTAAGAAACTCATTTCAAAGAGACGTAACAAAAACTACCAAGGCCAACCATTTATTCAACGTGACAAATGTATCAAAAGAAAACATGCATAAAATAAATGTGACTCAGATAAGCAGTTACTATCAGTTTACTACAGGTACCTTGTTTGAATAAAGCAAAATGAGTTAACAGTATTCTCCCACAATCAGATTTTTAATACTTGCATTAAATCAAAGGAAAACAGTAAACTCCTATTATACACTTTTAAAAACAAATTTATAATAGAGGTATGTCTGAAGCTGTATCATAGAAAAAAAAATAATAGCCAACGAAGTATTTAGAATTTTCCATCCTATTATTCAGGAAGATCTAAGAATACCAAAATATTTTTAAAACAATAATAGAAAGTAAAGCCACATTAGAAAACCTCCCCCTAAAGCTCGCAGTTACTGCAGCACTTCTTAAGGCAGAGTTTCATGACAAAAATACTCATTTTGTGCAGCAGAGACACACAAAAGGATTCTTCGGGATGCCAAACACTTTCAGAACTCTCCAGTGATGACTCATCCTGTTATGTATACAAAGCTTTCATTAAAAAAAAAAAAAAAAAAGTCAGTTGGCATCATTACAGATCCTCAGTTAGCGATCTTCAACTTACTGTTAGTTCTTGTACAAAGTATTCTAAACACTGCAATGAAGTATTCTGCTATGCTAATTTTGGGGAGGAAAACGTGCAGCTTAACTTGAATGGCCTTTCTTACACGGAGTTTCTACTCCAGCTCACAAACGGCTCCAAGATGGCCTCAAACAGAGTTTTTAGCTACACAGAAATTCTTTGTTGCTCCACAGTAGTTCCTTGCCAGTCGTGCTGATCAACTATTTTGCCAAAACCAGAAAAATAAGTCTTTCAAAATGAGTCTTGATGACTGGAACAAAAAGAACCACTTCTTAAAGGGGAAAGAAAAAAAAAAAAAAAGGCAGGAGGGGAAGGGTCGTTTAACTGCTCCTAAAAACTTTGAAAGCATTCCTTCTGGATCTCTCCTTAGAAGTGCTGTTTTAATCCCCACCACCCCAAATTAATTGATTAATTTAGATAATCTGTTGTTCTGCAACAAAACCACATAGATGCAAATAATTGTGATGAACTGTGCTGCTATACTAACAAGTATTTTTTAATAAGACAGCCTTCTTTTTTATTATATATACAACTTCTCTGAAACGTGGCATTGGTTTTTTTAATTGGCTGTTGTTTGCTTTACTTATACACGCGAATGTTTGCAAGATGTACTGAAACCAGAAGCCTCCCACAGCACTACACACAGCACAGCGAGCCTGCATCTCGCTCCAAGTCTTTCCAGGCTTTTCCAAGTCAAGGGGGTCCTTTTCATTCCAGCTCATCTCCTACCTGCAGGCAGCCACCTCCAAACCCAGGTAGGGAGGAGCTTGAGCTCAAACAAGCTTTGACCCCCTCAAACTCATCTCCAGATTCACTCCACAGAGGCAGCGAGTCTGCAGTTCGCAGCCCTCCCACAACATCGTCTGGCCCAACTCAAACAAACAAGCCAGACAGAAATAATTTCCTTTATGTTCAATCCCTCCAGTCACTCACTTCTCTAATAATTCAGTTCCTAGTGTTGATCCTTTTCTAAATATGGCCACATAAGCATAAGTAGCGAGCCTCAGTGCCAGCTATGCAATTTCTCTTTCCCACTGGGGACAAGTTTTCCAGCATCTCAGATGTTTTCAGAACAGACGCCTCCCCCACCACTGCCACATATACATTTTATTTTATTTCTTATGAACGCCTCTTACCCACAGCAGTTACAAGTGCCAAATCATCTGATTTCACAGAGTGTCAAAAGAAAAGCCAGATCTAAGAACTTTTATAGCATTTTCTATCCCTTCTTCCTCTGCAACATGTTGATTTGGAAATAATACTCTTCATTTGCTCAAATTCCAGTGGCTACAAGAAGACTGCTGTCCCTCTCCAGTCATTTACACTGATCACAGGACTTAATCAACTACACCATGTTTCTGTAAGTTTAAGCTGTCCATGGGTACTGTCAAGGCTGTATGTGATCAAAGATACAAACTAAATTTGTGGATTCGTGCTATGAGTCTCTAGCTTTAAGCATACTGATTTCCATGTTTCACAAAAAATAAACCTAAGGAACAGCCCATTTTTCACTGCTTCTAGACGAGCCATGAAGGCTTGTGTTAGAAAGCGTAACAAAATCCTTTTTATTTTTTAATTCAGTTGCAAGTTTTTGTTATTCTCTCATTACTTATGTACTACCACAGGTGGTCATGGCAAATTACCAACATAATTTATGCCGGTTCTTTAACTGCAAGGCTAGCTTACTAATTAAATACCAGAAAAAAAACCCTAAACAAACAAAAAAAAACACCCCGCACCCCAGTCTTCAGCAGTTAAAAAGCAGAGGTACAGGAAAGCAGGAGACACCCCCAGACAATAACAGAAGCTTCGTATTTGTCTTTAGCAGATTATGTTTAAATGAAAGCAGACACCATTTTCATTTCCTTGCATTTAATCAGCAGTGGATGGAAGAGGGCAGAGGAATAGGGAAAGCCTCTTCAGCAGAGGTTTGGACAGGGCTGGGGTCTGGGGGCTGAACAAGGAGCCTCACAAAAAACAGGAGGCATTTCCAAGCACACAGCACAAACATAATGGAGGGTCCAGCACGGGCTTGGCTCCACTGAACGAACAAAAGGGGATACTTTAATCATATTTTAATGAGGCTTTGCACGTGACCTGGTCCATTAGATGCTGAAATGCTACTGCAGTTACTCTACAGCCACCTTGGCATTTGGTGGCTAATGCTCCAACTGGCCTCTACAGTACCCTTGAGGAAGGAAAAATAAATAAAGCTGCTGCAGCAGCTTTGGTTGATAACAGCATCAATACACTGGGGGTTTAAAAGATCTGTAGATCCACAGACATCAGCATCATCAAGTGTGAAACCTTAACTCACTAACAACCAGTACTATCAGGAGACATATTACACAGAATAATTAAGTTAATTTATATTATATAAAAAACAGGTTCATTATCCAAATACAATTATTTAACTAATAGAATGAATCAAAACCTAAGCTATGCAATAGACATTTAACATCAGAAAACAAGATACCATGGTACCTGTAAGGCTGCAAAAGTGAAAAAAATCCCTAAGAATCACAGCAAAACTTGCTAACACTCCAGAAATCCTGCTTTTGGAGTCTATTTGTCTCTTATTGCCTTCAAAAGGCAGTCCTGTTACACGCATACTATTTTTTTTCAGTTTAAATAAAATTTCCCTGATGTGCCCTAACGCTGTCAACCACATCTTTGGAAAGCACATAGTCTGGTATTCCCACACATACATTTTCATGTATCCTGACAATTACAACCACAATTCACATTGAAAAGGTGATCACAAAATCAGAATTTACTGTCTCTTCCAACACTTACTACACAGCACTGATGCTAGTAGGTAGAAGGATCAACAAACTCCCAAGTGAAAGCCTGCTGTTCTCACACTCTGCAGCTGAACTGTGGAACTCCATGCCCATCACACTGCAAGTTTGTGTGACTGAGAAGAGGCTGGACACATTCAAAAGAGAATTTTATGCTCAACAGATCTGACACAGCAATACTATCCTTGACTCCAAAAATCCCACAATTCTTTCCCAATCTTCTGCAATTAGAGGCTTGGGGAAGTATCATTACAAAATTACTTTTGTCTTACTTTCCTATTAACCACTGCAGGAAACATGGTGATGGGACATCAACATCTCTGACCTGACCCAGCACAGATGCTGTTGTGAAATAAGTAATTTCTCCAAATTATTTTACAAATAGACTCTGAACCAAGAAAGCTCATCATACTGTCCAGATCATTGTCACATCTAAAGATTCATCTTTAGCAACACTGAACTTTATTTCCAGCCTTGTATTCAATATCCTGTACTCTGAAAACTGAACCTGTGACTGTGCAGCTTTTAGTGGCTTATAGAAGTTTCATTCCTCCAAAAGACTGGTTCCTGATTTCTGATGTCCAGATACTCCCATGTGGACTTCCAGAGTCAGTTCTGCATGGGGGGAAGCAAAGAAAATGCCCAAGCATCCTGTAGACCTTCCCCTCCAGGATCTTGGCCATACTGTACTGAAAAAGTTATATATCTTATCCTTTACTCAGGGATCTACCACAGCACGTGAGGCAAGCTTCACATCCTACATTCATGCTTTTTGACAAGATGTTTTCACAGTCAAAGAACACCTATTTTTCTTGTATTTAAGCAACATGAAGCTCTTCTGGCAGATCAATGGATCTAAGTCGCCAAATTTCTTGCACAACATCAGAAATAAGTTAAGGCCCCTCTGTCCTGAAATACAATTACCTGACATTTTGCTGCTATCTTCTAATCTGAAATAATACCCAATTGATACCTTTATATAGGGAATTTGTAATTTTTTGCTTCTTCTTGTCATTTAAAGACTACCAAGAGAGATTCATGCAAGGTTTTTCTGCCCCACCTTGGATAAAATCCTGACTTTGAGCACTCAGGCTCATCTTTTTGATGGAACTTGACAAGCATCTTTAAATACCACGATCAAAGAGCCAAGGAAGGAGTTTTATGAAAAACAGTTGATGTTCATTGAGTGTTGGCAAGTTCATCTTCATTCCTAAAAGTTGCTTAATTTCACCCATCTACTTTCCATAAGGATGTGGTCAATGTTCATGAGGAAACCTAGTAAAAGACCAAGTGTATTATGCAGAATCCCACGACCTGGATGGTTCTGAACTGGAGTGTGTGTACTGAGCTGGCACGGAGCTCTGTCAGTAAATTTCACTTTTGCTGCTCAGGTAGAATCAGGGTGTAGAATGATCTGCAGAAAGTTTAGTTCTGATGAGTTTAGCAGGCTTAGGAGGCTGTTTGAAGGACTGGAGAGGAGATTACAGGAGAGATTATTTCAAGATGTATCGTCCTTCAATACAAGCTGTAACCACTGAAAGGATTCTGCAAATTGAATTCCCTAAAATGCAACTACCTCCCCCTGCAATCCTTGCTTCTCTTAAGAGACATGACCCCACCACCACTAATTTTCTGCCCCTAACTATACCATCTGCTAGATTTCTCAGAAGTAATTCCATGTTCAGAAGATGTTACAGAATAGTCAGAAAAAATTGCCATTATGAACTACAGAAGAGACCACAACCATCACTGGCTTTTCCATTACAAGGAAGGCCTGGCAAGACAGCCTTCCCTAGAAAAAGTCTACTACTCTTCACCTACAAATGTATGTCTTACTTACCAAGAAAGCCAACTAAGTAGCTCTCCTTTACCTGCCCCCTGGTCTGAAACTTCTGGCACAGGAGACTGGGAGAAGTGCAAGGACAAGATGTGGAGTACTACATGCAAAATTATTCAGCCTTATATCACTCTGATAAACTGATAAATATCAGTTTTTCAGATGCTGATTGTGCTTGATGAAATCAAGTAGCTGACAGTAGGCTGGGTCTCAGAGGCATGAAATACATATCTAGCTCAGGAAGAAATAAGCCTAGTTCTTTCTGAGTGACCCCAAAGTGCCCCTTCTTTTTTCCCTTGCACACAACAGGACTGTGATTCTTGCCAGCCTCTGCAAAGCAGTGGGAGTAAAACATGAATTAATTGGCCAGTAAAAGAATAATAGAGAAATCAAGAACAAGTTTATGCGATTTATAATTGCTGTGATTTCAGCTTAGCAATGTTTCACAGAATCTAAGTTGACAGAAAATTATTCTCACATTTTCTTGATATCTGAAGAATGAAAAACTATTCCACAATGGCTGGTTTATTTTTCTCTGAAGCATCCTCTTCCCCACAGTTTTTGATCATGCAAAGCAGTGTTGGTTGGCTCTATTCAAAACAGTGTGTGCAGAACAGTCCAGGCTATCGAATTCTTACTTGTACTGATGAATGTTTACTCTCATGACTATTTTATTTCAACGGAAAACTTTCTATTGACTTGACTTGTCTTTGAAATAGAATTGTGTACCTTAGAGAATACCCCATCATGCTGATTAATAATTAAATGAATCCATACAGTACTTATTCACTGACAGTTCTTTATTTGGAGGTCCAGAGGCATCAATAATGAAAACTCCTCTGTAGTACTGGCAAAGCTGTCAGCAGCAGATGTTGAAGATTAGGCAGCCATGAGGAAAGAAATAAATATAATATAGGATGGTTTAGATATCAACTGTATGTAGGTCTGTCAATGATCAGGGGAACTACCTCTCCCTAACCTTTACATCTCAGTTTTCACCAGAGAAAACAGCAGCCAACTATCTTCATCAACATGGGTGAATGCAGATATCAGAACTGGCCAGAGCAATCCCTGGCTACACAGCACAGCCCAGAAACTCTGACTTTCTGGTAACAAACTAAACTGGAGTCAACAGATTTCAAAATATCCCCAAGGGAAGCAATAGAATGGCCTGAAATAGAAGCTGTTCCAGGATTCTAAAACTTTCTATGGAAAAGTGACACAACCATCTCAGCTACTAAACCACAGCCATCAAGATAGGGTCAATATCTACATGCATTTCTGAAAAATGGAAGAAAATAATTAACTTACTAACTCCTCATAGCTAAACATTTTTCATCTTTCTAGGCGGATTTTACTATCTGAGGACAAATATACCAGAAGAAAAAAAGAGATGTATCTTAAGTATTTTACATCTTGTTGACTAATAAATACCTGAACAAAATCTATACAGCAGACTGCTCTCCCCAGCCCAGTTTCAAGAATTTTTCAATGCAGGATTGTACCGTGATCCAAACAAATTACCTCAGGAATCTTCCAGATTTCCTCACCATCACTCTCTTCTTCCGAGAACTAAACTTCAAGTTGTAATAGTTGTTATTTCTGGAGCTGCATAAAATGTCTTCACATGGCTCCCTAGACTGTTTATTTTTCTTAATTTAAAAATCTTAGCTTCTTTTAACAAGGTGAAAACAAAGATGACAAGGAAACAGAAAGGAAAGGCCAACTAAATACACATAAGCACTGCTTACAGACAAGCTACCTCACCAAGGTGGATTAAAGTGAAAGAGAAAGACTGAAGTCCATGCCCCTCAACATCCATCTCCCATCTGTCTTCCAGCTTATATTCCTGTTGCTCTGGGTTCCTCTTTCCTGAGCACTGCAGACCCACGATGCTTCCAAAAGCCCTCCACCTTGTTTCTGTACCCCTTCCTACGTGCAATCAGCCTTCTATGAAAATACTACAAAGCCAAAGTGAAACGTTTCCAATGAGAACAGTGTCTCAAAGGTTAATAGTAGTACTTACTGCTCAATCCTAACCTCCATTTTATGGCAGCCCTGAACATACACTTAGTCACAGTTGTGGCACAATGACTTCTGCCACAACTGTGACTAAACCTTCTGTACATAAGGCAAGGCTGACATGGCAGTGACAACACCTAGCACACCTATTATTTGACCCAGATCAAGGACCTTTGAAAAGGTGAGAAAATATTCTAGGTTCATTCATTCCCTCATCACTGTCCTTGACCACTGCTGGTGTCTTCTTGCATGCTAAATACATTCTCAGTAGTGCCACAAAACCATGCTGACAAAATTGCCCCACTCAAGCCTAAGGGCAAGGTGACTAAAATAAAGCTCCGACCTTATTCCTTCTCTTTGCTCCAGATACACCATCCTTGCATAGTCCCATCCAACCCATCCCTTCCCCCTGCCCCATCCTCTTTGTTCCACTAAATATATGACATCCTTTCACCTTGTTCCTCCTGCTTCAAAAAATTGTATTAAACTCAGTACCCTCACAAGTCACTCGATTCAAAGGTGGCAGATTTCTGCAGAACTGTAAGCCTAAATAAGAATTCTGTTTGAGGTTTTCTGAATTCTGGAAAACATACAGCTCCCTTTTTTCTTGGTCTAACTCCACCTCAAACAGATCCCACACCGAATGATTATTCCCAGAACTGCCCTTTTCAGAGTTTGTCCCATTTTTCTCTATGGCACCTGGTATTACATGCTAACAGGGACTGCAAACTGGTTAATTATAAACTATATATGAACTATATAAACCTGGCAGTAATAACCTGCTCTCACATGCACTTCTTCCTGAACTGAGTCTTCCAAAAGCAACCTACCATCTCTTTTTATACTATCGGGGCATTTGGGGCCTAGGAATTAAAAGTAAGGAAAAAAAATTAGAGAAAAAGAAAGATCCAGAGTAAAAACAACATGGAAGTGTGTGTGGTTGGAAGGAACACATAGAGCTCCATCTAAAACAAAGAATTCATTCCTGAAACTGAATTATACCCAAGAACTGCAAGTCCTGGCTAAACAAACAAATAAATACACAAGCAGACTCTTCTTTTCTTCCATGCCTTTATCTTTTCTAATTAAGAAACATTACACAAGTATTCACCTTTTAATGCTTGGAAATCAGGATGAAGACATTGGACAAAGAGGCCAACGTGAAATCTTTTATTTTCTAGCTGTATTACAAAAGCACCATCAGCACAAGCCACACTTACTGTGTAACATTTCAGCACTGAGTACAAACAAGAGGGAGACTTCCCTGAAGAGGCAGACAGAAACACAGAGTGCTATGACTAACTTCCAACAGATCTTATGGAGGAGCCAAATATCCTCCAAATGCATTATATCATCCATGCTTGTGCCTGGCTTTGGACCTCAACACTGAGATGAAAAAAAAAAAAATCTAATGAGGAAGGCCACAAATAATTATGCTCCATTTTTTTAATCAAAGATATTTCCAAAGGACAAAGCTTCACTGTGATGTTTCACCACTCAACTCCATCTGAGATGTCAGGGAAAAAATCTGTCAGGACCACTAAAAGACACATCTGTTTGCTGAATACATTCCACATGAGATTACCCAACACAAAGACGTGAACACTGTCAAACAGAAGGCGCTCACCTATTCCCAAAGCCACGTGACAGCTCCTCTGCCACGCTTTCCCTAGCGAATTTCCATGACATTTCCTGGTTCACCTCGGCCGTCCCAGGGAGCACCACTGCGGCACGGCAAATGCCGTGAATCGCAAGGAGACATCTGATATCTGTGATATCACACGCTGGGATCCTGCCAGAGAACCACAACATGCCAAAAGGATTTCGCAGAGGAAAGACAGAATTATAAAAGACTAGCTGAAGGCCCACTG
The DNA here is from genome assembly GCF_024509145.1 of Vidua macroura. NCBI lineage: Eukaryota > Metazoa > Chordata > Aves > Passeriformes > Viduidae > Vidua > Vidua macroura. The sequence continues at coordinate 6,792,290 of NC_071571.1, forward strand.
TCAAACTGGATCTCAGTACTTCTTCAAACACCCTACGTCCCAGGGCTTCCAGGAGCTTTAGTAATTACTAAAATTGGAACTGCCCAAACAAAACAAAAGAGTGTCTTTCAGCTTTTTTAGAGTATGCTTTTGACAACACTCCAGAGCCAGTCTCCCATCCTCTTGGGCTGTGTGTTTTATACTAAATGGCATATATCAAGTACATACTCCTCCATACTAAGAGTTTTCTATCCACACTTTCAGAACAGGAAACCAGAATTGCAAAGCCGTAAGAATTGACAGCAGTGATATGAAAAGAACACTTTAACCATTATTTTTAAATAGCTGAATAAATTAAAAACAGTAAGTCTGGAAATACACGTAAAGCACATACTGAATGGTCCTTTTAGCCTGAAACAAAAGGAGGAACAAATACATGGCTGCTTTTAATTTCTGCTCAGCCATTTACCCTTAAGAGATCATTTTCAGGCAAGTCCAATGAACGGTCACATTAAGAAACTGTACATGATGCAACTACTTTCTACTGGTATATTATGTAAATGACAGTAATATCACCCCGTGTCCTCCCCTCCAAAAAAATAAAAGCTTCCAAAGAACATTTTGCCAAAACTCTGCAGGACTTTCTGCTTGAGAGAGAATAATACAGGAAAAAAAAAAAAAAAGGAAAAAAAAAAGGCAAGGAGAAAAAAATATAAAGTGAATGCAGAGTCTGACAAAATAATTATACAAAATTAAATACTATTCCTACCAAAAAAAAAAGTATTTTGACTGAAAAGCATCTATATTTAATGCTGGCAGAGTATTAGGTATTACTTTGCATAGAACAGACAAAACAAAAAAAGAGTCATAAAACAGTTTATAAAGATGACCTGTAAGTGAGGCAAGGAACTAAAAACTACAGATATTGAACTCCAAATATATTCTCAAAAGAAAGGCCATTTACAACAAAGCAGTAAAAGATGCATAACCAAACCTTTTAAAAACAAATGTACAGTAGTCATCAGTGAAGTTACTCAATGGCACTTAGATGCAGCTGATCACACAGCACTGAGAAAAAAGTCTATCTTATCTCCTGCTTCTCTCTTACAAGTAGATGGTTAAAATATTTCCACTCAGCAGTCTGGAAGCTGCAGTTATTTTCTGTAGCAAGTGTATTTTATTGTGCAGGAGCATCAAACACCACACACAAACCATCACCACGATGTACACACAGCACAAAGACCCCTGCACGTAACCTCCAGCTTAGGAGCTGTGTGTACTTCAATACCCAGCATTGTACAGAGTCACTGAGAATCTTTAAATGTCTGCCCAGTTGTTTCAGTTTTGCTACAGGAGTACGAACCCACTACTGCTTGCTTTCTTCACGTGAAAAAGCCCCAAACCATTTTCATACTGATCTTCAGTTCTTTCAACAGCTCTACGCCAAATAACACTATTCTAAGAAAAAAAAAATGAAGTTAAACAAAAATCTAAACTAACTCAGGAACGTTTTTCAATTATGTAAGAATCCAGTTAGTGTTAACTAATGATTTACTGGTGAGTGTGCAGTGTTTAGTATCCAGAATTAGGCACAAGACCGAAGGAGTTTTTCAGGAAAATACAAAACACTACACAAATTAACTGGATCGTATTTTGAAAGCATAGGTTGTTATGTTGGGTGGGTTTTTTCAATCAGCCTGCTACGAAGTAAGGCCACTGGAAAAAGGGGTAGCCAGCCTCTCATACTGCCCGAATAAAAAAAGAAACAAGACTTTTTTCCTTTACAGTTGTACCAAGTTTGTTAAAGCCAGCCAGTTACATAACACTTACTTTGACTTATGACCTATTTGCTCACATGAAAATCATCATATATGATGGTCTGACCATCCATTATGCGCTAGAAACATAGTTTATTTTTTCAAGTGTTTTTATTTTTCACTCTTAGTTTAGAACTACAGTTTAAAACAGTGGGAGGATCACCTAAAATTAACACTATAAAGGTATGCTTTGAAAGCGTGCAAAATTAAAATGGCACATTCTTCAAAAATAGCGTGCACGGAATACTTCAAAATATTAAAGAAAAATTAACCCTATCTCCATTTTCCATCTCTCCAGTATTTACATCAGGAAGTGACAAAAAATATAAAAGGAAAAATAAATAGTTGTGCTATAGGTATCCATAAAAAGTCCTGTTTTTTAAAGGATATCTGCGGGCACACGTGTGTAGGTGTACCCAGGGCAGCGCTGACCGGATGCCCGGCTGCGCCCGGGTCAGAGCGAGCGGGGCTTTTGTGGTTCTTTCTCCCACCCACCACCCTCCTTTTCCTTATTTTTATTTTGTAAACGGCCGCGGATTATCCAGCGAGCGTGTAACTTGAACCTGTACACCCACGTCTGGACGCGGGTCCGGGTTTTTTTTTGACCAAACGGCGTCGAATCCGCCGTGCCGAGTGCCAGCGGCGCCCAGTCCCCACGCCAAGTTTGCCACCCGGTCCCGGCGGGTCCCCCGTCCCCGGGGAGCCCCTTCCCGCTGTCACCGCCTGCCCTCGATACAAAGAAGTTCAGCGCCAGCCGTACTCACCCCCGGCGAACTGGCCCTGCGCGACATCGCCCAGCGCCGCGGAACCGCTCGCAAATCCCCTCTGGAAAATGGAGGGGCTGGCACCGGTGCGATCCGGAGGAAAGAGAAGTTATTTACATGCCAGGGCCCGAGCCCAGCGCGGAGCGGAGTCGGCGATGCTCAGCACTGCCCGCGGTCTGCCATGTTCGTGCCGCTCGCTCGGCGCTCCCCCGGCCGCTGCCCCGGGGCCTCGGGCGGCTCTACAGGGCCCCCCCCATGGCGGCGCCGCCGGGGAGCGATGCGCCACAGCCCCGATCGCCGCGGAACTTCGGCTCCGGGATCCTCCCCGAACCAGGCTGGGGCCGCCGGCGGAGGAGGGCGGAGGGGGAGGGGAGCGGGGGGAAGGGGAGGGGAAAGGGAAAAAAAAAAAAAAAAAAAAAAAAAAAAAGAGAGAGAGAGAAGGGAGAGGGAAAAAAAAAAAAAAAAAAAAGAAAAAAAAAAAAAAAAAGGAGCCGAGGGAGAGAAAGTAGATCCGACGCAGCCGGGCGCCGCCAATGTGCGGACCGGAGCGCTGCGGCAGGAGCGGGGCCGCCCGCGCTCGGGAGGCGGAGCGGCGGCGGCCGGAGGCGCAGCGCCCCCGCCGGAGGCTCCCCCGGGCCGGCCCCCGCCCCGCGCCCCCGCAGGGGCCCGCACGTCCCGGCGGCGAGCCCGGCGGCCAACCCGGGAACCGAGCGCGGGAGCGCCCGGCCGCTCCCCCGGCCCTGTCCGGGAGCACCCTCCGAGCGCGGCGGGCGGCAGCGCTCCCGCTCCCTTCCCCCCACGCCCGCACTTTTCCATTTAACAAAGCGGCGCAACCAAAAGTTACGTTTCCATAGACGCCAGCCGCTTTCCTGGCGGCCCCTCCTCGGCTGCTGGGGCTGCTTTGGGAAAACCAGGGTTTCACGCGTGAAAGACTAACGTGGGACTCCGGGGATCGCTTTTTTTTTTTTTTTTTTTTCTCCTTTTTCCAGAGAATCACAGGACCCTTTGGGTTGGAGATCAACTACTTCAAGCCCCGGCCAAGGCAGGGTCACCTGGAGCAGGTGACACAGGAACGCGCCCAGGTGGGTTTGGAATGTCTCCAGCGAGGGGAGACTCCATGACTGCCCTGGGCAGCCTCTTCCAGTCCTCTGCCACTCTCAACGTAAAGAAATTCTTCCTTATGTTGAGGTGAAATTTCTTGGTGTTTATTTTTGTGGTTTGAGTTAGTGTTTTGTGTTGTAGTTTTCTTTTTTTTTCTCTCCCCCTCTCATGCCCCCCCCGCCCCCCAACGTTTTCCAGGCTGCTCTACACTTCTCCAAAAAAAACTGGACTGGACAAGCTAAGAAAGCAAAGCTTGACAAATGTCCATCTACAAATGGCTCTTTCCTAATCCTCCAAATGCTCCCTGCCAATTTTATTCTCCTACAGACACAAAAACAAATCAAGAAAACATTACGCAAGTGTCACTTCACTTGCATTGATAGATACTTGCAAACCAATGGGTACTGCCAATTTGAGCAGTAACGCAACTACCTTTGTTCAACTTCCCTTCATGCAAAAACCCCAAAGCAGCTGTTGTGTAATGCTTTGCTTCTGTCAATCTCAAGTTTTCTTAAAATTTGTTTAAGTATCAGACATCTGCAAGACACAGGTTGACACATTGACAACAATAATCTGACTTGTCTGCCAAACAAAGTAAGACAAGCATCACCTCTATTTTCTCACTCATCTCAATATTTTCTTCTTATCAAAATCTCCTCTGTCACACTAAGCTGCAGCTGGACATAGTTAATCTGTTGTGGACAAGCAAGTAAGTTCAGTATTGCCTTATGAGTACTGGTTAGAGAAATTCTCAATAAATGCACCTAGGAACTCAAAGATATCATTTCACCTCTAAGACTGAACAAAACAAACCCAAATTCCCACACTGATTCACAGAACGGGATCTACCCAGGTAGAGGAAGTGGACCAATGCTCCCTCTCCTTCCATTTTCAACTGGAACATGTTCTAGGTGCCCAGCCTACAGGAAAGTTTTTATCAAACCCATTCTACAAAGATGAAGATAAAATTTTAAAAAGAAAGCACTCACATGAAAAAAATCTCCAGATGTTTACTCTGAAACAAGTAACTATTGTATAAGAACCATTGTGCCATGTTAGTACAGGTACGGACACATAAATATATTTGGCTACAAGGTACTATCAAGCTCTGGCTTATCAGCACATCTCTGTAACCACATGTATTAGCACACTCAGTCTGCTGCAATGAGAAGGTTAAATATGTTATTCTAAACCTTAGCTGAGATGGTGAATGTCAGGGGTTTATTTTGCAGTGAGGGTTGGTTGCCTTGGTCCAACCAACAAGTGGTGAATTGCAAAGCCCCTACTGAGACATTAATCACTTTGCCTATTCCCTTTCACACTCACAGTCCTTCAGGTTCAGCCAGGACAAGCCCCTGTTGGGCATCCATCTCTGCTGAGTTTAAACACTTTCCTAACCAATAATTCTCAGATCAAATAAAGCAAGCTCCTCTTCAACCAAAGAAGATATCAAACAGCAGAGAGAAGCTGTGTATTTTCCAAACTGTATTAAATAAAAGGAGTGTTTAGGGTCAGTAAGCAAGGCTGGACTACCAAGTTTCCTGTGTGTCATCTATCCCAGAACTGCCTGTTTTCATGGTACCATTCCAGGTGATACCCCTGCAGCATGACTGACCCTCTGTCAATGCACATGGTTGTCTGTGCTGCTGTACCTTAAACCTGCAGATGTTACACTGTTAAAAACTTCAGGTTCTAACTTAGAAGGTAATGGGTCACCTGACAAGTTTAAGTATGCTAGCACAAACAAGCTGTAATTTAGTAATGGCTGGTTAAAATAATAATAATAAATGACTCTTAGTATTTTTCCCTGCTGTTCATGTGACCCAAGATCCAAGCTAACAGGTATGAAGCCATATTAGCTGACCTTGTTCTTCTCCTTCTTTGGGGATGTATTTTCTCTCACATCAAAGGGTGAGATTTAGTTATTTTTCTGTAAGAGCACATTAATTGCCATAAAAATCTTAGGAAGGAAAAAGGATAATTTTACTACAGCACAGTCAGATGTGGTCCAACACCAGTCATGTTGACTGATTACTACTTCTCCACACAAACTGCCCATAAATTGCATTCAGTAGTATTATATGTTCAAGAGCAGTTCCAATGGAAGCTGATCCCACCCCATACCTTTCTTCCCAGACCAAACCTGCTACAGGGCAACCCAGCAAGAAGCAGCAGGGCTGGACACTGAGAAAAGGCAAAGCAATTGTGTCTGCAGCAGCTCCCTGCCCTGATTCACACATCTCCACAAACGTGTGTCACCATAATGGCAAGGCAGGAAGTGTTTATGCCAATGCTTCTGCCAAGAAAATGTACATGGGAAAAATGGGACCAGTCGTCTCTCCTCAGACTTTTTTTTTTTTTTTTAATAAGCAACAGAAGTGATAGATTTAATGATTAAGATAAAAACTTATGTCTATACATATGGTGGACTGTTTTCTTCCAAGCTCAAATTGATTAACTCAAGGATGCCACACTTGAGTTAAGACACACTGAGCAAAGCATCCCTATGTTTGTGATAGGCCCTATTTACATTCCTAACTTTGAGAGAATGTTTCTTCACAGCAACCATAAGAAATTCAGAAATAAAACAAGTCACCAATTCCAATATACTCCCATCAAAATTTCAGATGGAACACATAGAGAAATAAAAGACATGGGCTTCTCAACAGAAGTATTGGTTACTCTGAGTCATACATCTGGATCTGTTACTTCATTGATTTTAAAATGTAAAGACAGATATATTAAGAAGCTCAAAAATGTGTTTGTCTTTCTCAAACATTTTCCTCAACTCCTGCAGACCTGCTATTTCCAAAATATTCAATGGGTTTCTAAAAATATTACAGTTGTAACAACTTGAGATTAAGGCTAAGTACTGAGCTACAAAAGGACAACAGCAGAAAAGGAAATGCAAATATTTCTCCTTAGCCTGGCAACTCTACTGAAATGTAAAGGCATTTTACCTTCTAGCATCCCTTTATGCTTCCATGCTACATAGCAACTCAAACCACCCTCTTCTGTGAATAATTTCTCTGTAAATTCCAATTTCCATGCCAAAGGATTAAACAGAAGAAGACTGACTCCTTTTTTTACTACATTTGAAGGGGTTTGGAAGTTCTTTGTTTCTAACCTGTACTACAACATTCTCTAGAGATAGACTCCACTTCCAAAAGTAAAAAATAAAATAAAAGAAGGTCCCAAACAGTTTATTTCATCACCCCTGCTTTCTCTTCTTGTGAGCATGAACCAGATCATATCTAGACCCAAAGACAGGTTGGCAGCATGTCACACAGCCAAGAAACATGTTTTGTGTATTAACTGCATACCCACATTAACATACTGTGATAAATTCGATTTAAAGCCATTACATCTAAGATGCCATATCTAGCAAGCTTGCTTTTAGAACCAGAATTTGAATAGCAATGTAAGTCAGATAATTGAAATAGCTTTCTATAAAGAAAGCATCACATTCTGTCTCTTCTCATGGTTTTGACTGGCAAGGTTTGGCAAATATAACTTCCAACCCCCCTGCCATGGGCAGGGACACCTTCCACTAGACCAGGTTGCCCCAAGTCCCATCCAGAGTGGCCAGGAACACTTCCAGGGATGGGGTAACCACAGCTTGTCTGGTTAAACTGTTCCAGTGCCTCACCACCCTCACAGCAAAGAATTTGTTCCTAACATCTAATCTAAACCTGCTCTCTGACAGTTTGAAGCCATTCCCCCTTGTCCTGTCACTAGAGTTCCTGATGAAAATTTTCTTTATCACAAAAAAAAGAAAGAGATGAGCAAATAAGTACAGAGAGGTCTAAAAAGCAATATAGATTAAAAACCACAAGTTCAAAAGAAGATACAATATGAGAAGAGGCAGACAACAGAAATACCTGAACACTCCCAGGCCATCAGAAAATGACTCATTGCTAGTGACATGCATTGTTAGCTGCTAGCACAGGCAGGACAAAACTGTTTTCAACAGTGCATGATGGAAATCCAATGAGAATATAAATTCTGACACATTTGCTTTAACATAATCAAAATAGTCCTACCCTTTTCTAGCAGATAAACTTTTAAATGTACTTTGTAAAAAGAAAATCTGGAATGCCAGGTGACACCATTTCTGAAAAAAACAATCCCAACGTGTAAGGAAGTAATAATTTATTTAGTATATGTGGAATCACACAGATTAATAGATAAAGCAAGTATCAGATGACAAAGGAAATAAGAAACACAGACAATGAAACAAAGAGATTGAGTAAACTATTTTCTTTCCATAAGCAATACAGGAAAACATCATCTATGTAATAAAAGTTATTACACATCATTCACTGTGTAAAAGCAATGGGTACCACAGAAATAATGGACATCACCATCAGCAGGGATGCTCATGGACTAGGATCACACTCAGGTTGAAAAAGATCTCAAAGGTCAGCCAGTCCAACTTCCTCCTCAAAGCAGGTCAGAGTCAGTCCCCAAAATGGTTTAAAAATATTTTGAAGTTCAGTTTGTTGTTTACATAGCTGTGTAATTACACACAGTGCTGAAATCCAATTGGGGGACCCTATTTGAAATAACTTATTCCAAGTACAGACAACAGAGATCAGGGCATAAAGGTGAAGCTCAGACAACCTAACTCACACCTAAACACCTTTGTTTAGTATTTCCTATTAGATTGCCCCTACCCAGACCCCAGTCTATCTGAATTGCATTTCAGAGATAACTACTTCATTCTTCTGACTAAGCATAAGGACCTCTGCAGAATTTAAAAACACCTCCTCCTTTCATTAGTAAGGTCCTTTAGAACAGTAAAATAATTATTTTTTTCAAGTTTTGAAAGAAAACAATTCAGACAGGAACAAGACCATCACAATGCTCCTAAAAAAGAAACCTAGGTGGCATGACTACAGGAGCTAGAATGCAGCCCCTGCCCTGTCCCCAAGGCCCTTTACTAATAGCTGTTATGGAATATGCTCCCACACCACATGACGTGGTCACATCCATGCAGATATAAATTCCCCAGCTTCAGTTCAGGCTACACACTAGGGGACAAAAAGGAAAAAAAAAATTAAAAAGAGAGGAAAAACCTCCAGAAATATTTAACAACTTAACTGAACAACATTTATAGTCTTTAGATAAAACCCAGCTAACAAATGTCTATCACAATACTCTTCCAAATTCTAGCCACACAAGGAAAACAGTGCATCTGAGAAGATATGGAATAGCTGAGAGACCAAGCTTCAACTCAAGTTTAAACATGTCCAAGACAACTATGACTTCACTTTTTCTAAGTGTGAGCATGTTAACAAAGAATAGGCAAGAAACTCTCATTGGTCTAAAAAAGCCTTTAAAATAACATGGCCAAGTTAACAATGTAAAAACTGGTTATTTTTTTCGTATCGAGACAGTCCAAAGCAAGTAAAATTAAAAGAGACACATGAATTTAAAAAAAAATAAGCTAAAAATATTCTTAAACAAATATTTATTTACATTATCAGTAATTTAAAACCCCCACTGACAGCATCTGGTTAACAAGCCTTGAGATCAAGATTTTCTGCTTGTCCATAAAGTAGGTTCACAACCAACAGTACTTTCTCTGTTCAGCTCTACCAATGTATCCTTGTCTGAGAAGACCACATAGAGAGCACATGAAATGTGAGTTTACCAAGCTTTTATATTTATTCTTTACCAACTAATACATTTGAAATGAATGTATTTCCAAGCCGTTCACAGCGTAGCACAAGACAAAGAATACTCTCCCTTTCCATTAAAGAAAGAGACAATAGCATAGCCAGACATGAGCCAGTCCTTAGTGCTACATGAAAGAGATCAGAGATTATTTCTTTAAATAATTTTGCTTACAGATCATTTATTTCTTGAGTTAGCCTCCCATTTCTGGGCCCAGTTCCCTCCTAAAGGGTTTCTGGAAGACACAGGCAGAAATATTAATTAGAATTCCTGCTGAATATGTTTTGCACTTTCCTTTGTATAAATCTCTACCACCAGGATGTCTGATGCAAGGTTAATTACTCAAAACACGAACCAGGAAACATTGTGTAGCACTGAAAGCCAGCATTTCCCAGAGCCTCATGGCTTGTACATCCCATCTCCTCTGCTCCCTCTAGAGCAATTCTGCAGTGAGCTGTTCCTCCTAAACTCACATCCCTATGGGTTAGAGAACATTAACTGTGGCACACTGTTTGCCCAGGAGGCTGGAAGTGAAACTGATGAGAATTCTATCAGTTTGATTGAATTCCTCCTTGAAAGAACGCCAACAACAAAACAAATCCTGTTATGGTTATACCAGTACGTTGAACGAAGTTGGTGGTGCTGGCCTTGAGGCTGACAAGCACCGGACAGCTTCCATCCACACTATCCAATTCCCAGACTCCCACACAAAGCAGCCCCACACAAACTATGCTGGGAACAGCGTGGGGACCACACGAAACCTTGGGCCAGCCTTGAGAACTGTTTTGGCAGAGTGGTCAGAACTGGATGAGCAACCACTGGAACCGTGTGACAGTGGAGACAAGACTGGGGACAACAGTGTCCAGCAACTCCAAACATTCCCTGCTGGGTTTCTCACAAGAAGCTGAGTGCTTCGTGTGCCAGAACACTATTGCTGGCTACAGCCATGCCCCTCATCCATACAAAACACTAGCATAGCCACAAATTAGCCCCTCTTAGAAATGGAAAAATTTAAGGAAATTGAAATGATCAGTTCTTTTTATTTCCAAATTTCCAAGCTTTTCTTCACAATGAAAAGCATCTGGCCCATTTCTAAGTTCTAGTCTCATCAGATCAGTGGGCCACGGTAAGAAAAAAAAAATAGTCACTTGCTTTTATTACAAGGGAAAAAAACAGAGAAGGAAAAAAGCTGGAGGTGAAACAAACACATAAGCAAAAAAGAATGGGAACTAGGGAAAAAAGGAACTGGGAAGGCTGGGAGAGAAAAATCTGAGGAAGCTGCTCAGTCTTTGGAATCAGCTAGCAGAAGTTTTCAGAGCACGTATCTCAGAGGGTAAGACGAGGCCTTCATCATCCATACGTCTAATAGAAAACCAAAATATCAGAACAAACAGCCCAACATGTTTGTGAAAACGCTGAGGACAACTGTTTCACAAAGTTGAGGGTGCCAGAAGAGCAGTTACTTCACACTTCACTCTATTAGGGCAGGCTCCATTTTAAACATCTCAATGTGTACAGTGATTTGGCTGGAAGTGGTAACGAGAAGCACTCGCTGTGCCAAGGAAGGGGGAAAGTGAGAGCAGTAGAGAGGGAGAGCAAGTTTTTATCTTCAATTAACTGAAAGAAGAAAAGCAAATTTCAACAAACTCTTTGAACTTGTTGCTAGAATCTCTTGAGACTACAATTTAAAGGAGGACTGGCAGTTATTGTACTGGAATGTGCACAATGGCAAAGTATTCCAAAGCAGGGGAGAGATAGGAAATGTATATGAACAATACAGGCTACATAAAAGCAGCCTGTAATAAGGGTCTGAAACTAGAAAGAATCATATTAGGAATGGAAACAAGGGCATTTTAATGAATATAAAGGAACAGCATAAACTGTCAGGGATAAAAATCAGAAGAGATAAAAGCACAGCATGCAGTATTACCACTGTGCAGTATAAAAGGCAAACAAAGTTTCAGAAATATTTTAGAAGCAAGAAGTAAAACACAAAAGTCTGTACAAATAGTGTTTAGAAAGAACAAATGGATAACAAAACAGACTCAAATGCCATTTTCTGTATTTTAGCCTTCAAAAAACAGATTTATTGTAGCTAATACTAGAAACTGATTTTGTTGCTAGACTAAATAATCAGAGAAATTCAAGTCAGCAGGACTGGAAGAATTTCACACAATGCGTAAGAAACAGAGAGAAGTAATCTCTAAACCATGAGCAATCATCTTCCCTAATACAGTCCTGGTAAAAATGCCCTAAGAGAGGCTGGCAGCAATGAGCTATGGCACCCAGAGGGTTTTTATTTGCAAATTCTTTTCAATCCATGTGGATGAACATTGCAAGAAAGTCCCTTCCTCCAGGACCTGCATGAGGACATTGACACACACAGGAGAGTTACATACAAGACATGGCAGAGGCGGGGGCTACAAATATTTTTGTTGACAAGATCTTAACAAAAATCATTCTGATAAATTGAGAAGTGGCTCATATTAACCAAGAGAAATTTAATAAAGACTAGAAATCTTTTGAAGGATAAATCAGTTAAATCAGTATTATGTTGCTAAAGAGGTTAAGCTTGTTCAGTGCAGAACAACAGAGACAATCACCTGAAAAAGTTTTGTGTAAAAACTGTTCTCCATTTCAGCTGTGGAGTCTTAGCTGTGAGTAATACAAGACAAAACTGGCTTAATCAGCAGTAAAGAATATTTATTTTATACTACACAAAATTAATTACTGAAACCAATTGCCTAGAGATAGAGGGGAACTGCATTCACTAAATACTTCAAAAACAAATCAGAGAACCATTTGTCAGAAATGGAACACATACACAACACACAGAAGGATGAGCAATATCACCCTGAAGTCTTTTTTGGCCATACAGTTCCATTTATCTCTGCTGATACAGGAAAACTAAATATTCCTTTTATTTAAAATAATTTAATTGTGCTTTTGAACTTCACACTTCAGGAAAAAGAGCCCTGAATAATTCACACTCTGGGTTTACGAAATGGCTTACTAATAAATCTCCCAAATTTTAAGACAGAATTACTCCTCTCTTTATCAGTAACAATATGGAGCCATCCTGTCCTGTTCTCTTGAGCCCTAAGAACACTGCAGACAGTCTTCACTGCCAGACAGACAGCAGGGTAAGACACCATTATTGGAACATCCAGGTTCCATGAACACTGGGATGTTCCAGAGGTCATTCTGGATTAGCTACAGCTTCCAGACTCACATCACAAAGAGCCATCTCAGATGTCAGCAAATGTTCAGTGGCAGAGACTGCACATTTGGACCACATATTCACTACCAAAATCCCCTTTATCTTACTGTGCCACACAAGTGACTCAACTGCACATGCTCCAAGGAATATAAATATATAACAGGCAAAGTAAAAAACTGGTAATTTTTTGTAAAGTTGATTTTTTTTTTCCTGAGAGCCTCATTAAAACAAGTTTTGGCAAGACTTTATTTTCAGCAATAACACAGTAGAAGAAAAAAAGTCCTCTTTTTCCCTCCCCCTACCCAATGCCAAAAGTCTGGGTGGAAACATCCTAGTTTGATAGTGCTTCCACCAGTTTCTTCAAGGAAAGTAATTAGAATGTTGATAAATACAGCACTGAAAATTAGTAATTAGAAATTTATATTGGAATGGCTGGCAGTTGGATTGGGTGCACATGTGATTTAGTAAAAATACCTCCCAAAAAAAAATGTGAAAGGCAAAAATATTCTGAAAGAAGCAAGATCTTATTTGATTTTATTATAATGCCTATATATTGATATATTTTTAGGAAGGAGCTTCCAGTATACCAGAAATTATTGTTAACATAAAATATTTTACTTACATTGTTTTTTGAGGGTGCCTTAAATACTCAGTTTAAGAACGATTCCCAGGATCAAAGTGGGAACTGAAATTCTTCATTTAATCAATGCCAATGTCTGAGGCAAGGAAGAGGAGAACAACTCCTCTATCCATATGCTGTGAAGAACCCTCTCAACATCACCGTTTCTTTTTGAACAACCAATGAACCAGCCTGTAAAAACCTCCATCTCCTGCATTTACTCCTGTATTGGAAAGCTGGAAGGAGTCAGCCTGAAAACCAAAACCCCCCAAATTTCAGAGAGCCAAGGCTGTACCTTTGCCGAGAGCGCTGCAGGCTGGCGGTGCTGCCAAGAGCCGCAGCTCTGCCTCCCTCCAGCAGCCTGGCCCTTGCTCTGGCCTCCTCCTCCTCCCTCGTGCTATCACAAACACGTTTCTTTGCCAGGTTAGTCCTACCCCAGCTCAGTTTCCCAGCCCAGCTCACCACAAGTGCCTGGGTCAGCACAGGGGAGAGAACAAACAGTTGGCAGCAGAGGGAGGGCAGCGCTGCTGCTCCTTTTCGTTGCCAGAACCAGCTTGAGATTTATGGTGATTGGGGAAAATAACCACCTGATGCACACTCACAGCCTATGTTTCTTTAAGTAATAAATATTCCATGTTTTAAGGGTTTTCCTATTTTATCTTACTTGCTTTCAAAAGCACCAGTGCTGTTAGAAGAACTTACTCAGCGTAGTTCTTGAAACAAGTGCCCAAAGTTATTTTGAATGACAGAGGAATGGCATGATCAGCACTGTCTGGTGCCATCCTTCCAGTAGGGGGGGGGGGGGGAAAAGAAAAAAAAAAACAGAACAAAAAATGCAGAATTCAGTACAGGTTAGGAAAAGTACAAGTTACAAGCAAAAAAGTAGTAAAATCTTGTTCCTCTGTATTTATCCAAACTAGATGAACCATGCAGATTGTATGAACTGGTGATCAAATATATTAAACATAGGAGAAAAGCTTTCAATATTTCCTGGAATTGTCAGTCACCTAATTATTTAGCAATTAATAACATTTTAGTGTACCTGTGACAGCATTTCTTGAAAAGTTAATTTCACAGCATTAATGTATAACAACACTGTGTAAGGGAGTGATCATTAGTGGTGGATAAGGAAATTCTGTTTTCCCCGGTAATACATAACCCTGCTACCCCTTCAGTATTGCTGTGGTACAAGGAGTTAAAAACAACTCCAGCCTGAGAAAGGCAGAGTTCACCTATTCTCAGCAAGCCAACTGCCTTGGAAAACCATCTCTGAGCTGAAATGATGACGAAGAATAGAAATGTCCATTTCCAATTACTTATCTTATGAAAGAACAATGACAAGAAGTTAGTAGGAGTTAACATACTAAGAAAAAAAAATCCACAAGCAAAGCCAAGAAAATGGAACTGTTTTTATTGTTTTAAGCTGGGAAAAGTCTCCAGTGTCACTGCACACAGGATGAAGAGATGTCTGGTGTGTAGATGGCTCAGAGTAGCAACCAAGAGACTGGGCAAGACATTCCTTGTGACCAGTATGTTGAGATTTCAAACAGCCATCACACTTGATCTGTCTGACAGCTCTTGGAAGTCCTCTCATGACAAGTGCTACAGAAGTTCAATGGATCATTAAATACAAACACAGAGAAACTAACAACTGAAATGTCAAAAAAAAAAAAAAAAAAAAAAAGTCTCCAAGAGTCCTTCACAGCAAGTCTGTTTCAAATTGGGGAAACTGTGCATCTATTTCCAGCATTCAGCTTAGCTTCATTCATCCTTAAGACACAAGTAAAGACTCTACATAAATCTGTATTCTAATAATTTTGTGGCAAAACAATTCTATAAACCCTATCCATCACACAAGCACTTATCAAGAACTGAAAAGCTGAAGATTAATACAGGTATCATTCACCTCCTGAGCACTGTGAGCCAGGCTCCTGTGCAAAAAATACATAAAGCAGGTGGGGAATTGCTTGGTAATTCAAATACGGTGGAGGAAGTCACAGAACATGGGCTGCTGAAGAAAATGGCACAAAGCTCAGCCCTGTTCTGCAAAGAGCCAACTTCAATCCTCACACCTCATCTCCTCCTCACTCTGTGTTCCACTATGTGCCTTCTGGCTTTTGGCCAAGCAGTTTGATACACGTGGCTTGTTCAGGCCAGTGTTTGCTTTAATACATTAACCCTTTGCTGTGCCACATTTGTACAAAGCTTGTCCATCAAAAAACCTCTGCCTTGCCAGGTAGGGATGACCTCCCCTGACTGTGATCTTGTTTAGGAACATTTTTATTCTACAACATAACATACATCTTACATTTGCAAATGTTAAATTTTGAATTGAGAAAAGGGCAGGCAAGTAAAGACACAAGTATCACACAGAAGGTGTGTGATGAACTAAAGAAACACAGCTGAGCTATAAAGCTCCATCCAACATTTTAAGGTTCTTTTGCAACGAGAGTAGGTATCTTCAAATATTGGCCTACCCTAATGCAAATGCAACTGCAAAGTGATGATAAAAATTCTCAAATAATCATTTCCTGGCAAAAACACTTATGCTTAAGGGTCCTCAAAACTATCTGCACATGTGAAATCAATGGCCTTTGAAAACCTTCTGCACCTTACATTGGCCAAAGTAATGAAAAACTACTATGGAAATGAAAGCATGGGTAATTAAAATGGGTAATTAAAAAAGACACACAAAATGTTCTCTACAGTTTTGAAAGCATTATTATAAACTGCTTTAAACTAAACACATTTGCAAAAATAACTTGTAACATACATCAAGATCTGATGGATGCTGAAAATAATGTTTAAAGTGAGCTTAATCTATAAAGGGTCACAATCAATGAGACTTCTGCTACTAAATTTTGCTAAGAAGCTGCATCTGTTTGTCCTGCTTATAACCTGCAGAGATTAAGAAAGCTCTGCTACTGCAGTTGATGACAAAAATGTTTACTGCACCCGTACAATACTATTCTGATACATTTTCATGTTTGTACACAGTTAAAACAGAACTCTTCCTCTACAACTTATTTTCAACCACATTCCTATCCTTCAGTTCCCTACTCTGGAATTTAAAGTATAATCCAAGCAAGAGTTAAGTTCCCAAGATTTCAGGCCATACAGAGAGCAGAGAGGTGGCACCTAATTTCCATTTTTCCTCTACAATCCTAGCAAGAGTTCTTTTAACTGTGCATCTGAAAGCTTCCTTCTTCTCCATCATGTCTCAGCTTTAGTAATGCAACTTTATTATCTTTTTCAACTTTTATAAATTCAGTCTTTCTACCTTTTAAGGCAGAAATGCAATACTACAAAAATATTTTCTTCATTCACTGCTTTGATTACAGTTCTCTGTATTCTTGCTGATGCACCATAGCATGAACAACCTCCTTGCTCTAAATTTCAAGGTTCTGCATGGCCTGTTCTTGCTCCACCTCTTAAATTTGAGTTGCTGCTCTGTACAGATATCCCCTTGTCAAAGTGTAAGGAAGAAAACAGGAGTGTTGGCCTGGCAGCTCAGGCAGGAAAACAGCTTTCTGTGAAAATCCTCAGGGTGACAATGCTACCCCTGCTTTAAATATATCCCCCAAGTTGGGAATCACTCCCTGATGCTGAGATAGCCAGGCTACTTGAACTTCTGCATGTTCTTTGGCTCACAGCATTCTCACAGCTCCCTTGTGCTTTCCCAATACATTTCTTACATTGACATGCTGTCTTATCTTTACATTTAAATTAAGAAATTGTTTGTGCAGGAACAACCTTTGCTTATGCATTTGTACTGCGTGTAGTGTAATGGTGCCCTGGCCTCTAGGCACAATTACAATATAAATAATAAAAATGAACTGTTCACCTAAGATTAACTCTCCTGACAGTGCTACATGAAGCTAGATCCTTCAAACAATGACAAAAGGCTGTTCTAGCACCACATTCTACCAGCTGTACCTCTCTCTAGGTACTGATGACACTGATTCCCAGTTCTTCACCTGCAGGAAGCCTCCACTGTTCCCTGTACTTATCCGTGTCCATAGCACCACTGGAGTTTTTACTGATAACCAGGCAAAATGCAGAATGAGATGTGGGCAAGCACTGTCCTACTGAAGGACCCTCTGCTCCCTTAACATAAGCCTCCTTCTGGGAAGAGCTGAGAATCCCTGGCATCTCACAGGAGCAGACTCAAGGCAGTTTTCCATCTGTCTGCTTAAACTCATCAAATTTGCTTAAAAACATGGCCTTCAAAGAAGGTAAAAGTACCAACCTAAAGCACTCTCCAATATGGCACTGCTGTTTAATGGAGGCATCCAGAGCTGAGGAATTATTCTATTGTGGCTTTGCCAGTTTAATGCAGGGCTCTTCGTTTTATCATTACTTAGACTGCACTTAGACTGAACATTCAGTGGAACATTTCCTATAATGGGATAAAGCAGTTGAACAATTTGACTGGCTAATAGTGATTTAGACATGTGATTACAGTACAGAAAATGGTCTGACATATGCTCTTTTATCTGGTTTATATGAGGCACATTAATCCAACTGGAAAGCACAGAAGTGAAAATGAAGACAGGACCAAGCACTCTGAAGGAAAAAACAGAAAATAGTTTTAGTTGTCTCATTTCTGTATTTGCTAGGCTAGTTGCAATCTGTATTTTGTAACTAGGAAAACTTACAAAATAAAACCATTTTCTTCCCAAAATGGATGCAACTACAAACCACCAGTCTACACCTATGCTGTGCACATTAGAAATAACAATTTTTTATAAAACTCTAGCTTCAAAAGCATTTATGACTTCAAAAGCGTAATGCCTTTACCAAAAAGTACAGGATTTTCAGAAAGATGCAGCAGGACAGGGAGCACCACATCAGCCAGGAACAATCAGTGTGAACAAAAAGAGTATTGATTCATTTTAATTTTTGTCTCAGCTAATTTAATTTCCCACTTTTACACAAATCCTTATAAGCATGCCAGCATAAATTCATATTTTACAGGAATATTTTATTTCTTCCTAAATCTAGCCAACATTCCCATGACACCAAAAACCTATCTGAAGGCAAGGAATTACCTCTTTAACACACACTTTTTTCCCCTCAAGAGTGCATACACAACCTCAAACTGGCCTAACAAGATATGTCAATTTTCACACATAACACTATTTAGGTTTTTTGTGCAGACTGGTACATTTCAGTTGCATTTGCATTTTTCTTCAGAAAAATTTCCTTCAAAATAAAACATTCAAAGGTTTCCTATGTAAGGTTTGGATTCTCTAAGTAACAATAAAATCAAAGTATGTAAAACTAAGCATAAAGATGAACGCAAGAACTTCACCACGTGTACTTATGCCAACTACTTTCAATGACCGCTATATCAAAAATTCTATCAGGAAAATACATAAGATAATGAAAAGAGGAAGCTGTAAACAACACACCTTCCCCAAAACCAGAGGTGACATGAAAATCCTTGCAGGTAAACTTTCATCAATGAAAACAAGAACAACAAAAAATCATGTATCCCAAACTAATGATAGTTCTGTCCTGGGATACTTATGTATTTATAAAAACGAACGCATATAAAAGATGCACGGTCTTTGCATGTGTTTAGGTCCAGCCCAGCAGAATCCCTTGTGGATTTCCACTGTGACCTTATGGTCGGGCTTGACCTTAAAGGTCTTTTCCAACCGAAATGATTCTGGCACGGAAATGGGCAGTGATGTTTGGGGTGGGCCAGGATGTTTAAGGAGGCGCCAGGACCTCGCCAGAACAAACACGGCACTGTCAAACCGAGCGCGTCCCCCAAAACAAAGGGAACAACCTCTGAACCCCGAGGCTCGGACAGACCGTACAGCGCAGGAGCTGCTTTGGTCACCTCCTGACGTTCCTTCGCCGAACGTGCCGCCCAGCTTTGCCCTATTACCGCTGCCATCAGCTATGCCATGGCAAGCTCCATCCTACTCAAAAATAACCCGCGGGGAGCGGAGCCAGCGCGGCAGCGGCGCTTCCCGGGAAGCGGCCGCCGGGGCCTCTCCCCGAGCGCAGCCCGGCCCTGCACCCCAGGCACCCGCAGAGGCAGCGCGGCCACCCCCGCTCCCTCCGCGGGCAGCGCTGCCCGGCCCGGCCCGGCCCGGCGGGATCCCCGCCCGAGGCTGCGGGAGCGGGGCGGCCCCTGGGGAGCGCCCGGCGGGGCGGGGGAGGCGCTGGGGCGGGCGAGCGCCCGCGCCCCCGGCGGGGAGAGGCCGCGGCGAAGGGAGAGCTGCCAGCGCCTGGGAACGGGCTCCCCCCGCCACCCTCCGCCCCCTCCCTCCGTGTGTTTGTTGTGCTCCGGCACCGTCCCGCCGGCGCGTCCCTCCGTGCGGCGGCCGCTGACAGCTCCCCCCGCGCCGCCGAGAAACTCCTGCCTCAACTCTGCGTGTGCGCGGGGGCTGCGGGGGTGTCCTCCCCGCCGCCCGCCGAGAACCGTGTTTTCCTTCCCAAAAAGAGGAGGGGAAGGGGGGGGGCATAACAGGGGGAAAGCGACGAGGAACTACCGTCAGCGCACAGGGAGTACCCAGGCGACGCTGAACGCAGCCGAGCGTCCTGGAAGGGAACGGACCCAAAAAGAAGGGGAAGGTGCCAAGGCAAGGGAAAAAGGAGGAAGAGGGTGGAGGGGGAAGAGCTAAAGAGAAACTCCGAAGAAGGAGGAAAAGAAAGGAATAGGGATGGTGAAAGAAAAGTGGAAAAGGGAGAGCAGGCGGAGGAAGACAAAGGTGAAAAAGGAGGAGGAGGAGGAGGGGAAAGTGCAAAGGGGAGAGGAGGAGAAGAAAGAAGGGCCCTTCTCAAAATGGCATTAGGCAGAGGGAGGAGGCGAGTAGCGAGTCTCCACTGACAGCTCTGCCTGCGCCTGGCCGCCTGCCCCGGCCCCTCTCTGCCTCGCACACACAAACGCTGAACTTACTTCTTTCTGGCTCTCTGGAAAGGGGAAGCGCCATCTTTGCGAGGCCGGCCCCTAGGTCTTTTGTCTGTGGCTGCTGCTGCTGCTGCTGGGGGGGGAGCTCCAGGCTCGGGGGGCTGCTGCTGCTGCTGAGGCGGCTCCACCACCGCCACCACCAGACTCTTGTCCTCCGTTGACATCCTAGTCAGCAGGACGAGAGAGACACATGGATGATGATGATGAGGATGAAGATGAGGATGGTGATGGGGATCCCGATGCTCCTCCTGCTCCCGCGGCTCCTCTCCTCCTCACCTCCGCCTCCTCCACCTCCGCCTCGCATCGCTGGCCTCAGCCGCCGCCGACCAGCACAGGTAGCAGGGGGAGCAGCATGGGGAGAGCAGGAGGAGGAGGGGAAGGGGGGGGGGGGGGGGCGAAGAGAAAACGCAGAGGACGGAAGGAAGGGTCTCACACACAATAACACCCTCCCCGGGCTCGGCGGGGTCTGTCGGGGCTGGGGGAGGTGAAGAGAGCGAGCGACAGAGACGCGGCTGGTCCCGCCGCTGGGCGCCCCCGCTCAGAGGCCCCGGGCGCTGGCGGCGGCTCCGGCTGCTGCGCTGCCCGGCTGCGGCGGCCGCCGCTTCATTGTACCCTGGCCCTGCGCCCTCCCCCCGCGCAGAGCCCCCGGGGGCGGAGGAGGAGCGGGCGGCGGCGGCGGAGGCGGCGGGGGCCGAGGCCGAGCGGAGGAAGTTTTGACAGCTCCAGCTGTTGTGTGTGTCGAGGGGCTGAGTCCGGCCGGGCTCCGCGTCCCCTTCCCAGCCGGGCCGGGAGCAGGAAGTTTAACTTTGGGGAAAGAAGGAGGAGGAAGGGTGAAAAAGGGGGAGGAGGAAGGGGGAGGAGGAGGCGGCGCCCTGCCCCCTCCCCGCGGGGTGGAGAAGGGATCCCGGCGCTGCCCTGGCGTGTAACCCCCGCCTCCCCGGCTCCCTTCCCCCCCGCCAGTGCGACACATAGACACAGCGACCGACCGCCCTCCTCCTCCTCCCCTGCCGCGGCCCCACACTGCGCCTGCCCCGCCCGCCCACCGCCGTCCCCCGGCGCAGACACCCATCCGCCGCCTCGCCGACCTCACGGGCTGGGCTGGGGCCGCGCCGGGCTGCGGGGAAACCGCGGAGCGGGGCCCGGACGGGACGCGGCGCCACGGGGAGCTCCGCGCACCCCACCCCGCACCGCGCCCCGGCCGCTGCCCCAGCGCTCCCCCACCCTCTCCTCGCCCATGTTATTTCTTTTTATTTATTTCCCCCTGGAAAAGGAAAAGCCCCTTCGGATGCGAGCGGCCGCTCCGCGGCGGGGAGTCCCCGCCGCTCCCCGCACACGGGCTGCGCTCCGTGCCCGCAGGACGCGGCTCCGGGGGCAGCGCTCCGTGCCCGCCCCGGCGGCGCTCGCTCCCCCCGAGCCCCGCGGAGCCCCCGGGGAGGCGGCTGGAGCCCGGCGGCGGGAGCGCTCCCCTTCCCCCCGCCGCGCGTCTGCGGCTCGGGGCGGTGGAGGCGGGGGCAGCCGCGGGCGCCCCGGGGGATGGGAAGGAGGGAGGGAGCAGAGTTCAGCGCTGTGTGCGAGGGAGACAAAGTCTGGGGAGCGTGGCCGGTTTCCAGCAGCTCCGGCTGGAACAGCTGCGGGCGCTCGGGGCGGGGGGGCTCCCCGGGCAGGGGCCCGGCTGGCTGGCTGCCTGCCCGCCCGGCTGCGGGGCGGGGTTAAGCCTCATTACACGGGATTTAACGTGTCCCGGAGGCCAGCGGGGACTCGGGCTCCGAGGGGAGGCGGGGGAGCGCCGCGGCCTCGCAGCCGGAGAAAAGTCCGGCCACGGGGCGAGGAAGCGGCCGCGCCCCCGGACTTTCCTCCCGGGCGCTGCCCCGACGCGCTCCGCCGCCCGCGGCGGGAGCGGCTCCAGCGGAGCGCGGCCGCCGGCCCGGGGCCCCCGCGCCGGGCACCGCCCCAAGGGCACCCCTGAGCCGCCCCCCGCGGGGCCCCAGCTCGGCCGTCCCTCCCTCCCTCCGTCCCGGGGCCGGAGCGGCGGGTACGGAGGGAGCGGGTTCGGGGCGCGGGTGCTGAATCACGAAACGGCGCGCACGGACAGAAGAGCAGCGCGGTGACTCGGCGGGCGGGCTCGGGAACTTCGCCGGACTTGCAGACGTGGTGGGGAGCGATAGCCCCAAGGGTGCGAGTAAACACATCCCGGGAGCCCGGCACGGGGCGTGTTTCCAGTGCCTTTTAGGTTTCTGTTTGAATCTGACTTGATAAAATGGCCTGGGGTATCACACAGGTACAAAGAAGGAAGGAGGGGCTGATGTTAGTCGCTGTTTTTTTTTTTTGTTTTTTTTTTTTAAGTAAAAATAAACACAAAGCAATCCAGACCTTTTCACTGCTTTTCCTTCCCCAATTTTTCACTTGTCAGCGTCAGAATACAAAATTAAATGGTATGCTGTGGCAAATACGACTTTTGCTGGCCTGGTTTCTTCAGAACCATTTCATAACAAAACCTTTGTTGATTCCTTTCTAGGTTTGTGAGTAATTAAGTAGACCTTTGTGACATTTTCATATAATGTAGGAAATACATTAGAAAGTAACACATTTGTCTCCACTTACATACGTATAAAATTATACAGAACCATCCCTATTGTTTAACCATGCAAGGAGAACAGCTGGATTGCTGGTATGGCTTTCTTGGCCCTATCACTGAAAATGTACTCATTTATGCCAAATAAAAAGATACCTCCTGAGTTAAATGTTTGTGTTATGAAGTCTGCAAATGACAGCATGGGTATACTGCTCATACAGTTTCAGATACAGGATCTTAATGTGTTTACATGTTGTCTGACAGAAGAAAGTGCCTTTGAATTTTGTTAACTCAGGCAAGTTAACGTAATTTAACTGAAAACATTTAATGCTATAGAGGCCCGGGCTTGGGTGGAGTAGAGAGAAAAGGGCAGGGAGAGGGAAGGAAAAGGCCACCATCTCTGCACAGTGGGATTGCTGGTGTGGCATTTGCTGGAGTTGCCAGGTTGCCATCTGGTCTACTAAAAAAAAAATGGCCATCTGAAACGCTGGCTGTGCGTGAGCGGACCCAGCGCACATGCGCCACGGCTTGGGTGAGCCTCGGATGTGTCAGAGCCACTCTGTGTGTGCAAATTGATTGGAGCTGTGACACATGAGCACACTGTGGGCTCACATCACTGCTTGGTGTGTGGGGAATAGCTGCCACATCCCATGGCACAAACGTGTCTGGTGAAATCACTGGGTTCCCTTGTCCGTGCATTGTTCATCCAGTGCCCTCATGGAAACGTTTTTTAGTACCCTTGGATCACCTGCGAGTGGTTGAGCTTTGGGGTGTGTGTCTTATACAAAAATGCGTAATTCGATTTTTTTTCCTCCTTTCCTTTTTGTTAATACATTAATTATGTGTATATGTAGCGACCACGATATAAAATGGGAGTGGAGGCTGGACTAAGTCAGTGTTGGCATAGAGTGGTCTAGCACAGGAGAAAATTAGGGACTTAACCTATGAGTTCTGCTGCTGTGCCTTATCTCCTGACGTGTCCAAACACAGCTGGGCAGGTCTGTGCTGTGAACAGCTGCAGCCACTGCTGGGGCAATCAAAGGTGTGAAGAGCTGTGCAGGACTGAGAGAGACTCGTGAGCAGGAACCTGAGGTGGAGATGGAATTGTAGGAAACTCTATTTGCTGGCATTATCTGTCACTCGGAGAAGGCAGAGGGACGAGCTGGGACACGTGTCACCACACATAAATCCAGTGTGGGAGTGCTTTGTTGATTCAGGATATTTGAACAGTTCTGTCAGGAAAATTTTTACGTTTATGCCTTGGCCACACTAACCACCTATTATAAATTCTCGCTGTCTGGAAAACACACGCTTTTGCAGCAAATATATAATATTGAATGAGCAGGTTTTCTGCTTTACTGAATGTTAAGAGATCCTCTAGTTCCTTGTAAACTAACTCAGGTGAGCTGACATGCCTGCTTTTTTTTAAACTTTCAAGGGCAGGCAGTGTTGAAACTTTCAGCTAGAATTTTACATTCTAGCCTCCCTTAAACATTTCTGTAGTTTTGGAATTGTTTCTGAAATGTAAGTGAGATCCTTGCAGTTCTGATTAAAAAAGGCATGCTAGTGGTTTTAAATTCAAAACATCCTAAATTGTCCCAATGTGCTTAATAACAAGTACTTCCATAACAGAAGAAGTTAAGACAGGATGCTGTCTTAAATCAGCTAGTTAAGGATAATTATTCTGTTACAATTAAAGGAAAATGACAACTGGAATGTAAATATAATTTTGTCTTTATACAACTAAAGTGGTGTATGGAACATAAATAATAAGAAAATTATTCTGGATTGTATCAGGAATGGGATCCAGATACTTTCTGGTTTATGACATTAATTCAGAGCTCTGCCAGTTTAATGATCATCCATCACTCTACATAAACCAAATAAAAATTTAATTTCTGTTTTCTTTGCACTTGTGTTCCCATTGCAGAAACATCCAAGTTATCACAAAAGCTGCATTTAAGCTACATCAGCAACATGCTAACATTTCAAATGTTCAGTATATTGAACCACTTTGTCTTACCCTTTGCTAAATTGATAATTGACTGTGTTCAACATCTGCTTACTTCAGTGTGCTGCTCTGAAAACTGCAGACAGTTTGGTGCTGCTCACATCCCATATGGTTCTCCTTGTAGCAAACTTCAGGATGAAGGTGGAGGGGCAGCTGAGTGCAGCAACCACATCAGCTGCTTGTGATATTTGTTTTACATCTGCATTTATATTCACCCAGGTAGTCCAGAAATAGCCAAATTACTGGATTTTTTTTTTTCAGTAATAAAAACCAAGACCAAGATAATTTAAAAGACTTCTAGACAAAGCCTAAATCAAGTGACAAAATCAGGATTATATCATACAAATATGTGACTTCTGGTTAATTTGTACTAAACTTGGCTGGGCTACAAAAAATGTTAGCATATGCTAATTGTCGTATGCTAACCAATGTGTTGTGGAAGCCTAGTTTTAAACTTGAAGTGTTTGTTTCTTCTTTTCATCAGTTTTGCTTACTTGTCATCCCGTGGATCTGACTTACTTCAGGCAGCAGCACAGCCTTCCTTGACACTGGGGACTTTCCCAGCAGTTTGGGGAGATGCTTTTTGCTGCCATGGTGGGGCAACAGCCTCACTTCTCATCCTGAGCAGCATTCCCAGCTGGAGAATTTCAGTTACCAGGGGCTCTGGAGCAGTGCACATAGTGGGGAGGTCCAGTTTGCCTAGAATCTATCTAACTGCTCTCTTTAGAGACATTCACAGCCCATGAGGAAAAAACATTTCATTCTAGTTGATGTTTTCTCACCTGCTCCCCTCTATGAAATATCCTGACTTCTTTGGACAACAGCTGAGCCCCACACGAACGGATCCAGAGTTTGTAGGAACGTGAGGCTGACACAGGCCAGGCTCCCCATCCCTGCTGGCTCCTGATCCCTGCTGGCTCCCCATCTCTGCCAGCTCCCCACCCCTCCCTGCTCCCCATCCCTGCCATTTCCACATCCCTCCCTGCTCCCCATCCCTGCCTGCTCCCCAACCCTGCCAGTTCCCCATCCTTACCTGCTCCCCATCCCTGCCTGCTCCCCATCCCTCCCTGCTCCCCATCCCTGCCAATTCCCCATCCCTGCTCCCCATCCCTGCCAGCTCCCCATCCCTGCTCCTCATCCCTGCCAATTCCCCATCCCTGCCAGCTCCCCATCCCTGCCTGCTCCCCATCCCATCCCTGCTCCCCATCCCATCCCTGCTCCCCATCCCATCCCTGCTCCTCATCCCTGCCAATTCCCCATCCCATCCCTGCTCCCCATCCCTGCCTGCTCCCCATCCCTCCCTGCTCCCCATCCCTGCCAATTCCCCATCCCTGCTCCCCATCCCTGCCTGCTGCCCCTGACCAGCTCGGTGTGTGCTGAAGGCAGCAGTGCCCACGCTGTGATGGATGTGCTGCCTCACACCTTTACACCTCGGCCTCACCAAACCCTAAGGCCTTTTCATCATATTAAGCTCCTTTGACTGGGCTAATGTGACTGAGAAACACACCTTTTTTATCCATTAAGATGAGGCCAAAAATGTTAAGTGCTCAAGATGCAAGCCCCTAGGGCTTGTCTATATATCGAGTTATTACACGTGGAGGCTTTTATCTTCATAAAAAAATGTTCTTTTTGTGCACGCCAGAGTGTGAATTTAAAACCAGTGGTTGTAGTATAACCCTCATGCAGACTCACTCATCCTCACATATTCTGGCTTTTTTTTTCTTCTTTTTTTTTTTTTTTTTAGATTAAGTCTAATTTCTTTAATTTATTTATGTAAAATCAAAAAAAAAAGGTACTCGGAGTGAGTTTGTCCACATGAGGAATTATGCTTGCCTACCTCTGGTAGTAGCATTAATAATACCTTCCTATATGGAGAAGCTTTGTCTATTAGGAATGTTAATTTTGCACATGTTTGCACTAATTTGCATTTGAATCATCCTATTTTTACAAATGGTAGCTGAGGCACTCTACTGAAATTCATTAAGTTATTCCAAACTGAGGCCATGATCCTGGGGATGCTACATTAGGCAGATAAATAACCAGATGCATAAATAGGTTCACTATCTCCTGATTAAAGTTTGTTCTGTCTTTAAACATTTGCAGAAATATTTAAACTCTTCCTAAACTTGCAATTTATATAGTTTTTTCTTAGAAGAAACAATTAATTGTGCTATGTTACGTTGTATTTTTTAAGCATCCCTGTAAAGTCACATGAACAAGTTACTTAGGAACTTCTGTTCCATTTTCTGTGAATTCCTGTCTAGTTTACACATTCATGAAACTGTAATTTTATAAAATTTAGTATTCTTTTATTTATCTATGTGGTGGTGGGCAGCAGAGAAATAATATTTTGTGACATACTGTTAATTGTGGGGGGGTTTTAATCCAAAAAGGTAGAATGCTAATAGTTTGAGGAAAATCAAATTAGTACCTGAAAGCAGTATGTGCCAAGCAGTGCAGAAAGATGGAAAAACCCCAGAGCCAGCAGCAAGAACCCAGGGCAGTAGCTGGCCCCTTTGTGTGCACCCCTGGGGAAAGACAATAGATTGCTGTGAAGTTGGGACTTTATCATGCAGAAAGTTAAATAAATCTCTGAGCAGTGTTTGCTGTTTGCAGGAGTGGTGCGTTACACTCAGATTACTTAACAGAAATAACACAAACCTGGCCACGAAATGGGGGAAAGGATTTGTTGGTGTGCAGTCATATATTGGGTTTTTCTTCTGTGTTTTGCACATAACCTCGTGCACAGGGGTCGTGGTTCCTTATCTGAGATCCTGGGTGCTATAATAATAGGAATTTAAATACTGTTTCTGGAAATAAGCTTGCCATAGATTGCCAGTTTTGCAAGGAAATAATCTCTGCCCCATGTTCAGTAGAGTTGTTATAGTGTGGGAGAGGCCTTGGGTTGTAGTGAGGTAAACACTTGGACACAGGTGCCCAATCCTGTTTCCAGCTGTTTACTTCAATAACATCGTGTCTCTGAGTAAGAAGGACAGCATTTGGCCTTTGGTTTTTGGAGTTAATTGCAGACAATTAATGGGGACATGTCACATACATGGGTTCCAGAACAGAATTCAGTCCTTCACTTCTTTAATAACTAATTTTTTAAACCAACTAGCTACATACCCCTATGGAAACAATAGCAGAGCCTTCACAGCCAAGACTAAAGATCTAAATTACATATATAATAAAAGTTGTGCATGTGTTTTCTGGCTGAGAACCATGTTATATTTCAGCCTCAAGCAAAAATTTTCTCCAAGCCGTAGTCCCTCAACAAAAACACACTTTTTAATGAAAGTCCTGACACCACCTTAATTACAGTGCAGCTAACATTACCATCATAATCCCATTTCATCCTTAGGCAAGGAGAGCATCCCTGGGGGCCTGGCTGCTAGTGACCAGTTTTACAGAAACAACCTTTTCCCCAGTGCATTTTTTAATTTAACCTGTGCTGCGCTGCTTGTGGGGAAGATGCATGTGGAGCTGCTCATGCTCATCTCCCCACGCTCCTTGCAGCCCTCCTGTCACTCCTGGAGCATCAACCAGCCCTGGCCCTGGAGGATCAAGCAGTACCCAGGGATGCCCAGCCTGCAGCCACCTCTTTGGCTTCCCCACACTTTTGCCTGTCTGCTGTGGGAGTCCAGCAGGAGCCAAAGTTCATGTCCAGCATGTTTGTACCACAGGGGATTCACCCTGACACTTTCCAGCATCCCCCAGGGTTCTTTCTGGCTTATCCCATGCCCAGAGACAATCCCCCCTTTTTTGCTGGCTGCCACACTTCAGTAAAATCCTTGCTTTGGACCCAGTGGTGCAGGGGGGAAGGCTCTCCCAGTGGCAGCCCTAATCCAGGTGGGTGAGGACAGAGCTGTTTGGAAAGCAGGGCTGTGCTGTGCCCAGCAGTGATGTGTTCATTTAAAGCAGCCTTCAGTGTCTCCAGGCTTTCACAGTGGTTGGGTGGGTAAGTAAAATGTGATTAGTTTCTCATTACCATGTCAATTCAGTGCATAGATTTTGTGTGGGGAGTGCAATATTGGCAGGACAAGTTTGCAAGGCTGTGTGAAGCTGGGATATTTTCCTACCAGAAATTCCTACCAGAATATATCTATGTACATGTATAAACACAAGGGGTAATACTTGTGGTTCTTACATTTTTTTTTTCTCCTGCCTTTTTAAATCAAAGTAATAAATATGATCAAAAGAGTTAGAATAATCAATCTCTCCAAATTGATCTGAAAATCCTAGTTAAAGGCTAGAGGGAAAATTAAACATGAGGTTTTTTGTTCTCTCTACAACATTGTTAAGTACAGTACAGTTTTCTATTATGGAACTCCTAGAATTCTTATGTGCAGAGTAAAATCATGCAGCTGAGATACTGTCTCTAAAAACAAGCCAAAGCCCTGTGTCTGCTGGGAGGACATTTCTGTTATCCTGTTCCCTTCTATTTAGGTTCTCATATGGTGTTAATCACCATGGTATCTTACAGCTTTGTAAAAATATAGTGCACCATATGTGATAAATCACTAATATTAAGAATGAAGATGCTGGAGAAAAATACTCTTCCCAAATCTAAAGCAGAAGACGTGCAGTAATGGACGTACCTAGACAAGCAGCCTGAGTACAAGAAGCATGAATACAAGAGATGAGGTCAGAATCATTCCTAAGGTGATAGATAATATTTCATCCAGTCACTGCTTGTGAGTGTGAATGGCA
Organism: Vidua macroura; assembly: GCF_024509145.1. Lineage (NCBI taxonomy): Eukaryota > Metazoa > Chordata > Aves > Passeriformes > Viduidae > Vidua > Vidua macroura. Next base: position 6,821,690 of record NC_071571.1, read on the forward strand.
CTCTCACTCCTTTCTGCCCCAACCTGTGCTACAGCTCACTAAAGCACAGGGACTATGTCCAAGCCATCTTCTGCTCCCTCTTTTGCACAGCAGACCAGTTTCTGCTTTGTAGTGTTCAGGGCATCAGTCAAAAGAAGATAATTTGCCAAAAAATCACAAAGTAAGCTTGTGCATTTGTTGCTAATTAAGTGCACACATAATTACAGTCCAAACATAAAGCAAAATGAGGGACTGTACTTCCATTGGAAAGAATGCACTAGGAGTGGTCATAAATTATCCCCCCCCAACTGTAATCTCAGTTACATATTTTCTCATGTTTTTTTCATTTCCCACTTAGTTCCAGCCAGATCTGTTTTCTATTTATATTGTCAAGTGTCAACACATAAATAATTTTCTCTGTTGTATCCCTCACTACTACATTCTTTTTCTTGATAGAATAGCAGAAGTAATTATATTTATAAATGGAATGCCTGTTTTGCCTAAGTACTGCATATAATTCCCCTCTGTAAGAGGGATTTTTATAATTCCTCTAAAAATGCCTTGGCAAGGATCAACCCACCAGTTGGTAGTGTGGATCCAGCCTTTAGGAACAGAACTGGGGATTCTGATCCCTTTGGCCAACAGGCAGGAGGGCACCACAGAAAAAAATGCTCTTGTTTGTTTCAGAGAATGATGCTGTTGAAAATGTGCAGTTATTAAGTACCCAGAAAGCAAATTCACTGAGAACTGCTTCCCACCTGTGGATTCTTCTGTTCAGCACAGAATTATTTTGGCAACTGAAGAATTCTTCATTGTGGATGGCTGTGGGAAGATACTAATCCTGTTCTTCAAGTAAGATGCATTCACTGATCTACTAGACCTGCTCCACCTCTACTGTTTCATATTGTGAGAGGAAATCAAAGGAATCTCAAGTGATGAGGAATCTCAAGTCATTCTTACCCCTTTCTGCCTTTTTTTCAGCTGCCTTCTGCAGACAAGTTCAGATGTCCCTTGCTCAATAGGAGTAGAGCAGAGGGAGATCTGTTGTGAGCTCTGCATTAAGGCAAGTTCAGTTTTCCATCTCTGGGCACTCCTTGAGAAAACCTCACTCAAAATGGTTGTATAGGGATGGCAGATCCCAGCCACAGACAGTTCACAGCTGCTTCACTGGATGGAACAGCAAAATGCCTCCTGGAGCTGATCTGCAGTACAGGAGGAGAAAATCAGAATTTTCTTACTGACTTCTGCTGTCTGAATGTACATGGTGTTCTTTCATGAGAGTTTCTCCAACATTTGCTCTGAATAAAGGTTGTTCCAGGGCACCTACAAAGCAGCGAGCCATCCTGTTCCTACAGATGTGGCAAGCTTGAAGAATGTTATATTGGAGCATTCAAACCCCGTGTCCTGTGTGATTTGGGAGCTGTGTGGGAGAGATGTGGTGATGTAAGACACATCCTTGGCCTTGGTGAAAAGCGTGCCTGTACCTCTGGAGTTTCACAGGGTTTGAGGCATGACCCTGCAGTGTGGTCAGCATTTCCACAGCTACCTCAGCCAGTGGAGGTTCCATTACTGAATTTTCCCTCTTGTATGATCAGCAGAACCAAACACACACTGCCCTGGAGCTCAGCAGTTCCTGGTCCTTTATCTTCCACACAAATCAGCTTCAACTAACAGGGAGGTTTCACTGCCGCATCAGCGACTTGGCAGCCAGCATGCCCATGTCTCTGTCCCTGCAGGAAGGGTCCTGAGCTGCAAAGGCAGAGGTGTCCCTGCAGGAGGGTTCCTGAGCTGCAAAGGCAGGGATGTCACGTCCTCAGCCACTGCAGTGACATCCAGGAGTCCCCCGAGAGCCGGGGCTGCCGTGGCCTACTTTGTGCAGATGATTGGAGCACGCTGGATCCTGCGCCTCCAACAGCATCCTTCCAGCAGTGTCAGCTACAGAATCCATCAGACTGGGAATGCTCCTGGTGGTTAGCCCTGCCAGGCCATGGCTCTATCCCTGTCCTCTTGGTAAGTCTGATTTAGCTCCTTTACAGCTCTGGCTCCATAAGCTGCAGCCTCTGAAGCACAGAGAAACCCAAGTCCATTTCCCACTCCCCTGTACATTTATTCAGAGGCCTCTCTGAAGTTTTGGACTGCAGTCTTTCCTTTTCCCTGCGTACCCCCTCTAAGGGTTCATGTTTATTTAAGATTTAACTTTATGAGCAGTTTTCTTTCTCTCAGTATACACAGTTCAAATCTGGTCTGTTCCCTCAGCTTTTGCATTCAGCTGGTTTGACTGATTTAGTGTCGCTGATTTACCGGTATAATTTAGCTTGTCTGAAGGGAAGGAAGATTGATGTTGGCTGAAATAAAATTCTGAGATGCCTATGGAGTTTTATTGCCCTAGATTTTTTGATTGCTATTTATTCACAAAAGTGGGCAGAACTCTGACTTGAGATTTTTCAGGAATGCCTTCATTATGTCAGAGCTGCTAATTCTTTGAGTCAAGTCATTGTGGTTAGCCAATCTTGTTTTCTGTCTCTGTGGTAAGATTTTACATCCAGAAGGCTAACCTCAACGCTCCCCCACGAAAGCAGGCAGGGATGACAAAGCATTTCCTTCCTTGACCTCTGTACTTGAGTTTTGTAGAAAGATGAAATCTGTCAAATCAGACCAAACACCAAATCACCTGCATGAGAATGAACAGGTCAAACCCTGTTCCTGTAGCAGTATGTGGAACAAAAATGTACTGAAACATGCTTTTAAAATTAATTTCTCTTTTACATTTTTTCCCCAAATTCACACTATGAACTATGAAATTCTCTCATGCTTGTGAGTTACATGTGGTTATGTATCATATTAGAGCAAACTTGAGGTTATTCGGATTTTCAGATTGTGCATACTTGTCTTGAATTTTCTGAGTTTGTGATGTTTTTGGGGGGAATAATGGAATATTCTGATTTCATTATATACCTGCTGGGATAGTGCTGGGCTGGATCCCTTCTGCTGTGACAAGGGCCATACTACAGACCCTCAACACCTCCTCTTGATTCACACAGGGGCTGTCTCTCTCCTTCCAATTAGCAACTTAATCACCCATTAACTAAAGAACTCAGTCCCACCCAGATGCATCTGGAGCTGGTTTCATGAGTGGAAGATATATAATGTCAGAATTATGTCATATAGAAACCTCTGGCTTGTCACCATGAAATTCATTTGTGCACTCTGCTTGTACCCCTGGTGCTGTCCTAAGCAGCTGAAGCAAACTGACCATTTGGACCAGGCTTAGCTCCCTACTTTAAATCCCAGGATTACGATGGTAGAGCTGGAGTATTCCCTGTGCTGGAGCTGCTTTCTAACTGGCCACTCTGCTGCCCTGGCACTCTCAGATCAGTGACAGATCAGACCAAGTGGCAGCAGCTGGGTGACCAAGGAACCTGCCACTGACAACTCTGCATGTGGTTGGAAGGACTGGTGACTGCACAATTCCCTCAAACCGGAGCATTTCAAACAATAAAAGCATGGTTTGGAAACTGCCTCTAATAGTGGAGGGACAGCTGACCACTTTGTCACTGCTGCCACTTTGGCATCACAAAAGACTGGCCTGAATTCTTGACCTGGGCAGTCTGTTGATCTATAATCATAGTGATCCGTTAATTACTTGGCTTAATTACAGACAATTTATTATAATGAAAGGTTTAACTATACTTACCTTTGTAAGTTTCCATGTTATTTTTCATTGAGGTAATATTCAGGCATAAAAAAATCCAGCACGCAGTGCCTTAAAACAACCCATTCCACAAAGATTGGGGAGCTTTACTGGCAAATTCTCCATACAGTATTCTCTGCTCAGGCAGTAAATATCAGAGCCATGAGAAACACCCTGTATTCTTCACACACACACCCTACAGGGGACTAGAATCCCTCTCAATGCTGTTTTAGCCATGCACTCATGACCTGGACTTCCATAATTCCTCTTTGCTGTGATATTAGCACCAGGTGCACCATCACTACACCTGCCTTTTCATGTAATCTCTGATAGAGAGATGCAGTTAGCAAATGGCATCAGGTATTAATGCAGAAGTGACCTTTTAATGTCATGCACAGATACACGAAGAAAGAACTGCCACTGAAAACTTCTGATTAAAGATAAAAGTAGACAGCCTGTAAAAACATTAAGATAAAAAGTAAATCCATTTGCCCTGAGTTTCCCCTGCTATCCCACCTCCTACTCTAAATTGATGTTGTCAGCACTCATGATTTTATCACAAGTCTTGTGATGTTTGATGTTTCACTTATACTCCAGCTACTACAGTTGTGTAATGAGGTTAGAAACTCAGCTTTCCTCTTTCTTTAATTTAAAGTCAGTTTCTAGTCCTAATGGTTAGACTATAAAGCTTGCAAGTGTGACCCAGGTGGACCCTAACAGCTCAAAAACCAGAAAGCACAGTAAAAGAACTCCACATTTATAATTTCACAGACAAGCTTGTGATTTTGAGGGTCAAACTGTAGATCTTGAACATTTGGAGCTGGCAATAGCAGCTTGGAAAAAAAGTGCTTGAACAAAGTCCCACACCAGGGAGGCATAGCAGTTATTATACCACAGTGATAATTCCCTTTTCAGACATGCACATTTTCCTATTTAGTTTGTTATGCAGCATCTCAGGGCTCAGCCCCAGCCTGCCTGGTCTGGAGGGGATCATCCTGGTGTGTAACAATTTGCCTCATGTTGGAGGGCTCAAACTGCTCCTTGTGCTGACACAGGGGAGAGGTTTTGCAGCACTTCTTAGTCCCCACAGGCTGGCAGGTTTGTGCATAAAAACCTGTAAAACCAGGAATGTTCTGACTTCCAGTCTAGGAAGTTGATCTGCCTTTTGTAAAGCTCCTTCAAAAAACCAGGAATACCCCACCCCTGCCAATCCAGCAACAAAGGGGCAAAGAACCAGACAATTCAAATATGGAAATACAGTAACATTGAAAACAGCTGGTTTGACTTACAGTGCCCAGAATGTGCCAACTGCAGATTTTGATGTACAGACCAAAAATACTCAGCTAATGGGTTTGGGAAAAACCAAGCTTCCCACAGCAACAACTCAAATTTGAAGGAGACATCCTATTTAAATGGAGTTCCAAATAATCAAAGACTTCCCAATGTATCCCTAAAAGTATGAATTTCACCAAGAACTGGGGGGGTATCCAAAGCAATGGGCAGAGTCTGAGTGTGGTGTGGGCACATTGGTCAAAACTCCTCTGCAGTCACAGACTGGTGGTGCCAAAGGTCCCTCTGTGCTTGCCCTAAATGATGGTGTAATCCATTCTGGAGGTGACAAAATTACAAATAACTGACAAAACCTAATTGCAAAGAGAAGGTGAAAGTCCATGAGACTCAAATACTACCTGAGTGTACAGAATAACAAGGGAGGTTTTTGTGTTCCACAAATATAAAAGGGTACCAAACTAAAACTGGATAACATTTTCAAAGAACTAAAGAAGTTCAACTGATTCTACACTGCTCCTGTTAATAATTTTGTCCCTGAATTCATCTGTAATTTCCATGTGGTGATTTCCATGAGACTGACACTTTGCTTCTAAACTGCTTCCCCTGTAAAAAGCTGAAGAAACCATTATTGACTCTTGATCCCTTTGCTGAGTGTTTCAGAGGGCACACACATCTCTGTATCACAAACCACATTATTTGGGCCTATGGACTTACATTTTTTTACCTTTTCATGTCATCTCTGATAGAGAGATGCAGTTAGCTAATGGAACTTTTTCTAATTTGTGATGAACTTTTGATTCTGATAATGAACTTTCTCTAATTTAAAGGGCTGTGAAAAAATCTCTGTCTTCCAAGAGGTGTATTCTTCAGCCTTAGGAACTTCTAAATAACTTTTAAAAGGCTATACAAAATATTGGAAGGATCTGCATCTTCCATATATTAGTTTCTGTGAAGAGGAACTTTCTTCTTGATGTTTTCCAGCTTCTTTCTAGCTCTGTTATCTGCAATTACTTTCAAATACACCCAAGTCATCATCCTGTACTGAAATGAACTGTCTCTTCCTCTCACCTAGGCAGGCCTGTGCTGCTGGCATAACAATGTCAGTTGTATTTTTGAGATCTAAAATGAATAAGGTTTAAAAGATTTTCCCTCCTGTATTGCCCCTGCTTCCATGGCAGTCTGGCAGGACTCCTGTTGCTGTGGCAGGACAATTTAATGCTGGTTGTTGTTTTTTAAATAACAGAAAGTGTGTAAGTTCCTTGTGGCACCCGTGTAGAAAAAGCTGTGTTCAAGCCATTGATTTGACTTTGAAACTCCACAACATATGAGTTAAAGTGCTGGAATTCTGTCCTCTGAGTCTGTCTCCTTTTCTGCCTCACTAAGCATTAATTATTGTGGTCTTGACATTCTGTTCTGCTCTTTTTCTTCTCTTTCCTCCTCCCCAGTCTCCACTGTCACTCCCAGTGGCTGGGGAGTCTTTCCATTAAAGCAATCCTGTTCATCTCCCAATAAAGGGCCATCAGCCAACACATTCTGGGCCTGAATTCATCTCATAAATATTGGTACAGGCTTAAATAAATGCAGTCCTTCATTTAATGTACTAGATTTCAATGGAATTACATGGGGAATTAATTTGCCTCTGATTGTAGTCTGAAAAACAATAAAATAGGGAAATGCTTAGAATCCATGGCTCAGCTTTCCCAACTGGATGAAGGATGGTTCTGCCCATTAACCAAGACAGGAGCAGATTCCTGATGCTCATGCCTTTTCTATACAAACACATAATATTTTAGGCCTTACTGATACAAGGCCAGAAGGATCTCTAGGTGACAGCTGCCCTGACATCAGCCTGTGGACCTGTCTGTAATGTCATGTATTTCAGTATGTCTGTAATTCCTGCTGCATGTGACAACACTTATTTTGGGATGTTTCTGCCTTTGGAGAATAAAAAGAGTTTTCATTTGTGCAGCACTTTACAAAGAGGTGCCAGCAGCAGCTCCAGGGGTCAGTGTGCCAAGGTCCAGCAGAGGGTGAGCAGCTGGCCTGGCGTGTGCTCCGTGTGTAGCACTTGTTCACTCCCTGTGCCTTGTGACTTGCTCTGTACCCGAGCAAAAAGCTGAACATCAGGATATTCCAGTACAACTGGATGGGAAGTCACACAAGTAAAGGACTCATGATGAACTTTTCAGTTAAAACTTCAAACCTTTTTTTTTTTATTCCATTTATTCATCTCCCATATTTTCTGCCTTCCTATTATACACTGCTCTGTTTCTTTACCATATTTTCCCCCATTGCTCTGTGCCTTTTCCTTCCCAGATGAAACATCTCTCTTTTTTCCATTGACTGCCCTTTGTAGGTTCTCTCCACATAGCTCATAATTTCTCTCCCTCACCTCCCCCACTCATCCCAACATCTTGGGCAGGAGTGATTGAAGGCATGGAGTCTGAAAGAGCAAACCAGTCTCTAGAGAGAGAAACACTGCAGATCATTATCTTCCTCACTCTGTTAATGGAGAAACAGAAAATATGTGAAGTCAGCTGATAACATAATAAATGTGTGGATGAAAGTCCTTTTGCTGCAAGAGATATTATAAATATAAGGTACCTATAAGTATTTGATCTGAGCAAAGTCTTCCTTGAGTCTCAGTATTCCCATTCTAGGTCCATGTGTAGCTGATGTCTGTAGGAACACACTGGAAATCCAGATCTGTACATGAATTAAATGAGTGAGGTTTTATCATAGAAGGTGCAGGAAAGCATTTTTTATCTCTTCCAGAGTGGTCAGCACACAAATTCCAGTAGTTTTCATGATTATTGACACCCTGATAAAACTGATCTGGCCAAGAGCCTTTTCCTGGTTCTTCATGGATCAGTTAGATCAGTCTTCACAGTGAAAAGTGCTTGAACTGTAGCATTATCATTTCAAATAATTTTCTAACTGCTCTCTGAAAATAGAAGAAAAATAAGAATACAATAGTTGAGACTCCTTATAAAATCTTCCTGGAGGAGTCCAAGGATACTCACCATTGGTCTCAATGGACTTTCCACACATCCTTGAAAGGAATTCATTAAGCTGGAAAAGCTGGCTAGAAACCAGTCTTCCTATAATGTCTTCCATAATTTGCTCCAAGGGACACATTTATAGTCACTCAGCCTTTTTTATGGATCTTGTGCAAGATGAAGGGCTGGGTCACAATTGCAAGGCTTTAATGAATAGATGTTTGTTACATGCCACAACCCAAATAATTTTTCAAGCATCTCAGCACTGCACAGTCTTTTCAGTCTGGACTTCCCCAAGGATATGGGACAGCATGATAGCTGCAGCCTCTGGAATCACAGGGAGATAGTGCCTGGTTTTGTTCCCTCTTCCACACTGACCCATTAAGGCACAGAGAGAAAACACCCAGCAATTGCAAATTTCTACTCTTGATTTTGTTTCCTGAAGAGTTGAAGATTTCAGTAATTTCTTTTTATTCATACAAATTTCACTGTATACAGGCTTATATGGAAACAAACTACAATAGGAAGGCTCCTCCAATTAACAAAACTTCACTGAAATTTTATCTATCAGTCATGGCCAGATCTCAGGATAACATTTTGCTTTTCTAAGAGTCCCAATATCTTCTTCATGAACTCTGTTTAATTTTGTAAGAATTGTCTGTCATTTCCATTCCACCAAATGATGCCATTTTTGGGTGTGAAGCCCACTGATGTTTTAGAATAAGGTGACCTTTGACTACCAAATACAAATTTAGTCAGAAACTTCTTATCTGAAGGAAGCCCATATTAAGAATTAGTTCCCTTCCTAATTGTACTTACCTTTCTGAGAAAATAGAGCACTTGGACATTGGACTTTTTTGCTGGATATTTTCCACCTGGCCACAAACACTGGAAGTCATGTCTTAGCATGGTAAACTGAGTTGGTGTTGCACAAAGAAACACTGAATTCATTTGTGTATTGCACCAGAACCAGCCTTGAGTCACCATATTGATATACAAAGGATCAGATAGTAAACTTTTTATTAGCAGCCAGGAATTTCTTTTGAAAATTATTCTTTTTTTGACATGCCTACATATGGCCTGAAGGATGCTGGTACTGTTCTCCTTCTATCAAAATAGGATATAATGTGTGACTGTGTTCTAGAAAAGTGTTACCTTTTTTAACAGATTTATAATTTTTTAATGTCAGACCACCACAGAGCTTTCAAGCGATAGCTGCTGGCCAAAACTTGCATTAGGAAAGTGCACATTCTGCTCCATTTCCCTCAAGGAAGGAGAGGTAAACGTGGCCCATCTGGACTGGGAGGGCCAGAGCAGAGGTAAGGAGGCACAGCTCCCCTGGTTCCTGCTCTGCTCTTCCTGGGGCTGCTGCTGGATTGATCCATGGCAGCTTCAAAAGGAGATTACAGAACCTTTCCTGCAATTAACAATCCCTTGCTTTCGTGCCTGTATCCATATTTAAGAAAAAAGTTGTCTTACTGAAGAGCAGTAGCAGCTCTCCGGGGCAGCTGTTGGGCTCTGTGCAGACAGACAGACAGACAGGCTTCTCCTGCCCCAGCCTCTCAGCAGCAGTGCTGGCTCGGGCACTGAGCCCCGTGGCTCCTGCACAGGGGCTGGCACGAATCCGCTGGGGTCGGGGCAGGGTGAGCTCACATCCGACTGCACCTGCCTGTGCTGACGGAGTTAAAATTGGGGCTGGAAGAAGAAACAGGAGCAAAGCTACGGGAGCACCTGTGAGCCCGCCTTGCGCCGGCAGCCGGAGCGCCCCGAGCCGGGGGTGCTGCAGCCGCACCCGGCCGGGGCTGCTGCGCTGGAGCTGCCGGGGACACGGGGACAGGCTCTGGAGCTGCTTCCACACTGCCCGCAGGAGTCCAGCAGCAACAACAGCTCTTGCAGAGTTTCTGCAGGCAGCCCATACACCCATTTTTTCCCGAAATGTCAATACAAAAGTGACAATGTGAAATACCAAAGGAGGGATATTGTATTCTGCTGGATCTCGGCTACGCCGAGAAATGGAAGGCACAGTGGGATTTCTTTGCCTCCTGAAGGGGTGATGGAGACAATATTTGTGGTGGAGGGGAAACAATATTTATGGTGAATTAGCACTGCTGACAGACATACCTGGTACACAGGGCTGGTGGAGGCTGTTCTTCCATCGGCAGGGGAAAGCGGTGCACTGTAAAGCTCAGTGGCATTTTGAAATACTTGTAAAATCCGTGCAGCACAACCTGAAACTATTATTAACCACTTAGTCACAGCGCTGCTAATTGCAAGTCACCTCAGACCAGGGAAGCTGGGTAAGGAACTAAGCTCAGGAACAACGACCACCTACTTTAGGCCACCATTAGTCATTGCTGAAATTAAGTGACTTGACTCCAGCAGGATGAACCAGGTCACCTTGGCTGGATATTTGGGCTTCACATGCAGAGAGCAAGTCAAAAAACCAGTCTGTTTTCCTAGAGACAGGAGGTTTTGGGGGGATGTACACAGTGCTAAATGTTGTGTTTGCCTTCATTCCCCTTCCTTCCCCTCCCTGAACTCCCATCCCTCCTCTCAGGGCTGCCCTGGATCCCTTTGGGATCTTGGCCCTGGAGGAACTTCTGTTGGGCACTAAACTGACCTGGGCCCATTCTTTATTAAGAAACAATCAGTGGTACTGGGCTGAGCAGAGTCTGTAGTGCCCTTTTCCTGCTTCCTGTGGGGTGCTCAAACTGCTGTGAAAGAGACGGGCAGAGATCTCAGCTCATCACTGTGTTTCTGTTAGCATTTGTCAGTGTTTTCTGAGAGTGCCCTTCCAGTGATCTTTTGAATTCTATGTCGGAACTGGCCAAAATCTGGATTGCAGGAGGGTTTAGGTGGGAGACTGACCAGGGCCCCTTGGGGAATCAGGCAATGATGGTAGTTAGGCAGTGCTCTCTTTGGTATTTCTGGAACTAAGGACTCTAAATTCTGTCCAAATCCAGATGTTAAGGAGCAGGGATAAACTCTGAGTATCCTTCTAAAAAAGCCCTCAGTATATAAACTGCTCCTGCCCACAGACAGCCACATTGTTTGGGTCTGTGGCAGAAGGAAGAGGGGTCAGGTGTTTCTTTTGTGCTCAGTGAAATGATATCTGTGAGCCCGAGGAGCTGGAAGGGATATCTGAGGTCGCCAAGTTCAGCCCTTCACTACTGCAGACAAACATGATGTAATCCCTTTCATTACATGGGCAAACTTCCATTCTAAAAGTAGTTTTGCTTGTTTTCCTTTTTTTTTTTCTCCCTTTGCTTTGCTCTCCTGTCCTCCTGCAGTGAAGTTATGCCCAACCTTACTTTTAGTTTTTGAGCTCGTGTTTGTTCCCAGCTAGTTTTCCTGTTATACTCTTACGTCTAGTCCATGTCTCCACATTTTTGGTATTTCTGGTGAGTGGAAATGGAAGATGATGAAATCCACAGGAAGAGAGTTCAGTATCTCTATTTGTGCTTATTAACTACTCAGCCCACTAGTGCTTGATTAGGCAATTTTGAGATACAGGCAAATGATAATTACATTGGTCACAATACATTTAACTGAACATCTGAAGTATCCATTAAAAAGAAAACCCTTCTAGAACAAGAACTTTTATTTTATTAAACGATTTAGAATTTATTCATATGGCTCTTAAAGATACTTATAGCTGAATTATAAAGTAGTTTATTTCACTTAGTGTCACTTTACATTTTACCAGTTGGAAGATCTGCAAAGTGTTTCACAAGGCAGAGATAAGTCCCCTGGAGCCTCCTGACTCCATCTGAAAAACCTGGGCTCCTTTGCTCTCCCTTTGTTTTAGCACATTCCAGCTACCAGTAATCCCAGTCAGCCAGAGCCCCCACCAGCAATCTGGCATCTCTTTGCTCTTCATCTCTGTCACATTGGACTTGGGAGATCGTTTGAAGCCAGTTTTGTAGTGGAGGTAGAACAGAAAAGCAAAGGCTTGGGAGCAAAATGATGAGGGTAGAAAAATGTTCTCTAAGTGTGTGCAGGTGACTGTGGTTAAAAGGAAGTGTGAACATTTGCTGGCTTGCCTAGCACAACAGAACACTGCAAGCCACTTTCCCTTGCAATACATTCGAGGCAATTTTATTCTGAATTTCTTTCCAAGTAAAATTTTAAACTTGTTTTCTGATCAATTTAACACATTGGTCCCTGGGACATTCTGCTCAATGCCTATCAGGCTACTTCTTCCTCCTATCCCTGCTCAAAGCTTGGCTCTCCCTATCACCTACAAAATAAAATAACTTGGATGGGTCTAATCAGCATGATGGATATTGATTCACAAAGACACAGGACCTGTTGGAATTTGTATCCATGCACTATCAGCATGTACTGATTCACAGTCACATGAAGCCAATTTGAATTTTTATATATGCATCATCAGCACTGCATGTATCGGTTCACAAACACAGAACCAATTTGCAAATGCATCCATAACCCCAAGTGGCACAAGACATCCATTTGGATGTCTTGACTCCATTTGGATATCTCAGCTCCATTTGGATGTCTCAGCTCACAGTTTTTACAGAGTGGGCTCCACTTTAGGTCAGTTCCTTGAGTGGTTACACAGGTACACACACAGACCTGGGTGCACTGACTGCCTCTAAGACCATTTTCCCTCTCTGAGGTTTGGCTGCCAGGGCTCCAGGCCAGCTCAGATGTGCTGTGGCTGCAGCCTGGGAGCAGGCTGCTGGGAAGAGACCGTGTGGGAGGAACTGGGAGAAATCCCACTGGCAGCTGACCCCTTCTATCCAGAGCTGCTCTCCAGATCCCACCCCGGGTCTGTGCCCGGGTGATGCTGCAGCTACATCTGAGCCTGGCCTCATCCCTCTCTGAGCCTCACCTTGCTGGGTCTTGGAGCAGCCTCATCCCACATCCATGGTGCTCCCTGGCCCCATGCACAGTGTGGTCGTGTGCCTGAAGCCCAGAAGAGTGGTCCTCTTGCCTGTTTTGGGGCAGGGAAGGCACAGACACATTTCCCTTGCATTCAGGATGAGCAGCACTGGGCCCTGTTCCTGTGCAGGCACCTGAGTGCTGTGGTCATGTATATTTCTATAAATAATTACTTCACTTCATCACTTGCAGCCTCTTTTCATCACCTCCTTTCCCTCAGACCGATGGCTGTTTAGGGATGGAAGGTTTTTTTCCTCTCTAGCTGGAACAAGGCCATTCAATGGAGTGAGCAGCAGGAGGTACTGAAAGAGAGATACTGTTAGCACTGTTTCCACATGCCCAAAGAGTGATCTTTATGCAGCTGAGACTACAAGGGATATCCCTTAAAATAAAGGCCAGCTTATTACCCATCTTCTCCAACTCCTGTGGAACTAAATATCCTGAAGTTGAGAGAAGCTGCTGCACAAAGCGTCTTTATAGCTCTCAGTGTGCCTTCTTTGCTGGCTCCAGCTGCCCCTACACTGTTTTTCCTCACTCTTTTCTTCAATATTTTTTCCAGTTGACTTAGTTATTACAGTACATGGACCAGACTGAGGAAAATACACTGAAGGTCGGAGCTGGCAGAGCAGGGAGAGCTGCGAGGGAAGTGCCTTTGCCATCCCATGACATCATCCGTGCGTTAATTGGTCGCATTCCCGCGGATGGGAGGCACTGGCCGGTGTCCTTGGGCTCACTTCCGTGATACAGAACAGAGACAGTGCCTGTCTCCTGCCAGCCTCTTTCATTGCCAGCCTTCTGGCAAAGCTTAGGACATTTATAAAAACAGTACAGTACTTTATTTAGCCTCTAGTGAGAAAAAGTCACTTCGCAGCTCCAGTTTAGGCACAAGGCACTAACAAGGAGATTAAAAAAATATTTCCTTTACATAAAAACATTTCAAGCGAATACATGAAAGTTGATTTGTATTCCAGATGACCTCGCAAACCAGGAGATTGAGCTGTGCCTTTTATCTCCAGAGAAATGGGTTCAAATCCTGATTAGCCCATAGAGGAAATTCCATTTAATGGTGTAATTTTGGTGGGCTGAAAAGCTGTTCCCTGCCTAGAACCACCATCTATTATGGCATGATTGGCAGTCTGTGTTCAAGACAGAACAAGAACTTCACCTCATCTCTACTCTTATTACTTCAGCCTGCCATGAGCTTGCAGTTCCCAACCCTCAGCTCCCACAGAGCCTGAGAAAAGAGGGGATTTGTGGCATGAACAGAGTCGCCACAGCTGTGTCCGGGCAGGGCAGAGCCTGCCTGCGGCTACTGGGGCTCGTGGTGGGGCCAGGAGAATGGAGAGGTGGCACAGGGGAGCCTGAGAAAACAAGGAAGCTGTTGGAATGAAGTTTCAATGGAAGGAGATGGAAAGTAGGCAACAGGAAAAAAAAAAGGAATGAGGATGGACAGGGAGAGGATGAATGGATAAGCAAAGGGTGGGATGAAGGTATGCCCAGAGCTGAAGGCAATAAAGCAGAATGGGTGTAACTCTGTTTAAACAGCAGAAGGAAATGTCAGCTGTGGGAGGGAGTCACCCAGGGTCACGATGTCACCAAATGTTCTCACTGTGGCTGGTGGTCCTGGTGTAGAAATGCCCTTAGACCTCACAGCATTGTTGTTTCCTCAAGTCTTCATTATTCAGAGCACAAAACACTGTTTTGCAGGGGAGCAGAAAATCTGCAAGAGAGATCAGCAGCCAGCTCAGGCCTCTGTCATATCTCTGCAGAAGCCACAGATTAAGCAAAGAAAGGCTCATCTTCAGTCTAAGCAGTGCAGTATTTCCATATTGTCTGGCTGAATTTCTGGGGTCAGTGGGAAAGGCCCATATGGGGTCCTGCCAGGTGTTCTCCATAGGCAGAGCAAGTGGAGGAAGGCAACAGGAATTTTCACTGTGACACTGGTGAGCCTTGTGACCCTGTTCAGAGAAGGGCTGTGAGCAGACACAAAACTGTCACTCTGAGGTGGTGCAGGAGCGGATGAGGATCTGTAGGTGATGGCTATGAAAGTATTGCTGCCACACCAGGACAGCTTTTCAGCCAAACCTCAATGTTCTCTCTCTGTCCTTTTCATAACCACCTTGTGTGTGAGAACAAGGGATGTGCTCACAAGAGACTTGTTTGCGGTGGTCTTACTCAGGACAACAAAATCTGAGTTTAGAAGGGCATTGATAATGAGGAAAAATGTTATAAAATCAGCCTGATGATGAAGTGCAAGCTACAGCACTCTGGGAGGAGAAATACAAAAAGAGGATTTTCCATCTAGGCAGCAGCAGCAGGAGGGACTGAGGGTGCAGAGGGGACAAAAGGCTGAGGGTAAGGACAATATCAGGTTTCCTTTCCTGGCTGCAGTTCCTCCAGCTGTGAAAGCTGCTGTCCATTATCCTGTTGCTCATCATCTCCTCCCACCTCAGGTTTCAGCTTTTTCATACCTGTTTATCCTCAGCTTCACCTGGGCCTGCTGAACTGGTGATCAGGAAAGCCCTGTTATTTGAATTATTGCCTCTAACCTGGACTGTTCACCCAGATTGTGTTTGGAGCAATCCCCTGGCAGTTACGCTGCTGACCTGGGAGGGGGAGAGCCTGCAGCTGGGGGGTGGTGATAAGCAGCTGGAGTGGGTGAAAAGAAATAAACTTTTCACCCAGCTCAGCTGCAGGCAGAACAGGATGTGAGACTGCAACCTAAGACATAGGAGATAATTATTCTACTCCACTTGGCACCGGTGAGGCCTCAGCTGGAATAGAGTGTCCAGTTTTGGGTACTGTGCTGTAAAGAAAAATGTAGACAAACTGGAGAGAGTCCAGGAGAGAGACACTAGAAATATCAGAGGCATAGAAGGAACAACCTAGGAGGAAATGTTGAAAGGATTGTTTGTTTAGTCTGGGAACAGCAGAATCTAAAGAAGAGCTGTGATAAAAATCTTGCACTATTTTAAAGTTTATTGTAAGGAGGATGGTGATAAATCTTTCTCCATGCTTGCTGGGGGATAGGGAAAGAAGGAACCGGCTTTATTTGCAGATAATAAAATTTAGGTTTGACATTAGGAAAAACTATCTAGATAAGAGGGTGATGTTGTAAAACCAGGCAGGGAGTGAATGGGTCTTGTTAAAATTCAGAAGGGTGTTTTATTTTAATAATGAGCATCGAAAGAATAAAGATGTTTCTTGTTTAAATAACTTCTGGGCTAATGCCTGGGATTGGGTTTCCACATGCTGAGAGTCCAGCCATGTGGATGCACTTGCAAGGAACAGCTCTTGGCCTGCAAGCAGGTCAGATACTCTCCTCCATGAGTGGTGTATGCAAACCCCAGCAGCTTGTGACTGATCTCCTTTTCTACATATTCCTGCAATACAAATAAGCCATCATGGAATACAAGGATCTGTATAAAATTTTACAAATGTAGGAATAACCTTTCTCTTATGATCCCATTTCTGGCCCCACTGTATTTCTTCCTTGCAGGTTCATACATCTCTATATCTCTAATCCCTTGTTTGTAGATTTGGTATGTGCACACAGCCAGAGACACATCCCTGATTGCTGTTAATCCTTTGAGTGTTTTTACATTGTACAGCATATGTCCAGGGAAAGTTCTGTCTTGTGCTTTAATGATACTCCCTGATCCTCCAGCGACACTCCTGAAACAGAAAACCACACCATCCTGTTTCCATCCCAGGGAGTTCTCAGGCTGTGAATTGGGTTTTATTCCACATCACAGAAACAAAGAACCTCTGAATATTTTCAGAAGTTCAGTCTGATGTGTTTGCAAACCTAGAAAAGAAATGGAAGGTTGGTATAGAGGCTGGATGTGGAGGAAGGAAGTCGGCACACAAAGGCCCCACACGGCATCTTCAGACTTGCCTATGACCTCGCAGGGGTCAAAATCCATGGCTGGAGCTGGTCAAAATATTTTTTGAGGCCTGTGATAGAATGTGTTTTTCTCATGAAGTAAACTCTATCAGAGAATAAATATATTAGCTATTTTGAGGGTGTTGAGGCTCTGGAACAGGTTGCCCAAAGAAGTTGTTGATGCCCCACTCCTGGAACTGTTCATGGCCAGGCTGGACAGGGCTTCGAGCACCTGGAAGGTGTCTGTGCCCCATGGCAGAACTGGAATGAAGTGATCTTTCAGGTCCCTCCCAATCCAAACCTTTCAATGATTCCATGATTCTAATATTAATTAGTTTGGATTTTAAGTGTAACTTCAGGAATGAGTGCTTTCTGCTACAGGGTTTTACTTTAGTTGCAAAATCTGTCAGACATGTTTTACTTTGAATTCCCAGTATATGTGCTTAACCTTCATTGCACCTTGAGGTAATTTATCTGTAAATGAACACTAATCAAGAAACCTGAAGTCATGTGGGATGCTTCTAATATTTTGAAGATAAGTAATATTAAGCCTAAATCACATTTAAAGAGGATATTAATTGAAGTAGTAGAGCAGGACAAATCAGTAAAACAGAACAGCCAAACTGGGTTATAGTTGCATTGCTTTCCACAAAAGCACAAAGTACCCATGGGGTATTAATTACCATATTAATTAATATTTTTTACAGTTCTTTGCAGAAAAGAGGTGTCTACACCATGTGTTATGCAGAACCAAGAAGTGGCCGGTCTTGCCTATTAAAATAAACTGGGAAAGGAAACCAGATGTCAGGAACCTCCTCTGCTGGGGGATTGCTGGTTCACAGGAGAGCTCCTGGAGATGCTTTGAGCTCACAGCTCCATGGTGAGCCTTCCAGCCCCTAAACCCTGGCAGTTCTGCGGGAGATTAGGATAACTCTGTGCTCCCAGGTCTTCCTGACAGAGCTGCAGCATCATGAAACATTAACTGGGACAGAAAAAGAAGACAGGAAAGGGTTGGAGGGAGGAGAGGGGGGACTCATCATCCTTGATGTAGATATTGAACAGCTGGACTTCAAAGACTGTGTTAGTCACCCTAAGCTCCATGTAAAGTCAGTGGAGAGGAAAAGGAACTCCAGATACAGGAAATGCCTGATTCCCTGCTGCCTATAGGAGACATGTAGGTACCTGGACAGTGGTGAAGTTAGCTGAGGTGACTTTGCATGCCTTATTGGTTATGGCAGTCTCCTGGGAGGAGAGATCCTGAGCTCTGGCCTCTGCTTCAGGAACTTCTGATGGAGTTTGTGCAGATTACAGGTCACACAGACACAAGCATTAGTGAATGCAGAGTGTCCCTTCTTCCTCCAGTTGAGTGCATTATCCCAGGGGCTGAGGTATGCTGAGGAAAGTGGGAGATGCATATGTGAGTGTCCTTTTACAGGAGAAGGAACTTGGTCCACGTGCTGCTTCCAGGAGAGTGCTTTGACCATTAAGCAACTGAAAGTGGAAACCACGTCCTGCACAGCCCCTGCTCTGCGAGGCAGCAGGGCTGCCATTACCTTCTGGGGGAGGAAGACCTGCCAGGAGGTCTTGCAGCAGCCTCAACAGACTGGTTGTTTCAGGGAGTTTAGGCTGAAGAGCAGTTTCAGAGCCCTGATGGACTTGGAAGTGAGCTGGGTGCTGAACTTTAAGACTTGTCAGGCCTGAGGCTCTACCTAGGGAGGAGCACAAGATGTCACAGTTAAAAAGACTGGCTTTTCACTCTCCACACCTGACATCTGGGCAGAGAAAACCTGAATCTCTCCCAAGGGTATCAAACCCAGCTCCTGTTGTCTTCCCCCGCGTTTCTGGCAGCCCTTGGATGACCCATGGTGGATCACAGGGGTGAGGCACCAGCTGAAGGGCTCTGGGTGACAGCTGCTCCAGGACACTGCTGTTTTTCCCAAACCTTGCAGCACACCCCAGTAAAAGCCTTGCAGGCAGAAGGCTGTGCTGCAGACCAGTGGGAGGGAGACCAGGAGAAGGAATGACACAACACATTACAGCCAAAGAAAAGGATTCTGCATCAGGGATTATGTAACTTTTGACATGTCCTACATATCACGATCCAGTACCAGGGAGCTCATGCTGTGCCCTGCCACGTTAGCAGGGCTCACTTTAGACAGCCACTGTTAAATGACATTCCTGTCCTGTCAGAGCTTCTCCAATTTCATGTCTACCACGTCCTCCTGGGGCAGCTCCTCAGATCCCATGTGCTGCGTGGCACCAGGCTGGAGCTGCACGCTGCACGTGCCTGTGCCCGGCCTGTGCCAGGGGAAGCTGCTCTTCTCTCCTATTTCAGCTCCCTGCAGAAGGACGGAGGCTCGTGGACGAGCCCTTCACCCCACTGCAGGCCAGCACCCAACAGGACGTGGTTTGCATTTAACTGCACCTCAGGAGTAGGAATTCTCATTTGGGAAGCAAAATCCTTTGGCACTGTTACCAGACCAAACCCATCCCTGCTGGCTTTACGGCCCCTGATGGCTTTTCCACATTTCACATGGGACTGAGCTCTCAAATGCATTTTACAAACTTGACCAACTCCCTCCAATGTCTGCTGGGGTTTGTTTTCCCACTGATATTTTGCTTATTCCAAATTAACTCCACACCTTGATATTTTTTTTTTTCATAAGTTTTTTTTTCTTACAGCAGAGAAAATGGGCAAGTGAAAGAGCATCACACGTACAGTCTGGGAAGAGCACAGACAGCCAGGCAGCCATTGCAGGGGTTTGGCACCTCGCTCAGGAATGAGCACATGCAGGTAGAATGTTATTCTGCTGCTCCTGCTGAGCACTCAGCAGTTCAGTCTCTGCTGAATCCCAATGTCGAGCAAAAAGCAGCTGGTTAAGGTGGAATTTGAAAATCAGTCATAAGATAAACAGGTTGCAACATTAAGCACTCTCCAAGGGAAAAGCAGTGTGCAGCATATGTTCTTACTTTGGAAGATATTTAAAAAAAAAAAAAAGAACTTTAATGGACTCTTCACTGGCTTATGGTAGTGGAGCTGTTAATTAATTAAATAACTATATGTGAATGGCATCCATTGGGAAAGAGCCTCACAGCTTCCAGATGCCAGTTATTGGCCCCATTACGGACCTAAAACTATTACAGTAAATCATTACATGCTCCAAGATGAACTGGCACACGATTGCTGTGAGAAAGGATGGAGCTATTCTCACTTGTGCCATTTTTTGCCAGTTTTTATCTAGTGAGATTAATTAGTCCTTTTAGAAGTGCAAGTCAGAGCTATAAAATATTAAAGGATATTCCATCAATGGAGTGGAGACCTGCTTAAGCAGGGCTTTTAAAACTTTTGGATGTTCACGGGTAGATGGAAGTTGGAAGAGATAATGAACAACATCTGATTTTGATTTTTTTTTAAAGAAAGGTCAGATTTATAGCTAGTGGGACTGCATGAAGCCTCCTTTGTGTGCTATAGGAATACTCAGAGGAGGACATTAAAGTTTATCACTGAAGTTCAGGTGCCAGGTAAGCAAACAGTTTCTCAGGCCAAAACCAATCATTTAAGGCAGTTATTCCAAACAGAAAATCAACCAAAAAGTATTAAATAACCTTTTAGCCTGGATCCCCTGCTGGGAGAGGAACATTTTCTGACATTGGATGACAGCCTAGAATCTATGATCTGGCCTAGAAATGGCTTTTTTTTTTTCCTTCTTTTTTAATTAATAAGCTGTAAATTTTCACCCCAAATGACCACTGTGGACCTTTCTGTCTTTTTAGGCTGTGAGAGGGAAAACCACTGAGTCACCTACATCATCGCTTGCCCAGACAGAGCTTCCTTTGAAAATCCTCTTGCCTGCTCTGTCTGTTTTGAAGCCCAAAAGCTGAGTACTGAAGAGGCACTCCAGGGACTGTTTATACAGTTTACCCAATAATTAGTTCTTAGAGACATTAATTCATGGATAGACACTTCCTCTGAGAAATTATTCCACAGCTGAAATTCCTCCCACAGCTGGCTGGACGAGGCAGGCTGAGCACATGGGGCTGCAGATTTTGCAGTCCAGAGCTGGGGAAGAGCAGTGCCGAGGGATCTGCTGCTGACACTGTCCTCTTGCTCCAAGCCCTGCTCTGAACCACGTGCGAAATCTCTCGCCTGAACCTGAGTTCAAGCAGGGTTCAAGTGGGGCCAGAGGGGCCAAGGGGGCTACAAGGAGCCACTCTCGCTGGTGCTGGTAACCAGCCCTCCCACACAGCCCTGCCAGGGCAGACTGAGAGATGCCAGCACTGATAGGCCTCCCCTGCTTAACACAACAACCTGTTTGTCCAGAAGGACAGACAGGATCTCCCCTGGCTCAGTGGGAAAGTGTCCCAGACTGTTCCGGAACAAAGAGCCTCCACTCGCCCCCGGGACATTGAGCAGGGGTGGCAGTGGGGCTGTGGGTGAAATGCTCTGCTGCTTGGCCACATCACATCCAGGTCAGCCTGGCTTGGAGGACATAATCCCTTCCCTAGACATGCTGTACAGGACACAGGGTAGACCATGTGTCCAATAGCTGTTCATCGTGGGTAGAAAAATATGGTGTTTGTTGGGTGAGGGGATTCACCAGAGAATGGATAGCTCAGGGAAACCAACCTCATCTCACTGCTTCTTCTAAAGCAAAGGTAAGGCCACATTCACACAAGTTCTACAGGGAAGTGAGGCTTACTGTACGAGAAAAGCATGAGTGAGGGTTTGCTGACTAATCCCTAGTTAAAGGAAACAAATTGATTTATTATATGAGCATGACAAATTGAGGCACCGGTCTTGCAAGTTGGGCTGTGTGAGCAGCTCCCTGTGTCCACGTGGCTCTGATACAGCCCAGTAAGGCTGACAGCTGGGAGTTGTAGTTGCCAAACCAGGAATATTGCTGGCTCGATCGCAAAAGGTTGGAAAGTTTGTGGTTATACTTTTCTGACGCGCCCGAGATTTGGGTGGGAGCCATGGGAGCTCCAGCTCCTCTGCTGAGGCACAAGGACAGGCAGCTGCTTTGTCAGCCTTCCCCAGCGTGTGTGCTGGTAAGAAAGCACAGCCTTTTCTGGTTTTAAATGAAAACAAATTGCTTTTAGGACCTTGGATCTGAAGAGGGGAGTGTCATCGTGTGTCCAACACAAACAAAAAACCGAGCTGAGCCAAGACCAGCCCAGTGCTTCTCTCCCATTCTCTGGCTGTAAACACAAGAGACTCCTCTTGGCTTGTGTGAGAGTGGGAGGGAACGCAATCACCAAGCAAAAAATGTTGTTTCTACTTGGTAGTTTAACGTCATGTAGGCAGGAGTTGTGCTTTTCTACTGAGCACACTTTTCTACTCCATGGAGTCCTTGACTGGCCTGTCCTTGTAGTAGAGGAAAATAAACTGAGATAAAATGCAGCTACTTTTCTTCTGCAACACAGATTATTACATTTTGTTGGATTTTTTCCTGAGTGGAACATACATACCAAAAATACCAGTGTGGTCCTAAGCTGTCAGCACATGACTGATGTGTTTGGTGGGAAAGGGCCCCAAGTCACTGGGGCATGGAGAGTACAGGGGACTGGGGACAGATGTTTAGATCATGGATTTTGATCCAGAACAAGGTGGAAGTGAGTTCCAGTCATCACAGACTGGGAATAGGACATTTGTCTGTGTGCATTGAGCCTGTGGATACCTCTGCAGGCCTCGGAATCACAACAGCCACTGTCAGCACGGCCTGATGTCCTTCTCCAGCCAGCACCACCTGGCTCTTCCTGTGCATGTGCTTTCCTAGCCACCACAGTAATTTTTTCATGCCCTATGTTCTGAGTAATTTGGGAAAGAAGCAGGGAAAAGGAAGAGAGCCATATATAATAATTGTAGAGTTAATGGTGGATTTCAAGTTTCTAGGTGGAGGAATAATGGATTAGTGTTGGAAGTCTGGTTCAGTTATGTATGTTCTGGCAGACACAGCTGGAGGAAACCTTGAGGTGTAGATGAAAAGTCCATTTTCACTTTGTAAAGATGTATGCACACCCTTAACTTTAAAGGTATAAATTTTCCCGTTGACTTCCCTGGAACTATTCATGCATTAAACATATGCATGAGCCTTTCTAGAAATAGCAATATAAATGAGGCTACCAAAATAGTTAACCAGAAATACTTTCTGTACAATGGAATAGAAAAATTTACAAGAGGTGTGCACACAGGAGCTCTTAGGAACAGATAACCGTAGGTCACACTGTTAAAGGACGGGGCATCATTGCTTGTGTATGAGAGGGTGTTTTCAGCAACCTACAGAGCAGACTGGAGTGCAGTTTGCTTTCGTTACGTTAATTAAGCAATTTACTGGAATTTAGCATGTGGCAGATTGGCAGGAGGCAAGTTTAACTTGGGTTGTGTGGCTGAGATCCTTTCACTGCGTTGACAGCCTCGAGTCCTGCCAACAGAGCAGCACACTCACTGCATTTCTGCTGGTGGCTTCTGTGCTAAGTCCAACTTAAACAATTCCATTGGGGCCTGACAAAGGGAATGGATAAAAATGAACAGGATCTACATTATTTGAGCAGTCTGTTGTGAGCAAGATATCCCGAGTCTGTTTATAAGTAATGAATTTTCATTCAAGCAGTATCTTACCTGGGCTGGCAAGAATTCTGTTAGCTATTAGAGCATAATTATTTTTTAATATTCACATGGAAAATGTTTTTATTTTTATTGTCTGTAACAGTTTCTTCACATTGTTTTTCTTCATAGGTTTATTGTCTAGGTTATGCTGTAGTCATTAGCATTTAAATCTATAGGTTGTTCTGGAGTTGCCATGGCTTGTTTGGGAACGTCAGCTACACAAACTTCCAGCAAATAAGCAAAATTGAGACTTGAGCTGGTGGTTGGAGAACAACATGAATGCAGCCTATAGCACACTCAAAACCAATAAAAGCCAAAGGCCGCTTGTTTGGCAAAGCTGCCCTATACTCAAGCCTTTTAGACCTGAGTTTGTTAAAACACCTTAAAACAGACCTTTAAGCTTTGCTGTTTTCATGGCAGAAGCCTGGGCAAGTCATAGCCTCCACCATCTTCTATGTTTCCTTTGACGAATTAAAAATGAGTACTCAAACAAGACCATCAACTAAAAGTCTGCAAAAAAGCAATTCCTTATTCAGGAGTACTTAAGGCTTTTATACAGTTTCACAGGATTGGGGGGGGTTGGAGTCTTTGTATCAAGACTACACTCTGACCTCTCTTTTCTTCTGTATTCAAAACCTAACGTCACCCTGCCCAGGATTATCTGGATCTGCTTTTCAGTATCAAGACCAATTAACTGGTGAGAAGGAAAGCTGTGGGGAAACAAGGCAAATCCAAAATGAGATGAGGCTTCAGTCTCTACTCCAGTCTCCGCTTGTATTTATTCTGGTTTCCAGCAGGCTTCTTTTGGCAAAGAGAGATTTACTGCTTGAGCTTTGGCACAGTGTTTCAGACAGGGAGGAGAGCTGGGACAGGAGACCACAGTAAAAAAATGTACCTCGCATTCAGTTTTCATTAAACAAAAGGATTTCTCCATTTCTTTTGAATGTCCTCTTCTATGTTATGATGGCTTTGCAAGATGAAATGCCTTCTGTCCTATCAGTGTGTTGCTGTTGTTCACAAGAATCCTGGTGGCAACTAAATATATGTTTTAGTCTGTGTATGAATTAACATTTTAGTTTTAGTACATCCTACCCCATAATTATACTGAATTGGTTTTGGGGAGCCTGAAAGCCTACCTGCTTCCCAAATATAATGGTTTTGACTTCAAATAAATGAGAGGACAACAGTGACACTGAAATCATCCAGAGCAGAAAGTAGCCAGGACCAATTCTCCATACTGAGAATTCAGCAGGTTTTGAAATTTTGCACTGATATTTGATGATTTCTTATCCTAACAAAAAGCACTTTTGTTTGTGCCACCTTTATTTTCCTTGCTCTTGGAGAAAACAGGTTGTAGGATCAAAAGATCTAGAAAACTGGCCTTGTTACTCTGTGTCTGCATTTTTATCATCTTCAGTCTCTAATTCAGCTGTGCTGCACATGTAAAAGTGCAAATTCAGAAGGAATAGTTCAGAGTTTGACTTTTGGCTTTCAGATCTGCAGAATTTTCTTCATACCCAGTGAGTTCATTTGAACACCTGCCTGCAGCGCCACCTGCTCTGTGTTCTAGCACTCTCTCCTACTTTTCCCATTGTCCATGGTATCTTTTATCAATCCATGAGTGGAGCAACACTATGTTGAAGAATGCACAGCCCAAACCACAGTATGTTTTTAGTTCAAAAAATAAACCCAAAGAATAGTCTTTTCTTGCCTTTGGGGTAGGATACCACATACACTCTATCTTACCAGAAAAGGAAGTATTGGGAAATTTTGTTTCCTAGAAGAGCTATTAGAAGCAGCAATAATACCCACACCAAGGCAAAGAGAAAAGCCTGTTTTGTAAATTTGACACTCTGTTATGCTGCTCTTTCTTGTTACTATTTGGTTCACAGCCATGAGGGTGGGTGAAGTATCACCAAGGGTGGGTGAAGTATCACCGAGACTGGTGGATGCAACAACCTCTGTCCTTCATTCAGAGCAGGAAAACCATTTGAACTTCTTTACAAAACAGAAGTGACTTTGACACAAAACACAGGCACGAGATCCCACCAGAGCAGAGGCATGAGCAGAGCTATGGAATTTGATCAGAATGAGAGACACTAAAGGGTTTCCTTTAGTGGTGTCTGTACTCTGTGACAGTGGTTGGGTGTCATTGCCACCATATGTGAGCATTGTGCAGCTCTAGAGGGGAGCAGAGCCAGCTCTCCCTGTGCCAGGAGGGATGCCAGGAGCAGTGCCCTGGTCCAGGAGCTGTGCTGCACCTCCCAGCAGGTGCTCCCAGCTGAGAGTCTCCATCAGGCTGTGCTGTGGTGCTCAGTCACAGGGGTGAATTACTGACATCAGTGTCAGCTGATCTGCAACCAGCAAAGACCTGAGAATGTCAGAAATTCCCATTTCCACCACTGAGAAAAGCTGATTTGCTACCGTGGCACGGTGAAAATCAGGCATATTAGGATTTCCCTTCTGAGTCCAGGGTGGCCTCAGTGACTCCTCTGCCATGGTGAGTGATGGAACCTTTCCTGAGCATTTAGCAGCCAGCAGTGGATCATGGACACTCTCTGGCAGGCATGAGGCAGCTGAGCCCTGCCTGCCTCCAGCTAGCACTGACTGCTCCTTGATTTAACCACACCTGTGGGAGCGAAGGAAAGAGCTCAGCCAGTTGTTAGGATACTTATGGAATCCCACAGGACATTTCCACAAAATTGACAACTGTGCTAGTAAGTACTTTTTTGTGTCTGCTCGAGGGACTGAAATGTCTAAGTTATTATCTGCAGCAGGGACTTCAGGCTTAATAGGCTCAGAGTGCTTGTGCAGGCCATACAATCAATGGGAAGGGGTGTGTAGTGTCAGCCAGCAAGATTTGTTGTGAACAGGACTGCAGAATAATCATATTTGGAATGCCTCCATGGATTTTAAAGATGGTGAGCCCTTTCCTTTTACTGTGTGGGCTATTCAAATTCCTGCCTCCATTGGCTCCTGTAACTTCATTGCCTATGCAACTGGTCTATAGCATTTGCTTAGGGGATTCATAATTTTTTTTTAAAGCATCATTTTTTTTCTGATGGGTGAAAATACAAGCAGCTGTATAATTTCACGAAATGTGATTTTATTGTCAGAAAAGTGCCACTGATGAATATGGTAATTGAAATGCAAGCAGTGCCAGTAGTATCACTGCAGAGCCACTAAGTTAAGGCATTAAAATATAGGATGAGGGAAAGTTTAGCCATGACCTTGTAAGTGAATGCTCATCATCATGGGCAAGACTGTTAGCAGCCATGGGGACAGGGTGGCCTCCCACCAGTTTCCTGCTTCCCAGAAGGGGATGAATGGTGTCCCATCTCCAGTTGTGACATGAGCTTTCAGTGGCAGTATGTCCACCAGGACATGCTCACAGGAATTCAGAAGAGCAGAACAGCAGCTCTGGTGGTGTCTCCTCTCCAGCCAGGTTTTCCTCTTCACGGTGGCTGCAGGCTGCTCCTGCAACCCCCTGACCTTTTGAGAGTGTGCTGATTTTAGCTAAGCCATTCTTTGCTACTATAGGCATTTTTCTACAGGCTCTGGAGAGAAATGAAGCCCTTTGCCTGCCAGCTTTTGAAGACCAAATGGCTCTCCTGTTTCCCATACTTCAGCAAAGCCTTGAGGAGTTTCCCAAACGGCCTCCCCTTTTCTCAACCTCTTCCCCTATCACTTCCCTCCTCAGAGAGATACTGGGATGGAGACAGAACTGTCAGTGATGGAGCCTGAGATGTGTCTCACAGACAGCACTGCCTACCACAGCATGGTCTTCTCCATCAGCAGTGTGAGTGTACAGATATTCTAAGTCAAAATTCCTATTCATCCCTTGACAGGACATGTAGAGTCCATTCCTTGACCTTTACCAAGCCACCTTTGGTGCCTTGGCTTCTGTTTGCCACTGCAGGAACCTCACGGCTTAGCCTCTTTTTGGAGCAATGGCCTAAAATCTTGTCCTTAATATTCAAACCCCAAGATTTCTTCTCTTTCCTATCTCCCCCACAGCTAGGAGGTCTTTAGCACAGGCCCAGCGAGATGTATGAGAAAGAAACCTGGCAAAAGGTTTAAATTAACTCTAGTGGTTGTGCCAACTCCTGCAGAACGAGAGTGCCAAGATGCAAACATGGCTGTTCACCAGCATTTGGCAAGGCGGTGACATCTCATCACTGCCATCCTGGAGCACTGAGGCCCACACAGGTACAAGGACCAGCTGGCTGGGGCACGATGCAAAGCAGGGTGGGAAAGCAGAGGGAAGAGTGCCAGACTTTTCCCAAACGAAGTCACAGCCCTGTTTCTTCAAAATCATCTACTCAAATGTGACATTACTCCTGATTGCCAACAGAATCAAGCCTCCACAGCTACTTACCACTTAACTGATGTGTCACATGGGTTCAAGCTTCCCTGTCTGGGTAGCCCAGTCTGTGCTAGTAATAAAGAGTGCACATAAACCCTCAGCAAAGGAGAGAAGACTCACTTTCAGTGAAACTTGCTCCTGCCACAGAAAGCTTCAAGAGTGCTCTGGAGCAAAGTGCTGACTGTTGGGAAGGTGCCTGGAGCTGGAGAGAAAAAAACCCCAACATAAAATAAAAAGTCTGCTTTTATATTTAATTCCTCCTGGGTTCAGAGCAGCAGTTTTATATTTTCATTATAAATAAGCTATAAAGCATCTACATAGTGGAATCCAGATTCCCAGGTGCAAACAACCTACAGGTCCACTCTAGTCAACCGTCTCTTTGAAAGTATTACCATGCTAGACCAGGTCTGTGAAATTCATGGGCCTTTTTGTCACACTCCACGTTATTCACAGCCCAGTGCCACTCTGCTGTCTTCTCTCACACACAGGGATGGCCTAACTTTTGATTTCAGAGACTGCTGCAGGGCATCAGCTCTCCATCCAGACCATGCACATGCATTGTAGTCACATTCCTTTACCTGTCTGAATTTTTTTTCCATGGCCAAAGTCTTCCAAGCCCTTCCAGTGCCCCCCCTTCTTTACAAAATGCTTGTATTTTGTAAAGCTTTACAGGCTTGATCCTGTGCTACTCTGTAGCTGTTGGACACACTGCACCTGTCTGCAGCTTTTACACAGGAGAGAATTCACTGCAATTTCCTACACCAGCTGGAGTTTGGTGCTGTGGCACAGCTTTATCCTGAGGTGGGTATTAAGTTTGGCATCAGGCTTGGTGATGGCAAAATGATGTTGCCCTTCACCCCAGTATGCTATTTGCATATCAAAAGTACATTTGAATAAAGAGGTTCAAGACACATTTTATTAGAGTAGCCACAAGTAAGAAGTCATGTTCCTCTTCAGACACAGTCCAAGGCTTCTATATAGCTGCCATCAAAGTGGTATTTCTTCTTCCTCTGTCCATTACTCTCCAGCAAAAACACAACTGCAGGTATGTTTCTACAGGAGAACATTTATCTTCTGCCATTTCCAAATGCCAAGGAAAATTAAGTTTCTGAGATTAGTTATATAAGAAAAAGGAAATTTGAATTTTATGCGCAAGTGCAAACTTAAACCAAGCAAACTGTTATTTGTATTTTTATTTGCTCTATAAAAAGCCTAGGAATACAAAGAACTTTTAACTGAATATAAAACTCAACATTTTCTTTCCAGGTGTCCATAGAAATACCAGTTTAGTAGAAAATAAATACAAAACCTGCAAAATACCTTAATTTGGATTTGCTAAGAAGCCCTCGTTATGAAAAGAATGGGGGAAAGGGTGAAGTAGTTCCTTTCTATTTCAAGCTTGCTGCTTTAATTCCATGTTGCATATGAATCAACAAACAAAATTCTAAGGAATGTAAAAAGTTCCTGTGTCTACAAAAGCCTTAATAATACCACCCTGAGCTGAAGAACAATGGCACTGACATGAAAGGATTTTCATTTCTAAGAAATATCTGGCTAAGTCAGAGTTCAGGAATACATGTATTCCATGCTCTTCTGCAGGGCTGATTTAAACCAGACCTACTAACCTAAAATGTGCTTCCTCCCTGGGAGACTGAGCTGCAGCAGCTCAGGGCACCTCAGGTGAGACAGTGGGCTGGAGACAGGGTGGTACCTCAGGTCTAGGTGAAAGAGGAGAATCTGCATTAAACAGAGTATTCCAGATATAATGCTACATTTCATACACTGTTCCTGGCTCACAAGGATGGACTGCAGCCTCCACTAACTACAATCGGTACAAAATTTTGAGAAAATTCTCCGCTTAAAAAATGGCAAACCCCATGTTTAATACCCACAGAGCATTAAGGTACAAACAAAATTCCTGCTTTCCATGTTCTTTATCTCTGCATCTTTCTGAGACTTGTATCCTACAGGTTCATTTTTCCAAATGGCGTAATTTTGGCAAAGGATGAGGTCAGTGAACTCCCAGATTATGCACTGCCTATCCCTCCTGCAGCATTACAGGGATATGCAGATGCTCAGCACCTCAGAAATCAGGCTTGCTATACAGCTAAAACAAATGTGCAGAGCATGAATATTACAATTACCAGAAAATTTTAAAAAAATCTGTCTGCATTCAAAGTAAAAATAAAACAGGGAAATTTCAAAATTTCCTGAGGTGCTCTTTTTGATCAACTAGAACTTTGGCTTCATTTCAATTTAGGCATTTCTTTTATAGTACAATGCAAAATACAAACTACATTGTGAATAATATAAAAGCTTTTTTTTCCAGATGGGAATGCCAGAACATATCCATTGTTTTTTTTTTTTTTTTTTTTTTTTTTTTTTTTTTTGTTTGTTTTTTGTGGTTTTTTTTTGTTTTTGTTTTTGTTTTTTTTTGGTTTTTTTTTTGTTTTTTGTTTTGTTTTTTTTTCCCTCAAGCATATTCTTCAGCAAATATGATTTTATGAAGAAGTTAATCATCAGTGGAGTTGTATTCTCCAATGGAAAGGAGGGCTGTTTGTTTTTGACTTTTTTCTAGTAGAAGTTACATAGTACTAGAATTTTTAGGTTTTAAAGTTCTCTAGTTCTACTTGAAATTTTCCATTCATTTTTTACAAAGAAATTCAATAATGCCCTTTATCATAATTCATAGTGAAAGTGTCTACTCATGGTAAACTATTTAACTTGGGTCCACTCTAGGCTGAGTGGTTGCTATATATTTTTTCATGGATTTGTGTACTCATGCAGGTTTTGAAATAAAATACATATTGGTGCTGATGGATGAGAAAGCACAAATGAAGTGACATTCTATAAAACCATCAGCTCTGGGGAGATGTTGAAAAGGCAAAGTTTGCTTGTGTGTCAAAGAACTGATGGCAAGAAGAAGTGATCAGATGGAAGGCTTAAAATGAGAAGGGAAAAAAGGAAGTTTTCCCACAGAAAGAATAATTAAATTGAATTCATTGTGAACAGACACAGTGGAACCCAAGAGGGTAACTGAACTATACAAAGCTGGGATTCCAGACATACATTCAGCTTGAAAAGGCTGCTTCAGAAGTCATGAAATTCAAAGGTAAGTGTCTCACAACAGAGTTTTTTAGGCGTCTTCCTCAAAAAGATACTGAGCTAGATACTTCTTCTTAATATGCATTTTTGTTAATAATCTCTTCAATCTAAACTATAAAACGTGCTGTGCAACATGACTGAACAAACATTGCTGTGCGAAGTATTTCCCCCTTGTTTGAGTAATTTGAATTTGTAAGCTAATGTAAGTTTTTGTGTTAAATAATGTACTGTGTGCAATTTTCTTTCTTGTAAAGCACTTTGAAGCTTTCAAAGGGCACTCTAGGTTCATAAATAAAGTGGTGTTCTTTGCCAGAACTGTAGGGCATTTCTCATAAGTTCTGAATCTTCTTTGCCAGAATTGCAACATGTTACATGCCAAATCCTGCACACAAATGTTCTACATGTGGCAAATACATACTGGTAAAGACCAGAGGCGTGGCATTCCTGGATTTCTTAGAGTGGGGAAGGGAAAGAGGTGGGAAGGAATAATGAAGAAGGGCAGAGAAAAAGTCTGTGCATCATTTTAAAAAATGAAAAATGACAAAAAAACAACCTTCACTCCCAAAATAACCCATAACTTGCAGTTAATCATTTCCAAAAATGAAACTGTTTGCTGCATGCAGCACAAGCTCACAGGTATCCAGAGCTGGGTCTTTACTTTTCCTTCAGTTATGTAAACCAGGTTTTTCAATGCCAGACATTTGTAAGGGTCAGAACACCTGCAATCCCTGCTCCTCTGAGCAGCCGCTAATGTAAATGGAGAGGCTGAGAGCCAGGAGAAGCAGCACAGTCAGGATCACCACTATTTAACAGGCTGTGAAAATGAATCCTCTTCTTCAGGCAAAATCGGCATTTCTTATGCCCAAAGCTACAGGGAATAAACCAGGGCCAATGTTTATAAAGTGTGAACTCTGGCCTCTTTGCAACCTCTGCCACAGACAAGTAGGCTCCTACTTCTGCAGCTTGGAAGAGGAGGAGTGTAAAGCAGCAAGACCCAGAAATTCCAACAGCCATTTGGCCACATAGGCTAGACTGCTGAAGGATACCAGGACTTTAAGTGTCTTTGGTTACCATTTTCTTGATTAAGCACAAACAAGTAATGTCAACAGTCCTCTACAATTTGGATGGAATTCCTGAAGTAATTAAAAAAATTTACCATTCCCTGCCCTTCACTGAATTTCAAGAAAATGGTGACAATTATTAATCACCCAGCAACAACCAGCTAGTTGAAAAGTTACTAGAAGGTACTTAGACCTAATCAGGCCTTAAGCACCAGGATTTGATAAATGTTTACTAAATAAACTGATGTTAAAACTGAACTCCACATTCTGCAACACTAAATGAACGTTTTACTATCTGGTTTCTTTTGAGGTGGCAAGAAACTACAGTAAAACCTCTGCTGTTGGCAGAATTACACTGCTTAGAGAAAAACATCCTGTGTGTTACCATTTGCTGCCATGATTTACAGAGATACGGTCTGTAGTCTGTATCGGTTTCATGTGGAAGTTTTAAAGGTAAAAAGTTTTCTGCAGAGTTTGCAGATTTCTGCATTAGTGTCTGTGTTGTTGCAAAGAGGATCAAGTGGTGCTGTGTCACAAGCTTTTCAAGGAAGTTAGCACATTTCTTCAGGTTCATCTCCTGCAAGGTAAGACTCTCCCCTCCATTGCTTCTGTCTATCCAATAGAAAGCTGATAAACTGTCTAAAAGCAAAACACAGAGCGAGGGGTGAGCGCAAAAGAGGTTTTCTAGAGAGTAGAGAGTGAGGAGTAACTGAGTGCTACTACTGCAGCTCACAAGGAAGAGCCTTCCCAGGCACTGCTTTATCATTTCTTCTGTCCCTTGTGCCAGTCTGTTCTCAAGAATGGTGACCAGCCGGAGCATATCGAAATGGTAATCGGTGTCAACAAACATGACTTCTACTTCCAGTCCTCCTTCTGCTTTGGGAATGATGCAGCGGGCTATTAGGTGATAAAGCATTTCTGTTTTTCCTGTCCCTTCTGAGCCATGGAATTCAATAACATCTCCTGTTCAAAAACAAAGCAGCACCTTGTCAGATACGAGTATTTATAGCCCAGAGTTGGTTCTCAGTGTTTTCTGAACCAATACTCACTATTCCACAAATTGGAAAATGCTTTTTTTTTTTGACATTCATAAAATGGTTTAAATCCTGGTTAGCATCCACCAAAAGATATTTCAGTTTTCAAGAAAGGCCTCTAAAGTGAAGTTAATCAACTGTGAACACAGGTTGAAAGCCTCTGCCAGCACCATCTAGGATATTTCCATCAATAAAAGGCTGGAAACTGGATTTCATCTATATCATTACAGGCAGATAAAGGCAGAAGAGGAAGCTGCTACACAAAAGTGGCTAAGAAACCATCTACACTATGCACACACAATTAAGAAATAACCAAGAAGAGGACAAAACAAAAAAAATCTGACATATTAGAGGTCATTTCACATAGATGTCACATGCTGCATGTCACAAGATTCCTACAGGAATCTGTGACTGGTGAAGAGAACACCATTAAGTTTATTTGGTAGAACTTATGTTCTACTGTGGTGATAATAATGTGAAAGTGCTTCTTTTGACAAGGGAGACTCAGGGATTCCTTCAACTCCAGGCAACGCCTCTGTCTGAAGCAAAGAATCTCTGTTCATAAAAGGATTCAGCCTAATTACCTCATCCATGTGGGTCATAAAATACATATCATAAAAATTTAAAATGTTAATTAAAAACAGCATTACGCTTCATTAGGAAACCAGTTCTTTTGTTGGATGTGAATGCAAGATACTCTAAAGCCTTATCCAAAGACTTCTGATGTCTTGTATCAGAGCAAGACCCTAGAAGTTAATTTATTAGCTGATCTTTATAAATTTCTAATTTTGGGAACTGGATTATTTATTTATGACATTTTGGATTTTATAGGCAGAAGGGTAACCACATGCAGTAAGGAGAATCACACAACTGTAATTGCAGGAAGGTGAGATTTCCATGGCCTTTGCAAGTGCAAATGGCATAACAGCTTTCCATAGGGGGATGCAAAAGTAGAGAATTAACTGCAACTTTCCTTAAACATGTTTGTACCTGCCTGAGTTAACAGGGTTTTTCAAGTCACTGCTCAACTTCTAGAGGATGTCCGTATTCACAAATGCCTACAATGTCAAGATGCAGTTTGGGATCGGGGAGGAGGATGGCAGGGAAGAAACCAAGCTCATCTCCCTTTGCAGGTGTTAAAAGCAATTTACACCTGATGTGACAAGTCTGTCCATTTCAGCGACACTCGGAAATACCATTTATATGAATTTCTGATACTTTGAGATCTATTAAAAAGCTTGATTGCTTCCCAAGCCCTTACTAAGCTGTTCTGAATGGGTCCCTCACTTCTGAGATGAACAATAACTACACATCCTGGGACATAAGTTTTTATTTTCTCTTCCTGCCCAGAAGTCACAGTGCCCAACTCTGACACTTGCAGCCAGTGGCTCTGGTGTCACACAGACTGTACCAGAGACCTAACCACACCCTGGCAGGGTGAGATAGCAGCTTGGAAGAGCTCCTTCTAAAAGTGCTGGGTAGGTCATTCCCTCCTATTTTGTCTCTTGCAGTTTTTTAGAACAATTGTGTAAGGCAGCTCTTGATAAGGAACAAAGTGTATCTTTTGCCTCTGGCTGTGACACAAAACTTCTGCCACCCTGATTGGCACTTCTGAATCCAGACCAGTAACTGAGTGGGACCAACAGGCAACAGACTGCTTCATCTGCCTTTACAGCAAAATATGACCTGCTGGATTCAAAAATTATTCTGGGAAATAAATGCTTCACTTTTTCCATTTGAAGACATTCTAGCAGGATGTCTGTGTGCTACAGAATGACACTGGATGAGGGTTTTTTATTGGCAGAAGTAATAAAACTTATTTAAGTAAAAATTCTAAGCTGAATGACAAAAATCATTCTCAGAGGTTTTGCTGGTGGTCGTTTATTAATGTGAACAGCAAGACAGCCAAGCATCCCTCAAAGTTTGTTCAACATTGCTGAAACAGATACACAGCTGCCTTGTAGTTTGACCAAGACACTTGAGTTACTCTGAAAACAGTAACAGCTTGGACTGCAAGAAAACATCAAGAGAGCCGGGGATTTCTGTGCCTTCCTGATTATCCAAGAGGCTGTCCACAAGGAGAACGAGTGCAAAACAGGAGCCATTTATAGCAACATCTATAAATGTAGGGTTTCATTGAATTAGCAACCAGGCTGTTACAGTAAGATAAGAGGGGAAATTCATTTCTCTGGATCAGAGAGGACAAACCATGACACAGCAAAGGAGGAAGTGAGGCCAGCAACGTTTTCAAGAAGCCTCTGACATGCTGACAATAGGTCACAGAAGAAACTCAGTGATCATGACTAGCATCATTCATTAATGTCAAAACAACTTTGAAAGGAGGATTAGTAGAAAGATACTGTCACAGGATGAGAACAGGCTGAGAGGGAGAGCAGGAACAGCACTTAAACATGGAAGAAAGTTAATGGGAATTTTTTTCTATTAGAATTGGTGTTGGCAGACATTAAGCATATCAGTAGATGAATGTTCCATTAGCTTGGCAAAACATGCAGAAGACAAACTAATTGGGTTAATAAAAACTTAAGTTTGTGAAGATTTAACAGATGGAGATGGATGAGTAGAGTGATTTCACATGAAATTCAGCACTGGTGAATTTAAGAATTAGGTTTTAAGGAGTCCCCTAACACATTGCCTGGCTCAGGGCAGCCTGAGCTGGCTCATTATGGGCAGACTAAAGAGAATAATAGTCTAGTTCTAGGAATGGGCATGCAGGTTAAACTAAATGATGCTGAAGAAATGTAAATATTTATGTAAGATTAATATATTTTTAACTGAAACACTGTGTTCAGTCCTGGTTATGAGTTTGGTGTTATGTCTTGAATGAGAAGAGCTTTATTTTTGTCTGTAATCAATCCACCTGAAAACGCTGGTTAAACTATTTTCTGACACTGCAGATACAAACAGGCTGTTGGAACACTCAGCAATAACTTTGTGTGTTTCACATTTTAGGCTACCTTGAAGTTCCTGGGATGGTCATTTACAATACTGTGCAGAAGCTGTCACTAATATTTATACCATTTATAAGTGAAGTAGAAAGGCCTAATACTTATTCCAAGTTAAATGTTGGGTGTCATGCAACTGGTGAACATCAGAGCCTTACACTGACACCCACAACTTCATGCCAGTGGCACAGGGGAAATATGACTAGCAATAGTGGAAGATTATTTAAGGCTTGTGTCAGTTTTCCTCCATTCCAGAAGAGCTTAAATGGTATGTAATTAATGTACTTATGTGCTCTTAAATATGCAAGTCCATCATAATTAGAAGCAGTGGTTAGAGTATCACATTAATACCTATATTACCTGTCCCTATTTTACAGTACCCTGACATGCAAGTTATAAACACTTAACTAAAATGTAACCTTTGGATAGTTTATTGAACTTCATATATTTGTTTGGTTTAAATTTCATCAGAAAAAAACCAATAATTTAGGTCTTTGCATTGCTTTAATCACAGCATTTTAGATGAAGAGCTGTTCAGTATTGACTTCATGGGCAACATATTACAGAATTCCACAGTGACACACTAAAAGTCAAGTTCATGACAAATGGAGAGGTAGGCCTTCAACAGGGATTTAAGACTGAATAATGTGAACACACATCAAAATAACACATGGGCTCAGATGAATACTGTGGTATTAAAAGACAAAGCAAAAATGTAATAAAAGGTGAAGTCCATTTATATATATACAGCTAAAGGGCTGTGCTAATATGTTAGGCAGCTTCATTAATGTCAGCCAAAAAGCATGACCAATACGGGTAATAATTGATACCATTTGTTGGAAGCAGAAGAAAAATACAAGTGCTTCAAAAGTTCAATTGGCACAGAGAAACAGTGATGAATTTTAGAAGGTTTCCAGCCATCTTAGAACTGAGGTTCTGGAACAGTCTTCAGACAGACATGAACAACCTATAAAGCTTTAAGAGCAAAGCAGATCATTTGACATGAAATTATGTAATGCTATGGACTGCAGCAAGGGCAGTTAGTGATCCCCAAGAAAACATCTTAAAATCTGTTTGACCAGTACATAACCAGTTCAGTCTCAAACATTTGTTTGTTGTGTGTAAAGTTGACTAAAAAATACCAAACATCCAGGCTAAAAGATCATTTAATATTTATGTTTTGAAAAAAATACAGTAATATCTCATCTTCTAAAAAAAATTAAGAATTTGAGAGCCTTGTGAAGCATACACCAATTTTGCTCCTGGCCCTTAATTCTTCTTGTGAGTAACATAGCAGTTCAGAAATGAAAGTATTTAAATATTCTTCTGTGCTCTACCTGCACTGGCTTAGCAGTA
This sequence comes from Vidua macroura, assembly GCF_024509145.1. Taxonomy (NCBI): domain Eukaryota; kingdom Metazoa; phylum Chordata; class Aves; order Passeriformes; family Viduidae; genus Vidua; species Vidua macroura. Next base: position 6,858,932 of record NC_071571.1, read on the forward strand.
TTTCTCCACCCTTTATCACTGTTATATCACATTGGAAATTTTCAGGGCAGGAATCATGTACTGCTAAAGCCCACATGTGTTTTCTACTGCTGCAAAACAATACACAAAGGCTCTCACAGTGACTGTGTTTGAAGACTAAGCATCATCTCTCATCCAATTATCCTGATTCTTTGTATTGCTTTTTCTGCTCTTTCTTCTGAACATTCCATATTTGTGGGAATTCAAACTGCAGACAAGTGTGCTGTTAACCACTGAAGCCACATACTTGCCCTATGAAATCCACTCGTACATAAATTCCCCAACAGCAGTACCTCACCACTGATCCTTACAGTTTGCCACTCATATGCCTTTTTTCATATATATTTTTAGTCTTGTGTAATCAGAGTTATCTCTTCAATTGTGAAATTCATGAAATTTCACACAATCTGGAAAATCAGTCTGACTTCTTGAATACTGTGTTATTTTCTGTTTAGTTCACTAATTTCTTTCATTAAAATATTCAATCTGGATCTTAAAATTTCTTGTACTGGTGTCATTGAAAGGCTACCCCATTTCTCCAATCTGAAATTCTTGTTCACTCACTGAAGGTCTCTATGAGCCATGTTGATCCTGACACTGCAAACTCATTCAACTAATTAGTACCTATGTCCATAATGGAATTGTTTATGAAGTTCTATTCTAAGTATACTTAGGATTTTTCAGGTCAAGACTGAATGGCTTGATGACTTGGCTTCATTGAAAAATACTGTTTGCTCATGCTCCTTATCCTAATTTACCCAGACTACTCTGTATCACTGAACTCTCTGCTATTTACTGAACCTCATGTTCTTTGCAAATTTCTGCAGTTATGACTTTGTGGTGGTTGTCAAGACCACTGATTAAAGAAACAAAGAGATTTAATGACAGACTCTAGAACAAATTGCTGGAAAACTACTGACACTGACCAACGTGCTTGGTATTTACTCACCTAAATCTGTGTCTTGATAAACATAAAGTAGATTTTGAGGCCTATTTAATAATATTTGGAAGGGTGACTTTACATTATTCCATTTTATCTAGTTTGCATTGAAATGCATCAGCAATTGGAATTCTGATCAAGGGCAAAATAATTTACTTGTATGCTTATTTATGAGATTACTTTTACATGAACATTTTTACCATGAACAGGAGATCCTTCCTCAGCAAACAGACAAGGTTCGAGATTCTTCAAAGAACTTCTGCCCTCAAGTCGTGCAAGCAGCTTTTAAAGACAAGACAAAGAGCCATGCTGTTAACTTAAAATAATGAACCTCAGGACACAAATTTAAAGGATTCTAAGAACTGACAGTTTTCCATAACAGTGCTATTGAAAGATTAGCCTGATTTTAAAAATGTTTTCATAAATACATATGGAAATGTATAGGCTGGACTACAGCAACAGAAGGTCTCAGCCTTACAAACAAGGAGCACACATTCAGTGGCAGTGAGGACTGGAGATATGAGGATAAATAAAGTTTAAAAAGCAAAGGCTGCTCAGGGACATTAGTGAGAGGGATTGCCTCCAGTACACAGCAGTGCTGCCATTATAAAGAACAAAGGGAAAGAACATAATTTGTAACAACCATCACCTCCAAAAAAAATACTGTCTGAGAGGTGAAACCTTACCCATCAACAATCCCCTGAGCCAGCCTCTCTGAGCATTTATAAGTAAAACCATGTGCATTTCACCTGAAAAGTTACACAGGGCTCCTCTGGGCTACAATCCTATTATATCATAGTTACTTGTTCAAACAGAGTATGGATTAAGAATGTTCAAAAGTAATTAGTCACCAGTGGCTCTGCAAGAACCTTTCTAAAGCAAGCTTGAATTTGTTAAGCAAGTTCTCCAAAGCCCCTCGTAAAGTCCATTGTAAAACTAATTAGTTCAAAGATCATGGACAGTTTATTAAATGGAGAGGTTTTTGCATAGCAAGTAGACAGGTACTCACAAAACCTGTGTTATTAGTAGTTCTGGCACACTGTGTAAAGCAAGAATTAACATTTTCCCTGGTACTAGAGCTGTTATTCCTTACATGTATTAGCACACATGAGAAAGGACATTATTGGGATGCTCAGTGTCACCAGAGCACCTACCCTGGTGACAAATACTACATTCCCCAAGACACCCAGATGTCATTTAAAAATGTGAATAAAACAAATCCTGTTCAGTTTTATCCCATCCCATCCCAAGACCAAAAGAGCAGTGAGAACACATCTTCAAACAACTGCTGCCTTCTCTTGCTTTCCTCTTTGTCATATCCATCCTTGCTCTGAATGATCTTAAAAATTCTTTGAACAGTTGTGTGTGCGTTTGCCTTTAAGAGTAAAATAAAACTCCATTAAATGGTCCTGAATTTACTTCTAGTGGTCACAATGGGAATCTAAGTGTGACATTTTCATTGACGTTTTAAGATTCCCTTCCATTAACAAAATGTCAATGTGTGTGCCTTGGCCTCTTCACACATATCCAGGAGAGTTTTCTGACTCGTCCTCTGAAGGGCCAAGAAACCTCTTGAATTGACCTTGCTGTGGATCAGCAGATCCTCCCATTACACTTCACTCATTTGTGCAGCACAAAACACATGGTGAACTCCTGGGAACCAGCAGGGTTCCATGATCTGGACAAAGCAAAAATCCAGCTGGACATATGTACATAAGAATACAGGAACATAAGTTGGGCACATAAACCAGCAGCTCTCAACTACCAAGAGGGCCTTGGCAGATCCTGCATGTGCAGCTCTTCTCTGCAAGCAGCTGCCTGGCCCTGGCCACCAGCGAAGAGAGGCTGCACCCACTGGGGAGAAGAATCAGGAATCTCCCACCCCTTTGTCAGCAGTGGAAGTTGAGGGAAAGAGGAAAACCACCACAGGCTGCTGCTTTCTGATGCTCTTCACTTCTTAGCAGAGGAAGCACTGCTGCAGCACAGAGGGATAACAGGGGCTCAATGATGGGCACTGCTGGGGCCAGCAGTCACAACTACTGCTGGCCTAAACACATGGCTGCAGCCTCCTGTTCCTAAATTAATTTGTACACTAACAAATATATCTTCTGCAGTTTATTTTTTCTGGAGCTCCTCTCCTGTCCTCTTAGACTATCAACTCTAAGTTAACTGAGAGAGAGCAAATTGATACTATCGTTTAAATATGAATCTGACGTTATTTAAATGACAAGTTTATGTATTAATTTTAAATAACTACAGGTGCTTTCTCTGAGCACTGCTCATGAAGGTAATTTATGGTAATTTGCTGATGATAGCACACCTGTGTTTTTATCAAGCTTGTATTTACTTCCGAGTTCTGAAGCAGAATCTCCAAAGGCACTTGCCTCATTAGTGCCATGCTGGGAGCAACGGGGTTTCTGGCAGAAACAGCCAACAATTTTCCTTCAACTCTCACAAAGGTTTGTCCACAGTGCAGCAGAAGTGATGGAAGCAAAGCTGAGATGAGAAACTGCACAGGCACCCCTCACCTCTGCCCACATTACAGACCGGGACAGCACGGGCTGCCCCAAATCGAGCAAGAGCCACCTTGGCTCTGTTCCAGGGGAGGCATTCCCATTGTGCCTCCTCACAGGTTCTTCTGGAATAAGAGAGGGGGAGAAATCTACAGCATGTAAAGGGTAATCTGGAGGGTGGATGTCATGTGCCCCAAGCTTTGTCACAGACAATGTACAGAACACAGCAGCACAGCACCCCTGGGGGAGAACCTTGGAGAGGGGAGAGCTTAGGAAAAAATTCCCAAGTCAATTTCAAATCCCTTATTAGAGACTTCTGATTCTATAATCAAAGTGTAGGTGCTCATTTCTTCCTCTATAAGCCTCTCTTCATTTTTTTTTACACAAAACACCACCCTTTAGTAACCTGCTAGTGGTAGCTCCTCACTCTTAGGTATTCTTTGAAAATGCAATTATGCCAGCAAGAAACTGCACAGATATGCAGTTACATGTAGAAAATAAGCTGTAGAGCAAAAGTTCAGCAGCAGCTGGGTTAAATTCATTAATGACAAAGCTGATGGGACTCAAATATTTCAGCAATGCCTTTTATAATTTATTGTCCTTTTAATAAACAAATATGCATATGGACAGTCCCACTGACTAAGGCATGACATGCTCGTGCTCTGTTGGTTTCAACAGAGCTGTGCATCAATGCAAGCACACATGTGGGTCTTGTCAGGAATGAGAGATTACTTCATTAAAATGTTAAAGAAATTCAAATTAAATACTCCAGCTCTGGTAGAGGCTGTGAGCTAACCTACAGGCTATTTACACATACAAACCTATCTTGAGTACTAGACAAAATTTAATTCTCAACCACTATAACCGCTCTGATTGAGCTTTTGTAAACTTTGGGCACGAAGACATATGCAAGCTATTTATCATTACTTTTATTGTGATAAACCAAAGGTGTTTTGTAAGAAGTTCTAATTTGTTGTATTAATTATATTCAATAATAAAAGCACAATACTGCGGTCTCAGAATAACTCAGTAAAATCTGTCTTTATGCGTGAGACTATTAAGAGAACTATTGGTTTAAATTAAGTGCTTTCTGTTTCAAGTACTTTTACCATTTTTTGTCTGGACACTGTATTCATACATTGACTTCTCTTAACCCATTGGTTTTCAACTCCTCCCTTGTTCCAGGTTGGATATCCATCCACTGCAGGCAGTTGATGCCATGAGCATTCCCTGTCAGCACCACTCATGTGGACAAATAAATGCATTTACCCCTTGGACAAAGAGCACACCTCATGTCCTTAATTTGTGTCTATTTGCCAACAGTGGACATCTGGTACTAATTTTTTTTTTTTTTTAAAGTGTCAAAAGGGTTTAAAAGCCCAGTCCCACTGAAAACCACACAGAGCTTTAACAATAAATATTATCACACTTTTCTGTTTTATGTGAACTATTCAGCATATTCCGGTATAGTTACACACAAATCTCCAAGTAATTAAGTTGCTGATCGCAAGTGGAAGTTTCTAACAAATAAAACATCCAGAAATAAAAAAAACCCAAACTAATAACAACACAAGATCCCAAAACTCAAACATCTTTTCTCCTAAAGAGGAGGAGAGCAACTCCACCTTACAAAATGTTTATTTATAGAATCATAAAGTCGGAAGAGACCTTTAAGATCATCAAGTCCGAACCTTTAAATGAAAACTTCCTCACAGGTCTTCTTCCTTAGGCATTGCCTTCAACGCTGGGAAAGGGAGCGCGAAGGGAATATTTATAAAGGAATTATCGAGACACTCGAACCAACCTCCCCCCGGGCTGCACGAAGCGCCCATGGCAGGAATCCACCCGCATCCCGACACAAAGGCAGAACACGGACCCAGGGCACCCTGATCCCCTCCTGGATCAGCGGGAAATCCACCGGGAAAGCCTCCGCGGCCTTTCGGGGGCGGAACTCCCTCCCTCCCTCACGCACCGCCCCCTCAGGAGGCCCGGCGGGGGCTCCCCCGCGCCCGCCCCGTGGGGGTGAGGGGGTGGAAGGCTCAGCGCTCCCCTTTTCCCCTGGCTACAGCCTCGCCCGGCTCTCCCCGCCCGTGTGCCCGAGCCCGGGGCTGCGGGGAGTGGGGCGGGGGCCGCGCCTCACCTGCGTGCCCGACTCCGCCCCGCCGAACGCGTCACCCATGGCGGCCCCGCGGCCCCGCGCCCGCCGCCGCCCCGCAGCGCCCCCGCCCGGCCGCGCCCTCTGCGCCTGCGCGGCTCGGCCCCCCCCGGGAGCGCGGGGCGGAGCCTGCGGGCTGCGGAGTCGCGGGTTCGAGTCCCGCCTCCGGCTCAATTCACGGCCAGCCACCCGCCCGAGTCCTCGTACGCGGTTTGGGATTCCATGGACACGGCCGAGAGAATCACAGAGTCAAATAGGTTGGAAAATATCTCTGGGGTCATCGAGTACAACTTATTACCGAACGTCATCATGCCAAGCAGACCACGGCACTGAGTGCCATGTCCAGTCTTTCCTTAAACAGGAATGGTGACTTTCCCTCTAGGGACAGTGACTCCACCGCCTCCCTGCGCTGCCGTTCCAGTGTCTAATCATTCCGTCCAAGAATAAATTCTTCTTGTTGTCCAACCTAAACCTCCCCTGGCACTGCTTACAACCATGTCCTCTCATCCTGCCCCGAGTTACCTGAAAGAAGAGCCTGACCCCCACCCAGAGACACTGGTCTGTTTATTTATTTTTAAGGACTTGTCTTTCTGCAGGTGTGTGTGGGTTTTTCCTGCTGGAAAGGGGCAGGTGGCTGGGCTGCTGTGACTCAGGGAATGCTCCTTGGTGACACTGGGTAGCTGTGACTCAAGGGAAGCTCATTCGCGTGGCTGCGATTAAACTCTTGACGCCTGCGAAATTGCTCTTTGCCAGAGCCAGCTATCAATTATGGGTTAAATTAAAAGGGGTCTAGAGTATTTTTAAGAAGTCCCTGGAATGAACGGGGCTTGCGTGGTGTGTGATGCTCCGAGGCAGGAGCTGATGGTCAGTGGCTTGGCCACGTCAGCAGCAGTGTGTCTGTGGTCAGCAGCAGGACCTGCTCCTCCCGGACCACGGCCCGTCCACTGCAGTTGTGCAACCCGGGCAGGCAGGAGGGATGGGCACAGGGAGAACACAGGAGAACCTGTTTGTTTTTTCCATAGGCTAAATGCAAAACCAGCAGGATAAGAATAGCAGCTCCCAGTATCTGCATATCAAAGAGCAGTAATGATACCATCCCTCGGGTCTAGCGAGGTTTTCCGTGATACTGCACGTCCTTACAGTTAGGAGGAGAAACTGGTGGTAGAGTTCTCTATTTCTTCAAAGAAATCATGTTTGTCTATAAAAAAGAGTTTCTACTAGCATGCACCACAACAAAAAATCTAACCTCAGATGCAAGGCATTAGCTTTGTTTACTCTTTCAATCCTCTTTCAGCCCAAAATACAGAGCTCTACTACAAAACAAACTGTTGCTGCCACTTGACTAACTCCAGATGGATGCCATCAGATAGATTTAACCCAACTCAAACCTCTAGTTTTGGTGTCCAGTCCTAATTCTGCTCATTAAAGTCCAGAAGGAAGATGGTAGATCTGCACAGCCTGAGTAGTCTTTGTCTTTTTCTGTGTATGGATACACGTGCCAAATTATCAGGAGCATGGAATGTGGTTCTCTGGTGAGAGAGACTTTGATGGCCATGAGGAAGGCACAAAAATGCAGCTACAATACTTTTAGTTTCATTGTATTGAAGGAAGTTTCTTCTTTGCATTTTGGAAGAAGTCAACATAAGGGACAGATAACTTTAAGAGCTGTGTACCTGGGTATTCTTACAGTGCCTCAGTGGTCTGGGCCACCTGGAAGAGTTTAAAAGCTTTGTTAAATAGTAGTAATCACTATTCACTATTAGTAGTAATCACTATTCAGTCCTTGAAGCTGACTGAGGAGTGACCTAACCCAAAAGCAGAGTGGACTCGCTGTGATGACAAAGACACTACTCACTGCATCAACCATGATTTTTTTTTTTTTTTTTTTTTTGTAATTATAGGTTCTTTGTTGCTCTTGTCCTCTAATTAAACATGTTGTACTAATTTTTAAAAAGTGATTGCTAGTTGAATTCAGAGCCATAAAATATACAGCACAGATAAATACCAGTCGACTGAAGCCCACTCCTAGCTCTTCACTTACCATTGTGAGAGTCCCAGTAGGGTTCTGTGGGAGCTCTTCTACTGCACAGCTGAACACTGCTTTGGCATTACGATCTAATGCAAAATGAAGCATCACAGTTCAATGGAGATCAAGCAGGAAATATTTCAGAGAGAGCTTAAAAACACAGAACTCATCTGAGCAGAAAAAAAAAAAAAGATATTAAGGGTATTTACTAGCTTGAAATAGTACATAATAATTAGAAATGTGTAAATCAAATACATCGGTCACTCTGATAGGCAGATTGCACATCAGCAGTCAGCATTACTGACATATTACCACATTTTGTAATATTTTATTAAAGCTGTCTATGTAGTTCTCATAGTTGATCTTTATTTTTTTATTATTTGTTTATTTTTCTCCCTGCATGGTAAACCTCTTCACTGGCCTTGCTTCTTAGGAGAAAAACATCAACATAGGTAAGGAGAGAAATTCTTTACCACTGGTTTCAGCAGAGCAATGATTTTAATTGCACCCTCTATTTTTTTTTTTTTGGGCTTCTGGTGTGCTTATTTATCTATTTATATGTATTTATTTATTATTCATTCTTTCATATTTTCCTGTAGTGTTTCTGAGTAATAGTGGGTGATCCAGGAGTACAGGATCCCACCCACCCCTTACTCTTCCTTCTTAAACAGCAGAATCCTCTTAAAGCAGTACAGCTCTAAGTAGCTTGTAGTATCCAGGGTCTCCATGCCCCAGCACTCCTGTTTCTACAGGCAGAAAATGAGTGTTCCTTTGTTTGGCATGAGGGGAGCCTGAGGGGGCCCCTGGAGCCACAGCACTGCTCGTGTAGCAACCGAGCAGCAGGAACAAGGACTTTCCTAAGAGCAGAGAGATCAGACTCTAGGGGTGAGCATCTTTATAAAATGTGTATTCCAGAGAAAAGTCCTATTTCCTAATCTTGATTTTGAATGTCTCCCACACTGGGATATTTCCCACTGTGTGTGTTTAAGACCTGCATTGTTGCGAGGAAGAATGACAGTGCAAGACAGGAAGATATCTGAAGTGGATTTGGAGCCCTGAGCAAAATTATTTTTTATTGTATTTTTTAAAAATTATTTGCTTATTCATACATTCACTGTTATTAATTTCAGCCAGCAGAAGGAAACTGGGAGGTTTTCTGGAGAAGGAAGGACTAGCTCAGGTGCCCCAGGGATGTTGAGATTCTATTGTATATATAAACATTTAATTTATTTTTAAGATGCAAAGTTCTAAATTTAAATTGCCAGTTGGTCCACAATAGTCTCAAGAATTCAATTATTAGACTTTAGATGGCAGTCTAAAGAACTAACACCCTGTCCTGGAACAATGCCTGAGGTAAGAGCTTAAACAAAAGGGGAAAAGCATGAAAAAAACCAATATATTAACAAGAAAGTTAGATTGTGTGAGGGTGTTTGCAAAAAAAACACATCAAAATTTTATATTTAATTAATTAATAGCTAATTTAGAAACTGGAATGTAAATGTCTCCTCCTTTGAGCGTTCGATTTTTTTTTCCCCAGCCACAGAGATTTTTCTCCAACATAAGCTTCGTCATTTTCAGTATATTGTCACTTAATGTTCCCTCACAAGATTTGTGTGGGTGATATTCCAGCACAAACCAGCTCCAAACAGATCTTCTAGCTTGAAAACAGTTTGTTCATATAGTTGAACTAAACTCTTCCAGTGAAGTCAATTGTTGTTTTCCTAATTAATGTCCTGACTCTTAAACACCTTCATTCCAAAGGTGACAAATTGACTCTTCCAAGTCATTACACAAAAGAATCACTCCTAGAAATAAACCAGAAAGATTTTGAGTCTTATCTCCTGTTTTGTGTAGTAGTGCTCAAACCCCAAAAGGTTTATCAACTAAAGACCATCTCAAAGTTGTCAGCATACCAAAAAGGATTAATAATGATAACAGAAGTAGTAGTGGTAGTAAGAATTAAGACTTAAAGTACATGTTGAGTCTCCATGTAGTGAATGCCATCAGATTAGTTGCAACCTCTCTGTTGTGTGACTCCTCCAGTTTCATGGAGCTGATTTCAGCCTTACTGTTCCAAGTTTCTCTCAATGAGTGAAGTGATCTGTCACTGGGTTTTATTAGATTTTTGCTTTTATTTTTTAGAGCAGATGGCTGATTATTTTTACCTGGAGAGCTGCCACTTTCTTTAGATACATTTGGGCTTTATGGTAGTCTCATTTATCTGTTTATTTGAGAAATAAGTAACCTAAATTGCAAATGCGTTATAATTTCACTGACCTCAGAAAAGCCGATAGATTTGCTGCAAAGATTTCCTGAATTTTGTTGAAAAAATAAAAACAACCCCTCAAAGAGAAAATAATCTAATCCACTGTTAGCTGGACTGCTAGCCTTGAAAGACCAAGTCCAGGTCTTCATTAGTTCTGGCATCTTTGATCATGGAATCATAACATGGTTTGGTTGGAAGGTGCCTTAAAGCTCATCTAGTTTCCATCCCCTTGCCACAAGCAGGGAACCTTTCACTAGACCAGGTTGCTCAGAGCACAATCCAAACTGGCCTGGAATAGTTTCATGGCCAGTTGCTGGATATTCTGCTTTACTTTTCAGCTTGCAGCAGACATACTTGCAGAAATAAACTTGCTCTGTGTATCCATTCACCTGTATTTATGTCTAGGTTTCTTATTGACTTTCATCAGCTTGTATCCCTGAGCTGGAGTAATTTCATGTTTGTTTTTACCACATTGTCCTTTTCCTGGAGCTCCTTCTGTCCTGCCTGAATGATTCTGCACTGGCTCACTGCAAAATTGCTGGATACCCCTTGCTTGGACTGGGTTTGTGTTGGTGACCCAGCCAGGGGTATTTTCTTGCTTTTCTATGGCCACAGTTTCAGGTTAGCAATAAGTAAGACTTACAGAGGAGAACACGTGATTTGTAAAGCCACTTTCATAGCCAGCAGTGACTACAGATGAAGTTTCTCTTTGAGTTCTTGAGCTCTGACCTGCAGCCCATGGAGGGAGAGGTCTTGTGTTTGACCTTGTGAACCTTCCTCTCTGCTCATACCCCACTGATGGGAATAAAGTAAATTTTGCCTCAGTCAAACACGCTTGTGAAAATGTCCTCTGCCTTCTACAGTGCCGTTCAATGAAGTATGAATGATCTTTCTAAATTCTACTCCTGTGGGTTACCCTTTGCTTGAGTGTTGATGCCCTTACAAGCCCCCGGTTTTACATAGAATCCATGCAGGCATCATGACCCTGCTGAAGAATTCACACAAATCCTAGGCCTGTCAATAAGAGTGAATCAGTATCTTAATTAATTATCTATTTATGCTCCCCTAGGCATGCTGCTAAAAGGGCATCCTCTAGTAGGGCAGCTGGCACTGACTTCAAGCTGACTGGTATTTCTTGATGAAGACAAACCACAGTTTGCCCATGTGGTACAGAGAACTAATGGTACATTTCAAGCGTGCGAGAAAAATAACTGTGTAATCCAGGCCATTTCTTTTCTATTTTATTTTCTTTTTCCTTTTCTTTTTTTTTTAACTGACTAGGGAATCCCCATTTTATCCTTTTTACACAAATTTAGCATTAAAGTTTCTGTTTTCTGTAATCCCCGTGGACCTCCTGTCAGCGTGGAATATACATCTATTTCTTTTCTTTTTGATCTTAACACTTGTAAGTAATAAATAATTGATTGCCCAAGGAATTCTGAGAATATATTCAGCCTTAAATTGAGCACTAAACTATTTGCAAATGTGCTTAGGCACTAGCCCAAAAGATACATCAAAAGAATGTCAATGGATATTGGGAAGTGAAGTGCCATCATATGTTGGAATTAGGAAGCATAAAATATAAGTAGAGAGATAACACTGTCAGATCTGCTGTCAGTAGTAATAGAAAAGGTATGTTTTTATAGAAGGCTATAAACTGTTCAAGCTACACCAGACTTTCACCTCACTCCAGACCCTATTCAGGGAATGCCTTGGTTTTGACTGTTGTCTTTAAACTGGGACTTGACAGTGTTCTTATTCCAGAGATACCTAAAGCTGAGCCTGAACAGCCTGTGAGCTCCATCTGTCAGGGAGACCTGGGGTACATTTACTGCAGTGACTGCCCATCTTTGGCACTGCAGACAGGTTTTCTGTGACAGTCTGATTTCACCATGGCTCCAAGCCCCCACAGAAGCTTGCTCAGTGAAGTGACCAAGTCTGTGCTACTGTGGGTAAACTGTTTGTAAGGTCTGAGCTAACCTCTCTACACCTGCACTGCTGTTCTTGCAGCAGAGTGATGCCCCAATATCTGTATATCTGTGCATAAATTTAAGTGTTATGTGATGTTGGCCTTGCCACTACCCCTGAAGCTCAAGTCTGCTCTTTGTGGAGCACATCCTTTGGGAATCCACTTAGAAACACACAAATGATAAGATGGTAATGACAAGGAAAAGTGAGGATAAATTTATTTATCAAAGGTAAATTGTTCTTGACCAGCCTGGTTGCTTTTTATGGTGAAATGACTGGCTAAAAAGATGAGAAAATGGATGTAATACATTATCTCTTCAGTAAGGCTTCTATAGCATCCTTATCTGGAAGACGAGGAAGTACAGCTTGGATGAACAGACTGTTAGATCAGTTGAAAACTGACTGGACCATGAGGTTTGAAGAACAGTTATCAACAGCCCAAAACTCAGTAGTTGTGTACCCCAAGACTGGTACTGGTGGTGTTCAATATTTTCATTGTGATCAGTGAGAATGCAAATTCTAAAAACCTGCTAAACTAAGGGAAATGATCAGCACCCTGAACAAGAGAGCCTCAGTCCAGAGGGACTGAAAACACCTGTAGATTGGAGCTTAAGACATTGTAAGTGTTAAGCTTAAGACATTGTAAGTGTTTGAAGCCTGGTACCTAGAGCAGAATAACCTCATGCAGCAACACAAATTGGAAACTTATTGTGAAATGTGGAAACTTGGAGCAAATTTGAGGGCAAGGGCTACAATTTTCATCTTGAGAGATTGAAACTGGACATTAGCAGAATTTCTTCAGTAGGAGGACGGTACAGCACTGTTATACATTTTTTGGAAGAGTTATGAAATCTTGGTCCTTGAAGTTTTTCAAGATTCAGCCAAATAAATCCATATCTGGTTTGATTTATAGTTGGTGACAGTCTGGCTTTGAGTGGGAGGTTGGTTCAAGAGGCCTTCAGCAGCTTATTCCTGTTTCTCTGATTCTGCAATCCTTCTTTCCACACAAAAGCCTGAGGAGTCTCAGGTGAGTTTGCCTGTGACCTGCCTGGGTCTATAGGGTTTTCCTTGCTTAGAAGTTTCTCAAAAGTTCCAATCTGTGCAAACTGGACATCTGTGACCATGGCTATGGATCAAAGATGGCTTTGCATGGCTTTTTCAGAGCCTTTTCAGTCTCTTGGTACTGTGGAAAGCTGCATTATCCATGCTGGATGTTACATCAGCCTCAAAGAGTCTCTTGTGTAAGGCAACTGGCAGTACCTGCTGTGAAGTTGCACACGTAGACAGTTGCAGAGAACATCCTGCACCCTGGCATGCTTGTACTTCTTCTGTCACAAAGATGGAAGATGGTCACGGGAGCAACACAGAATTAAACACAGTTTAACAATCTGTAGTTCTCCTATCAGAGAATAAAGTTGGCAGAAAACAAAAATTTTCTTGTGGACTCTCTTGGCTGAATAAAAACAGGTTGAATGGATATCTCATCTTCAAAATCTCCAGGTAGAAGTGTTTTGGAAGTTGCTGAGACATCATAGGTTAACAATTCGAGTGTGAAAACTGCCCCATGAAACATTTTTTTTCTGATCTCAACATTAAATACACTAAGATATTTGAATGAAAGGAGGCCATAGTTAAAATGAAGGATTTAAAAAATGTTCTTGTTAGCTCAGCTCACTGGTGAATTAGAGTACAAGACTTTGCTCTTTGGGTTTTGAAATACTGAAACTCCCCTAGGATGGGAAACCTCTTCCTACTGGTTGTTAAAGAAAATAGCAATCTAATATTCTGTTAGGTTAGATGGCTTGTCGTGGCCTGGGAACATTATCCTGTGTTTTGATTTCTTATATTCATTGTGTCCTGACACTACTGCAAAAATTCACTTTGGGATAAGTAGCATTTCTCTAATTTTTAAATGTGTTCGCTTTGCTTGTGTTCATATCTATTTCAATGCTCGATTTTCTTCACATGCCCTCACAATAAACTGCTGATAGGAATGTTCACTGAAGCAGCAAATTTGTAAGGCAATATTCAAATATATCTGCAGAAAATTAATTCTCAATAAATAATTCTAAATAAGTATATAAAAATATATAAATCACTTTTTTTTCCATCAACTGTATGTTCTGTGTACTCACATAAGCAGTGATGGCCTGAATCTTCTGATAATGCCTATTGTAACAAACTTGCTGAGGGAGAGATGACAAAAATAGTTCTTCTTATAGAAACAATTGGAAAAAAAGTTAAAACTGTGATTTGGTAACCGTAGTCTCTGGGGGGGAAAAGTGTGTGATAACATCCCTTCTCTTCACATGGGGTTTTCTGACATACTTTCTCAGCTTATGTAGATCATGAAAACATGTTCACCTCTTTCACTGCCATAACCTTTGATAATCAGTGCAGCAGTGAACAGTGTTCTACTGAAACATTAAGCACTTCACTAAATCTTAAATTACCTGAGTAATTCAAAATTTTCAATGTGCAGGCTAAGGTTGCAATTGCCTGATTGCTTTAAAACAACATGAACTCAAGATGCTCCTGGAAGATGTGAACCCTCTCTGGGCTGCACGTTCTTGCTGTCTCCTTTGGGCTGTGCTGGTGGTCGTGCACTGAACCAGGTCAGTCCCAATGCTGCTGGGACCTGATGGAGGTGAGAGGAAGGATGGTACCCCAGTTTTGGTGCTCAATTCCCTGGTGCAGAGATGGCATCATGAAACCAGAAGTGAGAGAGGCCAGGCCATGATTTTGTATTTAGGTCAGCAGAAAGAGACTACAGCTGTAGGGAGACCTCAAAACACTGTTAAATCTCATAAATTAATTTATCCTTTGTGAGATTTAATCTCAAAAACAAAGCCTGAAATTCTGAAGCATGCAACGAAATGTCCAGAAGAAAACACCCTGTTGCCAGACAACCTGGAGGTGATCTAAAGTGGTTTTTGTGCCTGACCCAACACAGGGCAGTTTCTACCCTTTCTTTTGTGAGGGAACTGTGATAGATCCACAGGCTAGAACGATTTTGGATAAATCCTCTGACGGCAGCAGAATTTCAACAAGAATGATTTCACACACAGCAGCAGCAGCAAGTGTGCTACAGTGCTTCCCCCAAAGACCTACATGCAAACACTCGCTTGGATTGATTAAACAGATGGTCAATAACAAAGAAGATGATCTAGGGCAACTTGGATAGTCTTGGGAAGCAGTAGCAGACTTGTGGGAGCTGCACAGCCCATGACCATGGATTTCTGAGAACTTCTCCATGTCCAACAGGTATTTCAGAAGTTAACTGAAATATTAAAAATTACTACAAGGATTCTATGCAATAAGAGCAGGCTTTCTGATACCTCATAACAATAAAGGTCTTGGCTTTCTAAGAGACTTATCTGTGTCTATGTTAACTGGAAAATCTGCTTCTCAGGATGCAGCTGTAGAAGGAGAATGGGACATGGAAACATCTGGAAAGTGTGTGCATCACTTCAGTAGAATCACTGGTCTGACTGGTACTGAGGATGCTGAGAGCAAAGGACTAGGAAAGAATGGGGCTGGTTTGCAATGGAGGGGAGATGGGGGCTGATGTGGGTAGGACTCTGAGATTAACACTTCAGCTTCTAACTGAACATGGCAGCCCCTAATATTGCTGGGTTTTTTTCTGAAATAGGATAACAGGGATTATTTAGAGAGTAAAAGAGTTATGGGAGCCCAGAAAAGCTCTCCTTACCCCATAATCTGGAGGCTTCAGCAGACTATTGTGTTTGCCTGCTCTTCTAAAGTAAACTTAATAGTTCCTTCAAAAATAAAATAAAATAGCCAGAATCTTTCTTTCTATTCTCTTTTCCCTCTTGCCATTGGCAAAGCCTCAACAGGCCAAAGCCTTCTCTAAAGTAATCCCCAACCCCACAAATAAATGTAAAGAGTAGCATGGAGATAAAAAAATAAAGGCATAATTTGGCTGATTTTACCCATTATTACAGCTACAGGAGCAAGTGTTCTTCATGCTATCAAGAGATGAGGTGCCTCTGAGAAGTTAAATAAATAAAAGAGTTAAATAAAGCCGCCCTAGGAGCAGTAAAAGGGAACACAAATAGATCAGTTTGCTTCCCTTGGAAGTAACTCCGCTCATGTTTTAACAGACATAAATGAGGGGCCTGAACAGAAATTAACAGGAAACATTACTGATAAGTTTGAGCAATTGTGAAAGTATCTTTTAGAGGTAGAGTTCAAACTTTATCTGTATCTTCAATATTGCCCTCATTCTATTGGGATTCTATCTTGGGAAAAAAAAAAATCCCACTTCACATCCAAGGGAACTAGCAAAAAAAAATATTTAAATCATTAATTACAAGCATCTCTGCTTACATATGACCATGCATTGACCTCTATATGGCTAAATGAACTGTGCCACCACTTTCTTTTTTCATTTTATCACCTTTTATTTTCAGTCCCTTTTGTCCTTATGGCATGTTGTCTTGCTGTGCTTTGCCTGTGGGATATTTCAGTCCAGGTAGCAGCCATGTGCTCCCCTCCTCACTGGCAGCTCTTTCACTTGTGTTCTTTCCTACTGCCCACTCATCCCTCAGTGCCAGCAGTGACTTGGCACAGAAAACGATGCTTGCAGGATTACCAGAGCACTGTCTTTGCAGGGGCAGCCAGCTGTTGACCACAGGAGAAATAAATGCCCATTTTCTTTTTCTCAGGCTCGCCCACCCCCTTTCAGTTAAACAGGAGGTGAACCAGGCCCAGCCAGTGCTTCTATGCCTGTTGATGTTCTCCAGCTGTGCATTCCTCATCTGCCTCTGTGCTTTATTTCCCCTTCACCTCTGTTTTGAAAGATGAAAGTAATGACAATGTGGGATTCTAAATATAATTGAGCTGCTTGCAGGTTCTGTGATTGCGCTGTGGGCTGTGTGAAATCCGAGGCAACAGAACACCTGCTTATGGTGTTGCTTTAGGTGGGAATCTGTTTAGTGCCCTAAGACAAGGCTGGAGACATACAAAAGCCCAAAGGCCAATACACTGAGGGAGATGTTGACAGTGGTTGCCTGAAACCCTCTGTCTGTTACAGGTAATGTCCTCACTGGAAAATGATGTGTTCAGTGGCAGATCTCCATTACAGCAAATTAGGTATTTGCCAGTACATGAAGATTCATCAAGTGAAGCATTTCAGGGAGTGAGCACATCCATCCTTGCAAGGGCACCCCAGGAGTACTTGATCCCAGTGAGGGAGTTATTTTTTCAGGCTGCAGGCCTCAGAGCTGAAGAAGTCCCTTCTGCTCCCTCACCTCCTCCTACTTCCAGCCACTTCTTCCCACTCTCTTACTCTTCCTTCTGCTACTTTGGCACAAGCATTTGGGCATGTGGTGAAGTGCAAAGGGACAGCTAATCTGACTTTAAAAAACTCTGGCTGAAAAAGAAGAGGTGGGGGGGTTATGTAGCTCAGCTCCCTGCTCTAATTTATGTGCAGCAACCTAGGAGGTACAAGGAGAAACAATGTAGGAGCAGGGATTCCTTTAGCAGACAAAGCTGCTCAAAATATTGCTCATCAGGCTAGGACAGGACTTCCTTTTTGTGATGACTTCTTCCTGCCACCTGCAAGAAGACAAGACAGCCCTGTGGCAGTTTGCTTGATGAGGATGGGGAGGAAATAACCTGCTGACAAGTGCTGGTTGCCAAACTGGGCAGCAAAGGGGAATTTGGAAGAAACTGTCAAGTGACAGTCAGGATCTATATTCTACTTTGATATATAGTTCAGTTTAAAATAAAAGTTTTTAACTAGTGAAGCTCTTCATGGTTTGAACCTCCCTAACTCCAAACAGAGGAACTATCATTTAGTTCAAAGCACTCATAAGAGAAACCACTGGACCATTAGAGAATCCTCTACTGAAAGGGAAATATATCCTTGGTTTATATCAAGGAGTTTTTCATCTGTACTCCAAAACTTAACAGTTTATGTAATTTGTGAAATATCTTTCTATGAATTTTTCTTGTGATGTTAAATGTTATCATTGTGTACACAGATCTATATATATATCTTCTTACCTCCTTTGTTTTTCAGTCTTACTCACCTCTTGTCCTCTGGAGATAACTGGAGCCTGTAGAGAGTGTTTTCAATGAGTCAGTTTGAAAGTGACTCTGGGGATCTGAGGTTGCACAAGTGCTTTTGAAAACACAACCAAAGACTTGATATACCCTGTAGCTTCAGGCATTAGGTTAAAATGAAATAATGCTTCAAAACTAATTCCTGGCCATCAGGCAGTGATTCCAAGTGCAGACAGATAGCTCAGAGGCCATGTCAGTGTGCTAGAGGCAGTAACTCTCCTTTTGTTGTAATGAATCTATGGGATGATGAAGCCTGTGGGCTGAGGAAGAAGCTCCTGGGATAAATGATGAGATGAAGATGTGTCTGAGACCAGATGCCTGACTTGGGACTGCCTGGGGATGTCTCTGTCCCTTGCAGATCAACAATACTGAGCTCTAGGAAGGTAGGTAATGATAGGTGGAGTCTTAAATGGAAAAATACAAGCAGTCCCTGAGTGGGAACCAGATTCCTGCCTTCTGGAGGTGCTCATAATTAAGGAGTCAGATTGGTGCTTAGCTTCTCACTGGCCCATTGAATGTTGTCCTCCTTGCAGCTCAGTGAGCCAGCTGTCATAGGAGATGGACAGGAGTGGGGCTGAGCAGTTTCTGTTCTGATGGCTGGAAGATCTTGCTAGAGAAGTGGGAGCTGTGGGAAAGAAGAGTCTGGGTCTTTTACACCCTGGGAGTGTGCTGCAGAGACTGAATTGTCATCTCCACCCATGTTCAGCAGTGAACTCCTGTGTAAGGCTCACTTGGATATACTAATATCATGTTTTATTTTACGTTTTTTTTTCCAAGGAGTTTTGCAGAAAGCAAAATTATGAGGCAGCCTTTAAGGGCTCAATATGCTTCTTTTTTTCAGACCTCAGGTAAGGTTTATTTCAAAGTGATGACAGAAGTTGATATTGATGTATAGACATACATGCATACACACAGACACATGTACATGTATACAATAAGTTCCTCTGGGAGTTATTTGGTACTGCAATAAGGGGCCAGAATCACTATTTTGAGTTCCCCAAACTGGCTGATTTGCTGGTAATGTAAATGGGGAGGATGTGACCTTCTGGCTATTAAATCAGCAGGCTGCTTTTTTCTTTTTTCTTTTTTTTTTTTTTCTTTTTTTTTTTTTTTTAACTTAATTGTGTTAGAGAAGTCAATATAGAACAAGCCCTTTGTATTTTGCTTTTTTCAAATCCCAGCAGAAATGTTGGTGTCTGGGGTGTGGTGCACAGAGATGACCCATGATATTGTCATTAGAAAGTAAGTAAGGGTTCACAAAGTGATGATGCAGTGACTGTGTCCCTGCAGTGTGCCTGGCAGTCTGTGACTGCTGGATAATCTTTATTGCCTCATTCTATGGAACTCTCAGCTCCCGAATTACATTAGAATCTTATATTTCATCTACAAAACGGTGAAGCAGATACATTTTTCAAACAGTATGAACATTTTTCTTTCCTATTTTTTTCAGGCCAATTCCATACCTTTCCTGAGGGAGCCACAGTGTCTGGCTAAGTGGAAAAGTAATAGTGCATCTGCAATGAATAGATAAGATAAAAACTTGCTCTATTGTAAAGGGTGCAGCTGCTTGATTGCATCTACTTATTTTGTCAGTATGTGATTCCCACTTTCCTCTTGTCAGGCTTTGAGATTATTAGAACTGAATCTTCACCCTACTGCTTGCATCTGCTGATAGTCTTTCTTACTTTGAACCTCACAATGTGATAGCCTGAGCTGCTGTAATGACGGTTTTTTATGTAAAAAAACTCCCCACAAACAAGAAAACAAAACCAGCTGAGGAAAGGCATGGCACCCACACATGTCCCAAAGAAGTACTTCTTCCTTAGCTGCTCTGAAGAGTTGCTACAAGCCTTTCTCAGAGTGGGAGTACAGGCAAGAGGAAATCTGATATGCAAGGATTTACAGCATAGTGGCCATGCGTGTCTGCCTCAGCTGGGGGTCTGCTTGTAGTGTGGGTAAGAACATTTAATTTAACTTTGATCTACTTCACTTGGGCAACAAGCAGGGTGAAGAGATCAATGGAAGCACCACCCACTTGGTTAATCACCCCCAGCCCACTCCGTCACTGCTGCTCGTGGCTGAGATACAAAGATTAGCAATGGTTTGCATATGTTTACAGGTGCTGCAATTGTATTTTTATTTCCAGTTGCAGAACAGACCTGTTGCACTACGGTGTACGTGAAAGTGGTGTGTGAAACCAGGTGTCCACAGACTGAAAGTCTTTGTTTTCGCAAACGCTGATGCCATGATACGGGAAACTCGGGACACGGGGGTTGCCTCTGTATAGCAGTAGTATCAAAACATTTTGTTATGCATTAGCAAAATTCTGTATTTTGTGGAAAAAGCCTAGTTTTTCTGCTAGTTGATAGATATTTCAGTGCCCCAAAACAAGTGGAGCTGGATGCAGGGAGGTAGGAGTGGCGATACAGGAGCTGAGGGGGAAGCAGCAGCAAAACATATTTGAGAAAATTATCTTTGTCCATATAGGAGAAGATGAAAATACTGCTTTGAGAAGATGAGTTTCCCTTGATATATTATATAGGGAAATAATAAGTTTTGAAAGTGACATTTTATAACTTTAAAATGCTGAGGCTTGCTTAAACCTTGATGGTGCTTGAGGTAGAAAAGGAAAAAAAGGTGTAAATCAATGGACAGTTACCACAGGTCTGAGCACTCTGCAGTGAGTGACAGCTGTTGGATGTTGGACCTGTGAACTTAAGAGTCAAAACAACACCTCACACTCAGAATTTTTACTGCTAAATGGATGAATACTGTCAGTGAGTTAAGTCCAACTACAGATTCTGGAGAATTTTAATATGCAAATACCCAATAAAGATGTATTTGCTTGAGTTAGCAGTAAGGTCTAGCTCCAGTTTTTGAGAATATTTTTGTGGGAAGGCCTTGGATAATGAAGCAGCCCATTTTACTGTTGGCAGAATGAATATCCTAGGATTTTCATGAAACTGAAGAGAATTAGCCCCTGGCCTCTTTGCAAGGCTGGGTTTCCACCTCCAATTACTGTATGCCAGTACCAGCCTCAGAGCCCTTCTGGTGTGTGACTTGTTGCAACCTGAAAAATTCACAAGTTTTCCTCAAAAGCTTTTTTAAAAATAGTTCTGCTGCTTAGGAAAGTTACACACAGACTCAGAGAGATAGCTGGTCAAAATAGCAGGGGTTTAGGAGATGAGGAATGGCATGCTGCTTTTAATGGTGCTTCAGCCCAGCTAGTGCCCTACTCCTGCAGCAAAGCTTGGTCAGACCCTGTTTTGTGCCTCTGGGGCTGGTCCTGTCACATGCAGTTTGGACATCTGTGATTTTTGAACAGCTGTATTCAGCTACAATAAATGTTTTCTTAAAGCCTGATCAGATCAAAATGATGTTTGTGTTGTGTGTGACAGTGCTGTGGTGACTTTGAGAACCAAAGACTTTATCACAAAGAGGCTTCACTGTATCTCTGGTTTGGCTGATTAACAAATGCATTTAGTAACTGGAAAAATATGTTGTTGCTTTGTTGATGTGTCGACTCATTTGATGTATTTTAAAAGGAAACAAACAACAAAGTGCTTGTCCAAACGAGTCTACTGACATGTCTGCAGAGGTAGGCTGGGCTGGAGGATATAATCTCATCAGATTATTGTGATCTCTTGTTTGCTTCATGGTCTGTATGAAGAAATCACTTCTCTTTACCATCAGGTCTTCTGGGCCTCAGAGGAGGTTTCATATGGCATCATTGTGACAAACACATCTACACTTTATGAACAGCATGTCATGGGAAACTTAGCAAACCATGAAACTTGAGCAGGTTTGATATTGATAAAAACCACGTTGCATATAAGTTATCTGAATGGTATTTTAATGACTCAGCCAGTAACAGGAGAAAATATTCCATTCAGTGTACAGGAGACAAGATGTGCAGCTGTCAATCTAGAGAAACAGAGGCTCAGTTCAGCTTGCAGGCAATTTTATTTAAGGATGGAACCATTGGACAGGAGGTTCAACACAGACATATGGGTGCTGCACTTCTCAGAGTGGGGGTGCTTCTATATCATGTGGAGCTGGGTTATTGTCTGTACCCCTGCATGAGCTCAAATCTCTCTCTGTCTTGGTGTTTTTTATTTGGGTGGCCATACATGCTCCAACAGTGACAAATTTGTCGCTGTGTTGCTGCGTTCTATGCCTTTCTGCTGGGTTTCTGTAGCTATTTCAGGCAAAATAAGCAAATAGTCCTTTAGGTAGTGGCACCTGGGAAGTTGCCTCTGCCATGGTAATTTGTTAATTTGTTGTTGTCTAATAATAGAGCTGCGCTGATGCTGAAATCTTTCTGTGAGGGTGACATTGGCCTTTCCCTGTAAGATTCTCATGAATTTTCTTCACACAGCTCTTGAAAATCTTTCAGGCCTCTACCCCTGACTCAAGTTTGGTTGAAATTGCCCAGTGAGTTTGTTGGAGGGAGGGAAGAAACTATCAAGTAATATAAACTTTTTTCCTAAGAATACCAAACTGAAAACCCAAATGAGGAATTTGAAAGTGAACACTACAATTACTGTAAAAACTTGACAAATACAACTGACTCTGTGCTATTCCCATGCTCAATATGGGCAGACTTATTTTTTCTTCCTTAAATTTACAATTCATTAGTGTATTGCTGGGATTGTTAAGCAAGATAGGACAAATGGAGTAGGTCAGACCTTCCTAGGTACTGGTTAGATCTTCTGTTGTTTGCCAGAATTCTTCAGAAGTGCTGGTGTAAAATCCCCTGATGTAAAAATATGGCTTCTGGTGTACTCTTTTTAAAATCAGAGCTGCAATTTTTTGCAAATTTCATGGTGCAGCGTCACGAAGTACACAAAACTGAGTATATGGAACAAAATTGGGTGTTCTGTTTTAACACCATGTGACACAGTTACATCATTATATATACATATACACCTCAATATGCAGACTTAGACTGTACAGTCAATATTTTGTCAGATTTTGAGGTAGATGGGCATGTTAACATAGGTGAAAGTGATCATGAGTTTACTGCAAGTCTCCTGGTTTTGCTCATGTTTGAGGAACTGCTGCTTTAATTAATTATTAATGTTCTATATGTTCTATAATATTTCTCTTTGAATATGAGAACTATCAAAATATAAGTGTATTATTTACAAAGGTGAGAGTTGCTGCAGCTGATATTCTCAGCTAACACTGGGTCCCAAGTGCTGGACTGGCTTCAAATTACAGACAGCTCCTTGCAAAGTGCAAAAGGGCAATTTCTCAGCTGGGGTAAGATGAAGTTGTGAGAATTCAATCTTAAAGGCAAAGAATCAGTGTGGTTTAAAATAAGCTTTGCAAAGCCTCTACCTCAAAGGCACTTTCTAAGGCATTCAGCTACCATGGTGATGAATGTGGTATAAATAGAAAATAGATTAGATAGAATCCAAAACGTTTCTGAGTAGATCTAAATTAACAGTGGCCATACAGGAAAGGGAGGTAGGAAGTCTCTGTGCAAAATTTAAGAATATACACACCAATAGTAAATCTAGAGTGGCTTATAGAAAGAGGAAGGTAGGAAGTAGTTGATTATATCATGGCTGGTAGTACAATACCAACAGGAGTATTGGATTCTGATTCTGTTCAACCCTTGCACAGAAAAAGCAGACACAAGAGATGTTTTAGAAACCTGAGAAGCACGGAAAGATTTTTAGCTGGGAGACAAAAACTTCTTTTGAACAGACAGGTGCCAGTAATGGCAACGTTCCCCCATGGATCCATGAAGCACACAAGGGATCCCACAACAATGGGATACACAACTAGGCAAGAAACTTATAAATTTATAAGACACCTATTCTGCAAAATACATCTCTGTCCCCTATCAACCAAACCCTCTTTAACTTGTCCTGTATCATAAGACCCTGATATAATTTGAAGACAGCAAGTACTTTTTTAGACTGTTTGCATAAGCAGCTTGTAGTTTTCTGCCACAGTATATTAAGGTCTGTTTGGCAGGAATTAAAGGCCTCGATTTGCAGACTTATTTAAAGGACATATAACTTCAGGGACATAGATGGTTCTGTTGTTTTCAGAGGGAGTACTCATGTACTTTAAACTGGAGTGGACTGAAGTACCCTGCTGAAGACTGGTCCTAGAAATAGCTGTGCACAGGTATATATATGCAATAAGCTAATGTGTGCTTTACAGATATATCTTTGTATGAATAGTTCACACTGTGTTACTGCTCTTTTTGGGGAGCTTTGCAGCCAAGGGGAAGGTTTAGCTTCTCCTTCCATTTACTTTCTAGTGATTGAGTAACACTCTCTGATTCCTGGTATGTGAACATCATTACTTGGTGACCTTTCCTCAGTGATTGTATGATGACAACTTAAACCATCCTCAAGTTTATGAAGATCAAGGGATTAAAGACCTGTTTTTTGTGCTGTTGCTTTCTGAGCTTCTGAAGTGAGTCTTTTTTGTTGTCATCACTTCTGATAGTTAGAAAACAAGGTGGGAATTCAATCATGTATTTGTGACTGAGATGTCAGCACGGGTTTTGGCTGGTACAATGAACAAAATCAGAGGAGGTAGTTTATCTAACTCAAAAGTAATTCACTGAATATGATATGATGTGATATGATATGATATGATATGATAGCAAAAATCAAAGTTTAAAGAAAGAATGCTGACTGGACATGTATCTAAAGACTGAAATTTTAGATTTGAAAGTAATTTTAAAAATACCCCAAAACATATTATTTTGGATGAAGCATGATAGCTAGACAGCACAGAAAAATGTGGTAGTGCTTCCTCATCCTCAAGTTACACAATTCAAGATATTGGTGACCTCTCTGTGAGGAGGTAGAAATACATGAGAATGTTCTCAGGACCTCTATGAAAGTGTCCACTAAACAAGATGTACACCCTGACAACTAATCCTGTCAACTAGAATTTACCATGAACATGTGGCCTGCAGGCAGGTTGTCTGGGCAATGTGAAGACTCACAGTACCAGCAGCGCAGTCCTTCAGCAGATCTTAGGTGTAATCATTACCAGTGAGACAGCAGAGTGCTTTTACAGAGCAGCTCAGCAAGGAGGAAAAGCTGACTGAAGCAATCTCAAGCAGGGGACAGGTTATGTAAACAAAGAAAACCTTTTTTGTAGTCTCATTTCTTTGAGGGTATGCAAACACTGTTGGTTAACCTGCTAATTCATTTGGTGATGGCCCTGGACTCTGAGCTGCCACTAATCTTGTGCATCTGCTTTGTTTAAGAACCTCTGTCTCCTCCTGGCAGATTACAGATGTAACCAAAGCTGGGTTTCCATTACCCCTTCCCTGAAACAGCAACCTGGCTGGGTATGGCACTATTACCTTTGGAGATGCACAATCTAGAACACAACGTGCAGTTCATCTTCACACAAAGCATCACAGGAACCCCCTTCTCACATGCTGGCTTCTCGTAGCTAAGTGCAGATGTGCATTTTCAAAGTTATCTGGGACCTGCTCTGTTAGTGCTGAATAAATTCTCATGGGAGTAAAGGCTTATCAAAGCTACACCACCTTCTACTCCCTTAGGTTACTTTCTTTGTTGTAAACATACAGTAACATCAACACTTTAAGATAAAACCCCTAAAATAAAAAATAAACCCCCAACCCTCTCCTGCCTACACAGTTCTGCCTTTGAGCCTGAAATGAAAGAGTGGCAGATATTCAGCCACATCACTTAACAGATTCCTGGAAGGCATTTGGATGTTGTGGTGAAAAGGGGTGTAGACAAACCAACATAAGACAACAAAGCTTAAATTATGTAAGTTGTGGCAGGCACTACAGACATCCAAACTGAGACCTCCTTGGGTGTCCATTTCCCTTCCAGCACAGCTGAAACTCAGCAACTGCAGTGACTTATACAGTGTTGAGAGCAGAAGGAGATAATGGTATCTGTGGACTTAAAGCATGAAATGACAATTACAAGGGCTGTGTTCCAAGGGAGAGGCCGGGGTATCCTCCAAACACTGCATGATGATGGATTTGGAAGAATCTATCATTCCCTATATCTTAGATCAGGTGTCTCATTCTTCCTATTCTACCTGAGAAACTAGTTATTGCCATTTAAATAATCATTACATACTGGATTTCTAATATAGCACCAGGATGAATGAATGTTTTCACATTTCCCACTGCTCTAAGACCATCAGCTGGCATATGTCATCACAGTTTCATGGCACAATTTCTGTTCCACGTACTCCATGGACTCGTCTCCATGTTATTTAAACTACAGACAGATGTTGTCTTCTGAAACAGCTTAAGATGTTACTATGTCTAACCCCTTCCCCTCACTTCTGCTAACAAAACAACTTGTTTGAGTGCTCCCTAACCCACTTCAGGCACAATCAACACAGTTAGTGTATGGCTCCTATTTAAATTGTTTGAACTCAGCTGATTCTGCTTGAAGTGGGTTAGGGAGCACTCAAACAGCTGGGAGAGCTACCCGGGTAGTAATCAATGCCCAAGGGACTCTATAAACAGCTTGAAAAGAGAACAGCAGGGCACAAATGTTTGAAAACTCTGCAGCTGTTTGCAAATTGAATGTCTACAGAGAGCTCCCCTGCATCAAGCTGCACGTGAGCTATTGCAATACCCGTTTCCAAATGAGGTGTTCTCTCTCCTCAGCTGTAACAGCTAGCAGCTTCTTAAAAAATAACATGAAATGAAAGTTGGGAAGTATAAGAAAGTTTATGGTGATGTGCCCATATAGCATACGAGCAAATATTCTCTGAGCCCAGTGCAGCATATTGTGCAACAGCATGGGAGAGGGGAAATTTTGGCCAGGAAAGTCAAAGCATATTCTTTCTTTTATCTGTTGGATGCTAAAGCAGCGCCTTCCATGTGCTGTTTGATTTCACTGGGCAGACAAGGGGGGGCAGACAATTTCTATCACACTCCAATCCCCAGCTCTGGAGGTACTTATTAGAGTCTGAACATTCACTGTTTCAACCCACCGGTAAGGGAGCCCATCCAACAAGCAAATTGGGCTCTCTTCCATCATGCTCTGTATCTTCCAAAATCTCCAAGGGGAACAGAGTGAACAAATATGTTGAGCAAGTGTGCTCAGTTTGTGGCAAACAGCAGAACAACCCCCCCAGGACATATGCACAGTCTATAGCCATCACACCAACACTGGGCATGAGGACCAGAGGATGCATCCCATTAATTTTCTTCTACAGGTCTTCAGTCAGGAGGAGCTGCTGGTAAAGTAATGTGGAGCTGGGAGTGGGGGATAGGAAACTGCCCCCTCATGGGAAACACACTTGCTCTGTGGTTCATGCTCAGGCCAAGGCATCTGGAGGAGCTATTTCTGGCATCACCACGAACTCACAGTGTGACCAGGGCTGAGTCACACATCATTATCCTCTATGCAAATTAGATGTCAACAATTTTGCAGGTGATGTTTGTTGCAGCCTATTTTTTTTTTGTTGTTGTTGTTTGAAGTGCTCAAGTGTACCACTACATGGTATTCTGGGCTGACCTGGAGGACCTGTGGGCTGTAGCGCAGCCACCTGCACCCAAAGAAACAGCATTTTGTGTTTTTACAAGTGATTGGTTCCACGTTGGTGTTTTTTCCGGGGGCAAACCCCACCTTCACTGAGACGTGAACCAAGGCAGGTCTTGCTCTGAGGGGCAGCAGCACTTGCTGGGGGGTGGTGAGCCTTTTATTCCCCCTGCAACATGCATTGTAGCCTTTGCATGTGGTTTGGAAAAATCACAGAAAATCCTGAGTTGGAAGGGACCCACAAGAATCATCAAGTCCAACTCCTGGACCTGTACAGGACATCCCCAAGAGCCACACCACATGCCACACCATGCTTCCCAAACATTTCTTGAGCTCTGTCAGGCTGGTGCTGTAACCACTTTTCTGGGGACCCTGTTCCAGCACCCAATCACTCACTGGGTGAAGAACCTCTGCCTAATATCCAACCTAAATTTTTAAATATCTAACTTAAGAAGATTTTCAGCTTTTGAAATCCATCATGTCAGGCCATGTAGCAGGGGCCCTGGCTGACATGGGTGAAGGAATGTTCTCACAAGCAGGAGAGTGAGTGTGGGAGCTGTGCATGATGTCAGTGGTGTGGAATAACGAGTGGAACGTGTTTGCTTTAGCTGGGGTTATTTTCCTCACAGTATCTAGTGGCTGGTTGGGATTTGTGCTGAGCACAGGGTTCATAATACAGAGATGTCCATTTTGGGAAACGGGAGTTCAGTTTGGAATGGGCAACCCAGGCAGGTGGTGGAGTCACCCTCCCTGGAGGTGTTTTAGAAAGGACTGGAAGTGCTGGGTGATAGGCTGGACTAGAGGACGTCCGAGCTCTTTCCCAGCCACACTGACTCAGCAGCGCCGAGTCCATCACCCAGCCCCGAGCACGGCTCTCCACCACAGACACAGCCCCGCACCGGCTTCTCCCTCACGGCGCACCCGCGGGAGGGCCGTGACCCGACATGGCGGCCCGGGCGCGGGCGGCGGCGCAGGCGCGGGGGGCGGCGCTGGCGGCGGCCGCTGCGGGCCCGCCCGCATGGAGCCCGCGCCGGGGGAGCCGGCGGCCGCCCGGATGGTGGCGTAGGGCCCGCACTGCCGGCCCCGCAGCATGGCGAGCTGCCTGCCGCCCTGCGTGATCGACGGCGGCACCGGGTGAGTGCGGGCAGGGGCGACCGGCTGCCGGTCCCCGTGCTGGGGACGGGGGGGTGTCTCCGCGCCGCGCCCCTCCGCCGCCTCCCGCTGCCGGCGAGCGCTCCTCGCACGGGGCCGCGCTCCTGCCGTGTGTCCCGGTGGCCTCTCGGCTTGCTGAGGGTTTCTCTCCCAGCCGGCTGGTGCCCATCGCTCTCGTCCTCCCTCTGCCCCTGCTGCCCTTGCATCCCGCCGGAGCGCGGAGCGGGGCAGCCCTGCCGTGTCCCCGCCGTGCGTGTTCCTGTGTGCCCTCTTCGCCTCTCGGGACCTGTTTTCGTTTGTGTCCTCTGGCTGTGAAGTATTGCATGATGCAAGTGCTAAAACTGGGGACGGCTGGTTTCAGAAGGGGAGAGGAGGCAGGAGCTGGTCCAGAGGCGGTACCCGGGGAGGCTCACGGAGGTGCCCGAGCCGGGGCAGCCGTGTCGGTGCGGTGCCTGGACACCGAGCCCAGCGAGCACAGCTCCCCTGCCCCCGGGCCGCTCTCCCTCCTGCCTCCTCTCCTCGTTTGAAACCAGCCGTCCCCAGTTTTAGCATTTTCGGCTGAGGTGGGAGCGCGCTGCCTTGCTCCAGTGATGCGCTCGGTCATTGGGTCATCCTTTCACCTTTCTCGGATCAGTGTGAGAATCATTCCATACTTAACCAAACGACAAGTTTTGTAACTCAAGTCTTTGAGGGCAGGAGTGACTGAATTGCATAGGCTGTGCTTGGCAGGCATTTCAGGAGCGGGTCTGTCCTACCTCTCTGTGCTAGAGAAGACCTCAATGGATATTCAGCATCCACTCCTGCTGTGCCTTAGGGGGGAGGTGTCAGAGGGAGCATAATGAAGGTAATACTGAATCTGTGGTGTGCTTCTGCACACAAATTAATACCTTTCCTTTGGCCCAACAGTTACAGACAGCTCTGAGGAGAGGAAGTGAAGCACCAGTCCACGAGTAACTATTCATGCAGTAGCTTTACTCGTCAGACTCGCTCTCACTGATTGCACTAATTTAGCCTTTCCTCTGCAGGGAATTTGCAACACTATTCTAATTTCTTTAATATTTGGAAAGTTATTTTGAAATTTCCTGAACTGTACAATCTTTAAAAAACCAAACCCCAAACTAATCCAACCAAATCAAGAAACCCCAATCCCTAGGTAACTGCAGGAAGCACTTTCCAGTCCTGTGGTGCCCACATTGCCTTCTCTTGAAAAAGTGTGTCACATTTTGAAGTATGTCTGTATTAAACTGTCATGAAAGTTTTAGAAATCTTTGTCTGTTTCTGCTTATACTTTAGCTTACCAGTAACTGGCTCTATTCCCTCAGTGGGGAGTACTGGAGTTCACAGCTGGATACTTTGGAAGTAGAATAGAGACCAGGTTCTACCTTGTGTCTAATTCCGCTTGCTCTTTAGATACTTCTTGGTAGTTTCCCGGGTTTCTTCTATATATTTGCTGGAGATATTGTAAGTGTCAGATCTGTTGATATTACAGGATTACTACTTGATAGTTTAGAGAGAAATGGGAGGTCTAGGTGGATCCTTTAAAAAGGGTACAGTAGAAACTTTAAAACACAGAAAATGCCTTAAATGCCAAAGCTGCCTTTTGCAGGAGACCCCCTTGGCTTTCAGTTTGTGGAGTAATTCCAGTGTTACACTAGCAGTAGATATTGCTGGCCAGCAGTTACACAAAATAAATAAGGATAGGACATTGCTTATTGTGCACTTTCAAAGAAATAATAATTGAAGTAGAATTTCTAAAATCTGTTTGGTGCGTGCATGGGTAAAGCTGAGGGGTTCTGTAGGGGAGGGACATGTTTTGTTTCAGGAAGGGTTTGGATAGTCCCTAAGTGATGCACATTTGTTTTTCAATGCCTCCAAGCAATCTTGATTCACAGGAGACAGCATGATCTCTCTGCTGGTGGGACTTGTGCTGGACCATGTTTTAGGGCACTCAAAAATGGAAGACTTTTCAGCAAAGAGACTACTGAATGTGAAATAAGTTATCTTGCAGAATTCAGGATGGAATGAGTCTGAACAAAAGCAGCCAGAAGAAGTAGCTTGACTCATTGATACGCAGTCTCTGGAATTTTCCTCTGTGTGGGCTGAAAACCTTCTTATTGTTAGAATGAATCTACTCTGGGTTACAGGCTTCAAACAATTCATTCAAATTATTCATGAAAGGGCTTTCAGATGAAAAAGTGGGAAAAGCATAGCAGAAAGGGAAAGGTATATGCAGATATGCACTGTGGGGCATTGTGTATATAAAATACACTTTTCTGCTTAAATCTCTGGTACTGAATGAGGTGTTCTGTCCAGCCACTAATCCATCTTTTTTTCATGTAAGGGGTTTTAAGAAGTTTGTTAAAATAATGGTTTTGTTGTTGTTTTGTGCATAAGGAGGCTTGCTTAATTTACTGGAATTTGCAGCCACATGCCTCAGTCCTGTAAAATGCCAGAATTCCTCAAAAAAAAAGTAAGAACAGGTGTATAAAAATAGTTACAGACCTTCAGTAAGAAGCATATTTTTATAGCAGGACAGGATAATGTTCCTTTAGTCTATTGGATGTAGATGACTTGAATATTTCCTTTGCCATAAACTGTTCGCTCTTTATTCACAAATCTTGCAAAAATAGTTAATAATTTGCTATACTCTTTTCCATTAGTATTTGCAAATGACTTGACATTGTGCAATTTTGATGCACTACATCTTGATTTTCTCTGCGTGAGATTCTCCTCGTGATCAGTTTACACATTGCTGTCACTCTTTTTGTGGAGAAGGGCATGCTATTTTTAGTTTCTTAGGACTACCAGGCCTTTTTGTGTTGCTGTTTTAAATAGCTTTAGACTTCATAACTAGTTTTATTAATTGGCATTTAGCTGTGGGACATCAGAACAGTAGTAGGTGGGTGAGCAAAACAAAGGTATCTTAAAATACCTCTCTTCAGTGTATTTTCAGATACTGAGGAGTGCTTCTGGTTTGGGTGTATTTTATTGAAGCCATTCCTTTTTAGTAAAGAAAAAGTACTTTGGTAAAGTCTTACAGATGAGTTTAGAGTTAAATACTTGATTTCTGGGAGAAGTGAGCTGGACTGGGTCTTAAAACTTAAGGCTTAAAGTGTTCTTTGATGATGTTGCTATTAAAGATAGCTGGAGCCTCAGAATATGCTATATTTCCCCTCTCTTACTATATTTCTGATGCCTAGTGAGTTGCTTTAGCCAAGTATTACCTCTGCTTTTCACATGTGAGACACGTGAACAGGCATTATTGTAATTGCTGTTCTGGGTCTAAGGAGCTTGAGTTAATTAACTGTTGTTTATAATCACAGGCTTCAGTCCTGCAAAGTGCTAGACTTTCTCAAGAAACCTAATGGCTCTACTGTACTCTTTATTCTTATAGTGGCTGTTGATGCTCTTGGGTAAATTGTGCAGACAAAATAGATTTTTTTTTTCTATTTGATAGTTTCTCCTTCATGTCTTCTTCATTCCCATCCCTTGATTTCAAAAGCGCTTTTCCAAATCTTCATAAAAACTCGTGTTGCAAGTTCCTCAGACATTCTTGTAATAATGATAATAGAGTCTGCTATGGCAGCCTGGCATCACAGGTGCTCTGGCAGCAGTAGCCTGGTAATTCAGGCTCCTAGCTGTCAGGGAAAGTGTTCTATTTACAGAGGCTATTTGTTTGTTTACAGGACTTTTCAAAGCATTCTGCTATTTTTAATCAGGTCATATTTAACTTTTCAGAGGTTTTTTTTTTTTTGTGTGTGAATGTAACACATTGTTTTAAATATGTGGACCAAAAAAGCAATCAAGAGTGATTAAATGGTTGCATTTGTGCTTTGCTTTTTTGCATACTTGTACAGAGAAAAATTGCATGTCTTGTGTTTTCAGATGGATAAAGCAACTGCTTGAGTTGGTGATTTGTTCTCATGCTTTGGGAAGAATTTTCATAAGCATATCTCTTCTCTCTAAAGTGGTTAAGGGTGCAGCATCTGCTTCCAAGTGCAGTCCATTTGTATATCTTTGGAGTCCATTCTTGATGTAAGATTTTCCATTTTGGTGGGACCTCAGAAGAGAACAGGGTTAGGATGACCAATCCTCATGCAAAGGTTTGTGAAACTGGTTTGTGTATTTACTCGTCACCTGGTCGAAACAGTATGGAAGAGACCAGACTATTTTTAGAAATTGCTTGTTTCAACAACATGTAATTTCCAGAGATTTAAAAAAAGAGTAGTCCTCCAAATCTCCTTGCATGAAATAGCCTTAGTCTATTGGATGCTAATTTTTAGTGCAGTATCCTATATTTTGGCCTGTTTCCAGTAGGTTCCTACCTCACTGGCAATAAATTGCTGCTTTTAATGAAATTAAGTTGGAATACTGATTATCTACACATTCCGCTACAGCTGTCTCTGTAATTTTACAGATCACAAGATGTTGCATTACCATTAGTCTGCTAGGCTGTAACCCAGGAGAAAGAAAACTGTGGTTTAGATGCTTAAATATTCATTGGAGAAGGGACTGGAGACCAGGTACCCTCTGTAACTGTTAAAGTCCAGAGCCTTTCCGGACAGTGAATATTGAAATATCATGTAGGAAAGGGAATAGTTTCTGTAGGAGGTGCTGGAAATGGGTCACCCAAATGCTTTAATGTACCCTTGCGAGGTGGAATGAGTTTGGGTCCTGCTGGGCACAACTGAGATCTGGGACCATGTCTGCCATGTCCTGAGGCTCCTGGGTAGCAAAGAGCTGCACAACTTGCATAATCTATTTTCCTTTTCTTCCTGAGTGGTCTTGGGAGAAATTTGAGTTTCCCTTCCATTTGGTTTTGTCAAAAACACTTGAAATGTGGCTGCCTGTTCCAGTCTGTCTCTTGTTTGATCTTAAGTAGATTTTTTAACAGATTTTTTCTGCTTATTTGCTTCACCATTGAACTGAGAATTTAGTTATTCTCTTAGTTTTAGTATTAGTCTTCCATGGATTAATGGCATGCAATAGAAATCTTTCCATATGATACCTTCTGTGAGATTAATTCTTTGAAGGGAATTTTTTCATTATACTGAGAAATAAACTTATTTGGTAGGTTTTTTTTTTCAGTAGGAGAATTAAGCCAGGTTAAAAATGAGCTGTAGGGGTTTGGTAACTTTACAAGTTACCCTGGTAGGGGAATCTGATCCATTCTGGAGAGGGAAGGTAAAGCTCTTGCAGACTGGTAGCCCCAATTGACTTCTAGAGAGTGTTTTCTTTTTTTAATGCTGTGAGTGGGTGTGCGTTTAGCATGTGTGTTGAGGGGGGAAAAGATGGCAAACTGAACTCACCTCTTGGCCAGACTTTAGTTTAAGAAATGAGTTCTGGTTAGACTGCAGGAATCTTTTAATTTATTCATGCACACAGATATATAAAAATTGCATGAAAAGTATTTATATATGTATTTACATGTATGTAGATATTGTCTTTGTTTTTGTCACTGAGGCTTGAAAGGCTTTTTTTTTCATGATATTTCTGCCTAATTGTAATTTCTAAGTCTTGAAACTAGGTCTTTTAAACAAAAGAAAAATTATTTCCTTGCTTTTCGTTATGTTCATTTAGTCATGATTCATTTCAGAGAGCGAAATAAGAGGAAGTGGCCTGTATTGGTCTTAAATCCCAGTGGAACTCCTGTTGTTGCTTGTTATGTTTTAACAATATTCCCTAGGTAGGCCTCATTCTAAAATGTGAAGAATCTATGCAATAATAATCATAAAAAGAATTTTTACTAGTAATGTCCTTCTTTACAGTCAGTCTAATTTAACATCCTGATTATGTTTTTCTGAAAGCCACAGCAAGTGTGCATAAACAATTTGGATTAGACTGAAAGCATATGTCTATAATGATGATTAAAAACCCAACAAACCCTTGCCTGCAAAACACAGTCCTTGTCTTTTTAGCCTTGAGGGGAATGGCTTTTTAACTATTGTTTGAAGTCTATTGAAGCTACAGCTTTGAAGAGAAGTTGAAATATAAATATTTAAGTCCAAGGTCATTGATAATTCAATTTAGATTAATTCCTTTATCTAAGAAAACTCTGATCCTTAATGAGTATTTTTATACCAAATACTGTGTAAAGAGGAACCTACTTTTCAAGCTGCTAATGAAGATGCAAACCTCTGCTTTGGCCATGGCATAATATTTTTTGCAAATATTGAGAGTAGGATGCAGACAAAGACTTTAAATTCACTTTAGGACCTAGACTGGGATTAGTCTCATTTAAGAATATCATGGCTTTAGGTTTTTTGTGTAAAAATGATGTGAACAATGCTGATTCCCTCAAATCCTGCTGCTGCTGTACTTCTGTTTCAAGCTAATGGCAGTATTCAAGAATGACATAAGTCTCTGCAAGCATTCAATCAATTTAGTTGGGTTGGTTTTTCTTTTAACACTGTTTCTGGTGTGGGTTTTGTTGTCATTGTGGGGTTTTTTTTCTTTTTTTTTTTTTTTCCCTAGACAATACAGCTAGGAATTTTTTATAGTCTGGGATGTTAATTATTTCTAGTTGCTAAAGACCTGGAGTAGCTTGCAGTCACTAACACCTGTAGAATTTTTTTGTGAAAATGTCTTTACTTTTTTTTCCTCCCCCTTCTTTTTTCCTCTCAAGCCTTTAATTGTTAAAATAGATCTTATATGTATATTGAAAGAAACGATCAGTGCTTTGTACCATCTGCTGCCCGTTTCTAAAGCATTTCATCAGTGCAAGTTTGCTTTGGTGTAGTATTTGTCTTTTACCACACACAGATAATATACCTGTGA
The DNA here is from genome assembly GCF_024509145.1 of Vidua macroura. NCBI lineage: Eukaryota > Metazoa > Chordata > Aves > Passeriformes > Viduidae > Vidua > Vidua macroura. The sequence continues at coordinate 6,894,361 of NC_071571.1, forward strand.
CAAAGTGAGTGGTTTGTTCAAGGCCTGAAAGGGAATTGTATCAGGATTGTAACAAGCGTTCTCTCCTGTGGTTTATACTTGTGATACTGTATTGTTTCTTTTTTTCCCTGTGTTTGAGACTATTAAACAAATATGTAAAGTCTAGGGCTCTCTTTGGTCATGGTAATTGAAGGGTAAAATCTGCATTGCCCTAATTTTTCCCAAAGGGTGCAATGTGACATGCCTGTCCTTTGTCATAGCAGGTCAACAAGATGAAAAAAGCAAGAACTGAGTTTTCAGAATTGGTAGTTCTGAATAACACTAGCAAAATCTGTAAGCTGAAGTCATCTGAAAAATAAATTAACACCTAAAGTATTTACCACTTTGAGTTTTCTTTTCAGCAGGATGATACTTGAAAGCATAACCCAGAAAATGTGGACGTGGTGTGTGATGCATGTTTCACCTTAACTTTAAGAAGTGGAGTGAATTGAAAGTATTTTTTCTTCATGTTTTTGCATCTTAAGTGCATCTAATAACCTGGTGATCTTTTTTTTTTTTTTTTTTTTTTTTATTTCCCTAGGTATACAAAGCTTGGCTATGCAGGAAATACAGAACCTCAGTTCATTATCCCATCATGTGAGTTGATTTCTTTTGTCCCTCCAAATTGTAACATACACTGCTGTCACGGAGCACTTTGAGGATTAAATGATGTGCTTCCAACTCCCAACTCAGCCGTGGTAGTCCGTGTCCATCTGGGAAGTGATATTCACGTGTTAGCATCTTTGGCTGGAGTGTAGCTAAACAGAGCTCCTTGTCTGCAGTTAGCTAGGACTATTGCTCATTAAACCAGCTCTTGGTTGCTATGACAAAGATGAAGAGAACTCCAGTCCAATTTCCTTTTTATCTCCATTATTTTTTGGCCAGGACTCTTGAGTAGACAGAATGCAATTTACCTCCTGTCTACCTGACACCATGGTTACAGCCTGGATAATCTGGGGGAAGGCTCCCAATCAAATTAAGTACTAAAGTGCAGGTGGTGTCTGCCTTATTTACATTGTCTGGGACTGTAGACAGTTTAATATTCAAAAAAGTTGTTCCTATTAGAAAATGTTCCTTTTGGGTGTGTGCTTACCAATTAAAATGTTCTTGCACATTTAACATGCTTTTGTTGAACAGATTTACTCTTTCATTTTTTTTTGTGTGTGTTAGACTTGTTTAAAATGTTATACTTTTCTGGTGTTCTTGATTTTAATTGACATCTTAATAGCTTTTCTGAAATGCTGTGTGTATATATATATAAATAGTAGTACTATGTATTTACATCTATAATGGCATCTGTTACCTCCATTTACATTAAACACTGCTTTTTACTTTTTGTAAACTTTGCCAATTAATTACTTATTAATGCATCTAGACTCCCTTGTAGCTACTCATGGGAGAAAGTATAAAGATAAGGAAATTATAAAGGTAGTTGATGGCCAAAGAAGTGAAGAGGACACATGTTCTTCACCAGGTGTAGCTGCAGTACTACTTACAGTCTCACTACTTTAAGTATTGTAAAATTTGAAACCTAAACCACTGGTAAAGATTTAAATGTCTTATGTTAAAGAAGTGGGATAGCAGGGATTTCCTGTGAATTTGCTATAAATCCTGTTTTATGCAACTATAAACCTGTTGGGGGGTAAATGTTTTTCCAAAGGAATTGTTTGCCTGTGAGTAATTTTTTAGTGCTAGTAGTATTTGGTGTGTTTGTGGATGATGTCTGCCTACTCTGCATTTTCTGCTATATGTTATTTAGACCCTGATTATGACCTATTAAAAGAAAACTATATAAACAAGGTTACATTTTAGCAGTACTTCATTCCATTTTTATTTTTAGCTTGCCCCAGATTTGATTTTTGCTGTCTCATCTTCTTGCCTACAGCAGTCATCATCTAATAATTTTAGTGATAGTTGAAGGCTGCTAATGGGAAGCATAAGTGTCTCCAGAGATTTCTCTGTAGCCCTGAAAATTGATTTCTCCCCTCCTTCTTTCTTCTTTCTCACCAACCAGGACAATGACTCCAAGACTTATTTTTGAATACACAGTTTATTTTCTTCTTCTCCTGTGCTCTTCCTCTTTATTCCAGAGTTGGAACTCAGAAAATCATGTTGCTTACTAGAATGCTGCACTTGTACAGTTTAAGTGACTGCTGTAGTCTGTAAGAAAATGCATTTTCACTATTTTCTGTGAATTACTGTGTACAATAATGAGGAATGGATGACCAGAATCCTGCAGGATGCAGTGAGAATGAACTCAGCTCTATTGGCTTGTCAGTACATCACTTACATAATTGCTACTTTTTATATCCAAATTTTTATTTCTGGAAAAGAGTTCTTTAAGTAAATAAGCATTCATTACTTGGTATTTATCTGTTTTCATTTTGTTTTGATTTGTTTTTTGGGTTTATTTTAAGGTATTGCAATCCGAGAGTCAGCCAAAGTGGGGGACCAGGCTCAGAGGAGGGTAATGAAAGGTGTTGATGATCTGGACTTTTTCATAGGAGATGAAGCCATAGATAAACCTACCTATGCTACAAAGGTGAGCATTCAGAAGACTTTGCCATCCTTTCCCATGTCTCAAATTTGTATGATAAAATATTCTAGGACTTCTGGATAGCCATTCAAAACACGTTCGCATTTTTTGTAAAGTATTTTTATTGCTTTTAAAAAACTGCATGATTTGGTTCATGGCTTTACCCCTTTTTAGATATCTATTTTACTAGTGCTGTCTTGTGTGGTTGGTGTTTGTGTAAATATTCATTGATACAGTGCAGCTGTTCAGTGTTCAAAATTCTGAGCTATTAAAATAGTCATATACACTGAATATTTAAATTCTTGCTAAAAGTGTACCCTTTTAACATGGCATACAAACTGGGAAATGTTGGATACTTTTGCTTCAGGGAAAGTCACAATTGTTTTGTGAAAGGCTGTCTTCAATGCAGCTTTTCTGTGAATCATATTTTCCATACCCTAGTAAAGGACTTCTTGTACTTAAAAAGCATTACTGGCTTATGAACTGTGTGGAAAAAAATCATATTTTATACATCCTTCTGCGTTACTTAAATGTCAGCTGTATTCTTAACATTGAACAAAATGTAAACACCATCCCTGCCAGAAATTTTAGGTGAAAAATATATAGCCTATATGGTCTTTATTTCTTATTATAATATGGAAAGGCATATTGAAGCCAAGTATGATTCTCATCTTTTTAAATGATAAAATTTATACAAAAAGAGGTTAAAACACAGTTCTGCAACAGACTTAACAGGAATAGAGCCTGGATTCTGGTTGCTAGTCCTGCAAAGTAGAATTGGGCTTGGAGGTACCTGGGAGCAGGAGGTAACTTTGAACTGTGCCTCTGAATTAAAGTCAGGATGGGTTTGATGAGATGCCTGTGAGCTGAGGTGTCAGACTGTTCCTGTTGCTGGGTTTCTTTGTCCTTGCACGATCCAGTGCTGACAAGTTCTGCTGTTGCAGTGGCCTATCCGACATGGAATTGTTGAAGACTGGGACCTTATGGAGAGGTTCATGGAGCAAGTCATTTTTAAGTACCTTCGAGCTGAGCCTGAGGATCACTATTTTTTAATGGTGAGTTAATGAGACCTGGTAAGGGAATAGTTTTGTAAGAGGAAAACCAAATGCCATTCCAAGCAGAAATAGCTCTGCTAGAGGATTTTTCTCTGTATGCCTTATTTCTCTAGCAATGACAGGGTTTGGGTTGGGAGGAGAAAGCTAATCTTTAAAGCTGCATTATAACTATATTCTGTTAATTTTGTGATGCAGGCTACTGCAGGTCAGCTATTGCTTTTGAAAATCTTCAAATGCTGTTTAAATTCTATTTGAAAATTTTTATTTTGAGTGCACTGAGGATTTTAAAAGTTTGATTACCAAAAGTTTGGTACCAAACTAATCAAGGCAGGATCCTTTCGAGGTGCTTTTTCAAAACTCTTTGTTTTTGCAGACAGAGCCTCCACTGAACACACCAGAAAACAGAGAATACCTTGCAGAAATCATGTTTGAATCATTTAACATCCCAGGACTTTACATTGCTGTGCAGGTGAACAAAGTGAATGCATTCTTCTAAAGCAAAAAACAACTGCAGTGTTTCGGTCTTTCGTAGGCACGTGTGTAAAATGTTTGAAACAGTACTTTTTGAGAGTGTAAATTAGAACACTCTGCCTGCTTCTAAATCTAAACTCTGTGTGCTGTAGGCAGTGTTGGCCTTAGCTGCCTCCTGGACGTCACGGCAGGTTGGGGAGCGGACTCTGACTGGGATTGTCATCGACAGTGGTGACGGAGTGACCCACGTGATCCCCGTGGTAAGGAGCAGGATGCACTTTGAAACCAGCACTGCTTTGGACAGGGCTTGTTTACTATAAATTTAAATAAGAAGCGCCAAATGAGACCTTATTTTAAAATTTTTAGTGTTGGCTGGGACTTCTTTCCTTGCAAAAGTATGTATTCCATTATGTATTAATTTAGCTTGAAGACCACAGGAAAGTCACAGTAAGGAACTATCAATCCAGCTTTTAAAAGGCTATTTCTATGTAAAAACTTACCTTCTGTTACTGTGATGCCTCAGTTCTCTTAAAAATCAATGATTATCATGGGTTTATGTCTCCTGCATGCCAAAAGTGTCTGAAAAGAAATGTCCTAACTTTTTTGACACCCTGCATTCTGACTTTAATATATCTGTTAACATGTGTTCTTTATATGATTTATTGAATTTTATGGTTTCCACTCTGCTTATGTGGAAACAACTACAAATTTATATAAGTACCTGTTCTTATACATGATCAATCTCATCAGTTTAGTTATGTGAGGTTGTTAAAATACAGAGTTATCTGTGCATACTGACATCCATTGATGTAATTTTTTGTATTTTTGAACCATACTGTGTCCTTGAATGATCAGGTATATTAGAAATGAAAATTTGATTCTCTTTAACTTCATCTTGCATTTTGGTGTTAACTTGATCTTCTCAGTGTTTTGTCATATGGGCAGTGCTGAGAACAAACAGCATTTACTGCATGAAACTCTGAAAAGTGTAAAACAAAGCAAGGGAAGAAATAATGTGGCTCAGCAATATCAGTGTTCTCAGTAAATGCATCCTAAAAAAAATCAGCAAGTAGATTTCTTGGTTTTGTTGTGCTTATTGTAAGATCCTACTTCTGATTGAGTTTTCTATTCCTATATGATTTTTGTTGTCTGAGAAATTTAATTTTATACTTTTTTCTATTAATTTTTTCACTCTCAAACAGAACACAGGTAGTTTATTTATATTACATTGCTTTTCTGATGATGCTATAAAGGAACCATCAAATCTGACTGATATGTACAGATCTGACTGATATGTTTATCACTTGTGTATCTATTAGATAGTCAATATCTGTTTATATGTGGTAATCAAGATCTTTAAATAAAAGTGATACCCACCTTGTAGTGGGGTGAATATTTTTAGAGTGATTTTACAGTTTCAAGGTTTTACTTTTAATAGAAAATCAGATTATTATAAAAGAGAATGTTAATTATTGATACACAGTACGTTTTCCCCTTAAATATGTCTTTTCCTCTCCTCCTACATAGGCAGAAGGCTATGTAATTGGAAGTTGCATCAAACATATTCCTATTGCAGGTAGAGATATTACTTACTTTATTCAACAGCTTCTAAGGGAAAGGGAGGTAGGAATTCCTCCTGAACAATCTCTGGAGACAGCAAAAGCCATAAAGGTACATCCTCCTTTATCTCTTAATAAATACATAGTAAATCTCCGTGAGCTGATGTTTTGGCTCTAGCAGGTTGCCAGTGGCTCTCTTAAAAATACAGATGTAGGTAGTGTATTATAATTGCACAAGCTTCTGGTGGTTTATCCAAGCAACTGTGGGGGAAGGAGAAAGAGGAAGAAAATATTCATGCTAGACTGTTTGGAGTGAGTATGTTCCACAGATTAAATCAGCATTTCAACTTTGGAGTTGTTTAAAATTTGCTTTGTAATAGAACTTAAAAAAAAAAAAAAGGAAAAGGTAGGGTGATTGTGTAGGCCTGCTCTTGCAGTGAAAGCTTGCCCTTGAAATTCTTTATTGTCACAGACATACTGTTGGGGATGTTTTCACTGGGAGAGAGGCAAATGTAGCTGAGTCAGCGTGTGCAGCCCTTTGGAAGCAAATGGGCCTCGTGCCTTGTGGGGCTGAGGCTTCAGTAGTGATTTGGGTGGGAAAGTCCCTTGAACAGCTCCACCTGTAAAAATGCTCACATTTTTCTTTTCTGATTGTGTTGCACTTTAATTTACTGGTGTACTAATGATTTCAGCTATTTTTAATGCCTGGTGTTTCTCAACAGGAGAAATACTGTTACATTTGCCCCGACATAGTGAAGGAGTTTGCCAAGTACGACGGGGACTCTCGCAGGTGGATCAAACAATACACGGGTATCAACGCCATCAACAAAACTAAGTTTGTAATAGATGTTGGTTACGAGAGGTTCCTCGGGCCAGAAATCTTCTTCCATCCCGAGGTAAGAGCAGGGAATAGCTGTGCTCAGTTGTGCCATTCCCGGTGCCTGGGCGCCATCCCGTGGCAGTGAGGGGCCAGTGAGTCCCCTGAACACGAGCCAGGTGCACTCACAGGTAACGTCAGCACAGCAGAAAAGTGTTTTTGTAATGTCCAGTCTAATGTTTAAAACATCTTGTTCTGTTCCTGTTTCAATCTGAACTTGAGAAGTAATTGTTTCATTTCACAGTTTTTGTATAGTGTTTTCCTCTTTCTTTCAGCATCACTTTAAAGAAGTCTGCCTTTATACTTTGTATGTTGCCAATCCCTTTGGGTACTACTAAGCATGGCCTTGATTATATTCTAAATACTGTTTGCAGACTTTTGATACTGAGTCAGTTTGTAAGGCATGGATTATAAATTTATCCTTGAAGGAAGTCTATTGAAATCTCTCTTGGTGTGATCACAAGTAGTATGTACAATTCTGGGAAAGATTACTGTACTTCATCTCTCTGATTTTTGATAGTTCAGTTTGAATGAATTTCAGGATATTGTTGAGAGGAAGGAGTCAGGTTTTAATACAGGTCCTCACCATTCCTGCACACTTAGTTGAATTTATTCAGTCACCCATGACCTGTAATACTGTTAAAAACTTTTATTAAAATCCACATCAACACTGGTGAAGTTTCCCTTTTTCTACCCTCCTGCTTGGAAGAATATTAAAAAGCTTCTCTCTGCCACCTTTTGTCTGAATTCCAGCTTTAATCTTCTGTGGTCAGTTTGTAGCCATCTGATCTTCTGCCAGTATTAAATCTCTGGACTAAATAGTTTTTCTTCCCTGCTGTTTACCAATGTCATTTAACAGAGAAGCACTGAATCCCACGTCAGACATAATTTCAAGATTTTCTCTTTCCATAGTCTCTTAAAAGATTGTTGGGAATGGGATAAAGGACCAATTTCCATTTTTTCCATTTCTTGGTAGTTTCTTGACTCTGTATTGAAATAACCACCCAAACCTGAACTAGAGAAGAAAAACATAATAGATGATGTGTACTGCATCTAAAGAGAATTTCTTGTTGTGTTTCATTAACTCCTCACTTGAAAGTGTAGCAGCTTAGCTAGGTAAAAGCTGCCTTTGGTAAAGCTGTCTTGTAATCTTTTCCTATTTTCAGTTTACAGAATTTGTTCTGAAGTCTTTAATGCTATCCAGATTATTTCTCTACTTTTTAAATTAGAGATTTTGTTTGCTGTTCTCCAACCATATTTTATTGGCTGGCAGACTGTAATTTTACATGCAGTTCTGTTGTCCCTGTTCTGGGATGATGTTATACCCTACCTCTCATTTCTACTCATTCCTTTTCCCTGCTGTTTTATCAATAACTTTATGGAGAGCTCAGGAGTTTTCAGGCTCTAGTTCATTCAGATGAAAACTTGACGTGCAGCAGCTTCTCTTTTGGTTTATGTGGCTTCATTTTTTGCTTCTTGCATGATTAATTCTTACTGTGGAAGTTAGTTTGAAATCTTGGGAAGTGCCCCCATCCTTCTTAGGGCTCCTGAACTCCAGGCCAACTTCCTTTGCTAATTTTCTCTCAGTTCAGTGTACACTTGTTATGCTTGACTGTTGTTATTTGTTCATCCATGTAGATACCTCATCTTGTGGGAGTGTAGATCCCATGTACTTTTACACAAAAGCTTATAATATATCTAGAATAATATATTATTATCTATTGGTAATTAAATTAATTTTTTAGAGTTTACCCTCTGAAAGGAAAAAAAACAAACATGGGCTATTACGAGTTCTTTTCTTTAAAGTTTATGTTAAGTTTTAAGTGGAAAATTTCCACTAGATTGTTTTCTAGCATTAGCAACTCTTAACTCTCTAGTTTTATAAATGCAGAAATTTACATTAGCACTGTGTTCATGTTTGCATTGATGGGGGCTTTCACTCAAAACCTTAAGCAATTTATACTTTTTTGAATGTAGATACTTCCTGGGCTTGGGAAAAAAAATCTGACTTTTTGGTGGAAATTTAACTGAAATATTTTAGTAGCATTAAAATCTTTTTGCAGGGAAACATTATGATTTGCACACTGGTGTTTTTAATCTCACTTGAAAGGAAAGGCAGGACCACAGTGAGTGGTAACAGTGTGTTTAATATTGCAGGAAAACTCAAACTTATCTTGCAGGCAATAAAAGTGCATAGTGCATAAATTGTAAATAGTGAATTTCTGACTAAGGAAGAGAATCTGATTTTCTTAGCAGAAAAAATAAATTCTCATTTCTCTTGCAGAGAAGTGTTTGTTTTAATGTAGAATAAATGATGAGCAAGACCCGAAACTCCAATTCATCCCCTACTACAAAGTCTCTCCACAGTCTTATTTCTGCCTTTTTTATTTCTCTGTTCTTTGGAGGAAAAATGTAATGCCTGTTCTGTTTCCTTTCAGTTTGCTAACCCTGATTTCATGGAATCCATTTCGGATGTAGTTGATGAGGTCATACAGAACTGTCCCATTGATGTCCGGCGGCCGTTATACAAGGTATGGCCTCTCTCTTGTAAGCTTCATGTCATTTATTTCAGGATTAAATACCAGCATCATGATCAGAAGCATGTCCATGGCTACCACTTCCTCCACGATGAGAAATGGGAACTTTGGATAGAAATTAAACAAAGCGCCACTTCTGAATGCCACTAGATATTTGCTGCTTTTTAGTTTTGAAAGAAAAGTTTCTGTAAAGGTTCAATACATAGGTAAGTATTGTCCCCGAGGAGCTGTGGCAGAGGGATGTTATTTGTATCTGACATTTGTAATGTGAATCTGACATGCAATGTGCTTGAAGGACTTTTGGTTTTGCCCATTTTAAGGGTTATACTGTGGTCTTACCCCTCTCACTACTCTCCTTCCCCTGCTTTATTAAGTAGTAGTTTCCAATATTTTTTCCATAGTCTTGTCTTGTACCTGCCCTTTGCAGTTTAGTCAGTACTGCATCACTTAAAAAGTACATGAAAGCTGAAAATATATAAGGAGAGAACAATTAGGCCAGCTTAGACCTGCTTAAATCCAGGGTGTAGTCCAGGGAGTACTTTCAGTTCCTGATTGTTTAAGGACTGAAAGGTAAGGTACTGACGTGCATAGTCCATGGCAAGCTTTGTCTGTATTGGCATCACATCCTACATCCCATGGTTCCCTTTTTTCTGCTTGTGCAGGAGCAGTACAATTTTGGAAATAACAGCATAAAAGCTATAGCACACAGAGATCTGTCTGCTCATGTAAAAGGTAGTAGTGTTCCTCACCTGGTAGAATGAACATTAAGTTCCAACTAAGTCATGTCTCAGGATATATTTGTAACCATTAAAATTTTACAGTCTTTTCTCGCCTGATAAACACTCTCTGTAATCTAGAATGAGATGTAGCACTCCAGAGCAGATCTGTGGGGCAGGATAAAAGGGGAAGTTGAACTATTTAACAGATATGTCAGTTCTGCAGTAGATGTCTTCAAAGACTTCAAGCTTAGGTAGCAGCAGGGTTTAGGAGCCCCTTAGTGTGAGGTTGTGCTTAGGGGTCTCTGCTTTTTATCTGAAAGACCAAAGCTTCCTCAGAGCAAAAGGTTCTTTGCTTGGTAGGGTAGGGTTTGGTACTGATTAGAAAGTGGTGTTTAAAATTTGAGGTTAAGTTACTTCTGCCTCATCATAATCAGCAGACAACTTTCCCTTGGCTTGCCACTGATTGAGAGTTTGTTTTTTCTTTTTCTGTTTTTCTTTATACTTGCTCAATTAAAATAATGTTTCACAATTACCTGTGGAATGTACTGAGAGATGTAAGTTATTAATGGTAATAGTTGCTATCTTCTTTAAGCAAGGTCACTTCAAAGGGATGAGCATCTATTGTTCTCATTGTGTAAGACAGTGTATGGATGCAAAAATACTCCACTCATACTTTCTCTCTGAGGTTTATCAGTTTCACTTGCCCATGGTGCTGAGTGGTGGCCAGCCAAGGGCCTGTGCTTTGGAGCTGAGATTCCATCAAATGTATTTGGATTCTTCCTCAGTGTTCTGCAGAAAATACCTAATAGTACCCCTATGGCAGGTTTTATGTGGTATGTAGCCTTTGAATCATTGTTCCACAGCCCATGTTTTGATGTCCTGTGGTATTTCTGAATTTTACTGCAAGTATCCCTGTTCCCTAATCTGATCAACATCTCTCTCACAAGGCCAGTTATCTTACCTCTTGGACAAGCAGAACCTTGATAAGACTTCCTTAGCCAGATCTGTGACAACCCAGCCTAAAGGGAAGAAAGCATCTAAGATTTGTAAATTTGTCAAAAGAAATTACAAAAGTCAGAGAGTCTGAAAGTTTTATTAATAAATTACACATTTGGCATGGAAATTGGTCTGTTAGTATCTGACCTACTATCTAAGCACACAGCAGTAGATTTTGGGTAAAGGGGTAGGGAAGAGAGGAATTCAAGAGGGAGAGATGAATTAAAGAAAGAAAGAGAGAAAAAGGGAGCACCAGTCCTAGTTTCAGTGTTGATCCAACTGCATCAGTCTGGCCAATGACATGTCCAGGGTCCTGGGGGCACCCCCTGGGCTTGGGGTGGGGGTACTTTTTTATGGAGATGTTTCTCTGCCCCAAATACAACTTTCTTGCTTTCCATAAAAATTTGTAAATTTGTTACCATATGCAGTCTCTTCCATCAGGCCTTTCTGGAAATAGGTTGGAGGGCTTTGGGGGCTTTTGGTGGTAGTAATCCCACCCTGTAGTCCATGCCAACTTCCTCCACTCATTCCTTGTACTGTGTTGTGGTTTGTTCTCATAGACAAATGCTCTACGTCTGCCTGGCCCCTCTTCTCCAGCCAAATCCTCTTCTTCCTCACAGTGTGCTAATACCAATAGTCCCTGGTTATTAGCAGCAATTCTTGTCTACAGTTACCAACAGTCCTTGGTTGGCTCCACAGACATTTAGTTATTGGTGTTTGAGACATACATGAGCCCTTTATTTTCTGGGAATTGAGAGCTCAAAAGAATTCCATTTTGGACAGCTGTTTACAGCACCAGGAGAGAGTGGGCTTTAATCACAGTACTTTCCCATCCTGGCCAGAATTTGAATTGGTAAGTTTCTTTGAAAGTTCAATAACAGAAATATTATTTCACTTGAGTTGTTATTTGGGCAAGAAGAAAGTTTCCAAGGCTGTTTGCTAAAAGGCAGGTGCTCACTTAACACCACCTGTTAGTTCTGGGAACAGACAGTGTTTCTGTTAAGCTCAAGAAGGGCTTTGTCCAAGTGCAGTTTATCAGGGCTGAGGCCTAATGAGCATTTCTCAGATCCTGGAGTAGGGGAGATGCACCCCTGGAAATCCACCCCACAACTGAAGTCAGCTTCTCTGTCTCCACAAGATCCCATAACCTGCAGCTGTTCAATACCAAGCACAAACATCCTTTCAAACATGATGAAGCCTTTTTTAATTGCATAATGATTGCCAGCAATGCACTCTCTAATTCCCATGATTACATCATCTTAATATGATTGCTTGGAAAAACTGATTTGTATTCTCTAACACAGAGTTGAGAGTTCTGGATTGCTTGGGATGAATTGCTTTCTGCTAAAACAGGAAAAGATAGGTATTGGTTTGAAACCAGGGGATATGCATAGAAATTTGAAGAAATGAGGTGGGGTTTGGTGGGTTTATTATTTAATTTTTTGTTGTTTTTTTTTGCAAACCCAAAGCTTCACAAGGCAAACTGAAATTTAAAATGATTTCTCAAATGGAATGAGAAATGACAGAAGAGATAATTTTTGGATCTTACCATATGGATGAAACAATTTGGCATACTGGCTATGTTAATCATTCCTCTGTGTTGAATTCCACTGAAAAATTACCTATCCTGCATGCAGCTAAAAATCTTGCATTTGTGGGGCTCAGTGAGACATTCCATCACCCTTAAGAGTTCTCTGGGAAGAATGGTGTATCGTTCATCTAGTTCTATTTTTTTGAGAATTTCTTAGCTTCCTTTTTTCTTAAAATACTGTTCCACAACCTTTCCTTGTACTTACCTTATAATTATATGAATACATAGTATAACTGATATCTAAGAAATGGAGAGAAATTACAGAGAGAGTGCAGTAGCATGATGGGGGCTGTGGTCTACACAAAAATGAGACCCTTCCCCAGCTTTCAGGTTCCTGTGAGCACACCAGTAAACTCTATAACTACTGCACACCCAGCTTGGATCAGTGATGAACGTCTGCTCCTGTGGTACAGCCACAGCAGATACTGGTGTGGAATGTTTTCAGCACTAGTTGGTATTTAAAAGTCTCTTTTCAACCTGAAAATGCTCTGAAACTTGTCCTAACACTTATCAGTTAGGACACGAGTTTTTGGCATTTAATGTCAAAAAACAGTCTCCTCCTGAGTGTAGTTATAATAACTTCAGAGGTGGACACAGGGCTTTGAAAAGTTTAAAAAACTGCTTGCTATCCTAATAAACAGTATTTTTTGTTAGTAACAGGTTCAGAAACGTTCACTTTTATTCCACACTCTACTTGATCTTTCTTTTTCCTTATCCAGAGTCTCTCCCCAGGTACTTCCAGAGTTAAATGAGAACAATATTGACAGTTCTGAGGTCCTTGCCTTCTCCCAGTACAAAGAATAGAAGTGTAGGGTCACTGACTGTCCCAGCAATTGATTTCTTTCAACTTCTCTCTGTGGTGTTTTTTAGCACAAATACCTGAAAGAAAGAATATAAGATAAATGACATCTGAAGCCAGGTAAATTCTCTCAGAAATATTTCTGAAAGGTCCTAGCCAAGCATGCTTAAGCATTCATGATTCAGATCATGCTGAATGAAATGACAACATCCTTGACCTCAAATTTCTAAGCCAATTTCTCAAGTTGAAAATTCTGCATGAGGAGGATATTGGTAAATGTGGTGTTTTATTGGAGATGAATTATCCATGTTTTCTGTGGAAACACAGGTGCATGGAGAGAAGATTTTGGCAAATGGGCTCTTTTCCTTAGAGAATGTGTCTTCTTAGCTGGGTGTGCAGCTGTTGTGGACTCAGATTAGTCTCTCTCAAAATGAAAACTTAGTGAAATAATAAAGTCAAGCTCATTGCTACATTTAGGACTTAGGGTGTGCTTGTTGTGTCAGTATTCACTGAGCAAGTTAAACTCACAAGAGCCCGTGCTCAAACTGGAAAGGTCCTGGGTGCAGGGGCTGACAGGGTGGTAAAAAACCCCTGACATCACTTCTGACTTCAGCTGCTGGTAAATAGAAACACCTGGTGTGAGAGCAGCTCCAGCTGCACAGCATGGAGGGTAGATGGCACTGTAGGACTGGCTTTGCTGATCTGTGCTCCAGCACCGCAGGAATTCTCTGATACTGACCCAGAGCAGAGTGGGGAGGCTCTGGGGTGAGGGAAGGGTAGAGACACTGCCAGGCCATGGCATCTGCTGGCACCTATGGCAGGACGTGGGAAAGGAACAGCATTCCTTCTGAATACTACAGTGTTCCTGTGGTATTTTAATGAAAGCCCCAAGAGATTGACTCTGTCATTGTAGCACAGGAGGACTGAGGAGAAGCCCTGCTTATTCCTATCACAGCTGTAAATAAATTAGTAAGATTATTCCTGCTATTTGGTTTAACAATAGCTCAGTGCATCTGCAAGATTTTCTGGTTCCTTTATGTATGAGGCGTATTTATGCAGAATGGCACCACCATAAGTCATGCTGAAATCTCTTGCTGTGACTTGAAATGTGAAATGAACATTCAATTCATGATTTTAAGGAAAAAGAAATTATTTCTTTATTATTAGAAGTAAATGTATTTTTAAAATGGTGTTTCTCACAATAAATTTACTTCTTTGTGCTATATTTATTGTTTGGTATGAACAATATTTATCCTTACACTTTCCATACTGTGTTGGCAAATAGTGCCCTGTTTTAACCAAATTAACAGAGACATGTAGCTTAATTGATTCACTTGCTAATGAAGTGCTTGGCTTCAGCTTATGCACCTTCCTGGTTTTACCCATAATAATTTTTATTAACAGTCATATATTGATCTCATTACATGTCTCCGGTGGTCTGGTCACGTCACGTTAACTTTAATTTAGGCTGTCAGCTGGAAAGAAGGGAAAATGGGATGTGTTGTTCTTGTCAGAAAAGCAGGGGATGCTTTTCAGTTTGGTGCTGCAAAGCCTGATGTGTCCAGCTGAGAGTGTGCTTGCACCACAGTGCAGTGTGAAGATGCACAAACCAGTTCAGCACCTTGTGTTTGGTAGTGCCGAGTTCTTCAGGAGCTAATTTCACTCTTTGGAATTTTTATATGAGCTTGATTTAGTCAAAGATTTCTGTTGCAGGAGCTGGGTTGCTGTGTTGGGTAATTTCATATCTCTGCAGTGTTATATTGTACAGGCATAATACCAGAAATGGTACAAGGAGAAATTCAGTACCACAAATTTCATTCGAGAAGCAAAAGGTGCAGATGAGAAGGGAGAAATTTCTTGCCAGCCCTCTTGAGTGATCTTAATGATATTAGAGGTCTTTTCCACCCTGAATGAATCTGTGATTGGTGTCCACTCCCTGGTCTCCTTCCAGAAATAGCCTACTTCCATTTATTTGCTTGTTGTGGTTAACTTTCTCAGGTGTGTGGAAGGGCTTTGTCCCTCTCTGCTAAGGGAACACGTTCTTTCAAAACAACTTAAATGTTCAGCCAGTTAGCTATAAAAGTGAAAACCAGCTGGAGGTTCTTTCCATCAGCAGGTATGATAATTGGTGTTAGCTGAGAAACATGTGGGTGGCTTGGAGCTGTTAGACCAGCTGAAGTGTGTTTGAGCAGAGTAAGATCAGAAGAAGTCTTCTTTCAAGGAATCAGCTGGAAACAGATACTTAAAGCCTAACTTCTTTGATGTCTTTCTCTGGGAGGCCAAGGGATTCTCTGACAGGCTGAAAACCCAAACATCACTAGTAAGCTTGCTCCACAAATGTATTTAGCATGCTTTATTTTAATGGTTTTTAAGTAGTTATTGGAATGACTCAGATTTATTCTAGAGAAGATATTTGAGAGGTCAGGGTGGAGGCAGGTATGTGATGCCCCCTTGGTTGTTTTTTGGGGTTTGTTTTTTTTTAATCTGACCATCTTTTCTCACCTTCATTGTGTCCTTTGTAAGTGGTGAGTGTGGTGTTTGAGGGGTTTGGAATGGATATGGATTCTGCTTTCATTGTAAGTGATTACCTGGCTTCTGACCTGACTTGCTGAGTTGAGAACTTGCTGAAGGCTGTGTGACAAGTCTTCTACTAAAGAGCATGGATTTGGTCTGGCACTGACAATAGTGCAGGGAGCAGGGGAACTGTAACTGTATAATTAAACATCATCTAAATGTAGTTGGTGTCACCTAGTTACTTCTATCCAGAGTTTTGCTTAGCCTAGCTGGGCCAGATATGTGATGATGAGGTGTCTCATCTTTTCAACATTTGTACCTTGGTGCTTCTGTTCTCCTTGGGCAGTGTTGCTGTTGAACTGATTTTGATGTGTAGAAGTACTCGAATAATCATAATTTGAAGAAGATGTAACTTCTTAGCCTCTAACCCTGGAATGATAACTAGGTGGAAAGATCCTCCCAGTGATGCTGCTGACTCTGTAGTAACATGAATTGGTCTTGGATGTATTAAAAAAAATATTCTTGGGTTTATTCTGGAATCTATTTTTAGTGGTAGCATTGTCCACTTTATGGAGTATGCTTGAAGTTTAATTTGCTTTGAATAGAATTATTGCTTTCACATTCTTTGCCAACTTCATTATCTCCAGGTAATATTTTCTGATGACATCTTTTTAATTGCTATTTCATCACTCAGGTTGGTTGTTGTCTTTTTTTGCCCATTAGCAATTTCCTTTTCCCGAGTGGAGTGCATGACCACTTTGATGCAGGGGAAGAGATGTTCTTGTGTATGGGGAGAGTAGGGGGAATCCTCTCTCCTGCTTTAACTTTAAAATCAGCTGTGATTTCTGTCTCCTTTCCTCTTTTCTGTCCTCTTTTCCTTTTGGAAATGGTTCAGTAATGTTACTGGGACTTGTGCTTCTTGTTGCCTTGTTATGCAATCTTTTATACTGTAGATAATCTGAAGCTGTGAAGAAATGAGTTTTTCCTGCTGTAATGGTTTTTATGATGTACAGGGATTTTTTTTTCTCATTAAAAACAAACAGCTTTCTTCTCACTTTATAAGGTACAAACAAGATTTCCCTTATTATCTGTGGCTTAAAATCCAAGCACTTCTGCACCCTGCAAGTGTGAACACTTATTATGCATGTCTTTGAGTCTTCAGACCCATGTGCAGGCTGAAAACAGTGGGTCAGGAATTCTTTCATTATGTGCACAGTTTTGGTCTGCAATGTCAAAAAATGTTACCAAGAGATGATCATTGGACCAGTGTACAATGACCTCCTGATCCAAGTTCCTTGTGGACATGTGCCAAAGGCATGTGAGTGGTTTTAGCACTGTGCAAAGGCACATGTGCTGTCTTGTCATGTTGAGTTCTTTTTTCTGATCATGAATTGCATTTTTGCTGCCACTGATGTTGTGTTCTAGGGATCCTGTTTTGAATCCCCCCCCCTTTGAAATTACTTCTGTGTTAGTCTGGGATGCTGCACTGTTATCAGAATTAGGGATGGGAAATTCTAAAATGTCTGTTTAGAATCCAAGTACAAGTCCAAGCTGAGAGGTATTTGGTTCTGCTCTGAAAACTGAGTAATACCAGACTAGCAAGGGAAGAGGCATCATACCTTCCTCTGTACTGCAGTTCTCTGTGAGGGTGTGGTGCCTTTTTGAAGAGGTCTGGAAATTAAAAAAAAAGAAAATAGACTTTCTAGATCATTTTGTAGCTTTTGTGGCTATGTAATATGATGAGACTTGAGCCTTATTTAGTGTCAGGGCTAAAACTGCTTGCTGTGAACATCCGTAGAGAAACTTCCTGATGTAGTGTCTTATATCTGCTGCTTTGTGTATGAAGAGTACTAGCTCATGGTTTTAATGGAATCCTCCTTTGTAATAACTCATTCTACATAAATGTATTTAAAGGAGAAAAGTAGGGGAGCCGTGAACTTCCTGTGATTAGGGGGGTGCTGAAAGTGTTCTACCTGCCTTGTCAGCTTCCTAATGATGCTGACATTCGAATAGTCACCTCTGCAGTGTTGGCTGTTGGGAAACTTGCTTGAAGATGGATTTACAGAATGTGTCTTTAATTTCTGCCCAGAATGTGGTCCTCTCAGGAGGATCCACAATGTTCAGGGACTTTGGACGACGACTGCAAAGGGATTTGAAGAGAGTGGTGGATGCGAGACTGCGGCTCAGTGAGGAGCTCAGTGGTGGTCGGATAAAAGTGAGTGTGTTTCAAGTGCATTTATTACATGACTAATGACAGAAATCAAGTTGAAATTTTTCACCTCACTAGTGAAAATGGGCTGTAAAGTCAGTAGGATATGTTTACGTGTTGTTAAAAGCACTGGTAGCCTTGCAGTATATGACATCTTTATAGGAATCTTAAAATTACTGTGAGCAGTTCTGGTTTTCATTCTAGGAGAAGTGTGAGCAGTAGGCAAGAGGGATTTAACTTTGTGTCTTTCATCACAGTTATCATAAAGAGTTTTATGACAGTCTCCTAGGGGGAGCATATCTGAGTAATAAGTGATGTGAATGGAGGGTTGAAGGTGCCTGGTTCTGACCATGTTAAGTTTGAAAACCAACTAAATATGAACTGTTTTTCTTAGCCCAAACCAGTGGAAGTTCAAGTGATAACACATCACATGCAGCGTTATGCAGTTTGGTTTGGAGGTTCCATGCTGGCTTCAACAGTAAGTCTTCATCAGAGTTATTCTTAATTTTTATTGCATGTTGAATTCTGGGTGTATTTAATTTGAGTACTAAATTCTAAACTTTTTCATTGTGATAACCTAAACTGTGTCACATTCTGGAATCCTTACCCAAGTTTTATCTTAGTAAAATTTGTACAGGGCAAATGGGAACTTTGCTTGAGTAAGGATATAATGAGTTGACATAATTCTAAACTAGTTTTGATATGATAATTCCAATATAGTGCCTTTATTCTTTAAATCAGCACAAGAGATTAGTTAGGACTTCTGCAATATAGAATCCAAATCAATGGTCTTAAATACAAAAGTGAAGCAAGTACAGGAAAATGGGAGCAATTGATGTCTGCCAAGTGGGTTTCTTACTGCTGTGTTTAAAAGCAGTCTTATGACCAGACAAACTTCTCTTGATTAGTTGATCTCATTTTATTCTATTTCAAAATATAAAACAATGTTATAAAGCTGCAGTCTACAGAAATGCCAAGATGTTATTTATTTGTTGGTTTTTTTTACTTATGTTCTTATGCTTTTGGGGGGGATTTGTTTTATATTTTTATAGCCAGAGTTTTTCCAAGTATGTCACACCAAGAAGGACTATGAAGAGTATGGCCCTAGTATTTGTCGTCATAATCCTGTTTTTGGAGTCATGTCATAATGCTCATCCAATGGAAATAAGATCTCTG
This sequence comes from Vidua macroura, assembly GCF_024509145.1. Lineage (NCBI taxonomy): Eukaryota > Metazoa > Chordata > Aves > Passeriformes > Viduidae > Vidua > Vidua macroura. The sequence continues at coordinate 6,913,418 of NC_071571.1, forward strand.
ATACCGTGCTGGTGAGGAAGCTCATGCAGTGCAGAGGAAGGCAGCAGATACTGTAAATACTGAAGCAAGATGTGGTTATCTCTGAGGCATTTGGATCACCATTGTGCACTAAAGCACAGCTTTCAGCCCCAAGTCATTTCAGTAGGAGCCATTTCTCTGCTGACTACTCAGAGCCTTTCCTTCTTTCTTCCTAAATGTGAGGTAATTCAAAATAGGTAAGTCTCAGTTTAGGAGGTTGTGTGCAAATACTACTGAATCTAGAAGAATGAGGCAGTGTTTTACTGCTTGCGGAAAGATCTAAACCTTTCCCACTTGTGCCCTGAGTTTGCAATCAAACCTTTAGCAATGGAGCACTAAATACCACATTGCCTTTAGAGGAGTTGGAAGAGATACAGGTACCTACCCAAATGGAATAGATTGCAGGATTGGGACAGTTCTTTGTAAATGTAGGTTTTCATATCATTTTGTATTTTATGATATTGCTAGGGTGAGTTGATGACTAGTTCTAAGCATGAACAGCTGTCAATGTCATGGAATGGTGTTATGCATTTCCAGGTGTGAGGCATGTATTGGAGTAGTGCTGGTATATTTTCTGGGGAAAAAATAAGCCATGTATGATAGAAATGGATCTGTTCATGTTTGGATGATACAAAGTGATTTACAGTATTGTACAAAATTTATTATAGCCACTGTTCCTTTGTTTTGAATTTTTCTGAAACTGTTTTTTAGGAGATGATGTTTTGTTTTGCTGTTGGTGAGTGGTGGATGACACATGGGCCTTGCACCAGTGAAATAAAAGCTGTTAACATCTTTATGAATGTTTGTGGTAGTCCTGATTTACTCCCCCACTTCATCTCATGAGGTTGGCTTTGTATTTGTGTGTCAGTTTGTGTGGGATCACATATACTGAATGTAAAGGGACCTCTGGAGATTTCTGATCCAGACTCTTATTTAGTTCAGGGCTCATTTCAAAAGCCTCTCTGTTTGCTCAGGGCCAGTCAAGTTTCTGTGAGTAGAGGTTCCTGAGCACCTGGGCAAGCTGTTCCAGGGCTTAGCAACTCTTTTATGGGTACGTGTTCTTGTCTTATGGACAGAGCTTTTTTTCTTCCGTAGTTTAAATCTAATAGAGTTGGAAATCCTGCTTGCCCTGTCCTTGCTGGCATTTATCCTATCTCTGTCAGCAGAGGTTTATACAGTTTGTGTAGCCCAATAAGAATTTTGTGAGACAAATCATTTTGATTTTAGCTCGCATGGAAGGATTGAGACCAAGCAATTATTTCTTCCGCACAGATTAGAAATTAAACAAAATACAACTGCAGGACTCAACCCTGCTTCTGAATGCTTTTGAACTTAAAGCTCAGCACTCAGGGAAAAACATTGAAGCATAATTTGCTCAATCCTCTCACTAAGAAATAAATGGATATTCTATTACAATGTGTACTGTTTCAGCTTGTTCCAGTGTCACATCAGCTTGTCTGTGTTTAAATCTACATTTCAAATTTGTCACTGCACTGCTTAGGATTTTGGCCTGTACAGCAGAATCCAGAGCTGTGAGCACAGCCTGGCTGAAGTCAGGCTTCAGAGGAAGTGTTACACATTTCATGCACTGAGAAAGTGGCTGCTAAGGCACCAGCACACTCACATGGTGCTACAAAATAGGGAATGCTTGGTAAGTAGCATGGGAAGTTACATGTGGCTTGCAAACAGCTCTAGCCAGGCATTAAGGCATCTTGAAATTTGCAGGAGGCAGGTAATTTTTTGATAAAAACTTCTGACACAAGACATGGGCACCCATTTTGTCTTGGGGAAAAAAAAAAAAGCTCTCAGAAAGTGAGCAAGACTTGCATTGAAAACAAACCAGGAAATGTGCTCATGTTTGCTCTTCATGAAAAAAATACAGATAGGAAGAATGTTTAGGATGTTTGAATGACCTGAAGCTGAATTTCCCTTTTCTTCAAGTTTTTGGAAGGCTGAACTACCTGCCACACTACAGACCCTGTGAGTCTAAAGCAGTCATTGGGCTGAAAAAAAATCCAAGGTGAGATTAGTCAGGGGACCAATGCAAATGTGAGTTATTAACCCCTTCTGTCTTTCTGCTGTTGGGTTAATTTGAGCTTCAGGGCAGGTAAGCTTGCCTCTTCAGTTACATTTTATGGATTTGTTGCAAATAGTTAATGAGCAACCACAGTGACACTGTAAATGATCCCCTCACCTTGTGTTTTGGGTGCTAACCTAAGAAGGAGCATTTTGGCTTTGAATTCTTTTTGGGCAGAGGAAGGAATTGAACCCAAGAGTCATAAACAAGAAGGGCCAGCAGGTACCTAGTCCAGTTCCAGGCACTTAGACACCAGCATGGTTTCCTAAGGAGTGCTCTCTCTAAACATAATACATTTTTGGAGCTTGGTGAGGGTAAAGGTTTGCTGCCCTTACAGCTGTTGAAGGGATTGTGATCCTGCTTTGTCCCTGGTGATCACAGGACACTTCTGTGAGATGATTTGAAGTGTTAACCTTGCAGGCAACTTCACCCCACCCCTGTTTTCCTGAACACAATGATCTGTTGGACTGCTTCACCATGCTTGTGGAAACTGCAAGTTTATGAGTAGAACAATGATGGACAGATGGATGGATTACAGCCTGGACCTAAATTGGACTTGAGCTTTGCTGCTGTTTTCTAAATGAGTCTTGTGAAGTTGGGTCTTCTGGTTTGTTTTTGTTTGGGTTTTTTAAAATGGTTTGTAGAATGCCTTGAACGTCTTTTTAAAAGCTCTTCAGAGATCTAGATCAGCATGGCTCAGGTGGAGGACCTGCATGGAGACAGAGCTCAGGTAAGCTAAACTGCAGCAAGTTCAGCCTGATCTGCAGTTGTAATTGGGGATTTTGGCTTTGTTGAAGATTTATGGTACTGTATGCCCATCAGAAAAAGGAATTACCTGCCCCCCTCAGCCAGTTAGCAGATGATGTGTTTTATCTTTGATTTGATTTGAATCACTGCTCTAGAATTCGAAGGTATTGTTTCCTGCTATCAATCTTCTGAGCCTTTCCCTCTTTTTCCAGTAGTATTTAAAATCACTTGAAGCTTTTATGAACCTGAAGAGCACTGTGCATATGTTCAGTGTGGTACTTTCAATTAACTACAATTAGTGAAGTCTTGACTTGTACTGGAGTACTGATCTTTCTGTAAATAATTCATTCTTTATGATTGCTGGGTTCTCTCTCGTCTGGAAAATTTGCTGTTGTGCCAAACAAGTGTTGGAGATGGAACAAGCAAAACTCTTACTAAAAACCACCAGGGATATTGAGCAGAGATATGCAGCCTCCAGCCTAATTGGAAAGTGTTGCTTGATATTAAGAAGTGCTGCATGGTGCCTTCAGATAGTTACAGAAAATGAAAGCTCAGGTAAAACTGAAATAGCTACTCCCCTCCCTTTCATACACTGGTCTCCAGCAAGAGCATTTTTGCAAAAGGTAAAGAAAAACAAAGTAGTGAAGGGGAGTGTTTGTATAACTTTCCAGCTTCTTAGGTTTGTTTTCTGCAAGCTAAACATATGTGATAGAAGAAAGAATCAAAAGGTTATGTATTCATGTCTTGCTTTTGTGGTTGCATTTGTTCTTGCTGTTTCACCTCTGCTGATTCCTCTGTCAATATCCAGGGCCTGATCCAAAGTCAGTGGAAAAGATTTCTCTTTGGCATTATTGATCCTGTATTGATACCGATACTATTCTGTGTTCTTTTCCATTTATTACAGCTACTTGCCATATCAGTCTTGCCCATGCTGCATGCCTTTGGGCAGGTTGCTTTGTTCCTGGGTGCTTTTTCCTGACCTTTTCCTAGGCATTGCCTCGTAGACAACACCTTAGCACCCAGTGTGTGTGCTCTGACATAAGTGACAAATCCTTAGGTGCAGATGTCTGACATGGTCACTTGGGCTTCAAAAGCAGTATAATTACATTCTGAGGACATGTCATCTCATCCTAGCATGTATGCATCTAAAAGCAGTTAGTTCATTCATCCTTTGGCAGTGCTTTTTCCATTCAATTAATAAAATTCTATGATATGATGCACAGATGCTGCATTTAATTCTTACAGGCTCAAAGTTTGAGGAAAAAAAAAGAACCCACCCTGATTTGGTTTGTGGGCACTGTTGGTGGAACACACTGGGAGAGCTGAGGAGAGGCTGCTGCACTTCTGCACTACACTCAAGAAAAATGCTGAAGGATGCTGCTCTACTGCTTTGGCTTCCAAACAACCTGAAAATTTTTACCTTGATGTTGTTTAAATGAATAACCTGTGTGGTCCTGCTTGAGTGTTTAGAGCTTGGCTCTCACTGTGCCAAACTCTTACACTTCCTGCCTGTTTTTATAGAAGATGAACTCCTGTGAGCTGCAGCTTTCTCTGGTGCAAGGTAAGGGTGAGGTGGCACAGCAATTCCCTTGTGCCTGGGGACACTTGGAGCTGCCATGGTGTGATCTCAGAGCTCTCAGCAGCTTCCTCAGCTGTGCCAGCACTTGTCACATTGTTCAAGAAGGAGGTTTTGTCCCCTCTTAAGCAGTGCTTGTAGAAGTGGCATTTGTGCTTTGCAGCTCTCTTCTGCTGGGCAGGTGAAAGGCTCTGGAGGAGCTTGAGAACCCATCTGCTGCCTTCAGCTATTGCTGAGGTAGAGTCAAGCTAAATCAGGACATTTGGATTATTTTTCAACTTTCCATTGGGTGAAATTGGGAAGAAGAAGGAGAATTTGGTAACCCTTTTAGGGGTTTAAATGAGATTTTGTATTTTTACCAATATATTACAATAAAAGCTTGTCATACTGGGGAGAGGCATGGGGTTCATAAAAGTACCTGTAAATAAACAAGTTTTCTGTCACCTCTCCTGCTTTTCAAGTGCTATTTCCTTTTAAGTCCTCTTGAGTTCAGCTGGTGAATATAACAAGGTTATGTTATTAGTAGTTATTTCTTACTTAGGCCTAGTTTGAGAGTGAGTGCTGCTTTACTTCTGATTCCAGAAACCTGTTACATCCCCCCAACTGCTTAAACTATTCTAAAATTTAAGACTTTACATTTCCCAACAACCACAGTATCAGGCAAGGAAGTGACAGAGCTGCCAGTCAGGGGAGGTGTTTCTCTGCATAGGAAACAAAGTGAGTGGATGTGGATTTGAAAAGTCAGTAAATAGAGCGTATTTATGAGAATGATTGCCTCCATGTATCTTGAGTTTGTGATGCTCTTAAAGAAGTGTGCCCTGTTATGTGTGTTCCTATCAGTAAATAAAGGGGCAGAATGGTTTAACTGGAAGGCTCTCAAGCAATTTTTCAGCAGTTTGCTGTGCTATTGTTTTTTTCCAGCACCCTGTAGGGCAATGACAAGAGTTGCAGCCACTTTTACAAAGGGAAAATTATTCACTGCCTTTGACAGGTGGTATGAAGGAGAAATACATTTTTAATGTAAACCTGTATTGCTTGTAATTCTATACTGGTGATCTGCAGTTGGGTGCAGGGTGTAGATGAGTGTAGTTGCAATAAGAATTAGTTAAAACACAATTGAAGATGTGTTGTTGAGGTGGTGGGCACCTCCCTGGCCTGCAGAAGAGCACAGAACTGACAGCTGGGCGTGTGTGGTCTGTTGTGCTTTCACTCCATTTTGGACTGGGCCAGCATCTACTGCAGTGTAAGTCCTCATAACCTCTTTGGAAGAATTGCTAGAAATCTAGTTCTGCACTTTTCTTGGTGGTTGAGTGACATCAGTGACAATTTTTGGCAGATTTTTTTCAGTAGTTTCAGTTTTTTTTTCTTGTCAGGTGCTCTTGGACACCAACTACTGATGCAACAAATCTGCAGAGTGAGAGTAGAAATGCTGGTGTTTCTAGGTTGTTTCTGTGGTGCTTATTAATTGTTCCTTGTTTAACAGCCTGCATCCCTGGCTCTGCTGTTGCTTTTGCTGTGGCTCTTGCACAACTTCTCAGCCCATTTGCTTGTGTAGTTGTGTGCTGTGTCTGTAATGCATTAGATGATACTGGCAATTAAAGGATTACAGCCAGGATCTAATTATGGCCCTGTGGAATAAAGTTTTCAAATTATTCTGCTGCAGTCCATAATTACACTGTGTGTGCCCTGATTGCAAGGATTAATAGGGGGATTACAGGCTGCTTTCCTGTAACATGCAGTTCATGGATATGCTGTTCACAACTCACTGGCTTTAAGGAGCTGGTGACCTCCCTTGGGGGACATTATTAAAGGATCCAGTCCAGGAGAATGTTTTGTGTTATGTTACGCTTGTTTCCTTCTCTAACCCTGAGTTTATCATGCAGGGACTGGTCAGAGTAGCTCAGATCTTGAGTAGACAACCCTGAAATTGAAGTATTAAGGAAGTGAAAGCAGACAAGCTTCAGTAGCCAGCCCTGCACTGTTAAACTCACTCCTCTGTTGCACTCTTCCTTCACACCTCAGCAAAAAGCTGTGGATTCCCCTTTGCTGTGGAATGGAGAAGGGAGCTTTCATGATAGATTGTTACATATTTCACAAGTAGTAGGATATAAACATTTTATTTCTGTAAATGTGGAAATTATGTACTCCAAGAACCTCTGCAATCAACACTTCTCTGAAGAACTGTGGTTGTTTAGTTGTAATGAAGATAAACCAATGCTGGTGCTATTTGAAATGGGTGAGAATGTAACCAAGGACTGTCTCTGGAGTAGCAGAAGAATGCTGAACTGTTGTTTGGAAAGCTTAGGCTGCTTTCTGCCAAATTACAACACATAAACTAAATGCCATTTAACTTTGTGGACTTGGATGACTCTCCTAAAGGGTAGTATCAAACCTTAGATTAATTTTGAAATGCATCATCTTGCTTCCTGAGTCAGTTTTGAGTGGTTGAAGCAATGCTTGTAAACTAAACGTGCTCTAAGCCCTTCTGTGGCACTGTGACCCACTTGCATGACACAGCCTGTTCTTACTCAGCTCCCTGGCTGTGCCAACGAAGTGACCACATCTGGGCTGCTTTATGGGCTGCTCTCTGCCCTGTGTTGATTCCTGAGCTGTGCTCTGCCATTACTTGGCTCACTGACAGTTGGCCATGGCCAAAATGGTGCTGTGGATCATGATTACGATTTAACGGCGTAGTTGATGGCGCTCCAGCACCTGGGAATGTTCCTTGGCGGTGTTTAATTTGCCAGCATAAATCAAACTTGTGTCTTTTGAGTAGCAGAGTGATGCTAAATATATCAAACAGCATGTTTTATTTTTCTAAGACCCCATATCTTTGTCGTGCTGATTTTTACATTAATCTGATTTATGGTTTAGGAGAGTGCTTTTACTATAGTTGCTGAAGAAATGTGAACCTTGGACTGTTAGATAACAGTGATGAAAAAAGACTCTCCAGTTCATTTTTTTTTTTTAAATCATAGTTTTAAAGACATTGTTACAGTTCTTTATGTCAGAATAGGGTTTAAATGTTTAAGTTGTACATATGTAACAATATAGGTCAGCTTATACTCCTGACTTTCTGTAGCTTTAGCAGTTTTTGATGGTTAACAGGATTTTTTTCCTTTGTCTTTTCATTTCACTGTTTTGGATGAGTTACCATTGTGTAACCTCAGTAAAGCTGTCATTACAGAGATGTATCTAGCATCTAATTTGTCTTTGAGAATCTTTCCTCCTGATGGGAACTTGTGAGAAAGGAAGAGCCATCCTCCCTGACTTTAACATTTCTCCGGATGGCTTTACAGAACTATCAATTGAACAATTTGTTCTGGAGTATTGCTACAAACAAGGCCTGGCAGCTGGAGCCAGCCTGCTGTGTGGATGGCATGAACATTAAAGCTCTTCTGTCTTTCTCTTCAAGCAGAAACTGCTTTGAAACTGTAGTAAAAATTCTCCTTTGTCTTTTTGTGTCTGTATGGTATTTTCCCTCTTCCCTCTGCCAAAGTTTTCTTCCACCTTGGTCCTAAGAAGTTTGCATGGATGTTTTGATTAAATGGTTAATTTAACAAAAAATATTAGCTGTGACAAAATGTGACTATTCCGTGGAAAGGGGAAGCTTTTTTGGGTGACTGTGCTACAAATAGTAATTTTTGAGAACAGGGAATACAGTTCTCAGTATTTGGCAAGATGCAGTCTTTTGAACCTATGCCTTCTCAAATTGATCCAACTAGTGAAATAGTAAAACAGAGTTAAATAACACTGCTAGATGCAGTTGCCATTGTGGTTTGTGTAGTAGCAGAAGAGCAGTGAAAAATAAACTGTTAATATCAGCAGGTGACAGGTTTAGTGGTGTCATTCTTTTCAAAGCCAAGAATTGTTGCATACAGGTAATATCTTATAAAAGAAAGGCCTTATAAAATCAGGCCTTGCCCTGCTGAGTTACCAGCTAGCCTGTAAGTTCCCATAAGAAAGAATCAGAGGAATGAGGAACAATTAGCACAACAACCTGTTCTGGGAAGAGTACTGTTTGCACCTGCAAAAACAAGGAGTCTGTCCCATGAGAATCTGCAAAGAAAATGTGTAAACACCTGGAGAAAGAGAGAACCTTAGCATGGACACACATGAGCAGTTTCTAACCAATGAATTGAGTGGCAAGAAAGTTATGAATCAATTAGAGTTATACACAAGGTATTGAAAAATGTATAAAAATGGACTGTAACATTAAACATTAGCTTTTCTGCATGAAGAAACTGAATCCTGTCTGCTTATTACTGCAACAAAGCATTACCTTCTTCTTTTTCACAGGTTAGGCTGTATGCTTACAATTAGAGTCAAAGAAAGCAAATATTTCACAGAATAGCAATTTAAATCCACCCAGGAGTTAGAGATCCTGGGTCATGAGTACTCCAAAGTCTTAATAACTGAAGGTAACACTGAAATTGATTCCCTTTTCCTCTCCTAGTGCTGAATATAACTGGGCAACAGCTCAGAACAACCATCAGTTAAACTGCAAAGGTATAAACAGCTGAAACATTAAATGAAGTAAACTGCAGCACAGCCAACTCAGTTCTTTCTGAAGGGAAGGTCTGCTTGTTCCAACCATGATTTGTGCCACAAGCTTTTATAGCAGCACTGCAAAAATCTTATAAAAAATGTATTAAAGATCAGCCACCCTTAAACATATTAGACTTCCAGCTGTGAGCAGACGCCTAGTGAGTTTTGTGTGAGGTTCCTGATTTTATCTTTCTTTAATTGTGTCTATTATAATAATAAAGCTATTTCTTGCTCCTGGGTGTGTAGAGGGCAACAGGCAACTTGTGATTAAATGCATGTTTAGGTCCTGGCTGTAGCACTTAGTGATTCATGAGGCATTGTGTTTTCAGAGACGAAAATTCTGCTCTAGAGAGCACGCTTTAATTGTTCAAATAGGTACATTAAACTTCTACGCTTGAATAATAAATTATATGGTAGAGTTGCTGCCTCTTTGCAGGCACTTTTTACCTGTTCCAGCCACCACCAGAAATCATCAGGCAGACCAGCAGCTCCCTGAGACCATTCAGATACTTTCTGACCTGGGGGGTTGGTGTTCCTTGTTTGGAATTTCTCCCCCATCTGAGGGATGGTCTGTAGCTCTAACCAGACTGTCATTCTAACCAGACACCCAAAATTAAGTACTAATATTTTTGTTGTTGTTTTTTTAGTTGATTGGTTGGGTCTTTTTGGGTTTGGTTTGGGTTTTTTGTTTTGATTTTGTTTTTTGTTTAAAGGAAGGATTCATGATGGGCTGCTCAGCCAGAGTAGGTTCTTTGTTCAAGAACCAGTTTTGATAAAACGCTTTTTCATGACAGGCTTTTTTGTTTTTTTTAAGTATTTCAGTCCCTAAACTGAAACCATTCTTTTCCAAATGATGCTAATAAAAGTATTACACATCAAATGATGATTTAACTGCACTTCTGCTGGGGTTGGCTCTGGTTGGGATTTTCCTCTCCTTTTGGACTACAGGCAAGTGCTTTTTGGATTTCTCTACTTTTTTTTTTTTTTTTTTTTTTTTTTTAATAAGTTTTCATTTCATTTGAATCCTCTCAAAAGTTTGGTCAAAGTGCTATTTTGGTTTTGTGAGCTCCAACAAATCTAATGTTTTGACCAATATTATGTACTGCCAGAGATGCACTCAGCACTCTACCAGACCTCCACGGCCATAATTAGTAACAGATACTGATTTTCTTCAATCCAGATGATCTCTGATATCATCATGGGAATGGTGAGTGCTGACTAGGAAGGCAAACATAAGGCAGCCTGGCACAGCTGCTTAACCATGAGCATCTTTTTCTCTAGAGCTCTCAGTTTCTTGTTGACCATTCTGTTGGGCTTTTCAGCTCTGTGAAGGGCAGCAGAGTGGAGCTAGATGTGAGCAAATCTTCCTGGAAGCAGAGGGTATTATGAAAAATTTACTTTACAATTTTTCCTCCTCCTGTAAGATGTCAGCTCTTCTGTGAGGAAGGTATTCATCACATTTGATACTCCTGATTCCTTAGTGGATATTCAGGTAGCTCACTGTTTTGTGCTGAGAAAACAGAGTTATAATCCAGAGATGATGTGCTGTGTTTTAGGACAGAGTTCATCTGTTCCACTTTATGATTCTCAGATACCAGAACCTGAGCTCATCAGTTTCAGTTCTTTGTAATCCAAGGAGGGAGGTGTGTGCTGCTGAGTGCAATTCACACAGGTTTGAAATAGGTCAGAGCAACGACTCCATGGCACTGCCTGTTTCTTCCCATGCAGTGAGATCAAGACATGCAGCTGAAAGTGAGTGAGAAGAGTTTTCTTCAACTCAAATCTGTGTCACAAGCTTGGGCTTAAATCTTCTGGTGGTATATCCAGTGTCTGACAAGGACAAACATGTGCTAACCCTTCTTCAGAAACAAGAAACAACAGGCTTTTTCTGAGTCCCGAGAGGATCAGGTTAGGACTAAAATCTCTGAAAGGCTGAGAAAAGCTGTTTACTTCTAGAAGCAGGGAAAGAAACTGCATTTCCTAATGAAATTTCTGGTAATGTTTTCATGCTGCTCTGAATTTTGAGTTGATTCAGACATCCATTTACCAATTACCAGCTGGTGGTAGCACTAAATTGAGTGTAACCGTCACGATCAGATAAACTGTGTTTATTATTTCCATGCATCCTTTCTTCATTATTCAGTGGTACTTCATGATGGTGTACTTTGGCTGCCCCATGTAATTTGTGTGAGTGTGAATATTACATCTTTTCAAAGGCATGGGCTTGATGTGCAGTGTCAGAGCTGAGAAGGTTCATTTCACATTGTTGTTGTTTGTGACAGTACTGCTTATGTTTAAAGATCTTCTTTTGATGTATTTGAAATCATTTTACTCCTGGACTGTAGCTATTCTTGGGTCCTTCCATATTTGTGTTTCATGAATTTGTTTTTAATGTTATTTTGCTTCTTATCTTCACTGAGCTGTCAGCATCTCTTCCTTCCAACAAACAGGGCTGCAATGACTTGCTATATTGTGATTTATTGAGGACTGGGGACATCAAACAAGGCATTTATTATATCTCTGGAGTTCAGTATAGGGAGTTCAGACACAGGGATTCAGCCTTCTTATCCTAAAGGCAACTGTTAGTTCATCAGTGACTGTAGTTCCTGTTTCTGGGTCTGCATTTCTTGCCACTTAAAGCAAAGAACAAACTCCTAAATAGCTTTATGAATTCATTTCATATCATTGGGGATTGCTTTAACCTTTTCCAAATCATGAATTAGAGCTTCTAAGAAGAAGACAGACGGAGGAGGAGGAGAGCAATGTGTTAAACTGTGAGCACACTAAAAGAAGATTGGGACTGAATCCTGACCACTCCTTGGGGGGAAGGAGGGCAGGCAGTGGAGCCTGTTCCATCAGTATTTGTTTAAATTGATGTTAAGATAGGAGGTGCCAAAGGGATACCATTACCTTGAACCTGATCTTTTGTTTTTATGATAATCTTGATGGGAATTCCTAGACCTGAGACAGCCACACCATGGCTTTGCTGCATGCAGCCTTTTGAGCTGGCCTGCTCATTTGACATCTCTGGTTACCTCTGGTATTGATGAGGAATGTGACAAGTATTGGCGGGGCTTTGAATGACAATACCCAGCTCAGTGGTCCTTCTCTTGTCCTTCCACAAAGGTGATGTGGTGCCAAGGGTTCTGGTGAAAAAGCTGTGCTGTGGTTTCTGTGGTGTGGGCTAAAGTCCCTGTGCGATCTGTTTGCTGTTGGTGTAGCAGGAGGAGAAGAAAAGAACTTGGAACAAGCATTACCTTCATATAAAGTTTAAACATATAAAGAGTTCCCAATCCATTGGCCAGAAGTTCAAATAATCCCTTTTAGCCAGTCTGAAGCATCTCAGTGGCCAGTCCAGCACTTGCTGTTCAGGACATTTGGACAAGTCCAGCTTGGTGGTGTTTTCATTGGTGTAGTAAAACTGAATGTGGTGCTTCTGTTCCCTGCTCAGAGCTGCTGTGTGATGGGTGTTATTATACAGTGCCCATGTATCATTCCAGCCATTCAGCTGCACAGTATCCAGCTATTTGTCTTGCACACTGAAAATTACTGTCAGGTGTTCCATTGTTCCAGCCAGGTTTGCTCCTCTGCAGTGAACAACAGCAATTGCCTTTGACATCAGACATTGTTTGTCAGCTGCCTCAAAATTTTGTGGTGCACCCTGAGTCCCTCATCAAAAAGATTTAATTCAACTGGTGAAGTAAATTTAACTCATTAAGAACAACTCCAAAGAAGCAAAAGGCAGGTGCTGTTACCTACAATTATTTGTACTGTTCTACCTGCTCTTCAAGCCACATCATGAGTTGTAAGGTTAAAAAGGGCAAGCTCATAGCAGAGAACAAATTCTGTGTCACAGAAATGACACCTTCCATTTAGATGTGAGTTTTCTTTTTAATGTCAAGAATTGTGCAAGGTGACTAAATTTTGATGGCCCCAGGTGGGGCAGCAAAAGCAGAGGACAGTAAATGAGTTGCTGTAGGAAGTACAAAGGGTCAGTGGTGGTGGTAAAGTATCAAAGTATCCTCTCCAAACCCACACCAGAGCATTTTCCCTGCTCACACACAGGGCTGTCAATATTCTTTTGCTCTGGGCTGCAATTTTCCTAGGACATTACTCTGAGGATAGCTTTCTAATTAAATTGTTTACAGACAAGTGCTGGGCTACCTATACTGTCTTTCTGCTGCATTGACTAGGAGTGTTGTGTGCATCACAGGTTCTTTGCAGGAAAATTTTCCCTGTGAACACACCAGGGAAAATGCAGCAGCTCAGTCTGTGCTGACCTTTCCTGAATCAACATAAGCAGCTCAACTATTGGTCCTTTTGGACTATAGTGTTGCTTTTCAGGACAGCACCACTTTCTAGATCTGGAAATCTGTCACATGTTCCCATGTGCTCTAATGGTGTCTTTTGAATGGTGTCCCACAGTGGCTATGGGATGTCAGTGGCTGAAGCAGACCAATATTTCATGGGTGAATGCTCCTGAATAATGTTCATTTATTTGTTTATTTGTTGGCAGCTTTAGAGCAAGTTTGTGAGACACCAGCCTGCAACTCATGCAGAGAGAAATATCTCTTACCTCCTTGGCTGGGAAGGATCCTGACAATAAATGTTCTGGCAGCAAGGCCTGGGATGTTTGGGAAAGAGTCACCTATGGAAAGCATGCACTGTGGAGAAGGCAGCAGCCAGGATCAAGCAATTTTGTTTTCTCCAACCTAAAAATAGAAGAGCAACAACAGTGGCTGAAAACAGGATGTCCTGTCCCTCACTGGTACTGGGGAGGGTGTTTCAGTTTATCCTCTTGCTTGGGAGCACAGCATAACTCTGTTAGTCAAGCTGTTATCAATAGTCAGGTGTAACTGCAAGGGCTTTCTCAGGGAGTCAGAATCAGTGTTAATTCACTCCAAATGGCTGCAGTAGTCTGGATTGAGTTGACTTTTGAGCACAAAGTGTTGTGGGGCACAGAGGGATGGGGAGGAGAGTTGTGCTGACATTTAATCTAAAGCCCATGGCACCTGATGCTGTTTTGGTTGCATGCCTTTGCTCCACAGGTCCATGTGCCTGCTGTGGCCAATTCTGTGCCCATCTTCTTTTGGAGATTGCTAGGTTTATCACAGCACTACCTTGTGTCCTGCTGATTACTGCAGTACTTCTGGTGGTCCTCAACAAGAACCTGAGTTGCTGTGGAGGTTCATAATGTGGGAGAAGATAGACTGATTTATTCTGTGGAATCCATAGGGGAAGTGTTTATTCCTCTGTAATTTTCTCTAGGGAAGTTGCTAAAAGTTCAAATGCTTTTAAAAAGCTGATCTACTCATTGTTGTGCTTAACTTGGATAAGAATGTGAAAACATTTGGTTTTCCTAATCTTGATGAAAAATAAGTTTGTATGAAGAATTTCCCAACAGCTGTCCACCACTACCATCATGAACAGTTTGCATTGACCTGTTGGCTCCTGCTTTCTAGTCAGTTTCAAATCCTACTTGTAGTGTTAGGATCCTGTCATTACACTTGATAATTTAAAAAAATTCCAAGCTTTTGGCCAGTTCATTGCATGAAGTTTTAACTGATGGAAATTTATTATTCCTTGCCTAACATTTGTATAAGCAAATGGAATTGCACCGCTGCAGTTAGCCTACAAGATGAAAAGTCATAGATACTGAACAGCAATTTCCTTCATTACTCTGATTTTTTTGTGTAAGTAAAGTGCTTCTGGTGTGTTGCCAACCATTTTTTTCCCCCAAGGTCATTTTTATTTAATGGATCATAGTGCTTAATTCTGCTATAGCTGTGCCTAAGTTGAATTAGGAATCCCTATATGCTGTAACAATTTCTTTTGAAAGGATACCTTATTAATACTTCTCAGGAGAGTGAAATGTCCAGGTGTTAATAGGTACACTTTTTCAGGGATTTTGAAGATGGTAAAAATAAAGCTGTCATACACCTCAGTGATCTTTGCTGAAATTTAACTGGGACACTTGATGGAAGTGTGGAGGCAGCCCCAAGTCTTGGTTTGCTGTTTGCTGTCTCCATTACAGAAGTGAGTGGGAATCAGAAGAGCAGAGCTTTCAGGAGATGTCAATAACTGGGAAACTGATGGACAGATGTTGCCAATTTTATATGCCTTTACACAGTCAAAATATGTTGCTCATCAGTCCTAACAGGATCCCCAGCTCTCAGTAATGATTCCACCTGTCACTGTCCAGTGCTCTCTGGATTTCATTAGAGATCAAATGCAGAATATAATGTTCAGTAGTGATTTCAACTGGCTCTGGGAGAGCTGCTTGGTCCTCATCTTGTAATTTTGTCACCTTCAGAAGAGTGTGGTTTAGGATGAGTGTAGGGATAGGAGGATTCAATATCTGAGGGGATCTTGCAGGTTGTCTGGGACAGAGGGGTCTCAGCTCTTCTCTGCTGCCTGTGTAGAATCCTGAACCTGGCAGGTGTTAATTAGCAGCTTCTGGCCAGTGCAATCAGGAAGAGCTGGAACACAACCCAGTGTTTGATGCACAGCAACAGTTCCCATCCCATTTAGGTCACATATACAATAACACTCTATGTATAGAAATGCTACAGAGCACATAGCCCACTGCACCTTTTCCCAGCCACAGGAATGACTGCATAGCTGTTGTCTTCGATAGTTAACATTTATGTCTTTGGTTAGAACACATCTAGTAAATAAATAAAAACAAACAAACAAACAAAAAACAAAAACAAAAACAAAACCAAAAAAAACCAAAAAAAACCAAAAAACAACAACAACAACAAAAACAAACAAACAAACAAAAAAAAACCCTTCAGCAAATGGTTAGAGGTACTAGGGTGGTGTGTGGTGCTTTTTTTCAGAAAACTGTTTTTAGAAAAATTGAAAAATTCAGCATTCCAAGGCCTAGACATTTTGCAGTGAGCAGCACCAAATAAGCAGGGAGAAATAGCTCAGTACATCTGTAGAACAACATGTTTTAGTTCTGCCTGCATGTACCAGCCATCAGCTCTTATTTACACTTGCCCTGGAGTCTGTCAGTTTTGCCACAGACTGAACACGCTGTCCCTGTGTTGAACAGTCTCTCTGTTGTTGTGTGCTTACAGTCACCTTGTGCTACTTGTCACCCCACAAGCCACACTCACCTAACACCTCATCAGCACCCATGTCCCAGGCCAAGGGGCCTTCTGTGCCAAGAAAGATCTCCCTTGCCACCAGAATTGTGCTGCCCCTTCTAGGATCCCCTCTGGCTTTCAATAAAACCAGTTAACTTTGGGAAAGCTGCTGAGTGGCAGGAGTTTTCTGTTTGCTTTGCTGGGCTGTGCAGGGAAGTAGTGGGAGGAAAGAAAAACGACAGTGAATGTGAATTTGTGTAAGATAGTTTCTAATTTCTTGCTTTTTAATAAGTTTGACTTTTTCATAGTTGGGTACTCAGGAAGGACACCTGACTGTAGCATCCCTGAATGGTTTGGGTTGGCACTTTTAAAGGTCATTTAGTCCAAGCCACCTGCAATGGGTAGGAACATCTTCCATAGATGACTTTGTCCTTCTGGGGTGCTTGACTTGACAGCCTCCTGTGTGGATTTGATGCAGTAAAAGGAAACTATACTGAATAATCAGAACTGGCCCAGATTTCCAGAAGACCCTGTGAGTAAAGCAGAGATATTCATGAAAGCCTTCTCATGTATTTGAATGTCTTACAACAGCCATATTTTTTTCCAAATATTTTTGCCATTTTTTGCGTACTTCTTTTCTTCTCTAAAAGTACTGTCTTAGATGACAATTGTAATGGGTTTGATTTCATAATAGAAATACTCCATGTAGCAGTGTTTGTCCCTCACTGCAACACAGTGGTTTACCCAGTTGCCCAGATGCTCACTGGTAGATCTCTGTGACTGTGTGAATTAAAATAAACTATCAGCCAGCCCTAGTTTGTTAGTTATGGAAAGGGAATTAAAGTCCTAATTGGAAATGGAATGCATAAATTTGACTGGCATGAGTAGGAAATGCCTGAAGAAGCTGACAATCTGTCTCCACGATGTGGCTCCTCAAAAATTCTAATTAGAGATAGCAATTGGGTTCTTTGAATTTTTTTTTCCATGTGCACTCTAAGCAACATGAAACCAATTAACTTCCTCATTCCATTGAAACATTACTTTATGTACAGAACATAGTGATAGAAGACATTTCCATTTGAATTCTTGCCTTTTGGCCTTTAACAGAAAATCGGATAGTTGCAATTTATTGGACAATTACAGATGATATAGGAACGCAATTTTTTATCTTTTTTCTACCAGATAGGAAACCCTAGACCTTTCTACTTCTAGAAACCTTTTTTGCACAGAGCTTGTGATTTCTCAGCAATTTTCTGAAACCTGATAAGGATGCACATTAATTAAGTTTAGATGAAGGAAACTTCTTTGCAGTTAAATTCTGACTGCTGCTCTGTACTCTCTTTGGCTGGGAGTAGGTATTTAACCAGGATTTTCTTTGGAGGCAAGGCTGGAGTGTGGGCACTGTGCATGTTCACACACAGGATGAGCTATTAACTGAAAATAAGTGTATTGATCCAGCTTGGGATGATTAATAAATTCAGCTTTTCCTGTTCTGACTCTCTTCTGTTTAAATAGGACTTATTTCTGAGGGAAAGTTGTATAAAGCTAAAAATGAAAGTTTTATGGTGCTTCTAATTACATTGCTCTAGTGAAGAGAAATACTGAATTGAGGCTGATGGGGGGCTGGGAGGAGGCAGGAACAGATCTGTCTCAAGACATTTACCCCAAGACTTACTTCCATTTACTTTCTTTATCAGTCCTTCATTCAAGGCTCATAAATCAAGAAGAAGAACCATGATGATTTCTGTGAAACAGTGTCTGTTTGGGGAAACTCAACAAAGGGTGAAAACTGGCAGAGACTGGAATACCTGGCACTGTCTAAATGTGGATTTGTGGTGTTAGAGACCTCCAGTCACTCCCCATCATGGTGCTGTCTGTGCTCCATGATGCAGAAGGAGGAAGAGGCTTCCTACTGCCATTGTTGGACCCTTCCCAGCTGTTACCACAGCTCTGTCCAGCTCTGACAGATATCCAGACCCAGCTCTCTGTTCAGACATCACCCCCAGACAGATGCAGCTGACTGAGAAACCAGTTTCTCTATTGCTCAGTAAAGCAGTGCAGAGCAGCTGTACTTTATTTTCTGCATAAGCTGTGCTGAGGTCCTTGGCAGTGAATTAAAGCTCAGCATGAGTTTTCAGCGTTTGCAGCAGCATGGTCCAACATTTGCAAGTGCTGGGTGTGGGGAGTGTGGCCCCATCCCTGTGATCTCCAGGGGTGTGACCTTCTTTGCCCTCTGGAAAATCAATTGTTTGATTTTCACCTCCCCTGTCCCTCCAGCAGCCACTGCAACCACTCTGTGGCACCAACTTCCTACCTGGGGACAGGGAGAAGAAAGGGGGGAAGGTGGGATGGCTGCTGCTGCCCAACACACAGTGCAGGGGTGTTGCTCCTGGGCAGGTGGGTGTTGAAGAACCACCAGAGACACTAACTCAGGTGCTGCCAGGTGCATTTCAAGCACCTGAAGTGATTTCAAGGAAATTGAGCAATTTCTATTCTCCCGTCTCCTCCTGGTGAACCTGCAGAGCAAAATCAGATGCATTACACAGATTGGCAAAACAATATTGAGACCTGTGGGGTTTTTTTGTTTTGTTTTGGTTTTTTTTTTTAAGATTCTGAGGGAGCTGCAAGAAGAGGCAAAAACTCTTCTAAAGCCAAGTTGGATTTAACATTAAGGAAAATGAAAGTCTTGGGAAACTGAATTTAATGTCTCACTGGTTTGTATTTATTGTTGTTCTTGATCCTATGGGAGTGACAAGAAGTGGATTTTCACACTGTGTATATTCTGTACTGCAATGCTTTTCTGTAAATCCAACTTGCATATGTGGAGCATTGCTCTGTGGTGCAAGGAATAGTTCTGTGGTACTGAACACTATTTGATGAGCTAGAGGGAGCTCTTAGACAAAGATATGTGCTATTTCAGCCTTGCTTTTTCTCTTCAAAACAGTAATTTTAATACCACAAACCTGTCATAACTATTGTTTTCCAAACTTATGACAACACTTAAAGACTTAGAATAGGTTTTCTGTGTAAGAAATTGGGTTTTGTTGAGCTCATTTGCCTGTCCAACCTCCAGAAAAAACTGGGCACCCTGACAGAGGAATATTTTAGCTCCCATTGCAATGACTTCCTGCTACAGTGGAAAGGCAAATATCTGCTTAAAAAAAATCTCATTTTTAATTCTGAAGTCAGCAGAGCTGTATGTAAGAGGTGTTTTCTAGTGAGAAGCACATTTGCTCATGGGATGCTCAAGGGCCTGCTCCTTAACAGCCTGACCCAAAGCTCTTTGCTCTGTGTGGGATGGCACTCATTGACTTCAACAGTTTGACCCCAATTATTTCCTGCTGGAGCTGTGGTTTCACACAGGAGGAATTCTGTTGTCTTGAAAAGTTTGTGAAGACTCTGTAGGTTTTCTCTTATCAGAGCTTCTCCCTGCTCTCACGTCTGGGTTTGGTAAAAAGGTTTTGGTGCCTCGTGAATCTTGAACTATCACTTTCCCATGTTCAGATTACCTTTCAATACTTAGTGAAATAAACCCTGGAGGATCTCACAAGCCCAGCAGTGCTGCTTAGCTCAGTCTACAGGTGGAAGAACTGAGGTGTGCTGTGAGCCAACTGTGTCCATGGAAACATGCAGGAATTTCTGTGGCAAAGCCACTGAGCCCCCAAACCTTCCTGCTTGAAATATAGGGTTTGCAGGCTTTTAGACGTTTACATGTGTGTCAAGACTAAACTTGCAACCCTTTTCCCCTCTGGTCAAGAATTTTGCTGTTTTATTTCTGAATATCAGTACTTCCATGAAATTCAAACTCCCTGACTGCCCCATATTTGTTGAGCCAGAGCAATAATGAGATGTCTCAGTTGGGTGTGATGGATTTATACTTGTTCATCTTTTACACCGAGCTGGTACCTGGGTACAATAATGTTATCTCTTAAACCTCTTGGCATTTGTAATTCAAGGCAGGATACTTTTTTATGTGTGGAGATAATGGAGAACAAGTCTCAAAGATTCCTGCACAAAAGCAGCAGTAAAATCAAGTGGAGCATGGAGTTCTTTTCAGTACAGATGAAATCAATGCCTCTTTCAGTTCCAGCTGCCACACCTGATGTCCCAGCCAGGTCTGTCTGTGCAGGAAGCTGCTGATGCTGGGAAGACTTTCACAGGCAGAGGGTTAGGTCAAGTATCTGGTTTTGTACCTGGAGGGTCAGGAAGAACTGCCTGTGTAACTTCACCATTGCCATGACCTTTCTTTCCCAGGGAACAATTTGTTCTGGGCAGGACAAGACATCATGTCTAGGTTTCCATTTCAAAATAAATACATTCAGGGTGAAAAGTTAGGAGAAAACCCCCCACAATAAATAATTTAAAAAATGCTTTGGAACCCTAGAAAACTACCTTATTTTTCCATTTCAGGATGTTTCAAATAAACTTCATTCACCACCCCTCCCTGGGCCAGGCCATCCAGACAGGTTTGTAGCCAGTGAACAGAACACCCATCCATGCCATGGGAAACCAGTTTCTCCAGGAGAATGTTGTGGGAGTCAGGGTCAAGGGCTTTACTATTGTCCAGCCTGTCCCTCTCCCACTAAGTGGGTCACCTTGTCACAAAAGGAGGTAAAGTTGGCCAGGTAAACTTGCCTTTCCTAAACCCCTGCTGGATGAGGCTGATCTCCTATTTGTCCTTGTGTGCTGTGTGATAGCACTCAAGACTATCTTCTCCATGACCTTCCTTGGCACTGAATCTGTAGTT
Source organism: Vidua macroura (assembly GCF_024509145.1). Lineage (NCBI taxonomy): Eukaryota > Metazoa > Chordata > Aves > Passeriformes > Viduidae > Vidua > Vidua macroura. The sequence continues at coordinate 6,934,225 of NC_071571.1, forward strand.
CCCTGGATTCTCCTTCTGGACCTTCTTGTGGATAAGAATTACATTTTCTGACTTCCAGTCAACTGGGATTTTCCCATTTAGCCAGGACTGCTGGTAAATGATGGAAAGTGTCTCAGTGAGAACTTCCTGTAGCTCCCTAAGGATCTGTGCGTGGATCCCATCTGGCCCATAGGATTGTGTGTGTCTTCAGTGTTGTACCAGGTCCCTGAGATTTTCCCCTTGGATTGTGGGGACTTCATTCTGCTCCCCATCCTGGTCTTCAGGGGAACTTCAGCTTGAAGCTGGGGATGCTGAACCTCAGCTCTGAGAATTGAAATCACATTTTGAAAGATCTGCTCTGAAGAACCTGGAGAGGCAAGGTATGGTTTGCCCTTTCTTGTTCCACAGGTGACTGTAGCAGGACCTGCTTTTTAGGAACATCAGTCAAGTGCTTTGGTCTGTAGGGGAGCAGAGATGAAAATGAAATTTCCTTATCTACAGTCAAGGATGCTTCAGTTGGCAGCTGTTGCTGAAGTCACTTCCAATCTCATCTTGCAGAAATATGCTGCCAGTTAACATGCACTGGCTTGCTTTTCTTCCCATTACAGATGCAGCTGCCAGGAGCTGGGACCAGTCCCAGTGGGTAACTGGCCACAGAGCCTGTGTAATGTGTGTATAGAACAAGAAAGGGAGAGTGAGGAGGTGCAGGAATGCTTTTTACATATGCATCTCAGCCCAAACTGGACTGGCAAGGTTTTTCTCTCTTTGTTTTTTGCTGCTGAGTCTGTTTTGCCTGTGAGTGCCTGCCCAGGGTCTGCCCTCGGTGTGTATTTGTACAGGGCTGTGCATTTCTGCAGCACAAAAAATGATGGCAGCACTCTGGAGGCTGCTCAGGTTCTGTGGGTGGCAGTGTCCACATAAAACCCTTCCACAGGAGAGAGAGGATGTTATGACATTCCTCAGAGCTTCATCTGGGGATAAGATTTACAGGTGACAGGCTAAGATCCATCTGGATCAGCACCAGACGCTGAAGCATGTTCCCACATTCTCTGATAAGGACACAGCTATGTAGCTGTATGGTCCTCCTGCTTGTATCATGATGCATCTGGCCCTGTGAGAAGGTCAGGAGGGTTGCCAGTATCACTATAATTGTTTTCAGGCTGGTGGAGCATTGAAACTGCTCCCCAGCCCCAGATTTAATCTTTTCTAAAATTCAGAGGCCTGGGATATCTCCCTTTTAAAAATCCCTGGCTGAAAAGTTCCTCCTAATTTAGTGTTTTCAGGTCAGGACAGGAGCCTTCTGAATTGTTTGTCTGAGCTATAAATAAGTTATTATATGTGGTGTAAATTTATATATATGTGGAAATAACTAATTTTGGGGAAAACACTTAGGATGCAGTCCTTGAGAGATACAAGTGGTGAGGGCTTGGAGCTACCCCAGAGGTTTGAGTCCACCAATTCAATGGAAAACAATGAAAATTATATTGGGAACATTTGATATCTGGTTTAGATTCCTAAGATTTTGTGGCTACAGTGTAAGCATCTGCAGGCAAAGCAGATGTCTAAGCTCTTATAGCTGATAAAAATGAAGGCAAAATAGTCAGTGGAGATACTTGCTTTAAGGTGAATAAAATCATTCTCTAAATTCTTGTTGATTGACTGTTAACTATATTGGGATCTTAGACACCTGGATTCCATGTATAGAGCTATAGGTAGGCACTTACATAGAGGTTCATTCTCTGGAGCTGAATTCTACTGTAAATGAACAGAAAATACAACCTGAAGAGATTGAGATGAACACTTGCTCAGCCTAAATATGAAAAGACTGAGAAGGAGTAGTTCTAGTCTTCAAATACACAGAGGAATGCTACCAAGAATAACTTGTTTTTCAAATTCCTGCAGAATGTGATGAGAAATGATGGATTTTGGTTGGAACAAGGAGGATTTAAAATCGACATCACAAAAAACTTGGTAATGAAACACTGAAGAGAGATTCACTGAGAAGGATGTAGAGCTGTCAGCATTTGAGGTATTTGTCATCAAATATCTGGCAGAGGAGGTTGGTTTGGATTCCTTACAGTTCAGTAACTGAGAGATAAGGTCTCTTGACTATTGTAGTGCAATTGAAAAACAATGTATAATACACTACACAAATCATGGCTTCATTTACAGAAACATTTCCTGTCCTGAAATTGAGGATGTCACCAGACTGGGATCTTCCCCATGTTATTGGAGGTTATTGACTGTGCTTACATTTTCCTGAGAAGTCACTAACGTGGCAGCAAGAACAAAAGAGTCTTTCTGGAGCAATTCAAAAGGAGTTTTGTTTTCAAGGGCTTAAGTTGCTTGTAAAACAAGTGGTATGAGCATTTCTGCAAGCATTTTGCATGTTAAAGGTATCCTATCCCCAATTTTGAACCTCTCAAAATCAAAATCAACCTTCTGCATGTCCTGCAGAAGCATCTTCTGAAGGTGCAAGAGTCCTGTAGCAAAACCTGTGTGCTCTAGAGCACATGGCACCTTTTGTGCTCTGTATTAAGGCTGAGAAATTGCAATAGACACATTATAAATGCTTGGATACTGGATTTTTCTGGCAAAAAATAGGGAGAAATGAAATCTTCAAAGGCATTTGACATAAAGTAGTTTAAGCCTTGTGGACTGCTGAAACAGCATGTTTGGGTAGGGCTATCTACTGTAGCTATTATAAATATCAAGCACTACATTACTGTGGCTGTGTTATCTCTGACAAGATTAAGTGCATTCCTGTCAGAGAGAATTTTCTGATAAAGATTTCATTGCCTCTTCCTCACATACAAAATGATAAGTGACCCTGATATTTCTCTGCTCCACTTTATCAATAAAAATTGTTCTGTTTGGATTATTTCTGTTTGTCTCCTAATGAAGTGACATTTTGTGATGTGTCAGTCAATCCTGGACTTGAGAGAGACATATGAACTCAAACCCACATCCTAGAAGTTGTAACTATGCACCATACTCTGAAATATGCTGTGCTAGGCTTTTAATCTGCTTTGCTCATAAAACCATAAATCACCAATTAAAAATAATTACTGAGGTGAGGGAATAGATTATTTGATGAACCAGATTGCTCACTGTGAATCATTGCATCACTTGCTGAAGCAGATACACAGTGGCATGGACTTGGAGACATCGAAGCTGATTTAGGAATAGACACCAGCAATGTTAAATCAAAGTTATTGCTTATAGAACAGAATTTATGGTTTGCTGGGTAGACATCCTGAGGACCACATGGAGTCCCATGAATATTAAATATTCCATGCTGCATGTGAAAAGTGCAACAGTGGTCTAAAATATGCACAGGGACCTGAATTGATGACAGTGCCGTTGTGTCCTTTTCCTCACTCCCTCATCCTAATGCATCCATTTCCAGGGAGTATCAGCTGTGCTGGGCTCCACACTCAGCTGGGCCCAGCACAATCAAGGCAGTTGGGATTTTCATTATGAGCTTGCCCAGAATAAGAGTTATCCTTTGACGCTCTGTAGATCGGAGAACCTCATGATATCTGAGGCTGCTTTCCAGAGTCTCTTGGGAAGTGTGAATGCCATTTTAAGAATACTTTTATCAATGGAGATGGCTTTGGGAATGACAGGAGTCAGTGGCCAAATAGGAGCTCAGAATACCTGCCCATTCCTGGCCTGGAGTGTTATGGAACTGCCACAGGTAATATCTGGTGGAGATGGAAACCAGTTCCACCTACACTGTGAACAGACCAAGGGACATATTAGTCTCCAGGCATGAGAGGAAGAAGGGGAAAGAGCATTTACAAAAGGCTGAGGCTGGTGAGATTGCATCTGATTTAGAGTGTGGAATTTGGTACCTAAACTGAGGCAAAGAGCCAAGTGAAGAGCCGGAAAATAGAGAAAGGAGCTATATGTAGAGAACTGACACCATGGCATGGGGGGATCACTGATTCCCTCCATCCCAACAAAGAGCCATTGGTTCTTCTTACACCCATGGCTATTCTGGTGGCACAACACCTAAGTAGCAAGGCCAGACACTGGGCAAGCTGATGTGAATCTGCAGCAGTCCATGCCAGTAAAGGATCTGCAGCTGTTTTCATAGGTGACATAGTTTTCATTGCCCATTATGATGTCAAGTGTGTTAAATTTATGAGGCAGTGTGTTTATTTTAATGTGCAGTGTCTGCATCTCACCAGCCACATACATTTCAATCTTTAATGCAGCCATCTCTTTGGATTATAACACTCTTGCATATTTACTCACACACTCTCTGAATGGAGAATTGAGCAGTATCTCATGGCATTTTACTAATTAAATAGATTGTGTGTTTTGCTGGCAGTGTGTTGTGAACATTAACTTCTGAAAGCTTTTTCATTTGTCATTGTCTCATTCCTTGGCATTATGATTACTGCAGTTTTATATGTGATAAGACTGTACAGCAAGTTAGAGTGTACGTCAGAAATTCCTGCCAGCAGCAATCTGCTCTGTGAGATAGAAGTGTAATGGGATTCATAATGTTCACTCACACTCTCTTCATCAGCATTTCCTCCCTCCTCTTGACCGGGCGTTTTATTTGTGTCTCTCCCTGTTCCATTTGGACTGTGGGGAGGAGGGCAGTGCTCGCTCTTTATTTTCTGCTTTAACCTTGACTGTGAAACACTTTCTTATCAGGAAGCTGTTAGGTGGGGTTTCACAAAGGCCGGGGTGCTGGAGGAGCATATGGCTGTGAATAGGATATGTGTTCTCACAGGTACTATCAGCTCCCCTGCCTCTTTGGCTCTGGAAGAAGCTGCTCCATCCCTAAACCTCCACTCAGTGGCACTATGGCAGGGTGTGAGGTGTAAAGCCCCACTGCTGAGCACTGGCTTGCTCCTGGCACTGAATGAGGTTTACAAATTCTCATTTTGCCTTTAGGTTTGGCATTGCTGTTGCAGCACAGTGGTGTTTGTACCTGTTTGGGCCCATTTTCTACTGGTAAAAGCCATGGCCATCAGTGTGAATGGTGTTTGTATCCCCTAATTTAGGATGTCTTCATTATTTATCCAGTAAATAGTTTATCTTTGGAAAAAGATTCTAGTCCTGATTTCAGAAGCTGCTGATGAGATGCAGATTTAAATTTAGGGATTGGTAAACTCTCAGATTGAGATGGCTGTGTGTGAGCCACGTGCTCACATTTTATTCCATGAAGAGCTTGTTGATGGAGAGACCAGATTGCAGAGAGTTGTTCAGCTCTGTATAAATGTAGAATAAGGTTAATACTTCCTAGATTTCACTAGCTGGACAGGTTGGATCTCTTTGAGTATAATGTGAGGTCATCTGCAGATGTCTCCATGTAGACACTGGCAAGATGTGCCTGGAGGTGACAGTGCTGGATGTCAAAGCTACTGTGATGTCTGTCCCAAGGGATGGCAGAGACCTTGAAATTTCCTTCTCCAGACTCCTCATCTGAAGAGACCCCTTCTAGAAATGCTGTTGAACTGATCCCAAACTTGGAAATGCTTCTTTCTTCCTTGTTGATGCTTCCAATGGCCACAGCTGCCTCCCACATGAGCAATGAATTGCACACAGCAGTGAAGGAGCTGTGCTGCTGTTTCTGCAGGATTATTGATGCCTCTTCTCAGCTGCACCTCCAGGAGCCATCAGTCTGCTCCAATCTGATGAAGTACATCCATCTTCCTCTGTCTCCTGGTGGCCTCATCTCCTGATGACAATGCCTGTTCTTGTGTGGATGTGTATAGAACCCCTCTAAGCACGCTGATCTCAACAGTTTTTTAATGCTTGTTGGGCTCTTCTATTTCTTTAAGGTAGGGAGCTGTTTCTTGTAAGTTATACCTTTTGAATTGATCTTTTTGCTCGGGCAAAATAAGATCAGTCAAATCATATGGCTAATAAAATTGATAAAGAACCAATAAAAGCCCGATGACACACCATCTGGCCCGCTGAAGATGAATGAGAAAACCAAGCCACTGCTCAAATCTTAACCTTCCCAATCACATTAGAAGCTCATTCACACTTCATAATAGCCCAATATTTCATTTCAGCTACTGAGATTAATGCTAAAGAATACATAATCAGACAATAATTCTCTGTATCTTTCCATCCAGATGCATCGAGTGGAGTCATCAAAATAAACAGATCAACTGTTTATTCCTTCCCACCATTTTCACTAGCACTGTAACAGCAGCAACCAAAACAGAACCTCTGCAGGAACTGGGGATCCTGCTGTTAAACAGAGGCAGCTGGAAATAACAGCTTTTCCAAAGCATCAAAATTATTTAGGAGGAGAGGCCCTGTTAAAGTCCACAAAATTTCAAGTTGTAACTCATGGAGCCTCCTGCTGTGGAGCCATTAATGGGCTTTTGAAATTTTCCCCTGACCCTGCCAAGAAGGGTGTTACCACAGAATATAAAGTAGAATCTCAGATGGGGAGCTGAGGTGAGAGCACCACAGTGCAGCCAATGGAGATGTATTTTACCAAGGGCTTTCAAACATCAGAAAGAAACAGAAAAGCCAAATAAAGGTTGTTGGAGGTCATAGCTCTGAACAGCCACACCTATAACATTGAGTGACCTTTCAGAAACTGAGCATACCCTTAACACGGATTGTGATCCTGATGCACCCTGAAAATGTGGGATATTGTAATAAATATTGACAAACTGTCCATGTAATCATAGCAGACAGGGCTGGAGATTTAACTGCATATTTGAAGTACAGATTGCTGAAGGCTCCTGAGTTCCTCCTGCCCCAGTGCTGAGCATCCCTCTTGTAACATAGGGTATGTTGCACAGGTCTGCTGCAGCACTGTGAGCTGTTCACAGTCCCAGTGGCAGGCTTTGGTCATCTATCACCCCAAGTCCTAATCAGAGTGCTGCTCTGCCCGTGATGTGTTGGTGCAATACATCTGCCCAGAGACAGGGCTGGATATTGCAAACCCACACGTCTGCAAAGGCACATGTCCCGTGTGTTTATGGATGTGTGTGGAGGGGGGTATGGGCACACACACGGAGCCTTTGCTCTCTTTGGTGTTAGATTAAGACTGTATTGATGTTTGCAGGGTAGCTCAGGGCTCCCAAAAGAGAGGTGTGCATCTCTCAAAATGCCTGTGGGCCAAAGTAATCCTGGTGTACCTGCCCCCAAAGGATGACATGAATCGGGAACAATGACTTCGGTGGGAGGATTACAGCAATTGTGCTCAGTGATATTAAATGACCATTAAACCATCTGTTAAGCCCCACAATAAATGGCATACTGAATCATCTGAACCATGCAAAATATCTTAAAGAGCTGACTTACCAGGAGAACTCAGTGAGTAGTTACACACAGGGTGTAGCTCTATACAATGCATTTATTAATGATACAAAGGAAAAGACAGGCTCATTACTAGTAAGGTTTGTGGTTTGGAGCAGCAGTTGGCAGTGGTGAATAATGGTGAGGGAAGGACAGTTATACAGTGTTCTGTGATGTGGAATGATTTAAAGAACCGGCACTTTTAATGCACCCAAATGCCAACATGTGCCCCTGGGAAGTGGAGTTGTGCCTGGAACTGGCAGGATGTGGGGCTGCCTCCTGGAAGTCATTGGCTTGGGAGGGGATGGGAGGTCATCGTCAGTAAACAGTGTGCAATGGTTGTCTGGTATAATGGTGTGGCTCAGAGATCTAATGGGAGCCTCAGATGTAAATCCAGGGGAAAATGGAATGAAAGAAAGTGATATTACTGCTGTTTGCTGCTGTAGAGTGTTCAATGGCCAGAAATTATCTTGGAATCTGAATGAAGGTGCAATGCAGTCCTTGCTACAAGAGTAGCCACTTTTATTTTTAAAAAAATTATCTGAGTTTAGTCAAAAAGCCTAATTACAGGAGGAAGGTTACTCAGAAGTAAATAGGTGTTTTACTCACAGACTGTAAGCACCTATGTGGGACAGAAAATTGCTGAAGGCAGAGGGCTGGGAAAATGAGCAGGCAAAGACATGGTGAGATCCTGTGCCAGAGCTTCAAGCTGGATAAATTCAGGGTAACAACACAAAACTTTTTTCAAGCTAGCATCCCTGGTGATATTCCATCTAATAATTTTGTGGATTCTACATCTAGAATCTGTTAGAAACAGATTTTGTGGATTCTACATCTAGAATCTAGAAACTGCTAGATCTCTCTTGGTAAGCTTTATTCAGTTCAAGCAGAAATTATGCAGGAATTACCAGGTGAAATGTTATGCCCTGTATTACGATGCTGTCATACTCACTGATCCTAATGTTCCCTCCTGGCATTACAAATCTGTGAACCTAAGAAACACATGACTGAAGGGCAGCCATGATGCAGCTGCTGCATTCTTAAGTGGAGAAAGCTATCTGGGTCATATCTTGGGGAGAGAGATTCTGCTGTGCTGGGGGGACAGGTAGAGGTGAGGACTGACCTTTGGCTTGTTCTCAGTGACAGGAATTGCAAATACACATTCTTTGCAAAAGCACACCTTTCCCTGCCAGTCCTAGGCAGTCTTGCTTCTGCAAAGTTCTGCAGACACTGCCAGGCTGGCTCTGCATGAAGCTTTGGGAAGGGTAAGAGGGGAACACTTTTGCAGGGGGCCATACTTAGGGTCTGTAGTGGAAGAGGGCTGTTTGCGTGGCCACAGAGTGAGCTGGTATGGTTCTCCCCCATTCCAGCAACAATTCAGACCAGTGTTACCCATGTTTAGCACTGTGCCATCCCTTGCTGTCAATGTGTGACATTCACATTCTCTGGACAGAGAGACATCATTCTGTCTCTCAGGAGAAGCACAGAGAGAAGAAGAGAAAACAATCTCTATCTCTGCTCCTTTGTTTTCCCCATGTGGAATGTGGTGTGGAGATTGTTTACCTGCAGTGATTGCTGGGTTGGATTCTGGTGAAGGTTGTTTGGGTTCAGTGACCAATTGGATCCAGCTGTGGCTGGGACTGTCAGCAGAGGGTCACGAGTTTGTTAGTTGATAGGTAAGTAAGAAGTAAGTATGTAGAAAAGTATAATCTCTCTTTAAATAGTATATTAATGTAATATAGTATAGTTTTAATAAAACTATCCTTCAGCCTTCTGATCTGGAGCCAGACATCATCATTTCTTCCAGCATCTGGGGTTCGCCACATTTTTTGCCATATCAATACTTCTCACAATACAGCCCAGGATACCATTTTCCTTCATGACTACAGGGACACATTGCCATTGAAGTGACTTGTGCTCAGCTTGGTGTCCACCAGCACCCCCAGGGCCTCCTTTGCCAAGCTGCTTTCCAGTCAGTCAGCCCCCAGATTATCCTGGTGCCTGGGGATGCTCCTCCCCAGCTGCAGGACTTGGCACTTGCCTTTGCTGAGCTGCACAACATTCCTGTTGGCCCATTTCTCCAGCCTACTGTGGGTGGTCACCTCTGGATGGCATCACAGCCTCTGGTGCATCAACCACTCCTCCCAGTTCTGTATTGTCTGCAAATTGGCTTGCCAGTCAGCTGGCTTCAGTAGCCAAGCTGCTGCTGGACATTCTGCCACATGAAGTTTCTATCAGGACTTTCACCAACTCAAGGAAGGCATTGTGCCCAGGCAGCCCAATGTGCCCAGGGCTGTGAGCTGAGTGCCACATTTGGGACACTTCTACACAGAGCAGGTCTGTGTGACAGCAGCCCCTTCACCTGTAAGGGTAAAGTAAGTGACAATCAGTGGCCCAGGGGCACAGGTATCTAGGTTAGCTTTCTAGTAGAGGACTGATATCTCCTGTGCTTCATTTTTTTTTTTTTTTTTGGTCAGAACTGTCTCCTTATCCCTGTGGGCTCCCTCTTAGTGCACAGTACACTAGGAGACCGTCACTTCATCCATCCTGCCTCTAGACACATCTACACCTCACAGCTGATTTCACTGCAAGCACCAGCGAGTTAATGTGGAGTTTTCTGCTGGAGACACAGATCGTGTGGACCATTGAGTCATGCAGAGATACAAGATCAGACCCCAATAGCTCTTCATCACTCTTAGCACAGCAATAAACCCACACTGGTAATCTCTGTCTCTTAGCAAAACTGATGCCCTCAGAGGCAGGGCTGGGCTGCTCTGGAGCCTGGGTGGCCATCACTTGTTCTGGCATTTCTGCTCTGTTCATTGTGGTGTGACATAGTCTCACTCTTAGATACTTTTCAGACTCATTAAATCATGGCAGTTCCCAGGAAGTGATCGGGAAGTTGTATTCTCAGCTCCTTGGAAAATTATTGCTATTACATAGTCACATCAACAGTTGGACTGGCATTTTTACAGGGAAATAATACCAGATCAGGTGGGGACATTAAAAAGTGTAACCAATAAAAAGAACAAAGCAACAGGGATGAAAAATTATTGCAGTGCAGATTAATTGCAAAGCAATTACAGATGTAAAGTGTAAGTCATACAAGTCAGGAAGGGAAGAGAGAGCTTGATAGACAAGGAATAAAAAGCAAAGTACAGGAACAAATGCAATTTCAACAGAAAGCTTATGAGGAATTATTGCTCTGAGGTAAAGAATCTGGAGCTGGAAGAAATAGCTAATAAAGCAGAAGGAAAGTAATTTATTATTTGAAGAGGTTAAGGTTTAGGAGCAAAATCTGTGACAGTCCTTTAATCAGCAGAGATCTGAGAGCCATTATTCCCATAGATAACCTTGAGACCTCTGGAGCTTCTGCAAACTACAGAATGAGACCAGCAATAGCCTGTCTTGCTCATGAAATAATTGTGGGTTCTTTCTCCATTTTTCAGAGGAAAACTCAGAGGTAGCAAATGTGAACCTGAAGGCTGAATGAATTTGATGAAATTGTGAAATGCATTGCCCTGGGCTGTCGTGGAGCTCACCACATTGAGACAATTCATTGAAATAATGGTCACAAGGAGAAGGCTGCATTGTGGTGACAGTTTGACATCACAGCTGAGCCAGTCTGGCCTGCTGAGCTGGGAGAGGCAGCACACACCATTTTTCACAGCTACCAGGCAGGTGGTGCAGCCATCATCTGCTCAGTGCAGATGACACAGCAGTATCCACAGGTGACACTTCTGTCACTGAGGCTGCTTGACAAGTCCCACTACAAAACTGTCATATTAGGTTGGCATAATTTTGCTGGACATTAACAGTTAGAGAGAAACTTTCTTGGATTGATGATTTTGTGTTTCTCAGCTTCTCTCTCAGCCATGCCCAGCTCAAGGCTGGGAATGTGACAACAGGCTGGCTGGGGGTGTCCCCTTGGAGCAGCCAAGGCCAGCTGTCTTCAGCCATTGGCATTGCCTTCAACTTTCTTACTAAAGTGCTAATTTTCCTCATTGGTGCAAAGGGCTCCAGCACACAGAGGCTGTGCTTGCAGTAACTGTATTTCTAGGGAAAGAAGTATTTGATGTCTTTTCCCCTGGTAATCAATGCAGAAGTTTGAAACCTTTCACTTATACTGATGCCTATCCAAACTCCACTCAGTCAATGTCAGTCTTTTGATGAAAAGTGTTTTATGGAAGATGTTTGAAAAACCTCTGAAAGATTGTCAGTGTCCTGCAGACTTCATGCTGTCCTATACTAGGTGAAGGTCCCTGGAGAGTTTATCCAACAACACCATCATTTAATGTGTAAATGTCTGCCTTATGTACAGAAGGGCTTTCTGGGGAAACAGAAATAATTTACACATTTCTGATTTGTTAACTTGACCATGTAATAGGAGGAAAGCCATGCTGTCAGTCTGAAGGGGGATGAAATAGTTTCTACTGAATGAACAATTCATAAGAATATGAGAATGACCATACAAGATCAAATGAAAATCCATCCAAGCCTGTGTTTGGCACAGCCAATAATATATCAGATGGAAAATGTAGAACAGAAGAGCAAGCAGACAATTTACCCTCTTTTCCACCAGCACTCTACGGTTTCCTTATAAATTTTTTTTTTTTTTTGGTGTGTGATTTATTCTTTTGCCTTCACAAACAGAGATCATAATCCTGAAGTCAGTAGCCATGCTGGTGCTCTTATCAGGCTGAGGTCAGTAATGCAAGTTATGGCAGAGCTGCTGATCCAAAGCCCTTTCTGCTGGAAGAGTCCAGGACTGGAGCTCTTGGTGGTTTCAAGACCAGATAGGATTTATTTGCTCTCTGGAAATTGAGATACTGATTTGACATTCTGTAAGAGTAAAGATTCTCCTGGGATTATATTTCACTAATAAATTAACCTTGGTAGTGAATTCCCTCAAATAAATAGAAGATTCACATTGGTATTTCAGTAAAAGTCAGAAGCCTTGATGATACAACAAAGCTGATGTACTGAAGCAAATGAAATTTTTGCCAGTGAATGCTTGAAGCTCAATTGATCAGTTCTTTAAAATCAAGAGCATTTATACTTTTCATTACTGAATTTAGTCATATTATAGCAGTAAATACAAAAAATACTTGCTATAAATTTTTCTGGCCTTGTATGGTCACATTATTTGTGGGAATAATTGCTACATGGACTAGAATTACATTACCTCAGGTTATTGGATTACATATCATGTCCTGCTGAATTGTAATATCATTTTGTTTAAATGCAAATGCTAAAATAAATGATAGCTTCTGCTTTAGGGCTGTGGATTAGTTATTCAAGATGATCTTACTATTAACTCTGCAGGGAAGATAAATCGGTTAAAGGAAAAACTTGACATCTTATCAATTTTTTTCTGTATAGAGGTTTTAGTGGGAAAAACTGCTTGTTGCAGCAGTTTCATTCTGGTTCCTTAATCATGTGTTAAGTAAGCCTCTACTAGGAGTTTAATGTGGGATTTTAAAGTCCTTGGACCTAATGAAACGAGGCACTGACACTGTGGCAGCAGCAGGACAAGGGGTCTTAGGGTAGGAATAACCCAAACAAGTCATGTTGATGTTCCTCCTTCCCATCAAAAAGTTTACCAAAATTTTTATGTTACCTAATGGCAACAAATTTGGGTGCCAGAGATTCACAAGAGAGGTAGGTTAGTGCTGTGTACTCCCAAGACTCCTTTCCAGTACTTAAAGGAGACCTATAAGAAAGATGGGGGCAAACTATTTAGGAAGGCCTCTTATGATAGGATGAGGGGGAATTGTTTTGAAGTGGAGGATGGTAGATTCAGACTAGACATAAAAATTTTTTTGTTTGAAACAAAGGTGGTGAAACACTGGCACAAGTTGATCAGGGAGGTGGTAGATCCTCTGTTCCTGGAAACATTCAAGGCTAGGTTGGGTGAGGCTCTGAGACACCTGCTCTAGGGGGAGGTGTCCCTACCTGTGGCAGGCAGGTTGGACAAGATGACCTTTAAAGGTCACTTCCAACCCAAACTGTTCCATTATTCTATAACTCTGTACAAAAACTTTGAGACAGAAAACTGGGGAGATGGTTGGAAAAACTAGATGAAAGGCAATTTAAAGAAGAAGAACTCTTCATAAATCTGCATAAATTCCAGATTCAGTGGAAGGACCAAGAGCATGAGGAGTAGTGGGAAGGGCTGGGAGAGCAATCATGGGTGTTGTGGCTTGGAGCAATGGGATGAGGAGGCAGTGACTTCACTCTGCCTAAGCTGGTGGGCCTTTAATCTTCTGGTCTTCCTGGGCAGGTCATAACTGGGACACACTGATGGACAGGATAGAATTCAAGCACAGATAATAATAAGGCTGTAGAGCAGGATTTATGACGAAAAGTTAAGCACCAAATGTGCACAGTTTGTCTCTGTGACAGCCTGACATTAGAGCAGTGTAAATACAGATGAAAAGGAAGAGGTGTCATTTAACATAATAGAAGGATGCTGTGAGCAAGGGCTTTACAAACGTCGTCACTTCAAGGAAGTCTGTGCATTAATGAAGACAAAACTCAACCCCTTCTGCACACTTGGCTGCTGCTGAGATTCCCACCCCCCTCAACTCCTCACCTGTGCCTTATCCCTCCTCCCTGGAGGGAAATCAATCACTCCCAGACACATCCAGGTGTGATGAAGAGGGAGTCACTCTCCTGGGAGTCAACAAAAGTCCCTTCCCATTTCTCCAGAGGCTCAGAATAAATCCCCTTAGTGGATGATGGGCTGCACACAGTCCCTGCTCTCCCATCGCCCGTATCTCAGGTTAGGTTTGAGGCGTAGCTGCTGAGTTACCTGGGAGCTCTAATCCAACGCTGCTCACTGGGGCACTGGCACACAAACACTTGGCCCTGAGGAACCACTTAGCCAGGGAAATGGGTTACAAAGCTTCCAAACCTGAGGAAAACCTTGGAGACCATCAGGTTGAAAGAAAACCTGTCTAGAGGAGCTGTCTGCAGCTCTTTTCTGATTCCTCACTCAAGGATAGCAGCTGTCTGAAAGCTCCTCCAGCTCAGGACAAGGCAACTGGTGCTCAGCTACCAGAAAACCACCCAGAAATAGTAATTTTCCATTATTTCTTAGATTGCATTTTAATTATTGACGGGCAAGCAGCCAGCATTGGATGGCAATGGCTGCCAAGAGCCCAAAGGCCTTCTGTATAGGGGGTTAAATTTTGTTAATGATGTGAGTCTCTGCCAAACTCACTGCCACATATCAGGAGTGACACTAAGAAGACTTGGAGGCTGTTTCAGTTAAGTGCTTGCACTTTATTTACATGGGCCTTTTCATATACTGTTGCTCAGAAAATACAGAAGAGCACAGAGAAGAAATAAGGGTGGGTGAGTACCTCTGGATAGCTGACCAATTTCCTTCTCCACATTGTCAAGTTATTTTTCTGCAGCTGGGGAAGAAATTGGCCCTTATACTGTCATGTTGATTTAAGAAAACTCCTTCTTTCCAGTCCTACCTGCCCTTCTGCTTCTCATTCCAGGAAAGAATTTTACTAGGGAGTTTGGAAATTTTTGCACAAGAGGAATATTGTGATTTTTGGGTTCCTTTCTGAAGTGCTAATGTGTCTGATTTATTTTTCTTAGTGCTCCAGCTCAGACAGTCACACAGAGAGTTTAGATTCATTACCTTCCTTGAAAAAGTCTTTCACGACCTTCAGCTTCCCTCCTGGCCACCAAGTCTGCATGCCCCCAACATTCTCCCCCAAGTTTCCTTAAGGTTGCAGATCAGCTCATCTGTATTTCACTTTTGTCCTTACCCCTGGTGTATTAAATTCAGAGACTCATCTACCCATTTCAATTTAATTTTCATCCTTCCATGTTCCACTTCCTGAAAACCACCTCTCATGCACTACCCAGGGGTTTCCAGGAAACCCTTATGTTATCCCCTCTTCCAAGAACTCTTGTGGCTCCCATGCCAAAGAGGATGGTGCTGTTGCCATCAGAGGATTTTCACTGCTACCACCAAATTCTTGGCTGTGATGTTTTTTCCCAGGACTTCAGTTTTTCCCACCTCCTACATTCAGGAGGATTCAAAAGGAATGAATGTGGCACTGACAATCTGCTCAGCAGGTGACCTGAATGCACAGGAGTGGTATTGCACAGGAGATGATGCTGACAGGATGGGAATTCCAGCTCACCATTCTGGTGGCCAGGGGCAATGTCAGACTGTCCCCTCCTGTGTCAGCCTTGCAGTTAGAGCTCCTTCCCTGAGCTCTGGACACTTTTGCAATACCTTGTGAGGTGATTGCTTGGGGACTGCAGAACATCTGAAATGTGTGCCTATACCCACACAGCTTCATGGCACACAAAACTCTTAAGCAGGATTTAGGGCTGAGATGTACAAGAAGTTATGTGGTTCCTTACTCTTAAGTCAAGAAGGCAATCACCTGTCAAGGCAATCTGTCTTCCCTGTTTTATCTTCTGAGAAGAAATGCATGGCTGATAATTCATAAAAGTTAACACAAGCAGTTTATTTTAAAGGAAATATTCACAATCCTCCAGAAATCCCTTCTGTTCAAATCTGGCTGGCCCCCAAATATCTTGCAGAAAAGTTATTAATGAGTGTTTTAATTCTCCCTCCAGGCCTCCACAGTTATGAGTTTTCCCTTCCCTTCCCTTCCCTTCCCTTCCCTTCCCTTCCCTTCCCTTCCCTTCCCTTCCCTTCCCTTCCCTTCCCTTCCCTTCCCTTCCCTTCCCTTCCCTTCCCTTCCCTTCCCTTCCCTTCCCTTCCCTTCCCTTCCCTTCCCTTCCCTTCCCTTCCCTTCCCTTCCCTTCCCTTCCCTTCCCTTCCCTTCCCTTCCCTTCCCTTCCCTTCCCTTCCCTTCCCTCTTTTCTGTTTCCAATTCTTATATAAATAAATTTCCAAGTGGAATGCATCTCCTTAGTGATTATGTTTCATATTAATTGAGGTAAACCAGGAGAGGACATTGCATAAAGCACTCAATTGAGCAATAGGCTGAGTACCAGTGTGGTGGATAAGTAGGAAAACAAATTCCCAGGAGGATCAGTGCTTAGTGTTCAGCTCAGTTCTTTGTCCAGTTCTTTGTCCTGGCAATAGACTCCCAGTAATGTAAAATAATGCTTAATAAAACTTACACTTGAAAAAGTAATTTGCTTGGGCTATTGATTTAATTAAATTTAGTCCATTTGTTTGAGCACTGTTTGTGTTTTAAATGCACAGCACAGAACCCACAGAAGAATGTTCCTCACTGCAGCTGAGTGCTCAGTTCCTTCCTGCAGCGAGGTGAGGAGTGGCACAGGAGTTTCCCTTGGTTTGTGCCCTATTGAAAATCTAAATATTGAAGGCTAATAATCTATCAGTGATCTGGTGTTCCAGTTTGGGCTGATGTCTGTGGACTGGGAGCCCTTTGTGTCCTTGGTGCAATGGAGTAGGGAGAGTTGGCAACTTTACATCAATGGGCATTTTGTCTGTGATTGGTTTTCCTTCTTATTCAACAACAACAACAAAAAGCTTTAAAATACCATGAAACTTGTTCAGCTTTGTAAACCTGATGTCTATTCTAGCAAATGCCTCTCTTTATTTGGTAAATTTACTCATCTCTATTATTTTGTAATGCCAGTAACCCTTCATTACCCATGAGTCACACTGCTTGTCAGATCTGAGGGACTGCATTCTGAAAGGCCTCACCTGTGAAAGGTCCAGGTGAGAGTTGAAAAAGTCCCTCCATTTTGGCATTTGTAAAGTGCAGCCATGCTTTTCTACTTGGTTTAGTGCTGGGCAACAATCTACAGGTAGAAGAAACAGCAATAAACCAGTAATATTAGGAAACAACTCTTTAGTGTAAGAGCATATAGATAGGTTGCCTTGGGTCTATGATTGCTAATAAGGCAAGCATTTCATTTTTTCTGTATCTTTTTTTAAGGCTGAGATGTGGAGAGTGCTACTTTCCATTTACTTATTCTGAATGGGAAGCCAGTAGTGTTCTGCAGAAGTGTCTCTAAAAAACTCTAGAACTGATTAAAAATGAGATTTTGAAAGATTTGAATTTTTTGGCTAGTACAGAATAAAAATGTTGGGTTACAACTGCCTGTTGAATTCTGCGACTGCCTGTTGCATTCTGTGCATCATTCTTGTGGGCATGAGAATAAGAAATTACCATCACCCTAGATTACTAAACTTTCTTTGGACAGAGAGTAGAAAGTCAAGAATATCTTCTTCAAGCACTGCAGAACAGGGTATCACAATTCTCTCATCTGGGGACCCTGACAGGGCCCCAAAGAATGGCCACATCACTGAATTTTGCCTGGAAGGCTCGTCAGCCCTAATTTCCATTCACAAAATCACCTTTCAGGTTCACACTCAGATTTTGAGGAATATGGGTGGTATGAGAGGCTGAATGGGATGGAATAAAAACAGAAATATTTTTATTGCTTCATGTTTAGTACACCAGATTCTTCATAAAGCTCAGAAGATGTGTTTGATTTGCTTCTAGCATGACATAATTGTGTATTTTGTCCTGACACTTCAATTCCTTCCTCAGCCATGGAGTTGCCATTTTAATACCATCAACTTATTTTTCATCATTATTGAAAAGGGGAGAGGAATTTGACACCTCCAGAGAAATCCAGAAGTCATTGGATTTCTCTGGTCGAGCTCCAGTAGCCAAGTGTAACCTCTGCTCCTCTGGTAGTCAAAGGAGACATTCTCCATCAAGCCAAGGAAATAAATAAATAAACACCCTAATTAGGGTAAAAGTAAATAAATACCCTCATTAGGTTTTGCAGTGAGGGCCTCATCACTTAAGTTATTGATATTTCAATTAATTTGGAGAACTCTCAGGATCCTTGCTGCTTACAGACTGCTGAACTTCATGGTCAGTGAAGCTAATGCCCAGTTAATTATGAACAGGTTAATGCCCAGTTAGTTATAAGCAGTATCATGCTCTTAAAAAAATGCAAATATGTTTGCTGTCTGAGAAATGATCTAACAGTCAGCAAAGGAATGGATAGGAAGAGCTGTTGGTATTATTCCTCTTCTTCATTTAGTTTTTCATGGGTGTTTTAAGTGTTTTGATTAGTTTATTTATCTCCCATTATTAAATATCTCTGTGCCTAAAGAGAAGAAAAGCAGCAAGAAGACATTGTGATTTTTTTGTATCTATTTCCTAGCATGAAAGATGTGTCATACATTTTCAAGACTGCAAATACAAATGGAAAGAAATTAGTAAATCACACCCAGAGTGCTCCCTTTTTGTGCCTCATTTAGACAGACATATAAGGGAAAAGTCCATATGAAGGTGCAGTTAAAGAATCATAAAACTATAGAATAATTTTTGGAAGGAACCTTTAAAAGTCATCCAGTCCAGCCTCCCTGCAACAAATGGACATCTTCAACTAGACCAGGTTGCTCAGAGCCCCATCCAGCCTGATTTTGAATGGTTCCAGGACTAAATCCTTGTGCATAGAAATCTGCTTGCTTTCTGTGCAATTTCCCAGGGCTTTCTGATCATAAAGCTCCCTGCACAACCACTGGCATGGCATCCATTCTTGCTTCCTCCTGAGCACCTGCCTGTTTTCCTTTGCACCTTGGAAATAGGTGGCAGATACTGTTTTTTTTTTTTTTTTTTGTTTGTTTTTTTTATTTCACCTCACCAATGTGAGGTGAAATATAACACTGCAAATTCCCTCAGCTATTCCATGTTCTGTGATTCACTCTGTTCCTCCCCAGCTCAACTGTGAAAGCACCATTCACAATGCTACTGGCTGTTCTGGGAAGCATCTGTCTTGAAACTGTACCAGAGGGTAATTAAAAAGGGAGATGGGGGACTGTTGGAACCATATTGATTGTTCATATTTATTGATAAAATCCTTCTCACTGCTTCTCAATTCTCACTATTGAGAATAAAAGAAAGCAACAGATTTTCAAACATTATTATTTATTAATATTTATATTAATGTAAATTAATATTTATATTAAAAATTATATTAAACCTTCTGATAGCTCTTTTGTTTTATTTTTGTTATTTATTAATTTTTAAACAGACCTTATGATCTAGCCAAACAGTATTTTTTATGGCCTTAGTGAAATAAGTAGAATAATAACATCCACAATGTGTCCCTTTCTTTCCCATCATCTCCTTGTTGAGCTATCTAAGAAACACTTGGCCAGCTGCTGCAACAGGCTGATGCTTTAAAATCCAGGCCCTCCATCTTGCAATTGGTTGCAATCAGTGAGGTCAAGAAAGTTCTACAGAGTCAGCTTTTTTAGGCTCAATACAAGTAGAAAAATAAAAATCCTGTAGTTTTTAGAGGAAGAATTCATTCAGTATATTCTTCATTTTATCACAATCAAGACAAATTTCTATTAAAACTCACTGTGCACTTGACTGCCCATGTAATGGGAACCACAGCAAACAATGAGGTATTAGTTGTCTTTTTTCCTTTCCTTTTCCTTTGACCCTTGAATCTGTACAATATCCATGGACTGCAACTAACTACAGTCTCCGTATTTAATCTTAAAACATAATTAAAACAAAGAAGTGTGAAATGAAAAGCAATCAGACAGAAAATACAGACTCCACTCAGAGCACTTCTATCTGTTTTAGGAATATAAATTGGACTGATTGCATACTTGGATCAGCCTAATCAAAGCAGTACTAGAAACCCAAAGCAGTTTTTGAGGAGAATAAACAGATATAACTGTTAGGTTTTTGTGTCTGTAGGGGACAAAACCCAGCCAAGATTACAAAAGCCTTGTCCAGCATTGAGTCAGATTGGGAGTACAGGGATGAGCCTGTGCTGGGAGCCCATGGAAAAGCTCTGGTCAGGTCCCAGAGGAAGTAGCAAGTGCAGCCCTGTTAGTTTGGTGATCACTCTGCAATTGCTGAGTCAAAAATTATAACAGTGGCCATGCACTCCTGGCCAAATGAGCAGCAGCAATGCCTGCTTTGGTTTGGCATCTCACTCAGGGCAGTGCTTAGCCTTATCCTCTTTTGTACTCCTACCTTGTCTGATTGTCACTGAGGAGGCTTTGCTGCCATTAAACAAATAGTTTAGTGCTTAATCCTGCCTGTGTCAGCATTCCCAGACTGCAAAACAGAAAAAGAAAGAAAAAATAAGAAGAAAAGAGAAAATAATTCCTGGTTTGGGGAACTCTTTGGGCAAGATTTGTCCTCTGTATATGTACCGAGCTTCATCCCACATCGACTATTTTTATGTCACCAGGATCCATATAATGAACAGTTTGTGGCCATGCTGTAGATCAGCCCATTTGACTCAAAAATTAAATAATAGTAATATCAACATCAGGTAACAACAGTGAAGCTCTTAGTTTATCCAGGGGTGCTTTATGAAGGTGGCCAGGTACAGCAGTAAGCAGTCTGCTCTCTTTCTCAGAATGACACCCATAAGTGTCCATTTGTCCTCATCTCTGTCCTTATTATGAACTGGCTGAGACAGAAAATGTTCAAGTGGCAAATTATTTTTTCATCAGCATTATGGACTGTTCCACAGTGGGAAAGAATCTCATAACCCTACATAAGTGGTTTTAAAACAAACTTACTCTGTGTTCTCTCAAGAACTTACAATGAAAGGATCTCCATCAGCTTTGTCAGGTTTTGTTCCATTCACTCTGCATTTGGCCCATAGCCACCATCAGTCTTTGGCTAAATTCGGATCAGTTCAATTTGCTGTACCTCTTGGGTGGACAGTGCAGGAGAACTATCTGTCTCAAGGGAGATTTTATCTCTATTTGAATCAGGATTGTGAAAAATCTCACCACTGTGTTGTCTTTCCAGGCTGCAAATCTAATTAATGTGAGCCCAAGAATCTTGGGTATTAATCCTGAATTTAGCTGGTTTTAGCTGTTGAAGGTAAAGTACAGAGAGATGTGCAACAGCAGGGAAAAGGACAACTTCATCACCATGTCCAGGATGGTACAGCCTGGGTCAGGGAGGACCCTGGGAGGGAGAACTGCTCCTTCCCAGCCAGCACCAGACATCATTTAACTGGGAAAACCTGCAGGAACTGGGAGACTGTAGGAGAGGAGGTGACCAGAAGTTCTGAAGGGAGTGAAGGGCCACATTGAAGCCTTCTAGAGAGGGAGGGAGAGAGGGAGAGAGGGAGGGAGAGAGGAAGGGAGGAAGGGAGGAAGGGAGGAAGGGAGGAAGGGAGGAAGGGAGGAAGGGAGGAAGGGAGGAAGGGAGGAAGGGAGGAAGGGAGGAAGGAAGGAAGGAAGGGAGGAAGGAAGGAAGGAAGGAAGGAAGGAAGGAAGGAAGGAAGGAAGGAAGGAAGGAAGGAAGGAAGGAAGGAAGGAAGGAAGGAAGGAAGGAAGGAAGGAAGGAAGGAAGGAAGGAAGGAAGGAAGGAAGGAAGGAAGGAAGGAAGGAAGGAAGGAAGGAAGGAAGGAAGGAAGGAAGGAAGGAAGGAAGGAAGGAAGGAAGGAAGGAAGGAAGGAAGGAAGGAAGGAAGGAAGGAAGGAAGGAAGGAAGGAAGGAAGGAAGGAAGGAAGGAAGGAAGGAAGGAAGGAAGGAAGGAAGGAAGGAATTTTCTACAAACCTTGAGGAATGTAGAGTCCATCCAGAAGTCACTGAAGGTTGCTGGGCTAAGAACCAGTTCAGAAGAGTGGACCCCACAAGTGAGGGGTTGTGACAGATCTCTTTACACCTCTGTGTTCTCACTTGTTGCACCTGTAAGACCCAAGTTTCATCCACCTAAAAGTTACCTATCTCCTTCTAGAGAATGCTTTGACAAATTGCAGAACTTGTGTTTTTGATGGGGAAGATTGAGGCAGAGGCCTCCCTGAGCCTGACACCTCACGCAGCAATGGAGAGCCTGGCCAGGCTTGTGTTGGGGCTCAAGCCACAACTGTCCAGCAGTGATTCCACCCTCAATCTCCCCAACACCGACCTAAGAGCCTCCCTGGCACCAGGTGGTGGAGGATTGGCACCCTGCAGCTTGTTTTTTAGAACACCACATGCCTGCAAATGTTGGGAAATGGCTTGGTGCAGCCAAAGTTCTGACCACAAAGCCAGACTTTCCCCAGTAGCATTGAGTAGAGAAGAGGGAAGCCTTGAATATTATTAGTGGTGCTTTCCTGTTATAATTTCCATGGTTTAGCAGGAAGATCACTCTGTCTTTCTTCATGGTTTCACATGAAGGGAGGAGAAAAGCAGGTGAAATGCTGTGTTGAATGGAGTGCTGCTCATCAGCAGGGCATTACTGAAAAGAGGAGAGTGTTTGGTGAGGTCTGTGACTGCCCACCAGTCCAGTCTGACTACAAGACAATAACACAGATGAATGTGTTCCTATGTTCCTCATTCTTCCTACTTCTGATAGTGCTCTTCTCTCCTTTCCACTCTTCAGTTTTCCTCCTCTTTGATACTCTTCTCAAACTTTAATTCTCTCAGCATTTTCCTCCCTGGACTGCCAGCACTCTCCTAATTTCTCCTTTCACAGCATTTCCCTCTTATCTTCTTTGGAGCCCAAATTACTTTTGGTTTGTACCACCCCGTTTCCTTTCACCAGATCTGTTCTTTCTCTTCACAACCCAAAACTCTGTTTTCCCAGGAGATCTGGCTTATCCCAGCTCTTTGAATTCAATTAATTGATCTTCATCAGCCAGATTGCCATTGGCAAAGAAAGCCAGCGCACTGACTGTCTTTGTGCTTTAACTTCTGTTTTATCCTCATTTAATTTGTGCCCTTTGCAGCTTATCGAGCCCTAATTACCTCTGCTGCCACCTCACTGTATTCAATTATAGCCTTCATCTCACTGACCTGATGTCTCTGTCCTCATCAAATCTCACCTTTCTGACTCTGCCCATTAGTTTTGTACAAAGTCAGTACCCTCCACGGGGAGCTCAGTTCTTCCAATCTCACTTAATTTTCTTGGCTGCTTCCAAGCACTTTTGCTGCATTTCCCTGCCTTCACTTCTCCAAGGGGATTCACCAGAGCCCAGACAGACCAGGCACTCAGGCAGTGGTTTCAACCAGGGCATCTTGACCTGGCTTCAGGAAAATTGATCTATATACCAGCATCTCATAGTAAGTGTAAAAAAAATCTCCCCCACTCAGTGCACAGGCCCTCAGATGCCCATACAGGGCTATTTAGTACATTTTTGCTAACATTTTCTGGTGAAAACAATCCCTCTGGTGCCTGGGTACCTCCTCTCCTGCTCCTTTCATTTCTGTTCCTACTATCTCTTCTCCCACCATCCCATCCCACTTCTGTCAGGTCATGATCCTCAGATATGCCTCTTTCAAATAGCCTAAATTTCCCATATCCTTCACTCCCTGACCTACTTTTCTGCTGCTCCTGTTCTTTTTCTTCTTACAAATCTGACCAGAGTGTGGTGCTGACCACAGCAGCCACACCTTCACTCTCCCTCCACTCTCTCTTCATTCTGCTTTGTTTCTTTATGCCTGATTTTGTTAATCTCTCTGGAAAGGCTGATGCTTTCCTAGTAGCTAACGTCCTCTCCCTTTGCCCTGTTCTAATTTTTACAACTCTTTTCATATTTGCTCTCTCCCATGGTGGTGATTTCTGAGTGATTTATGGGCTGTTGTTTGGAAGTGAGGATGTTTCACCACTTGAGTAACTCTTAGCCACAGCACAGAAATGCCCCTGAATGTTCATTTCTCACTGAGTTGCTCCTTCAAAGTGCTGGGGCTTGACCTGTCCATCCTTTTTTGCCTCTTGCTGTGAAGCCCCTTCACATGGCTAAGTAGGGCTCTGTGTGATGTCTGTGATTCTGTCCTTGTCCACCAGCAGGTGTCTGGTGAGTGCTTGTATCCCTGTGGGGCACCTGCATCAAACTTCATCTACTGATGGCAATATACCATGGTCCATGATGCCTCTGATACCTTCTAGTTTCATTCACCTCACTAGTGCTTCTTTAAAACAAGAAATTCTGACAACTGCTGCCATAGTGCCCATGTCAGGGGTGTCATGCAAGAAGGTTCTGGGCATGAGGACTTGCTGCAGGAGCCCCAGCCTATTAAAAAAAATGCCCATTTGTGTGATTTCTTTATGGTATTGTAATCCATCTCATAGGTGAGGAGGATCTGGGCAATTGTCCTTTCTAGGCTGTGTGAGTCCCAAACTCATCAGTCAGGGCTCTGATTCCTCCCAGTGTTCTGATTCCCATTTCAGCTCTTTTCTCAGTTGGATGTTTGACCTCCTCACTGATCCCAGAAGCTGCACTGCTCTGCTTTGGCTGAACTTGTCCCTGTTTCTCACAGTGCTGGTGCTGAGATGTGGCCTTGAGGAAATGTTCAGACCACGAGCACTGAGTTGTACATTAAATACACCTGCCCCAATCCTTTGCTGCTCACAGGGAGCCAGGCTCCCCTGTCCTGCAGCGGAGCCCCACTCAGGGAAGGTCTCCAAAAATGACCTTGATCTTTCCTCCCCCACAGTGAGATCTGCTGCTCTGGACTGGGAGGGTGGCTCCTGAAATTATATGCAAATTCCCCAGTCATTAGTGCAGCCTCAGATGAATATTTCCCTGCGAGGGAACAGGCTGGGAGGCTTCCCCAGAGTCATTTTCTCACCTGGGGCTTGCTCCAGAGGCCATGAGCAGAGTTAGTGCTCGATCTCTCACTCACAAAGGAGTGAAGCATGGCATGGAAGGTTCCTCCGCTGACCTTATGTTAGAAGAGAAAGTACTTTCTAGTACTTTTTTTTTTTTTGACATGACTGTACCCCTTTGTCTTCTTCCTCTTCTTCCTGAACATTAAACTGCCTTCACAATCCCCTTGCTAACCACAAAATTCCTTTTTTCCTTCCTCCCTGTTTGACTCTCATGCGTTACTAGAGAGATACATGAGAATAAAACAAAAGAAAGTGTAAATTTGGGAAACACAGAGCTGTTTTGATTATCTGATTGCTTTTGTGCCATCCTTGAAAATTCTATTTCTGTGTAAGAAATTGTTTTAAATCAGAGGAGAACTTTCTGCCTTCACTGCTCATTGAGATGTTTTGTGATACACACAGGTACAATAATATGACAGCAGAGCTTCAGGTATGCTGAATGATTCCCATTTATCCCAAAACCTTGCATGAAAGCAAATTATTATGAAATCATTGAACAAGTCTCTTTCTAAGGCTCCCAGAGCAGGCAGTCTGAACCCAATCCCTTCCCAGAGTACAATGAAATGAGATCTTCAGCCCTATTGCAATATTTATCCCAAGGCTTTAGATGGAACGACAGAGCTTAATACTGCAAGGAATTACAGTAGTATTTTTTATCACGTCCAGCTTACACCTCAGCCTTGCTTTCATTTATTTACCTTTAAATTCAGTGTATTTACTCTTCAAATGTACACTGTGGCTATTTCTGCCTGGTAAAAAAATAGATAATGTGTGTGCCTACAGCTGGTTGTAAATGTGTACGGAAGCACATTATGGGGTCAGATTTCCAGGAGACACCAACCAACACTATTTCTTTAATGTGTTTGTAATATCAGCCAACTTTCACTGCTTAGAACTATTTACAGCTATTTTCCCCTTTACACAATGCACGGGTTTCAAGGTCACAGTTACCAATAAACCAGAAGAATTGGGTCAGACTGGAGAGTCTGCACCTACTGTAAGATGAATGAACTACTTAAAATTGGTGGTGGTACTACAGGCCCTAGTTGACACATAAATTGGTGAGTGTTAAGTGTGTGGGCTTGGGAACTTTGTGTCTGGGAGGAGGAATTCAGAGTTTTACTGCCTTATGGGCGTGCTGTAAGTGAAGCAGAACAATGTGATGATGATGGCACTGGGTTACCCAAAGTGTTGTGTGATTTGGAGCACATCCTTCACCTGGACACACTCTCTCTGCTCACTGGGGTGAAATAAAGGTGCTGCTCCTCTCCTCTCCTCTGTACTGAGAACCTTAGAGCAGAGCAGCTTTTATTCTCTAATATAAAGCCCTCATTGAGAAAGACAGGTTGTATCTGTAGGGATGCATTGCCTGTGGAGCTGAGCACTAGAGCTCCTCTGATTTGATGATGGATCATAAAAAGTCCCATCATTTTTTGGCTTCCCAGGGCAAACAGGCAGAGGCAAATCTCTATGACTTCCAGGAACACTAGGGTTTTTGTGAAATCTGCTCCTTCCCTAGCCTGGCTAAGGGAGGCTCTGCCTTGCTATCATGAGAGGCACTTTTATGTGAAAGTGCCTTTTCCCTCCACACTCCTGTCAGTTTTCTTTCAAAGCTATCTCAAAGTGGTAATTTGGGAAATCAATCTTAAAGTTTCCAATTCCTCTGTTGACAGACCTCTTTCAGAGTGCAGGTCTCTTCTTTAGTGGTGATTCACTTTTTGCACTCTGAGCAATAGGTTTCCTATTTCATAAACTTAAAGTTTCATAAACTTAATTCCCAGAATGAGACTTTCTGTCCTGACGTGGTGGTGGAGCTACAGCTGTGAACACAGCAGCAAACCCCAGCCCATTGCCTCTCATTTAGGGTCCCTGCCATCCTTTGGAGCAGGTGGAGGGGTGGTCCTTACTTTTTTTGGACACATCCTCTGCATTTTAGGCATCTGTCATGCCTTTGGACAGTTGCTGCATTTTTTCTTCTGTTTCCTTTTAGGGTGGATGCATGGGAGGGGAGTGCAGGTGTGCTGAGCATGGGGTTTTACTGCTGGGACTGAGCTGGGAGCAGTAGCTGCTTATTTCTCTGGAGCTCAGGCTGGAGTGGAGACAAGATGGGGAAAGTGGGTGTTTGGAGATGCTAAGGATAAAATGGTAAGAAAGGGAAGTGGTTGTTAATCAAGGAACGTGGTCCTCCATGTAGAGCTCTTCATGAAGAGCATTGGACAGGGAAAGGGACTCTAGGAAATGTCAGAAAAATAGCTTTATTTTTGAATAGGAGACTTAAGGAGGATATGAAAGCCACTGATAAGTGAGAAGAAAATACTTAAATAATTTTTTTGTTATTTGTATTAATTATCTGTGTCTGACTATGTCTTGGGACCAGGCAGGGATTCTGCCTTGCTTTTGTGCTTGGAGGGCTGCAAGGACCTGAGAGCCAAGACCTCATTACTCAAGATTCCCTGTGGCTGAAGGACAGCTTCATCCAAGCAGGCAAGACCTGGGACATTTTTGAGTATCTCATGTTCTGTGTCCAGCTGAGAGGGGTTTGGATGGCATCACCATATACAGGTGAGTTCCAGGTGCCTACTCTGGTCTCCCTCCCTGGCTTCTCTTTGCAGGTGGCTCAGAACAAAGGGGTTAGTGAGTCAGTTTAGAGCTTGTGCATGCTTTTTCAGTGCTGTTACCAATAATGATTGTAAAAATTTAAAGGCTAATATGCAATGGAAGAAGCTCTTCCTGGGAGCTTTGTTCCAGGACCAGAGGTAATTTCTCAGAGGCTGATAATGTTGAAAAATTAATAATTCCCCATTTGAATTAATTAATGTATTTTGATTGTCTTAGTATTAGGGATGTAATGAAGAAAAAGTGGATGTGGGGGAGGTGAACCCAATTAAAATTTAATTGTTTCATTCAATTCACAATCTTGCATTAGTGAATCTGTGAAACAAAAGTTTTATAATTAAAAAGAAAAGTAGGTTTGATAATTTCCACCACTACATTTGGAGTCCATCTATACGACAACAAAAAGAAAATTCAAAATGTTCCAAAAATAAATTCAAAATGTTTGTGTCTGGAAAGAGCATCTGGTATGTATCCCTCCTTTCTGACTTGCTAAGAGTTTATTAATCATTTACATGAGAATAGAAAATGCCATTCAAAAGAAGAAGATTTGTAATGATCCTTTACTGCCACTTCTGATACTGGAAACATGTAATGCATCATAGTGGGGACCCTCCTCCAGCATGGGAAGGTTTATAAGCTTGATGAAATGACTACCTACTTACTAAATGCCATCTGTTCCAAATACTGCAGGAAGCACTGGGCTGCACTAGTTTTTGGCAAACTGTTATATGAGGTTCAGCCCCATATTAGCATTTTAATTGCTGGCTGATTGCTTTTATGTTACAAAACTCAGCTCGCAACAGTGTGTAGGTTGCAATTAGTTTTTACTGTGTGATTCATTAGCTCCTATAAAGCATGTCTCGCTGCAACATTTGCAAGGTAATTTGCTAGAAACATTAGCACTGGCATTCAAGGGTGGGGAGTGGAAATGTAGCAGTCCTGCCTTTCACAAACAGAGCCCACATTTGCTGGCAGGATGTCTTCTCTCAAATGAGATTCAGCTAACAGCTGCAGGTGGAATTGTCTCACAGGTTTTCCATGTAAACAGCACCTTGGTCCTGCAGCCTGCTCCCTGTGGGTTTACATCTGCCTGGGATCTGAGGGGAGTTGGTAGAACGGACACAGGTGGGAGAGTTCCCTTTCTGGGAGTTTGGCTGCTGAGCTCAGCCTCGTTGGTGATGTTCCTCTGGGGCAGTTTCTGATGTCTTCTTCATGCCTCAAGAATGTCACACTTCTTTTGGAGATGCTGTTGTGTTCACATTGCTTATGATGGGGAGGATGTGTGTGTTCAAGTTACATTAATCAGCTTTGCCTTAGGAAAGGGGAAGAAATTAAGCACCATCTTTGAAACTGCTACCTCTATCATTCTATATTCCTTAGGCAAAAAAAAAAAGCAGGTATTTTGACTGAGTTTAAAACCAGCCAAGACTTCATAGTCCCATTCTGTTAAGAACAGTGGCTCATTTTGCCTTCTTCCATCTCTTTTGGAAATTGTTGTCTCTGGCAGAAAAAAAACAACAAATAGTGCATGAGGACACGATCAGTGAATTTTCTACCCTTACATGGTGTGACAGCTTTTTTGAGTTTCCATGTCAATCGTGTTATTTTATCTTCCCTGACTGATAAAATGACCCTGGAAATGTTCTGCATGTGGCTGCTGGCAGTCCAAATTCTAAATCCTGGCTGTGAATGGCCTGTCTGGGATGCACCACACCACACCTCATACTTCAGCACTCACTGCTAGCACCTCTCTGAAGGTGTAAAGCTCAAAATGTAGCCTATGATTTTAAGGAGGAATTTGAATTTTTCTTGACTGATGAATAAAAAAATGGATGCAGAAAATAATAAGTGAAACATCTCCCCTCTGAGCAGCTTCTCATAGGATGTTCTACATTTCCTTTCTTTGCTTTCACAAACTCTCTAAAGATTTGAAGTCAAACTTTTGTGCATCTTGGCTGTCAGAAGTTTTGCATTGGGAACATTTGCCAAGTGAAGAAAAACACTGCTCATTCCTGCAGAAATACACTTAAATTAAACTGGCACATTTGTAATGATACAGCAAATTAGGTGAAATATAAAGTTTCAATACTTAGCTCAGACTGTAACAACTCACTCAATTTTCTGGCATATGCTTTACACCTGTAGGAGTCAAAAGCACCTGCAGCTGTTTAGTCTTCCCCGTTGGTTTGGTATAAGTGGCAGCTGCCTCCCAAGCTTGATTTTCATCTCTCAATCTCAGCATCTTGCTGCTCACACCAAATTGTAATGCAGAGCATGGTCTGTGCTGGGAGATTAGAGATGCATGCTCTAGTTGTCTGCTGATAATTCTGATTATGGAGTAAGGGTTTATTCATTTCTTTCAGCTCAAGCTGGACAGTGTGTTCTGTATTGTGCTAGGACAGACTGGCTGCTGAAAGCATGAGTGCAGAGGTCAGTTGCCAGGTACAAGTGTGTGACTCCAAAGATTTTATGTTGGGTGTGAGTCAGAAGTGCAGGATTTATGCCTCATTTTGTGTTTCTGCTGCCTGGAAAGTGAAAGCCAGGGGAGGTGTACTGACAGCAGCAGAGGTAATGTCAAAGTCAGAAAGATGGAAATATTTCTCCTGCTGCCTTTTCCTGTTTATATAGTTTCTAGTTCGTGGAGCCCAACCAGCTAAAATCTTCCCTGAAGGCTTAGTTGATAGTCACTGTTGGGCTGCTGTACCAGCACTGCCTGTGAATAATTTCTGCTTGAATTTCTGTGGAGTGGGAGCAGGTGGAATTTCCCAAATAGGAGTTTGCTTTGCTCAGGTTTGAGCACGAAGTCCCACTGACAGGTGTAAAGCAGCTGCTCTGGCTGCAGTGAAATATGAGTGACTTTGCTGTGTGTATTTGAAGTCTTGCTCCAAATATAACAGTCCATGAAGGGAAATCAGGAGCTCCATTTGCTCTGCTCGTGCTCTGCTGGCCCACACAGCTGGGCAGTGCAGGGCATTTGGGGAAGGGAAAGTGATGGGCTGAGATTTGGATGGTGCAGTTGCTTATTTGGTGTCTGACATGCAGGAAAATGGGCACTGAGTCTGTTAACTCTGCTGAACCTGTCTAGTTGCCCTGGATTTAGTCCTGTAGTGTTACCCAGACTCTCCTGGGGATGGTGATTATTCAGTACCCGGCAGAGCTGATCTCCAGGAGTGTGGCTAAGACTTGGGTATCATGAAAACGTAACCATGAAAATATAACTCCTCTGTTGCAGTGGAAACACTTTTATTCAGCCCAACTTAAAATTAAAATGATAAGCTGAGCTGGAAAAAAGTCCATGAGTCTGTGTTACACTTGAGTAGGACTGTAAGTATGTGTATAACTCTAAGTACCTGAGAATTGCATGGGGCATTGTAGTGATCAAAATTTACTGCAGGCAAATCCTTAAACCAGAGTCAATAGCATCTTTTTAGGACAGCATTGCTGGAAAGAGTTTTTTCCACAGTAATTTTTTTTTTCTGTATAAACTTTTAAGGAAAATGGTGACTTTTATACATTTATAGGCAATAAATAAGTAAATTAAGACTTTTCTATATTGATTACTAAATATATTGATTTTTTTTTTCACCTTTCCCAAACATTTCTTTGGTGATGAAGGGTAGGATGGGCAGGTTGTCAAAATAGTTTCACCCCAGCACTTTCAGTGTGTGGTATTTCATTTCAGAGGTTTTCTCCTTCTCTGTCTGCTGTTAGAGCTGACCTCAGAGATTCCCTTTATCTCTGAAAAAAAAAAAAAAAAAAAGAGTAAGACACTTGGAGATAAGGCATTTGCTTTGTGCCACCAATGGGTAAAAAGGGAAAGAAAAGCTGATGACAATATAGGTCTTGGTACATAAAAAATATATGGCAGCCTAGTGCTGCTCAGATTTCCAGCTTTCTTCTCTTATTCATTTTTCTTTTACAAGCACAAGCTGTAGGTGGGGGAAGTTGAATGAAGTTGGCAGAGGCATTTTGTGTGAGACTGTGCTGCCTTTAACATACCCCACGTACCACTGGCAGCATTAGCCACTGCTGCTTCTGTGAGACTTTTCATGGTGACATTGCTGAAAAGGCTCTGAAATCCTGTGGAGAGACAGATTTGCTATTTCACTGTGTTTTATAGATTGTCTTTTGCAAATGTGTTTTACTCTGGTGGATGAATGAAAAACTTCTTTGTGACTCAATATTTAAATCACATGGCATTGTGAGGGGTGAGGGCAAGTGTTCCTAGTCCAGCTTTTCAAAAGGAAAGTGGGTGTAAAATGTTTATGGGAGAAGATTTGATCCTTGTTTGGATGGCTGTGGGCTGGAGAAGAGAAGATTAAGGCAAGCCTGGAGTCAGGCTGGCATGGGTGCAAGAGATGTATGCTTTCCTCTGCCAGGTGAAGGAGTGGAGATGTCTTCACTATTGCAGCGTAATGGAAGAATTCAGTGTAACAGCCAGCCTGATGTTCACAGGGGCCAGCAGCAATCTCCTGCTCTCCCAGAGGAAGTGGGAGTGAAGGAAATTGTACCTTAAAGGAGAATTTTTCTGCAGGAGTGACAGATCAGAGATGGCATAAAGCAAATGTGTAAGAAACCCCCCACATGCATCTGGCTTTGGAGTGAGACCAGCCCTTTTCTTTGAGATGCCACACAAGGGCCTAGTGATGGCAAACGCTGATGGTAAGACAAAAATAAAAACATGGCAGTCACTTCCAACCTATCAAGCTAGCTGACATCAGTGGTGCAGCAGATCAATCAATGGTTGATTAATTTATCCCTGTATTTCTGTGGCACACCCAGCCTCTGTTTCTGGAAAAGGAAAACATTTGTGAGTTTGCATATTGTAGGAGTTGATTTGTCAGTGGAGCTGTTCAGGATGCTGGTTAAGTGAAAAATAATTTTGTGTGTTTTAGTAAGTGCAATTCATCAGAAGCTGTGCAGATTAACTGGGTAGAGCTACATGGAACACCATGGCATCTGCAGATAAAAAATTGCTAAATTATGATATTACTTCTGCTCTGTGATTCATTGGGAAGAACTCAGAAGCCAAGCGTCTTCTTCAAAGAAATTATTCAATGAAGACTGAACAGCGACTATAAAACAACAAAACACCTCCTTTGCAATGGTTTTAAATATTGTTGTACATAAAATCTAATTTATATGGTATTAAAGGCTTTTCTTTGGACTACAAATCATCTTTGAAAAATGCATCTTGTAAACGGTTCATCAGATGCATCTCAAATACTTTTATGATTATTAGTAAATGGAATTAGAGCACCTTGTAGTAGTTTTATTACATTTTGCACAGCTGTAACAGATTACAGAGAGGCTTTCACTGCTGTAGCTCGGGCTGCATAGCAACTTCTAAGTCAATACACATTTTTCATAGGTTCTTTGTTTTTTGGGTAGATACACCACTTTGCTCTGAAATGATCCATGCCTGATGCCAGCTGAAAGTGGGAGCAGTCAAATGGAGCTGCCTCTGTTGGTTAAGAAAGCCCGTGATGTGTGGAAATGACTGGCTTTTGCCATCTGTTTTTGTTTATTGCTTTGTCTGGCAGGTGGAAGGAGATCTGCTGCACCCCAAGGAGGTGTGGGAGAGGGAGGGGTTCACCTTAGGCCATGTTGGTGTTAATTGTGGGGTGTTCAGGGTGCCACCAAGCTCCCATGACACACAGTGGTGCTAAGGGAGACGCTCCACACCCATGTCATTCTGGGATGGCATCTGGGGACCATCTGTGACAACGCACAGTGCCCAAAGCAGTGCTTGGCCCTGGCGTTTATGGGGCTGGATGTGGCCCCTCTCTGCAGCTGAGCTGCAGTGTAGGCTGGGCTGGAGAGAAATGAGCATGTTTAGGGCATGAATTATTTCAGCTTAGGTGCCTAGCTTATCTCTAGTTAGTGTGCAACATCAATATTTTCATTAGTACCCAGAGATAGCTTGGGTGGACACAAATTCGGTCAGAGCAAACTCAGGTGTTTAAACTACTTGTGTGGGGTTTTCCAGCAAAAACAACAGAGAAACAGCATGGTTTATCCTACCCTTATTGAAACCTCCACGTGGGATGGATTCATAGAACCAGTAAGGCTGGAAAAGACCCCCTGCAAACCCAGCACCACCATATTCACCACTAAACCATCTCCAGGTGTCACATTGATGTGTTTTACGAACACTTCCAGTGATGATGATTCCAGCATGTCCCTGGGCAGCCTGGTCTAATGCTTGGCAATCCTTATAGTGAAGACATTTTTCCTAATATCCCATCCAAACCTCCTCTGGTGCAGCTTGAGGCCATTTGCCCACATCCCTGACATCTACATGTGCTCTCCACTGACTGCAGACATATCCTGGATGAGTTGTTTCGACAGCAGAGCTTACCTGGGGCCAGCTCAGGTCAAACAGGATAAATCTGAGCTTTACAGGCCTGTGAGAAGATTCCTGCTGCCTAAAGTCTGCAAGTTTTATCCAACTGCATACCGTGTAGTAAAGAATACTAATTCCTCCAGAACTTGTGTATTTTTGTCCTTAACTTGACCTAATTACAGCTCTGTGCTGAGGTCCATCTAGAAACTGGTCTTGGCTTCTGATTTATAGAAATACTTTGAGAATACAAGCCATTATCCAAATAATAAAGTATCTCATCCCAGTAGTGCCTGGCCCAATAGCACTGGTGAAGTTTTCACTGCTCCCATGTTTTTCTTTGTTCACAAAAGGACCCATGTGCCTGCTAGATGAGTGTGGAAGTAAAGCACCACCACATAAGTGCTTTGCTGAACAGGGATTGATTAAAATACATACTTTGGGGCCTTACTTAATTATGTGTTGGGGACTGTATAATTGGCACTGTACTGAAGACATTTAATAGCTTTCTTCTGATAAATCTGTACATGCACAGCAGTCCCGAACTGTAATTTAGCATGATAATGCCAGCTTCATCAGGGCCTGTGGAAAAAAACCAGAAAGATGTTTGGCTCTCTGCATCCTTGTGAGAGGACTGAGTTAGTGATTGCAGTGTCTGATCTGATAAAAAAGCAGCTTCAGTGAATTTTTCCACTGAAATAGCTTCTTACTTGAGCAGAATGAAGGAGACCCTGCTAGGCTGGCAGAGATTGAGCTTCCTAAGGTAATCAGGTAGATTTTCAGCCACTAGTCAGAATCAGGCTAACAACCAGTGGCACAAGATAAATTCACTACAGGACTTGAAGAGATTATAATGCCCTAGGTAAAAAAAAAAAAGTAAATAATAGTAGTTTTAAATAGTAGTTCAGTGTCTGATGGGAGACACGAAAGCTTGGTATAGTAACAGTCTAAGCCCTCTGGTCTGTATTTTCAGGGTTAACAGAAAGCTACAACACTACAGAAGATTCTCAAAATGTGCATATTTAGTAAGTATCTTTCCTTGAGAACAAGTTGTGACTGTTTGCTTCTTCTCTTTGTTGCAATATAGAGGGAAAAAGACAAACTCTTGTGCTTTCAGACACAAGCAGAAAGAGGCAGGAGAGACCCTTGAGGAAGGTGCAAGCTGAGTTGTAAAGGCTGCATGGGTCACTCCCCAAATCAAATCCTGGCTGTGGCTGCTGGCTTGTCACTCCCAGCCATGGGCAGAGCTTCTCCTCCCTGCTGCTGCCTTTCTTCTCAGCCATCCTGCAGGGCAGCTCCCCCGTGTCTGTGCTGGTGCAATTGCTGCTGAAAAAAGCTTGTCAGATGTGTTGTGTTGGGAAGAAATGTGTTTTTCTTTGCAACTGAGAAGGCATTGAATTTTATGTTTGAGTTTTCCTGTGTGTTTCTGGAGTGTGCTGTGTAGTGCAGGGAAATAAGCTTGTGAAATATTGATACCCCTGTGTCCAGGGCATCCAAGGTGGGTGCAAGGTGCTCTCTACCTCAAAGAGTCTCCAAGAAGGAGGTGAAGCAAAAAATCACGAGATGTTTGAATTTGTTAAGAAAATTGGCAATTTGGCAAGCAAATCCAAGCAAAGCTTTTGAACATGCATCATAAAAGCATGAAACCTTTGCTCTGAAGGGTGAGTTTCTACCAGCCAGTGCTTCACAGCTCATGGGAAGAAGGGGGTCTGCTTGCCCGGAGGTCCAGCTGTGGGTATTTGCCATGGGGTTCATCCCACCAGCCCATATCCAAGGCCTTGTTAAGAATGATTTTTCCATTGGGGAGAGCTGGTATCTTCAACAGATATTTCCTTACTGTTCATTTACCAGATATGTTAAAAAAGCCAAGTTCTGCCCCCCTAAAGATTATAAAAGTATGCAGTGGAGGTTTTTACTACAGGTATTTTATTATTCTGCAGCAGTTTTCCCACAAAATGATCTCTTTCCTCACTCAAGCTTATAGTGAAAATACTTGATTTATTTTCAATAAAGTTGAAGGTCGTTAAGTAGTGAGGTATTTGGTTTATTTTTCTGGTGGCTTCTCCAGTGCTATTCTTGCATTGGATTTGTACCTTGGTAGGACCAATGCATTAGAAGAGGTTAAATAGCTTTTGTTTAAAAACATGCTGCTGACATAAATATTTTGATATCATTAAGTGGCTGCTCCTCTTCATGAGAGTGCTAAATATCATGCAAAACTGAAATAAATGTTACATCAGGGAACTCTAGGGAGCAGTAAGAAAACCAGGAGAACTGTAATTTATGTTTTACCTAATTCTGTTTCCCATGAAATTATCTGGTTTTATAGTCTAAAAAGAGTGATCTTGTCCAAAGGGGAGGCATATTTTACTAAATTTTGGCTTACCTTAAATTAGACCTTACTGTTTCTTGAGCAGGGTGGAACAGATGTTAGAACAGCCTAAAAGAAAAAAAAAAAGAAATCTCTGACAGTCCCCTGAAGTTAAGGAAATGACAAGCAGTTGTTCAATGGAATGTAAGAAATGGGAAATAATTTTCGAGGGTGGCTTCTTTAGGCGTAAACCCCCCTAACAACAAACAAAAAAACCTGAAGAACAATTTCGGGGGTTTGGGAAGGGTGAAAGCTACAATCCAAAGAGCTGTAGTTGCTCTGTGACTCCTTCATAGCCAAGAGAAGCTCAGCAGTACAGACTCAATCACCATCACAGAGCATCTACAACAAGAAAGACAGATTGTGTTTGTAAGGTCCTTCCATGGGGAGGAAAAGGATTTTGGGCTAATGGCTCAGCTCCAGCAAGCTCCATCTGTGGATAGATGGGAAGTGTTTGGGCTCTTGAGAGAATTCTTGGGTTCTTGAGACAACAGGAGTTGCACGAAGGTGTGTAGGGAGGGCACAGGGATGTCTCCATGTCCTCCTCATCCCACAGAATTCCCTGGATCCCAGCATTCCCCATTGCTCTCTCAACAAGAGCACACAAGAAGAATGGCAGACATCTAAATTTAATGAAGGGTGTACTGCAAACAAAGTATGAGGCATATAAATATGTTGAGAGCTAAGGAGCTAATAGAGAATCACAAAACTTCTGGAACTAGACAGAGATAAGGATAAAGAGTAGTGAATTATTAACTTACTGCCATGAGATGAGAGAGGCAGGGTGCAATTGATCCTCCCCACTGCTCCTTCCCTGCTACGTGTGACTTACCCCCACCTCAGATTATAGAATCTGCCATAAAAATTAAATTGCACTGCTAAGAGCATTCCAAGGACAAAGAAAAAAACATTGAAGGATGCTCCCACCCCTGCAGATGCTGGTGCTCCACATATTGACTCAGCAGTTCAGATTTGCACCTGCTGCATGTGGTGACAATCCCATTGTTCCTTTGGTCCCTCCATCTCCTTTGCAGAGTGTCCCTTCTGATACTTTTTCCAAGACAAAAAGTCTTTGTAAATGAGCACAGCTCCACCAGTCTGATGCATTCAGCTGCAGCCAGCCCATGTGAGATATTCACAGCTCTCACACAACCCTCTGGCTCTGTGTCCCCAGTTGTCCTCCATTGAAATTGTCCCTCTTCAAGTACCTGGATGATGTTTCCCTCTTGCCAGCCAGATGGGATGCTTTTGCCCAGCTTGGCCATGAGAAGGGATCAGGTGCTGTTGAACAGATTCATCCCCTGCCTTAGCTGCAAGCATTTAGGGTACAAGAGAGCAACCACCCAGACCTGTCTCTTCCCTCCATCCCAGCTGCCTGCTGTGCTTGTCAGAAGGTGAGATGAATCCATGAATGACATATGACCCTTTTATTGCCAGCTGAATTTTCAGCTGTCAGTACATCCTGCTGTAGCCTGAACTGCTGCTCCCAGCCTGGCACTGAAATGCCCAGACAGGTGGTGCAACCCAGGGCTCACTTGTGGGATGTGAGTTTGAGCTTGCATGACTTTGATTTTCCCCTGCCTGTGCTATTCCTTTTCCTTCATGCTGCTGTTACCAAAAAAGCAGAGTCAGGGGTTGCTCCTGCAGCAGATTTTAGGCTGAAAACAGCCCACGGACAAATGGTCTAAGTCTCTCAGAGCTCATCTGTGTTCTGCTTTGCTCAGCTGCTCTACCAGCCATCAGCTGTTTCTGGTTTTGTTATTATCAGGCTGCTACCTTAGCATAAGGGACAATGTAAATTAAAGACAAAGAGGTGTAACCAAATCATTCATTGCCTTTCTCACTTCTAATCTGTCATTGAGAGAATATCACTTCCTGATATAACATTTGGTGCCTGGCCAAAAGCTAAATTTAGGTATTTATTATCCTCTGTTTACCATTTGCTTGAGGAGATAAATATTGCTCATTGAGTCACTGTTATTACCTTAGAAATAGCTCAGCTGCCCTAAAACCTACCCCTTAATTGGAATAGATAGAAGGTATGTCAAATACAGAAAGCAAAGCAGCTACTAGAGGGGATGCCATGCCCTTTCCTTGCATACAACTTGAATAATTCTTATTGTTTAATACCTGGAGGAAACTGTTGCAGATCACTTCTAGGTAAATATCGTAGGGCATGACTTAATTTTTAATACTGGAGGCTATGACACTGCATTTCTTAGCTATTGCAGTTTGTTTTTCCTGACAGGCACAGAGCCCAGAGCAGCTTATCTCACAAGAACACTGATAATGGCGAAGCACCTTCCTCAGAACAGGAACTCTTTGTGGGAAGATGAACAAAAGAGCTTCTCCTTAGCACTGTTCCCTTCCCTCACTGACTCTGGTAAGCCAAAAGCAGGGGTGGGTCACAGCTTGTGCACAGGAGATTTTCTGCAAGGTTCCAGGGCGTTGTGGGGCCAACAGGAGCCTGTAGCTATGGGTACACCGTGGCCAGGGCCTGGGGGTTTGACAGGAGAGACAGGAATATTTGTCTCTGGTGCTTCATTCTGAATATCTTCATGCACTAATACAGATGTCCCCACTGGTGCTTTGTGACTGCCATTGCAGTATTTAAGTAATGAGCAAATCATGGATGGGCCCAAGGAGTCCACACAGCTGTGAGTGAGGTTCACAAGGAGCAACCACTGCCTGCCCTGCTGAATCACTTGGGCTCACTTCTACCTCACTCCTGTATCCTTATGTACCATTCCAGCTCCCCTTCCACACAGCACACCCACCCCTTGGAAAAGACTTCTGTACCCCATCACAAGGGCTGTGGTTTGCTTATCTCTTTGGTTTTCCTTCAGTATTTTTGCCTAATTCTGTGCCTCACACTAGCTGCCAGGCACACATTCCTCCAGCAAATATATCACTTCCCTCAGCACCCTTATTCACAAGAGGTACCTCCTGAATTCCTGCTCAAAGCTTTGGGTTTGGGTTTTTTTCCTCTCTGCCCCTCCAGTTATTCCTTGTTGTTAGGATTATCCTTGCTCTGTGTTTTTGCAGAGCCACAGACAAGGAAGGTTGGTTTGACAGTGGCTCTGGGTACTTCTGCACGTGGATGAGCCACAAGTGGTCCCTCCTGGAGCCACAGGAGGTGTCAAAGCCACGAGCTGGTGTAAATGCACAGCTGAGGCTGTGCTGTATCCCTGCCATTTTTTTTCCTTGCTAACGTGCAGGAGCTCTGCTAGGAAGATCACACAGCCTTCACATGGGGGGTCGGTTTTCAGTAGTTTGTACAACTCAGAGCTGCTCAGAAGCTGCAAAGTGAATTTTGTTTGCAAACCACGTGAGCCTCTTGCTTGTTTTTCTGGCAGGTGCAGGGAAGACACGGGCCACTTGTTTGCTTCCTCGTTTCTATGCGAGAGCATGGTGACATCTGCTCTGCTTGACATTGTCTGTGCTGTGTGCAGGATGCTGAAACATGGATTTTATGACTGCTGCCTCTCTGGGAACTCCAAGAAAATTAGATATTTGTCTCACAAGGTTGATCTGGTGGGGAAAATAAAACATTTAAATTACTGCACGAGGCTGCAGTGATGCTGTTCTCATCCTTTCAAATGAGAAAGCAGATTGCTTTGCTTTTGTGCCTGGATTTTGTCTCACACCCAGGCTGATGCTTAGCACTGATAAAAAGAGGACAGGTTGATTTCCACAGAGCTCTGGGCAGCATTTATTCCAGTG
Organism: Vidua macroura; assembly: GCF_024509145.1. Lineage (NCBI taxonomy): Eukaryota > Metazoa > Chordata > Aves > Passeriformes > Viduidae > Vidua > Vidua macroura. The sequence continues at coordinate 6,974,126 of NC_071571.1, forward strand.
CATATGTGCCAGTCTGAACACCCAATAAAAGCACTAGATGGAGATACTTAAATTTCTATGAGCAGCAGGGAGCTTTGGCTCTTTCTGCACACACCTGGTTTGCTGCACATAGGCCTAGAAATTATTTGCCTGAATTTGACAGAATTGGCTGTTTGTGTTAGGAAAGGAGCTCATGTTGAGTACCCCCTTTAGCCTCATACTATGATAGATTTTATTTCAAACCAAACTTAACCTGTTGCTCTGGAGCGAGTTTTTCCACTTTATAAGTAGCTTGAAGGTGCTCAAAGGAGCAGCCCCTGGTTTGTAACCCCACACCCCATCTGGGAGTGGGATTTGTACTGCTTTTGGTGAACACCTGGGGAAGAGCTTCTGTTGTAGCTTCCTCCAGAGGAGATTTATTTCACATGTGCTGCAGACCAAAATAATGGGGATTCACTGGAGAACCTCCTTGCTGCTTTGAACCAAGCAGAATACCCTAATGTGGACCCAACCAGCATGACTGGGAGTTTTTCCACATGTGCCCTGTCCATGCAAACCAGAACAAATCCACCTGCTCCCACCTTCCCTTTCTTTGGCTGCCAATGAGAAAAAGCAAATTAAGAAAGCTGTGGCACTTAGGAGTTGTACTGGAGGTGAGTTGTAAGAACTTTCTTTGTGACTGGGCTGGGTGAGCTGTGTTCTTGAGCTGAGTCACCTCGAAGATGTAGGGGATGGGCAGCCAGGTCTGGGATCTGGCCCAAGTACCAGGACAGAAAAAACAGCACCAAAATCTGCACTAGGAACTGCTGAACCACCTTAGAACCTGCATTTCTGGACAGATTTTATAATATTTCTCTCTCTTTCTTTCTTCCCACCCCCATCCCCCTTTTAATTCATAGTGGTTTAGGCTTTTCATTTAAAGTTTGAAATTATCCTAAGAGAATGCTTTGAATGAACACCATTTTCCAGTAGAAGGCCTTTGTTAAACCTTTTTGATTAGGCTTTTTGATTGTTGAATTTTAAAAGATTTCCTCTTGGCATGGTAATTCAGGCTTTAAGAAGGAAATTTCTTATGAAAGGACTCAGTGGTTGGTTATAAAAAAATGCAAACAGATGTGGTTAACAATAAAATCACACCATGATGTCTTTTAATTCCATATTAATATGTAATTGAGTAATAAAATAGTGGCCTAATGTTTTGCATGCTGTAATTTTACATACCCATAACTTATCCTGTAATGTTACCTGGCTTTCTTAATCTCATCACAGTATAAAATTGGAATTTCATTATTGGAATTAAGTTCTATTTCTGCTGCACTTTATATCTGAGTCTGCCAGGCAGCACTGAAAACCTTCAAGACAATTTACTAAAAGCTAAAATTGCTGTTTTTCTTTCAGTATAAGACAAAACTGCATCTTCCAGTAATGTGGATAATATACAGAAGCTGAGCTCTATTAAAAACAAAAGGGCTTTATTTATAATTAGAGTAGGATAAAAACTAAGCCTATAAAGCCATCATCCAGAGTTGATAGTGGGATTTTTATGTCACAGATATTCTGTGTTTTTAGGAATCTGTAATCAATCAAAAGCTGTACAAAGCCCTGGAAGCTCTCTAGGAGAATTGCTTACCAACCTATTTTGAATGCTTTTGAAATTATTTAATTTACAGTGATCTTTCAGCAAAGCTTCTCTATAGATTCAGTTCCCTCTGGCTCACTCTTATATCTAAATCTATCTTAGAGAACAATCTTCCTGGTTTTAATGATACCCAAAATGAATATATAATTATGCATCTTCCTGTAAGTCATGACCATTTCCAAAGGATGAAAAAATACACGTGGGATTTCTTTGAATTTGATGTTAGCACAGTCACTGTTGCAACTCCAAGTGCTCTGCAGACAGAATGCTTTTGAGTTCAGCAAAAAAAAATTAAATTAAACCCACAAAATAGAGACCATCAGATGATTCCAAGGCTCTTTTGTTATCTCTAGGCTGGGCTTTTTTAGAGATGCCTCAGCGAGGCACAGGGTTTCTGAACTGTAGATTTTACTCATTTTCAACAGCACATTAAGAAAAAACCACAGAGCAAATGTAATATGGATACTTAATTTGTGGATCTAGCAAACCATAAATGTTGCATTTGAAAGCAGAGGTAGATTAGCTTTTTAGCAGGAGCTGGTGTTATCTGAAAAGTTTTACTGGAAAATGAGGTTTTCTTTTGAAAATGCTCCTTCAGCAAAGCTGTGTTGGCGGTGGCAAAGGCTTTGGGAAGCACTGTGGGCTCTGTGTGCAGCACCAGGGGATGGAGCCTGGTCTGATGTGTCCTCCAAAATGTAACCCGTGACCTTTGGGGCCTCACTGGCTTTTTGCCAACAGAGCATAATGAACACAGTCATGAGAAAAGGCCTTATTTTAGACATTCTCCCAGGAAAACAGCATTTCCCTTGGTAAATCATATGTATTTTATCTCAAATGTGTATTTCTGCTGCTTTGAAATGTACTGTCAGTCACCACAAGACTCAATTTATTGGTGAAAATGCTGCATGTTATCAGTTTTTATATATTTCAGTACATTTTGTTTTCGTAAACCTAGTCATAAAAATCCATACCTCTTCCACTGACAATTTTAATAGAAGTACAGCCTTAGCAGAATCCGTATTCAGCAAGATGCTGCATCTGCTCAAATCCTTTCACAGAGAAAAATATTCTTTCTGTAGCTGCATTAGAGATAGGAAAGGATGTAATAAATTCCACATGTTTTAAAAAAGTTGGAGGAAACTGATGTTGAAGGTTCTGGAAGATTGTGTGTGCTCACTGCACTGAGCCAATAGGTACAATGTATTTCTAAAAAACCCATGTTCAGATCCAACCTTGTATTATGGTTTGGCCCCTCAGTGTTCAGGACCTTAAAAGTCAACTTTTTTTTCTTCCCAGAGAAAAAGACTGATTTAGGGTAAGTTTATCTTATTTGGTATGAAATTCAGTGTTCAGAGGCCAGCTCATGCCACAGAATGAAATTATTTTTAAGATTTTTTTTTTGGCCTGAGATGTTTTTAAATAAGTTGCACATCTGACTAAAGAATTTATTCTATAATTTATTTTTTTTTGTTATAATTTGTTCTTCACTGAATCTTTTGTGTCACAGATTTGAGCACATCCCATATGAGCAAGACAGCACCTTGAAATTTTTAGCATGCAATTTCAGCACATAATTACTATTCAGTCACAAAAGTGTCTTTCCACTATCTTCATCTTTGCCACGGTGAAGAAAATATAACCATCACCTTATCTCTATAGAAAGAGGTAACTTTTGGAAAATATTTGAGATCCTTTCAATATACATGTAATTATCTGTGTGGATGTGCCTGAGCATTTTGCTGTGCTGAAGGCTGACAAATGGATTTCCTGTAATTTTGCAATTCCCCTGGCACATGACAAGTGAGTGAAAAGTGAAGTTACGTGAACTTTCAGATCAAAGGATGCTTCTCTCAGGGTGCTCTGCTGTGTGATGCTGTGTGAGAATGAAGCACCTGTCTGGAAGCAAATATTTACTCTTGTTTTCCTTTGAAGATTAGACATATTAAAAATAGCAGCTCCAAATGAGGTTGCATTTTTGAAGTGTCAGCCATTTATTTGACTGCAGTAACCTTTTTGCACCTGCAATTATTCTAAATGAAGTTTCACTGCTGCCTAGCAGATCACCAGACAATGGATTGTTTCCTTTTTGAAGCACAAAGAGACAAGCAGTTTTGGGAGTCATTTTTGTATATCCATGATTTCAAGGATTAGTGGCAGCAGAGAAAGAATAAGCTCTTTTCAGCCATTTCATGTATTGGTTGTTTTGGTTGGAAATGGTTTATATACATGTGTGAGGTATATGGAGGAAGAGCTAATAGATTTTGGCACAAAACTGTGAAGATGCTTCCTTTAAGTTGTGTTCTCCAAGGTTCACACTCCACCTTGGCTGTTGTTCTTGGGTACCCATGTGAGTGACTGTGGGTAATCTAAAGGACACTCCTATCACTTCTGTAGCCTTGTCATTTTCTATCTCCTCCAAGGACCTTGGCAATAAAGTGTTTCAACTGTTTTGCTGTCAAAAGCTGTAGAAATTTTTAACATCTGCCCCATTTGCATGCTGCCTTTTGATGATCCTCCATGAGCAGCTGAGAAACTCTGCCTGCCTAAACTGCAATAAGCCTTAAGGCAATTATTGCTTCCCTCAGTGATCCATGGAAAATCATATCTCTGCTCATTTAAGAAAATGCAAAGCTTTACCTTCTTTCAGGGCTTATGTCTTGCCTTGCTGATGGGATGGTAACACCTCTGGTGTTGGTCATAAGCCCTTTAAGGCTCTAATGCAACCAAGTGTAAATACATAAATAATCCACTTCATCTGCCTGTGCTCCCTCTGTGTCAGCTTAGAGCTTCCCAGGCACTCTGGGATTGGTGCTCAGCATGGGCAGTCAGCCCATGGCTGAAATGATTTTTGTAAAGTAAAAGAGTGTGTGCATATGGTAATATTTATGCACTAATCTTCTCTGGCCAGGTTGAGGCTACTCTAAGAAATTGTCTCACAGTTGATTTTTTTTTTTTTTTTTTTTTTTTAACATGTCAGTAGTGGCTGAAATGTCATCAGTGTGAAGTTTATGATCCATTGTTCTTTCAAGTGTTGCATGAATAAATGATTTTGCCTAGAATCTAAAATGGTGAACTTGATATTGAACACTAAAGTGTCTTAGGGTATATTTCAGTCTTCCCTGAAGTCCAACTTTCTTTATGTGATAAAATTGTCAGATTAGTAATTTCATCCTGATAGTCACCTACGCTGTTACCTTTGTTGTTTATATGTCTCATATTTTTAGTTTCATTTGAAAAGTATCAGTAAACTTGTTTTGCTGCCTACAATGTATTTAATAATTTTAGGTGACATGCAGGTGTCATCTGAAGAGGTGGATGCTAAAGAAGGAATGAAAAGTGTTCCCTTCCTGGCAAGGCACAATTGGTACTTCAGGAATGTTAACTGCAAATTGAATGTCAGCAATGGATGCAATCTAATGGGATATTCTCCAGAGCTTCCCAGATCCACAGATGTTTCCATCTCCTGATGCCACCAAAGGTTTGTTAAGAAGGAAAGGCCACAGGTGAAAAATTCTCAGAACTACTGAAGTGGTTTCTTGCTAAAAATACTTTTGAATGTAATAAAAAACCTGGGCATTAGGATTCTAATGAAGGAAACTTCATGGAAACTGAGATGAGCTGCAAGTTGGTCACCAGCAGGTGAGCTGCAGTACTTCTCTCAGAAATAAAATGTGTACTCATAAAAACAAGCACTGTTGGGTAAGTGCAATAGATTAGATGAGGGTGGACAGCAGAAAATAACTTGGTGAAGTTGATGGGTGGAAGGATTTCTACTGTTGCCCATATAAATACTACAGAAATTTTCTGTCCCAGCAGTTATTAAAATTATACATCAAATCAAGAAAAATAAAACCAGAATACTGTTAACATCAGCAACATATACACTGCAACAGAAAATGTTGCATTCGTCAGAAATGAGCCTTTTGCTAACATCTTCCTAACTCCAGATTTCCCAGAAGGAGTAGTTGGTCCTTCACAGGTGAGAAATGACATCTAAGTACAAGAGATTATCTTGCTTTGAAACATTTCATAATTTTATCTTCTTTTGCTAAATAATCAAGAGGGACAAACAAAAGAAATTCATCAACCATACCAGAAGTACTAATAAATTATTTGATCGATACCATACATAAGTACAGGTGAAAAAAGAAAAATCTACTGAAAGAACATTCTGCTTTCATTTGCTCTGGTCACTAGTGTGTTTCTTCTAAAAACAGTGGTGCCATCATTCTCTTAGGAAATTAATGAATTAACTGTATTGTTCCACAGGATTTAGCTATTGAAACTCTGGATTTGTTTCATAACAAGATGTTGTGTTTACAAGAGATGTTAATCTTGTGTGTTTGCTACTCCAGCTCTGAGTAACTTAAGTAGAACAGAGAGGTGGGAGAGTGTGGGTGTTTATTTTACACTGAGCTGGATAACTCTGTTGGGTGACTTCTTTACCTGGCTGTTAATGCTAGAAAGAGTAAACAGAGAAAAGTCAACATCACAGCACTGTATCTGCAGAACAGCATTTAGAGAAGTATTTTTGCATTTCTGCTTTGCAGATACCAGAAAAGATTGCAAAAGCTGAACAGGAGCAAAGGATCTGCATGCTCACATATTTTATTTGATGGTTATAGGTCTGTCTCACTAATAGAACAAATGTGGTTGAATCAAGAAGTGCTGTTAACAAGGCATTAGGAGAATGGAATGTTTCTGATCATTAGAGCTCCACGAAGACACAGAAAGTCATAGAATTAATGTAGTGTTCAGTATTTACAAGAAAATGTCAATTAGAGATGCTGAGAAACAAAAGAGGGGATAAACACAAACATTTATTTCAAGAACACAGGTGCAGGTTATGAATCTCAACAGCAAGTCAAGCCCTGCCATATTCCAGCTAGAAAAATGGGGGAAAAGTGGTTGGAAAGATGTGGTGTGAACATCATCTATGGTACTTGTGAGTCCTTCTGATTCCAGTTAAGGGGGAGTACTGGAAAGAAGGAGAACTTCTACCTTGTGGCCTGAGGATTCGTGCTGCAGTGGTTTTCTCCATGTGCTGTTAACATCTGGATACAGGACAGTCAATCAGTGCTGGAGAACCAGGCAGCCTCGGGCGCTCTGCCTTGTACTCAGTCATGGTAATCACTGCCTCGTGTAGAAAAAAGAGGAAGAGACTTGGACAGGATTTATTGATGTTAAAGAATTCACTCTTTTTTTTTTTTTTTTTTTTTTTTTTTGAAACAGTTGCACAGAAAACTCAATTTTTCCTGCTTGGCTTTTCAGGGGACTTTGATAAATGTGACCTTAGATTTTGCTGGTGAGGATGAGCTGGTAAACTAAAACCTTTTGCAATGCCAGTGTCAGTGACTGCCTTTACCAACCCTCCTGTGCCAAACGGGGTGAATGTGACCCTGATCACCCCGTTCCTGCCTGTGGGGTGTGCAGACCCAGGCTGTTCCTGCGTGGGCAACACAGTGCTGGGCATCACACCTGCACTGTGGATGCCAGTGGAAATTGCTTGGGTAGGTCAAGGTAGCCAGCTGCAAAGCTGCCTTGGAGACTGTGAAATGCATCACTCTCCATTTGGGACAAATCAGTGGATGCAGGTACACTGACAAAGCACCTGGGGGTGCAGTGATGTGTTGGAACCCTGGTTACTGAGAATTTTAGACTTTCTGTGCTGACAGGCACTGACCCCCAGGAGAACACTGCATTTGACCTGAGGCTGTAGAGAAGACTTCCAAAATTGAATGATAAAACTGGAATTATGTGTGTAGTTTGAATAGAAGTGTGTAATATCACAGGTGGAAAACTTAGAGTTTAAGGTTTTCGTATATAGTAATATTTACAAAGCAAAATGGAGGTTTTAGAGTGGAGGCTGGCTCTTCTTCTTCTCCTTCTTCTTCTCCTTATCCTCCTCTCCTCCTTCTTCTCCTTCTCCTCCTCCTCCTTCTCCTTCGTGGATTTGGGTGGTTTTGTGTAATTAGATAAAAAAGTCCACATTGCAGGCCACAAGTTAGTTATTGGGTTAAAAGTAAAAACAATTTGTCATTTCTTAATTAGTTTATCCTTTAAAAGCCTTGTAGAAAAACAGACACAGCTCCATTTTTAGTTTGTTAGTGAAGTGCTGTAGAACTCATGGTTTGTGAGACTGTAACATAAATAAGAACCAACAAACATCTGAGTCCAAACAAGAAATACTGTCTCACACATTTAATCCCAACCCTGCCAAAAAAAGAAGATAAAACTCAAGAGTGATGCACAGGTATTGCCAATCAAAAGGCTGATGCTGAAGAGCTCATTATTTCAATGAATAAGGTAACACAAGAGGGAGGAAGTGTTTAAAGTATTTATCAAGTGTCTTACAAGTGCCTTACCATATGTCTGATAGTCTTTTATCAGTGGGTCTTTTAGTGATAGTCTTTTATCACTTTTAGCAAGTGTGTTATGCCACTTGCAAAAAATGAATATATTATAAATTTTTTTTCTTTGTATGTGTTCAACCTCTCCTTTTGAGTAATAAGCACTACGTTTTAAGAGCAAAACTAAATTTATTGCAAGATTAAAGGTAATCACCATACTGCTTCTGAGCTATACTTCAGGGAGGGATATCTTACCTAAATCATATTTGTGCCCATAGAAAAATTCAAAGAGCATTCTCAGAGTTGGCCTGAACGTGTAAAGTCATAGCAACAACTATGCTTTCTGAAGTGGATTCATTGGTGACCACCAGAGTTTTCTTTTTGTTGCATGGCATTTCCTTACTGAATTCAGGAGTATTTACTGGGAGCAAAGCAAATTTTCAGAAGACTTAAGTGGGAACCTAAAGTCTTATTTTTTAGTTTATGCTATCAATTCAATGAGGAATTATCCAATTCTATAGAATTGGACAATTTTTTTAGAAAAAGATCTTCCCCCTTTTTTCTTCTAATTACCTGCTGTTGCAACATGGGGTATATAAATTTACACACTATTTACACATTTACAGATTGTAAATCTATTGGCATGATAGGCATCAATGTCATGAAAAAAATTCTGCTTTTTATTTATTTTTTTTTTTTTTTAATTTTGAATGTGTGTATGTGTGTGTTTTGAGCATTTCTGGAGTACAGAGCAAACTTCCAGACTTTGGAGTTTTATTCTTCCACAGGTCACACTGAAGTCAGTGGGTGTTGTGCTATTGATTCTCACAGAGGGAAGGCTGAATTGTCCAGAACACAGCCCTGCTCTGCCCCTTTGCTGTTTTCCCAGTGCTGGCAGAGGGATGATGTGGATGAGAGCAGAGAGGGTGATTTGAAAGCACCAACTGAGACATTGATTTTAGTTTTTGGCCAAAGAAGTACTCTTCTCCAGGCACCTAATGAGAAATCCTTATATGATGGCAGGCACTTAGCTGGGGTTTAGCAGACCATCCTCACTGAGTAAAAATACAATGCACTTCATACAGTGTATTCCCTGGGTGATTCCTGCTGAGCTAAATGGGACTAAAGCAAATAATTAAAATTTCTCTTTGTAGCATTTTTTCACCCTGACCAATGTATTTGGTGGCTACTGCAAGTATATTTTTTTTAGCATGGGGTCCTAGCAGGTACAACAATCTTTATCTCTTTGTACTTCTGATAGCAGCTTTTCCCCACTGTAATTCAGATGTGTGTGAGGAAAGCCTCTTTAATTTGGCAAGAGTAAATATCTGCAAAAGTATTTAAATAATTTTCAGATGAGTTGTCATAAAGGCTTTCTTCCAATCTCCTTAGGGTTTCTGTTTAGTTCTTATCATTGAGAGAAGATTGTTCTTTTACCTTGAGATGGAGAACAGAAAATTTAGGACAGAAATAATGAACTTTCTATTCCTTTATAGTTTAAGCTTAAATATTACTGTAGTGGATGCTTTCCATGACACTGATAATAACAATGAAAGATCAGCCATAGATCATAGAATATTGTGATGTAATGGATAATGTATTAAATACATTCAATACTGCACTTTTATTCTGAGTCAAGTTTAAATTACATGTGACATTCAGATCAATGAGAGGATTTTGAATTAAATGTCTCATTATCTCCTAATAGAACAATAAATACTAATGCAGGTGTTCCTAGGTAGGAACTCTCTTTGGAATATGGTCTGACTGCAGAATGCTTTAGTTCATAATAACATTTAATGTATTTCTATATTAACACCAACAGAAACAAAGGTGGGGCACTCCACAGCTGATCCTGAGGTCTGTGTGAATCCTGGGTTTAGCCTAGTCTTAACCCAATCCTCATTTGCTGAATGAGATGGAAGGAATTGAGCTCTTGTCAATGCAGTTCAACCCCTTAGGTATGAAGGGTTTTGTCTGTGAGTGTTGTATCATGACAACTTCAGTCAACTAAAAAGGAACATATTTTACAAGGAACATATAACAAACAAACCTTGTTTCAGGCAAGCACAAGACTGTCCTGTGAGTGTGTGCAGCCTCTGCTGGTGCCTGTTAAACCCCACTGAGCCAATGGCCAGTGTCACATCTCCTGCTCAAACTCTGCTCAGTTCATGTGCTCACGCCTTTGCTTCCCTTGCACATTTAACATGCCTAGCCTGCTTTAAGCTCTTGTCACACTTTGATTAATGAGTGTATAAAACTCAGATCTTGTGAGACAGCAAGAAGGAGTGATAGCAAGAATGAGTGAGTTTCTGTCAAAATGTATAAAGCAGAGCTAAATAAAGTTTGCATCTGACTCTGAAGCCTTAAAGGTTTAAAGAAACATATGCACAACATCTGTTAAGAATCAGTGGGGAAAGCCTCAATTTCAGCTGCATGCATGGATCCAAAATGATTTCTCTTAATAAATTAAGGGCTTGGCTTTGCTAAATTGCTTCCAAATATACCAGGGTAAAGAACAGCATCTTGCCTAATGAAGTTGTGTAAATGGCTGAAGAAAATTGTGACTGGCACTTTATTTAAAGAAGTGGAAGAAGAGTCTGACTGAAAAGCTAAGTACACACCAAGATATGTAATTAGGAGAAAATGAGTTAATAGTGTTTATCTTTTCTTACTTTAATTTGGATTACTTGTAGCTGGGGAAAGGGGAAATTTTGTGGTTTTTGAGAAAATTGGAATGTACCAACTGAACCTTTTGATTCCACAGAAACAATTATTTTCCACTGCAGCTGGCATTTTGACTGTTTGCTCTGGCTGTCATTTTGTCTGTCTGCAACTCTGTATGTTTCCCTCAGTGCAAGTTTGGTGTTTTGGTGGCCCTGTCTCCTCACTGAGTAGCTGTGAGGGTGTCAACACTGACTTTAATCCACTGTTGCTGAATCGATGGCCATCTTAATCCCCTTTGTGCTCAAATTGAGGCCAATGGATTCTGAAATGAAGAAATCAATAGGCAATTGATGTCTTGGAGGAGATGAAAAATGAAACTTGACTTGTGAAATAGCGTTACAAGCTATACATAAATATGATGGTGAAAATGGCCTTAAGCAGAGCAGCTTCAAACAATTTGCTACACCTTTACCAGAGAACTGCTTGCATGTTTGCTAGATCAAGCAGAATTTGCTGATGGTTTTGCACTATTTCTTAGACAGGTGACAGTCTTTACCAGTTTTTCTGTCCTCCTTTTCTCTGTTTGATGTGTTTGTAGTAGGTTTTTTTTTTTTTTTAATAATTTGCCTGTTATTGTGAGACTGCACATTGTTCTGAGCCTGCCAACATCTCCTCCCATCTCACAACTTTCTGTTTTTATCTTTCTCTTGCTTCTGGCATCCTTCTGCCTTTTGTGCAGTACTTCACACTTTTTGAATCATTATCTTGTGTGCTAATCCTTCTTAAAATCCTTATCCTTCTTAAAATCTCATATGTTTTCTAAGGCTCTAATAAAAAGCCCTTAGGATTTAACCAAACCTTTTAAGATTGGTTGATGTCTCTTGTGTTGACAGCAGGAGCTTCTGGATGAGTCTCAGCTGCTTTCTTTGAATATTACAATTCATTACACTTGAAGATATTGCTGGTGAATACCCTTCTTGTGCTCTAACCTGCAAACCCTAAATATTAGTAAAATTGGCTTATGGGTTGGTGTGAGTTAATTCACTAGTGCTAAGCCTTGAGAAGAGTGGCAGAGGTGTGATCCAAGCAGGTCTAAAAATACAGCAGTGTATTCTGTGACTGAGGAAACTGAAATCTTGGTTTCCTGTGGCTTTATATTGTGTGGTTGGATTATCTTCCAGCAAATTACGTGCAGGCTCTGACTGAAACTTTTCCTGAATTTCTAACAGCATTTGTAGCACTCTGCACTTGGGGGGATTCTCTGATGTCTGATTCAATAATTAAGGTAGTGCTGATCTAATTTCTTTCCTCTGCGTTGGAACCTCTTTTCACAAAGCTTTCAGGGTCTAAATGCATCCATGCCTTCAGTTCCTCTTCAAATTTTCACTGAATCTGGCTGAGTGGTTCTGATGCACAAAGGCAGTGGGATCGCCCAACCCCTTTTTGTCTCAAATCAACCTTACAGAAATGGTTGGAGCAGGACTCATAGTTCAAGTCTTTTGAAAATTGATGGCTGTTTCTTAATGGGAGTGGATTAAGGATTGTCTACAAAAATCTCTGCTTGTCTTTTTGTGTAAAGAGTCAGTAACTCTTGAGAGAACTTTCTGATGGGCATACATTTGAAACCACCTTGATGTGTCAGAGGGTGCAGAGAGCAAGGCTTATTCTTGTTTTACATGTAACATGTTAAGACATTAAGTTTCATTCTAAGCAAAAAATGGGAAATAAAACTTTGTAGCAAAATTAAAATATACCTACCCTTTCCACAGAGAATTATTTTGTGATTCCTATAGAATTCTTCCTTACAGAATTAGAAAGCATGGCAAATTTGTTTACAAATGATGTAAAAAAGCAGGAATGTAATTTTGGAAATTATTGGAGAGAAATCCAGATTTTTAAGCAGCCAGAAGGCACTTGTACACTTGATTTGAAAGAGATTCTGCTTTGTGGGTAGAGTTCACATCTGCTTTCACAGTTAGTGGACAGCACAGAGGGGCCTTCTCACTTTCATTTAGGAACTTGCTCTGAATGGGGAAATCACAAAAGGGGTTTGGCAGAGTTTGGGTACTGGCAGAGAGGGGGAAGGAGAGGGTTGCTCTTGTGTGTAGGTAGGAAATAAAATATTCATGTCTGTCCATCTAAGAATAATGACTGTGGAAATATTTTTACACTCTCTGATGAACCCAGGTGATGGTGCAAAGTTAAATTTTTCCCATTCCTGTTTGTTGGGCTTGAATGGGCTTTGAAGCAAACCTTCCAGTGCTGAAATCCCAGCTGATGGTTAATGCCATGGGGGCTGCTGTGAGGAACCACTTGGAAACCAATTTCTGAGGTGCTTTCTGAACACAGCATTATTTTCCTCTGCAGAAACACAAAGAAAAAGAGTGCCTGTAAATGTATGTTGGGATCTGGGCAAACCTGTGTTGCATTAAGTCTCCCTGAATTAATGCTATTTTTTGCAGACATTGAATTTTAGGACATTTTTTTAATTAAAAGGGGTGGCCAAAGCCTTTTGTAAGCATCCTATAGTAATTTATTGTTCTCGCCTAAAAATTTGCTTTCATTTCCTGCTGGATTTTGTTTCACTTTGACATTGGACCTTGTTATGCCTTTGTCTGTTGACCTAAAGATCCTGTTAAGTTAGAAAAATCTCTTTTTTAGAGTAGGTATTTATAGACTAATTCATCACTTAAGCCGAACTGAGCGTTTTTAAAACTCTTGGTGAAAAGTTGATTTTACAGAGTTTGAATCATTTTTTCCTTATCCTTTGTGAACCCTTGCTTGACCTCTGTACTCTGAGAATGATGATAGAAATGTAAGGGACTGATCTCCAGACATAAAGTCTCCATGGTCTCATAAGCCAGCAGTTGTATATTCCCATGGGATATTTCTATTTTTAGAATTCACAGTTCTACAGCCATCCTAGATGTTGTTAACCTGAGTTATAGAGAGATGTATATTTATTTTTTTGGGCTTAATAATTCAATGCTTTGCTTCTTAAGTTTCACTGGTACTTTAAGGTAAACTATAGCATTTTCCTTTTCATCCTCTCCTCTTGTTTGTTTATCTGAAAATGTCACAGAAATTAACTTTCAGAGTGAGCAGTTCATGTTTAGAGATAGAAAAACCTCCCAAAAGGATTTGCTTTCCACTCTGTTGTACCCCAGCCATGTCCTAAAAGTCAGTGAAGGAGCAGTCTCAGATTCAGAAGTCAGCAGACAACTACTCATTATTCCTCATTATTTCATTGTGTGTTCCTTATTCTGGTATTATCAGGCAGCAGAATTAATTTTTTTTTTAGTTTTCCTTTTTCTCAAAGCACTCTAGCCCAACACACTCCAAGGAAAGGATCTCAGTAACAGAGTTCAGGGAGCTATCAAGTTTTTTTCTCTCTCTGGGCAATAAGCAAACGTATTTTCTCATTTTAAATTTTTTTTTCTTGTTGTTAGCACATTAATCTGAAACCCGAAAGAAAAGACCAACGAGTACTAAGGATGATAAGGGATTTGCTGATGTTTCATGAAGGCAGCTAGATTGCAGCAATACAGCTGGGAAATAGGAATACTAAAGTCTACTCTAAACTCTTTCACAATAATGACTCATAAAATATCAGTTCTTTGCTTTAAGACATTGTGGCTATATAGTAACTATGCATTTCTACAGAAAGCATCTCTAAGTTGAGTACTAAGACTAACTTATCAAATTGAGAGGAAATGAAGGAAAGAGATTATTTTTTTAAGCTCAAATGTGATTTTTCTGACCCTAGATTTTTGATTAAAAATTGAAGATAAATCTTAAGAAAAGAAAAAGAAAAAAGTGGACTATAAATGTAATAACTTGCCAGATCGTTTTATGAACCCTCAGTACAAACAATATTTCTTGTGATAGCTTTGAAGATGGAATTTGGGTCATATTTCATGTGCTGATGCATACAACAGTGGCTGTAGTACATGACAAATATTTCTCTTTTTTTTTTTTTCTTAGAAAACCTACATCCCCTTAGTACAAAAGCCTACCACCTAGAACTCCTATTGCACTTGTTCACTATAAATCTGCAAGTGTTTGGCTGAGGGGAAACAAAGAACAGTGGGGAAAAAAAGGATTATAATCTTTCATTTTAATTGAGATCTTTGTTGTACTCATTGCACTCCAAATGGACTCTAGAAATGCTTTTTGTCATGAGACCATGTCAAAGAGCCTGGACTTTAATTAATGGGGGTAGTGATGCTCTGCAGTGCAGCTTCAGACAGCCCCAGAGGAGGGTGAGGAGGGTCTGCCTTATATATTTGGTGTCAGAACAACTTAACACAGGGTTGGTATAATTCTCCCCAGCTTCAGTTTACTGTGCAGTCATTAAGGTATTTATCTCTGGATGTCTGTAATTGAGCCATTTGCAGCCAAACCTGGACAACCCATGCTCCTTTTGGTCAATAGATCAGGTGAGTTGGACCCTGGAAATGTTTGCTCCATGGAGCTGGATGAAATAGGGCTCTAACCTTTGAAAAAGGGGGCAGAATACAGATCTGTCTAGTCTTTTGTAGATGGTTATCAGCTTGTTTTGATCTTGATCCTCATCTGAAAGTAATGGACCCATGTTAGTGTGAAAATATCCTGCTTTTGACCTGAGATATATTACCTGGTGCAATGTATGGACTGGTGCAATAGATTGGCTGTCACCAACCCCACCCCTGCATGGACCCACCATGAACCCGTGGTGAGCACAGTGGTGTTGGGGTCATTTTGGACTCAGTATCTTAGAGGTCTTTTCCAATGAATCAATGTTTTTTCATTCTGTGCTTTCCATGTGCTGACAGAGCAAGCTGGGTGTGTGGCTGAGCCAGCACTGCCCCTGAGCTGTGCAAATCCCCAGTTAGGTGCTGTGGGCTATGAGAAAAGCTGCTGCAAAAGGGCATTCTGGCTATTTTGACCCTGCAGAGCACTTCTGTGGTTTGACTGGCACTGGAGCCTTTTGAAGCACATATCCAGAAGTGGAAGGAGGATACTCCATGCAGAATTCCCAGTCCCCAGGACAATGACAGGGAGACAGCACACAGACAGTTTTCATTTCTATTTTCTCCACACCTTTTCCTTTCCCTTGTTTTGCTGCTATGGAACTCCAGCTTAGGGAGGCTGCCTGTGCCCTATGTTCCTGTTGAGCCTTCACCATCCAGACAGCAACACTGGCTTTGGATCAGAAAAACAAGTTTTGGCCTCTTGTGATTTCTGCAGCCCAATGAAAGCGAAACAAGCCTGGGATTTGTTGTAAATGTGAGGGGAATATGAGCTGGGGATATGCCAGCTATTTTATCACTTCTCCTTGTTGTTTGTGCTGTTTTGTTTTTCTACTCCTCCTAATCCACCTCACAGTGGCTGCCCAGTGACCATGTGCAAATACAACATAGAGCTCTCAAGGAAGGGAAGGAATACCAAGAGTGACCTTGCCTGGCAACAAGGAAAACATTGCTGTGGGCCTTGCAATTTGTTGTGATGGGCAACATCAGTGTCATTAAATTTGATTTCTTTTGCAGGAGGAGATCCTGGGCAGAGGTGACTGCAGCAGGCTTTGAAGGGAATGGTCAGGGTGGCAAATACTTGGCTGGACAGTGATTTCTGCACAGATCACCCTGATGCAGTCTCTGTCTTTCCCAACAGAGCTCAGGAAGGGTATGAAGGAGAAGAAACATCTGCATCCTGGGAGTCTGTGTCCCTGCCAGCGCTGTGACCTGGGACAGTGGTTCCACTGCTGAAGGAGCAATGTGAGGGTGCTTTGGTAGGGACAGGTTTCAGCAAATTGTTGCTGGTCCTGCCTGTGCTCTGAACCACTTTGAAACCTGAAGTCAGAAGTGCAGAGGTGCCACAAACACAACCTATCCCCTCCTGTCAGCTTCCACCCAATACAAACTGTTTTTCCAAAACATATCACTTGGAAAAAAAAAATCACTTAAAAACTCCTTATATATGTATCCAGAGATAGACTAACTTGTGCACTAGAATTTCTTGTGCAATAGAATTTCTGCCTTAGGAACTAGGCAATAATCTAAATTGGTCCAACATACAGCAGCAAAATAGGGAGGGGAAGAATGTACATTTATTTTCCTCAGCAAACACTCCAAGAACTCCAAGACACTGATAACATTTAACCTTCTCTCCTCTTCTGTAAATATCTGTCCACTGAGGACCCTGACAATGGCTAAAACCCAATTGTACAGTCCAGCAGAGCTCTAGAGACATCCTGCTTTTCTAAAATTGTAACTATGAAACAGGATGGCAATGTCTCGTTATACAAATTCCCTGTGATACCATTCCTAAATCAAGTTAGTATGCAAGAGTCTTGGAGCAGAAGAGAAGCTTTCCTGTTTTTCATTCCCCTCTGATATTGTCTGTGTGGGAGACAGCTGTTGGAAGGAACTTGCAGGAACTTGAGAATTTGACTGAAAGCCATAAAATTGTACAAACACATTCAAAAGCTTTGTACAGTTTCTATTGAATCTAGGTTGCAAGTTTATGGTGAAACCTGAAAACTTCATCTGCCTATTATCTTTCTTGATATGAAAGTTTTGCTGTGAATATTTTGGAACATCTAATTTGAAATATTAAAATATATCTGTAAGGAAGAGATGTAAATACTTTCCTAGAATCAACTCCCATGCAAGAAATTAATTACAGAAAAGAATTCTCTTCAACATCTATGTCTGCATATGTCTGTTTTCATCTAGGACTGCTGTTTGTTGCTATTCAGAGGTGCTTTCCAACTGTTTTATCATATTGTGTTAATTAAGATGATGTTTTCATTAGTTTCAGTTCACATATTGTTGGAATCTAGATTTTTGAAGAGAGATTTTAGCAGATAATGGAACATGGGCAGCACAGTGGAGGCCACAGGGAGCTCATTACCCTTTCCTCAATTCATTGTGGTTTCATCAGTCATTAATTCCACTCCTAAGTTCCCTGTTGTTAGAATGTACATTGTGAGCGACTTTACTTTTCATATTCAACAACATGCCACTTTCCATCCATAATACAAAGGTAGACAGTAATTACTGGCAGCATTAGAATACTTCAAAAGATTTAGAGACGTGGAAGAAGGATCCCTGAGGAGGGTGTGTTTAAGAGTGTTTGAGACAACAACACAACCTTGTAAGGCTGGAGACAAAGGCAGTGAAGAAAAGTGCTGATGTTGAACTTGCTCTTCTATCACAAACTGAGAATTAATTAGGCTGAAGACTCTCTGGTCTAAGCAGGGCTGACTTCAGTGTTGGGTGATATTGCTCAGGGTCTTTTCCAATTGGGTTGTAAATGTTTTTGCAGACACTGATTTCAGGCTTGACTACCCTCAGGATGTTGATGTTTACTTATATTTAATGGGATTTTTTTCTTGTAGCTAGGACCTCCTACCCCTTGCCCTGTTGCGCTTCACCTCCCTGAACATTTTGTGTGTCTTCTGTCTATACCACCCGCTAAGTAGTTAAAGACAGCAATAAGATCCTCCTTTGGACCCTCTTTCTTTTCCAGGCAGAACCAAATCAGCTTTTTCAGCCTCTTATGGTACTTCATGTGCTCCAGGCTCTGGAACATCTGCTGTACTCTCTCTCGTATGTCTGTCCCTCCCGTACGCAGGAGCCCAACTGAGACACAGTAGTCCATATGCTGTCTTGCAAGTGCCAAACAATAATGAAAAATCACTTCTCCTGACTAGTTCTCTATACTTTTGCCCAGTAATTGGTTGTTTATATTTGCTGCAGTGGTGCACTGCTCACTTTATCCTCAATTTGCCTATCAGCACCCGTGGATCCCGACCTGTGGAGCTGCTTTCCAGCTGCTTGGCCTTTAGCCTGTGCCAGTGTCCAGATGATTCCTCTCCATGTGCGGGAAATTTCCTGAACTCTGGGTAATTTCTGCCAGCTCATTTCTCCAGTCTGTTAAGTCCCTGCTCCAGCTCCCTCTTGCCATCCTTGAAGATACATCTGATGCTTGTCTTGCTCAAATCATCACAAACCTCCCCAGCCACCATGACCTTTCAAAGACACAGAGAACAGGTCCTTAATGCATCAGCCATCACTCTTGGGTCCATCCTTCCTTCTTTCATATATTTTGGTACAGGCTTGTGTAGTCTCTACTTTGATCTTCTACCACAAGTAGTGCTTCACTGCCCTTGGCTTTGCCCTCAGCAAAGGGATGTGGGAGGAGATTTTTCAGTAAACACAAAGGCAATGAAAGAAAATACCAAATAGCAAAACAAACACCAAATACCTCGTGTATTTCTACGTGGAGGATCAATGGCCATACCTATTTCAATTTACACATTCCTGTGGTTTATACCCATCACCCACCTGATTCACACACATACAAAACCTTGTGCCCTGACATCCCTGTCTCCTTGTACAACTGAAAATGGACCATGTGCATGCTAAGGCTCACACCTGGGAGCTGGAAGCAAGCTTCCCAAAATGGATTGAGGTGATCCCAGACTTATAGCTGGGCTATTGATCAGTTAATAGATTTACTACCCTCTTTTGGTTGTTTACTAGGTCCCAGAGCTTGGGCAGATGCAGAAGTGAAGGCTCTCCCTAGAAAAGTGAAGTGATGGTTGGCTAAAAGTCAGCTCTCAAGCAGATGCATGCAGAGAAAGGTAGGACAGAGAACTACCAACTATCAGAAAAGCTGGGTATAATCCTGGCACAGTCCTGTAACTCACAGAGCATATTAGGTGCTGAAATTCTTATTCCTCATTTTCTTGACAAATGATGCAACAAGAGCAGAAAATGGCTAATATGAATCTTGTCTCAAGACTGTGATTACAGTGGTAATAAGGAATGATGTAAACTTAACTCGTTCCTCTTACAGAGTGCTAAGGAGAGTGAATTGGACTTCAGGAGCAGTGTGCAGCCAGAACAGAAGCTGGCTATGAAATAGGAGTTTAATAATCCTTTCTCATGATTTTTGAATTCTGTTTAGCATGCAGGGTTCTTGTGTGATATTCAAAGTGACAGAAAACAAATGCTTCTTAGCTGTACCTCTTGACCATCAAAGACAGTTTTATTTAAAGGAAGGGCTTTTTTTAAGGATTCCAGCCCACAGAATGGTTTGGGTTGGAAGAAATCTCTAAAGGTCATGTGGTCCAATTCCTCTGAAATGAACAGGGACACCTTGAACTACATTAGATTGCTCAGAGCCCCTTTCAACCTGGCCTCAAATGTTTCCAGGGATCATTCACCACGTCTCTGGACAGCCTGTTCCTGTGTTTCACTGAATATTATTGTAAGAAATCAAATTCAAAATATTTCCTCCTTGTATCTAATCTGAATCTACCCATGCAGGACATGAAATACATCTTCACAAATACCTTCTTCTAACCAGACTCAGTGTGGGTTTGCTTTACTTGAACATGACATCTTGCAGAAAACACAATATATAATACAGAAATCATGTCAAAAGGAGGCTTCAGTTCCTGGAAATCTCTATTCACTCTATTTTAATCCGTTTCTATACTTTCTAAATAAACTATCATTAAATTAGTAAGCCCTGATAAATCCAGTAACTGATATAGCCCTTTAGTTTGCTTTCAGGCAAATTTTCAGTGTCTTAGGAGGGGGCACAATCTTTCCAAGCCACTGTTTTGCAGCCCTCTGGGGCAGCACTCAGCTGAGCTGCCAGTACATGGATTATCAGGTGCCTGCCCCTTCCACTTCCTTCTGTCAAAAGGCTTCTCTCAAAAGCTTGATTCCTTTAAAAGTCTTGTCCTCATCTCCTCTCCTTAGTGACTGTGATTGACATGATTCTTTCTGTAACATAATAGCTTGGCTTAGGACTGTCTATTTTACCAAATTCTTGCTATTTTAAACTGTGGAAACAATTTTCTTTCTTTTTTTTTTTTTTTTTTGTTCTAAACATCTCTGTTCTTTTGGTACTTTGGTATTTCTTTAATGCCTCTATTTATCTGTGGTAAAATGAGAACTATCTCATTTTATTGGGATTTTGTGATTCTGGTATTCATTCTGACATTTTCCTTTCCACTGGTGTAGAAGTTGGCTTGTTCAGCCCTGAGAAGCATCCCAGACTACAGTGTTAGAATTTTGATATTAAAAACATGCACACAGACTGATTCTCTCCTATTTGCAATGTTTCTTCTTCAGTGATCTGTTTCTAGCTCATCTGCAGACTTGCAGATTCAATGCAAAGCTTTTTATCATGTTTGCATGCAGGTTTACTGCTGGTTTCAGATCATTAGCTGCTCTTGAAAGTGTTTGTGGTATTACTAATGGGACCCAAGCTGAACCTTAGTTGTGATTAAGTACTTCCACATTTGCAAAATCCTCTTTGGTGGTATCTGTTAGTTTCTCTTTTGGGTCTTACAGCCAGTGCTCATTGATTAGTTTCTGCTTTGATACTGCAGCTCCAGGGGAAGCTTGAAAATGTTATTCATAGATACTTGCTTGGGTCAATACAGCAAGTGCACCATCTATTTCACTTTGTGTACACATCTTCAAGTAGCTCCCAAACCTGTGGGTGTGTAAGAGGCTAATAAACAGCCTGCTCTGTGATTCTGCAGCAGTTCTGCTCCCAGCCCTCCCTGCTGCTTCTGTAAAGAGACTTTGATTTATTTCAACAGGTCAAAAGTTGGTGTTTTCTGCTGATGCCAAAAGGTTTTTGTCTTTTGGGCTCCTCTTGTGCTGTAGCCCCTCATGGCAGGTTCTGTGGGCTTTGCAGAGGGCTAACATTTTTCTTCTGATTTTTGAACTATTTTATACTGGAGTCTTGGCACATGCAGTGTTACTTGAAAATGAAGTGATGGGGCAAGGCTTTTTTGCACTTTAAAATAATATGGATCTTTCTTGAGACTAAAGTCTGGTCTCTTATGGTTTAAGACCTTTTGCTTCAGTCAGTGTTTGCTGCAGCTCATATCCCCAGGCCATCAGCATGCCCTTTCACATTTTCAGATTAATTGTCTGGCTTGCTGTCCAGTGAAATTTTTATACATATTCCTGTATAATATTTAAATTCTACTTTACTGTAGTGAGGTGGAAGCAGATGTAAGGGTTTCAGCTCTGCTCATAAATTTAGCACCCTACTTTACCAGTTTCCTCTGTCATGGCACAGAAGGTACAAAAGTATCATTCTGCATCCTTTGCTACATCCCAGGAATTCTCATGAGGAAGGAGAATGCTCAACATCTCATGAAAGAAATTTCTCAGAAATTTGACACTTCTGTTTAATCTCAGAACCAAATATTGTGCAATCCAAGAGAATGGCCCATTTTCTTCCAAGGTGAAGACCATGGCTTCTACTGCAATAGAAAATGCAGGGGAAATGTACCAGAAGGCCTCCCTCCCTCTGATGGTGTTATGCAGCTTATCTGGGCTATCCACATGTCACTGTTCTCCAGCCTGCCTTCAAAAACTCCTGCTTGAAGAAGGTTCTGTAGGTTCTCTAGGAAGTATGAAAAAGAATTTTGTAATTCTGATGTAACATTACATTTTTCTTTGCTTTATTGGTAACCAAGGAGAAATCAGATCCATTCATTGCATCCTGTACATTATCCATGCATAATCCTGTATAGGATACTCTTTTGGTGAAATTTAGTGGTTCCCACGTGTTAATTTGGTAATTATTTTAGCTACACTTGCTCCTCTGTGTCTATCTTTTCTGTGTTGTGTGTGTTACTAGAATGCTATTTAAGGAACAAGATCTCTTAAGAACAATGATTAAAAATTATTTCCTGTGTTTGAAACATCCATCTCACTGACTTATTGGTACACTGGAATTTAAGTTTTACACATCAGCACAGCTTTCTCCCCCATTGTCTGTGGAGTTGCCTGAACTTATTTTTTCTGCATTATTTTTGTTTCCTGTAGTCATGCTGATTGCTGTGTTGTGGCATTGCTTCCTGCTTTCCACCATTTGCAAAATTCATTTCTGCTGCAGTTGCTTCCCAATTTTGCTTACAGATTATTATCAATATGTCTTCTTGGCCTTTCTCTAAGATTCTGTGTAGTTATTTCTTTTACTGTTTGATATATGCACGTCTGTATATATCTTGACTACACTGGTGGGAAATCCACCCCTAGAGTTCACAGACTTGCTTTTTAATAGTTATAACCTGTCTGGTTTTTAATAAAAAAAGCCTTTTATGACCCCATCTTCAGAGGAAAGAGTCCTTAAATTTGCCTCTTCATTTTGTCTCTTCCTCGTTGCAGTTTTTTTAATAAGTAATGGACAGTGCTCTAGACTTGCTGCGAATTTGTAAATGCATTTCCATGTTTGCTGAGTTTTTGTATTAATGTTCACAAAATACATAGCATTTAGGATGAAGGAAAAAAAAGAGTATATGAGGCTATCTTGAAACAACAGGCACAAACCTCATGTTCATGAGCCCTGAACCTCATGGTGAACTGAAGGCACCATGATTTGTGCTGGAAAGGCCCAGCAGGACAGGCAATGCAGCAAGTTTCTGATGACAGCACTGAGCAGAGCTTCTTGACACAGGTGATTGAGAAGCTGATGAGTGGGCAGACACTGCTGAACCTCATGCTTGCAGTGCTGGGCCGTGTGAAGTTTGGCAGAAACCTTGATGACACTGACTGCATGGAGGTAAAAGTCAGGATTATGAAAGGAGGCCAAAAAGCAGGATCACAGCCCCAGACTTCAGTAGAACAGACTTTGAGTCTTCAGGGACCTGGGCCTTGTTCTGTCCAGTTTGAAAATCTCCAAAGCAAGTGATTCTTTGAGCATCATTTTCTCTGTGAATGTCTTTTTCCCTCTTCTCTGACTTCTGCCTTTTCATGGTGCAACTGCTGCATCACCCGGTCTCTGCCCAGCTCCTAAAAACTCCTTTCACTGCACTGTTGAGTAGATTGATCTGCTATGGTCAGACATGTACACGCAGCTTTCTGTTTCACTGGTTTCCTGTCTTTGTGGGGTCTTATTCTCTTCAGTGAACATTTCAGTACTGCAGGTCAAAGGGGTCATAAGGGGCTGAGAAGGGGCAAGGGTGAGAGAAACAAGGGCACAGCTGGTGCTATTTTCAGCCCTTTCACTCTGAGATCAGTACAGGGAGTAACAACCCACATCTTGGAAGTAAATGCATGGCTACATACCCAGAGATCTTGGTTTTCTTCACCTAAGAATGATGTTTGATAAGGGGATGAGCAAAAATGGAGACCATTGAAGGTCTTTGACTCAGAACTAATCAGTCCAGAAGTAGCATAAAAGATGGTGACTTAAGTGGACATAAAAACCAGGCTGGGTTGTTCTTCACAAAGTCATAGGAGTGGAGAGCACTCACTGTAATGCAAGAAGGATGATGAACAAGCAGAAGGAGCTGTAAATCTTAATGCAGGTTCTTAGTTACCCACATATCTGTTGCAAATAAAATATATTTCAGAGAGAGCCTGTTCAGCAAGTGCTTTGAATGTGTTTCTCATGGACTTTGGTAAAGTTAATTAAGATAAGAAGAATAAGGTGAACTTTGATTAAATGTTGACCAATGAAAAGAACAGTTTGACAATATTTAGACAAAGATCATCTTAGTTGAGAATGGTCATGAAATGATATATTTATGATTCACGGGACTTGAAGGAACATAAGCAACAAAACAGAAACAATGGATTTCAAGCAGGAAGGTTTAAATACTCACAAAATTGGTAGGTGTTGCCTGGGAGGCAAGACTGATGGAAAAGGGAATTTAAGAAAGCTGGCAGTCCCTTAAAGAAGAATATTAATAAGGCTCTCTCCTTGTGAAGGAGAGATGAGAAGTCAGTAAGAGATCAACTTGGCTAAATTATGAGCCTTTCATTGACTTCAAACACAGGAGAAAAGGATACAGAAAGTAGAAACTAGGTCAGGTTACTAAGAAGGAGAATAAAGGCATTGTGAGAGCTCTCAGTGACCTAATAAAAAAGGTTAAGACATGAAGTGAGATGAAATAGCAAGACACATTACTTAGGAGAAGTCCAAACGTTGACACTCAATAGACAGAAGACTTGGAGAAGCCTAAACTGATGAATGCTTTATTCTGTGCTGATCTTCACTTGCCAGCAGGTAGACAGCACTATTAATACCTGTAACACAAAGGGGTGAAATGACAGCCAGAGCAGGAGAGCAAAACAGCAGAGGGAGTTCTCAAGCTGATCATGGAAAGTTTTTCTGTCAAAGGGAATTTTAGCAGCCCTTAGCAACCTTTTTTTCCCATGGGAATGCCTGGAGATAAGTGAGGTGCCCAGTGGGTGTAGAATGTGGATGGACACTAGGGAAGTGTGGCATAGAGGAAATGACAGTAGGCTGATTAGTTCTCTCAGAAAAACATAACACAGAAGCATTTCACCTTGAAATGAAGGATATAGTCAGTGAAGTCCTTCAAGGTTTCCTCAGGGTTTGGTTGTAACCAGTGTTTTTTTTAATGACCTGTACAATGGAGAGGATCCTGAGATGAGAATCCCCATCAGAGTAACACAGACCATAATTCAAAATGATTTTGACAGAATGGAGGTATGATCTGAAAAATGAGAACATTATTTAATAGTGAATGATTACACTTATATAGGAATAATCAAGTAGATGAGTATAGAATGAGAAGAAAACTCTCTGGACAGTCTGAGATGGGTGAAGAGGCTATAGAGAACTGCAAAATAGACAGAGATGAATGATGGCAAGCTTTGGAAAGTACTTAGTGTCACAGGGAATGTGTGAACAGGAGCACAGGCTGCCCTGTGATGTAATTACTTCTGTGTAGCAAAAGGATGGCCTTAGACAGAGAATTGTGCCATTTTTAGTGCTGTCCTTCAAGACAGAGATGATCTATTCTCTAGCTAAAACAGTTTGAAACACGACCTACAAGAGAATATTGAAAGAATTTGGCTTGTTCAAGCTAAAAAAAGAATGCTGATAAGAACATACTGTCTTTATTTAATTTTCATATTACTTTTTACTTATTTTCCCCTATTTTCTCTAGTTAAAGAAAAAAGGCGAGTATCTTCTCTAAATGCATTTTTAAAATGGAAAAGGAGAAGGCTTGACCTTCAACAAGGAAGTTTCAATTTGGGCTGCAGAGACACTGTCTTTGGGGCTGACTTCATTGACAAATATTGATCAGGAATGTCAGGAATGCCTTGGGCAGGGAGATGAGTCAACCAGGTGATGCCATGGATTGGACTGGATTTCTTCCAGCCTGATTTTCTGCTGTGTGAATGCATGAAATTTTATTTGTATTACTATTTGGAGACAGTGGCCCTTCTCCCTACTGATGCCACACTGGCTTGTGAGCAGAATGACATGAGGATGAGCAGGAATATTGCTGGCAGTAATCATTTGTTGTTGCTCCATCTTTACTTTCACACCTCTAGTCACCAAAAGAGGGATATTATCCCATGGCACAGCTGATCTTTCACTTTCACAGAGAGAGAGTGAAATTAATATAAAAGCCTCTGATTGAAAACTGTTTGTTTCTGTGTGATGTGTAAATACCACATTATCACTTCACAATTGATGAGTGAGCAGAAAAATAAACATCTTTGTGATCACTTGTTTGTAATACAGGCAAATCTGTTCACATTATGAAATGAAATAATTTTGCCAGCTTTTAAATATCTTTTTTTTTGTTTTCATTGTTTGTCATGCTTCAGAATGGAATAAATCTGCAAGAATGTTGTAGAAAGGCAAAATGTAATTGCTGAAGAGAGAAATTGGCAAGGACTTAGGACTTGTCTATCATTTGTCATCTAACAGTTGCAGAGGAGGCATAAATGACTCTTGTTAGACTCTGAGATGTTTTGTATTAAGACAGAGTTTGTTGTGTTTAATGGCATTTAAACCTTCCATAAGACAATTTGTTTCAGGCATGTGTACTCACAGTTTTAGAAAATAGTTGTAGACAGAATTTCCTAGAAATGATGCTGTGGGTTGATTGATACATACGAACCCAAAGCCCCCACAAACTGTTTGGCAGCTTAAAAAACACCGCAGAACCAAGGACAAGAGTAAGACTTTTCTTCTTAATAAATATGTTCTCATGAACCATAAATAATTCTGATATCTAGGACAATTTTTTCAGGACAGAGAGCATCATGTTTTGGTGTTTGATATGGTTGCACTTACATGTCGTTTGTTCCTGTGCATAAGAAATAGCTGTACTGTGTTGAGGGATCTGGTTTTTATACTGTCAGAATGTGTAATCAATGAAGTTTTAAATATTCTTTTTTTTTTTTTAACTTGTGGGAAGTTATGCATAATGCAACATGTGAGAATACCTTTAGCACTGGTGCTAATGAAAATCCATTTTTTAAAAAATCTCAGGTTTTAATGAATGCAGGAATATGTTATTCCTTGCAGACATTATTTTGAAGATTATCCCAGGTTATTAGATTTGATTAAAGGATTTTATGCTTGGCTTGCTCGAGAGCTGAGGATTAAGCAATAAGGAGCTTTCTCCTATGCTGTATCTTTGGGCTTATCATTTCAGTACCGCAGGGCTTTGATTACTTACTCAATTTTGTAAAACATACAGATTTTGTTAATTTACAGCTTTTCAGATCAGTCAGAGCTATTAAGCCTGTTGGGTGATATCCTGCCTGACAAGCCCTATTACAGGCTAGGTTTGCTTCTGCTGGCTTGACCAATGTATGCCCTTTGCCAGTACAGAGCACTCAGCCCTTGTAGGGGGTCCCAATCCCTCCATACAGGGACTTCAGTGTCCTTGGGGATTGGACTTGCCTTCCTGTTAGCAAAGTTTTGGGGATCATAAACTTTTTTTAAACTTATGTGGAGGATGTGAGGTCCTTCAGCTTCATTCAGAGACAAGGACAGAAACTAAGATGGTTCAGGGGATGCCTCTCTGGATTGTTTGCCTGCTTTGCTGTGGAACTATCCCTGATCTGCCTTTGAAGCACACCAGGCTTCATCTGGTGCTTTCTTCCAGAGTCTTTGGAGGGAAAGGTCAGGAATCCAGATGCTCACTTCACTGTTACGGTGGTTTACAGACAAGAGGACAAACATGGAATGTTTTCACTCCATGGATGCTGCAGACAGAGGATGTAAGTGTGTGTGTGTGTCTGTTTGTCCTCTTCAGAAGGCTGTGCAGAGGTGGTTAGAAGTGCATGAGCAGAGTCAGAGGATCACTGTGAATTACTCTCTTGGGGATAAAACCCCATTCTGCTCATGGTTCTGCCTCCCTCTCCCAGGTACCAGGAGTTAGGGCTATAAGAATTCTTCCCTGCACCAGTGGGTGTGCCTGGCTGTTGTGCTGTGTCTGTGCTCACCCACAGCCTGTGCACTGCAGATGTCCAGGTGGGAATGCTGTCACTCATCCTCCAGCCAAACTTGCAGCAGTTTCAGCAGATGATCTGCTGCAGGTGCCTTTGTGGCCCAGTCTTCCCATATACACTGTCAAAGAGCAGGTCAAATTCAAGGATGTGGGTTTGTGTTTTGGGTTGGTCTTCAATACCAGTAGATGCACTTCACATACATATGGTCTTTGTTCATGGCAAAAGACTTTCCTTGTCTCTAAACAGCTGCCTTTGTTTCTAAAACACTGTTTTGCTGGTTCTTTAGCTCATTTCCAGTGTAGGATGAGGGGCCTTGGAATTTAGAACAAAGCAAGACCTCTACTTTTTCAACCCAACTTCCCACAGACAGATTGCCAAACAGAACAAGTCTGGCAGACTGCCCAGGCTACTTCTTGATATTTCTAGATCCTACATGTGTATAGATTCCTCAGATGTTCTTTGGCATATGTGGGCTGGTGGTCACTTTAGTGTTAAACTTCAGTGTACAGCAGCAGATAAATACAGTTGCTGAGCTTTTACAACCCCTAATGCATTTAATTGTTACTGCCCCATCTGACTTGATGTTCCCACTTTGGTCTACGATTTTGATTTTTTTTCCAGCCTTGACCTCTTTTCCATTATCAAAGAGCTGAAAAACAGACACCATTCTTTTACTTTTTATTCCCTGGGGTCAGTTCATAACTTATTCAGCGTATTAATTGCGTATTTCACCGTGCTTGGCTTATCTTTCTTCAAACAACTCATTTGCAGAGCTGCACTTCAATCTGGTTCCAGTTCTCGTTTGAAAGAAATTAAACTTAGGTTGAGCAGAAATCAGTCTGTAGCTGTTAACTCTTGGGAGTCCAGGGAAAGATCTGGACTGCACAGCTTTTGTCAACTTTTAATATGTAAGGTGGTCTGGGTGGTGATGGGACACAGAATTCAGTTACAGCAATGCCAGAGGAGAGGTATGAAAGGGAGCCAAGGCATTTCTAATGATGTTGATGATGTATTCCTTTGCTTTCCTTACTTGCTGTTATTTGGCAGGACCCTCCTTCTTTTTTACATACTGTCCTTGATAGAAGCATTTTGGCAGGTGGGCTGGTACAAGGGTGAATGTCTCAGAACAGTCTGCTCAGCTAATTTCCTCTCAGTTGTCCCTTTGCAAGTTTGGGAGGTGTGGACCTGGGCAACCTTAGGGAACAGTAAAAAAATGTTCCAGTGACTAATAATTCAGAAACCCTTCCTGAATGAAACGCACCATTTTTGTTTCTGTTTTGGTGTTGTTTTAATCAATCAATTGAACTTACTAAAATGTGATCCATATTCAGACATTAAAAATTTTTCACCTAAATTAACTTTTGATAGAACCATTTTATTAGTGTTCTTAGACCTCCAACGAGGAGTAACGATGGTAAATCATTAATATATATTCTGCCATTTAAAAAATTATATCTGTGCCCTGATGTGTTTTATGGTTTTATAGCTATTATATGAAGCCCCTTGGGATATTCTCATAAAAGGTGCCCCATAAATTTTATATAGCCTTGTACTGCACTATATTTTATTGCAATATTCCAGCTTTTCATAAAACCTCCAAGGCATCGTTTTTTTTTTCCTGAAGGCCTCCATGAGAGAAAGACATCAAAATTTGTGTTGGCAATTTCTAGTGAAAACACCTACCATTTGCAATTGTCATCTCTGTTCTCAGTGACATATTGCCTTCTGTCATTTTCAATGGAAAAAGCTTAGGTGTAAAAGATACAAATGGAGATGGACCTGTAGGAATAAGAGGGATCTATTTTGTATGTACTACTTCTGTCTCTGATTACATGCCAGTTGGTTTCTCTCTGCTTGTTTTACCCTCCTGCTGAGCTTTCACAGGCTCTCCTACAGTTAAGCTACTTCTGTAAAAACAGCCAGGGCCACATCCTACAGCAGATGCTGGGTGGGGTCCATATGCTCCCAGCTCCTAATGATGGTCCCTGGGATAAGTAAATGAACCCTGGGGCAGCATCCAAGCTTGGGGACATTGCCCTGTGATCCCCATTGGTAGGAGCAAAGAGGTTTTGTCAGCCCTCTGGAGACTTGTAGTCCCTACAAAGGAGAGAAGGAATGGTCTTCTGGATGGTAGCCTGAAATTTAGCACATGAGCTCAATTCCCATATATGCCACAACACACTGTCAATCCATTGGCATGATATTAGAAGAGAGCAGGTTTTTAATGTTATTTTGGAGGCCTAAAGATGCAAATCCTCTTTGTGTGGGGGAATCTGAAATGTTCTGGGGTGCTTAAATGGTTAAAAACTCAAGATGGGCCTGTGGAGAAGACTCTGGAACAGATGTCATCTCATTCTCAGTGTGCAGTGCCCAAGGCTGTGGTGCCTGAAGGGAAGGAGTCCTTCAGGAAAGCCATACTGCTGTTCCAGAAACAGCAGCTGCTCCATCTTCAAACTCCAGTGAGGGTGGATTGCAGAAACCCAGCAGCTCAAAATAGACTGTTGCAGACATTGGGGAATACAGAGGAACTTCCCCCACATGGTGAATGTTCTTCAAAATCGCATCAATTGTCTCTTAATGTGGAAATGACTTTGCTGCTACTGCTTTGCTCAAGGATTGAATTTAGTCCTTGCTTGAATTGCTTTGGGGCACGCAGAAAGGAGGTACTTTCCATGTCTTTCAATTTCTTCAAGGGCCATCAATGCTTTTCCTTACTTGCAGTGTTTCTCAGTTATCAAATAAAATGCTCTCCCAGATTCCAAGTTAAGATAAGAAATACTTAAATCAGAATGCTTAAATCAAAAGATAATTTCAGAAAGGTTGCCTGAGTTCTCAAGCTTGTGATGTTTCTGGGCATTTGTCATCCTCTTCAGTTATTTTTGACAGGACCGGCGATGTACCAACAAATTCTGCCCATCAACAGATCTGACAGTACAGGACATATCAGAGCTGCTGCCTCTGAGCAAATTACTTGAGAGCTAATACCTTCTAACTTGTGCCTTTTGAATGATGCATATATCTTCTACCCCCTTTGACCCCCACTTCATCTGTGATCTAATTCTAAGAGTGAACTTAAGCGAGAAAAGGAAAGAAAGTTTTGAAACATGGCCACTTCTTGTAATTTTGTCAGCTGAGTTTTCCTCTTGGGATCTGGTTTTGTTCTTGTATTAGGTGTGCTGCTGGTCCTAATGCCTCTATAAACCCATTTACTGTCTCACTCCTTGCTGTTTGATTCTGTTCATCATTATTATCCACCCTTGTCAGCAATTTTAATCACAGTGATGAAACCAGATTAGAACTATTTAAATATGCTAATATGGTGACAGAAAATTGAAGGGCTCCTTATAAATGACTGAAAATCAAACACAACTTCCCGTGCTTTGCTGCACCTTATTAGCTGTGATGTTTCTGCTTGTCAAATATGTTATACTGCCACTTTCTTTCTTTGCGGTCTGACCTACCCTTTTGATTGCTCTCAGTTTATTTAAAATCCTTCCCAAATTGTGTCTGTGCATTTCTCTCCTCACCAAGGTGGGTTTGTAAAACTGCACCACAAATTGCACCCAATTGCAACGGACCATAACCTACCAGAAAAGCAGGTGATCAGCCAGGAACAGTTAAACAATCACTGGAGAGCTTCAAAGACTGAATCAGGAATTCTTGTCATCTATTTTGCAGCTATGAAGGCAGGAGGTTTAAATGTAAGCTTTAGAATCCACTGACCAGCACAACATAGGAATACAAAGGTATCACAGAGCTGTCAAATCTCCTGGCAAGGGGTTTCACTACATCAAGATATTTTCTGCATGTCAGACGGTGATAGGGGAATAGTTTTAAACTAAAAAGAAAAGATTTAGATTAGATGCTAGGAAGAAGTTCTTTATTCAGAGGGTCATGAGTCATGGGCACAGATTGCTCAGAGAAGTTGTGGACACCCTTACACAGAAAAGTTCAAGGCCAGGTTGGACGGGGTTTTGAGCTTCCTGCTCTAGTGGAAGGTGTTCCTGCCCATGGCAGGGGAGTTGGAATTAGATGACCTTTTGGGTCCCTTCCAACTCATGCCCTTCTATGGTTCTATGATTGTTATAGGACTGAATTTATTGCCAAGCTTAATTTGGTCAGCTAGAAATATAACTTCATTTCATGCTTCTGGCTAATCTAATTATGGTAGCAAAACATTGAGATTAGCAGTCTCCAGTGTAGCCCTAAATGAAAAAGACAGCCCAGATCCCAGTAGAGATCCTGGCCTGTGCTATAATTCTGGCAGAGTGGGAAGCAGTGGGAATAAAAAAGCAGTGTGTCTGTTTTGTGGTTGCAGCAGAAGTGCTTGTCCTACACAGACTTACATGGGAGATGAAGACTTTGCTAGAGGATGGAGTCTCTAGACAGCTTTCCTCAGGAACACGTGGGCTTTTTCCATGTTTACAAACCAAGCTAGTAAAGAAACTATTTGCAAATTTGTTACCAAAAATTTGAATAGATTGATTTTCTTTTTCTTTTTTTTTTTTTTTTTGGAGGGGTGTTTAAATTGCATATTAATGAGAACTGACTTGTGGCATTCTAGAGGGAAAGTTTTTCCAGATATTAGCATTTCAGAAAAGGAAAGAAAACCTAATTTTATGCATTGTCATCTTCATGACCATTGGTGTACTATGCTATTGTACACTCATATGTAGGGCTGGGAGATGTATACACAGGTGATTATTTGGGAGAGACTGGAGGTCCATGTACATTGTAGCCAGCAGTGGTGACATCTCAGCTGAGTGTTACAGACATGGATTAGTGAGATGTTTACAGCAAATCCTGAGCAGTTGTAGAGACCCTGAAAAATGAACTCCAGGAGAGGACTAGAAAATGTGACCTATGTCTTCAATTTACTAAAAATAGAGAATATGAATGCCCTAGGAGTTGGACAGTAGTGAGCTTAACACCTAGAAGGGGAGGTTCAGGTTAGAATGACACTGAAGTTAGGAAAAGTCTTTTTGGAAGATCTGTGGAGCTGTATGGGAGAAGTACAATTTCCACCATTGGAGGTCTTTCAGGAGCACTCAGCTCAGCATTGCTTGGGATAATTAAGGCATGGCAAATCCTCAGCTGGGACACTGGATCTGCTGGCGTCACTTCCTTTTTATTTACTGCATCAAAAGGTGCAATAAGGAAGTATAAACCCACAAAATGCCATGATAATTTATAATTTCAAATAAAATAACAACAAATAGAATATCCAAAAGGCTAGAAACTCTTCTACCAAATGGATTCTCAATTCTAGACTCTGGATAAAATAATGTTAGCTGTATCCCAAGACAACTTTGGAAAGTGCTAGAGAGATTAAATCACATACATGTCATTCTTTTCAAAGCAGGAGGTCATTTGCATGTTTTACATCAAAACAAGTACTATTAAACTGCAGTGGTTTGTAAAGCCTGTCTTCACTCAGACAAGAAAAGTCTCTTACTGTCACGTATTCCCAAGTAAACTCCTTGAGAGTGACCTGGGAGAGAGCAAATGACCTTCAGCAGAAGAAGGAGGTCATGTGTTGAGGATGCCTTGGGATGCCTTGTCTTGTTACATCACCATTGCAGGCAACAAGGAAAGCTTTTCAAGAGGTAACAAAACCCAGCTCTTACAGGGATTTACAGTCCAAGATGATAAATCACGTCTGCTACCCAGGCATGAGAATAGTCTTGATGCTATTTCTACTACTCATAAAATCAGAAGCTTGCTTTATGTAGGAGCAGGCATTAAAACTGGGCTAATAATTCTGCCCTGTTATGCATAAATATAGCAAAAATATCTATATGTCCAAGAACACCAGATTTGCCTCTGAGTTTAAAAAGCTAATGGAAATAAATCAGTGTGTATAAAACCAAGAGAGAGAAATGTAATTAATGTCTCTCAGTGCAGTCTTGTCCAAGTAAGAATCCCCTGGCAAAAACTACACCTGTGATCATCTGGGCAATGTAAAGTGTCACTTGCAGCCATCACTAATGGAGCTCTCAGTATGTAAAATAATGAGCTCCCAGCCACAGGGTTTATTGAAGATGTGAAAGAGTTCACAGCACATAAACACAAGCTGAGCTGAACTCTCAGCTTAGCTTTGCCAAGAGATCTGCAAAAGGAAGATTGAAATGGGAGATGGCAGAAATCTGCTGCCCTGGATCCTCTCACCCTCCCCAGCCAGGGCAAGGATCTTCTTTAGAGTTTGTTTTCTAGTGGTTGTCTATAATCTGTGATTGAAAGGGACAGATCTGAAGTTAGTTACGTGTTGTTGAGTGCTGAAATGTTGTTTTTCCTTTGTTGAATTTTTGTTGTCATGCTGAGCTGGGGCAGCCAGAGGTTTATTTCTTTTTGTCACATAGATTTGTTCTGCAGTATTCTGTGATTAGAGCAGGGGGAATGATGCATTTCAAAATCTGCCAGAAATTTTAATGTAAATGGACTTTAAAAACATCTTGCCTTTTATCATAATTCCACTCAACTCCCCTGAAATTATCAACTTTAGCTTTGAATTTTTCTACTTCATTTTCACCTATTGATGTTCCAATGTGTAGCCTGAATAAAACAAACCAGTGATATTATTTTTATTTTTTGTTCTTCTCATTTTGTGTGTCCCAAAATTTTGTTGCCAGGGCCCAGCTAGGAAATGTGGCCATTGATTTACGCTCAGCTCCCTGAAAGGTAGAAGGTGATTGTGGTCTTAGAAGATCCGCTTCCCTGAGGTTTGGTTTCATATGTTGGAGGAAGCTCTTACATTTCTAGGAATGAACATCAGTAGCCACAACTGTCTTCAGGATTTTAGTAAAAGTAAATAATAATTTAAAAATGCTATAAAGAATATAATTACAGAGCTAGTAATCAGCATCCACAATCAAATACTTTCCCTGGCATAACTCTTAACAGTGTTCAGCTAATTCTTTGGAAGACTTTTTTACTTATACCCAATAGAATTTATTTTCCATTTTCACTTCTATTTATCTGTTTTTATGATAATTAATGCTTAATCTGCCACTCATCACTGGTCTTACTGTGATCCATTTTTGAACATTTAAATCTGATTATACCAGTGATGTATCTCAGGGAATTAGCACAGCAAAGTGTGAACAGCAGGACATTATCTGGCTTTTTATTATTGTGTGGGTAACATTTTTCAGGTGGTGTTTCTAAATTTTTGTAACAAAAATGAATGAAATGGCTGCTGAAGGGGAAGGTAGGAGAAGGGAGGATTAGGCTTAAGGTTAAAATGGGTTAATAACAGCCAGGAAGAGTAGTTTTGTGAGAGCTTATCAGCATCTCCCCATGGATGTAAGAAGAAGCCTGGAAGGAGCCTGGATACTGCAACAATCCAGCTGGGGATGGCTTCCCAGTGCTCTGGTGATTCATTTTTACTGCTTCTGTATAAAACCACACAATTCAGAGAAACTTAAGAAAAGAAGATATGAGTAATGCTGTCAAAAGTGATAAGCAACAGAAGAGACCAGACCTGGTTTTGATGCTACACCGACAATCCAAAGCCAGTGTCTTGTTGATTTCCAAGAAGAGTAAGACCTGAAGGTTGCTGGCCAAGGTAGTGATGGGTATTTGCTGATATTGGGGAGGAGAGGTTTCTGCTGCCACAGCTTATTCCTTCCCCGTAAACAGCACAGCAGTGGTGTCACAAGTGCAACACAACCACACTGCAAAGCTTTTGTCAGCACAGATGCTGGTCACAAATCACAGCTTACCTGGCTGCTGGCTGAAACAAGAAATGTAGCAACAGCTGGTGGCAAAGGTGTCTGCTCCTCGCCCCATCCCACATAAAACCCTCCTGCTTTAGCAATTCTGGCAAGACAAGAAACCCAGACCTTTGCTTGGACCAGTGGTGTTGCTCTTAAAGGTTGTTAGGTAATTGCAGAGCTATTTCATGACAAAGTTGCTCCATTAAGTTGTGCTGGGAACTAGTTTGCAAAGTTCCTTTGGACACAGTTGGGTTAGTTCTCACCAGAAGTTTTTAAACCTTGCCCAAACCTTTCTTTGCTGTTCCTTCTTGATAATGGTACTATTGAGGTGTCAAGCAATGGAAGTTTATGAGAACAGTATTGCACAATACAAGAACAACACAGACTGTTTATTACCCTGATAATACTAACAAGGTGAGAATAATTACTTGTTACACATGTAAATTAAAATAATGGCCATTTCCCTGTAAAGCATTGTAGTTTCCTGCCGCACAACCCAGTTCAAACGCTGCAGGCCTTAAGGAGAGATCTGGGAGAGGTGCAAGTTGTGTGGAGTGTAGAAGCATGAGAGAAACAGTAGGGCAAGAGATCACCTTGTAGGCAGATTTATGTAGGACATTTAAAGAAGAAGGTGGAAGGTCTGGACTTGATCTATTAGAGAAGAATATCTGGATTCTACTCTTGGACAAACACTAGGAGAGGAGATTTATAGACCTCTCTGGGTGATGTTCAAGACCGTGGCTTGTTGTTTGTCTCTCAACCAGCCCTGTTTCCCCTGCCCATTCTGTACTGAAATATGGCCCTGCTGAGAAGGCAATGGAGAGTGGCCACAGAGCCTACAGAGAAGGTGGAGGGCAGCTTGGGTGAGGCTGATGTGGGTGTGGGTAATGGAAGAGGCAATAAAAGAGGTGCTGAGATCTTGAGCCAGCTAATCAACACCTTTTTGTAAAGCTAAAAGCTCTTAAAGAAAAGTCTTC
This sequence comes from Vidua macroura, assembly GCF_024509145.1. NCBI lineage: Eukaryota > Metazoa > Chordata > Aves > Passeriformes > Viduidae > Vidua > Vidua macroura. The sequence goes on from NC_071571.1 coordinate 7,010,708, forward strand.
ATTTTATAGGCAAAAGGAAAGAATCTTGCAAACTGATTAATCTTTCCAAAAGAGGACTAACAGCTCATACTAAGGCAGAATTATGTCCCTGCTCTTCTGCCACAAGCCATTGAACTTCTATTGAAATATGAAGGTGCCATTTTTGGCCAGATTGGATTAGTAAAACAACCACATCTATTAGCAAAACTTAAGGCACTGTGAGATACAGTTAACCTATGGAAAAAAATGTGCTGGAATAGAAAAGGTAGGTTCATTTGGCATTCTTGAGATGTAAAGTCATTGAAACTGCTTTTGTTAGAACAGCACAGGGGGAAGGAGCTTATGAATAGGAACAAAAATGCTTTTGTGCTTATATTAACTGTGAAGTGACTTTAGGTATCATACAGAACACAGTTTCCCTTCCCTTCCCTTCCCTTCCCTTCCCTTCCCTTCCCTTCCCTTCCCTTCCCTTCCCTTCCCTTCCCTTCCCTTCCCTTCCCTTCCCTTCCCTTCCCTTCCCTTCCCTTCCCTTCCCTTCCCTTCCCTTCCCTTCCCTTCCCTTCCCTTCCCTTCCCTTCCCTTCCCTTCCCTTCCCTTCCCTTCCCTTCCCTTCCCTTCCCTTCCCTTCCCTTCCCTTCCCTTCCCTTCCCTTCCCTTCCCTTCCCTTCCCTTCCCTTCCCTTCCCTTCCCTTCCCTTCCCTTCCCTTCCCTTCCCTTCCCTTCCCTTCCCTTCCCCCTTCCCTTCCCCCTTCCCTTCCCCCTTCCCTTCCTTTTTTTCCCCTCTTTTCCCCCCCCATCCTTCTGAGTGAGCTTCTTCCTTCATTGTGATGTTGAGATAAATAGAATGGAAAATAAATGTTAGGTGAATGGACAACTTGTATTCCAGCTCTGTCTCATTTAGTTTTACAGTGACCATATACCTATCTGGGACAGGGGACACAGATACCTCAACTCAAATTTTCAGAGTAATTTGGTTAAGATTGAAAAAGTTTTTTAAAAACAACACTATTACAATCTCATATTTTTACATAAACAGGCAAAAAATCATTTTAATTCATACATTAGAGGTGGGTACCCAGCTCTGACTGAGTTTACCACAGCAGGTGGCTTGCTGGGGTAGGGCAGGGAGAGCTGTCTTGAGCAGGTGGAGAGGCTGGGTCTGCCTGGAGAGCTCCATGGGGAGCCCCAGTAACAGCATTCTGTGTCAACACATCACAATGGATCCTCAGATCAATACTCCTCTGGTTTGCATACTTGTAAGGCTGAATGATTAATTGAGCAAACACATGTAACAGAATGACAATTCCCTACTGGAGATTGTTAGAGGAGCAGCATGATTCCTTTCCCATAAATCTGGAGGCTTGTGTGTGTTGTTACACCATTTTCAGAGAATGCTGCTTAAGTCTCTTCTGAACAAGAGCTGACGTGAGAGGGACTCATGGTGCTCACACATGAGGGATTGTGTGACTTCTCCAGTCTTGTATTTGCACTGGATAAGAAAATGGGACAGGGCTTAACTCTGCCTGCAGAACCTCCTCTGAAAATGGCCTTGCTTAGAAATTCCTGAGCCATAATCATGCTTTGGGCTGATTTTCTTTTTTTCACACAGCTTTTGGCTCATTAGTCATTGGTCAGCTGTCCCTTGAGATGGACAGTCTAGAATTTTATAAGTATTTTGTACTCCCCATTCTAAATGTGCTCCATATTTATAGTCTGGAATTCACAGAATTATAGAACATTTTGGGTTGGAAGGGGCTTTTAAAGCTCATCTAGTCCAACCTCCCTGCAATGAGCAGGGTTGCCTTCAAATGAATGAGGAGCCCCATCCAACCTGACCTTGAACGTTTCCAGGGACAGGGCATCCAGCACCTCTCTGGGGAACTCATGCCAGTGTTCCACCATCCTCACTGTAAAAAATCTCTTCCTTATTTCTAGCCTGAATCTATCTTCTTTTAATTTAAAACTACTACCCCTTGTCCTGTCACAACAGGCCCTGCTAAAAAGTTTGTCTTTGTTTTTCATGTAACCCCTTTAGGTACTGGATTGTGCTCTAAGGTCTCCCCAGAGCCTTTTCTACCCCAGGCAGATCAAACCCAGCCCTCTCAGCTTTTCCCCACAGCAGAGGAGCTCCATTCCTCTGATCATCTTCATGGCCTTCTCCAGACTCACTCCAACTTGTCCATGTCCTCCTTCCTTCTGCCTTAAACATCTCATTCTACTCTCAGAAATCCCTTTTCTCTGTGGGACACAAGGCTGACACAGCCACTCTCTGTGAACCAAACCAGACCCACACCAGGATCCCTGAAGTAAGTAATTTCAGCTCTGCCCACTGAACTTCTCACAAGCAGCCTTGTGCCTGCAGTTGACCCCACGAACCTTGGGTCTCAGTGCTGGCAGCTTTGACTCTCTGTAGCTTTCGGTAGGTGACAAGGTTGAGCCTTCCCCTAGAAACCAATTTAGAGTCATTTTCCCTTTTCAGTCTTTTCCACTGGGCATTGTCTCCCATAACATCCCCTTTCTGGAGATGCTGTCCATCTGTCAGAAGCTGCTATCACTCCTTCCCACCACACCTTCCCCTGGGCTGCTCCTCAGAGTCTCTGCTGTCAAACCCAGCTGCCCTCAGCCCTGCTGTGGACTTTGGAAGTACAGCCTCAATACTGTCACACAAGGGCTGTCTGACACTGAGTTGCATAATGAAGTGATGACAGGGGATTTGCATTTGTTGTTGGTTTCATCCTCTGCTCAGGGTGATTGCAATCCTCAGGAAATGCAATTCTTGGTGTAGAAATTGTAAATATTTCAGTGGCATTCAGCTTTCAAGAGGAGAAAGGAAAATGGTGGTATTTGAGGCACTTGTCATGGTAAGTTCTGCACCCTGCACAGAAATGAGGACACAGCAACATGCATGTGTATTTGTGTATTTATTACCTCTGGAGGCTGGGTGGAGCTTGTCAGCTTGTACTTTGGCAGAAATAGGTTCCAATCCCAGCTTTGTCTAGCTGATAACAGTGCTTCCCTGTCCTTGTCATCCTGGATCTGGTAGACTGAGAGCTGAGTTTATCTCTTCAGGCATCCAACTCCACAAACATCTGTGTTTTCCACTCCCAGTCTCTGGTGTGAGTGGCAGGAAATGGCAGAACCCATGGCAAAGTTTCCTTCTGTTCACTTCTGCACAGAGGAAATATTACAGAGTTCATTTCCAAGGCATGTGGAAAAGTGGAAATAGTACTTTCCAATTAAAGATTAAATTGCCACTTAGGTAGTCAGACAGGCATTAAGCCACCTTCTGAGCTCAAGGAAATGGCTCCATGTGAGAAGGAAGGTATAAATCATCTGAGAATATGAACTTTAAGTGACTTGGTGGATGGATATATAGAGAACAGCTCTTCTAGCTGTATTTAGTTAAAAAACCAACATGAATTACTGAAGGGATAGAATTAAGACAAACACTATTCAGCTTGATGTAGGAGTATCTTCAATAAAGGCAAGAAAATCTGTGTGCAGGTGACACAGGAGGTAAGAACTGATGTTGTAACTGGTCTTGGGATGTCCCTGCCAGGGAGTGAGAGAGGAATCTGACATGAAATTTGTTTTGGAAGACAACAATCTGTGAATGTCAAAACTTAAGGCAAACAATGAAGACTTAAATTCAAAACAGGAAAATACTTGCATTTGAAAAAAAATGTTCCTTTCCATACTTCTTGTTCTCCAGTTAAATTCCATAACTTTATTGAAAGATTCAGAAATACTTACCACAGGTCACATCTCTATCACTTTGCTAATAAAAAACCTATTTATTCCAGAAATGCTGCTATTATGAGTCACTGCCCCAGTGATCTGCTCTGTGGATAAGTCCCAGAGAAATCACAATATACCAGTGGAGGAAAGGAGGAACAGAAATGTCAATTAAACTGGTCTCAGGTATCTGAGGATTGAAGATTTCTAATCAGAGGGATTATATCACTCATGACCTTAACTCCCTCACCTTATCCTTGGTGGGTAGTGCCCGCTGTATGTATCTTCCCAATAAAACCAAAGGTGGTTTGCTTTCTCTATGTGTGTGTAGGCTGTGAGGAGGACAATGGCATCTGAGGGTTAAAACAGCTCCTGGGCTCTCCCATGATCAGGCTGAAACAATAACAGCCTATCTGTAATTTTTTTTATGCTCCATGGTAGAAAATACCTCCTTGCAAGTTGTCCAGAGCCATTAACATTTCAGTTGTATTAGTGCTTCCTTCATGCATGTAATCACAGCCATTGCCACTGCTCCTCTTAGACTTGTGAGAGGAAGTAATTATCAAAGGGAGAAAGGAGACCTCAAGGTCAGGACTGTACCTGAGTGCTTTGTATTTCAGGCACCAGCAGTGTCACAAGCCCAGAGAGCCTCTCCCACCTAAAAATAAATTTTGGGTTGGTGGAGCATGACTACACCTGTCCTCCATATAAGCAGAGGAAGTTGAGATATCTGCCTTGCTCTTGTGACTTCCAGAGAGCTCCATTGGGGTGGAATGAACCCTTCCTTCAATGAGTAAAAGGAATTTTGTCTGCTCTTCAAACAAATGTGTCTTTGAAGGAATGGGTGGGTTTTCTGCCAGTAGTGTTTCGCCATGCCCAATGCAGGTCAGCCAGACTAAAACTTGCAGTTTTATATGTATTTCTGTAATTTAAAAGAAATGATCAGGTATGACATTTGTCTTGATTTTCCTGTTGGGGGCTTTGCCCACTTTTTTGAATCTCTGGAAAGCGAAAACAAACTTTGTTATTCTAAGAAGCACTCAGCTCTCACTTGTCAACTGTAGAAAAATGATGTATAGAGGAGAAGAAAATTTACACCCTTAAACCCTTAATATAGGGTAATGAAATAGTCACACTTCCTTATATGACTGCTGCACAAAAGGGTGTGACAGCTTGTTTTTCATTCACCATTAAAACCTCCTCCTTTTTCTATAATGCTTCAAGCTGGATCTTCCCTGGGTGGTTGCCTGTCAGTTGCTGTGCCCATTGCCTTTTAGAACATATTTTTCTCTTTATATATCAGTCAGAGGGGTGGGAATTTTCATAAGAAGCAAATGCTGGAGGAATTTTTGGTAACTTTTTGTGGACTTTTCCAAGCCAAAGTCTTTCTTCTTTCCCTTCATCTGAGAATCAGTGAAGGTTGCCTTGAAGATCTGTTGTTGTTTATGGTAACCCTGTGGAATAGCAAGGCTTGAAACTTCACTGGTTTTGCTATCAGTGTGCTCCAGGAGACGTGCTGTGAGGATAGGGACTTGACATAACATTTCTTCTCCTGTCATCTCTGATGATGCAGATGCACAAACGAGGTTCTAGTTGTTTACTGCATGTTAATTTTAAGCTTAATTAGTAACACAAGGGGTGCAGGGAATTAAGTGTTTGACAAATGGAAGGAGACACATTTGGAAGGAGAGCGAAGCAATGTTTGTTTTTAAGCTCCTAAGGGGCTGTTGCAAACTATGAAGAGAAAAGGAAAACAAAGTTGAAGTACAGGAAAAGTACTTAGGAGTGTGTCCTTTCAAGTACTACTTCCTCTAATTTAAAAGGGCAAATATAAAGAGCAGAGCAAAATTTGTCCTGCACTTAATTTTTTAGAGGAATAAGAGCTAGTATGAACCTGGCTGTTAATTCCCCAGGGAAGTTAAGTTCAAGTTTAAGGAAGATTAAGTTACAAAGGAAACATCAGTTATAACCCATACAGTTTTTTTCCCACTGGTCCCTCTGTGATTTCTGCAGTCCTTTAGTAGCTTTATTCTAGCCTTGTGTTGGTTAAACAATCAACAGAAGAGATTGTTTCCTCATCACTATGTAGCCATTGCTGAGGCACAGGGAGAATGGCTTTGAGGATCCCTGACAATTTGCTTTATCCCTAATATTTCCCCTTCCCAGGTGAAAAGCAACCTTTGTGGAGGATCTCACCTTCTGATATTTCTAAACCCTTTCTTAGACTGCAAAATGGCACCAAGGGTCACATAAAAACTGATGGAGAGTCAAGACCAGGTCTGAGGAGTGTGACCTGTGTTACAAGCAACAGCACCAGTTGTTCAGGAGGAAAGATTTACCACTGGCTCATGTTGTGCTGTTGTTCCCAGTGTGTTTAGAGCCTGTATCATCTCCTTTCCTGCTGTGCATGCCATCGCTCACCTGGAAACACAGAGCAGCAAGATCAAAGCCCATGAAGCAGCTACATTGCACTTGCAAGGTACTTTAAAGTCTTGTGCCTCTGTTCTTGGTGTCAGCTGAACAACCTCAGCAAAACACAGGGGCCTGGCTCCACAGCTTTTGATTCTGAGAGTCTCTGGAGGGCAAACACTCTATTTAGAATTGGAGGAAAATCAGTAAGAGCAGGTGAAGGGTGGGAATTACTGTGCAGCTCCTGCATGAGAGCTAAGGGGTCACGGCTCCTGCAGCATATCAGCTTTGGATGATTACCTCTCCAGAACAGTGCTTTGCACAAGAAGCTTGTCTCAGGTCCTCTCAGCAGCAGGAGACCCTTCTGGTTTTGTTTAGTTTAAAATGTCATTTCAGCAGTGCTGATGAACAAGGGCATATGGAGAGGCCACAATGCTGTCACCCATGCTGCAGGTCATTGTTGGAACCCTGGATGCTGAGAATTTTAGACTTTCTGTGTTGAAAGGCAGAGACCCTCAAGAGAACATTGCATTTGACCTGAGGCCATGGAGAAGGCTTCCAAAATGGAATGATAGCACTGGGATTATGGGTTTGTAGTTTGAATAGAAGTGTGTAATATCACATGGGGAAAACTTAGAGTTCAAGGTTTTAGAATATAGTAATATATATAAAGCAAGATGGAGGTTTTAGAATGGTGGCTGGTCCTTCTTCTTCACTTTCTTCTTCATGGGTTTAGGTGATATTTTGTAATTGGACAGAAAAGTCCACATTGTGGGGCATGGGTGATTAGTTATTGGGTTAAAAGTAAAAGTAATTTAGCTGTTATTTCTTAATTGGGTAGTTTTTCCTTAAAAGACCTTGTAGAGATAGATATGGGGCCATTTTGTAGCTTGTTAGTGAAATTCTGTAGAAATCAGGACTTGTAAGACTGTGACACAGATAAGAACTAACAAACATCTGAGTCCGAACACGAAATACCACCTCGAGCGCTTTCAATCCTGACCCTGACCAAGGCAGAAAAGGAAGATAAAACCTGACAGGTCATGAGAAACAGATCTGAACTTCTCCTCCCCAGAAAGGCTCCATCCAGCCCTGTCCTCCCAGGGGTTCTCTCAGTGCATCTGTGCTGTGGTGGTGGCACCCCGTAGAGTTGCTCTGTTTTTCTTGTTTTGCCTGGACTACACTTGGTTTTTCCCTGTAAAAACCTGCCAGCTGTGCAGGGAGAGGGAAATGCAGCACCTCCTGGTTTTGATGGTCCCATGGAGAATTTTTTTAGAGACACTGGGTCCTGCTTCCATTTCTCCCACTCCACAGCTCTGTCATCAAAATTTCAGTGGCTGTTTATTGCCAACATTGGCTAACAAATTTGGCATTTGGCGTGTTTCTGCTTGCATGTACAAAGAGTTGAAGGGTGAAGTGTGAGTCTTTGCCAGGTATGTTTGGGTCTTGTAATTTGTTTTTGTTGGGTTTTTTTTTTGGTTTAATTTAGTTTAGTTTTGTTTTTTTTCCCCTAGAAAATTACAGCTCTGGCATTGAGCTCTCTTCTGTTCCCTGCTAAACTGGTGAGCATTTAGAGAAATTTCAGTGTGACTGGTAGTAAAGTGAATTTACTCTGGGGTTTCTGAGCAGAGCAGCTGGCCCTGCATAGATCTGTCTTCAATGCCCTGCATGACCTGCTCTATACAATTTAAATTGTGCTTTTTTACGCCTCCCTTGAGAAACTATTTGCTTTTCCTTGAAATAATAAGGAGTGCAATGGAAATTGGATTGGTTCCCAAATGCCATAAATCTTTTTCCTGGTTTTGGCCTGATTTTTCCAAAATCATTGACTAAACTACAAGCTGAATTAAATACATATTATACATTTACAAAAAACCTACTTTTAATATTTACACTATGCCAGCAATCTTGATTTCTTTTTTTTTTAAAAAACAAAAAATCTATTACAACATTTCTCAGAGTTTTGAGTTGTTAGTGCACTCTGTAGTTATTTGTGGGTAAATGTAGTATATGACAGATGTAGGGAAATAGCAACCTTCAACAGCCCTGTGCTCAGTTGCTTAAAAGGAGAAAAACTTGTTTCACATTTTAAATTTAACAGCTTTGATAGAAGTAAAAGGCATAGAGAGACTTCTTCCTCCTTCAGACTGAGTTGAAGGCAAATATTTTCTGTCTTCCACCAGGGACTAAGTGAAGGATGCTCAGATCTTCCTCAGCAAGGTTTCCTGAAATCACAGGAGAGGTTCTCCTTGTCAGGAATTCAATTCAAGGCATCAGCAAAAACCCTGGTTTTTAAATCAGCACACAATAATACTTTCCTTTTTCTAAAAAGTCAGCTTTCTCTAGATCAAAGAGGGATTTTTCTAGAACTAAGAGGCATGTAAGGATACATGTTCTGGTTACAGTCTCTATGCACAGGTTATCTGAAGTTTTTCCAAAATA